>NW_028270153.1:17002025-18327025 GCF_037043375.1 Chiloscyllium plagiosum | reverse complement strand
GGGTGAAGCTGTGTGCTACCTTCTTGAAAACTACTTGTGGGCCAGGATTTAGATCTTCCTGGATCTATAACTGCCTTTCAACGTGTAGCCTCTCACCATGACTATTAAGTTGACACAATTAAAATGAGGAACTCTTGATGTGGGGAAGCATGTAATCTTGCCTGTTTAATTAAGTTAACATCGCCACTACTTTGAACTGAATTGGACCTTCTTTCATGCTCTGATGAGTTTTTGTAACAGTCCCTCCCTTATATTTAAGGTTCCACTCTATATTGCTACAGCAAGTATGTATGTATGTATTTCATGTGGATGGAATTACCAAATTACCACAGTGATTCATGACATTGAGGGATGTAGCTCATGTATAGCATGAATTAATGATAATAGAATATCATGGGCTCTGTAAATTACATACTACAGTGTAGTACGTGAGAAACTCGCATAATTAGATCACTGATAATGGTAATGGTGATTAACTTAATTTTGCTGGCAACCTTTTTCTAAGCCATGTTACAAAGAAGGTCTATATTGGGTTGCCAATACCAATATAACAGCTATCATTACACATTGCAATCTATAACAATTACAAGTCTATCTCTTCTCCAAATGACCAATCACCATCTTTTCCAAACCAGCAAGGGTAAACTAATTTTAAAAAGGCATAAAATAGCAATTAATTTTATTCTTTTTCATGTAATGAAGTTGGTTTGAACTGATTTTGATATATTGTTAAGCTGACTACTCCAATTATAACTGGCATTACTCCCTGTGCACCTATTGCTCCTTAAAATTATTGAATTAAAATATCTGCATTCTGTGTCATTGAGTCAAACCAATTCTATTCACTGGATTATACATACAAAATTATTGTAATGGGATTTGAGATGGATATTAATGTGTTATCTAGTGCAAGTAACATCAGCAAATGGATATCATTCACTGTACAAAGACTTGCAAAATGTAGAAATGGAGAGTGAGACCCTTAAAATCTATTTGTATTCTGAAATCTGTTACTAAATAAAAATGTTGGGCCTGAGGTGCAGGACCAGACGTAATAAGCAGTTGTATTCAAATATGCTATTGGGGATGCAGCAGAATTCTCAATGGTCTCTGGTCTCTGAGGCAATGTTTAGTTGATGTACAAGTCTCAAGCACAATGGAAAGGAATGTCAATGATGTCCAGCCTGGATCAATGAGCTAATGGAAATTTGGAGAGTATCTTGATTGAAATAATATAAGAACATAAGAGTTAGGAGCAGGAGTAGGCCATTTGGCCCTTGAGCCTGCTCTGCCATTCGATAACATCATGGCTAATCTTTTCATGGACTCATCTCCACTTACCCACTGGCTCACTATTACCCTTAATTCCTTTACTGTTCAAAAATCTATCTTTGTCTTAAAAACACCCAACGAGGTAGCCTCAACTATTTCAGTGGGCAGGGAAAATGAAGAATAGAAATGTGAAATTAATGTTTTATGCAATTGCGTTTTCTGTAACGTTTCTTGTCAATCCCCTTTCTGAAAGCCTAAACATGCCGAACAATAGATCACATTATGCAGCCAAATTCAAAGCATATAAATGAAAACAAGAGGGCTCTGGAGTCTTTGCTTGGTTCATTGGAATATGGGTCTAGCTTGAACTCAAAGTTTTGTCTTCAATCTTACATGTCACCTTTACCATATAACCACATTTCAGTTCAACACTGATGAAGTATCATCATTTAGATGCTAAATATGGTCCCATAAGTTGGCTCAGGAACATGTTTAAGATCAATTTCACCCCTTTCTCAGACTAAATTATTCACTTAACTTATCCAAATCATAACTTATCACTGTGTGATATTCTTGAGTATAAATTGGTTACGCATTAAAATATTTGATGTATTTTGAGATGTGATGTATTAAGATCATCTTAGCACTTTCAGAAGTACTTGAAAACTACATTACTTTGACGTTGAATCCCACACCTAATAGATATAATACATTCAGAAATTTAGGGAAATGTGCAACCCATATCAAACTATGCACCTGCTAAAACCAGTAATTATTTTGTTCCCTGCGAGAACTAGGATGATCCCTGGTAAGGAGGGATTGTCCTCAGAGCAGATGTTAAACAAGTTGGGACTCTATTCACTGGAGTTTAGAAGAATGGAGGTGATCTCATTGAAAAATACAGAATTTTTAAGTAGCTCGGCAGTGTAAATGCTGAGATGCTGTTTCCCCTCATGGAAGAATCTAAGACCAGAGGGCATGGTCTCAGAATAAAGGACACCAACTTTTGACTGAGTTGAGGAGAAATTTCTTCTCTGAGGTCTATGAGCATTTGGAATTCCTTCTCACAGAGAGCTGTGAGGGCAAAAACCTTGTATGTATTTAAGACGAAGATAGATAGATAGATTCTTGATCAGTCAGGGGATGAAAAGTTATGGGGAAAGGGCAGGAAAGTAGACATGAGGAATTTCAGACCAGCCATGATCCTATTGAATGACAGTAGAGGCTTGAGGGATTGAATAGCCTACTCCTATACCTATTTCGTACAGTCTTATGGTCGAAAGCATTCTCTTCCATTTATAACCTTTTGTGTGAATATGAATGGGAGCTTATCATTAGTGTTCCACTACAGTCTGATTTGGAAACCTTTCTGTCGAAACCATTACAAGGGCTCTATACAGAGGGCTTATCTGCTGTCATGGATTTAAGTCAATATATATTAGCATTGCATCAAAAGTGGAACTTAGCACACTGACTGTTCCTGATGCTGCTTGCAAGTGAAATATAAAAGCCCTTGTTGGCTGTTTATGAGAAAATGTGACATATTCTTGCTTTGCATTTATTTGATGTAACCATTGTAACTAGTTATGGTGTTCTCTGTCATCCTGTGCCATTAACCTAATGCTACTTGTATAGTACGACCTGCCCCATAAAGCACTTATGGTAGGCACGATACAGCAATGCCAGTGTTGGACTGGCAAAGTCAGAAGTTCCACAACACCAGGTTATGGTCCAACTGGCTTACTTGAAATCACAAGCTTTTGGAGCTTCATCTGACGAAGGAGCAGCGCTCAGAAAGCTTGTAATTTAAAATAAACCTGTTGGACTATAACCTGGTGTCATGTGACTTCCAACTTTGTAAAGCACACAAGTTAATACTTTTCACTGTACCTTGGTAAACGTGACAAATCAAATCAAATTTATTGCACTCTGGCCGAGGGGGAATGCATCAGTAGATGGACATCCACTATTGATTCTTCTAGTATTTTACTACAAGGCAGGTGAAATTAACTCAATGCTATTCTGCACATCCTATCCACAACCAGATTGTAGAGAAAATCACCTGAGATAGAGTGCATGGCCTTCATCTGGCATTCATAGCCTCAGAATTGGGCAGCAGCTTTGATAATGGCAATGGGCTGGCTTTATTATGAAAGCTTACTGCTCATTGCCCGAAGCACTCAGCTATTTCAGGATATAGGTTCCTCTTAATACTGTATAGAAAACAGGGCCATCTCACACAATTAAGAACCCACATCTCATTTTGGGTCAGAGCCTGTGGAGTGCAAACTCTGACTAGTGTCATGGCTAATTAATTGAAGTGACCCATTAAAGTAAGTCTCAAATAATTAAGTTTAATTTTATTGCTCATACAACGTGAGAGTCACTGGTTGGCCAGCCCCTCCCCATAACAAGATGATGGTGAATTGTCTCCTTGGACCGCCAAACTCCATGCACTATGTGTAGACCCACAATACCGTGAGGGAGACGGCCCGGGGAATTTAACCCAGGTTCACTGAAGGAACTGTGATATATTTCCAAGTTAGGATGGTAAGTGTCTTGGAGGGGAATTTGGAGGTGGTAGTGTTACCTTGTATCAGTTGCTTGTCCTTCTTGGTGGAAGTGATCGTGGACTTGGAAGGTGTCACCTAAGGATCATTGGCAGTATTCCGTGGTGCATCTTGAAGTTGAATGGTAAAATGGATGAGAACAGCAAAAACAAGAATGATCTACACCTGAGATACAAAAAAGAATATTTCACACCCTGGAAATTCCAACCACAACCACAGACTCTTTGTGTTTCTCAGTGTACCCTGCAGTTGATCTTGCTTGTGGCTGTTTCACCCCAATCTTGATACCCTAAAGCAGAGTTGGTTTGGAAGGCCTATTTTAGTGTCCTTCAGTTTGCCTGAAAATTTAAAATGATGCCAGGATCTTCAAGTGTTGAATAATCTCCACAGTGCCAGCTGGTTACCTAAAAGTCATTCATCCCATTATGTAGGGACCTCAAAGTAAAATATCAGTTTATACTCAAACAGATTAGAATTATCACATTCTGCACTTGAACAAACAAAATAGGTTTTATGATATCTTAAATATTAAGCAAATGGACAGCATTAGCATTCCATTTTAGATAAGTCATTAAATGATCTCTTATGGCATTGCTCAGAAGCTTTGGAATATTTTGCCAATCCTCCAGCTTCTGCAGTAGGATCAGAACATTTAATCTCACCGGAAGCTGCGGACATGATCTTTAGCCAATTCACAAAACAAACCTCAACCCAAGAGCATAGGGAAAAGGCAAGTGCCGGACAATATAGAAGCAGACCTGCCCTCCCACTGCTTGCAAATGATTTGAAAAAGAAAATCACGCTAATGAAAAGCAGGTTTCTGTCTATCATTTCCAGTCAGCCTCTTCCAACTGCTGTTGAAACCAGGCCACAAAATGTTTGCTGTGATTTCCAAATGATGCCATTCTTGCAGAACAGAATCAAGCCAGAGACTCAACAGTTCCTGCAAGTTCAGTGCCATTTGTTTCCCAGAAACAGTGAGTGTCCAAAGTTGGGAATTCTGGTGACATTCAAAGGGACCACTTTAAAATTTAATTTTCGTGCATCCAGCCAGATGCCTTTGCTCTAATAAATTGTGCAATTGGGTATCCAGTTAAAGAGCAAAAATATTCTTGTGTTTAATTCACTCATGGGATATGGGCATCGCTGCCTAGGCCAGCATTTATTGCATATCCCTAGTGTCTCAGAGTTAGACTTTGCTGTGGGTCTGGTGTCACATATAGGCCAGACCTAGGGACAGCAGCTACCTTCCCTGAAAGGAATTAGTGAACCAGATGAGTGTTACAATAATGATTTTGTGATCGTCATTCAACTCTTATTTCCAGATTTTTTATTACTGAACTTCAAATTCCACCATATGCCACAATCACTGAGATTGCACGCATGGTCTTCATCTAGCATTAACAACCTCAGTATTGGGCAGAAGCTTTGATAATGGAAATGGGCTGGCTTTATTTTGAAAGCTTACTGCTGGTAGCCCAAAGTAACTAGCTGTTTCAGAATATAGACTCCTCTTCATATAGAAAACAGGGCCATCTCAGATAAGTAGACCCCAAGTATCATTTTAAGTCGGAGTCTGCAGAGTGCAAATTCCGATTAGTGACATGGCCAATTACTTTGAAGTGTCCCCAGAACATTACCTAGGTCTCTGGATTCGTAATTGAAGAGTAATACCACAAGGTCATTGGCTTCCCATAAGCATGACATCAATCAACAGTTGTTATGATAACTGTAAATACAACAGTGCTTCCACTTCAAAAAGCTCTTCATTTGATAGAAAGCGCTTTGACACACATACACATGTTCGGGTTATGAGAGGCACTAGATCAGTGTAAGTCTTTCTTTCTATAGTGTGATGAGGGCTGATAAAAAAAGTTCTAGTTTTGCGCCTGAAATCAATTTAGCTTTCTGACTAATTTGTGATGATGTCTGATTGCCCTCTATTTAAGTCTTTGTTCCCCCTTCTTTGCCAATTCATGTTCAAAAGAAGCTGACAACCAGTTGCTCAATTTAAGCAGATGGTAATGGTGACGCGGCCTGGATTTATGCTCATAATGTACTAACAGTGAGTTAGGATGAAGAACACAACGCCTGGAAAAACCAGGCCTGGAGGAAGTGAGTGAAGATTCAGAGTGACGGTTGCCAACTGGTCAGTTAATGATTATGGCTGCAGCCTCAAACTTTTGGAATGAATTTAATTTTGATACTCTGCCTGCACAGTTTTGGATATCTTTTGATTGATTGTGTATGTCTGAGAGCATTAGGATGTTTTTCGTCCACCCCAACCAGCAACCTTCCCTATAGATCTACCTGTAAGACCAATATCATGGAGGAAGAAAAGCAGTGAAAAGGAATATGATAACATTTATAGATGTTGACCCCACAAAATATTGGGGATGGAAAAGGACATGACAATTCTGCTAAGGTCATCAATGAGATATATATGCAAGGTTCACCAAGGAAGTACGAGGGACTTGTGGCCAATTACTGTTGCGAAGCCTATTTAACTTCCTATGTAACTCCCAAACTCATTTTGTGACATTGAATGCTCACTCAAATTCAGTGCACTGTGTGTTTTCAACTATCTATGTAATATCATCTCTGGGATAGTTGGATCATATACTTAAGTAACTGGTGCACTTCATGGAGAATTGTGAGTTTATTGACCTTGGCTGAAAAATGTGTTGCTGGAAAAGCGCAGCAGGTCAGGCAGCATCCAAGGAGCAGGAGAATCGACGTTTCGGGCATAAGCCTTCTTCAGAAAAGACTTATGCTTGAAATGTTGATTCTCCTGCTCCTTGGATGCTGCCTGACCTGCTGCGCTTTTCCAGCATCACATTTTTCAGCTCTGATCTCCAGCATCTTCAGTCCTCACTTTCTCCTAGTTTATTGACCTTGAATAAAAGAGCAATGCATAGCATAAGAGAGTTTCAGGATCACTCTGTGAGGTTCTGTGCAATCCTGTTCAGCTACTTCAACAGAAAAGGCCTTTCATTCCTTGTAAATGCAACTTATGTGGTGCCACACTGAAGGGATAATGTATGTTGACTTCTGTTTTTCCCAAAGTTGCCATTATACATTCAGTCTTTGTCTTCCTTGAAGTGTCAGGAAAGACTGAATTTCAATCAGGTCAAAGTGTCAGCTTGTCGGTGACAAGGACTAGCCCTTGCCTCCGTGAATAATGGTGTTATGGAATGTTTTCTGAACAGCAACAAAGACATCGGACAATGAGGTGCACACCTTTTGAGAGTGAAAGCTGACAGGACCAGTGACACTTTAAAGGCCTAATGTTGTTGCTTGAGGATGTACTCTGCAATACAATCCAACTCATGTGCTTCACTAAGGTGTACCCATTATTCCTGATAAGTGTAGCATATGATTGGCATTTCTCAACATCTTGGATGTTGAATATTGCTAGGGAGGTGGTTTTAGATGTTTTGAAGGCAAAGGGGACATTAGTGTGATCATTGTTCAGTGGATTCGATAGTGGATTGCGGTAAGTTGCATATGAACATAAAGCTTTGAAGTTTTATACCATGTACCCTTGTCACTTGAGCCTTAAACACTTACCTCATGTTCAAATAAAGGACAAATCATTCAATCCACAGGAGAAAGCAGAAAGTTGCATTTATATAGTGCCTTCCACAACTCTAGCACATCACAAAATACTTTACAATTAATGGCATTAATTCACTGCTGTGGTGTAGAAGATGCATCAGGCAATTTCCAGCAGACAGCCACAATGTCAATGCTCCGATAATCGACTTTAAAGTTGTAGGGTGGAGGGATAAATATTGAGCAATATTAGAGAGAACTGCGTTGCATTTGCTTTAAAATACTATCATAGGATTTGCTATGCCCCAGCAAGTCCCAACATACAAACAAACAAAATAGGAGCAGAAGTAGACCACCCAGATCCTCGAGCTTGCTCCGTTATACATTAAGTTCACAGTTGATCTGTTTGTGATTCAGTTTGCATGTTCCCATCCACCACTGATAACCTTTGATTCACTGCCTATCGAGAATCCCTCTGCTATAAAAATATGCAGTCACCTCACTTCTCCTGCCTTCTGAGGCAGACATTCTAAAGTTACATAACTCTCTGATAGAAACAGTTCTTCCTTACCTCTATTTTAAGAAGCTGACGTCCAATATTATAAATTAAAATTAATACTTGAAGTTCTCCAAATGTGCAGCACTTCTTTAATTCTCTTTTTAACCATTCTTGGAATGTGGAGATTGCAGGAGGTGCCAATACATTGTCCTTCCCTAAGTGTCCTTGTGAAGGTAGTGGTAATCTGATTGCAGCCCACGTGCTGTAGGTAGACCCACAATGCCATGAGCGAGTTCCAGGCTTTTGACCCAGTGACACTGAAGGAATAGTAATATATTTTCAAGTCAGGATCGTGAGTGTCTTAGAGGGGAGCTTGCATGTGGTGATGTTCCAATGCATGTGCTGCCTTTGTCCTTCTGGATTGCTGTGGCTTAGTTGACTGACAGCTAGTTTTGTGATGAAGTGTAATTTCAAAAGTATGGGCTCAGTTCCTACATTGGCCAAGGTTACTATGAAAGACTATCGTTCTCAACCTCTCCTCTTGCCAGGGTTGTGGTGACCTACAGGTTAAACCACTGCCACTCATCCCTCTCTAATGAGAGAATAGCTTTAGTGATGTAGGGTAGAGGGATATCTGGTAGAAGAATTGTGACTTTATTTTATCTTCTCGATCACAGTGGTTGTGTGTTTGGAAGGTGCTGTCTAAGGAGCCTTGGTGTGTTTTTGCTTTGCATCTTGTAAATGATACACACACTGCTGCTATTGAATGCCAATGGTTGAGGTGTGGATGTGGTGCCACCTTTGTCCCGGATGGTGTCAGTTTTCTTGAATGTTATTGGAACTGCTCTCATCCAGGCACATTGAGAATTTTCCAACACTATGCTCTAAGTCCTTTGGGCTGCACAGGAGTGTGTTATGGACCAGGCCAGACCCCTCAAAATATTTCAAGACGATAGCTCAGACTCTAGCTTTTTTAGTTGTTTTATGCAAGTCAATAGTGTATGTACCAGGAGGGATGCTGGAAAAGCACAGCAGGTCAGACAGCATCCGAGAAGCAGGAGAATCAACCTTGATGTAGGGCTTTTGCCCGAAACATCAAATCTCCTGCTGCTTAGATGCTGCCTGACCTGCTGTGCTTTTCCAACACCACACTCTCGACTCTGATCTCCAGCATATGCAGTTCTCACTTTCGACTGGGAGTGATGCAGCTGGCCCAACCACTGAGTTTTAAACAAAACAACTTATTTATACATGAACAAAAGAGAACAGAATGTAGAATAACAACTTATCTGAAAACCCAATCGACTCTATTGCAATTCAATTATGCTGTTCCAAATACTTGCAACATTCGCATAAGCACCCCGTTGGCAAAAAAAGGAAGAATCAAACACATGATGTCAGAGAGAGAGAGAGAATGAGGATCAGTATGGAAATGCTTCTCTGGGTTCCCAGCTAAAACTTGACCAGCTGCTGCAAACAAAACAGCTTATTAAAACAAAACCAAACCAAACACTGAACTGGGAGAACTGGACACTCCCTTTTCATTTTACAAGTGTTTTCTTTTTAAAAACTTTTCAAGTAGATAAATCCAGACAGTTTGGACCTCCTGCCTTTACAACCCCTCTGGAAAAAAAATGAAGACAACATGCACCTTTTAAAGGAGCAGCATCGTCACAAGTGTCAAGTGCTGAAATCTCACGAGTGAATCTTTTTCAGGGGTAAGTGTCTCCAACTCAGCCTCAGTGCCCATATACATAGAGAATAAGCATCTTAGAACTTGACAATAGACTGTGGACTGTTTGCCCTTTGCCATCCAAGAAGGATAGTCAGTGTACAGTCAATAGACTGTTAAGAAGATGAACCCTTGTAGCCAGAAAATGCAATGAAAGGTTGAAGATAGTGCCGACTAGACTTCTGGCCCTTATAGAAGGAAGTCTGAACCTCTGGAGCTGCTAGCCTGTTGTGTTTCATCTATAAGATACACTGCAGCACTTCAGAATAGCTGCTGAGAGAGCATCTTCAAACCCATGACCACAACCATCTTGAAGGGTTATGTGTTTACCTAGAGCTAATGGATTGCAATGATTCCAAAAAGAAGCTCACCACCATGGTCTCAAGGGCACTACGGACAGGCAATAAAGGCTGGCTCAACGAGGGAGACCCACGCCCCATGAGCAAATTTAAAACAAAATTTGTTGCCAGCCAATTCAACACTCAGCAGCACCAAGAGCTCAATAGTCACTGCTGAGATTACAATTAGTGATGGCCTCACTGGGTCCCAGACAGAGATGATTCAGGAGCATTGGATAGGACGGTTCAAGTATTTTGGGAAAGGGGGTTGATGGGGTGAACTGGTGGCTTTTGAAATCCTGTTTCAGAGGAAACACCTATGGATACAAGGTAGATCATTTAGGACTGAGACGAGGAGAAATGTATTCATCCAGAGAGTGGTGAGCCTGTGGAAATTTTCTGCCACAGACAGTGGTTGAAGTAAAAACATTGAACGCTGTCAAGAAGGAATTAAATATAGTTCTTCAGGCTGAAGGGATCAAAGGGCATGGGGTAAAAATGGGAACAGGGTGCTGAATTGGATGAGCAACCATGATCATGTTGAATGGCAGAGAAGGCTTGAAGGGCCACATGGCCTACTCCTGTATCTATTTTTCTACATCACTAGGCAAAGGTAGGGCTACATTTTTTACAATCATGGCTGATGGTAGTCCTGGGCAAGTCAAGGCTGTGAATGAAACCTGGCTTGATGGATCATATACTTAATTTTTCCAGTTGGTTAACATGGTGGTTGGTCTTTGGTACACATTCACATGAGGCTGCAGATGTTCTTTAACAGAACAACGTAATTTTATTATGCCAAAGAGGAAATAATCTAACAAAGCCATATATATATATATATAGAAGTCAGTTAGAAAGATCCTAACACAAAAGTCAAAACCAAGTTCCAAACAATTTCTAACACCATCCATTACAGAGAATTAATCCCAGAGAATAACACTCCCATTTCAGACTTGTTTAAAAATTTAACTGAATTCTCCAAGTTTCTTTTAATCAAATTGTTGACACAATTTTATGTTTCGTTTCCAGGCCAATGGCAAGCAACTTTCACGATTCTGATGGGCTAAACCTTCTCAATTCTGACAGCCTGAAGAGTTCCATCCAAAGTCTCCTGCCTTGGAAGCTCCACAGATCGTAAACCACTTCTGCTGAAATGGCTTGTTCCTTTGAACAGATTCCCCTGCAAGCAGAAATTATTTTACCTTCTGAACTAAATTCCAGATTCCTCGTAACTAAAAGCTTGAACCATCTGTTCTGAAGTCAAATCTAAACTAATTGCCTGAATATTTTTACTCTGCTCGTATTAAACCCAATAATATAAACATTTAACCAATTTACACTAGAGGTCTCTGCTCAGCAGTTGGGTTTAGCTCCTTGAGCCTGTTTTGTCATTCAGTGAGATCATGGCTGATCTGTGGCCGAACTCTATACAACTGCTTTTGCCCATATCCCCTAATACCTTCACTTATCAAAAATTTATAAAGTTCTATATATCCAAAGAATTGAATTGAATAAGGTTTGTTGTCACATGTACGTACAAGAGTACAGTGAAAAGTTTACATGTCGCCACTCACTAGGTATAAAGGTACCTAGATGCAGAATCTTAGGTACAAAACAGAAAATAGGGAAAACAAAGTTAAAAGCAGTTAAACCTTACAGTCCTTCTTTCTAAAAAGTGGAAAAGCAAAGAAACAGTTAACAGTTAAACATCACAGTCCATAAGCATGGACTTGCAATAGAGGGAGTGCGGTGGAGTTCAAGGGTTATGATGGTTGGACTGGTTTGACAGGAACTGTATTCATTAGACTTTGGAAGATTGAGAGAAGTTCTGATTGAAACATATAAAATCGTAATAGGGCTGGACAATTCAGATGAAGGGAGGATGTGTTCCACTTTTGGAGACTCTAGAACGAGGAGACATAATCTCAGGAGTAGACAACTTCGGACAGAGATGAGGCAAAATGCCTGAACTTCAAAGTGTAGTGAACCTGTGGGAATTTCTTTACAGAAGGCTATGGAGACCAAGTCACTGAATGTATTCAAGACAAGTACAGAAAGCAGGAATGTGGCATGGAGGATCAGCCAGAATCATTTTGAATAGCAGTGTAGACTCGAAGGGCTGAATGGTCTACTCCTTTTCCTAGTTTCTATGTTTTTTACATTTGAAAAAGCCTCCAAGTCTTGCAAGGAGAAACCACGTTTGAAGCTCATGAAAATGACACTGCAGCTAACTAGGGGTGGCACGGTGGCTCAGTGGTTAGCACTGCTGCCTCACAGCGCCAGGAACCTATGTTCAATTCTAGCTGTCTGTGTGAAGTTCTCCCCGTGCCTATGTGGGTTTCCTCTGGCTGCTCTGATTTCCTCCCACAATCCAAAGAAGTGCAGATTAGATGAATTGGCCTTTCTAACATAATGTAGGTTATTAGTCAGGGGTAAATATAGGATAGGGGAATGTGTCTGGGTGGGTTATTCTTCAGAGGATTGGTGTGGACTTGTTGGGCCAAATGGCCTGTTTCCACACTATAGGGATTCTAATTCTATGTTCAACTTAGCCTATCATCCTTTAGGAGGCACCCCTTAGTGTGTAAAGGGCACTCCCAATGAAAGGATCTTTTTCTTCCCTGGCATCTTAAATTCCCTGTTGAAAAAATATGAGCTGTGTACTGCGGCTTACCTACCCAGATCAGCTGTACTATCGCAAGGGGAGCATAATATTGGGGTCAATTGAGTTAGTGACAGTCTGAATTGACTGAAATATTTATTTAAATACAGCAGATGGGTGGCCAATTTTGACATTTTGGCAAGTAAATTCCCACTCAATATATTTTGGGCCAGCGATTGGGGTGGTAGTTGAGAGTTTGGGTACCAGTCCTATCATGTACCTTCCCTCCTCACGTACTGAAAACACAATATGGATATTGGTTTGAAACTCCTGTCCAATTTTACTCTGTCACAATAGACAGTCTCATTGCAAAGACATCAAACAATGAATGACAATTTCCTCTCCCTCGTGTGGCTTGAGTATTAACAAAGGAAAAAAATACATTTAGAATGAAAAGATGGATCCTTGAGATCAAGAAACATTATCCTGATTTTCTCTCCAAGGTTTAAGTGGCAAATTCTGAATCTCGACATTAAGTGGTGACTAACTTGATTCCTTCTGTGCATTTGTATCTCATTTAAAGTTGCAACTCACCTTATTTATATGCCACCACCAGTCTTCATCTCGTTTCTAAGAAACCAGACACCACAAATTCCCAATGTATAAATCAGAGCTCAGAGTGAGTACTTGATGGCTACAGTTCACTGAATGCTTCTCCTAACCATCATTCAAATGTTTCTTCACTACAAGTCCTTGTGTGCTCCTCGGCCACCATTCTCCTTGACTCTTCATCCACACAGTTTGCCATTTACAAACGATCAGCCCATCACATCATCATATCTACTCTTGGGCCAACTCACACACCATTTATGCCCTTCAAAACCTTAAAGTAGACCTGAGGGGAACTTGCGTTTTTCTGCCAGTGTGGTCTGCCTGCCGGAGCAAAGATGTATCTCATGCAAGTGCGCAGGATGCATTATATGGCTCTTAGTCTGCTTTCTTAGCACTTTTTCACATTGCATTTGCATGTCAAGGCTGCCAGCTCCTGTACCCTTTAGCACAGACTGCCAACCTCCCAGCCTCTGTGTGACTTGCATTTCTTTCCAAGCGCAGAGATAGGAAAGAAGTATCCTGAACATATTTCAGGATATATGTGAAATATATATCCTGAACATTGGTGCCAGCGCTTATGCAGCAAATACACTGCGTGTGCCTCCAGCAAGTGGCCATGTCTGAAAGTCAAAGGGGAGCAGTCCAGAAAATGCAGTCAGTCAGGTTGTAAATCCAGAGATAATTGAAGGCTTCATCTGATTCCAGTCCAGGGAGTTGGCCACAGTCAGTCAGCCACTTGGTCCCAACAGAGTCCAGGGATCTGTATCCTGGCAGTCCGTGCATGGTGCCTTGGTCAGTCCTGCAGGTCAAATGCAAGCAGTTCAAGGATAGCAAGTAGGTCAATGATGTTCTGAAGAAGGGGCACTGGATCCAAAATGTTAATCTGCTTTCTCTCTGCTGCCAGACCTGCTGAGTTGCTCCAGAAATGTCTGTTTTTGTTACAGTTGGGGTGCTGTTGAGGCATCAATTTTGGTAGCAACCAGTTTTCCTACAAAGGAAGGAGGCAGTATGATGGAAGTGGATGAAAGATCAGTTAGTGATGAAGCATGAGCAGGAGAGGTGCTGAATTGTCCCTACTGAGTGATTAGGAAGCACAGATGGCAGCAAGGGTTTTAGTATTTAGAATTTTCGGAGCATAAGCTGGGTGCAAGCTGTGGAGTGGACATGAAATAGTTACAGTCTTTGAGCCTTGATGAGATGTGTGTGCAGTGGCAGAGTCAGATTGAGGAGTGAGAGTGTGAGGCAGCAGAGAGACAGTGATGGCACTTACAATTACAGTGTGCAGAATATCATTGACCTTCTTCCTGCAATGCAGGGTAGCCTTTTTCCACCCAGGAAATTTGCATGTCTGATGATGTGACCCTTTTGTGTTGACCACCTGGAAGAAGAACTACCTTCGTATCCACTCTCCAATCCACCAACACCTGCAGCTCTCTGCCCAGGAAATGGGCAGTGAGACTTTCTTCACTCTGAGCCATGTGTCTCCTTATAACAATTGAGCAGCAGAGTACGAGGGGCTTGCTGCATCTGCAGCGGTGTTTGACTGGGTACTTAATATGGCGTCAGAAGCTTGGAAGTGTAAAGATGCCAGCACTGGTGAGTCTTCCCACCTCTCAGCCCATGTAGTAACCTGAGAAAGCGCTGTTGCTAAATTAATAGGATGGTGAGTGGAAGATTGTGTGAGCAAAGTTGCTCCAAGCCATGGGAGACATTTTGACCAGAAATGGGAAAATTTTGCCCTCAAACCCCACCTGATCCTAAGGATTTCCTGCTTAACATTATCCCTTTTGTCTTCATATTGACAGCGTAGCTAGAATCTAAGTCGTGTCTCTGAGGGTTTCAGTTGCAGCTTGCTTAAGGGAACATGTAGAGACAAATTAGAAAAATAAAAGGCCACACTGAGACTTTAACAAATCCATGAATTACAAATCCCATTAATATTAATGGCACAATTTTTGTTGCTGAGATTATTAATGTCGTTACATGCTTGTCTGAACACCCTAACAATAATAGTTGGGTTAGCTTTATGAATATTAAAAAATGTCAGTTGGTTTATGTAAAATAAATTATCTGCTCTCAAAAGCAATATTTAATAATTCTCTAATACATTATCATCAATATAACATTAAAAGTAAATAGGATGTAACAAAAAATCATTTTCACTGGAAAGTGGTCCAGTAATTTAAATTGTAGTGAAGCTCAGCAGTCTGATGTGATTTATTTTTTTCTACAGTAAAATAAACTTGAAGGGATACTGGTATTATTTTGCAGGGAGTATCTGGATTAGAGTAAATGACAAGGATGGCTGTTGTAGCCGGAATGCAAGAGTTCCTTTGTTTATAGGAGATGACATGAGTCCCATTTTCCTTCCATAGATCATCCAATCTGGCCATCTATTTACAGATAACAGACCGAATGTGGGACTCAGCATAGCTGTTTTTCCGAAGAGACACCACAGACCTAAGAGGTTGAATGGACTTGTTTTGTGCAGTAAGCTTCAATGACTTTTTATCCTCAGCTCTGAGTGGTAGGAGCTGAGGTTTTCTTTGTTCTGTAAAGGCCCTTTTATGTCCATGTTTGCTGGGGTTAGCTCAGTTGGCTAGATGACTGATTTTGACACAGAGAGATGCCAACAGCGCCTCTGGCCAAAGTCACCATGTATGCCCCCGCCTTATCAAGCCTGAAATACATTGACAATCAGGTTAAATTCACCACTAGTTATTTCTGTTTAATGAGAGAGCAATCTATGGCCCTCTGAGACAATGGTGACTTTTCCTTTTCCTCACATGCATTTTAAGGAATATGATCACTCCATGTAGTTTGTGAAAGCCTGGGGCATTTAAAGAGATATTGATTCAGTATTTAGCTCAATTTGTTCATCCACTGTCAAGTAAGTAACTATTTATTGTTCATTGTAATCTTTGCGTCCTCTCTGCCAGGGACTGGGCAGTGGAGATCAAAAGTTTTGAAAGTAATAGGTGTGGTTAAGTGACAATTCAGAGATCTGCTGGTAATACATATGCAAGGAAATATGCTGTGCATGCAATAACCTATCAATACTTTGTATGTAAGACCACTTCATTGGAGGTTGCTGTGAGGATAGGTTCATTCATTGATAGGAGGATTATAACATGGCTAACATGAAATAAAGTGCTGAGTAAATCAGTGAAGATGTGCACGAATAGACTTAAGCCATTACTGCTGTCAATCAAAATGTTCATATATTTGTAAGATGAGATTTTTTTTACTACTTAGTATGGTTGAAGCAAATTAATCCAGCAACAAGTAACAATGAACTCTAAAGGGAACTAATAAAGAATGAAGGAGTATTAGAACAGAAAGTAATAATAATCCCAAAAGACGTACATGATGATGAAATGTTGAAGACTGCGTATATTATTTATTATTTATATTGTAATAAATAATGTTACATATGAATAATATCATGTATAAATACATATAGTAATAATGATCTTAGTTACTCCTAAAATAAACACTTAGCGTAACA
Organism: Chiloscyllium plagiosum; assembly: GCF_037043375.1. Lineage (NCBI taxonomy): Eukaryota > Metazoa > Chordata > Chondrichthyes > Orectolobiformes > Hemiscylliidae > Chiloscyllium > Chiloscyllium plagiosum. Next base: position 18,310,337 of record NW_028270153.1, on the reverse strand, counting down.
ATTGATATAATTTTCTATTTCAGAAAAATGTTAAAGGAATGCGGGTCTATATTGCAATGGTTTGGATTTTTTTAATGAAATAAATTTGGCAATCATGTTTAAAGATGGTAACTTAAAACAATATGGAGGGTGACTTGAGCGACAGTGTATAATGAGTGACATTAGAAATGCTGCTGACTATACATCCCTCGTAATATGGCATTTATTGCCCATCACTAATTGACTGCAGAAGGTGATTCTGATCACCTTCTTGAACCACGAAGGTCTTTGAGGTGCTGTTAGATAAGGGATTTCAGTATTTTGACTGAGTAACAGTGAAATATGGTGTTATAGTTCCAAAACAACAAACATTTACTCGTCCATCACCACTGCAAAGTAGCAGGGGTGTGTATCATCTACAAGATAAACTGCGGAAATTCATCAAGGCTCCTCTGACAGCACTTTCCAAACCACTGACAACTACCAGCTGGAAGGACAAAGAGAGCAGATATATGGGAACAGCACCATTCGATTTTTGACTTGGAAATATATTGCTGTTCCGCAGTGTCACTGGATAAAAATTCAGAAACAAAAAACCCCTAATGCCATTGAATGTGTACCTACATCAAATGGACTGCAGCAATTCAAAAGAATGCAGTTCACCACCTCCTTCTCAAGGGCATCTCATGCTGTGGCCCTGACCAGCAATGCCCACATACCACAAATGAATAAAATAAGTCAGAATTGTTTCTGGTGCCCTCATCCTGTTGAGATGATACAAGCTTTGGGTTTTAAAGGTGCTGTTGGAGGAGACGTAATAAGGTTTCAGTTACTGAGGTTGTGAATTAAGGTGAGTTAATTTGTTGAATAATTTGTACAGATATGCTTGCTTATTCAATGATATATGTAGGACTAACATATGGAATCAACAAGTTAAACGTTTTGAGAAATCAAGTTATCTTAGAAAATAATGCTGTTACTACTATTCTCTATATCCCAATATTGATCCGTGCCTAACTCAAACTGTGACAATGGAGGGGGAGCTGTGTCATCTCAGGCCTACAAAATCAGGATAGCCCTCATTCATTTTTAGATCATCCTTAAACCTACACATTAGCTTTGGAGAAAAGGTAGACAGATCACTGACAGGCCCATGATTAAATTGGTTGGTCGATAGGTATGGCTTAGCAGATATCATTTTTGCCTCTGAGTTAGAAATGGGATTTGATTGTACAAATGTACAAACATGACCACATAATCCAGCATAACAGACCACTCCAGTGCACAACTGGTTGAAGGCTGAAAGTCAAAGGAATGTTTTGTTCAGTCAACTAGATTTGGGAAGAAAGGTTAGACAGTCATGTAGTAACCCTCTGCAGGCTCCATGCCTCTATTCCTGATGAAGGGTTTTTGCCCGAAACGTCGATTTTCCTGCTCCTCGGATGCTGCCTGACCTGCTGTGCTTTTCCAGCACCACTCTAATCTAGACTCTGGTTTCCAGCATCTGCAATCCTTGTTTTTACCATGTAGTAACCCATCTCAAACTCAGACCAGACTTAAATCAGGAGATAAATCAGCTAAAGTTTGAAAAGACTGTTAATAAGACCATAAGACCATAAGACCATAGGAGCAGAAATTGGCCATTCAGCCCATCGAGTCTGCTTTGCCATTCAATCATGGCTGATAAGATTCTCAATGCCATTCTGCTGCTTTCTCCCCAGAACCCTTGATCCCCTTACAATCAATTACCTACCTATCTCTGTCTTAAATTCAAGCTCTCACTCAATGACCTGGCCTCCAGAGCCTTCTGTAGCAATGAATTCCATAAATTACCCACTCTCTGGATGAAGAAGTTTCTCCCTATCTCTGTTCTAAAAGGTCTTCCCTTTACTCTAAGGCTGTGCCCTTGGATCCGAGTCTCTCCAACCAATGGAAACATCTTCCCAACATCCACTCTGTCCAGGCCATTCAGTATTCTGTATGTTTCAAATAGATCCACTTTCACCCTTCTAAGCTCCATCAAGTGTAGACCTAGAGTCCTCAAACATTCCTTATATGATAAGCTTTTCATTCCTGGGACCATTCTTGTGAATTTCCTCTGAGCATGCTCCAGGGCCAGTACATCTTCCTGAGACATGGGGCCCAAAACTGTGCACAATACTCCAAATGTGGCCTGACCAGAGCCTCAGAAATACATCCCTACTTTTATATTCAATTCCTTTCAAAATAAATGCCATTGTTGCATTTGCCTTCCTAACTACAGTCTCAACCTGCCTTGAGAGAATCCTGGACTAGAACTCCCAAATCTTTTTGCATTTCAGACTTCTGAATTTCCTCTCCATTTAGAAAATAGTCCATGCCTCTACCCTTCCTACCAAACTGTATGACCTCACACTTCCTCATGTTGTACTCCATCTGCCACTTTGCCCGCTCTCCTAACCTGTCCAAATCCTTCTGCAGCCTCCCCACCTCCTCAATACTACCTGTCCCTCAACCTATCTTTGTATTGTCTAGTAATATGGACTGTATGTGTTTTTTAAATTAGTTTCTTTATATCGGAAGGCTGATGGAGCATGGAATGCTTAGCTGATCTCAAGTGACGTCGAGACAAAACAAAAGCTCTCCAGCCTGCAAGGAAACTTTGAGGAAATATTTCATGTAGAAGAAGATTGATAGCTATAGGGAGAAAGCAAGGCAGTGTGATGAATGCAGGATTGCTTTAAAACAGAACAGGCGCTGAAATGATGCGTCAAATTGATCATCCTGTGCAGTCAGCTTCAATTGTTCGACAGTTTGGTGAGCTATTTGAGCATTTTGAGCTCTGATAGGCAATTTGACATTTGAGAGAGTTGGTATATCTGGTGGGCAATCTGTGCAACATGTATAACATGGAGGAGAAGGATAGACCTACTGGTACTAGGGAAAATGGGGAATAGTGATCAATGGCATTAACTGGTGATCCTGCTAAGGCACTCTGTTTAGGCTGCAGTTGTGTTGTCCTGGAGTGGGTGTGAAGTGAACAGCATAGCTGTCATATACTTACTCATCAAACATTCATCTAAATCTCATGTCCGCCAATTTAACCTGAGTAATATTGAGACTTATGCCTGTCACCAAAGTGGGACTTTGTGACAGTTTTTCAAATAGGAGTTGGTATAAAGATGTTGGGAAGACAGTGGTGGGACTCGCATTCCAATGTTGGTCTGCTGACATCTTGTGATGTATTGTTAAATTGGTTTAAATTTTTTTCCTCAATATCTCAATCAGATAATTCAATGTCAAAAATAAGCAAATATTAGGTGGCATGGCATAATTTTGTACCAAAGACATTTGGAGCAATTAGAAGTCAGGGTTGAACTTTGCAATGTTCACAGTTAATGAGTGAGACTGACTTTAGTATCTTAGAGGAAGGGATGGGCATTTTCTAACCTTGATGTTCATTTGACATTTTTGACAAAACATGAAAATTTTTGCTGCTCTCCCTCCATCTAAATGAATTACACACTGTGGGATTACTTTCTTTACTCACAATGGTTAAAAACTAAAACTTATTAACACATAAAGTAGCTAAAATGAGTAGCATGCAAACATTTAAGTGGAAGCAAAATGAAAACAATGGGAAACGTAAAGCAAGATTTAAACATACCAATGGCCCAAAGATCATGTAGAAGGGATTCTTCATATTGCTGATATCAAAACTTTATTGCCTTGATGGGAAACTAAGGTTAGACTAACAAAAGAGTATTTACGGAGAATTAACAAGCTTGAGCATGCCTGCTTAATGCCGACCCTCACTGTCACCGCCTGTTACTGGAGGGCCTATTACAGGAGAAAGGATAAAAATATGTATTATTGGACTGATAAAGAAGGGGTAGAAGGAAGCTCATGTGGCACATAAGCACATGCATTCACTTGTTGAACTGAATATCTTGTTAAAGTATTGTAAATATTTCAGAATACTTTGTAAATGTTTTGTAATGTTTTACACAGGTATTTTAATACTCTAAACTTCCAACAAATAATGAAAATCAATTATTTGCTCTCCTTATTTGTCATTTGTGGCTCTTTAATGTGCATCCTTTGGCTGTATTATCTTTGCCTAGATAATTACAGTAGTTGCTTTTGGAGTTTACTTCATGGGAAATTCCAATAGGAGAAACAAAATAAATGCATGCATTTATTTAGCCCCTTTCACAACTTCAGAACATCTGAAAGTAATTTACAGACTACAAAAAACCTTTGAATTGTAGTTGCTATAGTTATATAGGAGTTGAGACAATTAATTTATACGCGGCAAGCTCCCGTGGACCATTTGCGAGACCTCTATTGTTCTCGGAATATCATGATCTAATCATTTATATCTGTTGATGGAATTTCTCCTCCCAAGAGGTGGTGAGAGAAGTGATAAGAGCTGGAAACAACTAGGTGGGTTTGCCGTGGAGAGCAACATCAACCCCATCCACTTCTCTCCAACTCTACATTTAAGTGGTGGGTGAGAAGATCCACTTTTCCAAGCACCTGCCTCCAAAGTGGGCTAGAAAAGTGACCAGTTCCCAGAGTGCAAAACCAATGTGCCCGGCCCACTGAATTCAAGCAGGTCCTCCAATTGCTTGAATGCATGGGCAACAGAAGATATGGATTTCAAGGGGATGGCCTCAAAAAGCCAGTTTGGATCTCCCATGACCATCTGCCCTCTGTTCCCCAACAATCTCCACTCTGCTGGCTCTTCTCAATATTGGCCGCTATATCCTGAGGTTGCAAGAGAAGATCTCAAATCCAGCACCTTATCATTCATGTGAAAGAATCTTACAACATACAACGAAATATGCACACAATTTCTGTTCTTTTACAAATCAGGATGGCAACATTTTGTGAGCAGTCTACAACAGATCTTCTTCTTACTATCTTATAATCATTCTGCATTTCTAATCCTGAAATCAAAGTCAAGCAGAATTATTGACAATGCTCTACATATATAACGGTTGGCACGGTAACAATGCTCTACATATATAATGGTTGGCACGGTGGCTCAGTGGTTAGTACTGCTGCTTCACAGCATCAGGGACCGGATTTGATTCTGCCATCAGGCAACTGTCTTTGTGGAGTTTGCACATTCTCCCCGTGTCTGCGTGGGTTTCCTGCGGGTTCTCCGGTTTCCACGCACAGTCCAAAGATTAGAGTCATAGAATCATAGAGATGTACAGCATGGAAACAGACCCTTCAGTCCAACCCGTCGATGCCGACCAGATATCCCAACCCAATCTAGTCCCACCTGCCAGCACCTGGCCCATATCCCTCCAAACCCTTCCTATTCATATACCCATCCAAATGCCTCTTAAATGTTGCAATTGTACCAGCCTCCAACACATCCTCTGGCAGCTCATTCCATACCACCCTCTGCATGAAAAAGTTGACCCTTAGGTCCTTTTTATATCTTTCCCCATTCATCCTAAACCTATGCCCTCTAGTTCTGGACTCCCCAACCCCAGGGAAATGACTTTGTCTATTTATCCTATCCATGCCCCTCATAATTTTGTAAACCTCTATAACGTCACCCCTCAGCCTCCGACGCTCCAGCCTATTCAGCCTCTCCCTATAGCTCAGATCCTCCAACCCTGGCAACATCCTTGTAAATCTTTTCTGAACCCTTTCAAGTTTCACAACATCTTTCCGATCAGAAGGAGACCAGAATTGCATGCAATATTCCAACAGTGGCCTAACCAATATCCTGTACAGCCGCAACATGACCTCCCAATTCCTGTACTCAATACTGTGACCAATAAAGGAAAGCATACCAAATGACTTCTTCACTATCCTATCTACCTGCGACTCCACTTTCAAGGAGCTATGAACCTGCACTCCAAGGTCTCTTTGTTCAGCAACATTCTCTAGGACCTTACCATTAAGTGTATAAGTCCTGCTAAGATTTGCTTTCCCAAAATGCAGCACCTCGCATTTATCTGAATTAAACTCCATCTGCCACTTCTTAGCCCATTGGCCCATCTGGTTCAGATCCTGTTGTAATCTGAGGCAACCCTCTTCGCTGTCCACTACACCTCCAATTTTGGTGTCATCTGCAAACTTACTAACTGTACCCCTTATGCTCGCATCCAAATCATTTATGTAAATGACAAAAACTAGAGGGCCCAGCACCGATCCTTGTGGCACTCCACTGGTCACAGGCCTCCAGTCTGAAAAACAACCCTCCACCACCACCTTCTGTCTTCTACCTTTGAGATTGGCCATGCTAAATTGTCCATAATGTTAAGGGATGTGCAGGCTAGGTGGGTTAGCCATGGGAAATGCAGGGGTAAGGGGATAGGTCTGGTTGGAATGTTGATTGGTGTGAACCTGTTGTGTCTAATGGCCTGTTTCCATACTGTACAGATTCCATGATATCTGAATAGATTCAAGAACAGCTTCTTCCCTGCTATTTTCTGACTTTTGAACAGACCTCTCAAGTGTTATTTCTGATCTCTCTGCATCTTCCCTGCTGCTGTAACATTGCATTCTGCACTTTGTTCTGTTACCCTGATGCACTTTCTATGGTACGATCTGCCCGTATAGCACACAAAACAACACTTTTCACTGTATCTCAGTACATGTGGCAACAATCAATCAATAAATGTATATTATTCAATCATGGGATGTGGGCACCATTGGCTGGCGAGCATTTATTGCCTGTCCTGAGTTGCCGTGGTGAGGAGCTGTCTTTTTGAACCGTTGCAGTCTATGTACGTAGGTAGACCCACTCTGCCATTGGGGAGAATTCCAGGATTTTTACGGAGTGACAGTGAAGGACTTCAATGCTAGTTATATTTGTACACAGGACACAATCCAAGTAGAGTGAGACCTGGTGAATGTTGAAATGTTAACTCTGTTTCTCTCCACAGATGTTTTCTGACCTCCTGGGTTTTCCCATTTTTCTTTGTTCTTATTTCAGATCTTCAGCATCTTTGGCAGTGTTTTGCTTTTATGGAAGGGATTTCATATTTGCCAGTGCATTTTATAATGGTTTTAACTGATGTCCACAAGGTTAAACCAGTTTCACAATGGCAGCCAGCCACACAGAGAAAAATGGCTTATCTTCTGGAATAGCTTCACTGGGAGACAGCCAGCGGCACCTTCTTTATTTGCAATAACACTTGCTGAACCAAGTTAGTCATTGTAAACTCTGTTCGATTAATGTCACCTCTTAGGACCAGACAAGCATCTTCATCAGACAGCCTGGTCCAAAGCGCGAGATCAATCTGTTTTCTCTCTCTCCTTGTTGGAAGAATTACAACAGTTTGTTCCCAGCTGCAATAGTCAAATCTGTCAATTACCAAGGGATTGAATTTCTTATACAATTAGCTGAGTGAATGTAGCATAGAATTAAAGAAATTATTTAAAAATAAACAAAACATAAACAGAATCTTTCAAGTACAGAACGTTAATTCTGTTTCACTGTCTGCAAATGCTGCCTGGCCTGCTGAGTAGTTCCAGCATTTTCTGTTTTAACTGCAGGTTTCCAACATTCACAATATTTACCAACTGGGACAGAGTGGAAATAAGACATTTCCCTCAGCATACCTAGTCCATGTAAAACTTTTGCTGCCATGGACTGCATCCATTTGATGCAATTCCTGCAAATAATCGCAAGTGTAAATTACATATTAGCTCAACTTGCGCTTCAAGAAATGGATATGTTGACACTTCTTTTTCTTACATTAAAGAAAATGCCAGCTCGAGGTGGCTCCAAAATATTCTCCTTTTCTCATCATATCAACTCAAAACTTTCAAAGTACTGTAATGGTATCAAAGAATCCACCTTGAACATTGCAAACAGTTATCGTCCACAACGCTTAAAATAAAGACAGCATCTAGTTGTCTGAACCAGGGTCTTCTCCTGTGTGATCACAGTTAGATGAATTGTTTTCACAATGGGATCACGCAAAGAGAAAGGGACAAAGGTCCGACTCTGATAAGAACCACTTTACATTCATTTTCAAAGGTACCATTGGAAATATGTGGCAAGTTTTTCTTCAATATCACTGCCAATTTGGTGTGTGGTCCCAATGAAACTGATAAGTTAAGATACAATCTAGTTAGGGACCAGTAATTTTTTTTTGATTAAATTAGCCCAGATGTGAAATTGCAGCTACTTACTCAGAGAATAAACTGCCAAGGTTCCATATTTTTAAACAGGCAAAATAAAATTTCTCATGCAAATTAGTAAAGTTAATCTATCTACACACATGCACAATTTATAATTTATAATTTAAATGAGGTTCACAAAATGTGGTCGAACAGCCCACAGAACATATTGAATAAAAGAATTAATAAGACAGGTCCTGTAAGTTTCTCAGCAACCCACGCAGACATTACTGACACTGTGATTCACTAAATCATAGTCTCCTTTAGGAGGATTATCAAATCTTCAGTTTTGAAGTTCTAATCTCTGATATTTAGAATCATAGAGTCATAGAGATGTACAGCATGAAAACAGACCCTTTGGTCCAACTCGTCCATGCCACCCAAATATCCCAACCCAATCTATTCCCACCTGCAGCACCCGGCCCATATCCCTCCAAATCCTTCCTATTCATATACCCATCCAGATGCCTTTTAAATGTTGCAATTGTACCAACCTCTACCACTTCCTCTGGCAGCTCATTCCATACACGTACCACCCTCTATGTGAAAAGTTGCCCCTTCAGTCTCTTTTATATCTTTCCCCTCTCACCCTAAACCTATGCCCTCTAATTCTGGACTCCCTCACCCCAGGGAAAAGACTTTGTCTGTTTATTCTACCAATGCCCCTCATGATTTTATAAACCTCTATAAGGTCAACCCTCAGCTTCCGATACTCCAGGGAAAACAGCCCTAGCCTATTCAACCTCAACTTTTTCGAAGGTCATTTCAACATGAGCTGTTGCAACAACTGTTCACCTCTCGGTGGCTCAATCTCTTCTCCTGAGATTGCATTCCACTGGAAGGTGCACTCCAGGATCTAAAAATGGGCACATTCCAGCTCTTTAGCAATGAACTAGCTTCACAAAGAATTTTCCGAATTGCAATCTCCGGCACCACGCAACTATTGCTTGTGGCTTCCTTTAGGTTAACTCTTAATGGCAATGAATTGCCCACAGGGCTCTTATGAACTCTAACCCTTTCATCAGTAAAGAGCTCCGAGAACATGTCCTTGCCCTCAATTGCAGAAAGCTAGTTGATAGTTCCTGAGGCTTCAATTACTTCAGAGATAATAGCTGTTTCTCACTGATTAAAACTGACTGACTGACTGACCTTCAAACTGATCTGTCTGACCTGTTAACATGTTCTCAACAGGCTACCACCCAATTTAGAGGGTAAAATCAAATGTGAAACATCCGATGCTTAAACTTTACAATCTGCTATCTTACAAAGTACAAATACACACAAAAATGAATTTTTTTTCAAAGTGCATGATTGAACATAACATATGAAACAGGAGTAGGAGCAGGACATTTCTCATGCCAAACCTGCCCCATGACCATTCTGACCCAGGCCTGTAAGAAAATAGCATCAGAACTCAGAGCACAAGGTTGTCCACATCCTATCCTCATAAGGAGGGTAGAAGCTGTAAAGGTGAATGAAGAAAAACCTGCATTTATGTAGCAACTTTTATATCACAGGCAACAAATGACGTTTTTGTGAAGTGCAGTCACTGTTGTAATATGGGAAAGTGGTGCCAATTTTATGTACTGCAAGCTTCCACAAATGGCAAAAAAAACCCAGGTAATCTGTATTAAATGTTGTTCACCAAGATATCCTCACCAGGACATTTGGAGAACTCTGTTTCTTTGAATAATTCAATGAGATCTTTTAGTTTAGGAGCAGACCCTGGCTTAATTCCTTATCCAAGAGACAGCACCTTTATTAATGCAACATTCCCCAAAATGGCATTGTTATGCTCTACGATAATGTGCTTAGGTCCCTAGTGGGACTTGAACCTAAAATCTCTTAATCACGAGGCAAGAGCACTGAGCCATAGCTAACAACCCCAACTGAACTGTTTTGATCAAGCCAACATGTTTGTTATTGTAACTTCTGAAACCAATGTTCTGTTCTCATTTTGGCTGGATGATTTTCTATGTTCAATTTATTAAAAACAATAAATTACTATGAATAAAAGGAATACTAACTGTGAGCCAAAACAAAACTCCTGGCTCGCTGAAGGAAAAGCAGGAAATCCAGTATTCTCCTGTTTTTACTTCCTACTCACTTCAATTGCAAATATAGAATGAAGCAGTCTTATATTTCTACGTGAAACCGCTGTCCCAGAATTACTGTAATTCCTGAGATGTACACGCAAACTCCAGTGGGCTGTGATGAGCAATCGGAAACATCTGGTTTTCCAATGATACCGGCAAGGCTCCCTGCTTACTTCTGGGATCCATGTGGTTTGAGGCACTCGGAGTAAACTTGGGAGCTGAATCAGAAAACTCGGATCCAACTGATCTGGGGCAAGGTTGATCAGGTGGTCCATCAAGTACCAATTTCACGATTCTCATACAAGTTTCAAACCAAGTCGTAACATAACACCAAAGGCACCCCAGACCGGTGGTTAATTTCCCCCCATGTGTCATTTGTAGCTCTTTAAAATAAGTAAGTTAATAGTTGTGTTGAAATAGAACAAAAGGAATACATTATGTTCAAATAAAGGACAAATTTCCAATCCAAAGAAACCTTGCAGGACCTGTGCACATTCTATAGGACAAATTATCTAAAATGCAAAGTAGAAAATGCAGCAGACAATGTACATACAACAAATTGATACAAACAGCCATGTGATAATGTTTTAATGAGAATTTAGATGGAAGATAAATAGAACTCTGAGGAGAGCTTCCTTGCCATAATGTTTTGGATTCCCCTGAGAAAGTTAACTTGGCCTCATCTCTGAATGATGAACAATATCGGAAGAGTGCGAATTTAGCCCACGGTCTTCTGGCTCAGAGGAAAGGATGCAGGATACAAACAGCAGGCACTAAATAGCATGGAGAGTGCTGGCTACATGCCTGAATGTGGGTCTCTGGGCCCTTGGGTATGGTCACATGCAACGTGCAGCCCTCCTGCTGTGTGTTGGTCCTCAGTCACGAATCAGTCTCTTGGGAAGCAGTCATGTGTCACCCTTCTCCAGCCTGTTATCCTGGAAACAATAACTGCAAGCTTTGTAATAATAGAGGCTGCAGCTATACAGCAGCCTTTTTAAATTCTCATTGACTGTACATGATTTAAAGGGACAGCTACCAGACCCAAGAGCAAGACAGAACTGTTTCTGATTTGTCAAAATGTAATTGAGGTGAATCAGTTTCAGGAGCCAACAAGATGTGTTTCAGGAGCGCTAAATGTTACTGAAGGGCTAGTCAAAAGGAGGACCAGGTTTTCTCATACTTTCACAGGAATGTGAGCATTGCTGACAAGGCCAGTATTTATTCCCCAAACCTAATTTCCCATGAAAAGGAGATGAGGGGAGCTACCTTTTTGAATTGTTGTTGCCTGCGTGGGGTAGATACCCACAGTGCTGAGAGGAACTGAGTTCCAGATTTTTGACAGCAACAATGAAAGTTCGGTGATATCTTTCCAAGTCAAGATGGTATGTAATTTAGGGAGGGGTTTGCAGGTAGTGATCTTCCTATCTGCTGCCCGTGTCCTTCTAGGCACTGGATTTTGCAATGTTGAGAGGTGCTGTTAAAGGAGGCTTGGTCAGTTCCTATAGTGCATCTTACAGATGGGAAATACAGCTATCACTTTGTATGGGGAGTGGAGGTAGTGAATGCATAAGTAGGTGGATGGGGCACTAATCCAGCAGTCTGTATTGTCTTGGATGGTGTTCAGTGTTTTGTGTATTGTTGAAGCTGCACTCATCCAGGCAAATAAACAATATTTTCTCATACTCCTAACTTTTGACTTGTAGATGGTGCAGAGGCTTTGTAGAATCATAAGTGAATTACTGGGAAGTGATGAAAAAGGTAGGAGCTTATTGAGTCGAAAGGTCGAATTTATATTTGATTGACTTAAAATGCTTGACCTTCTTTGCAGATCTTTCTATCACTTAGCATGGCCTGACTTTGCAAACACTTTGAGCCCAGCAGTGAAGTGTGTACTATTCAGAACAGTCATACATTGTCCCTTCCCTTTTCTGATGATGGAGTCATTCACTGTCGCATCTCCATTTTCTCTCCCTTTTCTCTCTCTTTAAAATGATTTCTCCTGCTACCTTATTTCTCACACTCAAAATCTAGCCTGTGAAACTGAATGCCACCATGATTATTTTCCAGGAACTGTACTAATTGACATGATTTACAAGAGTTGGCAGTTTAGAAGCACTTATTCACTCCAAGTGGGATGTGCCCCAGGTGCCATATTGTTCCAGGCAAGGCAGGTCTGAAAGGGTTATTATTGAGAATTGCCATCAGTGCCATTTATTATGGCAATGTCATGTGGACTGTGGCAGACCAGTTTGGGATCTGTAAAAAGTGTGAGCCAATGGGGAGGTGATGGCTCAGGGGTATTATTGCTGGACTGTTAATTCAGACACCCAGATGATATTCTGGGGACCTGGGTCCAAATCCTGCCATGGCAGATGGTATAATATGAATTCAATAAATATCAGGAATTAAGAATCCAGTGATGACATAAATCCATTATTGATTGTCGGAAAACCCATCTGGTTCACTAATGTCCTAGCTGCCATCCTTTCCTAGTCTGGCCTACATGTGACTCCAGACTCACAGCAATGTGGTTGACCCTTAACTGCCAAATGGACAATTAAGGATGGGCCATAAATGCTGCCTAGCCAGTGGTGTTCTCATCCTGTGAATGAATTTTTAAAAATCTGGTCCTCCCCATAGTGTCTCTAACAATATCTATCATATTAATATAGTTTATAACTGGCTGCGACCATGCAAAATAAAGTATATCTGATTGACCACTAGATAAAGAAGTGGTCTTCTTCAACTACACTAGACCCTGTAGTTTCTTGCATTTAAGGAGGACGGTTGCACAATTAGCAGCAGCCCATACAGTGGAGTGAGCTGGAACCCATTCAACTTGACAGGCAGTGAGACTGATTTGATTTGATTACTTATCCAAAGTGGTGATCAGCGGCATAAGATCTTCAGATTCAGCTTTCCGTTACCTGTTCATACAGCCCCATCAGCAGCAGGGAAGAGCGAAAGATTTTAGAGCTCTATAGAAGAAACCCTTGTAGAAACCCTCAACACTGGTACATTGAAATGGGAGGCTTGCCAACTCCCTATGGAAGGATATTAGTAACTCAAAAAGTAAATGCAGGCTACACTTTGAGACGGTGGTCTGTGAGAGGTATCCTGCCTTAGAGTTTAGCAGTGAGTGAACAAATATCAGAAGCTCCATGGGTGAGGTTTATGGCTCAGGGGAAACTAAAACAGTGCAGCAACCCAGGCTGGAAAAGTGAGCAGTAAATTACTCAGAGCTCAAATTGAGCATTGCCATTGAAGTAAGTGGGCATCATGAAGTATGGCTACAGAATTGAAAGTAAAAGGCCTAGAATGAAATATTGTTCCAAGGTGTCTAGATTAGAGTGGTGCTGGAAAAGCATAGCAGGTCAGGCAGCATCCGTGGAGCAGGAAAATTGACATTTCGGGCAAAAAACCTTCATAAGGGCTTTCCAAGGTGGATTGTTCCAAGGTGATAGACCCAGGGACATAACAAAACCGTAATGAGAGTGATAACATTGTGCAGGTTAAAAGCCTGCTCAAATGTGGAAATGAAGTTAGGAGACTTTATTCAAAAGAACAATGATAAAGATGTGAATCATTTATTTGAACCATGAGGAGTGCAATTCATGATTAAAGCAGGAGTCAATTCTTCGAGCCACAGAAATGAAGCCCATACAGTGAAGTTGCAAAAAAGGTGGGAACTTTTCAGTTTATCCTCATTCCCAATTATCACCATATCCTTTCCATTACCCTATTTCCCAAACCTGATCACATTCTTCCAGGTGACTTTATTCCCAATCACCACTCAATCTCCTTTCAGGGCGTATTGAAGGATCACATCAATGAAGAAGCAGTGAAATGATCTTTTGGCACTTCTCTGGTGTGCTAGGTGGAGGTGTATTTTCAGTCAGTTCAATTATGTTGAAAACTAAGGCTCCATGTGAGGTGTACCTCAAGCCAGCACAGCCTTTGCCTCTGAAACTATATCTTGGGGACTTGTCTGAACTTTCCCACATATACATGACACTCATTGACTTTATTTTTTTGTAACATCTTTTAAAAAGTTTATTGTGTTAAAGACTTTTAAAATGTCAAGTTGTTTCCAAAATCCTCATGAGCTTAAATTAAACAACTGCAACAAACCGGCTGGTCTGCTTATGTTAAGTTTGTCATCAGCTATTTTTTCTAAGAATTCTAACCTCAGGGTAAAATACATTCTCTTTACATAATGTTTATTCCAGCAACTGAAGACAGTCTTGTAGTTTTACAAGACATAAACCATGATGGATTACCACAGAATAATTGTTCCAAAATGCATGGAATTAAATGACATTAGCTAAAAGGGCTACAATCCAATTTTGATAACGAAGCTTCAAGTTGGGGCTACTGCATTGTTAAAGGGAACTCTTCATTGTCTGACATTCAGCTCTAGTGGTTAAGTCAGTGAATCAAGAATACTCTTTCCTATTACCAGCCAGCAACCAGTGAATCTATCATCATATCTTCATTAAAGCTTTAATACTTTTTCTCTTGCAAGGAGTCCAGTGCTAACCGAGTTTTATATTGGCTCGACAATATGTCTTGATTTTTATATTCTACAACTGTTTTCTTACCAATCTCAACCTTTGCCCCAAACACCTTCTGTAATTTAACACTATCATGATTTAAGAACACAGGAAAACACATTCACAGTTACGAAGCAGACATCACAGCAAACCAACTGATAACTGTGTGTGCAATTTGCGAACCATAACAGTCTAGTTGGTAGGCAGAATTGCAGTGTTGTATTCTGTACACACAATGCATGGAGCCTTTAAAGATGAACACTTGTAAAGGTTTCCTTCCCAAAAGAAACTTCAAGTGATCTTATGAATCTTTATTATATTTAAATAATTTGTTGGTATATCTGAATTTCTGAAGATGATTTTATCAAGGAGAAGCCATTGATTTCCATAGTTGATCATTTGTGCTAATGTCTGTCATTCTCGTTTGTGTTGTCATTTTTCTTTTGTGAATATAAAGTTGCCGTTCCAGAATTTGCTAATCCTGATACAATCAGATTAACCATGCACTGATCTCAATTCTCAAGCTGTTTTGAGTGATTCAAATCTTTTTGGCATTTACTGTTTTGTTCCTGAAGAGATTCCAGTTCATTTTGAAACTACTGGCTTTACGTTCTGGATTCTTTTAATTCTATCGAAGTTTTAGACATCTGTTAATCCTTTCTTTCCCTTTATAACCTGCAGTATAAGAGTCAGAGTCTTCGGTCCAACTCGTCCATGCTGACTAGATATCCTAAATAAATCTACTCTCCCATTTGCCAGCATTTGGACAATATCCCTCTAATCCCTTCTTATTCATATACCCATCCAGATGCCTTTTAAAGTTGTAATTTTACCAGCCTCCACCATTTCCTCTGGCAGCTCATTCCATACACACACCACCCTCTGCATGAAAATTTTCCCCCTTTTATATCTTTCCCCTCTCACCCTAAACTTATGCCCTCTAGTTCTGGACTCCCCCACCCCAGGGAAAAGACGTTGTCTATTCATTCTATTCATGCCCCTCATGATTTTATAAACCTCTATAAGGTCACCCCTCAACCTTCAATGCTCCAGGGAAAATAGCCCTGGCCTAGTCAGCCTCTCTCTATAGCTCAAACTCTCCAAATGTGGCAATATTATTTTAAATCTTTTCTGAACCCTTTCAAGTTTCAACTTGACCTCCCAACTCCTATACTCAAAGCATTGACCAATAAAGACAAGCATACCAACCCCCACTTCACTACCATGTCTACCTGTCACTCCACTTTCAAGGAACTATGAACCTACACTTTAAGGTCTCTTTGTTCAGCAACACTTCCCAGGTCCTTACTACTTTCTTGAAAGTCTGAACCTCTTCCATTTGCAGTTCTTGTGGTTGTTTGGTTTCCTTTCAGTCCTGCTTGACCTTTTTTCAGTACAGCATCATTGATTTCAGAAAGGAATAATTTGCAGTTACTTGTTTTGTGAGTTATGTACCTTCACCTGTTTTTTGCAGGTCTTTTGTTGTGTTTGAGTTTTGACCATTGCTCTGAACTCATGCCAATGTTTTTGAAATTGCTCCTGCTGCCCCTGATCTGTTTTACATGTGCGTTTCTCCATATGAAACCATAAAGGTTCTACAGCACAGAGAAAGGCCCATTGGACTATCATGTCTGTGCTAGTCGCCAAACATCCATCTATTTGTATCCCATTTTCCTGCACTTGGCATGTAGTTTCCATGCTATGGCATTTCAAGCGCTGGTCAAAATAGTTTGTAAATTCCTCAAGGATTCCTGCCTTCACCAACCTCTTCGACATGAGTAGCAGATACTCAGAAACCTTTGGGTGAAAGATTCCTCAACTCCCCTCTCAGTCTCCTGTTCCCTATCTTAAAACTGGCCCCTTGGTTATTGACCCCTCTACTAAGGGGAACATTTTCTCCTTATCCTCACTGTCTGTGCCCCTTGGAATGTTGTGCATCTCAATTGACTGCTCCTCAGACTTCAGCTCTAAGGAAAACAATCCCAGCCTACCTCGTCTTTCTTTATCACTGAATCACTCCAGACCAGGTAGTGAATAACCTCTCCACCCCCTCTCTAGTGCAATCACATCATTCATATAATGTAGGAACCAGAACTACCCACTGCACTTCAGCTGTGACCTAAATAATATTATATACAGCTCCAGCATAATTTGCTTGCTCTTGTATTCAATGCCTTGAATAATAATGCCAAGTATCCCATACACCTTCTTAACTATCTCATATACTTGTCCCACTGCCTTCAAGGATCTATGGATATAAACATTAAGGTTCCTCTGATCCTGTGTACTTCCCACAGTCCAAACTTTCAAAGTGCACTCCCTTATACTGTTAGTCCTCCCAAAGTGTATCACCTTACACTTATCAGGATTTAATTCCACTTGCCAGTGTTCAGTCCGTCTGACCAGTCCATCTATATTATCCCGTGGTCTAAGACTTTCCCCCTTGCTATTTACCACACTGCTAATTCTTGCATCATCTGCAAACTTACTGATCACATCTCATGCAATTGTGTCTAGATCATTAATGTATATTACAAACAGCCAAGGACCCAACACTGAACCCTGTGATATACATTTGGACACAGACTTCCAGTCACAGAAACACCCTTCAACCTTCACACTCTGCTTCCTGCCACTAGACAAAGTTTGGATCCAATTTGCCAAATTGCCCTGGATGTCATGGGCCCTTAGCATTTTAAGCAGTCTGTCATACAAGACCATGTCAAAAGCCTTACTAAAGTCCATTAGATGACATCAAGTACACTACCCTCATCTATATCCCAAGTCACCTTCATAAAATATTCAATCAAATCGTTGGACATGATCTCCTCTTTACAAACCATATGGAGATTAATTATATCCCTCAAATTTTTCCAATAGTTTCCTTACCACAGATGTTAGACTCACCGGCTTACAGATTCCTGGCTTCTATGTAGTACCATTATTTCTGGAATAATGCCTTCGCTGTCCTCCAGTTCTCTGGCACCTTTCTCTGTGGTCAGAGAGAATTTGAAAATTAGTGTCTAAGTCCCTGAAATCTCCTCTCTTGCCTTCTAACAGCAGCCTGGGATACATCTCCTAGCAATAGACCTCGGGATTTATCCACTTTCAAACCTATTAAAACCATTAGTACTTCCCCTCTCCCAATGTTATTTTTGTTATGAAATTGGAGTTTCCCCTCCCTGATATCTCTACCTGCATCATCTTTCTCTACAGTGAATACAACTGCAAAGTTACGGGATGCAGTATTGAGTTTCAGACTCAACACATGATTTGAAGCAATCAACAGATGTAGCTATGTTTAACTCCACATCTATTGGGAAGGCAGTCACCCCCTTTGGCTAACTGGACAAAAAAGAATCATTGAGAAAGATTGTATCCTCAACACATTGCTTTACAACAGAGAGGGACCTTGACCATTTACCAAGGAGGAAGGCTTACTGAGAATCCCCCACCCCTCCCTGCCACTCCCCTCCCTGGTTTCTATAATACATCTTCGGCAGCACATGGAACTGCCAGTCAAATTGTCCTTTCTGAGGTAAACATGCCAAATGTGTTGGCACTAACCCAGCAGAGAAGGTTTCATTGGCTTGCTGAGTGTGTGACCAGGATGGCTGATGGCCATTTCCCCAAGGAAGTGTGATGTGGGGAGGTTGTCTATGCCGAAAGATTGGGAGGATACTGAAAGTTCCAATTCAAGAACAATATATAAACAGCAACATAATATGATACAAACAAATAAACAAGGAACAGGAATAGGCCACTTGGCGCTTTGAGCCTGCTCTGCTATTCAATAAAATCATGGCTTATCTGATTTTAAACTCAACTCTACATTCTTGCATACCCTGGATATCTTTCATCCCTTTAGTAATTAAGAATCTATCGCCTTCTGTATTAAGAATATTTAAAGACTCAGCATCCATTACCTTTAGAGTAAGCGAATTCCACGGACTCTCAACCCCCAGAGAAAAATGTTTCCTCATCTCTGCTTTAAATGGATGCCACCTTATTTTTAAACAATGACCCCTGATTCCAGATTCTCCCACAAGAGGAAACGTCCTTTCAACATCTACCCAGTCAAGTCCCCTCAGGATCTTATCTGTTTTGCTTATGACTCTTCCAAACCCCAGAAGGTACAATCCTGGCCTGTCTAGCCTTTCCTGATAAAGGCAATCTGCTCCTTCCAGATATTAGGCACAGAGTCATACAGCAGAAAAACAGACCCTTTGGTCCAACCAGTCTATGCTGACCATAATCCCAAAAATAAACAAGTCTCACCTCCCTGCACTTGATCCATATCCCTCCAAACATTTCTTATTCATGCGATTATCCAAATGTCTTTTAAACATTGTAACTGTACTCATATCCATCACTTCCTCTGGAAGTTCATTTCGCACAAGATCCAGTCTCTGTGTAAAAAGGTTACCCCTTATGTCTTCTTTAAATCTTTCCCCTCTCACTTAAGAACTTGCCCCCTAGTTTTGAAATCTCCCATCCAAGGGAAAAGACCTTATATATACCCCTCATGATTTTATTAACCTCTATCGACCACCTATCCTCCAGTGAAAAAGTCCTAGCCTATCCAGCCTCTCTGTATACCTCAAGACCTCCATTCCTGGTAACAGCCTGGTCACTTTTTTCTGAACTCTCTCCAGCAACTGGACACAATGCTCCTCAAAAGGCCTCTCTAAATCCTGTACAACCTTAATATAAAATCCCAATTCCGATCCTCAATGGTGTGAGCAAGGAAGGCAAGCGTGACTAATGCCTTCTTAACCACCCTGTCTATATGTGAAGCAAACGTCAAAGAGCTATGTACCTGAAAACAGCTAGGTTTCTCTGTTCTACAACAATATCTAAGGCCCTACTTCTAACTGTATAACTCCTGCCCTCGTTTGTTTTACCAAAATGCAATACCTCACATTTATCCAAATTAAACTCCATCTGCCATTCTTCAGCCCACTGATCCAATTGATCCAGGTTTTTTTGTATTCTTAGATATTGTTTTTACCTTCTTCACTATCCACTCTACCACCAATTTTGGAGTCATCTACAAACTTACTTATGTAGTCTGGTAAACCTTCCCTGAACTGCTTTAATCCTGACTAATGGGATGATCGACAGAAATGGCAGAACCAATGTGGTTAGAAGTTCACCACAACAATGACAAGTGGTTTCTCCAGTTCCAAAGCAGACACCAGTCTGCAGGCAGACGTCAGCAGAGAATATCCAACACCAACATCAAGGGGCTACGTGTGTGGCACTTGTGGCCAACACTGCCTCACCGGAACCTGCTTCTTTAGGTTTCAAAGTAATGCAGCAGATGATGTTATCTGACCTCAGCAAAATTTTGAAGCTCCATTTCCACCATCACTCGCAGATGGAAGGATGCCAATCGATCATCGTGCTCACTGACTGTGAGTGGCCGAACTGTGGAAATTCCAGAGGCTGCATCCACAAACTGAACATGAATATGGAGAAACAAATGTGGGAGAGTTGTATAGCCAGGATTGTACCTTTGGTACATCCAGGGAGTGACAATTCTTATTCCTCACGGCCCCATTGAGTTCCTCCCACAGATACTCTGGGCTGTTTTCAGAGTAGTTTTTTGCTGCTTGAAAACTTGCTTGTTTAAGCTGCCCTGGAATAAACAGGCCAAGCTGATATCACATACGCTGCTCCCTCTGCTCATAACTCTGTCATTTTATATTCATTCACTTTAAATCTTTGTGTTTTATGAAACTTGTTTTTCAAAGTATTTTGTACATTTTATAACTTCATTCCAAATTTCATTCCAATTCCCATTGTTTTAAACTCGCAATACGCAACCTCAGTTTGACCCTAATGCCAAATTCCATCAGTGGCCTCTTTCTGCAATCAATTAATTCATTTTTCTTCATCCTCACAGACCTCCAATTCATCTAGATCTCCACTGCCCTTACCTTATGTTTCTAAGTCCTTCTTACTAAACATCCACAGCTTTGCATATGTCCATTGACTCCCTATATTCTACCATATTGATTTCAAGATTCAGTTTGTTAGAACCTTCCAGAGCATTTTTCTGCTTATCTTTGAAACTTCTCCCAACCAGTATTTCCCCTGTGCAGACACTTCTGTTTTCTTCCAGCTATCACATGTGATAGAGTTTGAAAACGTTGACATGCTGCACCTTCTCCCAAACTGATAGGCTGTATACCTCTTTCACTTTTCCATGATTTCCTACAATCTTCCACCCTAACTCTTGTTCCATGTCTGATTTCCCCTTCGGACTATCACAGTAAAGCACCTCGGACCATTTCATTATACAGGGGAGCTGTGACAAGACCACATCGGGAATATTATGCAGAGTCTACCAAAAGAAGAATGTATTTGGCTTGGAGGAGATCCATCAAAGGCTCACCAGATGAAGCCTAGTTGGCAGGGTAGTTCTATGAGAAAGAATGAGTAGAGTAGGCCTACATTCTCTGGAATTTAGGAGAATGGGAAGTGGTTTCATTAAAATATCAAATTCTTTGGGGGATTGGCAAAGCAAATGCTCAAGTGTAGTTCCTCCAGGCTGGCAAGCTGAGTGCTAAGTGGGCACAGTCTCAAAATAAAGCACCTGATATTTCGGATTGAGATGAGGAGAAAACTCTTGGAGAAGTTTGAATCTTTGATCTTCTCCAACCCCCAGGGCAGTGGAGGGTGTTGTTGAGTATATTCAAGACTGAGACCAGTAGACTTTTTGGTACCAAGGGGATTTGAGGAATCGAGGTGAAGATGCTGGGGAAGGAAAGTACAATTGATGTTGAAATTCATCAATGATTTGATTGAATGACAGAGAAGGCTCCTGAGGCCATGTAGTCTACTCCTGCTCCAATTTCATATGTTCTTGAGTCATTGATATTGTTTACTTACATACTCGGGTCTGTATCCAACAAAGTATCAATAGAAAATGCTGCAAATGTGCAGCAGATCAGGTAAATCTGTGGAGAGAGAAAAACAGAGTTAAAGCTCCTTGATGAAGTTTAATCAGAGCTGTATCTGTATCCAGTCTGTATTCGATGAAGTGTCATCTGTGGCTGACCATCACTCCCCACCGGCCTCCTCCACTGGTGAATGAATCAGCACTCCTGTTAGTTGGGCATCACTTGAGGAAGCACTAAGGGTTGCAAGGAACCAGAATATACTCTGAGTGGGAACTTCAATATCATGGAGTCATTGAGATGGACAGAACAGAAAAAGCCCAATGAGTCTGCACTGGTAAAAACAACACCCAACTGTTCAAGTTCCATTTTCCAACACTATTGTCAAGAATGGCTCAGCAGCACTTCTACTGACCAAGCTGGTCATGCCAAAGCACATAGTTGCAAGACTGGGTCTCTGTGAGACACATGGTGAAGAAACCAACAAAAAGAAAAATCATACTTGACCTCATCCTCACCAATGTGCCTGCCATAGATGCATCTGTCCATGACAGCACTGGTAAAAGTTACCTACTGCTCAATCCTTGTGGAAACTAAATGCCATCTTCACGCATAGGAGGAGGTCCATCATGCAGTGTGGCACTGCCACCTTGCTAAATGGGATGGATTTTAAAAAGATTAAGTCACTCAACACCAAAAATCCATGAGCTGATGTAGGTCACCAGCAGCTGCAGAGTTGTACTCCAACACATTCTGCATCATCATGGCTTCTCACTTAAACATTACCATCAAGTTATTGTTCAAAACCAGAGCTGCAGGGCATGCCTGGAATACCTCTAAGCAGGCCCCAAAATTAGGTATCAACCTGGTGAAGCTATAAAACACGTCTACTTGCATGACAAACAGTATAAGCAGCCAGCAATAGACACCTAAGTGATTCCACACCTATTAGTTCAGATCTAAGCAGTGCAGGCCTGCTGCATTGAGTCACGAGTGGTGGTGGACAACTAAATAGCTCACTGGAGGAGGAGGGTCTACTAATATCTCCACCCTCAATGATGAGAAAGCCCAGCAGATCAATGCAGCAACATTTGTGATTCCTCAGAAACTGAAGCAGTCCATGTCCAAACGCAGCACAACCTGGACAATATCCAGATTTGTGCAGAAAATTAAAACAAAGACAACTTCCGATATCAGCCTAGGCAGTCATTTAGCCACTAGGAACAGTTAGGGTCAGGTTCTCTCCTCATAAGGAGGGCTTGAGGACCTGAACCTCAGCAAGCCTGTCATCTGTGTGGGCTTTTTCTGCCTAATTGTGGTTCTTTTCTCCTGGAATGAGAGAAAAGAGGGGGATTGTGTGAGATGAAAATGAACAGCAGTGCTGTTAGTTCTGGTGCAGGTAGGATAACGCCGTTGAGGTTATTCCAACTGAGAGGGTATGCAATGCAGACAGCATGCAGTCTTAGGAGTTTGCAGGAATTATTAGGTAAAAGTGAGTGAAGGACGATGCCTAATGAATCGTGAGAATGGTAGAACAGGAAGCTTGGTGGGAAGTGGATGCAGTAGTAGAGATGGGACGAGTGTGAGGCAGCAGAAAGAAGATGATTATGTATACCCTGGTGGATAAAGAGGATGACCCTACTGTGGTCCATCCTGTCCACCAGCTTCAGACTGACATTAGTTGGTCAGGTATACAATGGTGTTTTAAATGTGCCATTGGTATCAGGGATCTCAGGATATCCTAGGATATCTAAGCAATGGTGAGTACTTCCATTGGGAGAATCAGACTACCATTGGAGGGGAGAGGGGTGTGATAGTTTATAAGGTTAGAACTCAGAAAACTTGCTCAGCCCCGAGAAGATACACCCTCCTTGAAATTTAACGACAAGGTTCCAAACTGTGGTAAGTTACAGCTCATATTTTAAAAATATTGAATTGGGGAAGCACTTTGAGATATTCTGAGATAATGAAAGATATGATGTCACTACAAATCTTTTTTTCTTTCGCATTCAGAAGACGTTGAAGCTGTGAACATTTTGTTTCGATCAATAACGGGGCAATTTGTTGCCATTTTCATCTGTTTATAATAAAATGTATCATTACTTAATGAGACAGGAGGGAAGTGTCAAATATATATATCAGAATAGTAACAAGTCAGTGCCATAAGATCAAAGTGCACTTCATTGTATTGAAAGGTTTTTCAAAGATCCCTATGTAATTTACCAGAAATCGTTTTCCTAAAGTATTAACATAAACAGCATGGGTTTGTTTCAACGTGTTTGTTTTTTCAAGCACAAGGTGTATCTATTGGCTCAGTAATTTAAGACATCTGTTGACTAGATTGCGTAAAATAGAATTCGGATTAGTGGTTTCACAAAGCTCTGGTTTCTTTGAAATGCTATGCCCTGATGAGGACTTCAATTTAATGTTTCTTTGCGGTAATTTACTCTTTTAACCTCCAAACTATTGAGTAACATTATAAGTGGAGCTTAAAGCTCCCAGATTTCTGACTGTATTCCAGGAGCTCACTCCCACAATTACTCTGGCATATTCTATGCTTCGGTGCACATTGACTCATAGGGTTCTGCAATTTCTCTTTCAAATTCCTCCCAAACTCATCCAAAGGTGCTGGCTCTCACTGCTGAATGTTAACCTGATACTGGCTCCTTTCCAATTGCCAGTCTAACCTTCATGTAACTAAAGTATCTTACCTTGGAAGCATCAATGCCATGCCCAGTCCCCGTGTCGTTAGATGGGCGTGGTTGCATTTTCCAAGAGAAGCCATCAGGATTCTGTTTTCCTCCTGAAGGTTGTCATTGACAGAGGGAATATTGACTGATTTTTGTCTTCCCTCGCCAATTGAAACGTGATCGGAATGAGGTCAAATTGGTTGACAGTTGTCAGTGTGTGTAAAAGTAGAGAAAAAAAAGTCTTCAGATGATTTGATTAAGTGAGTGTCATGGTAAAGGGAGTTGCTGGTGTCATAATGTCATTGGATTGTATATGAAACCCAAGCACTTAAATCTCAACATGACAACTAGTGGAATTTAATCAAAAGATTAAACCTGGAATTGAGGTGCTGTTGTTGCACAGTGTTCTTACCTATGAGCCACTTGGCTCTAGGTTTAAATGTTCCCTGTTCCAAAGATATGCCATAAAACATCTGAACAGGTTGTATTTTTTTAAAATCTGTAATTGAAAGCTAGTCTCAATGCCAGTGACCATAAAATGGTCAGCAATTTTTAAAGGAAAAGCCTATAACTCACTCATACAGTTAAGGGAAAGAAATCTGCATTCCTTACCTACTGGTCATGTGAATTCAGACCCAAGTAATGTGGTTGACTCCCAACTGCCAACTGAAATGGCCGAGTAAGTCTTTCAGTTCAAAGGCAATTGCAGATGGGTTATATATACTGAACTTGCCAATTAAGCCCACATCTATCAAAGAATAAATGGAAAAACATACATTCTTGAGAATGATGGTAACAGAGTAAATAGTGAAAAGGTATCGATGTTGTTGTGTTCCAGTAATGAGTAATGTTTAAGTTGGGTTTGGGGTCAAAATGGGGTCTGCCAATCTGATCCACTAACCTACATTGCACTCAAGCTTATATCAGAACATGCAGAGTCTGCATTTTTTAACAATCCCAGTCCTGTCGGCGGAATGTATGAGATTATTGCCTTATTGATAAATCATTGCTTCATTAGTATATTTCAGACACATTCCAAATGACCAAGGAAAAGGGGTAATAACATTCCCCCCAGAAAAATTGATGCATTTTTGTGTTTTTAATACAATATTTATGGATTAAATAAAGATATTGAAAATTCCAACATTCTAATATCTTATTATGATACATTGTGGCTTTAATTTCCTCTTGAAAAGGCTGTGGTTTCTGTCTACTGCTGAATTTGTCCTACAGTAAATAGACAGACATTCAATTTTTCCATAGACATTTACAAATTTTTTGCAGTTAACTCTGATTTTGAGATCCATTTTAAGCAAACTGTCAGATCTGCAGTAGATTAATGATGCCTCCATCAATAATGTCCTATTATTTTTCCAACAGTGTTTCATGAAAGCAAAGTCTTCTGGTTCTGCCACCTATTTTCCCTGCACTTTATGGCGAAAATGATTACGTTGTCTTTCCTACCCGACCACTAACATTTTAATATCTCTGTCCTCTGAGGCTAGAAAATGATGTTGTGATATTGTTTCAGAATAGTGACATCTCTCCATATCATATTCAAATGGGTATTCTTTGCTAGTTTGCAGAGTTGCTTGGTAAATTTTCATGTGTACATCAGAATTTGGTCTGAAATGCACAGTTTCGGGATTTCCAATGGATAATTAAAATTAGATTGTAATCCAGAGCATGATTTCTTGACAGAAGTTGTTCAGCCAGGATGAGATAGCTAGTTCAATTCTGACCAGATGTTAAACCCATTATGGCAAAAGTGAGGATTGCAGATGCTGGAGATCAGAGTCAAGATTAGAGTGGTGCTGGAAAAGCACAGCAGGTCGGGCAGCATCCAGGGAGCAGGAAAATCAACATTTTGGGCAAAATCCCTTCAACATTCCTGACATTAAACCCAGTATGCAGATCAGCAAATTGGATAATTACCCAATGAAGAGTAGGGCCAGAGCAAAACTGATGTCAATTGTTAATAACGACTTCAAATAAATGTAACCCCAGAACTTTTCCTTTAAAGAAATCATCTCTACTCTCAAAACACAGATTCCAAAACCATGTAGCATTTCCATTCAAAGACATTTCTATTTCCTATCATTCTATCAGAATTGCTACGACTGAATCAAGTCATACAAATGGGTCACTCTTAGTTCTGCAGATTCATCTACGCAGCTGCCTTATTCATTGTGACCTGTGTCTTGCTTCAAATAGTAATCAGATTCTGCATCCAACCACAAAGAGAAAACTTCCAATTTTCCTTGACATCAGATTCAAACCTATAGGAATGAATCTTTTGCTTGCACTGAATTCAACTATACATTTTTCAAAGCCAATGCTACAGTTGTCATCGCAAGACAAGGGATAAGAGAATGTTCCACCAGTGCCTTCTAGTGCACTACTCTGTATGCAGTGAGTGTTGATAGGGCAGATCACAAAACCTAATCTGGTACCTTTCAAACAATATAACTCCAAAGATCAGGGTGTGCATATATTGATGCTAAATGGAACTCGCTGTTCATCACATCATGTCTTCTTCCAATGACCCAAGAAAATATGCGGCTGACCCCCTGTGAAACGTCTCATAGATGGCTGTTCTACTACACTCTTGGAGTCAATAGCAGAATCAGACTATGATAAGAGGTGTCCGTGTATAATGAATTGTGGGTTGCAGTGGTAACATGCTGTGAATCAATATCTTAAATAAAATGGTTGAAATGCAATTGGTGATGATACATTGCTTCTGTGTAAAAGACTACAAAGGAAAGACATTGCTCACATTTTACCTTGCCCTCTCTGCAAAAAAAAAGTAATAGATTTCATTTCTAATGTATTTTGTGTTAGACTAATGGTCTCACTATTACTTTAACACCCAGTGTGTCGGAATTGGCATGCATGCGTGATCAAGCTCCAGGTTCTAACTTTCCAATCAATCTAACCTCTTTTCCCCAGTCATTTACTTTCTGCATGCATTAAATGGACTGCCAAACAGTGATCCACTTATAAACTGACATATTTAAAATTACTTGTGGCTAAAAGTGCTCCATTAAAAATAGGAGAAGCAGAACAATAAATAATTCATTGAGGGGAAAAAAAAGAAGCTCCATTTCTCAGAATGGGATTAAAACTTGGAAGAGCTGCTACAGCACATCCTTGATTAAAAATGAACATTCACTGAGAGAACCTTTTTTTTCCATAATCATGAGGCAGGCAAACAACATGAAAGAATGCATTTATACTTAATTAAACTGACAAGCACTCTGAACAAAAGAGAGCAGAACCCCCTACAGGAAAGTTGTCTGCACACACTGGGACTGAAGGTAGGAAGTTTCATTTTCTTCTGTCTCCACATCGGGATGGTAGCTGTAACGGAGACGGGAGGGAAATTATATCATGATGCATTCACTTGCTCTGGGCTAATTAATGCATATTTTTGTGAAAAATAGCCTTGTCAAAAGTTATATTACTAAACCTCAGTTACCTGACAATAGCATTTCTCCAGTGGGACAAGTGGTGCGTCTCCAAAAATGGAATGCATAGTAAAAAACTAATAAAGTTTGTGTCATGAGCCTCCAATCTCTCAAATCTCCTACTGAGTGACCTCTGATCCCAATTTATCAAACAAACCAAGGGAAGCAGAGAATTTGACGATGTTGTACCACGTTCTCGCAGTAAAGAAATGTAGTGACAACTGCTCATGGAGCAGAAACCGCAGGAAATGAGAAAAAAAACAAGGCCCAGAGGCTAGGCTTTAGTCGAAGGGGGTAGTTGAAACTTCTTTTAATGTCTGCACTCCAGAGGCTGCCTACTCAATTGGCTGTAGCTTCGACATGTTTCTTAGGTTTTGAACAGCAATCTGTCAACACTTCAAGGACAAAAAAAAACGCAAATAAATAAATGAGTTGTTTTTTAAAAAAAATTCCCTTGTAAAGTTTGAAGGTTAGCTCTCAAGCACTGATGGGTCTAAAACATTTACATGTCCCAATTCCCTTCCTTACTCTATGGCATCCACACTGAACATAGCCGATATTTAGACTGCAGTCTCATCACTCATCATGAAAGAACAAACCCACACATTTTATCTACTCTGCAGAACAAACACTAAAGGGATAGAAGTGTCTCTTTAAATATGTTTACGTCTTTCTTGACAAAATGGAATAAGTCAAATGCAACAAATACTTTAAATAAAACAAAGAACTGCAGATGTTAGAAATCTGAAATGAACAAAAACCAGAAATGGTTAGATTCCCTACAGTGTGAAAACAGGCCCTTTGGCCCAACAAGTCCACATGACCCTCCGAAGAGCAACTCACCCAGACCTATCTCCCTCTGACTAATGCACTTAACACTACGGGCAATTTAACGTGGCCAATTCACCTAACCTGCACATCTTTGGACTGTGGGAGGAAACTCACGCACATATGGGGAGAATGTGCAAACTCCACCCAGACAGTTACCTGAGGCAGGAATTGAACCGGGTCCCCGGTGCTGTGAAGCAGCAGTGCTAAACACTGAGCCGCAAATTCCTGGAGAGACTCAGCAGGTCTGAAGAAGGACCACTGAACTCGAATCCTTAACTCTGTTTCCTCTTCATAGTCTAGTGGTCCTTCTTCAGACCTGTTGAGTTTCTCCGGCAACCTGTTTTTGTTTGTGTTAAGTATGTATGCAATTTTACCAGCAACTGTTAATTATAACTATGATTCAAAGATTTGGTACAGTGGATAGAGATAAATGATTTCCTCTGGCCAAGGTGCACAATGGGGATGTACAACCTTAACATTCATACAAGGTCGGGGTGACGCCAGAAGGTTATTGCTTCACGCAAAAAAAAAGGAAAATATGGAATAATCTTTCCAATAAGATGCTGTTGAAACTCAGGCATAACTGCAAACTTCAAAGTTGAAAGTGATAAATTTTTGTTTGGAAAGCGTATTAAAGGATGGGTGGCTATGTTATGTTTGGAGTTACGATACAAATCAACCATGACTTAACTAAACAGTAAATAGCCTACTCCCTGCTTCTAAATTCCTGTGGTTAGATTTTCAACAAATTTGAAATAATTGCTGGGGGCAAAGAATTGATCATCCATTCAAATATAGGTCTTCTGACTGAATGCCTGTATTTATCATTACAGTATTTAACATCAGCATTCTATCTCATTTGCAAATTTAGAGTCTCTTAGATAAAGATCTGGCAGGCGGTAGTGATGGAGTAGATAATCTGTTTCTGTGCTTATACTGTCCAGTACTGCACTAACACTGGGAGGCTTTGATTCTATAGTTTTGTTTTGGAAGGGTTTTACATTTTTGTACTCAATCATGTGACAAATTTCTAGAGAAGGAAAGAGACTTCTATTTCATGGTCTTCGGTCAATTGATACGTATTTAGACTCTAAGACTGAAAGGTGTAATGGCTGTACAGGTTGAAATGCCATCTTGCAAATAAGGTGAAGTGTGACCCTGTATCATCTCTTGAAGTGGTACAGGTTATCACAGAATCTCTCCAGTGTTGGAAGCAGTCCATTTGGCCCATCGAGTCAACCGACCCTTCGAAGAGCATTTCACGTGGACTCATACCCCTACCCTATTCCAGTCATCCTGCATTCTGCATGGCTAATCCACCTAGCCTGCATATCCCTGGGCATTATGGGCAATTTAGTGTGGTCAATCCACCTCACCTGCACAATCTTTGGACTGTGGGAGGAAACCGGAGCACCCGGTGAAAACCTATGCAGGCATAGGGAGAATTTGCAAACTCCACATACAGTCGTCCAAGGGTGAAATCGAATCCAGGTCCCTGGTGCTGTGAGGCAGCAGTGCTGACCACTGGGGCCACCGTGCCACCCCTTAGGGGATGCTATGGGATGTAGAATGGAATGTTAATTTCTGCCTTGGTCAAACTTCCTCCCTTAAAATGCAATATAACTGCTACTGATGATCCCATTTACTGTTCATGGGATCTCACAGTACACGAGTGTTAACACTGGATGATAAAATTAACTGGATGATATTGATATGGGTGGTATGTGATTTAGTGGTAATAGGTCATCTGGACCAGAGGGTGCAGATTCAAGTGCCACTTGACCCTGAGGTGTGTCAAAACAGGTCAAATAAGTTGATTACAAAAAAATCTCAAATGGGTGATATCTGATTAATCGCTCATTACATACTGCTCCTGATTTTCATCTCTGTTGACTTTAACATAGTTGAAAATAAAGAAAGCCGTAACACTGGTAACTGATTTGATATCACCCAATTCCACCCAACCCAATTGCAGCTACTCATCCTTTAATACGTTTTCCAAACAAACATTTATCACTTGCAGCATTGAAATTTGCAGTTAAGACTGAGTTTCAACGGGTCTGGATTATTCCAGATTTTCCCTGTATTTTGGGTGAAGCAATAGCCTTCTGGCATCACCCCGAGTGACCTTGTGCTAATGCTAAAGTTGTACACCCCCATTCTGCACCACGGCCAGAGGAAATCATTTATCTCTATCCACTGTATCAAATCTTTCAATCATAGTTTAAATTAACAGTTGCTGGTAAAATTGCATACATACTTAACACAAACAAAAACAGATTGCTGGAGAAACTCAACAGGTCTGAAGAAGGACCACTGGCCTCGAAGTGTTAAGTCTGTTTCCTCTGTTTCCACACCTTTCTTGTTGTGTTTACCTGTCACCAACTGTGACTGTTAAAAGATTGGGCGGCACAGTGGCTCAATGTCCAGAGATAGGGCACAGACTCTCAACTGTTAGATTCCAGCCCTGCGTGATTTTGGTGTAAAACGGGACAAAGCAAGAATAATGCTTTTCTTTGTTATGTTCACTCATTTGACCGTAAGTAACTTTCTCTGCCCAGGTCCATCCTAAGTTTACTAAACGGTCCCTAATCTTGCAGGTATATAAACCAACTGAGGCAGCACAGTGGCTCAGTGGTTAGCACTGCTGCCTCACAGTGCCAGGGACTCAGGTTCAATTCCACCTTGGGCGACTGTCTGTGTAGAGTTTGCACATCCTCCCCGTGTCTGTGTGGGTTTCCTCCAGGTGCTCCGGTTTCCGCCCACAGTCCAAAGATGTGCAGGTCAGGTGAATTGACTATGATAAATTGCCCATAGTGTTAGGTGCATTAGTCAGAGGAGAATGGGACTGGATGGGTTACTCTTCGGAGGGTTGGTGTGGACTTGTTGGGCCAAAGGGCCTGTTTCTGCACTGTAGGTAATCTAATCATAATTCATTTCTTGAAAAGTACTTTGCCTTAATCTCTGAGCTCATTTCAAGACAGGCCGCAACCCCTCAGAGCCAGCTGTATTTTGAGATTCCTTCATCTCAGCAATCACAACGCTGGGTGAAATGACCACCTTCTAAGGTGTAAAACCACAAGAGGTAGTGCGTGGATTTTACGCAGAGATTCTGCTGCATAGCCACTGTGGGATCTTCAGAAAATAATGCAACAGCAACATTTCTATCACCACTGGGCAGTAGGGAGAGCACCCCATGTGTTTCTTGTGGAAAAGTGGCAATGGAGCATGTTTTCCATTCAAAGACAGATTGAATATTACTTCAGAAAAATGGCTCTGCAGAGTTACACTGGTGGATTCATCAATGGGGAGAGTGCTTTTGCTTCCTGACGCAGCATCAATGTCACCATTAGGTTTTTATTGTGATTCAAGTGACGTGTAACTGCCCAATCTCAAGAGAAAGTAGTTTAGTATTCTCATCACACGTCCCCCTTTGTCATCTACCTTGCTTAAACGTATATTGTCATTTTCTAAATTGTCTTTACACACAAAGGAATGAGCAACAGTGTGTTCAGCAACTGCTTTGTTTTTAATATGAAATATTTATAAAAGGGAAAATGGAAAGCTCTCTTGATACTTCAGAAATGATCCAGTGAAGAGCTGAGCCACACCAAACCGTCGATAGCACTTGCATTTAAATTGCATCTTATTAGGTCTCTCTGAAATCTCTCAAAGCACTTCGCTCATAATGAGTCACTTTGAAATGTAGAGCCTGTTATTATGGCTAACATGACAACCATTTTGCACACAGTAAGTTCACACAACAGTAAGATGAATGACAGTTCAATTTCTTTATGGCGGTATTGGTTGAGGGATGATTAATCCACGTGTACAGGGATAAATTTCTGGCTGGCTTTGAAGAGTGCAGTGGGATCTTTGAACAATCTCCTGAATCACTTGAAGGGTGTTTCATTCAAAATTCAGAACCTCTGGCCACAGGACAATTTCTCATTTCTTTATTAGAATTTCAACTTGAAACCTAGAACATTTTGACTCAGAGGCAAGGATATGTGAGTGGGAGGAATTGTAAATGAATCTGAACACAGGTATGGGCCATGTCACAGATCACGCAACTCCAACAATGTTGGTCTTTCGCAATGTCGGGAACATTGACTCCATCTTTCGAGCAAGTCCTGGGCATTGAGGTGAGATTCTTGCCAGGCAGCAGCGAGTTACTTATTAAGGGAGATTATTACTTGCTAACAGCCTTATTAATTTCAGATCGTACCTCATTAATACATCAGAATTCTCAACAAGCGACAAAGAGCAGATACCAAAGGACCTCATATTGGATATTGGGCATCAACATCTCAGGGCATGCTCCCTAAGCACCAATCACATGTGCCCAACATCCATGCACATTGGCATCCAACATTTCCAGCCTCTAAGAACTTCCATGGTACATCTCTAATCCATTTACTTGGTGTTTTTGGATCTCAAATCTTGAGGTGAAATGGCAACTCTCATTGTAATGCTGCAGTGAGGACACTGTGTGGTCAGGGATCTGCACAAAGCTCATGGACTGAAACAGGGGGATGGACCTCTGGGTAGTTTGCTGGCCCTCTTGGTCACCTACACACTCTGAGCTGACCTGGATGCTCACAGCAATCCTGCCTTGCCTTGCCTTTGTGCACTTTGCCCACT
Source organism: Chiloscyllium plagiosum (assembly GCF_037043375.1). Classification (NCBI taxonomy): domain Eukaryota; kingdom Metazoa; phylum Chordata; class Chondrichthyes; order Orectolobiformes; family Hemiscylliidae; genus Chiloscyllium; species Chiloscyllium plagiosum. Next base: position 18,277,033 of record NW_028270153.1, on the reverse strand, counting down.
CAGCCAGAGATACAAAGGTCACAGAACTGTTGTGTTGCCTTATTGTTTAGCACAGTCACAAAGCCAGGAAGCTTGTCATGGCTGTCAGCAGACCTCTGACAGGTCAAGGGAGATAGCCTTCATTCAGGCCTCTGGCACTCTACGTTGAGGATGGCCTCCAATATCAGTCCAGCAGCTTGGACAGTGCCAGTCAGCCACTCGGGGGCAGAGTCACGATGCTCTCCAAATAAGGAATACGGAGCCAATGTTATGCAGCCCGTTATCTGTCTTGACACTTTCAGCTCTACTGGGGGCTGTTTGTCTCCTAGAATGAAATAAAGCAGGTATTACAAGAGATGGAAGTGGGTGGTACATAGTTTTGGTGCAGAAAGGAAAAGTAGCCCAAGTACAGAGGGCAAGCAGGGTTTGTGGTGTCAGATTTTGGGATGGGTAACAACAAGTGAGGGAAGATACTGCAAGTAGTAGTGAGAGTGGCAGAGCATATTGGTGGTAGGTGGGTACAGTAACAGAGAAGGACTGAGTGTGAAGAATCAGAGAGAAGGTGGTAGGACAAACATGAGCCGGCTATAGACCTCCTTCCTACATTACTATGTATCCCTTGAGATTGCTGAGACTGCACGGACCCACTGGGCAACCTTGGATCACAGTTTGTTGTTGTGGCGTCCACATGTGGCCCTCAGGGAAGAGGACATATTGCTTCTACACCACCCATCAGCAGGAGCTCCAGGCCCCCTCCGCAATGTGGGGCACCAAGTTTCCCTTATCTGCCATGTCAAGGGCAAATGTCAGAAACTGTGCAGGACTGTTCTGGACCGTCAATGGTAGCCACAATGTAGCCAGTTCTGGACTGACAGTCCTTGTCCATGCATAAGATGACATTTTCAAAATGGAATCTGCATCAAAGATACTTGTCAATTCTGAGATATCCTGGCAGTGGTGGTAAGATAGGGCTAGATTCGGGCAAAAAGGCTCGATGGGGCAGAGCCGGTAGTTAGTGAGGCGTGTTTGATAAAATATGTGAGAGATCTCAACAAGTCTCATAGTCAGAAACCCTTCATGAAACTTGATAAAACAGACACTAAGCAAAAAAAAAGATAAGATCTAGCCCAGTGAGTCTGGCAGACTCAGACGAGGAAGATCAGAGGGTTGAGCCAGATTCTGGGCTGAATTAACTGTTTGCAGTGGTACATTTCCTTCAGTGTCTCCAAGTTAGAGAGATGAAACACAGCAGGGGTTCCATTCTTGATCATTGGAAGTGCCTATGTATTGATTTTTGTTGAAAATAAGACTATTTCAAAGTATTATGCAAATAAATTTGAAGATATCTGACCATAGACTGGACGATAAACTCAATGTTGAGTTCTCCAATTTCAAATAACCACCTCCTCATCCCTGACACCCCTCCCAGTCCCTATCCTTCCCTCCCACTCCTCCCTGCCACCAACCAGATTCATTCCTCACATTGACCATACCCTTTTGTGGGGTGAATTTGTACTTGCAGAGTTACATTGTACTTTGCTCAAAAACTGCATAAGTTCATGTAAAACTCTGTTATCTCACTTTTTAGATTAGAATCAGTTTTAACATTATGGCACAGACAGAGAACACAGGGGGCTAATACCTTCAACGTATTGTCTGGCTAACACCAATTGTCACAGTTAACCTGAGAATGTAACTTTTAAAAAAGGTCTGTGATTTACATGTGAAAGAAGTGAAACTATCATGGTATTCGAACACATGAAAGACTCAACAAACAATCAAGGTATTTTTCAGTGTATAATTTCAGTTACATCACATTGTAAACTTTTGTTATAAATTCTGTGCCTTACAGTTGTGTCCTCACAACCACCAGATGAAGGAGCGACGCTCCAAAAGCTAGTGCTTCCCCTCCAATTAAACCTGTTGGACTGTAACCTGGTGTTGTGTGATTTTTAACATTCCAACTCAGGTTATTAATTAAGCACAGAAACTAAAACATCCTTTGCTCATGTCTGACCCAAGTCTCATTACCCTCTATTGGCCATCCTAAATGCAGCTTACTCATCAGAAATCAAGAATGGAACCTTCATGATCCTCCAGCTTGCTACCGTGTGGAATGTGTACATTTCCCACCAGATTGTCTGGAGACCTGTTCATTCACCTCTACAGATCTACCGTCCAGTTAAATGTATGCTGTTTATCTTAGGAGCTATGTAAGCTAAGGACATCCCAGAGATTGTTTTGTGCCCTCGAACACTCTTCTCATAGTCAGTTGATCAACATTTAATACAGACAAAAGTAAAATAAAAGACCACAATGATTAGAACTTCATTTTAAAGATAACCTTTCTTTTTGCTTTGATGGTTGGAGATGCCTCAGTATTCTCTTGTGCTGATTAAAAGGCATTCTGGTGTTTTTGTAGATTACTCTGCTTAACCCCCTCACTGCACAAGCTTATATTTACGTTTGAACAGTATACATAGTTGATGGCTTTAAATAGGATATATTTTTGAGTTGTTAACTTTCACTTCTGCGTAAACAGTGCAAAAAGGATCGATGTGAATACAACACAAAATAGGACAATTGTCCACCTCATTCACCTTCTGTCATGCTCATCATTGCATGATGCAATGATAATGGAGTTTATTCACATGTCAAGGCAATCAGTTTCTGTAGGAGTTCTCACGCTCAAGCTGGATTGACAGGTTGGAGGTTCTTTGGTGGAAGCTGATGCCTACAAGAGCAGATAAATGTATTGGCAGAGTGAGAGATTTCACAGGATTTCATTGTCCTCCGAGGGCATCCCAGTCTCCACAGGTACCAAAGCCCCACAAAGACTACCTAGACTGAGAGGCACCATGCTCTCTGCCAAGAATGAGCTGAAAAATGTGTTGCTGGAAAAGTGCAGCAGGTCAGGCAGCATCCAAGGAGCAGGAGAATCGACGTTTCGGGCATTGGCCCTTCTTCAGGAGACTTATGCCTGAAACCTCGATTCTCCTGTTCCCTGGATGCTGCCTGACCTGCTGCGCTTTTCCAGCAACACATTTTCAGCTCTGATCTCCAGCATCTGCAGTTCTCACTTTCTCCTCTCTGCCAAGAATGCACACCACTCTGGAAACCCTTTGATACCAAGACACTGGATGTTGACACATACTCTAGCAGAGGAACGGAACCTCTTAATACAATTATTACCTGATTGCTACTACTGGACAACCAATTGTTTTCCATTGAGTACAATTCAATTCATGTTATCTTGTAATTCACACGGCACTACTGTAACCCTATAAAAAACAGTCTGTATCTGCAACTCTTGACTTCACTGAGCAGAGTGTCTGTTCTGCACCAGTCCTAGTCAATTTCTCTTATGGTGTGAAATAAACCAGACTTGTCAATTTCACTAGATCTGTGTTTTGCCTCTCTTTATAATTGGACTTTTCTCCGACATTGGACAGTGGGGGATTGGGGTCCAATGATATTTGTAGTGAATACATGACACACAATGGGAAAGGTTGTGGTGAGCAGATGTTTCAGAAGGGATGTGATAGTGGGGGAAGAAGACAGGTTGTGGGGAAATGATTACTAGGTCACTGTTGTGCTTGAGCAAGATTCTCATGCTTCTCCTCACCCACAGCAGTCCAATTAAACTATTTATTTCATGGATTCACTCCTCTCATCTCCTCCTAGCTGCTGAGTTATCCAAGGTGCTGTACATTTATCTACTTGTAGTTAAGTGTAGAAAGTGATTCTTAAAATGAAAACACATGACCTCATTGTTATAGATAAATAGAACATAGAACACTACAGCACAGAACAGGCCCTTCAGCCCACGATGTTGTGCCACCCATTGATCCTCATGTATGCACCTTCAAATTTCTGTGACCATATGCATGTCCAGCAGTCTCTTAAATGTCCCCAATGACCTTGCTTCCACAACTGCTGCTGGCAACGTATTCCACGCTCTCACAACTCTCTGTGCAAAGAACCCACCACTGACATCCCCTCTATACTTTCCTCCAACCAGCTTAAAACTATGATCCCTCGTGTTAGCCATTTCTGCCCTGGGAAATAGTCTCTGGCTATCGACTCTATCCATGCCTCTCATTATCTTGTATATGATAAACAGAAGTTCAGTTAAACCCCTCAGCCTGTCATCATTAACATGAAAAGTGGATCGGTTCAAAATCAGTTTGGTTGCTGTCCAAATTGGACATTTTAATCTGTTCAAATTTAGCCCAATAGCGATATAGTCACAAATCCCCTCCAAACACGTTACTTCACTTGTGACTTTCCATTTCTCAAACTATTAATTTATTATGTTCCAACATGTTACTTATTTGATGACCCAAGGAGTGATACCAGTTGTTCGTGGTAGGTATGTTGGACCTGTTGCAACTCAGCTTTAGCATACATTCTTTTTTTGATGCTGTTTTAGCTTTTCTTACTTATTAAAAATTATTGAGTCGTAGAGTCATGGAGTTGTACAGCATGGAAACAGACCCTTTGGTCCAACTCGTCCATGCTGACCAGATAGCCTAACCTAATCTAGTCCCATTTTCCAGCACTTGGCCCATATCCCTCCAAACCCTTCCTAGTCATCTACCTATCCAGATGCCTTTAAAGTGCTATAATTGTACCAGTCTCCACCACTTCCTCTGGCAGCTCATTCCATACATGCACCACTCTCTGTATGAAAGATATATAGGTCGCTTTATATCTTTCCCCTCTCATCCAACAGCTGTGCCCACTAGTTCAGGACACCCCACCCCAGGAAAACACTTTGTCTATTTATCCTATCTACACCCCTTATATTTATAAACCTGTTTCAGGTCACCCCTCAGCCTCCGGCACTCCAGGGAAAACAGCCCCAGCCTGTCCAGCCTCTCCCTATAGCTCAAACCCTCCAACCCTGGCAACATCCTTGTAATTTTTTTCTGAACCCTTTCAAGTTTCATAACATCCTTCCTATAGGAAGGAGACCAGAATTGGACATAATATTCAAAAAGTGGCCTAACCAATGTCCTGTACAGCCAAATCATGACCTCCCAACTCTGATACTCAATATACTCTGACCATTGTTTTACTTTGTTCAATAAAGTAGTATTGCCAGAAATGTGTTGTACCATTAAACCTGTTCCTCCTATGAATTTTACCTATCCCATTTTATCTCCCTTACAAATACTGTAGTGCTCCCCCCAACTCCCCCCCCCCACCCCCATCTCCCAAGGTACATCTTCATGCAACATTATTATTCCATATCAGACATTCCAATTGGAACTTAGGAACAGGAGTAAACCATTCAGCCTTTTGCTCTGCCAATCTAGATCATGGTTTATCACCTACCTCAATGTCATATTCCCTGGCTATCGCCATATCCTATTCCCTTAATGTCATTGTTACAACATGGGGTAAACCCTCCTGCTTAATTTAAACCAGCAACACAGAAAAGATTTAATCCCGTGCAGCAATCTGTGAAAATTCGAGAGTACAAGAACTATTTAAAGTAAAAATTAACAACTTTATTTATTAAAGTATAACAGAGAATAACTAACTAACAATTATTTACAACTTCTTCCTCGAACCTATCTTTTACCTTCCCTTCTAAAATACTACTCCAATAAAATCCTCCTGATTAAGATTTACCAAAATTCAACTTTTCAAAAACCAGCCAGACATTGAATCTTGTTTTCTTCGTCTTAGGGATTGATAAAGATACCTTTAAGAGAATTATTCTCCAGGCAATTTGCAGGTATCGTTCGCTTGGCAGTTCCTCTCTCAACTGTTCAATTTTCCCTGATCTTAAACCCTCAAAGCATCGGATTGTATCATTAGCTTTTAAGATTGTAAATCTACTCAATTCAAACTTGATTGGAATTTAGTATTTTTTGGGGTATAATTTAAACTGATTGGCCTAATTTGAGTCTGTTTTTGTCTCCGGGCAACCAGCTATCCGAACTACCCCAGTAGCTGGACCACATGTTACATTGTATCTTATTCAGAACGCTTGGTGCTGTCAAGTAGTTTTGCTAGCTTTTAACTCGCTTAAAAGGTACAGTACACCCACATCTTTATAACCTTATAATTAACTAGAAATCTATCAACCTTGTTATGAACTCACTTAGTGACTGAACTTCCACAGCCCTCTTGGTAGAGAATTCCAAAGATTTACCACTTTCATCATCTCAGCCCTAAATGATTTGCCTTCTATTCTGAGACTGTGTCTGGCTGTGGACCCCCACAGTCAATGGAAATATCTTTTCTGCATCATCTCCGTAGAGCTCTTCAAAAAGTTAGTAAATTTCTCCAAAATTGTCTCTCATTCATCTAAATTCCTGAGAATACAGACCCAGTCTCCTCACTGTTGCACCCAGTCTCCTCACTATCTGTATACCAATCCACTTGTAATAAAAGCTAACAGACCATTTGCTTTCCAAACAGCGTGTTGCACCAGAATGCTAGCTTTCAGTGACTTACGAACAAGGACATCTAGTTCTTTTTGGACAGCTGCACTTTGCAACCTTTCACCCATCAAGAAATACTTTGCACCTCCATTCCTCTTGCCAAAATGTTATATTCCATCTACTGTCCTCTTACTCCACAATCAGTCTAAATCCCTCTAAATCTACTTTGCACCTTCCCCACAACTCAACATTTCTGTCACATTTTGTATCATATGCAAACTGTGAAGTATTATAATTATAATTATAATTGATCAGAGTACAATGGAATCTTGATCAATTGGGCAAATAGGCCGAAGAGTGGCAGATGAAGTTTAATTTAGATCACTGTGAGGTGCTACATTTTGGAAGAGCAAATCAGGACAGGGCTTATATACTTAATGGTAATGGCCTGGGGAATGTTGCCAAACAAAGAGACCTTGGGGTATAGGTTCATAGCTCCTTGAAAGTGGAGTTGCAGGTAGACAGAATAGTGAAGAAGGCATTTGGTACACTTGCCTTTATTAGTCAGTGCATTGAATATAGGAGTTGGGAAGTCATGTTGCAGCATACAGGACATTGGTTAGGCCACTTTCAGAATACTGCATTCAGTTTTGCTCTCCCTGTTATAGGAAGGATGTTGTGAAACTTGCAAGTGTTCAGAAAGGATTTACAAGGATGTTGCCAAGGTCAGAGGGCTTGACCAAGAGGGAGAGGCCAAATATGCTGGGGATATTTTCCCTGGAGCATCAGAGGCTGTGGGGTGGCCTTATAGATGTTTCTAAAATCATGAGGGGCATGGTTAGGGTGAATAGTTAATACTTTCTCCCCAGGTTGGGGAGTCCAACACTAGAGGGCATAGTTTTAAGTTGACAGCGGAAAGATTTAAAAGGGACTTAAGGGGCAACTTCTTCATGTGGAGGGTGGTGCACCTGTGGAATGATCTGCTGGAGGAGGTGGTGGAGGCTGGTACCATTACAACATTTAAAAGGCATCCAAATTGATAGCAAAGGTTTAGAGGGATATGGGCCAGATGCTGGCAAATGGGATGAGATTAATTTAGGATATCTGTCAATATAGACGAGTTGGACCTTATAGTCTGCCTCCATGCTGTGCATCCACATGACTCTATGTTTCCCACATCGAAGTCATTGATATAGATGGTGAACATTCTGGTCCAAGTATTAATTCTTGTGGTATCCCATTAGTCACAACTTAGAATAGCCCCTTTATTTGTCCTTGATGTGAGATCTCCATCATCTCACAATGATGTGATTATCTTCTTTGCTATCATTCTAATGCCAAAACTAATCCTAACTTGATATTCAGCGAGTTTGTAGAAACAAGCAGCACAGGAAAAAGACCATTTGGCCCATTGCGCTTGTACTGGCTTTTCGAAAGAGCTATATTCTTTCCACACAGACTCACAATTTTTGCTTGTTCAGTTCTTCTTTTAAATATAGTAATTCACACAGCATTAACTGCTTTGTCCAGGCATCTATCTCACATACACACAGCTGTAACTCTTGTCAGAGAGATCCTGAAATGTCAAGAATGACTCCAAGCTTGTTAATTTTATCTATAGGTCTGTGGTTACAGTACAAGTTAAATACATTGCACCTACACTATTTTAAACAATCTGAATCATACCCCCAGCGTAATTCTTTCCTCTAGGAAACCATAAACTTCACATTCAACATTGTCCACTTTCTCTGCAGCCTTTACAGTGAATAAATCCTGTTTGGAAGTGACACACTCAGACTCAGATTGACTAAATGATGCTTTCTTAATTTTTTTTTTCATTCACAGAATGAGCCAGCATTTATTGCCCATCCCTAATTGCCCTAAGAGGGCAGTTAAAAGCCAACGCATTGTTGTGGGTCTGGAGTTACATGTCAGTCAGACCAGATAAGGAGAGCAGTTACTTCCCTTAAAGCACATGTATGACTCAGATGGATTTTTCCTGACACTCAGCAATAGTTTCACAGTCATCATCAGACTTTTAATTCCAGATTTTTATTAAATTCGAATTCCACCATCTGCCATGGTGTGATTTGACACCAGGTCCCCAGAACATCACTAGTATCTCTAGATTAATAGTCTAGTTATAATATGATTAGGCCATTGCTCCCCTATAATGTTGCCAAAAGCCATAACAAAAATAGCTGTCGTACATATTATTATCACGGTTAGAATGTAGACAGTTGATCACACAGGTTAATGAAAGAGTTAGTCACAACTTTAGGGGCTGGTTTACGATGTAAATGAGTTTAAGGGGAGTCCCTACCATGATTCTACCAAAAGAAATCGAGCAGAGAATGTTTCTGGTGAAGAAGGCTTGCACTACCTCATTGCCAGACCAGGATTCTTGTAACCTCAATCCCCACACAAATTGATGCTGCCTCTTCTTCAAGTGGTTATACATATAGCAATGGTAGTGAAATGTAAGGTTGTTGGGGTTGGAAGGGAGATGAGAGGATGGAAGGCCGAATGAGAACATAGGGTCCTATGAGATTTCCGGTACACTGCCACACTTACTAATCTGTTCTAATGCTACAAAGTGGTGGTTATAAACACAAAGGACGTGCTGATAAGTAGCCAAGGAAGGGAAGGTACCTTGTCTGTGCTTTTTCTTCCTCCAGGTGGTATCAAAGATTACCTAAACTTTGAAGTTTGAAGATGAAGTTTTTTAAACTTGGCTGAGACCTTTGGTGGGAACCTTTAGTCCAATCATTGGGACACAACTGCCTCTTTAAGTTTTTCCTATTTTTTTCATAGTCAACACTGTGGGGACACATCCAGAATTTCATTGCTGATGTCACTGTGTTTTCATTTGATGGTATGTATTCTGCTGCAACTCTCACACATCTGTAGTGTTTCAAGACTCAAATCTGCCAACCCCACATCAACAGAGAAAAATCGACTTTTTTTTTCCTTAACTGGCTTAACATTGAATCTAATTAATTAATAGAATTTCCTGTCCCTGAAAGAGAAAATTCTGATCAATTAACTTGACAAGAAGGATCACTCATCAATGAAGACAGCTCTCCTGCTTCATACATTCAATCAGTGGGGAGGGTATTTCTATTAAATCTGCAATACCCCTTTCCATTTTAGTCAGGTGATGACGATAATTCTTCTGATCTAACTTCTACATTCCAGATAATGGTTATTTAAAGATATCCCTAATTGTAGTTCACAATTATTCTATTAAATGGAGTCCTGAGAGCCATAAGCATTACAAATATACATGTAAGAAGAAAGCAATAAGACCGGGGTTGAAGAAAACATTTATAAGATAAATGGTGTGGCTCGACAAATACATGCAGAGTAAACAGAGAAGCAAAAGTTGAGATTTTTGACAGGCATGGTAAGGATGTCTTCCTAAACATTAAGGAAATTGGTTTTCTTGGTATAAGTATTCATGGAAGAAAGTACTCTTCTTGCTGATCTGAATCGTGGTTTTTCTTGCAGTGTCTTAAGACAGTCTTGAGAAGTTAGATTTGCAGCAAATGATTGAACAGAACATAATGATTGTTTCCAAAAGGAACACTGAGCAAGTTACAGACCGTGATATCTGTAATATGTAAAATATTAAGATTACCATGAAATAACAAAAGAGGGTCTATGTTAGCATAATTTTACCTGTAAAGTTGTGTCTGCTTAGAATTCTTTGAAGACACATTAGACTTTGTGGAGAAACCAATTTCCAGAAATATTGATGGAGCATTCATTTGCTCCCTTCCATTCTTACAAATATGTATCCCAGTTCCAATCTTCTTTTCTTAAGTTCTTGAATGTATTTCACCTCGCAATTCTCTCACAACACTCTTCAACATGCATTAATTTAGGATTCTGTCTTTTTCATAGCATTGAAACAAATGACATCCCCTCTAATGATAATGAGATGTTGTTCATTTTCATCTTCCATGAGCTCTCTAAAGCCTTTAACAGAAGAAAAATAGACTATCTTCCTCCAATATTTCTCTGATATTTTCTAATTTGATATGACTCTCCATGCTTCACTGTATCCTGTCTGCAGGTATAGCCAGTGCCTCTATAATACCAACGTATCTTCCAATGGCCACACGATGCTCCAAAAAAAATCTATCTTTGATCTTCTCATCATCCTCAACTATATGCTCTTCTTTTGTAACATCATCTGAATACTTAGGATCAAGTTCTACATTATTTAATTATATACAGCTTTCTCTCTGCCTCATAAAATTTCAACTGTCCTCCATGCCTGTTCATACTGACTCTCAACTAAATGAAACACATTATCCTCTGGATATGTGGAGAATATGTTTCTATTAGTGGGACACACTAGGACCTCAGAGATGAAGGGATGACCCTTTAGAACTGAGATGGGGAGGAATATTTTCAGAGTGTGATAGATTTGTGTAACTCATTGCAGTATTTGGTCTATGGAGACCAAATCATTGTGTGCCCTTAAGACAGAGGCAGTTGGGTTGTTGATTAGTAAGGAGATCAAGGGTTATGGGAAGAAGGCAGGAGAATGGAGTTGAGAAATATATCAACCATGACTGAATGGCAGAGCAGACGCAATTGATCAAATAGCCTAATTCTGTCACTATGTCTTATGATCTTATGGAAAATCAAGGTTATTGTCTTTGATTCCTACCTGAGTATCCCATGGCAGATCTGGTGGTGTGTGTGTGTGTGTCTGTATAATATACACATTCTTGCTTTCACCCTCATTATATCCATGGCAACCTTCTGACTGTGACACTGACTGGGTTCCTTAAGAGGTCAATTAATACCTCCTTAAGGTCGTTATCCTGCTGCCTGTGGTGTTCACACAGCAATGGGCAGGGCTGATACAATGCTGGGTGAAAGAGGGGAAAACCTGCCTGTGTTGCTCGTGTTCCTAGGGATGGCCCTTGTTCAAAGAGACTCACTGAGGATTGGGAATTGGGGATCCCACTGAAAGCCACACCTCTGTCACTGCAACCCGAACACAGAATCCCACCCTGTCATCATACATCTACTGCCTAATGATCCTTGGCTTCAAATGGATGCTTTAATGACAGCAGGCTCTCTGGTGGCATTGCTGTGTAATGTACCTGCCAGTCTCTGATTAGCCAAGAGCTTTTGAATGCTGGGACTTTGGGATCTTGACATGAGTGAGTTGGCATAGGTCTGTAAAGTACCATGGAAATTGGATGAGGTGCATTAGCTGGCGCGGAGGATATGAAGAGTGATGAGGGCATGGCATGACATGGTTGAAGCCTGGGTGTTTGTGGGAGGTGAGGTGGTGTGAGAGTTGGACAACTGTTTCTGTTTTGTGATTTAAAAAATATCAATACTCTTCTGTGCATGGAGACTGACACTTCTGCCCAGCCTGGCTCCATCCACAACATCTTCCACTTTTGGTCTGGAGTCCACCCCATCTACTTACCCACCACATTCTCCACAAACCTCCCTCCAACCCCGCTCCCCCAATCTGCCATCTTCTAATATTGTTCCCCCTCCACTCTCTGACATTTCAATGGCCTTTATTTAAAAGCAGTTTCACAAAGCTGGGAATTCATCCAACTGTGCACTATTGACTGATGGATAAAAATCCAGACAATAAAGTCTTTACAACATCGGAGGAAACTGTTCAGTTCATACTGGCTTACCAAATTGCAATCCAATCAGTCCCATGGATCGCTTTAGTCCTTCAAGTTTATTTTCCTCAAGTACTAATCCAATTTCCATTTAAAATCATTGATTGTCTTCATTTCCAACCAGTACTATAGGTCGTGAGTTCCAGGTCATTACCATTCACTGCATAACAAGATCTTTCACACCCTTGCCACTGTGTCTTTGTCTAAATCCCTTAAACCTGTCAGCACTAGTGGAAACAGCAATTTTTTTGTCATCCCTTATCCAAACCTGTTATGATCTTGCACATCCTCTTTTCAAATCTCACCTCTACCTCCTGACAATAAAATCCTTCATCCCTGGAGCCTTCTGATAAATCTCCTCTGCACCCTCTCAAGGACTCACACGTCCTTCCTAAAATGAGGTGACCACAACTGAATATAATAAGAATCCTGTATGAATGTTTAAAAGCCGAACTGGCTATTACTGCCAACTTAAAAGATGTATGTATGTATGTAAATCCCTGTTCTCTTTAATGAGCTGCTTCCATTACACTAATTCTGTTCATTCTCCTTCTGAAAATGTACCTGCTCTTTGCAAACATATTACATTATTGGTGCTCTTATGATGACATTGCTTAACCTGGGCTTTCTGTGCAGAAGTAATTGCAAAACTGATTTTGCACTGCCTTCTCCAAAGATAAATTGACTGAAGTGATGCCAACATGTTACCTGAACAATTAGACTGACAGAGATTCAAGTGTCAGATGAATCCATTCGTTATTAAATCCATATGATGAACTAAGCAGAAAGATGCAGACATCAGCCAGATGCTGCCAATGAATATCTACCACAACTTATAATGCTGTAGTGCTATATGAATTTTACACATCATTGATTGTAATGTATATCGTCCCTTATAACACAGAACATATTATAACAGACCAAAGTTTATTGTATACCATGCATACACTAACAGAAACTGCTTAAATGCACCATTCACGTTATGTCAATTAACCAATGCTCAAATATAAAAATGTCACTGTACCAACATGTAATCTACTAAAGGTGGTTTTCCCAGATTAAATTAGTTACAGTGTGGAAACAGGCCCTTCGGCCCAACAAGTCCACACCGATGCGCAACCCACCTAGACCCATTCCCCTACATTTACCCCTTCACCTAACACTACGTGCAATTTAGCATGGCCAATTCACCTAACCTGCACATTTTTGGACTGTGGGAGGAAACCGGAGCACCCAGAGGAAACCCACGCAGACACAGGGAGAATGTGCAAACTCCACACAGTCAGTCGTCTGAGGCGGGAATTGAACCCGTGTTCTGGCACTGTGAGGCAGCAGTGCTAACCACTGTGCCACCGTGCTAGTAACCATGGACATGTCCGGCTGGTTTTACAGCCGTTATGAAGTTTCATATTGTTCTCAACTGCTTTGAGGTCACACTTTTGTCCATCATTACCAGCTGGGAAAAACTGAATCATGCATTTGTATATATCAGAGCTGTTGCTCCCTTCAGGAGCATCACAAATCTGACCTGCAGACAATGATCGGGAGAACAGTCCTTGCTTTGTATTTTATTTTTCCCTCCAAATCCATCATGCTTTATACATGATATAAATAAGAATGACTTAGAAAGGAGTTCAACACCCTGACACAGATTTAAGGTGTAGATAGCATTCCATAAAGTGCCTGAGCTGCACTCGGTTTTATTATTCTATAACAATCATTAGTTTACATTACAAGCTTGTCACAGGTACCCAGTTATATGCAGTCTTGTTAAATACTGAAATAGAGATGGCCATCTTCATGGTTACTGAGTACTGTTTTTTCTTCATTGTACAATTCCTCTTTGCCTATTCATTTCAAATTTTGCATAATGATATTCTGGATAATAATCTGTCATCAAAATTGCTCCAGAAGTTGGAAAGTCCAACATCTTATAAACCATGCTTAGCTTTCAAAGTGATATACATTTTCACAGGGATGGTGTATGCTCCTGGAAAAGATCACCCAGCTGATTAGTAAGGACTAAAAGTACTTTGATTGCCTGGTGAGATGAGCAGGACTCCGTGCCTGTCCATGTAAAGGTCATAAATAACATAATGATAAACGTACAGTGACATCTGTGTTTCTTCATCTCTCTCTCTCTCTCTCGATTTGATCTATTGCAGTCACATGTACCCAAGTGCAGTGAAAAGTTTTGTTTTGCGAGCAGTACAGGCAGATCATAGCAAACAAGGACAAACAAATCATAGGGTACTTAGACAGAGCGAGGCACACAAGGTTATGGCTGCACAGGAGTTGCACAAAGCAAGATCAACATTATTTGAAGTTAGAAAGCTCCATTCATCAGTCTAATAACAGCAGGGAAAAAGCTGTTCCTGAACCTGTTTGTGCGTGTGTTCAAGCTTCTGTATCTTCTGCCTGACGGACGAGGTTGGAAGAGAGCATTACCAGGTTGGGGGAGGTCTCTGATGAACTTGGCATCCTTTCCACAGCAATGAGAAGTGTAAATGGAGTCCATGGATGGGAGGTTGGCTTCTGTGTTGGAATGGGCTGTGCATCCAACCTACTGTAGTTCCTTACAGACCTGGGCAGAGCAGTTGCTGTACCAAGCCATTACGAACCCAGATAGACTGCTTTTTATGGTGCATCTGTAAAAGTTAGTGAGGGTCCTTATGGACTCTCTCTTGTAAAATCTCCTTAAAACCTACCTTTCTGAACAAGCCTCTGGTCAACTGTTTTATTGTCACCTAGCCCTTGTGAGGAACCTTGAAGTAATTTATTACATTTCATCCAATTTGTTATTTGTCCTGCTGATTCCAAATAATGGTGCATATTGCACTGAAGGCCAACACTTTTACCTGTGTTGTCCATCATTTGAAAGATGCCAATAAGTAATATGAACATAAATCATACACAAACTTCAAAATACAGTTGCACAATCTGCTTTACATCCCACTGTTTCATCCATATTTGCATATTCAGAAAGATCGCTGAACAAATACAGATCTTACACATGCTGCCTCTGTTGTACTTTAACATACATTTCATTTACAACACAATAGATGGCCTTTGGAATTTGCAATCTGTACTCACAAAAAAATTCCATATCTTAAGTGAGCAGCAATTGGAGCTGGGGACTTGGAGGAAAAGCCGTTTTACAACACACCATAAATATTTATGATGTTTTGTGTAATTGGTAAATATACTAATATATTTCTTAAGTAAGAGTCAATTTGCTTCCTGATAAGCAGCAGAAGAATAGGTTAGTGGGTAACATAAACTGTTGAGGTCAATGCATGCTAGAAATGGCACATGAATAACATCCACAATAGGGCAGCTGCCTCACAGTGCCACGGACCCATCTTCAATTCCACCCTTGGGTAACTGGGTGTGGAGTTTGCAGGTTCTCCCTTTGTCTATGTGGGTTTCCTCCCACTATCCAAAGATGTGCAGGTTAGCTGAATTGGACATGCTAAATTGCCCATAGTGTCCAGGGAAGTGCAGGCTGAGTGGATTAGCCATGGTAAATGCAGGATTATGCGGATAGGGTGGGTCTGGGCAGGATGCTCTTCAGAGGGTCAGTGCAGACTCAATTGGTTGAAAATCTTCTATCTGCATGATAGGGTTTCTATGATTTGAACATACCCAACACTGAGGTACCAGTCCTTCAAAACTATGTGGGACATGTTCACGCGTCTCACAGCAAAATTCAGCAGCAAAAATTCTGCTTCAAACTCAAAACATGACAGGGGACTCTGAGGAGAACAGTGGAGTTTGTCTGAATCTGAAGTCCTTAGAGCATCCCTGAGGTAATCAAACAATCCCACTGAATCAGGGGAATTTCTGGCTTGTGACTAACCAAAGTAGAGATGGTTAATTTGGGAAGTCCTGGACACATCGCTGGACTATGGCAGGAGAATGCAGAGATGAAGTTGAGACATCAGGGCAAGAACTGTCATATACTTCCTATAACCATCCCTTCAAGTGCGACTTGTCCCACATGTGGCAGAGATTGCAGATCACACATTGCACCTATTGGCCTTCTGATAGCCAATGGAACCTGAGCAGAAGCAAGTTATCCTCAATCCAGTGGGACAGCTTCAGAAGAGACGGTTGTGCTGTGGAAGACAAGAAATGGAGGTGCCAGTGTTGGTCTGAGGTAAACAAAGTTAAAAATCACATGACACCAGGTTAGATCCTAACAGGTTTATTTGGAAACACAAGTTTTCAGAGTGCTGCTCCTTCATCAGGTAACTAGTAGACAAGACATAGCCACTCACTCTGCACAATGTGAGATATAATGCAGATATATTAATACTATTATGGAAAGCAATAACTGGTTCAAGGGTAGTTGCATCCACCAAATAGAGTAGCTGCTAAATGCTTAGAAGGAATGTCTGTGTTGAGTGTGGGTTTTGACAAGTATATAGAACGTAGAACAATACAGCACAGAACAGGCCCTTCGGTCCTCAATGTTGTGTGACCTGTGAACTATTCTCAGCTCGTTCCCTTACACTATCCCATCATCATCCATATGCTTATTCGAGGATTGTTTAAATCTCCCTAATATAGCTGAATTAACTACATTGGCAGGTAGGGCCATGACAATAATTTGACACATTATAGTATGGAGGTCATGACAAAAAGAATACTGGAGTATCACATGAAACAAATATTTTAAACCATTTGTTGTATTTAGAAACTTCCAAGAAGTGTTGCTTTCTACTTTCTCTGATGAGGTTACCAGAGACATGGTGAGAACAATTATCAACTGCTGCTCAAAACAAGTCTGAGGCTCATAGTATTACAGGCTTGGACACTCCTCTTCCTCATGGCTCACTGCCAGCGTAAGATTTGTATGTTTAAGTAGCTGTCTGCCCAAAACAGGATTACCTATCCCTTGCACGACCAGTCCTGAGGAAGGGTCACCAGACCTGAAACAGTAACATTGAGTTTTCTTCACTGATGCTGCAAGACCTCCTGAGCTTTCCAAGCAATTTCTGTTTTGTTTCTCATTTACAACATCTGCAGTTCTTTTGGATTTTGCATATCCTTTGCTTATTTACAAGACCTCCTGATTATTGCATCATTAGGAATTAAGAATTAATGGGGTAGCCAATTTATTCTCCCTCTCTGCAATATCTTCTCTGATTTAGAACAACTGTCTCCCCATTTTCATGTGAGAATCTGACCGGTAAGAATATGCCTCAAGCGCCAGCCCCTCCAGGGTCACATATTCTTTCTATTCCCAGGTTCCAAGGCAATGAATGAATCACATGCCTAGACTTCTTTATATTTAACGATAGCTGCATTTGAGTTCAAATCATCACATCTAGCCTGTCCCCTCCTGGAGACTGGGGAAAAGAAGGACCATTTAGATTCCATCCTTCATGCTATCAGACATTCCAAAGTGCCAATTACCAATGAAACACTTGTTGAAGAATAGTCATAGTAGTGATATTGGAATCACGGCAACCAATTCTTAAACAGCCAGGGCTGACAAAAAGCAAATCAAAGAAGCCTTAATTGATAAGTAAAAAGCAAAGTCCCCATGGTTCTACGCTCTCACTAGGGAGATGATTGGTGGTGGTTTAACCTGAGGGTCATCACACAACTAGGTGAGGGGAGAGTTTGAGAAGGAAAGTTTTATCAGTGTAGCCTCAGCCGATCCATGAATTGAACCGCCACTGTTGATATTAGTCAGCTTCACTAATCAACCATCTGAGCTGACCAAGCCCCGAACTGATAAGTGCAAACAGGTAAAGTGACAAACACATGGCCGCAGAAACTGGGAAATAAAGCTGACAGAATAGAGCAGAAGCAAAGGGAGAGACATTTCCTGAATTCATCCTACCTTCTAATGACACTATTGGGGAGCACCTCTCTCATGAAGGCCATTGGAGCCTCAGTCACTTTTTTATCTGTCTTATTCAGCTCAGAGATTCCCTCCCATCTCCTATCTCTGAATCAAATTGTGGCTCAATGGTTAGCATGGCTGTCCACAGTGCCAAGGACCCGGGTTCGATTCCACCTTGACTGTCTGTGTAGAGTATGCATGCCCTCCTCATGTCTGTGTGTGTTTCCTCCCACACTCCAAAGGTGTGCAGATTAGGTGGAATGGCCACGCTAAATGTGGGGTTACAGAGATGGGATGGGTCTGGGTGGGATGCTCTTTGATGAGTCAATGTGGACTCAATGTGCCGAATGTCCTGCTTCCACACTGTAGGGATTGTATGATTTTTATTTTACATTCAGTAAGAGTATCAAAGGATATGGAGCAAAGAAAGGGAAATGGAGTTGGGAAGTAAATTATCCAAGAATCAAATAACATACGACGCCTGAGTGACCGAAAACCCTAATCCTGTTCCTAATGTAGCCATTGTTGCTACCATTGACCTTTGACCTCCATGGTCAGGCTGAAGAGAGTAGCCTATGTGTGAAGGCAGTAAAACAAAACTGAACCTAACAGTCTGGACTTGCCACAATTTTACAAAATCATCTCATTTATTACAAAATGACACAAAGCCATGAAATTTACTGTGTCACTGTTGAATCTTGTTGGGAAGTTTTGTTAAATAGCCTGAATCAGAGGGAAGTGAAACAAGGTCTGCCACACTGCCATGACATTGATGTCCTAATTTTAAGAGTTCAAAAAGCAATAACAGGAACAGGACACTTCTGATAATAACTTGCACACAGGAAAAGGAGGGAGTTCTATGTTGGGGTTGGTGAAGAAAGCAGTGGGGGGGAGTCTAACCCAATTTAAAAATACCAATTACATTTCCAATTACACCAGATTCCCGCATATTGCATGGTAACTAGAAGTAGTTACAGTAGTCAATACCAGTTCTGGTATGCAAATACCCACAACCAAGCTGAGTGCTCTTTCAGTTTCATCTGAGGGATCATTCCCTGTTAAAAATAAGGGCAGATATTTGTTCCATTTGATATCAATCACTGCTCTTTTGATTGGACACGATACATGTTCTGGTGGAGATAACATATTATATGGTGTTCTGCTCTCACTTATCTTGAAAGAAGCATTATCTTATTTAGTTTAAGTAAACATTTACAAGCTAATATCATTAAAAATCATTTAAAAGCTATAGTCCATTATAGCAGCGACCTTTCACCTTGGGCAATGTTCCAATCCAGTTCAGTCCAAAGATAAGGGTCTCTTTTTTGCTGTTAGACTGTGAACAGGGCTGCACTGAGACATAGGCCTCTGTTTTCTTTTTCAGATCCTGATGGGGTCACTGCACATTTTCTGGCTTTTGTTTTCCGTTTTCCAGAACTCTCAGTTGTTCATTTTCTTTGCTGCCTCCGTTGTGTTTGAGCAGTCTCCCGGGAGAATGCATGTCCACAGTAGAAAATTCCTCATATTTTCACACTAGTATTGCAGCCAGGAGGCCCCAGAATTGTCTGCATCAGAAATTAAATGTGGTACTGGCACATCGGGGAGTGCCCTGTGAGGTTGAGGTTAGGACACATTATGGGGTTAGAGAACCAGTAGCTTTGCTTTGCGTCTAATCCTTGTTTGATACCAACCTGGGAGCACTTAATGCTGACACTGAATGTGAAAGGTGAAAAAATGTTTCATCCCTGGCATTAATATTATTCTCATGCTCACTAACTTTATCCTCAGAGTCATGGAGTTAGATATAAATGGGTTTATTTGTTCCTGTTGAGTCAGGAATTTCAAATCTTAAAACTTAAATCTTCTCTGAGTGTTAAGCGTGTACACAGTTTACATTTTTCCTTCATTTCACAAGGAACACAGCTGAGCACATGGTTCAGCCTCTCCTAACTAGGCCCAAAATCCTTGACAGAGTGACCTTCGTGTGGTCTATCCTCTCTTTTTAAATAAGATGGATACCCACAATATACTATGGTTCATCTGCGTCTCTGCCCTATGACAGTGACCAGAAGTAAAAAGTAATTATAACATTCCTTTTTTTAACTCATCTAGAACTTAATGACCCTACCCACAAACTTGAATGTTAGGGGTGTGCCCACTTCCACACTTCCTTAAGCTCTGTTTGAGTTCAAAGTGTGGCAGGAATTAGTGGCCTGAAGCCCCCAGGAGGTAGGATGTCATATCTGGAAATGAAATGGATGGCAAGTTTTCAGCCCCGGCATTGACTGGAAATGGTTACCATGCCTAGCTGAAACCGTAACCCATTCCCAAACTGGATGAGTGATGAAGGCTGGAGAAGCTTTCCAGTGAGAGGAGAAAGATTTAAAAGGGACATAAGGGGCAACTTTTTCACACAAAGGGTGGTGCGTATATAGATTGAGATGCCGGACGAAGTGGTGGAGGCTGGTACAATTACATTTAAAAGGCATCTGGATGGGTATATGAATATTCTGGATTAGTGGTGGTGGAAGAGCACAGCAGTTCAGGCAGCATCCAAGGAGCTTCAAAATTGACGTTTCGGGCAAAAGCCCTTCATCAGGAATAAAGGCAGTGAACCTGAAGCATGGAGAGATAAGCTAGAGGAGGGTGGGGGTGGGGAGAGGAATAGGAATGGTTTAGAGGGGTAATGGGCCAAGTGCTGGCAAATGGGACTAGATCAATTTAGGATATCTGGTTGGCATGGTTGAGTTGAACCGAAGCGTCTGTTTCCATGCTGTACATCTGTAGGACTCTATGATTCTAAGCACGTAAGTGGGGTGTGATGAGGACTTTTGCCTCTGTTCTGTTGTGTGAGTTTCTCTGTGCTAATGCTCACTTTCATGGTAAGGATTTACAGACCCTGCTTGGGGCAGTTTGGTAGAGAAAAGCTCTTCCTGAAGAAAAGAGGCTCTTGTCTGAAGATGTCACGTCTTGCATAATAGGAACTAGATACAAGTTACACTGATGTGATAACATTATTGCAGAGGCTATGACAAAGACTCAGAAGGAGGTATTACTGCTTTAAGACTGTAAAATTTTCCAACATCATCAGAGTGTATTATGCCTAAGGCACTCCTCCATATTAGAATCAGACTTTCTACAGTGTGGAGATAGGCCCTTCAGCCCAGCAAGTCTACACCGACCCTTCTACGAGTAACCCAGATGGACTCATTCCCTTACCCTATTACTCTACATTTCTCCCTAATCTACATATCCCTGAACATCATGGGCAGTTTAGCATAGCCAATTCACCTAACCTGCACATCTTTGGATTGTAGGAGGAAACCAGAGGAAACCCACACAGACACAGGGAGAATATGCAAACTCCACGCAGACCATCACCCGAGGCTGGAATCGAACCCGGGCTCCTGGTGCTGTGAGGCAGCAGTGCTAACCACTGAGCCACCCTGGCACCCTTTAGTGCCCTTACACACTAATAGAACATTAGTCAATCAGTCAGGCCCTAGCAAAAGGGATGAGGTAGGTGCAAATAGAGGGCCAAGAGGAATCATTCAAAAGGGATAGTCCTTGCGACTGGAGTTTAAATGACTGCTTGGACATTTTGTGTGGAACTGATGGAAGCTGTTTCTGTAACTTCCTCCAACTCAGCACCCATTCCCCCTCACCTCTTTGTTCCTCTGATGCTAGCCAATTTGTGCACTCTCCCTCTTTACACACCAACATTGGTGTTTGTGAGTCATTTGTCAATGACTGATCGTATGCTGAAAGTTGGCTTTGGTTGCTTTCTTGTTCTTCTTTCTTTGATTGTGCCTGGACTTCTGCCCTTCCTTCAAAGGATCATCACAGTCATGTCTCTGTTGCCACCTGAACATCTCCACTGGACAAGTGACTGTTCAGTTGTCCTCGGCAGCCATGTACCCTGCCGTTTTACACCAACAATACCAGGGGATGCTGATCCCACTCAAAGCCTGGATGCTGAATACTGAATCTCACTACCTGCTTCTGCAAGTCCAAATGTGTTGTAGACAGTTGGTGAAGCTACAAACCAGAGTCAGTCATAGAGTCATAGAGATGTACAGCATGGAAACAGACCTTTTGGTCCAACTCATCCACGCCAACTAGATATCCTAAATTAATCTAGTCCCATTTGCCAGCACTTGGTTCATATCCCTCTAAACCCTTCCTATTCACATACCCATCCAGATGCCTTTTAAAAGTTGTAATTGTACCAGTCTCTACCACCTCCTCTGGCAGCTCATTCCATACACACACCACCCTTTACATAAAAAAGTAGCCCCTAACTTCCTTTTAAATCTTTTCCCTCTCACATTAAACCTATGTCCTCTAGTTCTAGATTCCCCCACCCCAGGGAAAAGACTTTGTCTATTAACCTACAACCCTCATGATTATATAAATCTCGATAAATCTCCTCACACAGTGCACATTCTGTGTCAGTGAGAGTCTGTTATTTTAACTCAAGTAACTGTAAAATTATTATCCTCCACCTTTATAGACCTAAACTCAATGAACAAAGGTGCGCCCTTTCCATGTGCCCATTTATTCCTGCTCTGCGGGCTTTCTCAGAGAGATGACATGAAGCACCCTGGATAGTACCCACCTCATCTCAGTCATCCTAAAACTAACATCCGCATGGGTGCCCTTAAATATCTCACCATCCCACCCCAACAAGTTCTAACTCAATTTTTTAACAAGTTAATTATGAGGTGAGGTTCCTCTCCCTTCCTCCTCCTGACCTAGTAGTAGCTGTTGGAACTGAGACTGGCACCTTGAGATTGATAAATTACCGGACACCAATACTTAGGGGTTTCCCCTCCTATGCACCCATCTCCAGTCATGACATCAGACGTGGAGGAGTGCCCCAGAAAATGCAACCCAAAGAACAAGATAGTTCTATATCATGCATCTTGGGCACTGCTCAAACTGGGTGCAGCTAAGGAACAATCTCAGAATCAGGGAGTGATTTTGAGCAGGCATCTAAGTGGCTCCATTGAGGTGACACAGCATGAGTCACATGAACTGGAAATGTTCAATCGAATAGATATTCTATTTTGTTTCAAAGTAAGTGACATTGTTACTTATAAAATTATTGTCAGAGGAAGCCCATTATTCCACATCACACTGTAGCAAGTTTAACCTTTTGTGCGGATGGAGATTCTAATGTAAAAGAATGGATGAGAAAAACCTAAATAAGAGCGTCATACGCCTGCAACAGTTCAGCACAGAAACAATTGTTCCAGCAGCAGACAATCAATAGGACTGATTGTATTGTGGCAATGTGTGTTGATTGGGCCAAAGTAATAGGTCAAGTGTTTTATGCTGCACAATAAGTTCACAACCTCAGCTGCACTGTCAAGTGAATTCCCACTGGTAAGGAGTTAAAATTGGAGAGAAAATCCATCACAATCCATCTCCGACATTTCCTAATCTGGTTGGATACAGATGTGGCAGTACAAAGAATTGAGAACAGGCTTGACTGCTTCATGATTGGAAATGATACATCGGAAGAAAATAACTAATAATTGGATGGAAAGGAGCAATAGTCAAAATATGAAATAATCACTTAAAAGGAAAATAAAAATTCGTTAATTAATGGAAAATCTGAAAACTTTGTTTTACCACAGATTTGCAGATAGGCTGAAAATAAGAGAATCAGGAAAAGGGATACTGCAATTTTCAGGAGCATTTATGAGAAAACATTTCCCTGAGTTAGTCCTCTATCAAATATCCGAGAGAATACTGTATTCATTTTTTTCAGAATCCTATAATTTTAGAATTATGGATATTTTTAAAGTAGTTAAAGAGAGTATTGGTAGAAACCACATTATTATTAAAACCTACAATCAGAAACATATTCAGAAATGGCATTTCCAGTACTGGCAACGAGAGAGAAGTAGTCAGAAAATTACAGCCCAGACAAAGAAATTGATGGCTTAATAATTTATCTGAAAATATTTGTATGATTCACCTTGGTCGAATACCTTCACAGAGACATTAACCAATTTCCAGTCAATAGTTTAGCACTGTATGATGGAGAGATAAGAGTAGAATGTCAAACAAAAAGGGGGAGTTGAAATAGAGAGACAAAAAAATCAAATGTTCAGTATTTTTGTATGATGAAGTCCAATCAACCACCTTTATTCAAAATAGACTGTGAGAAGGAAATTCCAAAGCTGTGCAGGTTTTTGTTTTGAAAAGTGTGGAGCACTGTAAAAAAATTAAATTAGGTGGGATAGCTGGAAGACTGATGCTTTGACTTCATTGTTTGTGCTCAGACTTGGGAGAAATCCTGGCTCTCAAACCCAACCTTTAAAAACAGCCATTCACATTTCCCATTTTTGGCGCTGCAGGTGGAAGACAGGCTGGATTAGGAGTCAGTTCCTAGCCAGTTCCCAGCTAGATGGAAATAAAAACAGTGGGGAACAGTGTTAGGAAGGCTGAACATCAAACGTTGTGACTGGGGAGGAATACTATTACCAATCCTCCTTCCTTGCTTGCTGAGAAGCTTCCCAGTAGTCAGCAATAAAGGATGAACCATTAGTAAGTCTCAGCAAAACAGACTTCAATAAGAGGGTACTGTTTAGTATACAGGTTACATTAATTCTTAGACATTATAATTATTACTAGCAAGTGATAGGAAAGGCACGTGATTCTATAAGGGAACCAGACCAGGCTCAGAGTGCTATCCCCCATCAAATTGCCTTGAATTGTCCTGAATTGCCAGTGTCTGTATCAGATATAATAATGAATGGAGCTGCACCTTAGCTCAGATTGACTCAAACTTATCCATTACCTTAAAGAACAATGCCCTTTTAAGGAAGGCAAACTGACACCTTAATGGTTTGACCCATGCATCTCTAGACCTGCAGCAATGTGGTTGACTCTTAATTGCCCTCTGAAATGACCAAACAGGTCACACTGTTTAAAAACAGTTGTGGATGGGCCGCAAGTGCTGGCCTTACTAGCAGCACCTACATCCCTAAGAAACTAAGGAAAGAAAGACCAAAATGACTGCTCCAGTCATGTAACTATTGTATGTGCAATACATTCCAGCATTGCTGACAGGCATGCTAAGATATTATCTAAATCCCAGTGGGTTTTTTTTCTCTCTATTTTCTTTATGGTACATCAGAGGCTGTACTTTCAGCAGCTGAGACATAAACCATGGTTTCACTCTGTGGCATCAAGGGATATGCAAATTTTGCCAGAAGACGATATTCCAGGAGGGTGCCATTTGGAAGTGGGCATTGTTAGGCGGTTTGTTGGACAATAGCAGATTTTCCAAGATGTAAAAATATCCATCTTTTTACACCCGAAACTTCAACTATTTTTTAATAGGTCAGGATCTGCAGCTTCTTAAATCTCGAGAAACAGGCAAGAGGTTCATGCGAGGCAATTTTACGAAACGATACCCCTGACACATAGACTCGCTCACTAAGATTACACATCGGTGATTTAAGTCTATGGTTTGACTATTTTTCATTCACTTAAACAGAAAATTGGGACGACACGCAGTCAAATTCCCAGTGTGCAGTTTTGGCAGGCATTTGCCTGGAGAGACATTCCCTAAATTTATCCCGACAATCTCAAACTTTGTTAAATCTAAAAAGCTAAGAAATAATATCCTTTAAATATGTTTTAGCCCTTATATTTTGGCCTTTAGTAGCTCACTAATGCAAATTCTGGAGTTGAAATTGTGCCTTGAAATATTAGTTATGATCCCATTGACCCGTTCATGTGAAATTCCTTTCTCTGCTATTTTAACCAAGCCATTTATTATAATAGAGGAATGTCATGCAAGTACAGTAAGATCTAGATTTCTAATGCGGCACATCATTTCAATCCTCATGTTTCTTGTCAATGAATTGGATTGCACTCAAAAAATATCAACGACAGCTTATCCAGTTGGAAAAACCTGGAGCATCAAATTGCACTGAAAGAAAAGAAAGTTGCAAAATATTCCAAGTCACTTCTCAAAGATAGAAATTGGTGAAGAACAATGTAAAATCAAGAATTTGGGAAGATAACCAAGGGCAAAGTAGAAGAGGTAGGATTATGAATGTTTTAGAACAAAGGAAATGTAATTATGGTGCTGACGGAAAATGATCCAGTTTGCAAAGATAAGATACCCAAAGGGCTCAGTTGTTACTCAATGACTTAAAGAACTAAGAATTAAAGATGCAAGAGACCAGAGTGAGAACAATTAAGATCCTTGATGTTTACAGGGATGAAGGTGTTTGCAGACCAACAGAGAAGGGACACTGCAAAAGGACCTACACAGTTAATGGTAGGGACCTGGGGGGGTCTTGTCAAACAGAGAGAACAAGGGGTTCAGGTACATAGTCCTTTGAAAGTTGCAGCACTAGTGGATAGAGCCATTAAGAACACTTGCCTTCATTGTTCACACCATTGAGTATAGGAGTTGATTTGTCATGCTGTGGTTGTACATGACATTGGTGAAGCCACTTTTGGACTATTGTGTACAGTTCTGATTGCCCAGCTATAAGAAGGATATTATTAAATTGGAGCAGGTTCAGAAAAGATTTACAATTATGTTACTGAGACTGGAGGGTTTAAGTATATGGAGATAGGCAGTGAGTTTTTCACATGAGCAAAGGTGGTTGAGGGGTGACCTTACAGAGTTTTATAAAATCATGAGGGGCATAGATAAGGTGAATAACAAAAGGTTAGGGTAGGGAAGTTCAAAACTAAAAGGCATAATTTTAAGGTGGGAGGAGAAAGATTTGAAAGGGACTTGAGAGGAACTTCTTCTCATCAAGGGTGGTTTGTATGCTGAATGAAATGCCAGAGGAAGTGATAGCTGCAGGAACAGTTACAACATTTAACAAACTTTTGGACAGATACATGAAAAGAGAAGGTTTAGAGGGATATGAGCCAAATGCAGGAAAATGGGATTAGTTTAATTTGGGAAAATTGGATGACATGGACAAGTTAGACCAAAAGGTCTGCTTCCATGCTACATGACTCTACAACTTGTAGAGAAAAACATAAATATCAAATTCAACGCCTTAAAGAATTGGAAATCAAAGGAGTTCACAAGTATGGCAGTTGAAGAGGGAGCAGTTTAGAGTGGCTTTGGATAATGTTCTGAAGAGGTATGATCAATTTTTTTTTATCAGATCATGTGGACTCTAAATGTGCAAAATTTTGATTAATTTTAAAGTGCCAGCAGCTAGGGTGCCAAAGCATACTCAAACAGCGTTGCAGAATAACTCAGTTAAGAAACAGAAGACATAAAATTTTCAGAAGGTAACCTAATTAGGAAATAAGGAAGGCCACCGTTCACCCTGTAAACCTTTTATATAGAATACACACACTGTTTACTGTCTCTGAATGGACAGTACTGAGTCCTTGCAATGAAATTATTCTACAGGAACACAATTATCAGCCATTGTTCTATGGCCTTTGACTACTAAATAACCATTAAATTGTGACTGATAATGTAAACATATATAAACTGTGCTCATTTGAACAACATTGGCTCCCCTCATTTATAACAAAAACTCAACTTGAATATTGCAACTCGTTTCCGAGTGTTGACATTTCATATACTTTTATACAGATATATGTCATGAACTTTTAAACAAAGAACTTCTGGGTAAGGAAAGGAGCTGGTAACAACAGCAACAAAGTTACACCTGCAGGGAGCAGGGACCTTGGATGGAATCATACAGTCCGCAGATCTTACAAAGAGTGTTCACGTGGCCCAGGTTATGGGCAGAAGAAGAGCACTAGGTTTTCTTTAACTCAGTCAGAGAGAATTTGAGGCCTGGCTATTCAGAAATAGTCCATTGCTATCTCCACCTTTCCTCACAACTGCTTTCAGCAAGGTTTGTGAGCCAGAGGCCTACCATAAGTTGTCGTTAACACTCTTGGAGAATTCTTGGAGAAGATTTGTTGGAGTCTACCCTGCCATCTCCGCCAGAGAGAAGTTTATCCAGCTGCAACTTTTCTAGGATGACACCGCAGTGCAGCCATGAGGATTGATGAGGTGAATTATTTTTTTAATATCCCTGATTGCAGAAAGAAAAGAGGAACATCAACTTGCTGAAACAATACCACAATGAGGAGGAAGATAAACATACATGGCCTGTCAGTTGGTAAGGATAGTGGAGGATGACAAAGATAGCGAGGGCGAGGCAGAGGGCCAATTTCAGGCTCCTACTGTCCTGTTACCTAACATCAAACAAACAGGGAAATTAGGCACAATGCTCTCATATTTAGGTACAGAATAGTTAAACTTAAAGAATTAATGAGTTGAAATGTGATTCTTATCTTATTTTCCTTGTGTTTTGACACATTGTAATGAAATGCATCTGTCAGCTACATTTCTTTTCTCTCAATGGTGGAGGATTAATGAAGAGATACAATCCAAATATTATTTTATCAAGGACTATTTGAATGAATATATACATATGTGACAGTGGAGACCAATGAATAGGGATTGTGAGATACTTGGCATAAAACCAAACCTACTAAATCTTGATAGAAACTTGTCTCTGAGACAGTGAGTCCTCAGTCAGGTTTTGTCAAGAGGTGATGAGAATCATGTTAAAGATTTAAATATCATGAGATGCGTTTGGTGGTGGGTTAGGAAGAGACAGAGAGATACTTAATACAGTAATGAAATCAGGGCAAAGTTGTGGAAAGGAGATGCAAAGAGATGAAAAAAATAAAACGGCAAATTAAGTTTAGCTTAACCAAAGCTTGAAGATCAGTGCGTTAAATGCAAGGATGAGGATTTTGGAATTCATGGGTATGATTTAAGGTGAGGTAGGTAATAACTGTGAAGATAAAAATAGTTTGTTGCAATGGTCACTACTAAATATAGTTTGAGGTTGGCTTGAAGTCAAACAGAATGCCAAATTCAGGATCCCTCTGGATGAGCTACTAGGAAATGTAGGCAGGATTACTTTTATGGAACAACATTTTGCGTTCATAATAATCAATATATTGTTGTGAGAACATTACAATGTTAGTCTCCCTCATGTCTGAGGGAACTCATGAAGGATGTACGGAATAAAATGTGAGGTTTATGTATGTGTTCATGATTAGATTCCCTACAGTGTGGAAACAGGCCCTTCAGCCCAACAAGTCCACACCAACCCTCTGAAGAGTAACCCACCCAGACTCACTTTCCGCTAACTAATGCACCTAACACGATGGGCAATTTAGAACAGCCAATTCACCTGATCGGCACATCTTTGGACTGTGGGAGGAAATCGGAGCACCTGGAGGAAACTCACGCGGACAAGGGGAGAATGTGCAAACTCTACACAGACAGTCGCCCAAGGCTGGAATTGAACCTGGGTCCCTGGCACTGTGAGGCAGCTGTGCTAACCACTGAGCCACTGTGCTGCCCCAGTTGGTTTATATACCTGCAAGATTAGGGACCATTTAGTAAACTTAGGATGGGCCTTGGCAGAGAAAGTTACTTACGGTCAAATGAGTGAACATAACAAAGAAAAGCATTATTCTTGCTTTGTCCCATTTTACACCAAAATCATGCAGGGCTGGAATCTAACAGTTGAGAGTATGTGCCCTATCTCTGGACATTTGGAAGCCTGTGGAAATTGTATGGAAGTAATAATGGAAATCTTGTATTCTCAAACAATTAAATTGGAGTATATTTGCAAAAGACTTGCTTTGAAATTCCCAACCTTGCATTAAAATTCTCCCATGGATTCACCGCACCTTACCTATGTAACATAGCTTCCTTTGGTCTTACAACTCTATATTCACTCCTCCAATTTTGGCCATTGACATTTTCACTTTCCTTTGCCTTATGAATTGTGGTCTTGGCTCATTTGTCCAGGCCCTAAGGTGAGGCATTCCCACCAAACTTCTACACTCCTCTCTTTTTCTTCCTTGAAGACACTTCTTAAAATATATCTCTTTGACCAATCTTCTCCTGGTCATTCTCCTGGTATCTTTTTACATGGTTCAGTGATATATATGGTTTGATAATGCTCCTGTGAAGCTTCTTGGGATACTTTATTATATTTAGGATGCTAATAGATACAGCATGTTATTGAAATGGTTGTCTAATTAATCGGGGATTCCTCTGCAACCAACAATGAGATGGGTAACAAATGGTGGCCTTACCAACGTACTCAAATCCCATATAAAAAGATTAAAAATCAGCAATTAGAAGCCTAAATTACATAGGATGATAAAAGCTATTAATTATTTTCTTTTGATGGCATTATGATGAAAAGAATCGAAGACAGTTTTGCTGTAAAATGGGAAAGAGCAGTTGCATTGTTAAAACATGAGAACCAAAAGAATTAAGAAATATGAGCTTGGGTACTTCCTGTGTTGCAACAGCCATCAAAGCAAGGACAGAAATTGCACCAAATTAAACCTCAAGGCAAGTTCCCAGCCCTTTGTTTGCTTGTTTGGTTTTGCTCAGATCTGGGAAGTATTTGAAACAGCAGTTATGACAGGAGAATGATGAAGTGTCCAGTATAATGGTGCACAGCTCCGGGT
The DNA here is from genome assembly GCF_037043375.1 of Chiloscyllium plagiosum. Taxonomy (NCBI): domain Eukaryota; kingdom Metazoa; phylum Chordata; class Chondrichthyes; order Orectolobiformes; family Hemiscylliidae; genus Chiloscyllium; species Chiloscyllium plagiosum. The sequence continues at coordinate 18,246,602 of NW_028270153.1, read as the reverse complement.
CACTGCATAGAAATGTGAGGGAAATGTGCTTTTGCTAATTACTTTCAGGTGCATACTGGAGCTGTCAGTGTTGGTATGAATAACGGCTTGGGCACTGCCAGCTAATATCAGCCTGTCAGGCCCCATATGAACCTACGCAGTTGTAAATAAAGTTTATCGTTCCCTCTGTTTTTGGAGCAGAATCATTTCATACCTTAACATCTTGCAGAACATCACACCTTAACTCAAAAGGGAATATTTAGATATCATGCAACAAATATTCTAAACAAACATGGGTGTGCAAGTTCGATTTTGCTTTGCCACTTTGCCAAAGTGGGGAACCCAAAATCAATTTTGTATTTTCCAGAGATTTAATGCTTCATGGAACTGAAATTCAGAACCATTTTAATCTGCCACTTCTTTACTCCCAATTAAGTCACTGTTGAATTATTTAAAATTTAGCTCTACTAGCATTAATCAAATACACAATTCAAAGACAGTCAATTAAAAAAAAAGTGCCAAATGCAAAAAGCTCCTCAGAAATGGTGGCAACATGGACTATTGAAATGCTGCTGTGTCTCCTGTATTTATTCAGATTGTCTTTTTTAACCTCACGTTCAATCTGCCTTGGAATCTGACTGGCATGTGGGTTCAGACAGTTCGGGTGTGTGGAGATGGTGGGGGCTGAAGGGATGAGGGGTTTAGCAATGGACATGCTTTATCTTTGAAATGAGGAATACAAGTGAAGAAATTGGCTTGCCAGTAAAGTCAGTGATTTATTGAAGTATTATTACTCTGAGCAGTAGTATACCATGTCAGACTTTTACTTAATAAAATAAACAAACAGCAAAACAATCCGAGTATGTGGTTTTACTGCTCATTTGTGTGAAGCCACATAAGTCTACGAAATGAAATATGTTCCCCCCGCCTTGTCCTCAGGAATAATGCAAAAACATAGTAATGCACTCAATCATGACCTCAGAAGGCTCACCCCCCCTCCTCCATTGAAGCCGAAATGACATTTATTTCCAACACTCATCTCTCTTTGATAAACTGAGGGCGATAAATTAAGTTGCATATTTACAAATTCAGGTCAGTTTACAAGTGCTGAGCTCTGTCCATTAGGATTTGAATTGAGTTGCTGAGTATCACTTCACAGTGAATATGTGGCCTTCAGGAATGGGACTCACTGTTGGGAGCTGTCACTAACTCTGTTTGTTCATCAGAGAAATATACAGGAGTCACAGAGCTACGCCTCACTGAGGGATCATGTTTCCTCACTCATCTCTTACAGATTGAGAAAGATGCTTGGGACTGACAAATCAGTTTCACTATAAGACTGACTCTTGATTACTAAGGTATTAAAGACCATCAGCATCTGTTTGTTATGCTGCTTTCAAATGGATACTGTTAACATTAGTGTCAAGTTAAGCAATGGTGCCTTACTTGTGATAAAAAGATTGTAGCTGTCCAAAAGAATGCTGGCACAATTTCCAGCTTTCTTGAAATCCAATGGATCTATAGGTTCATTGAAGCACCAATAACTTACAATTTATTAACAAATTAAACATGCCAAGCCACATTACAGAGTAATAATAAGAGGAATAGATATAAACTGAAGCAATAGATGTTGGAGAAAGTGACTGAAGGTCAAGTCATAAAGGTGGGTTTTGGAGAGATTTTTAAATGATCACATTGAGTTAGAGAGTTGGAAGAGTTTAAGATAGTGGCAGATGAGAACTGCACTCCAATGTATAAAAGTTAATTTTGATGTGGAATGTCATCAAGACAGCGCATACAGAAAGCTAGATCTTATCAAGGATTCTAATCTATTAGCCTTGATGTTAAATAGCCATGGTTGTGGTGGTATTTAGTTCACCAGTACTTTCAAAATGCCTTCTAATCCAAGTTGACAGCGGATGCGAGCACCGTTTGGGACATATTTTAGGTGCCCTTTGTCCTGTACCAGCAGAAACTATTAATTGTCCTGAGCAAAGAATGGAAAAGAAGTTCTCCCTGAAGTACCACCCAACATTTATCCTTTGTCAATATTTACCTTACTGCTGTTCATGGGAGCTTACTGTGTGCAAATTGGTTTTACTACATAACAACAGCAGTTTATTCCAAATTAGTCAATTAGCTATAAAATGCTTCAGAGCACTCTGAGCTTGGAAAAAGCATTAACATAAAAGCAAGCTGCAGCTTTCTTTAGTTTTGTTGATGATCAATTTAGGTGCATTGCTACAACTGAGCAGCAAGCATGTGAACACACATAGAACCTTTTTTTAAGTTGCTACCTCAATGTTAATGGATACAGTCATAAGTCGCAGGACACCAGGTTATAGTTAGTGAATTTTGAGAAGATGCATGGCTCAGATTGAGGTTCTGGATGTAGGTTTGCTCGCTGAGCTGGAAGGTTCATTTTCAGACGTTTCATCACCATACCAGATGATATCTACAGTGACCCTCTGGATGAAAAACTGGTGGTGTAGCCTGCTTTCTATTTATATGTTTGGGTTTCCTTGGGTTGGTGACATCATTTCCTATGTTTATGTCATTTCCTGTTCTTTTTCTCAGGGGGTGGTAAATGGGATCCAAGTTAATTGTTTGTTGATAGAGTTCTGGTTGGAATGCCATTCTTCTAGGAATTCTCAGGCGCGGCTCTGTTTGGCTTGTCCTGGGATGAATGTATTGTCCCAGTCAAAGTGGTATCTTTCCTCATCCTTATGTAAAGATACTAGTGAGCATGGGTCAATGTCTTTTTGTGGCTAGTTGATGTTAATGTATCCTGGTGGCTAGTTTTCTGCCTGTTTGTACAATGTAGTGTTTGTTACAGTTCTTGCAAGGTATTTTGTAAATGACATTAGTTTTGCTTGTTGTCTGTATAGGGTCTTTCAAGTTCATTTGCTGTTGCTTTAGTGTGTTGGTGGGTTTGTGGGCTACCATAATGCCAAGGGGTCTGAGTAGTCTGGCAGTCATTTCCGAGATGTCTTTGTAGGGGAGAGTGGCTAGAAGTTCACAAAAGAGGAGGAAAGCAACAACAAACTGCCATTCCTAGATGTCACAGTACAGCAAACAGCCTATGGGGAACTTCAAACCAACATCTATAGGAAAACAGCACATACTAACCAAATACTGAACTACAGAAGCAATCATCCCAACGCCCACAAACAAAGTTACATCAGAACATTATTTCAATGAGCTACTGCACACTACAGCACAGAGGAACTACGCAGAGCAGAGGAAAATCACCTATACAGTATATTCAAAAAGAACGGGTACCCAATGAACACAGCCCACCTATTTCACAGCAACAAACTGAAACAAGCAGACAAAACGTGTCCAGTAATCCTAGCTGAGAATTCCTAGAAGCATGGCCTTCCAATCAGAATTCCATCAACAAAAACATTAACTTGGATCCCATTTACCACCCTCTGAGAAAAAGAACAGGAAATGACATCACCACAGGAAATCACCAAGCCAAGGAAATCCAACCATATAAATGGAAAGTGGGCTACACCATCAGTGCATCATCCAGAGGCTCGGTGTAGATGCTACGTAGTATGGTGATGAAACATCTGAAAACAAACTTTCCAGCTCAGCGAGCAAACCTACATCCAGAATCAGGTTATAGTCCAACGGGTTTAGTTGAAATCACAAGCTTTTGAAGTACTGCTCTTGCCGTATCTTGATAAAGGAGTAGTGGTCTGAAAGCTTGTGATCTCAAATAAACCTGTCAGACTATAACCTGGTGTCGTGTGACTTCTGATTTTGTCCACACGAGTCCAACACTAGCATCTCCACTTAATGAATCCAAACTTAGAAAAGATGACTGATGGGTGGCAAACTAGCAGCCCAAAATAATACTCCAAGGACATGGGTTCAAATCTCACCACCACTGATGCTGACGTTTAAAATTAATTAAGAAAGATGTGGAAATAAAAGCTGGTCTAGTGATGATCATGAAACATTGTTCTTATTGTCTAGATCATTAATATCCTTGCAGGAAGAGAATTTGAATTTGAATTGAATTTGAATTTATCGTCACGTGTGCCGAGGCACAGTGAAAAGCTTTGTCTTGTGAGTAATACGGGCAGATCACAGAGTTAAATAGCATAGATAAGTAAATAGTAGATAAACAGTGGCAAAAACAAAAGGCAAATGCTAAGAGTTTGTGAGTCCATTCAGTATTCTAACAACAGTAGGGTAGAAACTGTTACAAAACCGGCTGTGTTCAGGCTTCAGTACCTTCTTCCCGATGGTAGAGGTTGTAGAAAAGAATTGCCATGTTGTGATGGATCTTTTCGAATGCTGGCGGCCTTTCCTTGACAGTGGGCCTGATAGATGGATTCTATAGATGGGAGGTTGGCCTTTGTGATTTTCTGGGCCAAGTTCACCACTCTCTGTAACTGTCAGCCTTACATGTGACCCCACATCTACAGCAATATTAACTGATTGCAATTCTCAGTGTCATTTGTAATTCTTCATTTGGTCTGTGTCCATATGCAGCAAGACCCTAATAGCATTCAGGCATGAACTGAGAAGTAGCAACTAATATACATGCCACACAACTGCCAGACAATGACCATCACCAACAAGGGCAAATCTATCCTAGTCCATGACAATCAATAGTATTATCATCGATGCTTCCCCCCATTATCAGCATCCTGGGGGTTACCATTGACAAGAAACTAAACTGGACCAACCATATACTTACTGTATAGAAGCAGAGTACTGCAGATACTGGAATTTGCACTGAATACAAAACACACTGGAGATCACAGTGGGTCAGGCAACATCCATGGAGAGAAAAAATGCTAAAGTTTGAGTCTAGATGAGTCTTCATCAGAGCTCCATGAAGAGTTATCTAGACTTGAAATATTAGTTTGCCTTCTCTCCAAGGATGCTGCCTGACCCGCTGTGAACACTCGCATTTTTTGTTTTTAGTTCGTGCATTTACTGAGGCTGCAAATACATGTCAGAGATTAAAGCTTCTATGGTGAATAACTGTCTCTTGACTCATTAAGGACAATCCACCATCTTCAAGACACAAGAGAGGAATGTGATGGAATACTCTCCAGTGGCCTGGGTGAGTGCAGCTGAAAGAGCACACAAGGAGCTCATTATTATCCATCACAAAGTCGCCTGTTTGATTGGCACCGCATCCATCACCTTCAACACTAACTTCAGCAGTTGTGGACAAAGGCAGCAGCATATACCACATAAAGATACACAAATAACAACTGATCAAGTTTCCTTTAACAGCACCTTCCAAACCCAGGACCTCTGTCACCTTGGAGAACAAGGGCAGCAGATGCATGGGAACAATGCTACCTGGAAGTTCTCCTCCAAACAATACAATATCCTGACTTGGAAATATATCGTTATTCAAATATGGTAGCTAGCTTAACATCACAGAACTACCTCCATGGCAGCAGCAGGGGTGTCCCTAAACCACATAAGAATGTAGTAAGATCAGAGGAAATTGGAAAAGGAGTGGGCTGTTTGGCCCCTCAATTCTGCTCTACCATTCAATAGGATCATGGTGGATCCAACACCTCTGACATGGACTGGAGGACTGAAAGAAGGCAGCTCACTACCATCCTCTGAAGGGCATTTAAAAATTGGCAATGAATGCTGGCCGATGGAATAACATTTTAAAATTGGGTTGCTCTTTAAAGAGATGGACACAGGCATGATGCACTCAATGAGTTCTTCCTGTGCTGTGGAGCAAGTGAAGACTGCAGATGATGGAGATCAGAGTTGAGAGGGTGGTGCTGGAAAAGCACAGCAGGTCAGGCAGCATCCGAGAAGCAGGAGAGTCAATGTTTTGGCAAGAGCATGCTGTGTCATTCCCGGATGTTAAGGCAGTAAAAGTGAAAGCAGTCAGAGTATCCTGAATGAACTCCTGATCATAATGCCCAAAGTTTTGCTTATTGCCTCAAAATGGAGTTCTTGTAAATACTTATTCACAGGTCCTGGAGTAAGGTCCGAGGGGGTGTTGCTGAACAAAGAGACCTTGGAGTGCAGGTTCATAGCTTCTTGAAAGTGGAGTCACAGGTAGATAAGATAGTGAAGAAGTTGTTTGGTATGCTTTCCTTTATTGGTCAGAGTATCGAGTACAGGAGATGGGAGGCCATGTCGTGGCTGTACAGGACATTGGTTGGAATATTGTGAGCAATTCTGGTCTCCTTCCTATCGGAAAGATGTTGTGAAACTTGAAAGGGTTCAGAAAAGATTTACAAGGATGTTGCCAGGGTTGGAGGATTTGAGCTATCGGCAGAGGTTGAAGGGTTGGAGTCTGAAGGATGACCTTATACAGGTTTATAAAATTATGAAGAGCATGGATAGGATAAATAGACAAAGTCTTTTTCCTGGGATGGGAGAGTCCAGAACTTGAGGTCATAGGTTTAGAATAAGAAGGGAAAAATATAAAAGAGACTTAAGGGGCAACCTTTTCACGCAGAGGATAATACATGTATGGAATGAGCTGCCAGAGGAAGTGGTGAAGGCTAGTATAATTGCAACATTTAAAAGGCATCTGGATGGGTATATGAATAGGAAGGGTTTGGAGGGATTTGGGCCGGCTGTTGGCAGGTGGGACTAGATTTGGTTGGGATATCTGGTCGGCATGGAGGGGTTGGACTTAAGGGTCTGTTTCCATGCTGCATTCTATGACTCTATTACTGTTCTGTTTAGTTCTTTTCATAAGTTTTGTCACCAACTAAAATAATGTATTAACAATCATAGGAATCAAGAGATCAATTTCTGAAAACTTCAATAGTGAAATCACAAAACAATCTCAAAATGGGGTGCATGCTTGGAATTAAATCGGGACACATCAAAGAAAAGATGAATCTAAATTTTGGAAATCTGAAACTGAAATGTGCAGCAGCATCTCAAAATTAGAAGATTAATCTTTCGAATTAAACAATGAGTGGGGTACTCAAATGGAATAATAGTTGTGAATCTGAGACCCCCGAATTGATATGTGCAATAAAATATGACACTACAAGTTATGGATCCATGATGAATCATACAAGTGTATCTGAATCGCCAGTAGCAGTAGCCAAGTTCTATAATCAATCCTGAAAACAACAGTTTTTCACACAACTTAAATCTCAAAATAATTCTGTAATCAGGTATTGTCATTAGTTCTACAATTTAACTGCCTGCACTGTGTGGAAGTGCAAAATTCAACTATACCATGTTAATAATAGATTGAATTTAATCAGACACAATTAATGGCAGTACTATATTGTTTGACTCTTACTCCCCTCCCCAAGTGAGATTCAAATAGTTAAACTGAGGTTTGAAGGTGCCATGTTCTTTACTATAAAAGATGTTAGTAAACCAATTTGAATTTATAACAATCCAGCCATTCTTGTGGTATTTTACCCTTCATGCTAGCCAACAGACTACCAGATTTATTGAATTCAATTTCAAAATTTGAATTTATGACCTTCGGGTTCCTTGTAATGTACTACAACCATCGCACTAGACTGCTGTTGTCCAACTTAATATTTTCTTGTTCTGTGAATATTGGAGCGGACACACTCATGATCTCATTATTGAGGTGCTCTACTTGGCATTATTACAATGGTTATCTCATTGAGAAGCTTGACAATGTATAAAACACTCACCTATCTCATAAAATAGCCATGTCACAATGAAGGTATTAACAATCAAACTGAGAACTTATTTTCATGAAAACTTGGCAGAGAGGAGAAGCAATTGCAACAGATAGTAAATGTTCCCTCCGCAAAAGGTAAAGTGATTGCAAATGGTTGTAGAGTAGACATTAATGATAACTGTTAATAGCAGAATGTAGGTCAGTCTCATGTAGTAAGAATAAACTCTTTTGGATAAGAGACTGAGGTAGAGGGATGGGCAGAGTGTTTAATCAAAATGAAGGACAGAGTTGAAGGATTGAAGTTGTTCAATGCGATGTTGAGCTGTACAATACCAAAAGTGGAAGATGAGGGCTTTGACCCTCCAGCTTGTGTTGAGCTTCACAGGAACCTTGCATCAGGCTTAGAACAAAAATGTCATTACGAGAGATTGCTCCAGTGTTCCAGGGTCATGACGGAGGACAGGACATGGTTGAGGGCGTCAGGCATATGATTATCTTCTGAGGAAAGGTCAGAGAGACAGGCCTGTGTCCATTGGAGTTTAGAGGAATGAGGGGTGATTGTATTGAAACATAATAAAGCCTGAAGGGGACTTGACAGGATGGATGCTGAGAGGATGTTCAATTTTAGGGCAAGTCTAGCACACGGAGTCACTGTTTCAAAACAAAGGGTCTCCCATTTAAGGTTGAGATCAGCAAGATTTCTTTTCTCGTTCTCATTATTTGTGAATCCTTGGAATTCCCTTCCTTTGAGAGTGTTGGAGGCAAGGCCAATGAATATTTTTAAGGCAAAGGTTGATATATTCTTGACAAACAAGGGAGACAAAAACTATAGATGGAATGCGGGAATGTGGAGTTGAGGCCACATTTGGATCAGCCATGAATGTATTGAAGTGATTGAATACTCCTGCTTACTCCTGCTTACTTTTCTGTTTAGATATATGCCCACATACCAAAGTTCTGTCCTCCATGACTTTAACTAGAAGAGCATTCCCGTGTCGATCACTCTTTATGTCAAGGAAACCATCCTGATGTTAAATTTAAAAGTTTGCTTCATGATTTACTCATTTAGTTTAAGTTAAAGTAATAGAAAGAACATAAGAAATAGGAGCTGGAGTCTGCTGTTTAGTTGAGAAGTCTGCTCTACCAGTCAATACGATCATGGCCTCAACTCTTATTTTGTGCCAGCATATCATAGGCCTCATTCCCCCTGACATTTCAAAAATCCACGTACCTCTTCTTTGAATACTTCCTACGATCCAGCCTCCACATTTCTCTGGTGCATAGAATTCCAGGCATTCAGTAGCTACTAGGAGGAGAAATTCCTTCACATCCCAGAACTAAACTCCTTATACTGTAATTGACGTAGTTAATCCTGCTAGTGGAAACACCTTTTCAATATTTACTCTTTCAAGCCCTTTCAGAATCTTGTATGTTTCAGTAAACATTCTGCGAAGCTCCAATGAATAAAGGTTTAACCTGTTTAGCCGCTCTTGATAAATCAACCCCTTCTTTCTAGGAAACAGCTAAGCAAATCTTGTCTGAACAGCTCCCAATGCCAGTTGTATCAGTTTTAAAATATCGGGACCAAAATTGTACACAATACTCCAGGTGTGGCTTCATCAACAATTTGTAAATTTGGAACAAGACTTCCCTATTTTTAGGCTGCAAGCCCCCAGCAACGGGCCGAAATTTGATTTGCTTTCTATTTGTTGTACCCGCCTGGTAACATTTTGCGTTTCATACACAGGAGGACCCAAATCCCTTTGTGCTGTACATTTTGGCGTTTGGCTTCATTTACGTTATTGTCTGGCTTTTGATTACAAACAAAGGATCAAGGAGGAAGATTAGTCCATGCTGCTCCTCAAACCTGCTCGGCCATTCAGTAAGGCCATGATTTTTAACCTCAACTCTACATTCTTGCATATCCCCGATTAGGAAAAAGAGCTAGCATGGACAAGTTAGCCAAAGGGCCTGTTTTCATGCCATAAACATCTATGACTGACTTAAAATATTTAAAATCCTGCATCCTTTTGAGGAAGGGAAATTCCAAAAACTCACAATCATCTGAGAGGTTTTCTTTTGCCTCATCTCATTCTTAAATGGCCGAAACCTTAACTATGACCCCTTTGGTTCCAGATTCTCCCACTAGAGGAAACAATTCTTCCACATCCACCCAGTCAAGTCCCTTCAGGATCAAATATGCTTCAATTAAGTCAACCTCCACCTTTTCTAAACTCCGGAGGACACAGGCTTAGCCTGCCCAGCCTTTCCTCATAAAGCAATCTGGGTGAAAGTGAGGACTTCAGATGCTGGAGATTAGAGTTGTGAGTGTGGTGCTGGAAAAGCACAGCAGGTCAAGCAGCATCTGAGGAGCAGGAGAATCAGGATGAAGGGCTTGTACCAAAACATCAATTCTACTGCTCCTTGGATGCTGCCTGACTTGCTGTGCTTTTCTAGCACCTCACTCTTGACTCCTAAGGCAATTTGCCTATTCCAGGTATTGGTCCAGTTAATCATCTTAGAAGTACTTCCAATGCATTAACATCCTTCCTGTGTTGGCTTATACTTGTACACAGCACTGGAGATGAGATCTCACCTATTCCCTGTATAACTGAAGCAAACCCTCCCTACTCTTACATTCAATTTCCCATCGAAATAAAACATAACATTCTATTAGCTTTTTTAATTACTTGTTATACTTGAGACTAGCCTTCTGAGATTCATGCACTGGAACACACCGATTCCTCTGCATTTTAGAGCTCTGCAAATTCTTGATATGATATGATATGCTTCCTCTTTATTCCTATTGAAAAATAAATATTTCACACTTTCCCCCAGTATACTCCATTCACCAGACCTTTGCCAACTCCTTTAACCTATTTAGATTTTTTTGTCAACTCCTTATATTGTCTGCACACCTCACATTCCTACCCATCTTTGTGCCATCAGCAAAGTTAGCTACCACACTGCTGGTTCCTTCATCCAAATCATTTATATAAATTGTAAAGGCTTGTGCCCCAAGCACTGACCCCTGTGGCACACATTCAAGACGTCATGCAGCCTGAAAAAGACTCACTTGTTCCTATTTTTTCCTCATGTTACCAAGCCAATATTTTATCCATTGCAACATATTACCCCCCTACACTTTTATTTTTCACATTAATCTTTGATGTGGTATTGTTAAAAAGATCTTCTAGAAATCTAAGTAAAATATATCTACTGGTTTCCCTGTATCTGAATTACACGTTATTTCTTCAAAAAGCTTCAACAAATTTTAGATCCTTTCTACCAAAGCATGTGAACTGTGATGAACCTGCTCCTTTAACAAGGTTATGCTGTCCTTGGCTTTTGTTTTCCAGCGAAGTCATAAATGACATAGACTCTGAAAAGTATGGGGTTGAAGGGTTTTACGACCAATTTGATAATAGTTAAGAGATACTGCCTCGGGCAGAAGGCTTTCAAGTTTTAAAACTAATCACCTGTACAATGAAAGGGGAACAGCCAGTTCTTCCAGCTCAGCTTTTCTCTGATTTGGTTTGGTTTTAACAGTAGTGTGAAAGACACTGCTGGACTCAAAGAAGCAGGTACAGGCTGGTATTCACTCTGTGTCTTCTGTCCTGTCATAACCTATGTTTGATTTTAACTTTTGTGCCAAAGGATATTTATGGGGATTGTAGCAATTATTTGGAACAGAGTCATTAAGTTGTAATGTTCTGTTGGGTTTTCAGAAACGGTAGTTATTTGATATTCTGTTTTCTGTTATTTGTGTTTCATTCAGTAATCTTGTAAATAAATTCCGTTTTGTTTAAAACTAAATGGTTTGACCAGCGGCATTTTTCCTAGGAATATCCACTTTACACCTGCTTAAAACAGCTAGCAGTGTTACGGTCTGGGCTACCTTCTTGAAATGTTTAGAGGGTGTCTGGCCTAGTCCATAAAACTCTCTCTGCCAGTTCTTTATTCCCCACTCAGACAACCTAGATCACTTGCAGATTCCTTATGTCCTCTGCCTATTTTTATATCATCAGCAAATTTGTATGCATTACTCTCGCCCATCCTCCAAGTCGTTAATATAAGTAATAAATAACTGAGACCTGAGGACTGTACCTTGTAGTCCACTAGTTATTTCCAGCCTGACAAAGACCCATGAATCCCAACTCTCTTTCTTCTGTGTGTAAACACAGCCTCAATCCATGCTAGTATATTACACCCAATCTTATCTTATGCAACTCACCTTTTATGCAGTGCCTTCTGGAAATCTGAACGCATTACATCGATCAGTTCTCCTTTATCAGCTCTGCTTGATATATCTTCAAAGAGTGCTAAAACATTTGTCAAACAATACCTCTTTTCACATAACCATGTTGACTCTGTTTGATCATCTCTAAATATCCTGCTATTTATAGAGTCATAGAGATATACAGCATGGAAACAGACCCTTTGGTCCAACTTGTCCATACTGATCAGATATCCCAACCCAGTCTAGTCCCATTTGACAGCATCCGGCCCATTTCCCTCCAAACCCTTAGAATTCATAAACCCATCCAGATGCCTTTTAAATGTTGCAATTGTACCAGCCTCCACCACTTCCTCTGGCAGCTCATTCCATACACGTACTACCATCTGCATGAAAAAGTTGCCCCTTAGGTCTCTTTTGTATCTTTCCCCTCTCACCCTAAACCTATGTCCTCTAGTTCTGGACTCCCCCACCCCAGGGAAAAGACTTTGTCTATTTATCCTATCCATGCCCTTCATAATTTTATAAACCTCCATAAGGTCACCCCTCAGCCTCCAACACTCCAGGGAAAGCAGCCCCAGCCCATTCAGCTTCTCCCTATAGCTCAAATCCTCCAACCGTGGCAACATCCTTGTAAATCTTTTCTGAACCCTTTCAAGTTTCACAACATCCCTCTGATCGGAAGGAGACCAGAATTGCTCACAATATTCCAAAAGTGGCCTCACCAATATCTTGTACAGCTGCAACATGACATCCCAACTCCTGTACTCAATACTCTGACCAATAAAGGAAAGCATACTAAACACCTTCTTCACTATCCTATCCTACCTGCAACTCCACTTCAAGGAGCTATGAACCTGTACTCTAAGGTCTCTTTGTAAAGTCTCTTTGTTCAGCAACACTCCCTTCTCTCTTAATACTGGACTGTAGCATCTCCCCAACACTGATGTTAGGTTCCCTGGCCTATAGTTTCCTCCTTTTGGTCTCCCTCCCTTCCTGAACAGGGGCATCTTGTTAGCCATTTCCAAACCTTCTGGAATCCAGCATGTTCTGGAATGGTTTTGACTGACACCTCCACTATCTCTGTAGTCACTTGGGTGTTGCTGGAACAATTCCAGAACTATTTAACCAATGTTTTTAGTTCCCACCTGCATTGTCGTTGTCCCCCATTTTATGTTGGTGGAGGCTAAGGGTATGGGAAGTGAACGTTTCTTTTCTTATGACCTGACCATCTCCACTGATGTTGAATGTGTCTCTGAACTGCTGCAATTTTCAAGCCAGTTTCTCCTGGACTCATAGGTCAAAGGTATCATCAACCATGCTCTGGATTCATGAACCATTTGAAAGCTAAGTTCAAATGTTCTTGCCCACACCCTACACACCCCTTCCATATTCCATGCCATATCCATGACCGCTCCATATTCTTTCTCTGCTAACTAAATGCCCGTTAATTTCCCTGACCATCTCCATTGGCCTTTCATATTGTCTATGCAAGCAATTGCACCCAACCAGCCTACTCAAAGCAAACTCAAAGCCAACCCATGCGTCTTCTCTGCCCATCACTCAAAATGCTCTGTGTACATAACCAATCAGCATCTAACAACAGCAAATAAGGAGCCACTAATTGTAAACAAAAAAGAAATCCACTCACAAATATCTTTTGAAGAAATTGCTCTTCTTGTGCCCCAATGAAAGTGTCAAACAATAAATTATCACTTAGAGTCTCCAAATACTTCATATTGCTTAATCTTATTTAAATAAAGATTGACAAAAATAGATTACAGAAATAGCAACTCATTATAACCACTTAAAGATGCCAAAAATGCAAAGTCAACAATTCAGTTAATTTGTCAAAATAGAATCCCGTGCTAAGATAATGCTTTTATTGGCCTTACTACCAGTGAAAGTTGGTCTACAAAAGTTCAAGTCACACCTGCTCCAGAGATGTGTAATAACACCTCTGAACGGATTGTTTGTACAAAGGTTTAAACTTCCGATCCTCTGAACTGTGAGTATGGATTACATCGTTGAGGAAACTAGTTCTGGAGGGATTGCAGAAAATGGGAGAGACTCTGTCATTGATTTAATGCAGAGATAATGAAATGACAGGTTTGCTAGCACAATGATTGAATCCACCGATGTTCAGTCACACGAATAAGTTCAGAAAACCCCTCCCCTGCCTTTACCCCAGCTGTGCATCCAGCCACATTCTATTGAATGGAAGCAAATTGAAGTCAACAAACATGCACAAAAATGATGAAGGGAATAATCAATTTCTTTTAATTCTTTCCAAAAGGGGACTGATGGTGGTGAGACTCTGTCTTTATGAGGGCTGGGAGATGGTTAAACCTCCAGACAGTACTGGCCAAACACCGGAGTTCATTGGAGAAGTGATCTCACAGTTGTCAGCAATTTGTAAAAGCATGTGAGGGATATTTTTGGACGTGAAGAGAGCGAGAGACAGAGAAAAAAAACGTTGCAAGGAGCTTTAGTGAAAGAAGTTGCAGAAGGCCATGTCAAGTCCGGAAAGGAACACCACTGAAAGAGAAGTTAAGGAGCAGGGAGTTCCCTAAAGGAAAGAGAGCAGAGTAGAAGTTATTCACGCATTACAGCAGCTGCACATTATAAATAGCCTTTGGAAGATTTCCAGCTTATAAAATTTAGTCACCACCAGCAACCAGTCAATTGACTTTTTCCGAACCTCACAATATAATATAGAAAATAGACTTTTTTTTTACAAAAGTCAGCAGGTCCTCTAAAAGCATTTATATTGAAATGTGAGCACAATATTTCACATGGGCACTAACTGTACCCTGCAAGCACAGTATATAAATCTCCTCGAGGTGGGGAATGCCATAAATATATACATAAATATTTCACATCCATTGTTATGACTTGGAGGTCACATTTGCCTCTGCATGAGATGCAGACCTTTGAAGAACAAAAATTATAAATTAAAATGCAAGTATCACTTAAGAAGGAAAGAAAAACAAGTGTTTATGAGGTTCACAACTTGATGATAAATAGCCAGGCAATACATAGAGAAAAAAAACAGTACATCATTGTAGATTTCAACAACACTCCAGTTACTTAAAAGCAAAGATGTGAGAGATATTTGAAAGGAAAAGGGCTGTTTTAAGCAATACATGGAGTTATGTTCACCTCAGCAATGACTTTTGTTTTTGTCTGCATTATCAGTTTGCAGTTGTCTTTTGGGATTACGATTCTGTAACAAATAGGGTACTCTGGAGCGCTACCCCACTCTCCCATTCCTAATCAGTAGACACAGTGAGACCCCAGTTTGTTTAGCACAGATCTTTTTAATATAGAATGTTTCTTACAAGAGAAGCCCTGGATGGGCAGCTTATAGTCTGTGTTATAAGATTGGGCATTAGAAGAGATAATCTGCTTGATCAAGAATGTAGAGAACAGGAGGATCTAAATGTAGGTCAAGGAGAAATCTTTTTGTTTAGGTTTCTGTTCAGCCATTTACTTTTCAACTTTGTTGGTTTGATTAACTCTACTTTTGGCCGAGCTGATCAAATGGAATGGGCCTGTTGAAATCAGGCAAAAGTTACCACTGTGGTTTGGTTCAATCTTCGTAATGTGGTAAAAGTCCCTGTGAAAACAGAGTGCTAAACACTGAGTAAATAGCTCTGATTGAGAGCTTTAAGTAGAAGTGCATAAATAAATCAAGGTCCCTCTGGGAGAGGCTGCTGAGGGAGGAAAAGAGTGAGAGAGAGTTAAGTGTTGTTTGAGATTTGTTTGTTGAAAGCAAGCTCCAGGTTAAATGTTTACACAAGCACAAAATAATTAACCCTTTCACTTCACAGAATCCCTAGCCTGGATGTCTTGCATGTGTCCAGCCAACTGCTGTAGCATAATTTTAACCATGTGTTAAATTGGAGCTGGAATTATACTGCAGTAGTTATCAAAGGCCTGTAGTTATACAGTGTGAGTTGCAGCTGGTAAGGCCCAAGTTATATTGAAGGACGGTAAATGCTACTTTGTATTCCAGAAGTTCCACTTGCACGCTACTATTTTAAATGTTGGAAGTGGGTAAGCCAGAGTGCCTGCTTTCTTTTAGCATTCTCAAGATTTCGTATTCAGCATTTAAGTGCATGATAAACTGAAGTGACAGCTTGAGCATGTTGTATACCACAGTTTTACTCCACCTGATGCCAAACTCAAGTTGTGTAGTGCATTCCAAAGCCAATAGATGCAAGCATTGTGTTGCTTGCATTTATGTGCAATAATGCTATAGTCCAATGCCACAGCTGTCTCAGTGCAATAAAACATCTGGATTAAAAAAAATAGATCTTCTAAAGTGAAAACAGAGAACTAATACTCCCACAGGGCATGATCTCATTAATAGTAATGTCTAAATAAAACTGAAAACATGTTACAATTGGGTTTCCTACTTCTACAGCACTGCTCAAGGAGTGGGTGGCATGGTCGGTTAGAACATTTTTAATTCTGGGACTTGCGCTTCAGTTGAGTGCACATGGATGTGATCAAAGCCTCATGTCGAATGGGAATGCTGAGGCTAAAACCAATACAGTCCTGAAACACTGAGTAAGTGGTTGAGATCAGAAAAACATGGTGAATCCTGTGTTCTAGTCCTTTTGCATGCATCCAGGTGCAGAGTTAAGGTGGCAGTTTAATTTACCAACTTGTCTCAAGTGAAAGTTTTCCAGTCCTTCTCTAGGGATCTCTAACTGGAGTGGTATGGTGGCTTAGTCGTTAGCACTGTTACCTAACAGGACCAGGGACCTGGGTTCAATTCCACCCTGTGGACTGTCTGTGTGGAGTTTGCACATTCTCCCTGTGTCTGCATGGGTTTCTTCCACGTGCTCCAGTTTTCTCCCACAGTCCAAAGATGTGCAAGTTAGAAGTGTCGGCCATGCTAAATTGCCCATGGTGTTCAGGGATGTGTAGGTTACGTAGATTAATCATGGAAAATGCAGGGTTACAGGGCTAGGATAGATCTGGATGGCATGCTCTTCGGAGAGTTGGACTGCTTCCACACTGTACAGATTCTATGAACTGTTTGTGCATCATGTATGTCATGAGCACAAACTTTTAATGCCAACTTGAGTTTTTCAATTGGGGACTGCTACAACTAAATAAATGACGACAGATATAAAATCGGAGGCTGTCCAGAGAAAGAGAGAGACAGCATGGAAACAGGCCCTTTGGACCAACTCATCCATGCTGACCAGGTTTCCTAACTGAATTAGTCCCATTTACCTGTGCTTGGCCTATATCTGTCTAAAGCTTTCCTATTTAGGTACCTGTCAAAATGTCTTTTAAGTGTTGTGGAGGTGCTGGTGTTGGACTGGAGTGGACAAAGTCAGAAGTCAAATGACACCAGATTATAGTCAAACAGGTTTATTTGAAATCATAAGCTTTTGGAGCGCTGTTTCTTAGTCAGGTGAAGTGAAGGAGAAGCACTCCGAAAGCTTGTGATTTCAAATAAACTAGTTGGACTATAATCTGGTGTCATATGCCTTCTGACTTTTAAATATTGTAATTGTACCTGCCTGTGCCACTTCCTCTGGCAGTTCATTTCAGCAACTCACCATCCTCTCTGTGAAAAAGTTACCCCTTCGGGTTCCTTTCAAATCTTTCCCCTCTCACATTAAACCTATGCCCTCTAGTTGTGGACTCCCCTACACTGGAGAAAAGATCATGGCTATTCATCTTCTCCATACCCCTCATGATTTTATAAACCTCTATAAGGTCACTTCTCAGCCTCTTAAGCTCCAGGGAAACAAGTCCCAGTCTAACTAGCCTCTCCTGATGACTCAAACCTTCCGGTTTCAGTAGTATCCTTGTGGGTGGCACGGTGGCACAGTGGTTAGCACTGCTGCCTCACAACGCCAGAGACCCGGGTTCAGTTCCCGCCTCAGGCGACTGACTGTGTGGAGTTTGCACGTTCTCCCCGTGTCTGCGTGGGTTTCCTCCCACAGTCTGAAGATGTGCAGGTCAGGTGAATTGGCCATGCTAAATTGCCCGTAGTGTTAGGTAAGGGGTAAATGTATGGGTGGGTTGCGCTTCGGCGGGGTGGTGTGGACTTGTTGGGCCGAAGAGCCTGTTTCCTAAGTAAGTAATCTAATCTAAAAAATCTTCTTTTGCACTCTTTCCAGTTTAATAACATTGTTCCTGAGGTGTCAAGGGAGCTTCCAAGAGGTTGCAAGAAGGTAATGTATTACAAACTGATCTGTAATCCCCTGAGAGTTATTTAAGACTGTGAGCATAAAGTGTGAAAACACATCAGTTTGGGTAAGCAACGTGTTTTGTATCTTTCGGTTTCACAGATACACAAGAATGGGGGTTAATAGTCAATTCTGGCTTTGTGGCCTGTGTCTACTATTGGGATAAGGTGCACCAGTGAATTGAAGTGCTCATGTCTATAAGCATGGGTTTGAGTGCTAGTGTGCTATGAAAGTCATAGTCATAGAACCCCATCCATTAGATGCCCCAACATCACAGATAAATGAATCTCTCACTGAGTGCTAGAAGCCAGCTAGCTAGCCATCCATCAAAGACTGATTTACCTCCCCTTCCCACACCTCACTAAGGTTCCCAATCCTTCCATGACCAAAAGAAAGCCTGGATGTATCTTAGTCTGGTATCCAAATTGTCTTTTTTTCCCCTAAGGCTCCCTTGTGGTCCCAGCCACATCTAATCAAATTGGCTGTGCAGACTTGACTTTGAAGTGTCCAGTGGTGAAAGTCCCAGTCTCAGACAAGGATGTTCCCCTCCTCTGCCTAATGTGCCAGGTCCCATCCTCACAGAGCAGCCATTATCAACTCATTTGACTTGAGGTTGATTTTTTTTACTGATGGTCAAGCAGTGTGTACATGCCACCCAATAAAATTAACCCATTTCCAAACACAGTGAAGTTAATAATGTACTAGAGGTACCATAATTCTTAGGTCTATGCCCTTACGCAAGACCCATGGAATCTGTATCCTCCAAATTGACTTCAAAAAATTGAGGCTCTTGGAGGTTGCACACTCTTCACTGGATTAATTGCAGCGCAAACGTAAACAAATGAGGATAATGACAATTAATTGCCTGATTATCCCAGCACCCATCCTCGTTAAAGACCTCTGCTTCAAAAATTATAAGTCTAAATACTAAGTGAATATAATTTCTCCCAGGCTTGTGCAGACAGGGTCAGACATGTGATATGAGAAGCCAGAAAAATAAGAGAACTTCATTCCTACCTCCAGAGGGAAAACCTTCTTGCCTTTCTGAATCACTTGTGCCAATAAATGGGCAATGTAGGGCATCACCCCAATAATCCTGGTACTAACGTAGCAGCAGGCAGGGGCTGGGTGATTGACAGGCAGAAGCACAACAAGTAAAGTTTAGCATGATAGCTTGAAAGCATGAAGGGAGGGGGCCAAAGATACTCAGTGCATGGATAGGTATTGGCACAATGGGCCGAATGTCCTCCTGTGCTGTAACAACTCTGTGATTCTGGGATCAAGGAGTCTGGCATCAAGGAGTACGGGCCTGCTGAACAGCGCTTCATTCACCACCCCGTCACCTCCCATGAAACTGCCACTCTACCATCTGATGTTTTTAAGTCCCTCCTTGCTCTGAGGCTTTGGATGGATACAACGGCAGCAGCTCCTGTATGTCCAATGGAGTTGATAAGTACCAAAGACCTGGCCCGTTAACTGCCTGAGCAGAACACAATGGATAGGTCTTCTCTAAAAGAGGTGATGCTAGCATCCTGCCAGTTTTCCAGTCACTAGAGAAACCCACAAAGGTTCTGCCCATTGCCTCATTCTCCCCCATTTGCTCTGTGGTAGCAAAATGTCAGCGAGTGGAATTAAATTCCCACCAGAGTCCAAAAAAAGGATTGCATTTCACAAGTAGCCAACTAACTATTAGCACTTGATGTTCCCACTGTCTGTCAGTGGAAATTAAAACTTTTCACGTGGATTAACCTCATTGTAATTCTGCATTGGCACAATGAGAACATGAGGGACCCAGATCCTGTAGAGTATGGTTCCAGTATCTACTTTGTTTTGCATTCTGTACTTTACGCAATTAGAAAGTTTTCAACACTTAAACCTTGATATAACATCATTTATTAGAACATTATGTGGAGCTGTTGTTTCCCACAGGAAACTTGGCCAAAAACTGCAGAAGCCTTTTACCTTTCCAGTCCAGAACATTTCTCAAAACCACACGAAAGAGATTCAAGTTTTTCAAAAACGTATTCTCTCAAAATGGCTTGCTATTCCCCTTTCATGTATTTCTATAAATAATCTCAACACTCCATGACTCATTTGATGGAAATTGTTCACCATTAGTTACAATGATTTAACTCCTTTCTTTCCTGGCTGGATATTTCCTTGGTCCATTATTTTCAGAGGAAGCTCAACCTTAAGTCCCAAAGTGAGTTGGTTGTTATCGTAAAATAAAACAAAGATCCACGGATGCTTGGAGCTCTGATAAAAAAGCAGCTAGTGTTGGAGAAACTCAGCTGGTCTGGCAACATCTGTGGAGAGGAAAATAAAGCGAACGTTTTGAGTCCAGTGACTTACTGGGCTCAAAATATTAACTCTGTTTTCTCTTCACGGATGCTGCCAGACCTCCTGAGATTTTCCAGCATTTTCTGCTTTGAGTCATAGAGTCATACAGCATGGAAACAGACTCTTTAGCTCAACTCATCCATGCTGATCAGGTTTCCTAAACTGAACTAACCCCATTTGGCCATGTAGGCCCGTATCCCTCGAAACCTTTCCTATTCATGTACCTGACTAAATATCTTTAAAGTGTCATAATAATATCATCCTCTACCATTTCCTCTGTCAGTTCGTTCTATATACGCACCACCCACTGCATGAAAAGGTTACCCTTCAGGTCTCTTTTAAAGTTTTCCCCCTATCGCCCTCAACCTATGCCATCTAGTTTCGGACTCTTCTGCCCTTGGAAAAGGATCTTGGCTATTCACCTTACCTCTGCCCCTTGTGATTTTATAAATCTTTATAAGGCTATCCCTTAGCCTCAGACACTCCAGGGACAAATATTCCAGTCTATCCAGCCTCTCCCTATATCTCAAACCCTCCAGTCCCAGCTGGGTGTGGATAGGATGCTCTTTGGACGATTAGTGCAGACCCAATGGGCCGAATTGCCTCTTTCCACACTGTAGAAATTCAATGAAATATCTTTGCAACAATACCTGTTGGCTGAAAGGAGCAGTGCTGCTTCTTCCATGTTTTGGGCACTGCCCAGTAAACCCAATAGAACCTCTGTTCATGCTCACCTTCAATTAGTATTTGCTGTCCTAGCATCCCTGACTAGCAACCATCTGCTCCCACCATTCCTCCTCACCTCTGCCCATCATCAGACCCTTAAAATTACAATCAGAATTTGTCTTTGAATAATTGTTAGATCCCTGATCAGCCTGCATCCTTTACCTTCACTGTGCTCAACCATGGCCCAATGTTCTGAATGCTACTTCTTTCTCTGGCTACTAGGATTCCCTCCCAGCATCTTTCCGCTGCCCAAGAATTGGTTTCCATATTGACACGATTCAGAATTGAAAGATAATCTCACTGTGCCTCATGGTCACATGACCTCTACCACGACACACACACGCTGGGAGCAATCAACATACAAGCACTTCAATAATGACACATTATAGACCAGACCGCTCCCTTGTGTATACAGGACAGGCCTTTGTGAGGCATGTTTCCTGTCGAAAAGCTCTGAGGCCTGCCATTCAAGTTGCCTTTCAATGAGAAACTGACAGGAAGTAAACATTCAGAGCAACATTTGGGAAGTTTGCTTCTGGGTTTCCAAACATCACAACAGCAACTCCACCTAAGATCCCTGCTCCAGGCTGAAAATCCATGTTCACAATCATTTTTCTCAGAATCATTTTCTGTACTCAAGGAGTTTTTTATTTTTTTTAGAATTTTCACAGACATACAGGATGTTTAAAGGTTTGGCAGGATAACGCTTGCAGGAAGTGCATTGGTGTTGTGTTTCCATGATGTTAGCTGTGGCTCAATGGTTATAATCTTGCCTGAGTCATAATGCCCCATTCCAGGATCCTAGACCCATACTCATAATTGAGTGTAGCACAGATAGTGAGCTGTGCAACTCAGAGTGCCATCTTTCAGCTCAACAAAAGTCCTTTCCATCCTTTAACCCAGATGTATAGTCCTCATTGGACCAGTTCAAAGAAGAGCAGGCAAAGTCTCCCCAATTGGTAAGCCAACATTTATCCTTCAACTGAGACATAACATTAGATTACCTGCTTATTTATTTCATTATTATTTGAAGGATCTTGTTATGTGCAAATTGGCTGCCCTATTTCCTGCATTCCAATAGGAACTCTTATTTTCAAAAGTATTTGTTTGTGGCTGCCTTCATCACAAAGATAATTTGGGTCTACTAGGGATAGTCAGCACGGCTTTGTGCCAGGGAGGTCTTCTCTCACAAATTGGATTGAGCTTTTTGAGAAAGTGATGATGATGATTGATGAGGGTAGGGCAACGGATGGACTTTACTAAAGCATTTGACAAGGTCCCTCATGATAGCTAGTCCAGAAGATTAAATCGCGTGGGATCTACGATGAGTTGGTAAGCTGGACACAAAACTGGCTTAGTCATAGAAGACAGACAGTCATTAGGAAGGGGTGCCTTTCTGACTGGAAGTCTGTGACCAACGGTATTCCACAAGGATCAGTGTTGGGACCTCTGTTAGTCATATAAATGATCTGGATGAAAATGTAGGTGGTCTGATTAGTAAGTTTGCAGATGACGTGAAAATTGCTGGAGTTGTGGATAGTGAGGAAAGTTGTCAAAAGATACAACAGGATACAGATCAGTTTGAAAATTGGACAAAGAAATAGACAATGGAGTTTAACTCAGACAAGTCCAGACAAGTGTGAGGTGATACATTTTTGAAGATTAATTACTGTGAGTCATCGAGTCACAGTCATAGAGATGTACGGCACAGAAACAGATCCTGTGGTCCAACTCGTCCATGGCAATCAGATATCCTAAACTAATCTCATCTCATTTGCCATATCCCTCTAAACCCTTCCTATTCATTACTCATCTAGATGCCTGTTAAATGTAATTGCACCAGCCTCCACCACTTCCTCTGGCAGCAAATTCCATATCCTCTATTAGAAAAAAGTTGCCCCTTATGACCCTTTTAAGTTTTTCCCCTCTCACCCTCAACCTATGCCCTCCATCTCCCGCACCCCAGGGAAAAGACTTTGTCTATTTACTTTATCCATGCCCTTTATAGTTTTATAAACCTCTACAAGGTCACCCCTCAGCCTCCAATGGTCCAGGGAAAACAACCCCAGCCTATTCAGCCTCTCTCTATAGCTCAAACCCTCCAAGCCTGGCAACATTCCTTGTAAATCTTTTCTGAACCCTGCAAATCATACAGTAAATGGTAGGAGCATTGATATACAGTTACCTTGGTGTGCAAGTCAAGAGCTCCCTGAAAGTGGCAGCTCAGGTGTATAAGGTGAGAAATAAGATGTATGGCATGCTTGCCTTCATTCGTCAGGACATTAACTATAAAAGTTGGCAAGTCAGGTTGAAGCTGTATAAAACTTTAGTCAGGCTATATTTGAGTATTGTGTGCAGTTCTGGTCCCCACACTACAGGAAGGAGACTTCGTGGAGGTTTTATAAAGGATGCAAAAGAGGTTTGTCAGGAGGTTGCCTGGATGGGAGTGTATTAGCTATAAAGAAGGGTTGGTCAAACTTGGTTTTTTTTTTGCCCGTGTCAGAGGCTGTGGGTTGACATGATAGAAGTATAGCTGAAAATGTGTTGCTGGAAAAGCGCAGCAGGTCAGGCAGCATCCAAGGAGCAGGAGAATCGATGTTTCGGGCACGAGCCCTTCTTCCTGAAGAAGGGCTCATGCCCGAAACGTCGATTCTCCTGCTCCTTGGATGCTGCCTGACCTGCTGCGCTTTTCCAGCAACACATTTTCAGCTCTGATCTCCAGCATCTGCAGTCCTCACTTTCTCCATGATAGAAGTATATAAAATTATGAGAGGCATTGATAGGGTGGATATTCTGAGTCATTTTCTTGGGGTAGAAATGGCATAAACCAGGGGCTTGGCCTTAAGAGAAGAGGGGTAAAGTTTAATGGAGTTGCGCACGGCTAGTTTTTTGCACAGAGAGTGGTAGGTGCCTGGAACACACTGCCATGGCAAGTGGGAGAAGCAGATACAATAGCAATGTTTAAGAGGCATTTAGACAAGCACATGAACAGATGGGGAATAGAGGGATACAGACCATGTGCAGACAGCTGGGATTAGTTTAGAATGGCATCACATTCAGCAAAGACATAGAGTCATAGAGATGTACAGCACAAAAACAGGCCCTTCGGTCCAACAGGTCCATGCCGACCAGATATCCCAACCCAATCTAGTCCCACCTGCTAGCACCTGGCCCATATCCCTCCAAACCCTTCTTATTCATATCCCCATCCAAATGCCTCTTAAATGTTGCAACTGTATCAGCCTCCACCACATCCTCTAGCAGCTCATTCCATATATGTGTGTGAAAAAGTTGCCCCTTAGGTCTCTTTTATATCTTTCCCCTCTCACCCTAAACCTATGCCCTCTAGTTCTGGACTCTCCGACCCCAGGGAAAAGATTTAGTCTATTTATCCTATCCATGCCCCTCATAATTTTATAAACCTCTATAAGGTCACCCCTCAGCCTCCGATGCTCCAGGGAAAACAACCCCAGCCTATTCAACCTCTCTCTATAGCTCAAATCCTCCAACCCTGGCAACATCCTTGTAAAACTTTTCTGAACCCTTTCAAGTTTCACAACATCTTTCCGGTAGAAAGGAAACTAGAATTGCACGCAATATTCCAACAGTGGCCTAACCAATGTCCTGTACAGCAACAACATGACCTCCTAACTCCTGTACTCAATACTCTGACCAATAAAGGAAAGCATACCTGTGACTCCACTTTCAAGGAGCTATGAACCTGCACTCCAAGGTCTCTTTGTTCAGCAACACTCCTGAGGATCTTATCATTAAGTGTATAAGTCCTGCTAAGATTTGCTTTCTCAAAATGCAGCACCTCCCACTTATCTGAATTAAACTCTATCTGCCACTACTCAGCTCATTTGGCCCATCTGATCAAGATCCCATTGTAATCTGAAATAACCTTCTTCACTGTCCACTATACCTCTGATTTTGGTGTCATCTGCAAACTTACTAACCTATACCTCTTATGCGCATATCCAAATCATTTATGTAAATGACAAAAAGTAGAGGACCCAGCACCGATCCTTGTGGCACTCCACTGGTCACAGTCCTCCAGTCTGAAAAACAACCCTCCACCACCACCCTCTGTCTTCTACCTTTGAGCCAGTTCTGTAGCCAAATGGCTAGTTCTCCTTGTATTCCATGAGATCTAACCTTGCTAACCAATCTCCCATTGTGAACCTTGTCCAATGCCTTACTGAAGTCCATATAGATCACATCAACCGCTCTGCCCTCATCAATCCTCTTAATTACTTCTTCAAAAAACTCAATCAAGTTTGTGAGACATGATTTCCCATGCACAAAGCCATGTTAACTATCCCTAATCAGTCCTTGCCTTTCCAAATACATGTACATCCTGTCCCTCAGGATTCCCTCCAACAACTTGCCCACTACCGACATCAGGCTCACTGGTCTATAGTTCCCTGGCTTGTCCTTACTGTCCTTCTTAAACAGTGGCACCATGTTAGCCAACCTCCAGTCTTCCAGCACCTCACCTGTGACTATCAATGATCCGAATATCTCAGCAAAAGGCGCAGTAATCACTCCTCTAGCTTCCCACAGAGTTCTCGGGTACCTGATCAGGTCCTGGTGATTTATCCACTTTAATGCATTTCAAGACAGCCAGCACTTCCTCCTCTATAATCTGGACATTTTTCAAGATGTCACCATCTATTTCCCTACATTCTATGTCTTCCATGTCATTTTCCACAGTAAATACTGATGCAAAATATTCATTTAGTATCTCCCCCATTTTCTGTGGCTCCACACAAAGGCCGCCTTGCTGATCTTTGAGGGGCCCTATCCTCTCCCTAGTTACCCTTTTGTCCTTAATATATTTGAAAAAACCCTTTGGATTCTCCTTAATTCTATTTGCCAAAGCTATCTCATGTCCCCTTTTTACCCTCCTGATTTCCCTCTTAAGTATACTCCTACTTCCTTTATACTCTTCTAAGGATTGACTCGATCTATCCTGTCTATACCTGACATATGCTTCCTTCTTTTTCTTAACTGAACCCTCAATTTCTTTAGTCATTCAGCATTCCCTATACCTACCAGTCTTCCCTTTCACCCTAACAGGAATATACTTTCTCTGGATTCTTGTTATCTCATTTCTGAAGGCTTCCCACTTTCCAGCCGTCCCTTTACCTGTGAACATCTGCCTCCAATCAGCTTTCGAAAGTTATTGCCTAATGCCATCAAAATTGGCCTTTCTCCAATTTAGAACTTCAACTTTTAGATCTGGTCTATTCTTTTCCATCACGATTTTAAATCTAATAGAATTGTGTTTGCTCCCCCACTGACACCTCAGTCACCTGCCCTGCCTTATTTCCCAAGAGTAGGTCAAGTTTTGTACTTTCTCTAGTAGGTACATCCACATACTGAAACAGAATTTTTTTTTATATAGACTTAAATTCCTCCCCATCTAAACCCTTAACACTATAGCAGTCCCAGTCTATGTTTGGAAAGTTAAAATCCCCTACCTTATTATTCTGACAGATAGCGGAGATCTCCTTACAAATATGTTTCACAATTTCCCTCTGACTATTAGGGGATCTATAATACAATCCCAATAAGGTGATCATCCCTTTTTTTATTTCTCAGTTCTACCCAAATAGCGTCCCTGGATGTATTTCTGGGAATATCGTCCCTCAGTACAGCTGTAATGCTATCCCTAATCAAAAAAATCACTCCCCCTCTTCTCTTGCCTCCCTTTCTATCCTTCCTGTAGCATTTGTATCCTGGAACGTTAAGCTGCCAGCCCATCCATTCTGAGCCATGTTTCTGTAATTGCTACGATATCCCAGCCTCATGTTCCTAACCATGCCCTGAGTTCATCCACCTTCCCTGTTAGGCCCCTTGCATTGAAATAAATGCAGTTTAATTTATTAGTCCTACCTTGTCCCTGCCTGCCCTGACTGTTTGACTCGCTTCTGTTCTCAACTGTACCAGTCTCAAATTGATCTCTTTCCCTCACTATCTCCCTGGGTCCCACCCCCCCCCCCCCCCCCCCACCTTATTAGTTTAAATTCTCCTGAGTAACTCCAGCAAATTTCCCTGCCAGTATATCAGTCCCCTTTCCAATTCAGGTGCAATCCGTCCTTCTTGTACAGGTCACTTCTGCCCCAAAAGAGATTCCAATGATCCAAAAATGTGAATCCTTCTCCCATACACCAGCTCCTCAGCAATGCATTCATCTGCTCTATCCTCCTATTCCTGCCCTCACTAGCTCATAGCATCGGGAGTAATCCAGATATTACTACTCTTGAGGATCTCCTTTTTAAATTTCTGCCTAACCCTCTGTAATCTCCCTTCAGAATCTCAACCCTTTCCCCTCCTATATCATTGGTTCCAATGTCTACAATGACCTCTTGCTGGCCCCTCTCCCCCTTGAGAACATTCTGCACCCTCTCTGAGACAGCCTTAATCCTGGCTCCAGGGAAGCAGCACACTATTCTGATTTTTTGCTGCTGGTCACAGAAACGTCTGCCTGTACTTTGGACTAGAAGTTGCCTGACACAATTGATCTCTTGGAACCCGACGTACCCCTCTTTGCATTAGAGCCAGTCTCAATACCAGAAACATGTTGGGCCGAAGTGCCTGTCCCTGTGCTGTACTGTTCTATGTTCGATGTTCTAAGTTTGCAGCTTCTTTTTACAAAATCTAAAATCACGTAACACCAGTTTATAGTCCAACTGGTTTATGTGAATATGCAAGTTTTTGGTGCCGCTGCTCCTTCCTCATGCAGCTAGCGACAGACATACACAGACATAGAACTTCACCTCCACATCACTTTTCCAAAATATTTGATCATCTGTTCTTACTGCTGTTGCTCCACATCAATTATATTTGTTTGTAAAGCACTTTGGGTTCAGTCTGTTTCTTTCCTCTCTCCAAGGGTTGGAATTGGAATCCCAAATGTTCAGTTGAGACAGAAGCATGTTGGCACAAATATTCCTCTTAACCTGTGTTTGGTTTCCTTACAGTTCTTCTCTATTGTTTCCTTACTTACTGCTTCTTTCTCCTACCCGAGCTACTGAACTGCTGCAGTATATCTAGTGAATCAGTTATGTCATTATCACAGCATTGTTTGCTACTTCTGCTGTCCTATTCTCTTAAGTATACTGTCCACTGCTCCACTTAAAAAGAACCTTGGATTGAGCTAAGGCCTGCATTGCATACTAAGTGATGTGTTTTCCATGTGTGACTGATTGGAATCAACTGATGGATTGAAAAGAGAGAAGATCACAGTGGATTGCTGAACCACACCATCAGCTAAATCAAATAATGACATTGTTGTCCCTTGATTGATATTGAGCAGCACAGAGTTTGGGCTTGTATTCTTTGGAGTTCAAAAGAATGAGAGGTGACCGTATTGAAACATACACGATTCTTAGTGGATTTGACAGGGTAGATACAGAAAGCTTATTTTCCCTTGAGGGAGAGTATAGGACAAGCGGGTGGAATCTCAGAGTGAGGAGTCATCTTTTTAAGATGGAAATTGGGAGGAGTTTCTTTTTTCAGTGGGTGGCAAATCTGTGTAATTCTGTACTGCAGAGGGTTATAGAGGTTGGGTGGTTAAGGCCAAGATTTTTTAAATGGTAAGGGAATCTGAGGATGAGTCACTCAGACTAAAACGTTAGTTCTGATTTCTCTCCACAGATACTGCCAGACCTGCTGAGCTTTTCCAGCAATTTCTGTTTTTGTCTCTGATTTATCGCATCCACAGTTCCTTCGGCTTTTAATGGGGCAAAGGTAGAAAAATGGAATTAAGCATAATCAAACCAGCTATGATCTTATTGAAAGGCAGAGCAGACTAGATGGGCTGAATGGCATACTTGTGCTCCTCCGTCTTATAGTCAGAGAAAATACAATCCTTGCACTTGACTAAAACTGGGTCTTGAGAGAACTGGCCAATTGCACAGGTATAAACAAATACTGTGCGACTGGATGTAAGTTCGCTCACTGAGCTGAAAGGCTGTTTTCAGACATTTCGGCACAATCATCATAGGTTAACATCATCAAAACTTGCTTATATTGTGCTAGTGTTTAAGATCAGTAAAGTTGAATGTTTACTTATGAACATAACCTTCTCATAGAAAGAACAAACACCAAACTGTCACAATACCATTTTAAGAGAATGTAAAGGGATTTGACTCACCTTAAAACTGTGAATGAGTGCACGTACACATACACTCACTGTGGGAAAAGATTTGCTAACCCACGATAGGCCCACAAAAGCAAAATTGGCCAAACTGTACCAGAACACCCAGAATTCCTGAGCAGCTCACATGCTGAATCTGACAGTACGCAGACAAGGGAATACACTGTAAGCTCCAATGGACATGACAGAGCACCACAGATATGTCAAAGCCCTAAGGGCAGTTTCACAACCCAGCAATACTAAAGCCACACAAAGAGCAGGACAGCCAGACAAGCACCAGCAAAGGACATGCTCCAGGAACAGGACAATGGAAGCATCTCACCACTGTAGAAGAGACTTTTACACCTACCTGTGAGGATGAATGGAACCATGATACTGTCAGGATGTTGCATTGTGTGAAGGAACAGGACATTTATCCGATTAAACTTGTTTTCCAATTAGCTCCCTTGTAACTAAATTACTCCATTTCCAGAAACATTGCAGTTTCCCATTTCTTAATCAGTGTCATTGTGCAGCATTGCTATAAAACTGGTCTCATCCTCAGCTCTGGGAGGAGAAATCTGATCTACCTGTGCAGACCGTCAGTTCTGTGTCAGCCTCGTCACTTCCTCCTCCATGCAATATTTGTCAATTTCACTTCGAGCTGTGTTTTATGATCTCTAACTTATTGGGCAACTTTCTCCGACACTCACTCACACACATGCACACATACACACTCGCCTCACAGACACTCACTCACACACATGCGCACACAACACACACCCGCACACATACACTCGTCTCACAGACACTTGCTCACACACAGACAGAGCAGTATCTTGTCATGGTATCTGAAGCACATGTGGTTTCGGGTGTAACAGACTTGCACTGATAGTATGAAAGGAGTTGATTTTCTCTCCCAGCTTTTATTTCCATTGGAATGGGAAATGAAGAGAGCTATTATCTGTTTTGCACTATCAGCCAAAGAGTCTAATCTCCCTCCTGATGCTCTCTTCACCACAATTTTTGCATATGCTAATGTAAAAATGGCAAAAAAAAATTGTCATGTACCAAATAATAGCATGCAAAGTCTAGACATTGTTTCCATCACGACTTGAATAAGGACTTCTTTCATCACAAAGATAATTTGTGTCTGTTAGGTTTACAACTCCTTTCTTTTTCCAGAATATTTGATCATCTGTTCTTACTCCTGTTGCCCCAAATGTATTCCCATCTGGACATCTCTTAGATTTGTAAAATGTTGCAGATCATAAATAAATCCTTTGGCCACTGCGCCAGCATTTTTTTTCTGTATGAGACGCCTACTCTGCTCCCACTTTCCTGCTTGATCGCAAATCATTAACATTTTTTCATTGTCCAGAAACAATTAATTTCAGTTCTAAAATAATGAGTTTTGACTACAGTTTGTGGCAGAGAATTCCACACTGAAACTATCCTTAAGAAGTGCTGTCTTAATTATTTTTACTTTGTGCCCTGTCATGATCAACAGAAATAACCTTGTGAACCATATTTAAAAGTAATAAGGTAACTCAGTGCAAATATACAAGGCTCCAAAAGGAAAGTTAGAGCTGTACAGGCCTGCAGCATTTTTTGGGGGTTTTTGCCATTACCTTCGAACAATCATTTCTTGTATACTTTGATAGATTGACTGGTGACATTTGGCGGGTGCGCTAGTTTTATTGAGTGTGTCAGCCAAAGTATTTTGTGTGGGTTTGTGGTACAATTTGGTAGATTTTGTGGTGCAATTTAGATGCTATATTTGCTGATCTATTTTACTGAGGTTTCTTCTGCGTTTTGAATCATTTTCAGTTAAAAAGAAAGTTGCCAAATAAAACTCTCTCGGTCTATCAAGCTTGACTCAATGGGAATGAGTTAATTCAGCCCATCAACCCATTCTGGAAACATGACCAACCATTCCCATTGCTGTTCTCTGTCGACATGACGCAATGTAATTATTGAGGCCTGTGTGAGTGGGAAGATGGTTGAAGAATTCATTCTAAAGATGGCATCCCCTGCCAGCAATGTCAGAGATTGCCACCTATGCAATAGGGTCTCCAGAGAAACACTCACCCATGTAGGAAGAAGGCCAATGACCTTTTCTCCTCCATTAGCTTTAGTGCCACTACCTTCTATCAGTTACCTCACATTCACTCTATCTCTTCTGCTGCACAGCTCTCCCCCTAAGGCTCAGGTTCTACCGCTCTCAAAATTGCATGTAACATCTTCCTTCCCTCGTTCTTGCCCTTCCAACCCCACAGATTAATAACTACATGCTGCCTGCTTGCTGTCTCCAGACACCTCACCATCTTTGCCCCCACACTAAGAGCTGTAACATTCACTTTTCTTTTACTTGGTAGCCCCCTTTTCTGTCATTCCTAGAGAAAATTGCTCAAAGAAGGACGGAAAGAATCAAGATGAGTGGTGAGATGCCAGACATATTTTTCTTTCACCCTGTGTGGAGAAAGGACCCTGTCTTTAGCCAGAGAGTATCAGGATCACTCTTCTTGGGGTCCTGAAACTTCCATATCTTGCTATGTAAGACGCATTGATGTGCTGCCAAGAGGCTGACCTTTAAACACATTCCTTGCTCTCCCTTTGAGGAAGAAAGTATAGATGCCTAAGAGTATGCATCAGTAAGGCTTCATCCTGCACCCTGCCACCTCAGATGGAGTTAGGAGATGAAAAGTGGTTACATTTGCAAGATTCAAGTTGGAAGCAGCTGATGGTGAGCACCTCACTGCCACATCTCTGCAGCTGGCTGAGGAAGAATTGTGATTGGCTGTTGCCACTCAGAGGACTGTCAGAGACCAGGGACCTGCTCAGCTCTAGGCAGGAGAGGAGCCCATGATGCTGGCTGTTAAAAACTTCATCCAGATACATAAGCAGACCTAGGATTATCAGGCAAGTTTGACAGGCAAGCACCGGGCAAATTCACACAAAGGATAACACCAAAACTGTTTATTCCAAGATGTCTCTGGCATGATAGTATCCAGCTACCATATCGAGCCACATCCAGCGGATTAAGATTCTGCTCCAGACCTGCACTCCATTGCTATAGCCATCAGTACTCGGTATGCATCGAGGTAAAGGAAGCACCACAGACAGGACCCCAGAGGTCTCCTCACAGGACACTCCAAAGGTGTCTAGGCCTTTCACCGCCATTGTGTTTGTTACCCTCAGCCCTATGGAAGTTCAAGCTGAGAAGGTGCACCTGTCTCCAAAGAGAATAAACTCAGCATGTCTGGACCGGCTAGATACAAATAGCGCCAGAGTGGCCCAACCTAACTCCAAGGCCAGCAGTTTCCACTTACCCCAGATCAAGATCCTGGGGCTACACCAAGACCTAATGGGAGCGAAAGCAAGAAGACGACAATCTGAGGACATATAGGTGGAGTGGGTGGCACATCTTTGTAGCTACATTCTCACATTTATAAATATATTTTCACTTTTCATCATTAAGGAGGAGATGGAAGGGCCAGGGACCTTGGCAGTATCCTGAGAGAAAGCTTGTAGAAGTCTAGTAATGGCACCTTAACCTTATAAGTGTTTCTGGCCATGCGAAGAATGGGCACCTGGAGGGAGGTTGTGTTCCCTTGACCCCTCTTGCCTTACATTGATGCAGAGTACTTCTGACTAAAGTGATGGACTGCACATCCATGTGTATATTCAGCAGAACACTGCACATGCTAGACCTGGTTCCTCACAGTGGTCATAAATCTAGCCACACAGAGAGCCAAACTCACCCCTGCCTGAACCAGCACAGTGCTGATAATGTTGGTGGACCTCTCAACCCTACAGTTCAGTTTATCGTGTGCCTCTGACAAACCTGACTGCTGTTCCTGTGCCTGCTCGTACATTTTGATAAAGTCATTAATGACTGAGACCATGTAATCATGTTCTGCTTGCAACTGACCAGGCGTCTGATCTCTGGCAGTCCTCTGAGTGCCAGAGATCTGGCTGATTCTTCTTTGACCAGACACAGAGATGGGTCACTGATCTGCTCACCAGATTGTGCTCCTAAGGCTAATCGAGATTGGGGGCCCAGCGAGGTGAAAGTGGAGGGTGCAGGTGGAAGCCTCGACAGTGCGTTCACTGAACATTCAGTAGCTTCCTCTTCAGAGGTAGAGTCAGGGGTTCTAGCACTGACCTCTTTGAAATTCAATCTGTGCCACTAGTGCCTGCATAAGTGAAGAGATGTTGAAGAGGAGTAAGGGCTTGTACAGATGATGAGTGAGTCAGCATTGATGTTAATAGAAGAGCAGTACAGCACAGCACCATGAAGTTTACATGGTTGGTTGGTCATTGAGGTCTCTCCATTCCCACATGAGAGATTGTGCTATTCTGTGGATAATTCTGGAATTTTCCCTTTATAGTGAGTGAGGAGTCAGATGTCCACCTCCCACCAGCAACCAACCTAAAACCTACCTCACACCACCACTTCCCAAGACTTGGACCTCTTGATGTGGTTATGGCTGATAGGATTAGGTTCCCTACAGTATGAAAACAGGCCCTTCAGGCCAACAAGTCCACACTGACCGTCCGAAGAGTAACCCACCCAGACCTATTCCCCTACCCTACATTTACCTCTGACTAAAGCACCGAACAACTATGGACAATTTAGCATGGCTAATTCACCTGACCTGCACATCTTTGGATTGTGGGAGGAAACTGGAGCACCCTAAGGAAACCCACACAGACACAGGGAGAATGTGTAAACTCCACACAGATAGTTGTCCAAGGCAGGAATCGAACCCGGGTTGCTGGTACTGTGAGGCAGCAGTACTAACTACTGACCCACAATGATGCCCCTTTTTTTAAATTTTCTTTTTTGTCCTGCAATAAGACTAAGAAAGGGACACCATATGATGGACACTGATGACCGAGCAGTTTGTAGGAGTTGGAGATGTGGTGAGGGTCCCCAGTGAGTGAGTAGGAACCACAAAGTGAAGGAAAGCTTAGTAGTTTGGAGGGTTGAGGTGGGTGAGAATTGTTGAGGCAACATGCATGCAATATTGAGAGCGGTAGTCTATAGGCCTTGGTAGGATAGGTTTGCAATGACAGTTAGAGTCAGTGAGTGCCCTATGAAGATTAACAGATATAAATATTTGACAAATTTTCACCATTATTATTGTTACATTTGTCTTTTGCTGTGGCTGCCCTCACAATCTGTTCCACTTGCTCTTTCTTCTTCTCTGTCTACAACCATCATTTTCCATCTTCTTTCAGTTCTAAACAAGAGTCATAATGGTCTCAAAACATTAAACTCTGTTTCTCTGTCTCCATAGATACAGCCAGACCTGCAGAGTTTCTCTGTCAGTTTTTATTTTACTGATTATCCAGTTTCTGTTGATGCCCTGGCAACCAGTTTGGGATGTAAGTTTGTGGAAACCAATCCTTATCATGTAACTGTCTGCAACTGTGATTCCTTGCCCTTGTTGGAACCTTTCCTAGTGGGAAGGAACTGAGAGGGTAGTCACTTTCCTTCTCTGCTTTTATTTGCCTCATTGTTAAAGTGTTCAGACTCAAAGCATGTTGCAGCTTGATGGACAGTTGTCACCATTTTGCCAAAATTATAGCAAGCTCAACTAGGTCATTAATATCAATGCTGCTGTGCTTTGAGGAATGCTTTAGGTCATGATGCATGCACAATGATTGAAGTGCTGGGTTGGTGAAGGGGTAGAGAATGTAATGGAAGTGATGGAAAGAAAGTAAGTATTATTGAGAGGGGGAATGAATGATAATGGAAACAATAAAGGCTACACTCCCCAGCCTGAAGTCCAATCTCCTCAGCATGAGACCCACCAGCTCATGTCCAAAAGGAAAGATGAAAAGAGAAACCAAAGAAGAAAGGAGCAACAGCAAAGGAAGGAAAGAGAGCCTGAGGGAAAAAGAAATCGAGACTGGGAAAATGAATATCATGACAATGATCATATTTTCCAACTTATTACATGCAGCATTACGAGCAATTAAAGAATGAAAATCAACTTATATTCATCACAAGTTGCTTCTGTGACATAAAGGTGAAGCTGCTGAGGAGATGAGAAAACTATGAGAGGCTGTATAAAATCATAAGACCATAAGATGTAGGAGCAGAATTAGGCCATTCAACTCATCAAGTCACTCTGCCATTTGACCATGACTGATATCCATCTCCTGCCTTCTCCCCATCACTCTTGATCCCCTTATCAATCAAGAATTGATGTATCTCTGTCTTAAATACACTGAAATACTTGGCCTCCATAGCCCTCTGTAGTAATGAGTTCCACAGATTAATCACCTGAAGAAATTCTTCCTCATCTCAGTTCAAAAGGATTGTCCCTTCACGCTGAAGCTGTGCCCTTGGGTCCTAGTCTCTCCTAATAGTGGAAACATCTTCTCAATGTCCACTCTATCCAAACTCCTCAGTATTCTGTAGGTTTCAATCAGATATCCCTCCTCATCCTTCTAAACTCCATTGAGTACAGATCCAGAGTCCTCAACCACTCCTCATTTGAAAAGCCCTGGATCATTCCTGTAAACCTCTTCTGGACCTCCTCAAGGCCAGCCCATTTCTCCTTAGATATAGGGCCCAAAACTGCTCACAATACTCCAAATGCAGTCTGTCTAGAGACTTATACAGCCTCAGCAGTACATCTCTATTCTTGTATTCTAGTCCTCTTAAAATGAATGCTAACATTGCATTGCCTTCTTAACTACCCAGTGAACCTGCATATTAACCTTAGGAGAATCCTGAATAGAACACCCAAGTCCCTTTGTGCTGACTCAGCCCTATTTTAAAATAGACGTCCAAGTACTCCGCAACTTCATCATTAATAATGGCCGCTAAAATCTTACTAACAATTGAGATAGGTTACTAGCCTATAGTTTTCTGTTTTCTGCCTCCCTCCCTTCTTAAACAGGGGTGTTACATCAGCCATTTTCCAATCCTCTGGAACCCTCCTTAACTCCAGCAATTCCTGAAAGATCACCAACAATGCCTCTACAGTCTCCTCAGCTATTTCCTTCAGAATTCTGGGGATGTCGTCCATCTGGT
Source organism: Chiloscyllium plagiosum (assembly GCF_037043375.1). Classification (NCBI taxonomy): domain Eukaryota; kingdom Metazoa; phylum Chordata; class Chondrichthyes; order Orectolobiformes; family Hemiscylliidae; genus Chiloscyllium; species Chiloscyllium plagiosum. The sequence goes on along the minus strand of NW_028270153.1, from coordinate 18,210,269 downwards.
GTGGGTGATTTTTCCATCTTCAGACCTTTCAACTTCCCCAGCACTTTCTCCACAGTGATTGCCATGACAGCCACCACTGCCCTGACTCCCATTAAGTTCTGGTGCCTTTTTCTGTGAAAACTGTTGCAAGTATCTATTCAGTTCCTTCGCCATTTCTTTGTTCCCCATTACTACTTCTCCAGCCTTGTTTTCTCGCAGCCCAATGTCCATTATTGCCTCTCTCTTACTTTTTTGATATTGAAAAAATTCTTGCAATCTTCTTTTGTATCGCTAGCTAGCTTACTATTATATTTCATTTACTCCCCATTATTGCATGTTTGGTTATCCTCTGGCCTCTCACTAATCGTCACCATGTGGCATGCTTTTTTTTGTCTTTATGCTATCCCTGACTTCTCTTGTCAACCACGGTTACTTCATCCTCCCCTTAGTATATTTCTTCTGCCTTGGGATGAATTTCTGCTGTACCTCCTGAATTATGACCAGAAAGCCCTGTCATTATTCCTCCACCATCTTCCCTGCTAGGCTCCCCTTCCAATCAACTCTGGCCAGCTCCTCCCTCCTGTTTACTCAATTGCAATACCATTACATCTAATTCCAGCTTCTCCCTCTCAAACTGCAGGGTGAATTCTATCATATTATGGTCATTGCCCCCTTGGGGTTCCTTCACCTTAAGCTCCCTAATTAAGTCTGTCTCATTACACATCATGAAATCTAGAATTATTTGTTCCCTTGTGGGCTCTACCACAAACTGCTTAAAAAAAAACACATCTCAAAGGCATTCCACAAATTTCTTCTCTTGAAATCCTCCACCAACCTGATTTTCCCAGTCCACCTGCATATTGAAGTCCCTCATGATTATTGTAATAGTGGTTTTATTACATGTATTTTCTATCTCCTGATTTATTTTCTTCCCAAATCCTGACTGTTGCTCAAAGGCCTTTACATTACTCTTATTTTCCTTTGTGGTCCCTCAACTCTACTCACACAAATTTTATGACTTTCAACTCCATATCACTTCTTGCTATTGATTTAATTTCACTTCTTACTGACAAGCTCAAACCTCTCCTTCTGTCCACCTGCCTATCCTTTTGATAGAATGCGTATCCTTGGATATTTAGTGCCCAGCCCTGATCCCGTTGCAGCTATGTCTCTATGATACCCACAAAATCATACCTGCCAATTTCAATCTGAGCTACAAGCACATTCACCTTGTTTCTGTGACTGCGTGCATTTAAGTCCAACATCCTCAGTCCTGCATTGACTGCCTTCCTCTCTTAGCTGAGGAGAGAGAGTGCCTGAAGTTAGATTCCTGACACTTTCCACACTTTCTGTCCTATCACTTGTTCTAAAACTTCAATACCCTCTACTAAGCCATTTTGTCCCTTTAACTTGTTCCATAATTTTCCACACAACTGAACCCACCCCCCACCCTGTTATTTAGTTTAAAGCTCTATATACAGTCCAAGGTTGTTTTTTGTCAAAACAATTTATTGTTCTTTGTGTTTCTTTCCTTCCCCACCAGGAAAACACCCATATGGCCAAACTGAATGTTTAAAGGAAGCCTATTTAGGGGAATGCTGACATCAAAAAAAGTGAGGGGGATGTAGGGAGAGAGGAAAGGACTGGGGAAATAAGGCACTCTATCCCCCATGGTGCCCTCTCTCTAAAGGCATCAAGAACATTGGTGGACATCACGTGCTCCCTCTCCGATGACACCCAGACTTGACAGTCAGTAGATAGAGCCTCCTCCACAGCCCACTACCTGGACCTTTTATAGGCAGCCTGGCCAAGCCCAGGAGCAGACCCATGAGGAGATCCTCTGATCTGCCCACACCACTCCCCACCAGGAACATGGGGGTGGTACTGCAGCCAAAAACACAACAAAAGGTTTTGCCAATAACTAAAAAGGGGCTGCAATCACTGATAACCAATATTTACAAAGTCTATGGACTCCACAGCACTGTAAAATAAATAGTTGGGCTGGGAGCCTGTGAACTGCTGCAATCTGTGACTGTAAGGGACTGCAGCATTCTACACCCTCTACCCCAGCTCCCCAATAGAAAGAGGAAGGACTCCCACCTGGAGAGCCCTGCACTGGGGAACCCTGCCGGCCAGCAGTAAATCAGCACACCATGGTGTGTCCAGACGGCGGAGGTCAGAGTCGAGACAGATGTTGTGCAGCAGCAGTCCATAGAGAAACTGTTTCACAAGCCTAAAGGACATAACTACTATTATTCAGGAAGTGACTCAGTTATGCACTTTGCCAGGACTCTGGTCCCAACAAGATTTAGATGGAACCTGTCCCATTGGAACAGCTCCCTCCTTCCCCAGTACTTGTGGCAATGTCCTGTGAATTCAAACCTGTTTCTGCCACACCAATCTGTGAGTTATACATCTGGCTCTTGAATCTGTTGACTCTGTGCCAATGTGCTTGTGGTTCAGGTTTTAATCCAGAGATTATTACCTTTTGGTTCTGCTTTTTAGTTTAGCCCCAAGCTGCTTATATCCTGTCAGCAGAACCTCTTTCCTCTTTCTACCTATGTCATTGATGCCTACATGGACCATGACAACTGGATCTTTCCCTTCCTACTCCAAGTTCCTTTGCATCCCAGATGAGATATCCTGAACCCAGGAACCAGGCAGGCAACCAAGCCTTTGGGACTCTCGATTCTGGCCACAGAGACCAGTGTCTATTTCCTGACTGTACTATCCCCTATTACAACTACATTTCTCTTTTCTGCCCTCTCTTGAATGGCTATCTGTATCACGGTGCTATGGTCCTCCCTACAGCCCCCACTTTAATCCGAACAGGGAGCAAGAATCTCAAGCCTGTTTAACAAGATCAAGGGCTGAAGCTCCTTCAGCACCATCTCCTGCATCCCATTACCTGCCTTGCTGTTCCTGACCACTGACCAAATTCGACATAGTTAACCTAAGGGCTATGACTGCCTCCTGAAACACAGCTCTCCCCCTCCCTGATGTGCCACAGTGTTTGAAGCTCAGATTCCAGCTCATCTGCTCTGAGCTGGGGTTCCTCAAATAACCAGCACTTGTCACAGATGTGGTCACTATGAACCAGAATGGGGTGCACCAGCTCCCATATCAGCTGGCTCAGTGACACTAATTCTTTGTTCTTAATTTGATTTTTCGGAATTTTGTACTGGTCTTTTCATTCATAGTTTGTAAATATTTTACCTATTTACCGCCGATCTGAAAGTCACTCATAATAATGATTTGGAGGTGCCGGTGTTGGACTGGGGTGTACAACATCACACAACACCAGGTTATAGTCCAACAGTTTCATTTGGAAGTACAAGTTTTCCGATCGTTGCTCCTTCATCTTCCACAACTACCTGATGAAGGAGCAGTGCTCCAAAAGCTAGCGCTTCCAAATAAACCTGTTGGACTATAACCTGGTGTTGTATGATTTTTCACATATAATATATAGTCAAATTAGTCAGTATCAACAACCAATGAACTTAGGTTTATCTGTAATACCACTCTATTGTGCTGGGCCCATGATCCTCAGCTTCAGTTTATCCTGTTAAAAAAAACATACAAATGGATCCAACAAAAAACATCGCTTCTCTCTCTGCATCGAATTCCCACATTGCCTCTGAATCCCCCAAACTGTATATTCACTCAGGCTGTGTCTCACTCTGGATGTAGTCTCTCCTTTCTGACCGTGTGATGCTTACTGATATAAAAAGAGGCGCACTGCACAAGAAGGAAGACATTACTGTGTATTTTGCAGGAAAAGAAGGAAAGTTTCCAAAATGTTAGTCATTATTTAGAAATCTATTGGCAGCCGGCAGAAGCCACATTTAAATTCCAATCACTCAGTTGTCCACTTCAATCAAACTTCCAAGACCTTTATCAACTGTAGTGCACAAGTAGCAACATGAAATCATTGGCATGGCATTATGCAAAGCCGCACTATTAAGCTCAGTGCGCAGCAGTATGCTTTCAAGCAGAATGATTCATAGCCGGACCGACCGAAAAAAAAAGGCGTCACCATGGTCACTCCAGTTCATATGTTACATTTCCTGATCCTTTCTCCCATCTTCATTCCAGATATTTCTGGATTTTGAAATTACTTTCACAAGTGAGTCTTAACTCCCTACAGTCACAGAGATGTCTGCAATGGCAAATACTTCGCAAAGCTTGCCCAAGACAATGATCACCCAGAAAGCACAAAGTCAGGTACTTTAGGTGTCTGATGATCGACAGGAATTTTCCGTTGTTTCAAAAATGTGGCAGACCCTTTCGTACATGATGGACATTGACCAAACCACCATGTCTGAAATCAGATGGGGTCTCTCTCGACAATAAACAAAACTGATTAGCTGTCCCATATTTTCATTTATTGAGACTAAAAGATGATCCATACCTGATCTGATCCTTGACCATAAATCTGTGAAACACAATGGGCAGAAGGGCATCAGGTTAGTTGGCAAAAGGCAAGGAGGAAGCAGCAAAGGCTTCCTGTCACTGAACAGTGGATAATCAACTTGAAGATGTCTTTTTAAAAATTTGTTCATGAGATGTGGGTGTCACTGGCATTGCCAGCATTTATTAGACATCCTTAATTGCCCCAAGGGCAGTAAAGTGTCAACCACATTGCTGTGGTAATACCACTAGACTTACCTTCCCATAATACCTACTTGTACTTCAGTTATGGATGTCATGGATTACAAAGGCTGACATGGTCCTACAGAACTCGGATTTCACCAGTTTCCTCATTTCCCCTCCCCCCAGCCTGTCTCAGTCAAATCCATCGAATTCAGCACCGCCTTCCTAACCTGCAATCTTCTTCCCGACCTCTCCGCCCCCACCCCAGTCTGACCTATCACCCTCACCTTGACCTCTTTCCACCTATCACATTTCCGACGCCCCTCCCCCAAGTCCCTCCTCCCTATCTTTTATCTTAGCCTGCTGGACCAACTTTCCTCATTCCTGAAGAAGGGCTAATGCCCGAAACGTCGATTCTCCTGTTCCCTAGATGCTGCCTGACCTGCTGCGCTTTTCCAGCAACACATTTCCATCTCTGATCTCCAGCAGCTGCAGACCTCACTTTCTCCTACAGAAAGCAAAGCCCAACAAGTGCTGTGGGTGGTTTGAACAGGTCAGAGGCTAAAAATCCTGCAGCGAGTAGCTCATTTTGTGACTCTCCAAAAGCACCCACGAGGCACATGTCAGGAATGTGATGGAATACTTTCCACTTGCCTAGATGTGTACAACTCCAAAAACACTCAAGAAGCTCAACATCATCCAGAACAATACAGTCTGCTTGGTTGGCATCCCATCTAACACCTTCAACAGTCTCTCCCAGCTTCACACAGCATGTTATTTATAAGATACACTGCAATAATCATACAACGAGGAGAAAGTGAGGGCTGCAGATGCTGGAGATCAGAGCTGAAAATGTGTTGCTGGAAAAGCGCAGCAGGTCAGGCAGCATCCAAGGAGCAGGAGAATCGACATTTCAGGCATAAGCCCTTCTTCAGGTTCCTGAAGAAGGGCTTATGCCCGAAACGGCGATTCTCCTGTTCCTTGGATGCTGCCTGACCTGCTGCGCTTTTCCAGCAACACTTTTTCAGCAATAATCATGCAACATCAGGTTACGGTCCAACAGGTTTATTTGGAATCACTAGCTTTTGGAGCGCTGCTCCTTCATCAGGTGGTCATCATAGAAGCAGCACTTCGAAAGCTAATGCTTCCAAATAAACCTGTTGGACTATAACCTGGTGTTGTGTGGTTTTTAACTTTATCCACCCAGTCCAACAACGGCACCTCCAAATCATGCAACAACTCAGCAAGGCTCATAAAGCAGTATCTCTCGCAACTTCTCTCAATCAAAAAGTTGAGGACAGCAAATACATGGGAGCACCACCATCTCCAAGCCACACACCATCTTGAGTTGTAGTTACATTATCTTTCCTTTACTGTCACTGGGCCAAAACCCCTGGAGCTTCCTCCTTCCAGCCCTTGTGGATGTGCCTACAGCACATGCATTGCCATGGTCCAAGAAGACTATGCCCTTCAAGGCATAGTTAGGGTTGGATGATAAATGCAGGCTCAGCCAACAATGCTCACATCTGATTAAGAATAACACTGCTACTGGCTGTATTTATTGCCATCTCCTTTCCTGTGTTTGTGTTTGGTGGTGAACGGCGCCTCACATTTGGGTGGTAGAAAGTAAAAATCTTCCTGCCTTCTCCTCTCTGATTAAACCAAGTCATCCATAGCCTTCTTGCACCAGTTCCAATCAATGCCTGCTTAGCAATCTCATCCTGCCACAACTGGTAACACCTAGCAATGCCAGGGACCACAACAAGCAATGCTGGGCAGGGCTGCTTAATTACCAGCTCCTGGAGAGAGTATCTCTCGCTTAAAGCACTCAGTCCCTGATTAAGGGAAAGAGGGGATCAGAAACAGAGGGGCCTGATGAAGGCAACACCTTTAGCCTTTCCACTGAATGTCTTCCCTGTGGCTCCCAACATGCTAGCCAGTCTAGTGACCATTCACTCTTGGCCCAGATCTTGCAAAGATTCTGGAACTTGGACAACTGTCATACTGGCAGCATCACCTTCCTAGTGACATAGTTTTTCAATTGAGCGGCTAACCTGTGATTGACATTGGCAGGTGGGATTTCTGCCTCTTGGGGAAGACCCACTACTGTCCTCTTAACTACCTGAGTCGCTTTCCATTTGGGAGTCCCTCCATGAAAGAGGTGATTCGAGGCTCTAGCTGGGTCAGCAGCCAATAGGTGAGACACCCATTGCCTCCAGTAAAATTAAGAGTTGCATTTTTCTCAGTTTATGTTCAGAGCCCAGATGGATGTGACTAAACAGATAAGGATATTTAACCCATTATAATGAATCTTCAGGCATCATTACCATTCCACAATATTGCTCCCCTGAAGATATGTATTTACAAAACTGACTTCACAAAAATTCTTGTCACACGTCACATCAGAGAACGTTGTGAAGTCTTTCTAACAACAGATTAAAGGCCATAGCACATTCCTTTGTTGCATTTAAGAGCCGAGCTTGGATTTACGAGGGATTTGCATGTGTCCCCACAGCACTGCCAGAAGTGAGTCACGTTGCCGCGTCCCCAAACACATAAAATGCATGTAGCAACCAGTTGCTGCCTGGTAGTGCAGCAGTATTGACCATGGAATCTGGGACTGAGAGTAAATCAAAGACACACTAGCCACTGAATAATTGACCACAGGCAGCAGAGCTGCTCCTACAAAACATGGGAAAGAAGGTTCTGCATTGAGCTTGTGACTTTGGGTGTGCCATCTGCTCCTTATGTTTGCCTGCATGGCTAATCAACAAATACACTTATCGAAGGCAGAACAGTTCATGATTATGCTGCTGGTTCCTTAGCAAACACCATAGAACAGGATCATTTTTAACCACTTCCCCCCACCCAATCTTCCAGTTAGGTACAAATTCATGTCTTGATTTGTCAACGGCGTGGTTAATGCTAGCTTGTCCATCCATTTCATTCCCTTTTTTTGGAATTTGTAACAGTTCGATCCTACTACGTGGCTTGCTCGGCCATTTCAGGGGGCTATCAACAGTCAAGCACATTGCTGTGGGTTAGGAGTCAGATGTAGGCCAGACCAAGTAAGAATGGAAGATTTCCTTCCTTAAAGGACGTTATTATGAATTATATTGGTGCAGAATCAATATCTATCAATACTTTGATTTAACATTTGAGCATTTGATTCTATGGTGTAGCAGTATCTCATTTTTAAAATTCGCATCCTTATTTTCAAGTTCCTCCTTCTTTATGAACTCTGCAAATTCCTCCATCCCTACAACCTCTGAGATTTCTGCACTCCACCAATTTTGGTCTCTTGTGCATGCCCTATTTTAATCACTGCATCATTGGCACTTGTGCCTTCAGCTTCCTAGCCCGTAAGCTCTAGAATTCCCGAACTCAACCTCTCTATCTCTTTCTCTCCCACTGTAAAATGCTTCTTAAAATCTAATCTATGACCAAACATTTGATCATCTATTCTAATATTTTCTTAACTCATTCAGAATAAAATTATGTTTGATGCTGCTCCTGTGAAGTTCTTTGAAAGGTTTTAGAAAGTCAAAGGTGATTATATAAATCATCTTTTGATTTTGGACCCAGTTGTTAGAGACTAGGGACCCAGGTGTCTCTCAAACTTCCATAATCTATGTCCTTTAGAGACTTTGGGTTACAGTAACATAATGCTAACAGCACCAGAGCACAATCAGCCTGGATGAATGATGCTGAGTGTAGGAGTTCAAGTTCACCACAGCAACAGAGCAATGTATATTCAATTAATTGGAATAGTCTGTAATTAAAAGCTTTATCAATAATGACCGTGCAATTACCAGCTTATTGTTAAAATGCATCGGATTTCCTTAATATAGTTTAAGGAAGGGAATCGGCTGTCCTGAGGCCTGGGTGATCAAAATCACTAGAACCTGAATAGTATGATTGACACTTTACTGCCCTCTGAAATGGTGCAACAAACGTTTTATCTGCATTGAAAAAAGTAGTTCATTAACACCTTCCCAAAGATAATGAGAAATAGGCAATAAATGCTGACCCTCCCAATGATACACAAAGCCATCACAAACTAAAAGGAATGTCCACCTTGTTCAATGTTTTCACCTTGTGCCCCCACTGGTTTATTCAGCCATGTGCATTACTTTTGTTGCTCTGTAGCTGTGTGCATGTTTGGTCCTGACCTATAAGTTTCTGCTTGCTTCCAGTAGTTATATTATCAGCTGTACCAGTATCAAGAGGTCAAGGAATTTAAAATGTGACCAAATTATCCCACCTTAGCCCAAAAAATAAATGTTGCTTTTATTCTCTGCAAGGTTTTACAATTATTCAATATACAATTCACAGGGATCAGGTCCCTTCTATAAAATTGGACCCACCTCCAAGTCAACAGTGCAAAGTTCCACAATTGCATTGATTTGGGATTGATCTTCAAAACTGTTTTTATCTCTTAGGTACACATGTAGGCACTAGTTTTTTTTTATTCATTCAAGAGGTGTGGCTATCATTGTCTAGGCCAGCATTTATTGTCCATCACTAATTGTCTTGAGAAAGTGATGGTGAGCTGCCTTCTTGAACTGCTGCAATCCATGTGCTCTTGGTAGACCCACAATATCATTAGGGAGGGAATTCCAGGACATTGATCCTGTGACACTGCATGAACTGCTATATTTCCAATTCAGGATTATGAATGGCTTGGAGGGGAATTTGCAGCTGGTGTTCCCATATATCTGCTTTCTGTGATCTTCGAATTGAAAGTGGTCATTGCTTTGAAGATGCTGTCTTAGGATTCTTGGTGAATTTCTATATATGGTGTCTTTTATATGATACATAATGCTGTGATTAAGCACCACTGGTAGAGGAAGTGGTTGCTTATGAAGGGGGTAATAAGCACGTGGGTTTCATAGTCCTGGAAGGTATTGAGATTCTTGAGTCTTGCTGGAGTTGCACATATCAGGCAAGTGGGGAGTATTCCATCACACTCCTGACTTGTGGCCTACAGATGATGGACAGGCTTTGGGGAGTTTGGAAATGAGTTACTCGCTGTAGGATCGTTGGCCTCTTTTGACACATTCTAAATGTTGCTTTCATCTCAAAAATGTTCCACTACAAAGATGTGGAGGTGCCGGTGTTGGACTGGGATGGACAAAGTTAAAAATCACACAACACCAGTTTATAGTCCAACAGGTTTATGCGGAAGTGCCAGTTTTCAGAGTGCTGCTCCTTTGTCAGGTAGCTAGTGGGGCAGGATCATAGGACACAGAATGTATAGGAAAAGATCATACAACTGATGTGATGTATTGAACAAACCTAGATTGCTGTTAATCCATTAATCACTTAGACTAGGGATGCTGGTTTCACTTGAATAATATGCAAATCCCAGAACTTCTTTCAAGTCACAGTCCCGAAATAACTTAAGGTTTTATCAGTTTAAAATAAGGTGACATCTCAGCTCAGACAATGCATTAAAGGTGTGAGGTTAGAGCCTGTCTGTATCCCAAACTTGAGTCAGACTGGTTCTATTTCCAAAGAATTGATAAAATGTCACATGGACTGACTGCCTACATGCTGTGTGTTCTTTGAACCAAAATAAAATATATCTGCAAATGCAAATTCACCCCATAGACTGTGTGTGTGTGTGTGCTTGTGAGGGAGAGAGAGAGAGAGAGAGAGTGTGTGTGTGTGTGGCGTGTGTGTGGGAAAGAGGGAGAGAGTGTGTTTGAGCGTGTGTGTGTGCATGTGAGAGTATGTGTGTGTGCATGCTTGATAGAGTGTGTGCGCGAGTGTGAAGGAGTATGTGCCTGTGAAAGGGTGTGCGCATGTGCCTGACAGAGAGTCTATGTGAGTGTGTGTATGTGAGACTAAGTGTGCTTGTGTGTGAGTGTATAGTATAATGGGGTCACCATGAACCCAAGATCCCAGTTGAGGACATCCTTATGGATACTAAACTTGGCAATTAACCTCTGTTCAGCGACTCTGTGTTGTTGCCTATCCCAAAGCCCACCTTGGAGGATGGTCACCTGAAGATCCGATCATACCCGAATGTCCTTGACCGCTACAAAGAAACAGACCAGTGCGCAGCAGCTAAACTGTTACATGGTTCAGAGATATTTTTAAAGCTATTTTCAATAATTTCAAACAGGTCACTCATTGCTGGACACCGTAATTGAAAATGCTTATTTTTGCTGATAATCCCATTTTCAGCTGTATTGATAAACTGCACCACCTTATTATTTTTCAACAGTGCATCCAGAAAATCTCATCAATAAAAGCATAAAAAACAAAAATAATTATAAGTATGTTGTCTGGTTGCACTGGTTCATGGAAGGTTTTACATTTGTGAGTATTTAAATGAATTTCAGTAGAAACTAAAATCTAACCTAACCAATGCAATTTCAATTGGATTTTGGCCAGTTTCCTAATTCTGTCTAAAGCTCTGCACACCCTCACCTTCATCACCCACTCACCCCATCAAACTGTATAAATTATGAAGAATAATTGTGACCATGTATACATCCTCAGAATGTAAACTGGGCCCAAATAATTCACAAAATGGGTGTCATTGAAGGATTAGTTATGTTGGGGTTAAATGTTGGGGCAGAAATCAAGTGAGTCTGCTGCTAGCTCAGCCAGCTCTGAGATATACGGTTATGGCACTGGGCTAGCAACTCAGAGATCATGAGTTCAAATCCTACTATGACAAGTTGTGAAATTGAATTCAATAAATCAGGCAATTTATGAGCTAACATGAGGAAGATGACCATTAAAGTTCCCATATTATTGTAAAAACCCAATGTATTTGCTAATGCCCTGTAGGAAAAAAAAACTTGCGAACCTTACCCAATCTGATCACCACATGACTCCACCTCACAATGATGTCATTGGTTTATAATGGTGCTTGAAGTGATTTAGCAATTCATTCCATATTGAACAATTACTGCAAAATTGTCAAGATCACACTATACCAAAATCCCCAGCATTATCAGATCCAGAGAAGACTCAAGCAATCCAATGTTTGCGGGGACTTGAGTTGACGTGAAAGAGTTGTTCAATTGGATGCCAAAACAATAGCCTCACATAATCAGACTCAGAGAATCATATCTATGAGTAAAAACCCTAACTTTTCTATCACTTCCATTCTCTGGGTGCATCCCCTTCCACCACAAGAATAGAGGTGGTAGCCAGCAGTAAATCGAGGGTTGGGTTTGAATTTCGAGTCCTCAAACCTGATTACGGATTCCATGAAGCTTCATGGTTATAAGTCAAACAGAGACCAAGATTATATCATAATAATTGCCACTTACTACTGAAGTTACAATTTGCTACAAATAGCGTATTTCAAATTGCTCTCGATACCACATTATGTTATTTTCCTAAAAAAAAAGTTTGAATACGTCATTTCTTACTTATGTACAAAATAACCCCCAATTTTATTCTTTTACACATATACGCAAATATTTCCAAACCAACAGAATGGAATGGTCCTGCCAGGTAGTGGTGACCTTCTTTAGCTGTAGTCCCTCTTTGAAGAATCCTGCAAGTCTCCAAAATGATCAACATTGAATTGGGCTGATCTGTCACCCTCTGTAACTGGCACAATTTTGAACAATTTCTCGCCACCTAAGAGGTTTACTGCATTTCTTAACAATATTTGCAATAAAGATCTCCATGTTCCAAGTTATTGAAGTTAACTTGTCTTAATTTACATAGTGCGACTCTTCAAAAGTTTTAATTGCACAAATCAGCATTCGGAAATTAAATATTTGTTCTTTGCACAATCTAAGTGCTAGCAGAGTATCAAAGGGGGAGCAAATTCTGGATGGCTCATTTTTATCTTATTCTTGTTACAGATTTACATTACATTAAGTCACTTAGCAGCTAAAATACATGTATGCTTTACTTTGTTATGATCTGAGCTGATATCATTGCTGGACAAGTCAGATCTCAGATTGAAATCTTGCTTGACAGATCAATTATCCTTCTTTTTTACTTAATGAGGTGGTCCTTCACTGAAAAATAAGCACACTATGCTGCAGATCTAGTTAGAACAAGAAAACAGGAGTTTATTACCAAAAGAAAAGATAAAATAGAATAAATCAAGTGATTTATATAAAAGACAATTTGAAAGATTTTGAAACACAGCAAAAGTGCAACAGTCCAACTATCTCAACAACATCCTTTGATAGTACTTAAACACCAAAGAGAATTCCTTTCTCTATCACATCCAAAGATTTTACTTTACTGTTGCTTTACATTCTCCATCTTGAGAGTCTGATAACCTCTCCCTTGAGTATTCACAAATTTTTCACCTCTGAATATATCCTTCAGGATTCTAACAGTACAGCCTGCTGCTTTCATACAACAATCCTTACACTCAGGTATCATATTTCCTAACTAATCTGAACTAGCATCTTTCCTTTGGAGTACTATTTCATACATCCAACTTCAACCATAACTTCTGTGCATTGAAAGCTTTCCAAGCCTGTACGTTGTCCTATTCATATTTCCTTATCATTCTATCTGTATATATTCCTTATCCTTCTAGTTAGGGTAGCACAGTGACTCAGTGGTTAGCACTGCTGCCTCACAGCTCCAGGGACCAAAGTTTGATTCCAGCCTTAGGCGACTGTCTGTGTGGAGTTTGCACATTCTGCCCATGTCTGTGTGGGTTTCCTCAGGATTCTCTGGTTCCCTCCCACAATCCAAAGATGGGCAGGTTAGGTGAATTGGCCATGCTAAATTACCCATAGTGTTCAAGGATGCATTGGTTAGGGGTAAATGTAGGTGAATGATTTTGGGTGGGTCACTTTTCATGAGGGTCAGTGTGGACTTGTTGGACCGAAGGGCCTGTTTCCACACTGTAGGGATTCCATGAAAGCAAATGTTTCTCAGTATTTACTCTGTCTGCTTGAAAAACTCTCCCAATGCAATCAAATTTCCATTAACACTCCAAGAACTATTTTTCTCATACTGGTTTCAAATAAAAAGCATAGCAACAGAAATACTGACAAGTCAATCATTAAACACCCCCATACACATTTATATGCCCTATCTACATCAATGGAGCTGAGGTGGACATGGTCAAGAGCATCAAGTTCCTTAGAGTGAGGATAATCAACAATCTGTCCTGGACAACCCACATTGATGCGATGGTCAAGAAGACACAACAATGCCTCTGCTTCCTCAGGAGGCTAAGGAAATTTGGCATGTCTATAAAGACCCTCACCAACTTTTACAGATGCATCATAGAAAGCATTCTATCTGGATGCATCATAGCTTGGTACGGCAACTGCTCTGCCCAGGACCGTAAGAAACTGCAAAGAGTTGTGAACACAGTCCAGTCCATCACGCAAACCAACCTTCCAACCATTGACTCCATCTACACTTCTCGCTGCCTTGGAAAGGAAGTCAACATCATCAAAGACCCCTCCCACCCCCATTATAATCTCTTTACACCTCTTCTGTTAGGCAGAAGATACAAAAGCTTAAACAAACACACCAACAGATTTAAGAACAGCTTCTTCCCCGCTGTTATTCGTCTTCTGAATGGACTTCTCAAATTTCAAATCTAATGTTGATCTTTCTTTTTGTTCACCATCTTTGTAGCCGTAACTTTGTATTCCTCACTCTGTTCTATCACCCTATGATCTTTGTGTGATATGATTGCCTTTACTGCATGCAAAACAAAACTATTCACTGTATCTAGGTACATGTGACAATAATAAATAAAATCTGAGATCAAATCAACCAAAACGCATATTCTACATCCAAACTCTAAAATAGATGATATTAAAACATGTATAAATCACATCTATTGGATATTTCCTTTGAACCACCAGTACTTGCTCAATGGACTGAATGTGTGGTACTGGAAAATCTCAGCAGGTCAGGCAGCATCCGAGGAGCAGGAAAATCGACATTCTCCTGCTCCTCGGATGCTGCCTGACCTGCTATGATTTTCTAGCATCACACTCTCGCCTCTAATCTCCAGCATCTACAGTCCTCACTTTTGCCCAATGGACTGAATAGTCTGCTTCAGTGTTGTATTATCATACGACTTTACAAATTCTTCTGCAAAATGTAAGGACAGTATCTATACTTTATGCAGATAAAGCAAAAAATAGAGCTCCAATCTTGCATATGGTTAATTGCATTGTTTTTTTTTATATTTGCCCTAATATGCAGCGCTGCTCTCTCACTGACTTGTGGAACATAATTTACTGCTTAAAGAGTAAACTTCATTCTGTGCAAACCACACAAAAGTTGGAACAGACAGAAAAAGTCCACCCCTCCTCCACCTTCTCCCAATCGAGCAGCTCGGAGCGTCACCTCAACCCCTCAGCAAACACAGATGTACTGTTTATAATGTGCCAAGGTCTTTACAATTTCCAAACCTCAGTTAGACCGTGAAAGGAATGAGACAGTGAGTGTTTATCTCGCAGTTATAGTCTAATGATTAAGTGAATGTTTACAAATGTTTACACTGCGCAGACTAACGTGTCTCTTGGGTAGGATCACAGTGTTACTTTGAACAAGACCAGCTCAGGCTGAAACAGTTCAGGCGTGGAAGACATGTTAACTGAAGCTTTATGCCTTTTCTTTATTTTTAAATAAATTCTGTTGGGAGTCACTGCCCTTTTGTATTGCATAACATTGATTTATTTTTATGATTTCTTCAGCTTTAAAGCACTTACTATTGATTGCTTTTCGATGTATATCTTACATTATACATTTGTCCAAATAAACATTTATTTACATGATTATACATGAATGCCTCTTCTCGGGCAATGTTTCTCCTGCAAGTGATGTTATACTGTTTATTCCATTTCATCTCTGCCAAAAGCAATGATGTCACTGTAAAATATAGTTTTAGAATCGAATTACAATGTTTTTTTTGAGAAACAGTCAATAAATATTGATCAAAAATTATAAATCTTAATGTGAAACATGAATGCTTGACTTTATTTATGCACTGGGCAAGATTCATCAAAACAGAAAAAGGAAAATGGGGACAGTATAATATGTCAAATTCTCTCTGTCATCAATTTGTGCTGATGGTTGGCTGCAACAATAAATTATTACAAACTTTATTAACTTTCAACAATGATGGGTATCACTTCTGTTCAGTGTGGTGGTGTTTTAATAATCAAGCTTTTGATCCAATGCACTTTAAGATTTATAAGATGACTTAGAGTTGTACAGCACAGAATCAGACTCTTCGGGCCAACTCATCCATGCCAACCAGATATCCTAAATTAATCTAGTTCCATTTGCCAGCGTCTGGCCCATATATCTCTACACTCTTTCTATTTATATACCCATCCAGATGCCTTTTAAACGTTGTAATTGTACCTGCTTCCACCACTTCTTCTGGCAGCTCATTCCTTACACTCATCATCCTCTGTGTGAGAAAAGTTGCCCCTTAGGTACTTTTTAAACCTTTCTCCTCTCACCTCTCCCCCACCCCAAGGAAAAGATGTTATCTATTCACCCTATCTATGCCCCTCATGATTTTATAAACCTCTGTAAGGTTGCCCTTCAGCATTCAATACTCCAGGGAAAATAGCCTCGCCTGATAGCTCAAACCCTCCAAATCCACCAGCATCCTGATAAATCTTTTCTGAATACTTTCAAGTTCCACAATATTTTCCCACAGCAGGGCGACCAGAATTGAATGCTGTAGTCCGAACGTGGCATCAACAATGTCTTGTACAGTTGCAACATGACCTCCCAACTCCCATACTCAATGCACTGACCAATAAAGGCAAGCGTACCAAATGTCTTCTTCACTACCCTGGTGACATTCCCTCCTTGCCTTCAATGAATGTTCTCCAGCAACTGCAAGGCTATCTGATCTAGATATCCATTTGCCCAGGCGCAATGCAATTCCCATGTCACAGGCAAGTGATGCATTGGAGGAACTTGGAAGTCAGCAGTTCAGCCATTACTAACCCACAGATGATTAACAAAATTAGCTACAATGTGGGACACAGCAAGTCAGCAGAAACACTTCTGTTTCAATGAGTTGATAGTCCGATATTCTGAGGGCGAGGGTGAGGGTTGCTACCAATCATTCAAAAGACAGCAACTTGCCAACTTTCCTTGGTGTCCAAATGCCTGAATAATGAGGCAGAACAGTGGCAGGGAATGAATGAAGAGGAAGTAAATCCTGCATCGCAGGTCTCATTACCTTGTGGCAAATCTGTGGGTTGAAAATTTGGCCTGTTCAGATGCATTATAAGCCATGGCAGAACCTTGTTACTCTGAGAAAATGCCATCCTCAAATCAGGGAACAGCCAGCAACAATAAATGATGGTTTGTCGTATTTGTAAAGCATGGTGGCTCAGCAGCTGTACCCAAAGCAGGGACCATAAATTTGGAAGGAGACCATTAAAAAACACACACACAATTCAAGGAGATGGACCATCAGATGTTCTGAGCAGAAGGAGGCAGAGATTATTGGGTATTAAAGGAAGGAAACCAGATATAAAAGTTACTTGTTGCAAAATAAAACAAAGTCCATGTAAGCTACTAATGGTTGCATTTTCCTCACTGGATCAGTGCAATACCCCAGATGCCAACTACTGGTCAAATGTAAAAGTAGGTACAATGGGAAGGGGCAATAGCAGAAGGGGACAGTCCAAGGTGACAACAGCTCACAATATTCACATGATCCAAAGGAACACACCTGCTCTTCCTGCCCCCATTTTGTTACTGATTTTTCTGTGACAATATCACCACGATTGCTTGGTTTTATTGATCAGTGGGCCAACAGAACATTTTGTACAGTAACTGAACAGTGGACCATCTTCAAAAGGGCAATAACAAGTTCCCTCAAATGGGAGAAGGTAAGACAAACAAATCCAGAGTTCCCTGGATGACAAAAAGGATAGAAATTAAGATAAAGAAGATAAAGTCCGTTTGTGATAAATGGCAGGTAAAAATGAGAATGGAGAAGCAAGAAAACTACCAATGGTTCAGAGGGGAGGGCAAAAAGCTGACAAGAAAAGGAAAAAAGAATTATGAGAAAAGGCTAGCATCCAATATAAAGGACTCTGCTAAAGTCTTCTGCAGTATAGAAATAGTAAATGCGTGATAAATAGGGAAATAGGGACCAAAAAGGGGATTTACACAGAGCCTAGCGGTGCGGCTGTTGTGGAAAATGGAAATTTAGCATCTGTCTTTACCAATGAGAGAAATGCTGTCCAGGTCATGTGATAGAGGAGGAAACTCTTTCACTACCAGTATTCAAGATTGATAAGGAACAAGTCATAGAGTCATAGAGATGTACAGAATGGAAACAGACTCTTCCGTCCAACCTGTCCATGCCAACCAAATATCCCAACCCAATCTAGTCCCACCTGCCAGCACCTAGCCCATATCCCTCCAAACCCTTCTTATTCATATACCCATCCAAATGCCTCTTAAATGTTGCAATTGTACCAGTCTCCACCACATCCTCTGGCAGCTCATTCCATACACGTACCACCCTCTGTGTGAAAAAACTGCCCTTTAGTTCTCTTTTATATCTTTCCCCTCTCACCTTTAACCTATGCCCTCTAGTTCTGGACTCCCCAACCCCAGGGAAAAGACTTTGTTCTATTTATCCTATCCATGCCCCTCATAATTTTGTAAACCTCGATAAGGTCACCCCTCAGCCTCCGGTGCACCAGGGAAAACAGTCCCAGCCTGTTCAGCCTCTCCCTTTGGCTCAGATCCTCCAACCCTGGCAACATCCTTGTAAATCTTTTCTGAACCCTTTCAAGTTTCACAACATCTTTCTGATAGAAAGGAGACCAGAATTGCACGCAGTATTCCAACAGTAGCCTAATCAATGTGCTGTACAGCCGCAACATGACCTCCCAACTCCTGTACTCAATACTCTGACCAATAAAGGAAAGCATACCAAGCGCCTCCTTCACTATCCTATCTACCTGCAACTCCACTTTCAAGAAACTATGAACCTGCGCTCCAAGGTCTCTTTGTTCAGCAACACTCCCTAGGACCTTACCATTAACTGTATAAGTCCTGCTAAGATTTCCCAAAATACAGCACCTCACATTTATCTGAATTAAACTCCATCTGCCACTTCTCAGCCCATTGGCCCATCTGGTCCAGATCCTGTTGTAATCTGAGGTAACCTTCTTCGCTGTGTGTTAGGTTGTTGGTATTAAAGATGACAAGGCACCATGACCGGATGAGATGCAATCAAGAATTTTGAAGGAAGTGGGAGGGGACACTGGCTATAATCTTTCAGTCTTTCAGACTGTTAATTTTATCCTGAGTGACTGTTTCAAGAAGCTCTCCACCACTGACTGCTCTGTAATTTCAACCTTTCTTGAACAAGGCTATAATGTTTGCCATTTTTCCAGTCCCTTGTAACCTCCCTGAGTCTAAGGAAGACTTATATTTGGTTAATTAAGAAGAGTCAGCATGGAATTCTAAATGGGAAATCATGATGAACTAACTGCTGGAGTTTTTTGACGAGGGAACAGAAAGGCTGATGAGGTTAATGATGTTGATGTGGTGTACAAAGACTTCCAGAAGATGTCTGATACAGTGCCACACAACAAATTGTGAGGAAAGCTGTAGATTACAGAATAAAAAGATCAGTAACAATGTAGATACAGAATTGCCTGAGTGCTCGGAAAAGAGAATAATGGTCAATGGATAATTCTTAGGGTGGAGGAAGGTTTGTAGGCAATTCTAGGTTCTAGAATTCTAGCATTGAAGGTTTGTAGGTGGATAGCTGGCAGATGAGGTTCAATACAGAGATGTGTGAGGTGATGCATTGTTGGTAGGATTAACATTTTTAAAATAAGTATAAAATTGGGGTATAATTCTAAAAGGGTTGGAGAAGCAGAGGGATTTAGATATATATATATATACATAGATTATTGAAAGTGGCAGAGCAGGTAGAAAGAGGAGTAAGTAAATCATCCTCAGCTTTATAATTGGGAGCACAGAGTACAACAGCAAGGACGTTGAACTTGTATAAGATGCTTATTAAACATCACCTAGAGTATTGTGTACAGTTCTGGGCACTACGTTATATGGAAGTCAGGAATATATTGGAGAGGTACAGAGGCGATTTACAGGAATGTTCCCAATGATGAGAAGCTGCAGTTATTTGGACACATTGAGGAAGTTAGGACAGTTTCCCTGGAGAGAAGCCTAAAATGAGATCCCATAAAATTTTTCAAAACCAAGAATGAGAATATGTAGATTTAAAATGATTTGCAAAAGAAACAACGTGATGCAAGAAAAATATTTTATCGCTCAAGGAGTAGTTTAAAAGTATGCACTGCCTGGAAGCATGATGGACTAAAGTTCAATTGTGGCATTCAAGAGGATACCGTGATTTCATTTTTTGGATGAAAATAATGTGCAATGGTATTGTGGAAAACCAAGAGATTGGCACTAAGTAATGATAGTAACTGGGACTCAATTGAAGAGCCAGGAAAGGCACAATGTGCCAAATGGCCACCTTCTGTACAAAAAGACTTCTATGATTGTGTGGAATGTTACACACATTTGGCCTGACAGCTCCTATGTCTGTGTAGGGAGATGTATACATATGTGTCTATGACTCTGCCACGTGAGCAATGCAGAGGAAAAGGAGAGTTTAGCTAATGGCAAAATGGAAATGGTCCAGTAAATTAAATTGTTCCTGCTGGGTGGCAGGTGTTAACGTAGCCACATGTGAGTCCTTCAACTCACTGCAAGGATTGACAAGGGAAACTAACAATGCTAAAATATTGTTTGAGCTTTGCTCTAGCATTTAAGCCTTTTGTAAACAATGCATATAATTACTGTACAATAATTTGATACATCATACTTAACTTGTGATGATAAGCTTGAAATAAATAGAATGGTTTAAATTTTGCCTGGACCAAGTTAGTAATAGATGTTAATACTACAAAACATGGTCTATAATCATGCTTGGAGAAAATCATTCTATTCACTAATTTCAAAAGTTGTGAAAGAAACAAATTGCTATTTCTATGAAAACAATGACCACAGAAATGTACTGCCAATATTGCATTTCATGATTATAATCCCACTAAATTTTAACTTGAAACAGTTTGTGTCGGATAGTCAATATGCTGCAGAATCAAAGTTAAATTAGACCAACACATGTACTTAAATTAATCCCCAGATTATAAAGTGGATGATTGGGATTGATTCTAAGATCATAACTGGAATGTTTTGTTTTTAATTCTTGGCTCCACATTTCAGGAAAGGTATGAAGGCCTGAGGGATGGTGTGGAAAAGGTTTACTAGGTTGGTTTGAGAGATGAGGGTGGATAGATAGGAAAAACCGGGGTCCGCCCCTAGACCAGAGAGGACATTGATATTTGGTTGAACTACTCAGAACCATGAATGGCCTAAAAGTGTAGACATACAGAAAATATTCTCTTAGTTGAAGGGCTGAGAAGCAAATATGATTGGCAAAAGAACCAAGATGACATGAGGAAAATGTCTCAAACCCAACTTCCCCAACATATAGTTCTGATCAGGAGTGCACTGCTTTAGAGACTGTTGGAGAAAGAATGAATCTTGAATCTCAAAAGGGAATGTGATTAAGGTGAAGAAATTTGCATGCTCATAGTGAAAACCCAGTAAAGAAACAAACAGTAATACTTGGAAATGAATATACTGGTCTTGGTGGTCCTCCATTTTGAAGTATAAAAGTCAAGTCAGACCGATGTAACTCATTCACTAGTTTTACTGATTTTTCCTTCCAGACTGGAGAAAGGGCAGAGGATTGGGACCAGCTAATTTTTTTTTGTCACACAGACTCAACACAGACTTAATGGGCTGAATGACCTCCTGTACTGGAAAATTTCCATAATTCTACAATCCATTCTATCTTTTCTACTATCATTGCTTCGAATTATAATTTAATGAATATTTTCCAAGTTTAAAAAAACTTGCTGCTCACGAAATAAAATGGAAAGTATCAGAAGTGTTATCAGGCCTTGGTTGCTGGTTATTTTATTCCTAAAATGCTTCAGAATTTCCCGAAATTAGTCTGTCAATTTTAATCCTGTTCTTTTGTTTCTGTAGCATTCCTGAAAGTGTACCTCAAACTTCAAACTCTCAAGCCTATGTTTTTCTTAATGATGGACATAGGATTGAGGTTGCATCAAAAGAACCCTTTTATAGAACACAGAACATAGAAAAATACAGCGCAGTACAGGCCCTTTGGCCCTCGATGTTGCGCCGATCCAAGCCCACCTAACCTACACTAGCCCACTATCCTCCATATGCCTATCCAATGCCCGCTTAAATGCCCATAATGAGGGAGAGTCCACCACTGCTACTGGCAGGGCATTCCATGAACTCACGACTTGCTGAGTAAAGAATCTACCCCTAACATCTGTCCTATACCTACCTCCCCTTAATTTAAAACTATGCCCCCTCGTAACAGCTGACTCCATACGTGGAAAACGGTTCTCATGGTCAACCCTATCTAAACCCCTAATCATCTTGTACACCTCTATCAAGTCACCCCTAAACCTTCTTTTCTCCAATGAAAACAGCCCCAAGAGCCTCAGCCTTTCCTCATACGATCTTCCTACCAAACCAGACAACATCCTGGTAAACCTCCTCTGCACACGTTCCAGTGCCTCCACATCCTTCCTATAGTATGGCGACTAAAACTGTACACAATACTCCAGATGCGGCCGCACCAGAGTCTTATACAACTGCTACATGACCTCAGGGCTCCGGAACTCAATTCCTCTACCAATAAAAGCCAGTACGCCATATGCCTTCTTCACCGCACTATTTACCTGGGTGGCAACTTTCAGAGATCTGTGTACATGGACACCAAGATCGCTCTGCTCATCCACACTACCAATTTTCCGACCATTAGCCCAGTACCCCATCTTTTTGTTACTCTTACCAAAGTGAATTACCTCACACTTACCTACATTGAACTCCATTTGCCACCTTTATGCCCAGCTCTGCAACTTATCTATATCCCCCTGTAATCTGACACATCCTTCCTCACTGTCAACAACTCCACCGACTTTCGTATCATCCGCAAACTTGCTCACCCAACCTTCTAGCCCCTCCTCCAGGTCATTTATAAAAATGACAAACAGCAATGGTCCCAAAACAAATCCTTGCGGAACACCGCTAGTAACCGCACTCCAAGATGAACTTTTACCATCAACTACTACCTTCTGTCTTCTTCCAGCCAGCCAATTCCTAATCCAAACCTCCAACTCACCCTCAATGCCATACCTCCGTATTTTTTGCAGTAGCCTACCATGGGGAACCTTATCAAACGCCTTACTAAAATTCATATACACCACATCTACCGCTTTACCCTCGTCCAACTCCTTAGTCACCTTCTCAAAGAATTCAATAAGGTTTGTGAGGCATGACCTGCCCTTCACAAAACCATGCTGATTATCCTTGATCATATTATTCCTCTCCAGATGTTCATAAATCCTATCCCTTACAATTCTCTCTAAGATTTTGCCCACAACAGAAGTGAGACTCACCGGCCTATAGTTACTAGGGTTATCCCTACTCCCCTTCTTGAACAAGGGAACCACATTTGCTATCCTCTAGTCTTCTGGCACTATTCCTGTAGACAATGAGGACATAAAAATCAAGGCCAATGGCTCTGCAATCTCCTTCCTTGCTTCCCAGAGAATCCTAGGATAAATGCCATCAGGCCCAGGGGACTTTTCTATTTTCACCCTTCCCAGAATTTCCAACACCTCTTCCCTACATACCTCAAAGCCGTCCATTCTAATTAATTGTGACTCAATATTCACATCGGCAACAATGTCCTGTTCCTGAGTGAATACTGACGGAAAGTATTCATTCAGTGTCTCCCCAATCTCTTCAGCCTCCACACGCAACTTCCCACTACTATCCTTGGCTGGACCTATTCCTACCCTAGTCATTCTTTTATTCCTGACATACCTATAGAAAGCCTTAGGGTTTTCCCTAATCCTACCAACTAAGGACTTTTCATGTCCCCTCCTTGCTGCTCTTAGCTCTCTCTTCAGATCCTTCCTGGCTACCTTATAACTCTCAATCGCCCCAATTGAACCTTCACGCCTCATCTTTACATAGGCCGCCCTCTTCCATTTAACAAGGGATTCCAATTCCTTATTAAACCACGGCTCCCTCACACGACCCTTTCCTCCCTGCCTGACAGGTACATACTTATCAAGGACACTCAATAGTTGCTCCTTGAACAAGCTCCACCTATCAATTGTGCCCATGCCTTGAAGCCTACTTTTCCAAGCCACACATCCTAAGTCGTGCCTCACCGCATCATAATTTCCCTGCCCCCAGCTATAACTCTTGCTCTGCAGTGCACACTTATCCCTCTCCATCACTAGAGTAAAGGTCACTGAATTGTGGTCACTGTCCCCAAAGTGCTCACCTACCTCCAATTCTAACACCTGGCCTGGTTCATTACCCAGAACCAAATCCAGTATGGTCTCACCTCTTGTTGGCCTGTCTACATATTGTGTCTGGAAACCTCCTGCACACATTGGACAAAACACCGACCCATCTAACGAACTCAAGCTATAGCTTTCCCAGTCAATATCTGGAAAGTTAAAGTCCCCCATAACAACCACCCTATTACTTTCACTCTTCTCTTGAATCATCCTCGCAATCCTTTCTTCTACGTCTCTAGGACTATTAGGAGGCCTGTAGAAAACTCCTAACAGGGTGACCTCACCTTTCCTATTCCTAACCTCAGCCCAAACTACCTCAGATGGCGAGTCTTCATCCATCGTCCTTTCCACCACTGTAATACTATCTTTGACAAGCAATGCCACACCTCCCCCTCTTTTACCCCCACCTCTGACCTACTAAAACATTTAAACCCTGGAACCTGCAACAGCCAATCCTGTCCCTGTTCTACCCATGTCTCCGTAATAGCCACAACATCGAAATCCCAGGTACCAACCCACGCTGCAAGTTCACCTACCTTATTTCGTATACTTCTTGCATTGAAGTATACACACTTCAAGACACTTTCCTGTTTACAGGCACCCTCCTTTGAGATTGATCCCATGTTCCTAACCTCCCTACACTCCAGGTCCTGCACCCTAAAGCTACAATCTAGGTTCCCATGCCCCTGCAGAGTTAGTTTAAACCCCCCCCCAAGAGCACTAGCAAACCTCCCCCCAAGGATACTGGTGCCCCTCAGGTTCAGTCCCTCAGGTTTTGTTGTGTAACAACAGCAACTTGCACTTAATTGAGTGACTTTAATGTGAGAAAATATTCCACACATGTGACAGGAGCATTACAAACAAAAAGAAATTGGCACCAAGAAGGGGAAACTAGGACCTAATGTTTTGTCTAAGATTTATGATTTAAGCAACATCTTAGAGAATGAGAGGGAAAGACAGAGAGGCAAAGGTTTGAAGAGACAAATTCAACTCTTAAGGCCCAGATGGCTGAAGACATGGCTATCAGTATTGGAACAAATGAAATGGGGAATTGACCAGAAGCCCACTGTAAAGACTCAGGAAGCTCAGAGTGTTGTAGCACTGGAATGGGTAAAACAGAGTGCTCGGAGTGTGGTGGGTGGTTGGTTGATTAGGTGGTGTTGTGGTGAGCATTGAAGCCATGGAGTAGTATCAACTTGGGAAAGAGAATTTTAATATTGATAGCTTTCGGTGCGCTTCATCACCTGATGAAGAAGCAAGCAGCACTCCGAAAGTTATTACTTCCAAATAAACCTGTTGAACTATAACCTGGTGTTGTGTGATTTCTAACTTTGTACATCCCAGTCCAACACTGGCATCTCCAAATCTTTCATATTGATGTATTCTTGGAGCAGGAACAAATGAAGTTTAGCGAGCACAGAAGTGGCAGCTTATGCTCTCTATGCCTCACATCAAAGTTAACATTTCTACTATCCATCTCAGAACAACTGCCTTTTCTAAAAAATAGTCTGCTAAACATAACTAGTAGGGAAGCAATATTTTTGTGGGGACAAATTGCTGGAGAAACTCAGCAGGTCTAGGAGAATCTGTGGAGAGAAAACAGTCAATGTCTGGGGACCAGTGATTCTTCTTCAGAAGGGTTCTAGGTTCTGAAGAAGGATAATTGGACCCAAAATGACTTTGCTTTCTCTCTACAGATGCTGCCAGACCTATTGCGTTTCTCCAGCAATTTCTGTTTTTGTTTCAGATTTCCAGCAGCCGCAGTTCTTTGTTTTGTATATAATATTTTTGCTGGGCTATTCTACCAGTAGCAGAAAGGGAGGACTGCAGATGCTGGAGAGTCAGAGTCAAAAGGTGTGACACTAGAAAAGCACAGCAGGTCAGGCAGCATCTGAGGAACAGGAGACTCTCCAGCTCCTTGGATACTGCCTGACCTGCTGTGCTTTTCCAGAACCACATTTTTTGACTCTATTCTAGCAATAGGATTGAGTTTGTGTTTGCATTTGAAGTCAGTTACTCATCAATTTCAGACAGCTCTGATATTCCCAATATTAATCATAGAACCCCTACAGTGTGGAAACAAGCCATTTGGCCCAACATGTCCACACCGACCCTCTGAAGAGTATATCACCCAGACCCATTCCCCTACATTTCTCCTGACTAATGCATCTAACCTGCACATCCCTGGACACTATTGGCAATTTAGCTTGGCCAATTCACCTAGCCTGCAGATCTTTGGACTATGGGGGAAACCAGAGCAAACCCACGCAGACACAGGAAGAAGGTGCAAACTCCAAACAGACAGTCGCCCAAGACTGAAATCGAACTCCGGTCCCTGGTGCTGTGAGGCAGCAGCGCTAACCACTGAGCCACCATGCCACCCAGGTATTAACTATACCTTTATTCTAAGAATAGCTACAGAACATGTGTGCGAGTAGTTACATCATAGTGGTGTCAGATCATGTGAAACTGGGATCCATGTCTGGAGGTACCAGAGATTTTCTGTCTTCACAGCTTTAGCAAGTAGCACTATGTTCAAAACAAACGTCTTAATGTTCACTCACCTGAGGGTAGACCTTATCTTTCTCTACCATTTAGAGATAATAATGATGGGAGCATATATCAGGAATTCAGGTTCAGAGGCTGTGCATTACATAAACATCTCTAATTATTCATTTAATTGAATGGAAAACATATCAACAGTATACCATACCTTAAGTTTCAATAAGCACTTGCATCATATGAGTCAAATACATTCACCTCCATGTTTACATTCCTGATATGTAGTTACATTATGCAGAACTCTGCACTCTAAATGCTAAGTCATCAAATTTACATTTATGTTTTTGCTTAAGGATAAAAACCTTGAATCCAATTTAAACAGGGGTGCTTATGGCTTCCCTCTGTCTATATCTCTGTCATTCATTTTCTGGGGGGAAAGTTCAGAATGCTTTGGTGTTTTAGAAGTTGGATATGAAGAAACAAATACTGAATTTAATCTAAGACGGAGGACAGGTAACAGTAATCTAATGATCTATTAGTGTCCATTACATTGACTTGGAATTAGCTGTACAAGTTGACCAGAAATGTTTTAAACTCCTGCCTTCTTTTGTGGAGTATAATAGTCAATTAACATACCTTTTGATTCAAGATAATCCTTTACAGAGTTTTCCAATCAAAGGTTCCAGAGGTTTGCTTTCAAGAGTTAAAACTGAATTCCCTGGCTTCAATCCAAAAGGGGAGTGGCAATCTCTGTTCTTCTGGTGTCAAGTCTCAGTAAATCATACTGAACCACCAGTTAGTTCAGGCCCACTGTGAGTACAGTGTCAGCACAGTTTGGGCTAAATGGTTAAGGGAGATAATACATTTGGCTGACGAATCTATTTCCATCATAAGGAACATAGGTTTATTCTTGAGTTATGAGCCCCAGAAAAAGTAAAACTTTCATATCATCGTGAATTCTCAAATCCCTTTACGACCAATGGATATCTTATCATAGTCACTGTTCTAATGCATGAAGTCTGGCTGGTAATTTTGTGCCCAGGAAGGTCTCACAATGGATAATGACCAAAGAATGATGGGGAGATGGTGAAGCAATGGCCTTGTGGAATTATTTCTGGACTATTCATCTGGAGATCCAGGTAATGTTTTGGGGACCCGGATTTAAATCCCACCACGGTAGATGGTGGAATTAGAATTCAATAAATATCTGGATTAGAGAGTCTAATGATGACCATTAAGCCATTGTCAGGAAAAAAACCATCTGGTTCACTAATGCCCGTTAGGGAGGGTAACTGTCATCCTTATCTAGTCTGGCCTACATGTGAGTCCAGATCCACAACAAAGTGGTTGACTCTTAACTGCCCTCTGGGCAATTAGGAATGGGCAATAAATGCTGGTCTCGCCAGTGATGCCTTCATGTTATAAAAGAATGTTTTTAAAACTCTGCTTATCTTTGCTGCTGATTGAGGTGTAAACACTAGACTAGATATTGTGGAGGACGTCCCTATGCACAGTGCCAAATGATATTTTAGATTCACCTAAAAGGGAAAATGTGCAAGACTTCACTTTCAACAATGCAGTTCTCTCTTAGTGAGAGGAGTGAAATCTGTCGATTCTTGGCAGAAGTGATGTTGGCTCCCTGATTCTAAAAGGCTCTGTCCCTGAGAATTGAGATTGAGACTATTGCCTTGCAAAACAGACAGCTGAGAATCCTACCCCACTGTTCTTGTGGTGATGTAGTTTTGGGAGTACATTATTCGGGATTAATCTTTACCAACAGGTGCAAGAATTGAGAGCGCTGTCAGCAAAAATGACACTTGTTCAGCATGGATTTCCCTTCTTGTTTGCAGAAGACAATGTCTCCATATTACATTGGAACTGCACAAAGTGTCTAACTGCCTGGTCCTCTCCCTGCTTGTAAACATTGAACAGTAATCAGGTGAAACTGAAAAATCAACAGTTCTTGAGGATCACGACAAAGCACTAAATCTAATGTCTGTGCTCTGGATCAATTAAACCAGTTTGAACTTGTGTTAGATGAGACTGTCTAAAATATTGTATGACAAGTATGTAGGACGGCTTGTGATGTCATTGCTTGGTAATGATTATGAAGTTTGTTTGAATGAGGTTTGTATCAACTTGTAAACTGAGTAAATAAAAACATCATTGAGACAACCACTAGTCAACCACTAGTCTGACTAGCTGTATAATCTACTTGCCTCCTGTCTCTTCTGACTTAACCAAGGCTGGTTTTGTTGGACAAGATCCCACTGAAGAATAATTATCTGGATTAAAGCCATTCCAGCCGTCACATTTTGCCTCAGATTTGCTTTCTTCAATCCCTTAAGAAGCTTACTAACAGTCCTTACTGAAAGATATATAGTTGGGACCAATACAAGTGAGTCAAACTACATTTTGAACTTGTTTAAACTCAGGCCATTTGTACAAGAAAATAAAATATATTCACACATCTGGTAGCCAGCTGTCACTTATTTTGAAAGAAAGGTCAGAAAGATGACGAAAAGAATTATAGGCCTGTTAGCTTCATATCAGTAAGTGGTGAGATGTTATAAGACTATTATTGAAAAAATTCTCAGGAACAAAAAGATTGATTTAAAAAAATGAAAATGGCCCTAACTTTGTGCCTCATCCCCAAGATATGGAATACTTTAATATTCCAGCAGAAAAAATGGGGCAGTCAGACCATTAAGCTTATGTCAGTGATTTTCTCCTCACAAGCCATTTATTCTGACCCCATCTCCAATTTGGTTCTGCACTAAAACGCTTCATTTTCAAGCAACTATTTAATTTCCGTTTAAAAGAATTTATAGAGTCTACTCAAACAATTGCTTGTGGTTGGGAATTCCACTTTCTAACCACTCTCTGTCCAAAGGCATTTCTTCTCTAACCACCTCCTTAGCTTTTTCTGTAATTATCTGGAAATGTCAGCCCTCGTCTTACTGTATCGTTAGTATTGGAAGTGAATTGTTACCTTTCAATTTATTGTATATGGTTGGAATCTTGAAGACCGCTTCAGTCCTTATGATCTCTGTTTTCATTTCAATTTTTTAAAGAAATGACTTCAGCACAATTCAACATCTTATCTGTGCTGCTATATTCCAAATCATTTCTAAAACTACATGATTGCAATATGGCACTCTTTGCACCATGAAATGTGATGAGTCATGGGGTACTGAAATCCTGGTTGACTACTGGTATAGACAGCAGGAACATTCAGCTAACTCTCTACTATTTAACCAATTCTTTATACTATTACCATAATAAGGTTAGGGCTATTGCATCCCCCACCCCACCCCACCCCACCCCCTCACCAAATCATGCTTTTTTATAAAAACCATAAGAATGTGAACCATGTAAATTAGAAACAAAACAGAAATTGCTGGAAAAGCTCAACATGTCTGGCAGCATCTGTGAAGGGAAAGCAGAGTTAATGTTTCAGATCGAGTGACTCTTCCTCAGATGATTTCTTATTTTCTGCATCGCCCTTTCGTGTGGCACCTTATTGAATGCTTTTTGAAACTCCTAATATGCCTCATCAATTTATTTCCTCTGCAACCAGAAAAAACGCAAAACCTTCCAATGCATCACTCCTCTCACCTCCATCCAGGGCCCTAAACAGTCCTTCCAGGTGAGATAGAGGTTCACCTGCCTCTCTTCCAACCTAGTTTACTGCATCAGGTTTTCCCAATGTGGTCTTCTCTACATCGGGGAGACAGAACAAAAACTTAGGGAACGGCTCACCGAGCATCACAACCAGGCCCGCAGGGGCCGACCAGCCCTCCCAGTCACCGCTCATTTCAATTCCCCTTCCCACTCCCTTTCTGACATGACCATCCTTGGCCTCCTCCATAGCTCCTATTGGAGGAACAACACCTCATCTTCTGCCTGGACACACAACAGCCTGGAGCACTCAACATTGAGTTCTCCGATTTCAAATAACTTCCCTCTCCATCCCCCAACTCCCTTCCCAGCCCCTCCCCATCCCGTCCACTGTTCCCTGCCAGCAACCGGATTCATTCCTCACATTGACCAACCAGGTCTTACCCTCTGAGGAGCACGGGAATTGACGTTTCCTGATGAAGGGCTTATGTCTGAAAGGTTGATTCTCCTGCTCCTCAGATGCTGCCTAACGTGCTGTGCTTTTCCAGCACCACACTCTGACTCTGAGCTCCAGCATCGGCAGTCCTCACTTTCTCCAGGTCACACCCTCTACCTGTCTTTACTAATCCCCACTTCACCACCCTGTCCCCAACACCTCCTTTACCTGCAGCTCCCCCCACACCCACCCCCAGTACTGAAGAAGGATTAAACCTGAAACATCGACTTCTTCACCTCCTGATGCTGCCTATCTTGCTGTTTTCTTCCAGCCTCCTGCCTGTCTACTTTGGATTCCAGCATCTGCAGCTTTTCTGTCTCTCATCAATGTCATTGACAGAGATATCTAATAGGATGCATTGGCCTCACAACGGGCTAATGCAATTGCTTAAAGAAGAGAAAGAAACACAACTAAAGTCACAAAAATAAAGGGATTCAGTAGTAAATAAATAGTAACAGTAGGTATTCATAATATGGAGTAAAAACTGAAAGAGTTCTGAGGAAGGGTCATCGGACCCGAAATGTTAACTCTGATTTCTCTTCACAGATGCTGCCAGACTTTCTGAGCTTTTCCAGCAATTTCGCCTGTTTGTGATTCATAATACAGAGGCAGTTCAGCTTGCGTGCTTGTATCAATGCTTACACTAAGCCAGTAAAAGTAGGCAGCATTGTGCATGAGGCAGACACATGACCTCTTCCAGCTCAATGGACAAGGACAGATGACACATGGGAATACCAACATCTACAACTTGCCATCCATGCTAGACATCATTTGACTTGGAACACTGTCACTGTTCCTTCACGGTCAATTCCTCGAACCCCCCTTCCCAACAGCACTCTATGTGACCCTACACCATATCTGTTCAAGATGACAGCTCACCATCACCTTTACAAGGTCAGTTAAGGATGGGCAAACAAATGCTGACCTGGTTGGCAATGTCTAGATCCAGTAAGTAAATACATCAAATAGATAAACATCTTTTTCTTTATATTATATGGTTTGATGCCACACTATAAGTTTATGTTTAAGACAAACTGTTTGTTCTTGATCTTGCCTTCCCCTCAGTCTTCAAGGTTAGACTTCAAAGTAACACTATTTATTATACAGGGTAAATTGTTACTAAATACTGCTGCACCAGACTCAGCTCTGATACTTTCATTACATTAGGTAAGGATTAATCATGACTTCACATCCATGGGCTTCTGTGAGTTGTCGAGAAAGTTCAAACACCTCTGCCAATAACCATATAAGGGGCAATTTGACACAACCTGTGATGAGTTTTGTTCATCTTATTAGAAGCAACATAATGTAGAGACACAAAAGCAGCCTCATTGAAGACTGACAACAACAGTGTTTGTTCACCCAAGAAAAAAAGGCAGCAAGGTATAATAATTATAGGCACAGAAACTCCCAACACCATGCACTGTTCCTAAAGGAACTGAAGTATATCGTACTGTGGATGAAAACGAATACAATAGATAGGATTCATCACAGTTCACTATCACCTTTTAAAGGGTGATAAGGGATGGACAATAAATGCTGAACAAGTTGAGGATGCTCACAATCTGTGAACAGACATATAAATAAAATTAGCCTCAGGGTAAATGTTTCCTTATGAACTAGTAATACTGGCAGAAACCGGCCTAACAATGGATTAATGCATGTTTAGTAGAAGCATGCGTCACTCAAGATATTCTCTGATGAATCTGTTCAGGGATGATGTTGCTCACCTCTGGGGTAGGTGGGACTTGAACCCAGGATTCCTGGCCCAGAGGCCTCTGTCAACATGGTCCAGAATGGCACTATTTAGGAAAAATAGTCCTCATAGATAAGTACAGTTCAAGCTCTACTCCATATGCCACACTGTAGTGAGACATGTAGTGTGTAAAGCTGCACAATCAATTCAACACTCAGTTGGATACTCGTTTGGCAGATTGCACAGCTCCAGCATGACCAACATGAGTTTGATGGAGGTAGGATTATTTTAAGAAGTGTGGTTTGAACAGCCCAATGTCTTGTTTTAATTTATATGTAAAACTTGCACTGCTATATTTTAAGCAACTAAAGCTTTAAAGGGTCTCCTGGCAATGTTAGCGGATGAATATATATGCAAAATAAACTGGCCCACACCTCCATCAAAAAAAATCAAAGGATCTGCATACAAGCATGTTAACCAAAAATGCCTGTAGACTTATGCTTTCTTTTAGAGTTAGAAGTTGATTAAAAAAAACCTCAGCCATTTGAAAAGTAACATTATTCATCCATCTTTTGCTATTTGAAGAATATTCTTTTTCAATAACTTAGTTCCCTGTTCCTAGTAACTGAGACTGGACTGTCATGAGTAGGGATTACCAGGATCAAAGTCCGCCTTGTACTGGAACCAATGGAAAAAATGTCAGTCTGGCATCCTCATCCCTCACCATAATGAACATATGAAATGTAGCAATTATGATAATGGGAACATTTACAACAATTATGGGTCTTCTGGAGTTTTATGATCGTCTGCATATAATACGTATTTGTGTAAAGTTATGGAAAAATACTTGTTGGTGTGATATGGTCTGTCCCACAGTGCAATAGACCTTACTTTAGGAGCAGTGCCAATCATAAGAGGGAATGTTGAGACATATTTGTAATAATTGCACTGTACAGTCTGTACCCCGGCACTTATTTTTCACATATTGTGCCATCATATCAGGAGTAGTGCACACACCCCTAATCATGTCTAGTTTGTGGCTTTGATTTAAACATGTGTTGCATGTTAAGCCCTCTGTACTGGAATACAGTAATGTGGATATGTCGTCAAGCAGAGAAATCAGACCCCTAATTCCTTCACATTTTATGATTTATTTTTCTCCATGTCTCTCAGTTTTCCCTTTGCACATACAAGCACTCGCTCGCAATTCATCAATCCTCATCTCAAAGTGCAAAGCTTGGAACTTGTTCTTAAGCTTTTACTAATCCCTGTTGAGGTACAGACTGTATGGTGCAATTATTATAAGAATGTCTCAACATTTACTCTGATGATAGTGTCAGCCATGGCTCAGTTGGTAGTTTTCTGGCTTCTGAGTCAGAACACTGTAGGTTCCAAGATTCCCTCCAGAGAGAACTGAGTAAACCTAGGTTGATACTCCAGTGCAGTTGGGAAGGAGTTTTGCATTATCGGAGGGCTTAAATTTTGCATGAAATTTTAAATAGAGATGCGAAAGATTCCATGGCATTATTTCAAAGAAAAGCAATTCCTTGTGGAATTTTTTTTCAAAAAATCAACTGTCCAGATGTGTTATGACACACCGCTGGAGCTTGGGGTACCTGAATCCTGGCATTCTGATCCAAAGGTAGAGCTCTGCAAGTTCCACTGAATCCTGCCAATTACTTATCCCCTCAGTGGCCATTAAAAATAATCTGGCCATCGTGAAATGGGAGCTTGCTGCTTAAAAAATGGCTGCTACATTTCATAGAAACACAGAATGGTTACAGCACAGAAGGAGTCATTTTATCCCATCATATCTGTGCTAGCTCCTGCAACAGGAATTCACGTGGAGACTGGTTCTCAGCTTCTCTCAATACAGAGCTGAAAATGAGTTGCTGGAAAAGCGCAGCAGGTCAGGCAGCATCCAAGGAACAGGAGAATCGACGTTTCGGGCATAAGCCCTTCTTCAGGAATGAGGAAAGTGTGCCCAGCAGGCTAAGATAAAAGGTAGGGAGGAGGGACTTGGGGGAGGGGCATTGGAAATGCGATAAGTAGAAGGAGGTCAAGGTGAGGGTGATAGGCCGGAGTGGGGTGGGGGGCGGAGAGATCAGGAAGAAGATTGCAGGTTAGGAAGGCGGTGCTGAGTTCGAGGGATTTGACTGAGACAAGGTAGGGGGAGGGGAAATGAGGAAACTGGAGAAATCTGAGTTCATCCCTTGTGGTTGGAGGGTTCCTAGGTGGAAGGTGAGGTGCTCTTCCTCCAGCCGTCGTGTTGCTATGGTCTGGCGATGGAGGAGTCCAAGGACCTGCATGTCCTTGGTGGAGTGGGAGGGGGAGATGAAGTGTTGAGCCACGGGGTGGTTGGGTTGGTTGGTCCGGGTGTCCCAGAGGTGTTCTCTGAATCGTTCTGCAAGTAGGCGGCCTGTCACCCAATATAGAGGAGGCCACATCGGGTGCAGCGGATGCAATAGATGATGTGTGTGGAGGTACAGGTGAATCTGTGGCGGATATGGAAGTATCCCTTGGGGCTTTGGAGGGAAGTAAGGGGGGAGGTGTGGGCGCAAGTTTTGCATTTCTTGCGGTTGCAGGGGAAGGTGCCGGGAGTGGAGGTTGGGTTGGTGGGGGGTGTGGACCTGACGAGAGAGTCACGGAGGGAGTGGTCTTTTCGGAACACTGATAGGGGAGGGGAGGGAAATATATCCTTGGTGGTGGGGTCCGTTTGAAGGTGGCGGAAATGACGGCGGATGATACGCTGTACATGGAGGTTTGTGGGGTGGGAGGTGAGGACCAGTGGGGTTCTGTCCTGGTGGCGGTTGGAGGGGCGGGGCTGAAGGGCGGAGGAGCAGGAAGTGGAAGAGATGCGGTGGAGGGCATCATCGACCACGTCTGGGGGGAAATTGCGGTCCTTGAAGAAGGAGGCCACTTTCGCTCTTCCACTTCCAATGAAATTTGCTAGAGCTACTTGGGAGGATTTAAACTAGTAAGGTGGGGGGTGGGGGGGGGGGGGGTGGGACCAGTGAGATAGTGAGGAATGAGATCAATCTGAGACTGGTACAGTTGAGAACAGAAGTGAGTCAAACAGTCAGGGCTGGCAGGGACAAGGTAGGACTAATAAATTAAATTGCATTTATTTCAATGCAAGGGGCCTAACAGGGAAGGCAGATGAACTCAGGGCATGGTTAGGAACATGGGGCTGGGATATCATAGCAATTATGGAAACATGGCTCAGAGATGGACAGGACTGGCAGCTTAATGTTCCAGGATACAAATGCTACAAGAAGGATAGAAAGGGAAGCAAGAGAGGAGGGGGAGCGGCATTTTTGATAAGGAATAGCATTACAGCTGTGCTGAGTGAAGATATTCCCGGAAATACATCCAGGGAAGTTATTTGGGTGGAACTGAGAAATAAGAAAGGGATGATCACCTTATTTGGATTGTATTATAGACCCCCCAATAGTCAGAGGGAAATTGAGAAACAAACTTGTAAGGAGATCTCAGCTATCTGTAAGAATAATAGGGTAGTTATGGTAGGGGATTTTAACTTTCCAAACATTGACTGGGACTGCAATAGTGTTAAAGGTTTAGATGGAGAGGAATTTCTTAAGTGTGTACAAGACAAATTTCTGATTCAGTATGTGGAAGTACCTACTAGCGAAGGTGCAAAGCTTGACCTACTCTTGGGAAATAAAGCAGGGCAGGTGACTGAGGTGTCAATGGGGGAGCACTTTGGGGCCAGCATCCATAATTCTATTTGTTTTAAAATAGTGATGGAAAAGGAAAGACCAGATCTAAAAGTTGAAGTTCTAAATTGGAGAAAGGCCAATTTTGACGGTATTAGGCAATCACTTTTGAAAGCTGATTGGAGGCAGATGTTCGCAGGTAAAGGGACGGCTAGAAAATGGGAAGCCTTCAGGAATGAGATAACAAGAATCCAGAGAAAGTATATTCCCGTCAGGGTGAAAGGGAAGGCTGGTAGGTATAGGGAATGCTGGATGACTGAAGAAATTGAGGGTTCAGTTAAGAAAAAGAAGGAAGCATATGTCAGGTATAGACAGGTGAATCCTTAGAAGAGCATAAAGGAAGGAGGAGTATACTTAAGAGGGAAATCAGGAGGGCAAAAAGGGGACATGAGATAGCTTTGGCAAATAGAATTAAGGGTTTTTTCAAATATATTAAGGACAAAAGGATAACTAGGGAGAGAATAGGGCCCCTCAAAGATCAGCAAGGAGGCCTTTGTGTGGAGCCACAGAAAATGAGGGAGATACTAAATGAATATTTTGCATCAGTATTTACTGTGGAAAAGGATATGGAAGATATAGACTGTAGAGAAATAGATGGTGACATCTTGCAAAATGTCCAGATTACAAAGGAGGAAGTGCTGGAGGGGTCCGGGAGTCCAGAACTAGAGGGCATAGGTTTAGGGTGAGAGGGGAAAGACATAAAAGAGACCTAAGGGGCAATGTTTTCACACAGAGGGTGGTACGTGTTTGGAATTAGCTGCCAGAGGACGTGGTGTTGGCTGGTACAATTGCAACATTTAAGAGGCATTTGGATGGGTATATGAATAGGAAGGGTTTGGAGGGATATGGGCCAGGTGCTGGCAGGTGGGATTAGATTGGGTTGGAATATCTGTTCGGCATGGACAGGTTGGACCGAAGGGTCTGTTTCCATGCTGTACATCTCTATGACTCAATGAATCTAAGTCCATGTACACCAGAACAACAGATTCAAATCTCATTGTTAGCTCACCTAACTATACTAGGTAACATCATCAATGATCCTACGGTGAATACAGGGACAATTTGGACTCAATTTTAAGATTTTGTTTTTGTCTAAGTCCAGATTATGTCGGGTCTTTGGAAGATGTTTCACTGTCAGGCATAGCAAGTTGTCTCACTGTATCTTACCAAACGCGACTCATTAACTAAAGCAAAAATACTATGGCTGCTGGGAATATGAAATAAATAGAGAGAATGCTGGAGAAACTCAGCAAGTCTGACATCATCTGTGGAGAATGAAACAGAGATAACATTTCAAGTCCAGTGTGACCCTTTGCTACTGGTATGAAAGTCTATCCTACCATTCCCAGGCCAACTCACTACATATTGGATATCCACCAAAAGACCTAGCAAACACATAATCTTTGAAAGGCCATTGTGCACTCAACATTGGCAATCTGGCATTGTCTCTCACTGGCAAAAAAATGGCACAGCAGCGACAGGGCCATGCTGCCCTCAACACGTAGCCAACATGGGTGACACACCTTCACACATATAACCCCATTCCTTCACCTTCGCTGCTGTTTAACCAACACATCACACAATGTAGCTGCCTATAGCTACTCCCCATCTGAACACCCTCTCTGAGTCAGTGCCTCCTCTGTGCACAATGCCCATTTTAGACCCACTTCTGGTCATTTTCCAGTAGGGCTACATTGCAGGTAGGCAAGCAGTCAGACAATTCCAAACCTGAACTTCTATTGCAGCCAGCAGAAATGAACACAAATAAAGGCTGCAGTCAGTCCCCAGAATGTAAACAAGCTGCTGGCACCATGACCAATGACTAATTCTAATTCCAAGTAGGCTGTCGGCAGTTCTCATCAACTGGGACTGAAGGTCAATCAGCTCCTGTCTGGCTTGTAGGACAAGGAAGCCTTCCTCCTTTCCATTGACCCCATCCTACTTCCAGGAAGTTTGCTCATGATTCCACAATTGCTCAGCATTCTACATGTAACTCATTATCTTCCACTACATCCACCTTTTCTAAATGTGCAGATCACATCACACCAGGAAGATGCAGCACACTCTGTCTGGACTCTGTCATGACACTAAGATCAGTAGAGTTGTGGATAGTGACAAACGATGTTGTAGGTTACAGAGGGACATTGATAAGCTGCAGAACTGGGCTGAGAGGTGGCAAATGGAGTTTAATACAGAAAAGTGTGAGGTGATTCACTTTGGAAAGAGTGACAGGAAGGCAGAGTACTGGGCTAATGGTAAGATTCTTGGTAGTGCAGATGAGCAGAGAGATCGCGGTGTCCAGGTACACAGATCCTTGAAAATTGCCACGCAGGTTGATAGGGTTGTTAAGAAGGCATTAGGTGTGTTAGCTTTTATTGGTAGAAGGATTGAGTTTCGGAACCATGAGGTCATGCTGCAGCTCTACAAAACTCTGGTGCAGCCGCACTTGGAGTATTGCGTGCAGTTCTGGTCACCATATTACAGGAAGAATATGGAAGCTTTGGAAAAGGTTCATAGGAGGCTTACTATGATATTGCCTGGTGTAGAGGGAAGGTCTTACGAGGAAAGTCTGAGGGGCTTGAAGCTGTTTTCATTAGAGAGAAGAAGGTTGAGAGGTGATTTAAGATAATCAGAGGGTTACTTGGGGTGGACAGTGGGAATCTTTTTCCTCGGATGGTGATGGCTAGCACGAGGGGACATAGCTTTAAATTGAGGGGTGATAGATATAAGACAGATGTCAGAGGTAGTTTCTTTACTCAGAGAATAGTAGGGGCGTGGAACGCGCTGTCTGCAACATTAGTGAACTTGCCAACATTAAGGACATGTAAATTGTCATTGGATAGGCATATGGATGAGAATGGAATAGTGTAGGTTAGATGGGCTTCAGATTGGTTTCACAGGTTGGTGTAACATCAAAGGCCAAAGGGCATGTACTGCGCTGTAATGTCCTATGTTCTATGTTCTATGCAGGATGACACACCTCAGCTCCATCCCCAGACTGTCTCGAGCAAAAAGACTGTACCTTCAACAGTCCCATTGCCTGCTCCAGTATGGCCCTGATTAAATCATGGACAGCATTGTATCTGTGCTCACATCATTCAGGGGTTTTACAATGTCGTCATCAGCCAGCGTAGTACACAATAGTACCCCTTGTGTCTCAGAGACCAGCTTTGTAAGCCACTTATATCCTAGAGCACTCTTGTGTTTGAGGGTTCAAGAGTCTTGGCAGCTACCAAGGTAGAGGGCATACACTTCCAGAAAGTGGTAATGGTGATTGTAGATCATCCAAAAATTAGTAAAATGGAGCTCCCTCTTGTTGATAAATTCCGAATGTGATACATCTCTCTTAGTGTCACGTACATCCAGTCAACAGCACCCAGCACTTGGGGGACACCAGCCATGTTCCCATAACCCACTGCTGGGCTGCAACATTGACCTGATCATGGTTGAATGAAATGAACTGGTGTGACCTTGTATGGAAATCATCGGTTACTGTCCTGATGCAGTTATGGTTGCATGACTGAGAGATCCCACACAGATTACCCATCACCCCTTGGAAGGAGCCAATTGCATAGACATTCAAAACCACTGTCTCCTTCACAATCACCAGGAGAGGACGGCCTCCCACTCCTGCAGCTCTCGGGTCCAGCCGGAGCATCCGGCACACTTTCGTCACACTTCCTGGAGCATATAGAACCTGCATTGGTATAGCGCCTTGTCCATCCCCAGGAAATGGAGTCAGGGCTGAAAATCTCGAGGCTCCTGTCCATCCCACACACCCTCAGGGGCCCTGAGGCAACAATCTGTTCCTGAGCTGGGTGCTCAGCAGGCTCTGTGCTGGCCTGCTGCTACTCTTGAACTTGTCTTCAGGTCTGGTCCTCCTACATCCACCTTCTTCACCCAGTCAGGAAGGCCCTTCAGTGACTGAAATACCACCAGCAGCAGCTGGAAATGATCCAAAATGGAAACAGAAAGAGCTATTGCGCACTGGAAATCAAGCAGTATTCCCAGTCATAGAGTCCTAAAACTCAGAAAAAGGCCCTACGGCCCATCAAGACTGTTCTGGTCACAAATTATTCTAATCCCATTTCCTAGCACTTGGCATCATCCCAAAGGTTAAAGATTTTGAAAGGTACACAAAATTTCTGAATTTTCTCTGTTTTAAAAATTACTTTAGATTACTTACAGTGTGGAAACAGGCCCTTTTACCCAACAAGTCCATACCGACCCTCCAAAGAGCAACCCACCCAGAGCCATTCCCTTACATTCACTCCTGCACCTAACACTACGGACAATTTAGCATGGCCAATTCACCTAACCTGCACATTTTTGGACTGTGGAAGGAAACCGGAGCATGTGGAGGAAACCCACGCAGACACGGGGAGAATGTGCAAACTCCACATAGATAGGTGTCTGAGGCGGGAATTGCACCCGGGTCTCTGGCGCTGTGAGGCAGCAGTGCTAACCACTGTGCCACCCTTCATTCATCGTTGCCCATTCCTAATTGCCCAGATGGTATTTAAGAATCAACCACTTTGCTGGAGTATCAGACCACGTAAAGACAGAAGTTTCTTTCCCTCAAGGACATTAGCGAACAAGGTGAGTTTCAATAACTCCAATCGATAATGGTGTCATCGTTATATTACACTCTTAATTCCAGATTTTTAAACTAAATTCCAATTCCACCGTCTGCCACAGTGAGATTCAAACTTGAGCCTTGTGATAATATCACTAGCCCATCATTTCTGTCAGAGCTTCCATGCCTCTTTCTACTCTGCTGCATCCTCCAAGCTCACTTCCACCCATTTCCCTCATGTGAAGAGCCACCACATTGAATTTCACTAAATTGTCCCTCGTGTCTCCTGAATCTGGGCTTTTCACTTTCATGATGCCCATCCTGCTCTTCTCTGTTTCCCCTGTGGAGACCACAAAGGTGTTTAATGTCAGTAACACCACCATCTATAGCATATCATGTTATCTAATGCTGTTCTGCATTACCACCATGCACATTGAGAGACCGCCCCCCCCCCCCCCCTTCACCATCCTTGACTACAACTCTGAAAATATCTCTGCTTTTCCCCTACAGCCTTGGCTCCCCCAAATTCTTGGCAATGATCCTGACCCTGCTCCAACAATTCTCCCTTCATGGCTTTCTGAACAATCAACAGAGGAACTTCCAAAGCTGTATTCTCTGCAGACCTCTGACTGACTTCAACATGGCTGACCAGACTCTGATCAGGCCCTGACCATTGCGCATGCAGGTTCCCAACAGAAGATGCATGATTCCCCTGATGGATTGCATTGGTCCTAAAAGACTGACTACTGCCTGCACTATTATCTCTCGTCAGGCAGATCCTGTGGCCATTATCCAAGTGGATAAAAGATGTTGACCAAGCCTGTGACTGAAAGTACCAGGATCCCCTCCAACCCCCGACAGACCATGCACCCAATCCCCTGACTAAACCATGGAGTAGCCCCCAACCATTTTCTGACAGTACTGTTTGATTGTAAAAGCATGCAGAGGGTTTGTAGCTAACTCATGCTGTAGGTGTTAGATTGACATCACAGTGTGCTGCACACAAAGATAATTTACCACCCAGATAGATCCCAAATGACAAGCAACTTGTTTGTTTGCCTGCAGTAAAAAGCATGTCAATACCAGTAATAATAGCTCTGGATCTGGTTGAAGCATCGATGCTCTAACAGGCACAGCATGGCAGGTCAAGTCAGGGATGCTATGAGCACGCAAGTAGGTGTAAGAGAGAAAGTGAGCAGTCCTGAGGTGCAGCCTGGTCCAACACTTGATTTGGGGCCTGGCCATATGCATGATGTGAACTTACTGCAGCCTTTCAATGTTCATTGCTGTGCACCTTACAAAGATGGGCTGCACTGCCTAAGAGGCTGCAGGTTTATTGGAGCGGTGCCATTTAGTTGGAAAATGCCAGATGCCAATGTGCATGGACAATGGGTTCATGAATTGGTGCCTGTGGATCTAATGTACTGTTTTGTGGTATGCAATACAGAGGTCCTTTGGGGTAAGTAGCAAACTGAATTTGCCAGTTAATCGCTCTGATTTACAAGTATAATTTTCTTGACATCTAGTCCCTATGTCACATTTGGTAAGACATGGAGCTAAATATTGGTGAGACAAGTTGAGCCTTTTACAAGGCCTTTACAGGGCATCCAACAAGCAGTGAACTTGCTTTGTAAATGTAAAGTCTTTCCTCATCAGTCCTTTGTTGTAAAATAGTCCTTTTCCTAATTCAATCCACAAACAAAAATAAACTGAATGAAAAAGGTGATGTTGTTAATCTATATGTCAACTGAGTTACTGAAGATTACCTTTTTCCTGCTGTAAACAAATGTGTTCCAAATGAACAGAGTGACCTGTTCACTCACAATAGTAAAGATAGAAATATGTCACCAATATACATAAGCCTTCTTCCATGTAGATAGGAGGGAATTGTTTATTTTTCTCCTCATAAAGTCTCCTAGGCTATTTATGGACACAGTTTAATCAAGTACAGGAAAT
Organism: Chiloscyllium plagiosum; assembly: GCF_037043375.1. Lineage (NCBI taxonomy): Eukaryota > Metazoa > Chordata > Chondrichthyes > Orectolobiformes > Hemiscylliidae > Chiloscyllium > Chiloscyllium plagiosum. The sequence goes on along the minus strand of NW_028270153.1, from coordinate 18,167,689 downwards.
TATTCCAATAACTTCAATTGAATTCATCCTTTAATGGAGGGCAGTTTCAATTATTGTAGGGAAGTCATGAATTAAAATAAATACATTTAATGAATGACCCTCTAGATAGAAAAAAGACTCCAACTTTCGTAGGTCATTTTTTAATTAACTGATGAGATTTAGGCGTGGCTGGCTGGGCCAACATCTATTGGCCTTCCCTAGTTGTCTCCAAGAAAATGGTGGCGAGCTGCCTTCGTAAACCACTTGCAGTCCATCTAGTGCAAATACACTCACAGTGTTTTTCGGGTGGAAGTTCCAGGATCGTGACCCCGCAAAACGGATGGAATGGCCATACATTTTCAAATCAAGATCATGTAGAGCTTGGAGGGGAACTTGCAAACGGTAGTGTTCCCATGTATCTGCTATCCTTTTACTTCCGGGTGGTAGTATTTGTGAGTGTTGTTGGAGCTACTGTCATCCTGACAATTGGGAAGTATTTCATTGCAGTACTGACTTGTGCCTTGTTGATGGTGGACAGGCTTTGCCAACAGGAGGTGAATTACCCTCTGAGCCCTAGCCTCTGACCTTGTGTTGTAACCACTATTTATTTGGCTAGCCCATCTCTGTTTCTGGTCAATGGTAATCCCTAAGATTTTGATAGTGATGGATCCACCATTTACTGTCAAGGGGTAATAGTTTGACTATCTCTTGTTAGAGACAGTCATTGCCACTTGTATGGCATAAGTGTTACTTGCCACTTGTCAGCCTAAACCTGCTCTTATTTTAACACAGATTTGAACCAATATAAGTTAAACTTGAGTTAACTGCTAAATTACACTTCAAATAAAAAGCAAAACAACTTCTTGACTATTATATACTCATGCAGGAGTCCTTTCCTTTTGAGTTTCACAGGTATAATTATCACTAGCAAGACACACTTCTACCAATCCACTCTCCCTCATGTCACACTAATCCTAATGCTTGGAAGGGAACTTGCACATGGTTGTGTTCCCAAGTATCTACTGCATTACTTTTCAAATACCCAAACAATAAAAATCCCCGTTCACATTTGGTAACTTCTGTGAAAACGCCCAGCTCTTTAGCATCTGCAAGATATCCACACAGCCTTCTAGGTGTTAGATTGTTTTTCCCAGTCAACTGGTAGGGTATCTCCAAAACTCCTTGTAGCTTTTCTACCAAACAGGAAAATGTGAGAGAGATTTAATTCTTCTCCTCAAATGAATCGTCCTCTTGCAGTCTCTGTCTACATTTTCTTTCTGTCTGCTTTCACACTCCAACTCCACTGATTGTGACTCTCTCTTTGGCCTGGGGCCTTGCTTGCAGTCTGTCAGACATATGGATATTTTCTTAACACTTTTGTTACTGCTTCCAGATTAAGGGTCACCGGGTCAGAGAGCCATTACTTCCTATTATCCAAGAAAATTATAATTGATCTGTTTATAATTGATGCAAAGTCTGAAAATCCCTTTTCAATCATTCTTTAAAACAATTACAGATTCCACTGATCTTGTAAAGAAAGTACACATTTTCCTTACAGTACTGATTCCATGTCAAAGGTCATCACAGGGTGTCATGGGATCTTCCTTTTTGTACATAATTAACCTTGCTGACAGATTAAAGTAAATGTCATCTTTCACTGCAATATCTAACTTGTGATTTAAAGTCATTATTTCACTGCCCTATCTTTTAAGAATGGGAAATGCATAATTGTGCAACATATGCACATTTTGTTGACTGAGTGCTGAAGTAAATGTAGAAGTAAATAACGCAAAAAATGGGTCTTGTGAAATTCCACACCAACTGATTAATATAACTTTTATTTCTTTTTCTCCCAGAACAGCTGCTAAAATTATTTAATATTGTTTAAGATAATGCCAGAATTCCTGGCTAACACTATGAAACCTATGTAATATAATCAGGTGAGTGCTATGGGATAGATTTGCTTGTTCCCATATCTGGAATATTGGATCATTGAAATATAATGGATAGAAGGAAGGAGCACATGCTGCTAAGGAAACCTGCCCAATTTTCCATCCATTTAAATCAGTAAACAGATAATCAAACAGGTTCAATAACAGCACTGAGTTCCTCTTTGTTTAACATTTCGCTACTCTTTGTTCCCAAGAGCCCGACAGTGTCTGGCACAGAAACAGAAAAAAAAATTCCCGTATATTAAGGGATGTTGTCTTAATTTTCTTTTAAGTGGTTGGGAAGTCTTTGTTCATTTGTTTAAAATTCAGTACCATAAACCCTTTCAGCTCTGTTCTTAACGGCCTTGTGCTGGGGATCACGATGAACATGAAGCTTGTTTCTTTTTCTGACTTTTCTACTTCTTCGAATAAAAAGCCTTTGCGAAACACTTTCTCATAGAGACAGTGTCCCTTTAATGTTAAACCAGAGTCAAATCTGAAAACAGCCAAGATAAGCACGAGACATATCTATGCTGACGTTAAAAAAAAGTCCGAATCTCTTCAGGAACGTTGATTTGCTATTTGGTGTCTGTATTCTTCCTTACAAATTACAGAGTTTTCTTTCTCTTTTTTTTCTCATTCCTGTTCTCAGTCTCTCTCCTTACATCTTCATTCTTTTTCCTTTGGGCAGGGTTAGTGGACTTTTTGGACTGTGAATTTACTACCACTCCCTCACCCCTCCTCCACATATTGACCCTCACCTCTAGTCACCAGCCGAATAAACCAGAATCTATTTTTGCAATCACTCCCCGCTCCTACCACCACCCCTGCTGCTCTGTCAAAGTAACTAGATCGACAGCATTGCTATTGAATGCAATAAGTAGCCAAAGTCTGAAGAAATGACAGGAGCGTAAGTGTGACATTTGCTGGCAACTCATATACATAGTTAATAGAGAAAACTCAGTGGGACTGAGACAGACTGGCTCTCTCATCATGAGAGGAGGCCAGCTATATCAGCTGGGCACAGCTCTTCATGCTGTTTATGTTACTGCTTTAGACATACACTCTCTGTGTGAGAGGGGCACAGAAGCTAATTGAAGCTGCTGGAGTAAAGCCTGGGAGAACCTCACAATCGATTGCTCCCGAATGCCAATCAGTTATTAACAATAAATCGGTAACAGCCAGAAATTCCTATTCTCGAATTTGTTTAAGATCTTTGAAGATAACTTGCAAATACTTGTCGAATCCATGATAGAAAACACAGCTGGTTTTTACATGTGCCCAGTTGTGCTGGGAGATCAAATTCATTTTGATCTGAATTTCGTTTGGTGTTCCCAACATGGACATTCACCTCTGCACTGAACACTGGACTAAGATATTTACTGGACGAGAGTGAGGACTGCAGGTGCTGGAGATCAGAGTCTAGATTAGAGTGGTGCTGGAAAAGCACAGCAGGTCAGGCAGGATCCAAAGAGCAGGAAAATAGACGTTTCGGGGAAAAGCCCTTCATCAGGAATGGCTGAAGAAGGGCTTTTGCCTGAAACATCGATTTTCCTGCTCCTCGGATGCTGCCTGACCTGCTGTGCTTTTCCAGCACCACTCTAATCTAGACTAAGATATTTACTGGGCAGAGGCAGTTATTTGTATTTCAATGTGTATCGGTTACACCAATTGATAAGTTGCTGTTTTGTTAAAACACGTGAATCTTATCTTGACTACATTGACGCTCGTGTGACAGTTTCAACAGGTCATAATAGCAAAATGATTTGAATCAAATTCATGATTTGGAGGAGCCAGTGTTGGACAGGAGTGGACAAAGTTAAAAATCACACAACACCAAGTTATAGTCCAATAGGTTTATTTGGAAGCACTAGCTTTCGGAGCACCACTCCTTCATCAGGTGGCTCTGAAAGCTAGTGCTTCCAAATAAACCTGTTGGACTATAACCTGGTGTTGTGTGATTTTTAACTCTTTCTAAAAGATGAAAGATTTAATCTCAAATTGTTCAATGAATCACATTTCCATGACACTTGACTCCTTTGGCTATAAATTCCGTGATCATGATCTTATTCTGCACAACCACCTGATGATGGAGCGGCGCTCCGAAAGCTAGTACTTCCAAATAAACCTGTTGGACTATAACCTGGTGTTGTGTGATTTTTAATTGAATCAAATTCCACCTCATACCTTGATAATTACTTTTAAAATGGATTAGCGATTAAAACAATCAAGGAAATTGTTGTCACCAGGTAAGTTACCCATTACTTGAAAGAAATGAATCACATCACTAAACAGAAAAAGAGCTGTCCAGGTGCATGTCTGAAATGGGCATTATAGACACCAAATAGACAAATCAACAAACAATTACAAAAGCTACAGAGAGAGGCTGAATAGGATGGAGCTATTTTTCCTGGACCATTGGAGGCTGAAGGGTAACCTTATATAATTTTATAAAATCATGAGAAGCATAAAACATAGAACATAGAAAAGTACAGCACAGCACAGGCCCCTCGGCCCACAATGTTGTGCCAAGGATTAATCATAATCAAAATTAAAATAACCTAACCTATGCTCCCCTCAATTCACCGCTGTCTATATGCATGTCCAGCTTAAATGTCCCTAATGACTCTGCTTCCCGTCTACTGCTAGCAATGCATTCAATGCACCCACAACTCTCTGTGTAAAGAACCTACCTCTGACGTCCCCTCCATACCCTCCTCCTAACACCTTAAAATAATGGCCCCTTGTGGCAGTCAATCCTGCCCTGGGGAAAAGTCTCTGGCTATTGACTCTATCCATGCCATTCATTACGTTGTATACCTCGATCAGGTGACCTCTCTTCCTCCTTCTCTCCAGAGAGAAAAGTCCAAGCTCAGTCAACCTCTCCTCACAAGACAAACCCTCCTTTGCGCCCTCTCGAAAGCCTCCATATCTTCCCTATAATACGGTGACCAGGACTGGATACAATATTCCAAGTGTGGACTCAACAGGGTTTTGTAGAGCTGCAGCAAAACCTTGCAGCTCTTAAACTCGCTTCCCCTGTTGATGAAAGCCAAAACACCATATGCTTTCTTAACAACCCTCTCCATTTGGGTGGCAACGTTAAGGGATCCATGTCCTTGAACACCAAGATCCCACTGTTCCTCCATACTGCCAAGAATCCTGTCTTTAATCCTATATTCAGTATTCAAGTTCGACCTTCCAAAATATATCACTTCACATTTATCCAGGGTGAACTCCATCTGCCATTTCTCAGCCCAGCTCTGCATACTGTCAATGTCGCACTGCAGCCTGCAATAACCCTTGATACTATCAACAGCACCTCCAAACTTTGTGTCATTGGCAAAATTACTAACCCTCCCCTCAACCTCCTCATCCAAGTCATTTATACAAACTACAAAGAGTAGAGGCCCAAGAACAGAGCCTTGCGGGACACCACTCACCACTGACCACCAGGTGGAATATTTTCCAATTACAACCACTCTCTGCCTTCTCTCAGCCAACCAATTCTAAATCCAGAGAGCCAAATCTCCCTGTATCCCATACCTCCTGACTTTATAAATAAGCCTACCATGAGGAACCTTATCAAACACCTTACTTAAGTCCATGTACACCATATCCACTGCTCGACCTTTATCAACCTGTCTTGTCACTTCCTCAAAGTACTCAATAAGATTTGTGAGGCATGACCTACACCTCACAAAGCCATGCTGACTGCCTTTAATCACGCTATGCTTTTCCAAATAGTCATAAATCCTTTCATTCAGAATTCTTTCCAAAACCATGCTGACCACAGACGTAAGACTGACCGCTCTGTAAGTGTCAGGGATTTCCCAATTCCTCTTCCTGAAAAGAGGAACAACATTCACCTCTCTCCCATCTTCTGGTCTGCCTCCTGCTGAGAGTGAGGAAGCAAAGATCTTCACCAGTGGCTCAGCAACTTCCTTTTTCGCTTCCTGGAGAAACCTAGGATAAATCTGGTCTTGCCCTGGGTTTTTGTCAATCTTAATGGTTGTGAAAATTTCCTGCACATTAATTTCCTCTATATTGATCTGTCCAAGCTTGTTTCCCCGCTCCTCAAAGTTCCCATTCACAACAAGGTCCCTTTCCTTAGTGAAAACTGAGGCAGACAACTCATTTTGGGCTTCCCCTATCTGCTCAGACTCCTCGCGCTAGTTCCCTACACTATCCCTGATTGGCCCCACCTTCTCCCTGATCATTCTCTTATTCCTCACATATGAGTAAAATGCCTCTGGGTTCTCCCTAATCCTTCTTGCCAAGCCTTTTTTGTTCCCCCTCCTGGCTCTCTTCAGTCCATTTTAGAGCTCCTTCCTAGAAGCTTGTAACCTAGTAAGCATGGGTGGCACATTGGTTAGCACTGCTGCCTCACAGCGCCAGAGACCCGGGTTCAATTCCCGCCTCAGGCGACTGACTGTGTGGAGTTTGCACGTTCTCCCCGTGTCTGCGTGGGTTTCCTCCGGGTGCTCCGGTTTCCTCTCACAGTCCAAAGATGTGCAGGTCAGGTGAATTGGCCATGCTAAATTGCCCGTAGTGTTAGGTAAGGGGTAAATGTAGGGGTATGGGTGGGTTGCGCTTCGGCGGGTCGGTGTGGACTTGTTAGGCCGAAGGGCCTGTTTCCACACTGTAAGTAATCTAATCTAATCTATGAAGCTGTGCTAGACCCTTGCTTCCTCCACCTTACGTAAGCTGCCTTCTTTCTTTTGACAAGAAGCTCCTCTGTTCTCGTCATCTCAGGATCCTCAATCTTAGCCCTTCTTGCTTGACTCAGAGGAACAAATTTGTGCATCACTCGCAACAACTGCTCCTTAAACATTCTCCACATGTCTGTTGTGCCCTTTCTGTGGAACAATAGCTGCTAATCTGTACTTCCCAACTCCTGTTTCATAGCATCATACTTTCCTTTTTCCCAATTAAATATTTTCCCATGGTAACTGCTCCTTTCCCTCTCAATGGCTCTGGTAAATGTGAGGCAGTTGTGGTCACTGTTACCAAAGTGTTCTCCCACCGTGAGATCTGACACCTGTCCTGGCTCTTTGCTGAGTACCAAATCCAAAATGGCCTCTCCCCTCGTCGGTCTGTCTACGTACTGAGTAAGGAAACCCTCCTGAACACACCTGACAAAAATGGCTCCATCCAAACCATCTGCACTTAGGGGGTTCCAGTCAATTTTGGGAAAGATGAAGTCACCCATATCAATAACCCAGCTACGTCTGCACTTTTCCAAGCCGGCCTATGAGTTCTTTGATCTCCTTACTGCTATTAGGCGGTCTGTAGAATACCCTCAATGAGGTTGCTGCTCCCTTGCTGTTCCTAACTTCCACCCATACTGACTCAGTCGACAAACCTTCTTCGACAACCTTCATTTCTGTAGCTGTGATGCACTCTCTGATTAGTAATGCTACACTCTTTCCTCTTTTTCTACCCCCCTCTGTTCTTTCTAAATGTTCTAAACCCTGGGATAGCTAGCAACCATTCCTGCCCCTATGAAACCCACGTCTCCATTATGGCCACAACATCATGTCCCAAGTACTGATCCATGCTCTAAGTTCGTCACTCTTATTTCTGACACTCTTGCGTTAAAGCAGACACACTTTACCTGATTCCTTTATTCCATCACATGAATAACCTTACCGATAGATTCACTACATCCTATCTCTGCCTCATCTACAACTACCCCCTCTCAGATGATTGGCTCTGGTTCCCTCTCCACCAAACTAGCTTAAACCCTCCCGAACCACACTAGCAATCTCCCATCCAGGACATCTGTACCCCTCCAGTTTAGGTGCGACCCGTCCTTCATGTACAGATCCCACCTTCCTCAGAAGGCATCCCAATGGTCTAAATATCTGAAGCTCTCCCTCCTGCACCAACACGCAGCCACGTGTTAAGCTGCACTCGCTGCCTGTTTCTCATCTCACTATCTAGTGGCACCAGTAGCAAACCTGAGAGCATTACTCTACTCGTCCTGCTCTTCAGCTTCCAACCTAGCTCTCTGTGGTCACTTTTCAGATCCTCAATCACTTTCCTGGCTATGTCATTACTGCCAATGTATACCACGATTTCTGGCTGCTCACCATTCCCCTTCAGAATCCTGTAAACCCGAACAGCGACATCCCAGACCCTGGCACCTCAGAGACATCATGCCTTCCGGGAGAACTGCCCCTGACCACAAAATTTCCTGTCAATCCGTCTAACTATTGAGTCCCCTACCACTAGCACTTTTCTATTCTCCCCCCTTCCCTTCTGAGCCACAGTGCTAGGCTCAGTGCCAGAGACCTGATAACTAAGGCTTTCCCCTGGTAGGCCGTCCCCACCAGCTGTGTGCAAAACAGTATACATATTGTTGAGGGGAATGGCCACAGGGGATCCCTGCTCTATCTGTCAGTTCCTTTTCTGCCCCCTGACTGTAACCCAGCTGTCCTTATCCTGCGACTGAGGAGTGACCACTTCCCTGTACATCCCTCAATTTCCCTTGGATAAGGTGAATACCCAAGGTCTTTTCCCCAGGGTAGATGAGTCTAAAACTAGAGGTCATAGGTTTAAGGTGAAAAGAGAAAGATTTAAATGGGACCTGAGGGGCAATTTTTTCACACAAATAGTGGTGTGGGTATGGAATGAGCTGCCAGAGGAGGTGATGGAGACGGGTACAATTACAACATTTAAAAGGCATCTGGATGGGTCCATGGATAGGAAGGGTTTAGAGGGATATAAGCCAAATGCTGGCAAATGGCATTAGATTAATTTGGGATATCGAGTCAGCATAGACAGTTTGGACCAAAGGGTCTGTTTCCATGTTTGCATCTCTGTGACTCTGTGAGTCTATCTAAGTTTTGATGTCCCCATACATAATGTTGAATCATCCTGAGCATAGCCAATAGCCTGCTAATTCTTGGAAAATGTGGCCTACCTATGGCTTAACCAGTAGTATTTATAGACTGCTGAAGCTCACCATCAAATAAGACCACTCTATTTTTAATATTTGCATACATGTGAAACGAAGAGAAGTGGTAATGCAGTGCTGTTGTTGACCCTAACTTGGAAAAATTTTTTTTTTTCACTTTCTTAGAACATTTTTATTTACCTGTTATATAAACATTGGTGATGAAAAAATAACTTGTTAAACCAGGCGTAGTGTTATGAAACAGTAGATCATAGGATAAAATCTCCAGGAACATGTTCCACCAGCGCTGGCAGTCCTCTCGTTAAAATGATGAATGTGGGAGACTTTCACAGTAAGTAGCTTGATATAAACACTCTGCCGTGTTGTCAATATTATTTCACTATTTATTAATTTTACACTATTTTAATGGGCAGGTTTCACTGCAAAAGAAAGGAGATGCAGCCAGAGGTAAGGAAGAATAGATTGTTTTCTTTCTTACATCATCCCACTGAATTTTAAACACAGTGTACTATCAATAATTCGCTTAGACAATTGTGATAGCCTGTCACTATCTTGGACATTGTTATATAGGTACTCATTTAACTAATAGGTGTAAAACTGCCATGCATAAGCTTAAGAATTAGCTTTTTATGTGTAACAATCCTCTTTTTTTTTCAATTTAAGTGTTTAAGATACAAAAAGTAACATTCTACTTCTCGCATAGCAGAGGGTGCAGAGGAGATTTATTGGGATGGAAAAAACAAAGAACTATGTTTGCTGAAAATCAGAAACATTAACGGAAATTGCTGGGAAAACTCAGAAATCTGTCGAGAGAAAGCAGAGATAATTTCCAGTTGAATGACCTTTGTTCAGAACTGTTCAGATTTACCAAGTTGTTGCCTGGGCTTGAGAGTTTCAGTTATGAAGAGAAATTGTTTAGACTAGTGTTGTTTTCCTTGGAGCAGAGGAGCTGAGGGGGCATATTACTTGAGATGTATAAAATTACAAGGGGCAGAGATAGGGTAGGCAGGCAGAAACCTTTCAGCATGGTGGAAGGATCAATGACCAGGGGGCATAAATTCAAGGTAATCAGCCGGACATTTAGAGGAGATGTGATGAAAACTGGCTTCATCATGAGGGTGGTGGGAATCTGGAATGCACTGCCTGTAAGGGTGATAGAGACAGAAACCTTCATAATATTTATGAAGTACTTATATGCACAGTTGTGATGCCAAAGGCATTCATGTCTATGGTCCAAATGCTGGAAAATGGGATTAAAGTAGTTAGGTAGGGGTTTTGGACGAAAGCAAACACAATGGTCTGAAGAGCTAAAGGACTTTGATCTGTGCAGTAGACGTCTATCACTCATCGATACAGGCCATTCGGCCCAGCAGATTTGTGCCAGTTTATATGTTCTTGTTACCTGTCACTCAACTTCTTCGCATCTTATCTCATAACCTTCTAGTTTTCTTTTTCTCTCCCATTTCCTCCTCTAGCTTTCCCTTAAATACATTTATTTTACTGAGCTCAACTGCTCAATGAGATAGCAAGTTCCAGTGAACTATTCTCTGCGTAAAGAAGTTTTAATTGTTTTTTTTTTAATTGGATTTCTTTATTGGCTACCATCTATTTATTTCCCCAGCTCCGATATTTTCAGTTTGTACTTATAACCCATAATCATGTTGAAATGTCTTAAAGTGTTTTCACTGGCGAGCAATGGCGTATATTCTTGCATGGAGCTGTGATAATAGCACAATTATTGGGGAGGATGAAGCATAAACCCTTTAGGCAGGAAACTGCACTTTTATACATCTGACAATGGCATATCACTCCTGACAAGAGTCTCAGCATTAAAGCTTTTCCTCTGCAATCACCAGAACTGGGGCAAAAGGAACCAAACTTTGAGAAGAAGGTGGATTATAGCTCTCATGGAGATGGAGTACGTTCTGTTGACTTTTAATCTTAGCTAACTGATTAACGTCAGAGCAGGCAGATAGACTTTGACTGGTTAGGGCATTGCCATGGATATGTCACATTACTTTTCAGCGTAGACTCTAGCTTTGGTCAGTAATATGAAATGTGCGAAAACTAACTTCAATGGAAATAAGAATGGGCAGAGATGTAAACTGGGCTGTTGATTCACCATAACCTGGTTTGCACTGTCAGACAAACTCAAGATCTACCCTTTTCTGTACACTGTGGTGTCGATGGTATGACAGAGAATGATGGCCAGAAATGAAAATTTTGAGTCATTCCGTACAGACCCTTTTCCTGTTTAAAGCAGTCTCATTGGAATACAGACTAAGGTGGTTTGGATCAAAGTGATGATATTTTTCTGTGAGGGTATAAATCTGAAGCAGAGACCTTAACTGGCATCTTAACTTCAGTTTAGTGCCAAACATACCTGACTCTTCTACATGAATGAACTTCTAAATTCAAAACCTTGATCTTCCAGTGTAATGCAGAAAGGAGGACTTGCAATCATATAGCTCCTTTCACAACTCCTGAATATCCAAAGCAATGAGGTAAACTTCTGAAGCTTTTGGTGATTGTAGGAAATGTAGCACCAATCAGCACGCAGCAAGATACAACAGTCCTGCGCAAATTATTAGGTAAAAATTGGTCACAGGTCTACTGCTCTCCTTTTATATTGTGACATTAGATCTTTTATATGAGCTGAGTCTTGGATTAACATCTCATTCAAAAGAAGGCACTTTAGACAGAGTGTCGGTCAGGATTAGGTGCACAAATTTTAGGTTGGAACTTGACTCTGCAACTTGGTGCCTTCGAGACTTGATAAGGTGAAATAAGAAGCATTAATTAGAGTTGGAAAGTCAATATTGGAAGAGTGTTTCCTTTATTTAATAAAAGTTGTTTTGAGCTTGCAGACTAGCTTTTCAAAGAGCAACTACACATGGTCTTCAGACACATGCTGCTTTCCAATATATAATCATAGTTGGTTCTCCCTTAACAAAAAAAAACAAACACTTGACAACAGAACCACAGGAATTAAACAGCCCAGATTTATTAGCTAAGCTGCAAACAAAGGCTAATTTGAGCACAAACAGTCTGTACGTTGGACTGTCACTATGCGCAGAAACACCCTTACAATATCAATACAGTCACAGCATACTATCCTCAAAGCTTGAGTTTACTGTAGGTCTATACATGTATCTCAACAATCATAAATTCTTGTTGATGAGAGTAATATTGAGTGATGACTCAACAAAGGTCTTCGAGGTAATGAAAGGTGTTGATAAAACAGATGTAGAAAACATGCTGACACTTGTTAAGGTAGGTGGGGGAGCACCATGTAAAGGGAAAAGGATACCAGAAACAGAGGCCGTAAACATAAGCACAACAGTAATAAAACCCAATAGGAAATTCGAGAGAAATGCCTTTACATTAAGAATGGTTACACCGTGGAACTTACCACATGGACCATTTGAGGCAGATAGATACACACATGAAGGAGCAAATAATAGAAGGCGAATAGAGGTGGAAAGAAATTCCTGTGGAGCATGAACACCAGCATGGACCAAGTGGTTTGAGAGACCCATTTATATTCTATCGAGTTAATATGACCTGATACATATAAATGTTCTGAAAATAATTTTTGATCTGCTGTTCAATAATTTGTGTCTAATGTATCTACTTATCCAAATAGAGGCTGCACTAGGTAGGCTACAAAGTAGAACTCCAGAGTCCATCCTCCATTAGTGCTGTTGGTTGACCTGATGAAAATGAGACTTAACCACTGGATTACTGAGAGCAAATTGGACAATGTTTCCTAATGGTGATCCCTGCTGGGTTTGTGAACATCTAGTGACAATAACATCATTGTCACTGTGATTAATATCCTGCTAGTGCTCCATATCAAGTTCAGCATGTGGATTATATTTGGAAAGTGGATCTGGCCCATTCATAGAGCTGTATCTCAGAAAGAGATACCTTTGGGAGAAGATCAAAGGTATAGAAAAGTTAAGTGAGTCAAAAAGAAAGAGAGATATATGTTGTATGGTGCCATCTGCTAATCCAAAATGACCAAAGTGTACATTAGGTAAGGACCCATAACTGAACTGTTGCTTATCTTAGAAAACAAGAATATTATAATCATATTTCCATTTGGAGTCAAGCCTGCATTGCACTCAGGAGGTAATGAGATGCACCTGACTGATGATATGCTGCATCATCTCCCAGCCCGGTCAAAGTTCAAATGGCCTGTCAGCACCAGATTGTTTTCATCAGGTTGATGACAATTAGAGGCTGTAGATCTGCAACTACTGTATCTGACAAGCCTCTCAGATAGTGCAAGCAATGAAACACTGACAGCTGCTCAGTGATAAGGCTGCAGAGTTTAAGTCAAGGGCTAATGTGGTTTGACTTGGAGCAAAGCAAATGAAAAAGCATGGAAGTTGAGGGGGATACTGAACATCAAGAACAGAGTAATGACTGCTCTGAACTTTTTTTAACCAAAATTTTCTCGACATAATTAAGCAAGAGAGAAATTAATGAATACTGACATGGTTTCCAAACCTTGTTAATATTTCCAGTACCATGGAGGAAGTTGTTTTTGGATTTGTTTGGTGATTATGTTATGATCCCTGGAAAGATTGATAACCTCAAAATGATATTCAGATTTCTGTTAGTTGACGTAAGTGACTGACATGCAATTTCACATTTTAAATCTCCACTGTAAGAAACAAGCTAAAAGTTTGTGCGAAGATTTGTAGCTCGGGTGCTCGTTGTTGTGGTTCTGTTCGCCGAGCTGGAAGTTTTTGTTGCAAACGTTTCATCCCCTGGCTAGGCGACATCATCAGTGCTTGGGAGCCTCCTGCAAAGCGCTTCTTTGATGTTTCCTCCGGTGTTTATAGTGGTCTGTCCCTGCCGCTTCCGGTTGTCAGTTTCAGCTGTCCGCTGTAGTGGTTGGTATATTGGGTCCAGGTCGATATGTTTGTTGATGGAGTTTGTGGATGAATGCCATGCCTCTAGGAATTCCCTGACTGTTCTCTGTCTGGCTTGCCCTATGATAGTAGTGTTGTCCCAGTCGAATTCATGTTGCTTGTTGTCTGCGTGTGTGGCTACTAAGGATAGCTGGTCGTGTTGTTTCGTGGCTAGTTGATGTTCATGTATGCGGATTGTTAGCTGTCTTCCTGTTTGTCCTATATAGTGTTTTGTGCAGTCTTTGCATGGTATTTTGTACACTACATTAGTTTTGCTCATGTTGGGTATCGGGTCCTTCGTTCTGGTGAGTTGTTGTCTGAGCGTGGCTGTTGGTTTGTGTGCCGTTATGAGTCCTAGGGGTCGCAGTAGTCTGGCTGTCAGTTCCGAGATGCTCCTGATGTATGATAGTGTGGCTAGTCCTTTTGGTTGTGGTATGTCCTCGTTCCGTGGTCTTTCTCTTAGGCATTTGTTGATGAAGTTGCGCGGGTATCCGTTTTTGGCGAATACCTTGTATAGGTGTTCCTCTTCTTCTTTTTGCAGTTCTGGTGTACTGCAGTGTGTTGTGGCCCTTTTGAATAGTGTCCTGATGCAGCTTCGTTTGTGTGTGTTGGGCTGGTTACTTTCATAGTTTAGGACTTGGTCTGTGTGTGTGGCTTTCCTGTTTACCCTTGTAGTGAATTCTCCGTTCGGTGTTCTCTGTACCATCACGTCTAGGAATGGGAGTTGGATTCCTCACAGGAATCCGATTCACGAGAGAAGAAAAAAAGGATAGCCAACTCCAATTCCTCGACGTGATGGTACAGAGAACACCGAACGGAGAATTCACTACAAGGGTAAACAGGAAAGCCACACACACAGACCAAGTCCTAAACTATGAAAGTAACCAGCCCAACACACACAAACGAAACTGCATCAGGACACTATTCAAAAGGGCCACAACACACTGCAGTACACAAGAACTGCAAAAAGAAGAAGAGGAACACCTATACAAGGTATTCGCCAAAAACGCGCAACTTCATCAACAGATGCCTAAGAGAAATACCACGGAACGAGGACATACCACAACCAAAAGGACTAGCCACACTACCATACATCAGGAGCATCTCAGAACTGACAGCCAGACTACTGCGACCCCTCGGACTCATAACGGCACACAAACCAACAGCCACGCTCAGACAACAACTCACCAGAACGAAGGACCTGATACCCAACATGAGCAAAACTAATGTAGTGTACAAAATACCATGCAAGGACTGCACAAAACACTATATAGGACAAACAGGAAGACAGCTAACAATCCGCATACATGAACATCAACTAGCCACGAAACAACACGACCAGCTATCCTTAGTAGCCACACACGCAGACAACAAGCAACATGAATTCGACTGGGACAACACTACTATCATAGGGCAAGCCAGACAGAGAACAGCCAGGGAATTCCTAGAGGCATGGCATTCATCCACAAACTCCATCAACAAACACATCGACCTGGACCCAATATACCAACCACTACAGCGGACAGCTGAAACTGACAACCGAAAGCGGCAGGGACAGACCACTATAAACACCGGAGGAAACATCAAAGAAGCGCTTTGCAGGAGGCTCCCAAGCACTGATGATGTCGTCTAGCCAGGGGACGAAATGTTTGCAACAAAAACTTCCAGCTCGGCGAACAGAACCACAACAAACAAGCTAAAAGCAATATTGTCTAAACACTATCCAGTTAGCAACTTATACTCTAAAAGATCCACCATTCAACTTTTAAAACAACCAACACTCCTCTGTATGTTTACACTTCGCTCTGACTCTTAAATGAATACTCCAATCACCAAAACTAAGTAAATCTTCCAGTCTCATGTTTTCTTTCATGCACACTGTCTATTCAATTTAAGTATGAGCTCCCACTCACACTCTGTATAGTGAACAAAGGTCACTGATTTTCTCTGCTTTGTCTCAGGTCCTTATGGAATAGTTGCATCTGTGAGTTTCAGGGACGTCTTAGGAAAAGATGTAACACAATCTTAAACAATGGCTTCCAATAGATTATTCTCTCCTGAAGCCCATCACACAGGTCTTGAATGCAGAAAAAATGTTAATTATATATTCTTTACACCACAACTGTATTCTAACTTGAAATTAAATAGTCAGTTTAAAGTATGACCATTTGTAATAAGCTGTGTCACATTAGTGACGGCAGAACTCTGTTCATTCCTCTATTTTACTGTAAAGTGGCTATCCCAGAACATAATCTTCTTGCCTTTGTATTTGTTACCATTAATAAATACATCCTAAGAGAACAGTTCAGCCAGATTATTATACTTAGGTTTTGAACTTCATACATTATCTATTTAACAAGTTTGATGCAATTGATCATGGACAAGGTTTGGCCCCTTTAAGATCTCTCTGTTTTCTGCTAAACAATATTAACAGCCCAATTCCATTCACTGTCTATGGCTGCTATAATTGTAAAAGTAAATCCAAAAATTCGGGTAAGCCTTACTAACTGTATAAATGTGCAGTTATGGCCATTGTTAACCCGAGAAAAATGTTTCCTCAACTACTAAGGTTTTCATGTTGTTCCTGGAGATTTTTAACTTCTAATTAAGCTTTTTACAGAGCCAATACTGCACCTTACAATATTTCATGCTTTATTTTAAAATAACTTTCAGTATTGCTGCAAGAATATCTCCAAGTTTATTTTTATGAGGGAGCAAAGGTGTACAGCGTTGTGCATCATTAGAGAAGGAGACCTCCTCTCGCCTCCCTATCAAACCCAGCACGAACTGCATCCATATTCCATTCTTCACAACTTTGTAAATAAATGTCTGAAATGTGATGCTCCTTCATGTTGCGCTGGCTGTAGACATTCTTTAAGTGTAGGAATCAGGAGTTTATTCTACTCCCCGACTGTTGAACTCAGTGTTCAACTGCATTTATTTAAACTTTGTGCTGTGTCAGACATGCAAACACATGACATGACATGATTAGGATTGAAATGTAGGTGGCTGTTATGCAGAACTTATTGGTTTTCTTCATGTATGTTTAGTAACTCATTGGGACGCAATGTAAGTGGTATCACTGAACATCTTAAATTTTATCGGTTCACATTGCATGTGTAAGACCTTCCCTGTGTTTAAGCAAACAACAGTGATATGATAATTAGAACATGAATGGTGCATTATACTCTAATGGCTTCTCTCACTCGCATATAATACTATCATGAGTCAAGAGCCTTTCAAATTAAGGAGGTCGCGCGATCTAAGTGGGACATGCATCTCATTGGTCAGCCTAATTAAATCTCTTCCAATGACTGAGGGAAGATAAATGTTGACTGTGACATAACCCCTCAGATGCTTTCCAAGTCCAGCTCATCAAATGAGCTGAGTATGTTTACGTGGATCCCAAATGAATGTGCATTTGCAGCATAATCTGTGCTGCCCTGAAATGAAGGTGTTTTGGTTTGCTCTTCATTGTGATTGCGATGTATATGCAGCCTGAATCAGACACCAGAATTGATCCATCATTGCAACAAGGATCAGTAAAGCTCCACTGGCTGAGGTAGGCCAGCTCCATTTCACTTTGGAGTTAGTTCAGCCCTCTACATCAACTTAAACTGCACTGAGTTGATTATCTCTTTCAGCACTGTTTGGAAAACTGCCTGGTGGGGACAGAAACTGACTATGTTTACTGCCTAGTATTCTTTACCATCTTTAGCATCTCCTACCAATGAATCACTGCCATCAAAATTAAGAACAGACTTCCTCTCACTTCCACCCCTCTCCTCACTCTTGTAGGTTTTGTATCAAATGGGATACCGATGAATGGGAACAAAGGGTGGATATTTACTTCCTTGGGTCTGTTCTTCCACTCATTCAGATTATGAACAAAATCTTTCCATCTCAGATTAAAACTTAATAACTGATTCAGCAAAAAGTGCAGTTTGCAGGTGTGAGTTCCACATTTCCACCACCTTTTGCCTGAAGAGGCTTTTTTTAGGTGTGGTTCTGAACTCCAGACTTTGTCTCCTGGTCCTTTACTCCTCAGCCAGCTGAAATAGTTTCTTCCAATCCGCGCTATCTGTTCCCTCTGTTATCCTGAAAATGTTGATCAAATCACCCTTAACCTTTATGGTCTAGGCCATGTAGCCCTACTGTTTAATATTCAGAGTCCAGGCGTAATTCCAGTAAGTTTACATTGTATTTCTTCCAAGACTAATTTGTGTTTTCTAAGGTGTGGTGCCCAGAAGTGCTTGCAGTACTCCAGGTGTGATCTAACCACAGCTTTTTACATCTAAAGCATTATTCTGTCCCTTTGTATTCTGCAGCTACAATGGTAAGAGCTCCATTAGTCATTTTGTAAATTTTCAGTGCTCATCTTTGACATTTTAATGATCAGTATATCTAAACAACCAACCCTCTTCAGTTATTCACTCTTTCTAGCTTTTCAACATTTGGGAAATGTCCTGCTTTTACGTCCAAAATGGATGGTCTCACATTTTCCTACAATTAAGTGTATTTCACCTTCACAAAATTGTCATGTCAATGCTTCATTGGGCATCATTGCACGGGTTCCAAAGGGAATTTGTTTTCTGCCTATTCCGTAAGGAACATTCTCAATCCTTTCTCCTCTTGTGACTTGTATTTCAAAAGACAAGTGTGTGCCAACAGCATGAGAAGTATTTATGGATTCAGTGTAAATGTTACCAAGTTGGCAAATCTCCAACATAATACACAATGATTCTTGATCTGGAAAGTAAAAAGTAAGTAATCGTTTTCAGATCCCTTGTTTTCAAGAATTCTAGTTAAGCCATTGTTTCCCCCTCACTTGCAGAAGAGGTGTGCTATTGTTCAGGGAGTAGGTCTTATGTCGCATTGGTATTGTCATAGAATTCCTACAGTGTGGAAGCAGGCCATGCAACCCATCGAGTCTACACCAACCCTCTGAAGAGTAGCCCACCCTACCCTATAACCCTGCATATCCCATGGATAACCCACCTAATCTGCACATCCCTGGACACTATGGTCAGTATAGCATGGCCAATCCATCTAATCTGCACACCTTTGAACTGTGGGAGGAAACTGGAGCACCAGAGGAAACCCATGCAGATACAGAGAGAATGTGCAAACTCTACACAGTCACCTGAGGCTAGAATCAAATCCGGGTACATCACGCTGAGGCAGCAGTGTTAACCACTGAGCCACTGTGTCACCAAAGTACTGCCCAAATGCTTGTATTCATAGCTTAGGTAGAGAATTGAATGTTTTCTACACAGGGAGTGGTTGAGAAAAAGAGTTAGATGTTTTCAAAAAGAGGCTAACCAAGCACTTGAGGGAAATGTAAATGTTGTCTAAGGCAACATTTCTAAAAGGGTTAATGTAGGAGACTAAATTAAGCTCAATCCAATCTGATGATCATGTAACTTTGAGTGAGGAACGTCATCACTGTCTTCTACACTCTTGGTTAATATGTCTAACTTGCCAATGTAAATTAACCTACTGTTATCATGCAGTAAACAACATCTATTTTCGTTAAAAATCACACAACACCAGGTTATAGTCCAACAGGTTTAATTGGAAGCACTAGCGTTTGGAACGCCGAACCTTCATCAGGTGGTTGTGGGAGCGTCGCTCCAAACGCTACTGCTTCCAGTTAAACCTGTTGGACTATAACCTGGTGTTGTGTGATTTTTAACTTTATACACCTCAGTCCAACACCGGCATCTCCAAATCATACATCTATTTAACGCAAGCACCTCTTCTCGTTAAGATTCATTAATGGTTCATCCTCCGACTCTATATAGCCAGTATGGAAAAGAAGATCATCACACCCAGAAGTGGCATTTTAGATTAGTTTTGATAAGTTTCCTTTGCAGGTCTATAAGTTCCTGCTAACCCTTTGATTTCTATTTTTGTTATAGTGTCCCGCCAAGGGCTGACTAATTAATGGAATATTTACTTTAAAAGGATAAAGGAAGATTGGTGGCAGCATCCCAACCCTACCTGGTTAGCTGGATATGGTTAGTTCTGCAGCACATGCAGCAACAAACCCACGCCTGTTATCTCAAACAATCTTGCAACCTAACTTTCACAACTACCAAATGTAAAAAATGATTGAACTCCATTAGTCACACAGGATCAAATTAAGCATAAGCTCAGGATAGCATAATGTCACATCCTGGGTTGATGGTTGTGTCTAGGCTTTTCCCTGTTACACCTGGAATGATTGGAATATCACCTTCACAGCTTTGTGGAGACAAATGCCTCAGACTGTACAGACTGGCTGTCTCCTACTAATCAGAGTCTACCAGAGAAGAGAGAGGCTCACGTTACATCTTATATAAAGTACATTATACAATCATTTGAGGACTAAGGACTTGATATTTAGTTCATATACTTGTTATTAACATTTCCATATGTAACTATTCTAAAGTAAATCTAATCTTGTTGTTTGTTTTCCAAAATAGCTGTAAGTACAGTCCTCAAAAATAAGTGCAAATTGAAGATAAGCCTATTTAGCTTTAAAGTCTATGGAAGCCTACAATCTCCCCATGATGGTATATATCTGCCTTTGAGAATGATTCAAGAGGTTTTGCCGCTCCAAAGATATCTGCATCAATCCTGAACTTGCCTTTCATCAGCTTGCATCCAAATCACATTGTTCCTCAACTATAGTTTGGCTCAAAACAAAGCTCAGTATTAATCTCTTTGATCCCAGTTAATGAGCTGAATCTTGTCATATTTTGCCAAGTCTCAGTTTTGTAGAGTTCACACAGGGTTTCTCTCCTTGAGGCCCAGTGAGATTTCTCACCAATCAGCTCCAAACCCATTTCATTAACTAACCACTCTGCCCCTAGGAAGATTCATATGTCCTACTGTGGTCCAATTTTACCACCTATCATAGCTAGGAGAACTCACCACTGCTGATAATCCAGCTCAGACTGGTATCCTTGGTGTGGGCACTACCCTTAAAAGGTCACTATAGCCCTGGAGCTGCCCTACACAATGACTGATATTTGCCCAGGCAAGACAGAGAAGGGAAAATTAACATCTCAACATATGGAGAGGTACATGGACATACTGCTGGAGGGGTTGGTGTAGAGGTGGGCTATTGCCTTCCATCAGGACTGAAAGTGGAGGCCATGATATGAGACCATGGCAGCCTGGACCAAGGTTGCCAATGAGGTCAGTGCAGCCTCAGCCATCTGGAGAAATATCCAGTACCGTAGGAAGAAGGTGAATGACCTTCTCCACTCTTCTGCCTGCTACCTCACATACACTCTATCTTTCCCTCTGGATACACCTCCAACTAATGCGCATGTTCTACCCCTCTCATTATTGCATGCTACACTCTCTTCCATCACTCACTCACACACACGCACATCCATGCCATTGCAGCCAACCCTATATCGTCTCTGCACTGCCTACTCACTCACTCAGGCCAACTCACCACTTCTCTCCCCAACACCACACCTCCCACCACCCACTCCCTTATGCCCCGCATCAGCACTAACAGCCATACCATCCACTTTAATCTTATTCAGTCCCTCCCTTTCTCTCATTCCATGGAATAATAGTGATGGACCAGAATCATGGAATTCCCACCCTCAGGCTACAGTGAGTCTACCATCAGCACATGGACTGTAGTGGTTCAAGCAGGCAGATCACTCCCTTCTCAAGGCAACTAGGAACAGACAGTGAATGTCCACATCCAATGAGTGAATAAGAAAACACAACAAGGCAGGAAGATTCAAGAGATTTCTGAAATTTAGCTCCTTATCCCTTATGAGGAGGGGTCCTGACTCTGATTGTGTCCAAGCTGCTGGACTGGTATCGGAGGTTGTCCTTAATTTAATGTGCCAAGAACCATGAGTGGAGTCATCTCCCTTGCTGCGATTGAGGACTACTGCCAACTATAAGCTTCCTGACTCTATATCTGTGCTAAATGGCAAGGCATGACAGATGTACTGTCAGCCTGGTACCACAGTCTGATGGAGGCAGCATTCAAAAACACTGAGCAACGCAGGGACGCTGTGAGCATCCAGTTAAGATCAAAATGAGTGTGCGAGTTCTTCGAGAGTAAACAAATAGCTCTGAGATGCAGCCTGGTCCAGTCTGTGAGCTGGGTGTATGAACTTTGAGAAATGTCCTTACAACAGCACTCCAACTCTAATTGCTGGTATACCCTGAAGTTAAGCTTTAAAGAACCAAAGTGTCTGAAAGTTAGTAGTTGTCGGGTATCCATGGATGAGGATACATGTGGCTGGTACCTTGCAGTGTATCCTGAAGTGTTTTTCCAAGATGGCAGCCTGGAGGAGAAGGTAGCGAGCTTAAGTTGCCAGGTACCGGTTCAGACTTTCACATATGGAAGCCTTCTCTGATCTACCACCTTGGACACCAGTCACCAACATCTCAGGGCATGCTCCACTGGTCGTGACCACCAGCATCACCCATCTATCCATGGACATTGTCATTAGGCATGTACCTTTCTCACCTCACTGTCACGGCACATCTCCAATCCACTTGAAAGATAACTTTCCACTTCTAGGGTGGACTATGGAGCATATCAGGACCTCTCAATGCAATGCATGCAGGGACCAGCTCATGGACTGGAACAGGCTGCATCTCAATGTTATTCATTCTCCACTCACTTTGCACATGTTTGAATCCTCATAGAGTCCCTGCCTTCCCTTGCTTTGATGTTTTGCACTTTGCCCCATCAACGGTACCTTAAAGACTCAGAGTACTGCTATCTTGTTGTGTCCTTTAGCAACAGCATAAAACTAGACAGCTTTTTATGTCTATCCACTGTCACTAGTCAAGGGAGTTACTGTATGACACTGTGAGATGTCCATTTGGGATTTGTGCCATGTGCCACCTGACTACACAGCAAAATATAGAATCTTCAATCAAATGGCCGTGTCTCAAGGTCTAAGAGGAGTAGCCATCAGTTAAGTCAAGGGGCACCTTTAGTCAGGGTACTCAGGCATGGTAAGTCAATAGCAGCCTCTAATATCAGTCCAGTTAACACAATCAGGTAACACAATTGGGGTATCCATTCCCCGGAAGGCCAGAGAGTAGTCTATGGTCAGCTCTGTGGATCTACTGCAACCCCCTCAATCCAGGAGTTGAGGGATCACACCCTGGATCTGGTCAGCCATCATTCAGGGCTGGATCAGTGGTGCTGGAAGAGCACAGCAATTCAGGCAGCATCCGACGAGCAGCAAAATCGACGTTTCGGGCAAAAGCCCCGAAATGTCGATTTTGCTGCTCATCCGATGCTGCCTGAATTGCTGTGCTCTTCCAGCACCACTGATCCAGAATCTGGTTTCCAGCATCTGCAGTCATTGTTTTTACCTTTTACATCATTCAGGGCTGTCCAAACAAGTCAGTCAATAGGGTCTCTCCTTGAGTCTGTAGCTGCTCTGGGGGGAGGGGCACGATTAACAAGGACCGATGCTGTGGAGAGGAAGCTGGGGCATTCAATTACGGAGATTGGAGGAAGCATGCTGGGAGATTGAGGGGATAACAGTTGTCAAAGAGGCAACTCAACATATAAGGGAGTATGTGATAGAGCATGAGAGGATGGTCATCGACAGTCAAGGTTAGAGAGGTGCTGGAAAAGCACAGCAGTTCAGGCAGCATCCAAGGAGCAGTAAAATCAACGTTTCGGGCAAAAGCCCTTCATCAGGAATACAGGCAGAGAGCCTGAAGGGTGGAGAGATAAGTCAACACCACCCTGCTTTCATTGGGAGCCCTGAGCAGCGCTATGCTTAGGATATTCACTGGGCATGCTTGGACACTGAAGGTAATGTAGGGAGCTGAAGAGTTAGATAGTTAGAACATGAGGAAGCTCAAAGCTAATGGGCTGACCCAGAAGGCAGCCAAGAAGGGATTATGAAAATTTGGGAAGTCACCTAGACTAAGAGGCTGAGCCTATGACTCCCTGCCTGAAGCATGGTGGCTGGTGCCTTCCAATATGATGCAAACAGCAAGAGCATAATGGAGATGAAAATGGCTGTTACCACACCCGGAGTGAGAGGATCAGTGTTTCTCTCTGCAGATGTGTCTGGGCACAGCTATAAGCACAAGTAGGTAAAAGTGAGGACTGCAGATACTGGAAACCAGGGTCTAGATTCGAGTGGTGCTGGAAAAGCACAGCCAGTCAGGCAGCATCTGAGGAGCAGGAAAATTGACATTTCGGGCAAAAGCCCTTCATCAGGAATCTGATGACGGGCTTTCGTCCGAAACGTCGATTTTCCTGCCCATCGGATGCTGCCTGACCTGCTGTGCATTTCCAGCACCACTCTCATCTAGACACTGTATGCACAAGTGTATATATGTCTCAGAGGGGGAGACGGTCAAGTGTCCAAAAGGAGTGAGTAGGCAGGGTTAATCGATTAGGTGGGTTGGAATGCATGAGAAAATATGTTGCATGCAATAGTGAGGGTGGTAGACCATGATTCCTGGTGGTAAGATGGTGCAGTAATAGAGAGAAAGTGAGTATGAGGCAGTAGAGAAAAGATGGTGGCACTTACCCTTGTAAGTGGAGAAGATCATTGACCTTCTTCCAGCATTGTTGGGCAATCCTCGGGACTGCCCTAGGTGCTTAGGATGGCAAGGTGTGAGATGCCTTGGCCTCCTCTGCCAGTCCTGAGGAAAGAGGACAACCTTCCTCTTCACCACCTTGTCCACCAGACCCTGTAAGTCCATGCCAGCAAAACAGGATAGCAACTTCCCTGTGTCCAATGTATCTGGAGCACTTGACACGAATCCTGCAGGACAGGTCCAGACTGGTAGGACTTGACCTGATGTGCAACTACATTTTAGATATGGTGCCAGGACTGGGAATCTCTGATGTGGGGATTGCTTCTGCCCACGCGAGAAGTAGGACATGACTAGTGGGATGCGATATAAACACAGTGCACCGGTAGTGAAGTGAGTTTAGCAAGACAGCATGAGAAATCCAGCTGGGCCTCAGCAAGAGAAAGCCTTTTTGAGACTTTGTCGAAATTGGCACTTGGCCAATTTTCAGTGAAATCCATCCACATGGATTGACCCAACAAAAGGTTAGGATGTTTTAGCTTGACTCTGATGTTCAGATTTAACATAACACTGAAATTGCGACCTTAACAGAGCACTATGCAGCATGCAACTCCAGCGTGCTGGTTGTTGACTTAAAATCTACTGATTTGGCAATACAGCTCAGCTATTGTGTAGAGTTCCTGTTTATCCAACAAGGTAGTCTAACTGTATTGAGTTCCTGTTTATTCAGCAAGGTAAGGGTTACCGACTATGTAACTCCGTGCAGTTCCTGTTTATTCACAGGATGCTCTCAGTGGGGCCTATGGCTTGTCTCCTCATGCAGAATCACAGAACCACTAATCCCTGGGCACCGTGTGTGCCTCTGGGGATATGAGCTCAGCTCACATGATGTTGCAAGGTCATTTTATTTTAATGGGCTAGAATTTGTCAGCAATTTCATAGCAAGTCAAAGACACACACCATTATTAGTGTGTAAGAAAATTCAGTGATCTGTGACAAGGACTGGGTATGTTTGGAGCTGTGAATCTCCACAAACTTGCACCGCTCTACCTCTAGCATTCCAATAATGAGTATCTGATGCCAGTGTCCCCCTGAATTTCAAGAAATAATAATTGAATTGATTGAATAAAGTTAAGATAGAAATTTCATGATACAAATGCTCATTTAATTTTGTAATGTACGCCCTTGCAATGCCACTCAACATTAGATGAGCAGAAAGAAAACAATTGACACTATGGGATGTTACAATCATAGATCAGAACCTCAAATATGATAGGAATCTTTTAGCCCTTAATTCTAAATTATGTTGTTTTTTTAATAGGGGACTGCTACAGGAACAAAATAACTGTAGCTGCAAATTCAGTGAGTGGCTGGCAAAGTTTCTGTGTGGGACTGATGAGAGGTCACACCAAAATGTATCAAACAAACTTGAAACAGACTGGACTATGATCTCCTATGAGTACAAAGGTAACAAGGGGTTGACAAGTCCCTGCTTAGCTACAAGCCAGTCCCTGTCCCAAACTGCAGACACATTCTGTGATTTTCCCTTTGAAGAATACACAAAGACAGGGGTTAAAAAAGCCAGTTTCAATTCTAGAGTAGTGTACTAATGGGAATGCTCTTACATGTAACAGCCTGGGTTTGAGTATCAGTGTTCTGTGAAGCCAACAGCAGAAAAACTATTCCTAGTCACCCTTGTGTTACAGGTAAAGGAACGATATCTCTCATTCCAAATGCTGCATACTAAATGAGAAGGAACATGATAGCAAAAGTACTTGTCTCACCCTGAATGCTGGTATTCAATCACAGTCAATAGGAATCAGATCTACAGAATCTCAACCAATATGCAAAACTAAGGTTCCTGAAACTGACTGATAAACTACCAATGACAACATTACCAGTAATCTCCACTGCAGTGGCCACAAGGTTCAACTATTCACTCTTCAGCTGACTCATCTGTATATCTGTTATACAAATGAACCTCAATAATCTGAAGAAGATCTTAAGGTCCCAATAGAAATATTATATTAGATTACTTACTTACAGTGTGGAAACAGGCCCTTCAGCCCAACAAGTCCACACCCAGACCCATTCCCCTACATTTACCCCTTCACCTAACACTACGAGCAATTTAGCATGGCCAGTTCACCTAACCTGCACATTTTTTGGATTGTGGGATGAAACCAGTGCACTCGGAGGAAACCCACGCAGACACAGGGAGAATATGCAAACTCCACACAGTCAGTTGCCTGAGGTGGGAATTGAACCTGGGTCTCTGGCACTGTGAGGCAGCAGTGCTAACCACTGTGCCACCGTGCCGCCCTCAAAGAGGTTTTCCAACATTGATCGTGTCTTTTGTTTACAATTATTAAAAGTGAACTCAGCTTACTGAAATGTTGCCAAGAATAGTCCTGAACATTGATGGGAGCCCAGGCAAATGACTGACCACCCATCTTCTCTCCTCACCCTTTCCATGGAGTTCTGCACAGGGGTGTACCCTCTCTGGGTCAGCCGGGCTGGACACCAACAGCGAAACTGTTACTGTCTTTGGGGGGGGGAGGGGGTGACAGTTTTGCTGTTGGTGTCCAGCCCAGCTGACCCAGAGAGGGAGGGGAGGGTGGGGAGGAAGGGAAGAGATCAATTTTTAAATTAACCTTATTGTGACCAATCAAGGGAGTGGGTGAAAAAAGAAGAGGAGCCAGATTATCCATCCTCACCCAGGACCTGAATAGTTTAGGATATTTCCATCTGGATCTGGAAATTAAGGAATCTCACGTGGTGTCTAGTAGTTATAGGGGTCTCACTCCTGAAAGTAGTAAAAGTGGTCATGGAGGTATTTTGCATGATTAATTCTTAATTTGTACTTTTTCCTTTTCCTTTCCTTCTCATAGAATCACAGGCTCAGAGATATTTACCGTCAGCACAAGTGAACAAAGATTCGAATTCATTTATCCCATTTGTCTTTCTTCTCCCACTATTAATACTATTGTTTCTTCTATTTCTCCTTATTTATTTAACTTGACTTCCATCTTATTTCTTCTCAACCTTTCTTCTGTTTCTTTTTCAATCCTCAATGTTACATTGACCTTGCTGTACTAATATCTGCTCACATTTCCAACAATTTATAGCACAACCATTTCTGAGCTGAAGGAAGAGAAAAATAATCCAACTCAAAATTAGGGCAGGGTAGGGCGGGAGTAAACTATAAAGCAACAGAGCTGCTGATGGATTGTTGACTCCCTTAATACAATATTTCATTTTTATTACTATCTTAGGAGTTAGTAGTGCCTATGGAAAACAGGAGTATGAATGAGCAGCTCAAGGACCATTTGGAATCAGAGGAGGCCTTTCTCTTCCAACAGGTCCTCCTCTCTCGTCTCTGGCCCTTTCAATCTGCGCTGACCCCGCAAAGCCCAAAATCTCCAGTCCCAGTGGAAACTGTGTTACAGCTTCTAAACCGCTCTGTCATGTTGTGGAATGTTTGCCAAATTACGTGGTTTTCGGAGACTGTGCTGAAGCTCGCTAAAGCATAAAATACAAGATTTCCCCATCACGTTATTAGCCTACTATACCTCGTCTGTAATTCATCCTTCTGATGAACCCTAATTGTGAAGTTTTCCTGCCATGAATTGTGCGTGTTTCATTTTTTTAAATGCAGGGTCAGGTTTGTTCACTTCATGTGAATGCTCATCTTTTGTCCAGCACGGT
This sequence comes from Chiloscyllium plagiosum, assembly GCF_037043375.1. Lineage (NCBI taxonomy): Eukaryota > Metazoa > Chordata > Chondrichthyes > Orectolobiformes > Hemiscylliidae > Chiloscyllium > Chiloscyllium plagiosum. Next base: position 18,139,682 of record NW_028270153.1, on the reverse strand, counting down.
AAGGGTTAACAGTAATCCATGTTGACATTGTGATCCTTTTAAGTTTCTCTGATGAGACAGCTTTTATCATAGTTGACAAGAAGTTGACTCTTCAATGGAATAACCTTAATGAAGTGAACTCAACCATAAAGGCGATCACATATTTGCTGAGGTACTGCTACAACAAGCCTCAAATGCTTAATCTCTGCTATGTCTGTTAATGGGAGGAGGGAAAGGGGGCTAGATGGGGCCAGGTTTTCCCCATAATTTCTGGCAGAGTCATCAGAGTATGCAAGTCCAGAACACCCAGCAAAGATGTTCTTTCTCACTACAAAGTAGCTTGTTCCTACAAATTCTGATTAGAAAACCTCACCAGAGAGTGTGCAGCTGGCAAAACAGAGTCAGAGAGATTGGAACACAGAGAGAATGGCTCCAGAAAGTGAAATAAATTGTCAGAGGTTCTCCCAACCTGTCAGTGAGCTGGACTTGCATTCAGTGTATATTTGAAATTTCCTCATTTGTTTGATATTATGGAGAATATTCCTTTGCTTTCCCATATTAAATGTATGGCAAAAATCCTACTTTTTCTTCGTGCAGTTTCATAAGAAGGGGGGGATACAATGGCAGGGAGAATGGACAATCAGCGAAGCCTCCAGCAGACCGAAGCCAAATGAAGGATATTTCACTACAGTGTAAAGCCCCTTCCACACTCCTCCAAGAATATGGCTTGGTTCAGATTTCAAAAGAGCACCCCCTGCTGTGCTGGTGTGGCAATTTTCTGTCTCATGCACTCACTATCACCCAGTAATTTTGTTCTTCTCATTGATGTTAAATTTTGCCAGTTCAACCCAGCCAGCAATCAGGTTGAAATCAGTGAACTGAGGAAAATGTAACAGAATTAGTCTTGCTCGTTAAAGAACTTCAACAATGTTACACCTAGCTGGATGAAGTAGAACTGGACTTTTATAATTGTGCTAAGTTTATAATTACTGCTGTGTAGCCTCACTGACCCTAAAAAAAAATAATTTTACGCGGGTATATGATTGCAAGCTGACTATTTAAAAGCTGATAACATACAGCACACATGAGAACTTCCCCCTCTACCATGAACCCCCACATTATTCTGTGCTTGTGAATTATGGAACTAAGGTGTAAATTTACAGCTCACCTGAAATGACATGTACCTCACAGCCATTACTAAGGTTAATTTGTACCTTTAATAGCATGGTCATGATTGCTTCTGGCCAGGTTTTTTCCTCAAGGCAGTTGGTTCATGCATAAGGGTTAATCCAGAATTTTGATGTGGAAGTACCAGTGTTGGACTGGTGAGGACAAAGTCAGAGGTCACACGGCACCAAGTTACAGTGCTACAGGTTTATCATTGACTTCACTTGACGAAGGAGCAGCACTCTGAAAGCTTGTGATTTGAAATAAGGCTATTGGACTAATACCTGGGGGTTGTGTAACTTCTGACTTTATCCAGAATTCTGTGGTAACAGGTATCCTTTTAACCTGTACTATGTGATTGTCTTCAGTGAACTTGCCCCTTGGAATCATCCTTTGGATTTGATACCAATCCTTTACAATGTGCTGGTATAAGGTGCATTTATAGCACATCATCCATCTACTTTTTTCAGAGAAAAAGCCAACCACATACACCAGCTATTTTTCATTTCAAAAGCACACTTGTGATTTGTTTCAGGGAAGAAGATAATATTGGTACCGCTTCACCGAGTTAGTTGCAGGATGACCTTGTCAATCTGGGTGACCCGCAACCAACCTTCATATTCCTTTCTGCTTTCCCTCCATGACAACCCCATTGACTTTGAACTTCTACACATTCCCACCTAATGTTTTTATCTAAGTATTTATCTCCTGATTTATCACCTCAGCCACAAGTATACAGTTATGCCACGCATAATTATACACCATCCCCAACTCCACACCCCTTGGACAACAGGGTTGACTTAAATGTGAAAAAAAATCTCAGTCTTTTGCCTCATGGCTTGCCTGGAGAAAATGTCAATGTGATTGGCTGCTCGATTACATTATTGTTGTTGGATGCCTGGAGATTGCCTTCCATGGCGCCAGATTCCAACAAACACAAGGGAAAAAGGGAAATCCTTGCTACAGAGATGATTAGATCTTTGTGGGTGGCTTTCTGTTAAGTCATTGACAAGGACTGTTGCTTCATTGCTGACCATGAAATGTAGGTGATTTTATGCTTGACAATTTAGACAAAATTGCAGACTGTACTGTAATTGATAGGTCCCCATGGTTTATATATATTTATACATATATATTTATGTGAATAATAATTGATGGGTTATAGTGAGTTACAGGCCATAATATAATCATAGGTTTCAGGTGGTTTATGTTCAGAATAATAAATATGCAAGAGTGAGTTATGGGCAATGATTGAACCAAAGTTCAAATAAGGATGATAATTAACTGGAGTTATTGCAAATCTATAAATGCACCTTATACCAGCACATTGTAAAGGATTGGTATCAAATCCAAATGACTTCTTCTTCCCAGATACTGACTGACTGACTGTTGCACTGCTGGATCAGACTTGGCAAGTATCTTGGCAGATTGACAAGTGAATAATTGGAAAGATAACACTTGCCTTTCAGCACAAATTCACAGAAATGACCAATTAGTTAACAGGAACATGTAGAATTGCCCCGCTGTAAAATTAGTTTTCGGGAGAAAGAGAGGGGGATTTGATTTCTTTTTTAATAATGAAGGAAAGCTGCAGAGAGTGAAACAAAAAAAAACTGCAAGCAGTGAACGAAAAGGTTATTAAATTCCCTCTAGTTTTATCTGATGCAGTTTTGTTCAGAATTGTTAAAGGGGTATACAGTACCTGATCAAGGACACATTTTACTTTCATTCCGTATTAGGTGTGCAGGAATGGAAAGAGCTGTAACCGACTCCATTGACCTATACAGTTGCCCCTAAACTAACCAGAACAGCTGTAGTAGGAAAACCAAGGGTACAATTGAAGCCTAAAACCAGATGTCAACGATAAGTGCCTCTACAGTATCTGACAGCTTACTCCAGTTTCTGAGGCCATTCTTTCACATGGTTTGTTTTGTCAGCTGTGGAAGTTCTGGTGCAACTTTTTTTTTGACAGAAAATATTACATTTGGCCACTTAAAGAAAACATAAGCACTGAGGCAAAAAAAAGGAATATTTAAGATTTTCAAGATGCAGAGTCTGCGTGTTCCTCTGCATGAAGAGTTATTTCCTTTTCTCACTTCCACCCCAAAATATTTCAAGGCAATTTGCTAAAACTTGCATTCATTATACATTGAAATTAAAAAAATAATCGTTTTATGCAGCCTTTCAAAATAATTCACGAGCAACATCTGTTAACCCTTTGTATCTCATTAGAGCAAGACCAAAGAGGAAATATGTTAGTTTAAAAGAAAACTTATGTTTATCCGTATTCAGCTGGAGGGTGATGTTTAGTAAAAGGTCAATTATGCTTATTCACAAGTAATTTGGATTTTCAAGGTATCAAGGTAAGCTGCATCTGTTGGCTGGAGAGTCTAGGGGCAGATGGTACCCAAATGGTAGCTAGAGGACCACATGATGTGAAAAGCCAACATAGTGCAGAAAGTGGCCATTCAGCCCATCAAGTCCACACCGATCGTCTGATGAGCATCCCACCCAGACACAGCCCTCCATCCTATCCCCACATTTCACAGGTGCCTAGGCACTACAGGTAATTTATGCAAGGTCAAACCACCTAACCTTCACATCTATAGACTGTGGGAGGACACCAGCGCACCCAGAGGAAACCCATGCAGTCACAGGGAGAATGTGCAAACTCCACACAGAAGTCACCCAAGGTTGCATTCGAACCCAGGTCCCTGGCATTGTGAGGCTCCGGTGCTAACCACTGTGCCGGCCCCTGGTGATTTTCTCAGATTTGGCCAATTGGTAGCCGGAGGCTGCCTGGCTGATGATCTCCTGAAGCCAAAGGCTAACAGCAGGTCTGTTCAACTTGGAAACAGGAACTGGATGCCTAGATGAGGAGGAGGGCATTTATCCTTGTTGCCCGGGTACCACTGTAGAGGGGCCTTCTACACAGGATCACCTGCACCTACAGCTGTACACAGGAGATCAGAAAGGGCCTCAAAACAAGGCTGTGGCACTGTTCAATCATTGCCTCCTGTCTGCCTTCAGATAACCACAACACCCCACACCATCTCCAGGGACATGGGGGCTGATTGAAAAATCCAAAATTCTTTCAGCATGAGGCCATCAAGGCCTTTGATTGCTTTAATTGATTACCATCACTTGAGAGTAAGGCCTGCCAATCTTTCCCTTCACATCTGTCTCTGGGTAGGGCCATCACATTGGCCGTGGCTCAAAATCTGAAATTATCCACTATTGTGCCCACCTACATCAGAGAGTCAAAACTGAGTCCAAGGACTAAGGAGGCATTTTCTGAAAATTAAAACCAGAACTTTCTGGAATAAAATGAAGAAACACTTCTACATACGAGAGGTGAGCAATGTCTCTTCTGTAAATGGCATTCGATGCTGGATCAATTGTTAACTTTAAAACTGGTTTTGATATATTTTTGCAACTCAAGACTGCTCAAGGGCATGGGCAGAGGTGGGTATGTACAGTTAGGTGCTGAGCAGTACTGAAAGACCAAATAGGCTTGTGAATCGAATTAGCCTAATCCTCTCTCGTTGTTTCTATGTTACTTATAATATTGAAAATATTCCCTCTGTCAAACCTTTCAAATGGATTTCTTTGCACTCTTAAAAAAAATTACATTAGAAGGGTTTCCTCCAGTCATCACAAATTACTAATATGTCTGCATTCAGTCCTTCATATGAAGTCCACATGACATAAAAAGAAAGACTTGCATTTATGCAGGATCTTTCACGACCATGAAATTTGATAATAAGAAGTTGACACCCTCCAGCAGTGTCGTACTCCCTTAGTAATGCATTTGAGTATCTTAATTTTTGTGTTCATGTACATTCTGAAGTGGTACATTAATCTTGAGTGTTCATTGAACAAAGCAGTGGAAATCTTCCTGCTGCCCATTATAACATTTCTGCTTCATACTGATTGAAAAAAAACAATCTTTCCACCATGGAGGAATCCTAAAGTGGTTTCAGAACAAGACGATGGCATTCAGCGTGCTGTATCTATGCTGGCTCTTAGCAAGAGCAAATTAACCAGCTCTATTTCCAGCACGGTGGTTCAGTGGTTAGCGCTACTGTCTCACAGCACCAGGGTCCCAGGTTTGATTCCAGCCTCGAGTGACTGTCTGTGTGGAGTTTGCAAATTCTCCCTGTGTCTGCGTGGGTTTCCTCCGGGTGCTCCTGTTTCCTCCCACAGTCCAAAGATGTGCAGGTTGGGTGAATTGGCCATATTAAATTCCCCATACTGTTAGGTGCATTAGTTGGAGGGAAATGGGTCTGGAGGGTTACTCTTCGGAGGTTCAGTGTGGACTGGTTGGGCCAAAGGGCCTGTTTCCAGACTGTAGGGAATCTAATCTAATCTTTTCCTCATAGCACTACAATTCTTTCCGAAAATAGAACATAGAACAGGGAGAAAGTGAGGACTGCAGATGTTGGAGATCAGAGTTCAAGAGTGTGGTACTGGAAAAGCACAGCCAGTCAGGCAGCATCCGAAAAGCTGGAGAATCGATATTTTGGTCATAAGCCCTACATCAGGAGTGAGACTTGTGAACAAGGAGGAAGAATGCTTCATCTTCTGTCTTGGGACCCTGCAACCACATGGGATTAATGCGGATTTCACCAGTTTCCTCAGTTTCCCCCCCCCCCCCCCCCCCCATTATCCCAGTCCCAAGCCTTAAACTCAGCACGGCCCTCTTGACCTGTCTGTCATTTTTCTCATCAATCCGCTCCACCGTCCTCTCCGACCTTCTCCCCCACCTTCATCTACCTATTGCATCCTCAGCTACCTTCCCCCAAGCTCTACCCCCTCCCATTTATCTCTCAGCCCCGTTGGCCTACAAGTCTCATTCCTGATGAAGGGCTCATGCCCAAAACGTTGATTCTCCTGTTCCTCGGCTGCTGCCTGGCCTGCTGTGCTTTTCTAGACATAGAACATAGAATATAGAACAGTACAGCATAGAACAGGTCCTTCAGCCCTCAGTGTTGTGCCGGCCTTTTATCCTACTCTAAGATCAGACTAACCTATATACCCTTCATTGTACTATCTTCCATGTGCCTATCCAAGAGTCACTTAAATGTCCCAAATATATCTGACTCTACTACCATTGCTGGCAGTGCATTTCACACACCACCACTCTCTGAATAAAGAACCTATCTCTGACATCTCCCCTAAACCTTCCTCCAGTTACTTTGAAATTATGCCTCCTCATGATATACAATTCCACCATGGGAAAATGTCTCCAGCTATAGACTCTATCTACGCATCTTAATATCTTGTACACTTCTATCAAGTCACCTCCTGCTTCACTCCAGTGAGAAAAATCCCAGCTCATTCAACCTTTCTTCATAAGACATGCCCTCCAGTCCAGGCAGCATCCTGATAAATCTCCTCTGCACCCCCTCTAAAGCTTCCACATCTTTCCTATAATGAGGTGACCAGAAACTGAACACAATATTCCAAGTGCAGTCTAACCAGGACTCTACAGAGCTGCAGGATAACCTTACAGCTCTTAAACTCAATCCCCCCGCTACTGAAAGCCAATACACCATATGCTTTCTTAACAACCCTATCTACCTGGGTGGCAACTTTGAGGGATCTATGGAACGTGGACCCCAAGATCCCTCTGTTCCTCCACACTGTCAAGCATCCTGCCTTTAACCCTGTATTATGCATTCAAGTTTGACCTTCCAAAGTGAAAGACTTCACACTTTTCCAGGTTGAACTCCAACTGCCACTTATCAGCACAATCCTGCATTCTGTCAATGTTCCACTGCAACCTAGAACAACCCTCCACATTATTCACAATTCTACCAACCTTCATGTCATCGACAAACTTATTAACCCACCCTTCCGCTTCCTCATCCAAGTCATTTATAAAAATCACAAAGAGCAGAGGTCCCAGAACCGATCCCTGTGGAACAACACTGGTCACCAACCTTCAGGCTGAATACTTTCCATCTACCACCACCCTCTGTTTTCTATGGGCCAGCCAACTCTGTATCTGTATCCAGACAGATAGGTTTCTCTGCATCCCATGTCTCCTTACTTTCTGAATGAGTTGACCATGGGGAATCTTATCAAATGCCTTGCTAAAATCCATGTCTACCACACCCAAAAATGATACATTTATCTTTTGAAAGTTTATGACAATATGTTGATGGATGTTGGGGTTAAGGGAATTGGACCTCTCCTAGCCCCAGACAGAAACCATAATTGTCCCCATCAGCTCCTTTCATCAGGAATTGAAACTTTTCAACACATTCAAAAGATGCTGGGAATCCATTCTACTATTCAAATCAGAATCTTCAAGCAAGCCCAGTTCTGTCACTTAGTGAACCGATTTACTACTGTAGGTAACCTCCTGCCAGGCCTTGGATTTGCAGCTTGGAAGATCTTGGTTTTGCAAAGCCCTGACCAGCCCTGCCAAATTCTCTTCTTATCAATGTCTTTGCTCAAGACAAGCAAATGTTCCAGCCCAGGAGATCCCAGCGCACAGTGTCAAAGCTACACAACTCAATCCGAGCTTAATTTCTAGCCCTTCCATTATCTCTTACCAAGGTGGTAACAGCAATAAGCTGCAAATACCATAGATTTTTCAGTCCAAGGCTTTTCAATTTTACTTATAGTTTAAAAACTATATATAAGAGAAACTAAGGGTCTGACAGTGAACCCAATGAAAATGGTGCACATAAATAATAATGGGTTATTTGTCTTAACTGTAAATTTTAAAATAACAGACCAGAAGACCATGAAAAGTAGAAGCAGAAGTAGACCATCAGCCCATCAATTCTCCCTGTCATTCACTGAGATCATGGCTGATCTGATAATCCTCAACTCCATGTTCCTGTTTTCTCCCCATAACCTTTGAATCTCTTACTGATTAAAAGTCTGTTCATCACTGCCTTGAATATACCAAGGTGACAAGCAGGAGGCTGGAAGAACACAGCAAGCCAGGCAGCATCAGGAGGCGGAGAAGTCGATGTTTCGAGTGTAACCCTTCTTCAGGACTGAGGGTGGGTGTACGGGGATCTGCAGATAAAAAGGGTGGTGAAGTGGAGATAGGTGAAGACAGGTAGAGGGTATGACCTGGTTGATCGATGGGAGGAATGAATCCGGTTGATAGCTGGAAGGAAGGATTGATGAGAGGAGTGGAAGGGAGGGGGAAGGGCTGGGAAGGGAGTCGGTGGATGGAAAGGGAGGTTATTTGAAATTGGAGAACACAATGTTCAGTCCTCTGTGCTGTAGGCTGCCCAGGCGGAAGATGAGGTGTTGTTCCTCCAATTTGCGGCCTGATTCGCTGTGGCAATGGAAGTGGCCAAGGATGGTCATGTCGGAAAGGAAGTGGGATGGGGAATTAAAATGGGTGGTGACTGGGAAGTCAGACCGACCCCTGCAGACCTGGCTGAGATGCTCAGTGAAACGTGCCCTGAGTTTACGTTTTGTCTCCCTGATGTAGAAAAGACCACAGACTCTGCAGCCCTCTGTAGTAAACATTCGGGCATATTCACTAGCCTCTAGCAGTAGAATTTCATCCTCACCTCTGTCTTTTAATTGTTAACCCCATACTCTGTGATATGATGCTCTCTGGTCCGTGACTCTCCCATGTTGCGAAACAGCCTTCCTGCATCTATCTTGTTAGGCCCTTTATGAATTTTGTATGTTTCAATAAAGTTGTCATTCATCCTTCTATATTCCAACAATTATAGACCCAACTTCACAAGGTTTACAAATATGACCGTACCTCCTTTGATATGGCTTCAAAGACCAAAGAAAGATTTGCATTCACATGATTTTTAGTTCAATAAATTTCATCATAAAAATGTGACAGTCATGATGCACAACAAGAACCCACAAACATGACTGTGGTAACAACTCGATAATCTGTTTCGGTGCAGTTGGTTGAGAGATAAAGATCTGTGAGAATGCTCCTGTTCTTCTTCAAAATAATGCTAAAGGACCTTTTACAGATTTCAGCCAAATTTACCCAAGCTTTCAAAATCTAGTTTCCTTCCCCCATCAATTGGCTTCTATTTTTTCAACACTAAAAACGAAACAGCAAAAACAAAGTAACAAGATTTTAAGTTGGGCATAAAAACTGACTTCAAATTTCTTGAACTTGGAATTATTGCTCTCTATACTTTGACCCTTACTTCCTCACCATTCTTACTATACCATTTACTATGCTCTGTCATTTGCGATCTATATTAGTTACAAAAGCATTTGCTTTTGATACTATGTTTTCATTGACCATGTTCCTTAGCAAATATACAGATCACTTCTCCATACTATTTTTAACAAATTTACTCACCAACTGCACAGTTCACTGACCCATCACTTTAAAAGAAAACAAATATCTTGCTAAATGTATTATGCCTGATACCATCCCTTTTATTAATGAGATCCTTCTCTAACTGGTCTGCTTACAATACAGATTCCTGTCTGTAACATACTGCTCACTATAATATAATACTTATACCATTCTTTGGCCATACCATTAACAACTTAACACTGTCAGTGCAGCACTCACTATAAAATGATGTTCACTCCATTGCTCCTAGTTAGTTTGCTGAATAGTTATACAGTCACAGAGTCATAAAGATGTACAGCACGGAAATAGGCCCTTTGGGCCAACTCATCTATGCCAACCAGATATCCTAACCTAATTTCTTGGCCATATCCATGTAACCCTGCCTATTCCCATACCATCCACATGCATTTTAAATGTTGCAATTGTACTATTTTTTTCTAGCAGCTCATTCCATGCACGTACCACCCTCTGTGTGAAAAGGTTGCCCCTTAGGTCCATTTTATATCTTTCCCCTCTTACCCTAAACCTATGCCATCTAGTTCTGGACTCCTCCACTCCAGGGAAGAGACCTTGCCTATTTACCCTATCCATGCCCTTCATAATTTTGTAAACCTCTATAATGTCACCCCTCAGTCTCCGACGCTCCAGGGAAAACAGCCCTAGCCTATTCAACCTCTCCCTGTAGCTCAAATCCTCCAACCCTGGCAACATCCTTGAAAATCTTTTCTGAACCCTTTCAAGTTTCACAACATCCTTCCGATCAGAAGGAGACCAGAATTGCATGCAATATTCCAAAAGTGGCTGAGCCAATGTCTTGTAAAGCCGCAACATTACCTCCCAACTCCTATACTCAGTGCTCTGACCAATAAAGGAAAGTATACCAAATGCCTTCTTCACTATTCTATCTGCCTGCGACTCTACTTTCAAGGAACTATGAACCTGCACTCCAAGGTCTCCTTGTTCAGCAACACTCCCCAGGACCTTACCATTAAGTGTATAAGTCCTGCCCTGATTTGCTTTTCCAAAATGCAGCACCTCGCATTTATCTAAATTAAACTCCATTGGCCCATTGGTCCATCTGATCAAGATCCCGCTGTATCTGAAGTAACCTTCTTTGTTGTCTACTACACCTCCAATTTTGTTGTTGTTCTCAAACTTACTAACTATACCTCCTATGTTCACATCCAAATTATCTATAGAAATGACAAAAAGTAGTGGACCCAGCACCGATTCTTGTGGCACACCACTGGTCACAAGCCTCCAGTCTGAAAAGCAACCTTCCACTGCCCAACATAACTTCTTGTAATGTTTTGGACAAATTCTCACTGAAGGCACAATGTTTTTAAATAAATCTCTTCTGTAACAAGCAGATAAATCAGAGAAACAGCCGTATTGCTAATAATGAGAATCTGAAAGTTACCCAACGAATTAACTTTGGATGATGGAAGGTTTGAATCTGTTACAATTGAAACTTGTTATACAATGAGAAAGAAGTGAATAATTGGAAATTGTTAAAGACCGCAAGGGCAACTAGAGGAAATTGATATTAATTATTCAAACTAACAACACTGCATCAGGGGAAAGGAGTGATAATTATGGTGGATTTTAATTACCCATAGTTCACGTGGAATTGGGAAAAGGATCTTGACAAGGTCAGTTAATAGAGTTAATGCGGGATTGACTAGGAAAGAAGCTGTACTTGATTTAGAAATTAATCTGATCCTGAGAGGATGTAAAACATAAGATGCAAGTAACACTGATCACCAGTGATTGTAATGTCTTTGACCACAATCTGATTGCCTCTATGAAATGGTGTGAAAGATTGCCTGTTTGCATTACACACACTCACCACTAACCCTAATTTCCTTGTGAAACTATTTGCCCATGTCTTCGTCTGCTGCTGAATCTCTCATTCACACCTTTGCTGCCTTTAAACTCTACCATTCCAAAGCAACCCTTGTTAGCTCACAGGTTTCATCCTTTGTAAATCTGAGCTCATCCAAGACTCTTTTGCCCTTTTTCCAGAGTGTGTTAAATCCTATTTTACCTCCATGCCCTCTGCTCATTGAGAATACATTGGTTTCTGCTCCGGCATTGCCTTGCTTTTAAAATTCTCAACCTTGTTTTTAATCTCCTCCTCATCTTTTCCCTCTTTCTAATTGTCCAATCCTGTGAGATCTCAACTTTCGAATATTGTCCAGTTATCTAACCTTGATCTCCATCACTTCACCATTGGCGGTCATGCCTTAACCACCTCAGCTGTTGAATTCCATTCCCAACCTGTTTGTTTTTCTCTCCCCTTCTTACAAATAATCCTTCAAATTTATTTCTTTTCACCAAGCAATTGGACAGCTGTCTTGGAAACGCCTTGTGTACTTCAGTGAAAACGTTTGGTTGATAACATTTCCTTTAAGTGCCAATGTTTTGTGTATGTTTAATCATGTGGAAGATACTTTATATGAAAACAAAATGTTGGTTTTCCAAAGACCAGTTGAAGAGCTAACAGCAGTGGCCTCAGTGATCAAAAATGAATTATTTCTAAACTATTGCTTAGAGGTGACTTGTGTTATAGGAGCCGATTGTCAGGGGGCAGTAGAAAATCCCTCAATGCACCTGTTGTGCGAGACCCTTTTCATGAAACCTATCATTATGAGCCCTCTGCAATGCACAACACATAGCTGTTCACAGTAAACTCCTGACTAACAGACACTTCATTGCCACATCCACGGCAATATGCCAGTCATAACATGATTTTCGTGTAACGTACTTACGCATAATTTTTGTGTTATAAAGAGAGCTCATGTAATTAGAGTAACTGATCTGCACAAGGAACTTTCATTCAAAGTTTTGTAATATATTTCTATATAAATAAAAACAACTTAACAAGATTGTTTTGTTCATGCTGCAGTTGTACAAAACTCTGATGCGGCCGCACTTGGAGTATTGCGTACAGTTCTGGTCACCACATCATAGGAAGGATGTGGAAGCTTATGAAAGGGTTCAGAGTAGATTTACTAGGATGTTGCCTGGTATAGAGGGAAGGTCTTATGAGGAAAGGCTGAGGGGACTTGAGGCTGTTTTTGTTAGAGAGAAGAGAGTTGAGAGGTAACTTAATTGAGACATACATGATAATCAGAGGGTTCGATATGGTGGACAGTAAGAGCCTTTTTCGTCAGGTGGTGATGGCTAGCATGAGGGGACATAGCTTAAATTGAAGAGTGATGGATAAAGGGCAGATGTCAGAGATAGTCTCTTTACTCAGAGAATAGTAGGGGCATGGAACACACTGCCTGCAACTTTAAGGGCATTTAAATGATCATTGAATAAGCATATGGACAAGAATGGAATAGTGTAGGTTAGATGGGCTTCAGATTGGTTCCACAGGTTGGCGCAACATTGAGGGCTGAAGGGCCTGTACTGCGTTGTAATGTTCTATGCTCTATGTTCTAAGATCGTGTCATTTATGAGGATAAAGATGAGAAAAATGTGAGGATTGTTCTTTGAGCCTGTATTATTACCTTACTTGGATGCAGTTCAGACCTTAAAGTGAAACATATTTTTTTCCCAACTTCTGTTTGTTGTTTGCTTTTTGGTTTCACACACCTGAACTTTTGTCATTTTGTCAGTGAGTCACCAAGGCTGATCTTCTTTAGATCTGTCCAGGTTTTACAAAAATGGATACGTAAAGGCTTCTAACACTGCTTTTGTGCACAAGTGTTGCCCCTCCCTCCCATTTTACTGTCAGTGCATGCAGCTCCCTTGGTGCCATTCTCCCTTTTGGATCAGAAGATTATGAGTTTGGAAATAGATCAGATTGCTCTTTAGACAATATCGCAAGGTAAAAGAACTTACATGAAATTCACTCTTGTCAAGATGAGATGGGTGATACTGCCTCTGGGCAGGAAACTCTCAACATATCCGTGGCTGTTAGCTCCAAATGCCTCCAGGGTCTCCTGACCAAAGCTCCAAGGCTAACAATCTCCACCATAGGACAGGTTCACTCCACCCTGACTGAGGATACCAGGATTGCACCAAGCTGTAATGAGAGGAAAAGGAATAAGATCACCATGTACATTGCTTCCGTGTCTACGTGGGTCTCCTCCGGGTGCTCTGGTTTCCTCCTGCAGTCCAAAGATGTGCAGGTTTAGTGTATTTGCCATGCTAAATTTCCCAGAGTGTGCAGGCTAGGTAGTTTAGCCATGGGAAGTGCAAGATTACAGGGATAATGTCAGTGGGTGGGTCTGGGTGGGATGCTCTCAGAGGGTCTCAATGGGCTGAATGGCCTATTTCCACACTGTAGGGAATCTACGATTCTTTCTTCTGATGGATGAAATTTAATTTCGAGCACGTTCTCATATTTGTAAAAATATATTCACTATTCATCATCAGCTGTGTGAACAAATGTCTTTCTAGCCACAATTAAAAGATTGAAGACCCAGTAGTTGGCCATCCTTCATGATATGTTATGGTGTGAAATGAGCTGCTCCTGAACAGTGTGCAGGCAATGTGGAAGGTGATGCTACTTTGGCAACAAGAGTGAACCTTTCTAAGCTGTAATACATTGCTGATTCCTGCTCCTGCATGACGTGGTCAACAGAGACACGGCCAAGGTTTGGACTCCACACAGTGGATCAATGTCAAAGATTCACATATGGTAGTTAGAGCTCACAGACAAAAACAGAAATTACTGGAACACCTCAGCAGGTCTGGCAGCATCTGTGGAGAGAAATCAGAGTTAACATTTCAGGTCCAGTGACCCTTCTTCAGAATATCAGAACTGATTATTTTGAGCTTGCAGTTGTCTTCTACCTGCACTATATGACGTCTATTTAGTGTTTTTGCCCTTTGAAGGGTTTCAGGAAAGTGAAGCCTCATTCTTCAGGAAATGCTTATCCCCCTCACTCTGGCTACAATGACAGCCATCTTCATCATCATTGTGCACTTACTGTTTGCATCATGATGGAAGGCACCAGCCACCATGCTCCATGTAATGAGTCATAGGGTCATACTCTCTGTCCAGGTGACGTCCCAATTTTCACATTCCCTTCTCAATTGTCCTCCCTGTCAACTGCAGTGGCTTTGTCCCTCCCTATGGTTCCACTTACCCCACTTATTTAACTGTTCCTCTCCCCAGTCTCCCCTCTGAGCTGCAGGAATATCGCATTGTCATGCTAGACATTGTGGACCACTGTCACCGATCAAGACCAGGGTGCTGCTGACTGTGGATAACCTCATCCCCCTTCACAATACAATTTTCCCTCCTTATGTATTGCATTACCCTCTTCATCCCAGCAGGAAGCCCCCAGCTTCCCCAATTGAATTCTCAGCTTCTCTACCACAGCAATGGCTTCTGAAAACCCCATCTTGAATTTTAGTGGACAGGCCCTCAGGACTGACCGAGGCCCACCATCATGATGGACTTAGACCGATTATCCTGACTGATGATTAGCCACGCCCAAACTAATCTGTAGGACTCCCTGACTGACTTAGTGTGACCCCCTGAACTGGTTGCACTGGATCTCTCGGGCTGATTGTGGCCCACTCCATGTTAACACATGGAACTCTGAACTGTGACTAGCACAGACAACACTCTGACAATGTCTAGACTCCTGAATTGATACTGATAATACCCTTGACTTAGTGTACTGGGACCCCCGATTGAAAGCTATGTCATTTAACTTGACTGAGGACTTGTTCCCTTAGACATGGAGACAGAGCTGAAGCATGTGTTGTGTGTTTTTCATTACCAGTGCAATATTGGCATTGTGTGATTTTACAAACCTCTATAAGGTTACCCCTCAGCTTCCTACACTCCAGGGGAGAAAAGTCTCAGTCTATCCAGCTTCTCCTTCTTACTCAAATCTTCCAGCGTCGGAAACATCCTTGTAAATCTCTTTTGCACCCTTTCCAGTTTAATAACATTCTTATTATATTAGGGTGACCAGAATGGTACACAGTACTCCAAAAGTGACCTTAGCAATGTCTTGTACAGCTGTAACACTATGTCCCAATTCCTGTACTCAAAGCTCTGACCGATAAAGGCAAGCATGTCAAATGCCTTCTTCGCCACCCAGTCTACGTCACTTTCAAAGAACTCTGTCCCTGCACAGAAACTGTCTTCACATTACAATGAGAGCTGCCTGTGCACTCTCAAAGTGTAGCAGCAATGGGCGGAATTATATGACATTCAGTTGAACTTGTGCCATGACAGTGTGGTGAAGGTGACACCTTGTCTGTTGCGATAGGGATAGGATGTGATCAGTCACCCACAGAGTGTGCCCTCAGATGTTGGGGATGGCTGTCCAAGCTGGAAGCTCAGATGTTTAAGCTGAACTCAGCAGGTACAGAGGAACCTCAATTATCCGAATGAAATGGGCAGACATTATTTTGTTTGGATAATTGATTATTCGGATAATCGATTTTACCTTAAACAAGGGAAGCCATAGTGATCTAATGTTGTGCTCCACCGGAGAATTTGTTTAAATCTATAATTTTAATGAGTTTGCTATTCAAACAAACTAATCTTTGCATTCTACAAATTACTGGTTAAACTGAGAAGGACTTACCATCACATAAATACTGTATATTAAATCCCAGCATTAAACAAGGTCCCAAACAGCTTCAATGATTGCAAAAGAATTTGTCAGTTTCTGCTAACTCAGTAGCATGATAGAAATATGGAAGCATTGCCTCACGCATGTGTTTACTTTCTTCGCCATTTTTTTCATGAACGGCCCGGTAAAGTGACAGGAATACTGTAAAACACTTACTTTTGCAAAGAGCTGTGTAATTAACCCTTACCTAAAAAATACCCAGTCGCTGATACTTGAGGTGCTTGTATTTCTTTGTTTTTGCCAGCATTTTCACATGTTCTGCAGTACAGGTAAATCGAATACACTCACTTCTTTAATGTAACGCTTTTGCAGGGTCCTTGAAATCTTCTTCAGATAATCCAAGATTTAGCTAATCGATATTCGGATAATTGAGGTTCCTCTGTATCCGCCTGACCTTCATGTCAGGAATTGTTACCATCTAATGTCTATCTGGCTGGTGGAGAATGGGAAGCTCCATATCAATGTGGATAATTTAGGTAATAAAGTCATACTAACAGACACATATATGACCCTCTCGCTATGCTTGGCGAGGTTTACATCCTGCTGTTCAAAAATTGGTTGGCCAATTTTCTGACTTACCACTGCCTACATCATTCAAAGGCTGGGAAAATTCTGTCCAGAATACCTGCTCATCATCACATTGCTGTTTGTGGGAGTTCACTTTGAGAAATTCTACCACCGTAATCCCTACATTAACACAATGTTTCCATTTTCGAATTCCTTCATTGTTTATATAACACTCCAAGAAGCCCAGCAATCCTGAAAAGTGCTACAAAAATGCAAGTCACTGCTTTTTACTCAAATGAAGTGAATTGATTCAAATTTCTATTTATCCAATTCCAGCGACAGAGAACGAAACAACTTCACTGCGATTACAATTTCTCTCAATTTCCATCTCAGAAAATAAAAATTGCAATCATCCACAAACCTCTATAATGATGGTGTATTCATTGTAAAGACTAGCACAAAACTGTCATAGTGGACCTATACTTTGAGACCATTTGCTCTGCTGTAGGCAGGACCCAGTACTCAGCTGATGCCAAAATGGCATCTGTTGCAAATGCTCAAGGAATTGTTGATTAGGATAGTTAATCGTGGGCAAAGAAATGATTTTCAGTAAACCATGAAAATCTGCCATTTTTTAATATATTGACCATCAGTTGTGCTCTTAAAAATAATTATTCCAGATGTGACTTTGATTTAATTCTGTACTGGATTGAGAGACCACCTATGAATAAAGACCCCTCCATGGGTGGTCCCCCTTGACAGATCTCACTATACAGGGAATTAAATTATACACAATACCTTGGTGCGAACAAAGACATTGCTTCTAATGAGAATTCCATGCAGTGGTTATCTTGGTACTGGCTAAGTCAGGAATAAACCATCGGGGAGTTGATGAACATGTGTTTGCCAGAAATCTTCTTTTTGTGAATTGTGTTGAGGAGTTTGGGCCAGCTTTCTAATTAATTCAATGATGATAAGTGTAAGCCAAACGTTTTTTTCTGAGCACATTCTTAATTGATACTGTTGATTTAACCCTTTCACCTTCCTGCTGAGTTGCTGATGTGACTCAAACACATATTTCGTGCCAGACAGTCGTATGTCGATCTCTTTTCCAACGTGTGTCGGGAATAATGGCATTCAGCAGCTATTTCCTTAAGTGCTTTGTGCAAGCTGGAAATGTAGATTGCTTGGTTGTCTTGTATCTTCACACACATTTTTTTCCCCCTTTGAGGAATAATGAGAAAGTGTTGGAAGGATTAGGAGGCTAAATATCAACCTGATTAAACTACATCATGAACACTCCTTCTTTGGCCCCTAGAACCTGGAGTAGGTCTTAAACCCATAGCTTCAGGCTCAAAAACAGTGATGCTGTCACTGTGCTGCAGAACGACATATAGTATAATGACATAAGACGCAAATATTTTACACAGAGAGTGGTTCGCGTGTGGACTGAACTTCCTGAGGAAGTGGTGGATGTGGGTACAATTGCAATGTTTAAAAGACATTTGGATAAGTACATGAATAGGAAAGTTTGGAAGGATAGGGCCAGAAGCAGGCAGGTGGGACTAGTTTTGATTGGGATTATGTTCAGCATGGACTGGTTGGATTGAAGGGTCTGTTTCTGTACTGTATGATTCTATAACTCTATGACTCTATAAAGTAAGTGTCTTATAACAACAACACTTTGAAAATTAAGATCATTCACAACTTTCATTTGCATCATGGATTTAATGCTTTACTGTATTAATAGAACGCCAACTGAAATTGTAGCGCGTGGAATTTATATCTATGGGTGCATTTATATTATCCTTAAGAAAATAAGTTTCTGCATATTACAAGTGGTGATATGCATTTAATAATTAATTATGTTGTCCATGCACCATATATTAAATGAACCATATTCAATCAGCAGATGTGCAAAATTGTAGTAATTCCATTTTTAAGTGAAAGTTTAGTAACTGATGGAATCCCAATAGGGCACATGCCAATTACTGCATTCTAAATCTGATTTACTTTTCGGATTATTGATGTATTAGTATAGTGGAGGAAGCATAAAATGCATTATATCCACATGCTAATATTGGAACTGCCTAATTTGAAAATGACTGAAATTCAGTGTGTTGTCAATAAAGAAGTTCAGAAAACATTGAATCGATACTATGCAGCACACAACGTGATATGCACACCCAGGTTACTGAAACATGTGCCATCCTGACCAGCTAAGGCATGATTTCTTTATTTGGAAAGTTGCTACTATCTTGTAACATGCCAGAAGTGGCAAGCCCATTTTTCTCACAGCAGTAACTTATGAAAAGTTGTTAGTTGTCATGACAAGCTGAACAGTTTCCCACTGCAGTGAGTGAAAGGAATTGACTAGGAAGAGAATAGGGCCACACAGACAGGGGAACCTTGACAAATGGGCATTGGTGCGAGGGAGATAGGAACCAAATTGCACCAGGTAACAAATGTAATATGCATTTCTTTTTAGAAACATCCTTTTCATGTTCCAAACAAACACTGTGCAGCTGGAGCACTGCTTAGGCATAATGGAGTGGTTGGCTCAATATCATCATTAATAAGCCTGAGGCACAGGCTGGACACATTGGGTGTGTTATAGACCTCAGGCTCAACTATCGGTTTCTTGGATAGCTGCATCTAATGCACCTCACTGACTCAAAGATGAAAGAAAACTATCTTAAGAGGCAGACATGCAGCCATAAGCAGCAGATCACAAGTTGTCAATGACACACCCATAAATATTGATGCAAACTCTCAGGGCATGACTCCATTTCCTCTCTGATTTGGAAGAACTCATACGAGCCAGTGTTCAGATATGTCATGTACATGTCCTATTATCTTTGCCAATTTAGATTTTGATGTAAATTTGACAAATTCTTTGGTACAACTTCACAATAATAACTGTTCGAATGTTAATAATGTGACTAATATCTTTCGTTACAAGCTCAGTGACTCCCACAATTACCTTGACTGCATTGTGTTACAAATAATTTCCATTCTTCATTACCTCTGCGTCCATGGAATCTGCTTCTGATAATGTAACCTTTTGTAACAAAACAAAATATATCCTCCCTTTCCTCAGCTGAAGACATGGCCCCACAATTATACGGAGAGTCCTCTGGCCTGCATTCCTTCCATTTCTTGCCCTTTTGCTCTCATCCACTCCCTCAACTCCAAAAACTTAGGCAGTACTCCACTTCTTCTCACCTTCTACCCCACCAATCTCTGTATTCAATGGACCATCTTTCTCCAAGTTTAGCATAACGCCACCTCCAATCACATTTTCACTCCTGCCCTATTTCAGCATCCCCCCCAGAAGGGACCATTCTCTGCTGGATATCCTAGTCTACGAGTCACTAGCAATGCTCCTTCCTCTTCCCATCATACCTTCCCATACAGCGCTTGTCCCTTCATCTCCTCTCTCTTCACTGTCAATTGCCTCAAAGTTGACTCGTACTTCTTTTAGTTCAGTACACAATTCAATTCAACACTACGTTCACTGTTTGTCGTGTGGTCTCTACTACGTTAGGGAAACGAATTGTTAATCAGGAGATAGTTTTGGAGAACATTCATTCCCCAAATGTGACCTTGAGCTTCTGGCATTCTGTCATTTTAATTTTCTGTTCCACTTTGACTTGTTCAAAATTGTGACCAAACATTGTTCCAAGGAAACTCATCATGAGTCCATAGTTATTTGAAATCTGCTACAACTTTAACTTCTTCCAATTTCGATGATAGGTCATCAAACTAAAACATTAACTCTGTTTCTCCCTGCAGACATGCTGAGTATTTCTCGCATTTATATTGGTATCAGAGATGTTGTCACACACGCACAATGAGTAACTTTTTTAAAAGTCTCCACTTAGTTAGGGCTGAGTTAATTTAAATTTTAATAAATGAATTTTCTTGCATTGCCATTTTAGAATGTAGGAAACTTCGCAGTGTATAAACCTCCCTCCCTATTTCATCTAACCCTAGCATATGAACATAAACACCTACAGAGACCAGTTGGGTCAAATTGCATGTTTCTCCACTGTAAATTCTATGTAAGTTCTTTATGGATATGTAAATTGGTTGGATTTAAGTCTGAAATGATGTTAATGTAAAGTATTTATTTCCCATTTTGAGCTGTACAGATCTCCGGAGATCTATAAAAACTTTACTGGGGTACATAAAATATTTGAGAAGGTGTGCAAATGACTGGGCTGGAGAAGATCTTGATTTGGACCAGGACTTAAAAGGAGCATGTGCACTGCAGAGTGAGATTACTGTCTCACCTCAGAGAGAAGGCAAGCATGAGGGTGGCAACTCTGAAGATGACAGATCACTAGATAAAACTACAAATACCAAGACTGGTGATGGAAATGTAGTAAGTTCAACCTTGTTCAAAAGATGAGAAACTGATGCTGCATATGTTATTTAAACTCAAAGAAAGGATACCAAAATATGAGTCATCTTAATGTATTACGAGTTGAAAGTAGTATTATAATTTAGATGCGGACGTCCATGCTACTTAACTATTTAAAAAGGGGCCTTTCAGTCAAACTTACTTAAGAACTGCTGTGGTATAGCAATTGTGCTTTGAATTGAGCTAGCTCTATATGGGTTAGAATGATAATGTTAAAAATCACAACACAGGTTATAGTCCAACAGGTTTAATTGGAAGCACACTAACTTTCGGAGCGACGCTCCTTCATCAGGTGATAGTGAGCGTCGCTCCGAAAGCTAGTGTGCTTCCAATTAAACCTGTTGGACTATAACCTGGTGTTGTGTGATTTTTAACTTTGTACACCCCAGTCTAACACCGGCATCTCCAAATGATAATGTTGCATGTGTTGTGCTCCCTAAGTAATGAAGACTGGAAGGCCGACTGTTTAATTTCTAGCCTTTGGTAAGTTGGGCTGATCTCAGCTCATGAAACAGTCAGTGGCAGTGCAATTGCCATCAGTGCCTTTAGGCCCGGGAGGGAAAGTATTGGGCAACTTCTTCTGCAAGGTGTGCATGTCTAGACAGATAGGGTTGGGCTGGACACGGTGACTGAATAAACATTCATTATCTCAGCTCACCAACCTTGGGTGGAGCATCAGAGGCCAGGCCACACCTAGGGAAGTGTACCCCAGAAACATTACAGCTTCAGATGAAAAAGGAACAGAACTGAGTGAAAGGTTCTGTTTTAACATAGCTGTCGCTGCAAACCTTCGGATAATGTACTGCAAAGAGACCTACTTATACACATTAGATGCAAAAATACCTTGAGGGAGGGAGTGCACCTACAATCTGAGGTTTATTTAAAAGTGCAAACTTTCCTCCACATAGACTTCCTTACTTTGACAAGTGTCGTCTGTCTCTATAGTGGAAGTGAACTCTGCTTTCTGTACATCGTGCGGAACCAAACTTTTCCAATGTGTCTTTCTTGCTGTGGCTTAAACCTGACATTCGTGTTTTCATTGGAGAGGTACCTCACTGTAACATCTGGTTCTTGTATATTACTTCCAGGATTCCTGAAGGGGGTGGATTTAATGGCGCAGATCCATTAAAAATGTTTCTTTCTCTATAAACAATTATTCACTTTTTTTTATTGGCAAAAGGGACTGTATAATTTAACTTTTTTTAACTTTGAGAGAAATGTAAAACCATTGATTGCATAAATTTTTTTTACCATTGATTTATTACCATTCACTATCCCATTAACACAAGTTAAAAAGAAAAAAAACAGTAGCAAAGCTTATGGTCTCAGAAGGTGATTTAAAAAGTAAGTGACTGACCTACAAACTTTAGAGGAGCAACTAGACAACCTTGTTAAAATTTTCCACTCTGTACACGGATAAAAAGTAAGACTGGGTTCTGGAATAGATGTTATGTACACCTCCACAGCCCCCTACCCAAAAGAGATTCTTAATGTTATGGAAAAGGACTTAGTGCCAAAACACTGTAAGTTGGATAGATTAAATAATATTTAAATGTTTTTACTTTTGTTCTACTGATTTTAGAGGGGACATCTTGTGGCACAGAGGTAGTGCCCCTGCCTCTGAGCCAGAAACTCCAAGTTAGAGTCTCACTCCAGCAATGGATGGTTTTGGAGGGTGCACCGATTACTAAGCTGTATATCCTGTTAATACGTCAATGGCAGACAGTAAGGGTGGGAATGTCCTTGTTAGCCATATTTGATGCTGCATGATGTGGCTCAAGGTAGGACATCTGACAACTGCTTTTTGACCTGTTCCACGAAAAAGACCTAGCTGTGGAAACAGGCATAAGAACATATATGTCTATATCGTACAACATCAGGTGTGAGAAAAGAATAGAAGAATGTTAGAAAAGTGCATTGGTGTTGCTTACAGTGTTGGTGTTGGATTGACAAAAAAACTGGTGAGAACAGTGTGGGCGGCACGGTGGCACAGTGGTTAGCACTGCTGCCTCACAGCGCCAGAGACCTGGGTTCAATTCCCGCCTCAGGCGACTGACTGTGTGGAGTTTGCACGTTCTCCCCGTGTCTGCGTGGGTTTCCTCCGGGTACTCCGGTTTCCTCCCACCATCCAAAGATGTGTAGGGTCAGGTGAATTGGCCATACTAAATTGCCTGTAGTGTTAGGTAAGGGGTAAACGTAGGGGTATGGGTGGGTTTCGCTTCGGCGGGTCGGTGTGGACTTGTTGGGCCGAAGGGCCTGTTTCCACACTGTAATCTAAATCTAAAAAAATCAAATCTAAATAAATCTAAAAATCTAAACAGCTCTCAAGACCTGGCCCTGTCACAAGTAATCTACTGGATCAGCTGGAATCTTGATAAATTGGCAGCTCTCCTTGGAAAGACACAAGAATTAGGAGCAGGAGTTGGCCATTTGCCCCCTTGAATCCATTGTCTAGTATTTTAGGGAGTTGAACAGTTATCACTTCCAGCATCAGTCAGCCATTAATTAGTCCAAATATAAAAGACTTGTAAAGTGGAGTTACATTTCAAAAGGATTTTTAAATTTGTTTTTC
Organism: Chiloscyllium plagiosum; assembly: GCF_037043375.1. Lineage (NCBI taxonomy): Eukaryota > Metazoa > Chordata > Chondrichthyes > Orectolobiformes > Hemiscylliidae > Chiloscyllium > Chiloscyllium plagiosum. The sequence continues at coordinate 18,116,100 of NW_028270153.1, read as the reverse complement.
CTGTCTTCTCTTGCTTTAGAAGACGGAAAGATGTTGTGAAACTTGAAAGGGTTCTGAAAAGGTTTACAAGGATGTTGCCAGGGTTGGAGGGTTTCAGCTATGGGGAGAGGCTGGGGCTGTTTTCCCTGAAAATTTGGAGGCTGAGGGATGACCTTACAGAGGTTTATAAAATCATGAAGGGCCTGGATAGGATAAATAGACAAGGTCTTTTCCCTGGGGTGGGAGAATCCAGAACTAGAGGGCATAGGTTTAAGGAGAGAGAGGAAAAATTTAAAAGGGACCTGGGAGCAGCTTTTTCACGCAGAGGGTGGTACACGTATGAAATGAGCTGCCAGAGGAAATGGTGGAGGCTAGTACAATTTCAACTTTTAAAAGGTATCTGGATGGGTTTATGAATAGGAAGGGTTTAGAGGGATATGGGCCAAGTGCTGGCAAATGGGGCTAGATTAGGTTGGGATATCTGATCAGCATGGACAAGTTGGACCGAAGGGTCTGTTTCCATGCTGTACATCTCTACGACTCTATGACCCTCAGATAAAACCAAATTAACCTCACCAGCATGCACACTCTGATTTGAATCTGAAATCCTATTATCAGTGACTACCCACAAAGTGGACGTCTCCATTCTGTTTCCGTGCTGATCAGATCCTTATTCTAAGTATCTCTATAGCTGCACTAGGTAACAATCTGCCCTCATTGTAGCACTTTTTAAACTGAAGGAATGTGGTCAATAGTAGAGAACTATGGATCCTCCTTCATTATCGATATTGTAAAGCCAATATTGGAATTAGGTTCATTATTGTGACACAGAACTTTTGCTTTAAGGTCTGCAACAAACATAAATTGGATGTCATGTGTTTGTATTTTATAACTGCACATCAGAGCCCAGCATACTTAAGGACTTGGGTTTCCATCATTGAATGTCAAGGGAGAGAGGTCATCAATCCAAACAATAACAAAGAAATGCCAGCTGCGTAAAAACATTTTATAGTGCTCTATCATGTAACATGGTAGAATTGCATGTGATATTTATCATTGACTTTAGGAAGGGAGATATAGGTTATGAATATACTACCACCTGTTCTGCCTTATTGCACACAAATTTAAAATGTTCACCTGTCTGTGCAATGCACTTTGAGGAATAAAGTTAAAAATGGCCAAAAAGGAGAGTGTAGCAATAGAAACAAGAGGCTAAATAGATCCTTTCTTTGTCATAAATTCTGAATGAAGCTTTCCTTTTCTCTGAAAAGTGATCTGGCACAAGGTAAATTATTCTGTCTTAATTGTTTGTATCCTTCTTAATTTCATTCCAGTCATTTATTCCTCGTGGTTCTTCAGTTCTCCATGGGGGGAAGGAGTAGTCCATCAGATGTCTGTGCTTCTGTGTGGAGTTGTATTACTTCTGTATAAAAATACTGGAAGTTGGTGAAATTGACATTTTTGGACACCCTATGTGACAATAGCCTGCTGAACACAATCAGAAAAATAATTATAACTCTGAATGTTCATCTCCCGTAAGGAGGAGCTGTTTTTGCAAATAATTATAATTTCCATCTTGCCTGGACTTGAGTGAAGCATATTACTACTGACTGACTCACCTTGGAAGCAAAGACTGTGCATGTGATTGACTTGTGTAAGCATGGATATTTTGAATAATAAATCCAGGCTTGCTGCCTGTATAATATCTTCTGGAATTGAATACATTTCATTCATAATGCTGAAGAGAGAGAGACAGAGAGATGTTTCTGACACATTGTGTCTTGAATTCAGTAACACAAATACAAAAATAGCAAATTCCAAACGATCTCAACATTCGAACAGCTGACAAGTCAACTCTGATTGGCTGAGGTGGTGCCATGGAGAAAGCAATTGGAAACTACAGGGTCCTAGAGCTCCAGGTAATTTTAAAAGAATGCAAGGCTCCAAAAGACAGCTTGATGAAGGACTTATGCCTGAAATGTCGATTCTCCAACTCCTAGGATGCTACCTGACCGGTTATGCTTTTCCAGCACCATACCCTTCTATCCTGATCTCCAGCATCTGTAGTCCTCACTTTCTTGTGGAATATATTTCCGTTTGCAAAAAAAATGGTTCCTGAGTTTCCGTGTTGTTTCTACATGTGTAAATTAACCACACTATGAGCTTGACTAATCATCCTAATTAAGTTGTTAGTGTTAGTTCAGGATAGTTCAGTAAGTGCTGCTCAATAGCAGAATCACATCCAACAGTAAGACTTTGAGCTGGGTTTCGCAAACACAGCCATGATTTTGATTCACGGTTGCATAAACAGAAGCAGGAAATGTCTGGCTCTGTGAACTTGGTTTTTAAAATTAGCCATCTGCACTTCCGATTTTTGCTCTGGAGTGGGCAAGCTGAATTGGGAGTTGGACTAGGCCATCCAGGAAGAATCCAAGAGACTGCCTGTTCCCAAAGTGTACTGGGTGGAAAGCCTGCCCTGGGGGCTCCAATACCTTGCTCAATATTTAGAAATTAAGTATAAAGCATGAAACATTCATCACTCCCACAATACCAATACACTCCCCGTGTTCCATCCCCATTACACTAGACTGTTCCATCTGTCGCTATGGGCCCTTATATCCCTGCATCACCCAATGGCGATTTGCCCATGGCCTGGGTCCATCTATAGCCCTCTGCCACCATAAGGCCATCAGCCCATCATCCTTAGCCCATCATAACCCATATTTCACCCATTGTCCATTACCCATTCTGATAAAATATTATAGCATCTGTACCACCCAATGCCCATTTTTGGATTACCCAGAGCCTCTAATATTCTCATGGCACCTTATGCCCCAATCATTCTCATGGTTCTTCATTGTCCCTTTGTCAACTTGTACCTCCATCTACCACCTTTTGCCCTTGCCTTTCATTCCAACTCACCTAATACCCACCATGGATGTTGACAGTTATTTTTGATGTTGTCACAAAAGGAAACAAAAAAACCCCAAAAAATTAATACTTTTGAATTCCTGCAATTAATCTTTTATGAAACTGAGCATTTAACGTAAGTACATCCCATAGAGACATAAAATTCTAACAGGACTATACAGGGTAGATGCAGGGAGGATGTTCTCAATGGTAGGTGTGACCAGAACCAGGGTCACAGTCTGAGGATTCGGTGTGGACCATTTAGGACAGAGATGAGGAGACATTTCTTCACTCAAAGAGTGGTGAGCCTGTGGAATTCATTACGACAGGAAGTAGTTGATGCCAGAGCATTGAACGTATTCAAGACGCAGCTAGATATAGCTCTTAGAGCGAATGGGATCAAAAGTTATGGTGAGAAAGTAGGAAGAGGCTATTGAGTTGATGATCAGCAATGGTCGTGATGAATAGTGGAGCAGGCTTGAAGGGCCAAATGGCTTCCTCCTGCACCTATCTTCTATGTTTTCATGTTTCTATATCCCTTAAGTGCTTAATCCCATAAATCAAAAACATAATCCCAATGCATTCATTGAGCAATGGAATGGTCTTTCGATATATTTATTTGATGGGCACCCCAATATAAAAATAACAGTTTAGCAAATCAGTAAGCCACTATAATAGTTTTATGTGAACAGGCATTTTGAGATAGCATGCGCATATTTTAAAAATCCACCTATTTTTTGAGGAGCTTCTTAGCAGTATTGTCAATCCCATTACATTTATGTACTTTTTATGCAGAAACACACCCTTCCACAACCCCAGAGAGCACCTTACCTCCTCCAATTGAAGCCTGACCTCGACTAAAGATATGCCTGTGCCAGATACACAAGGGGTACCTTACCTTTTCAAATTATCTTGACAAGGCAAAATATCTCAAAAACTTGAATAAGTTTAATACGCCATGTCACATTGCTACTATGCAGTGGCTGCACAAGTGATATCCTACGCTATCAGGATGCTGGCATCAATCCAAGAAGAATGTTTTGCCTCCTACTCAGTTGTGCAACAACGAGTTTGAATGTCAGTACAAGTGAAATACCGGGTAATTAGACTGTATGTTGCAACAATTGAATTCAAGAGAGGTGGGCAAATCCTTCAAAAGGAAAGAAAAAACTAGAGAGGTCTTCAAAACAAACGTAGCTTAATATTTGTATTTTCAACTCAAAACAATAGAGACTAAAAGCATTTTCATTGAACTTATCAAGTAGTAAGGAGATAAGATGTGAATTTAGATAGTGCCTTTCACATTCCCAGGCAATTACAAAATTTGACACAGCCAAGACTCCATTTTTGAAATAGTTAATTTCGATAGCACAGCACGTGCAATCAATATCCTACAGTTGAGACAAATATCTTGCACTTGTTTAACAATACAAAGTGTTTTGTGTAGTTCAGTAATGGTAACCTGATTATAATAAATCCACACCGATTTTGCAGCTCCTTGGATGCTGCCTGACCTGTTGTGCTTTTCCAGCACCACTCTAATTCAGACACTTGTGATTTATGTCCACATTCAAGGAAATTGTTTTGAAGCCATCTCTGTGCTATGGATTACATGTTTTTCACTGACAAATGATTTTCTCCATTTCATATGGTGATATTATTACCTGCCCACAATTAATGAATCAAAATGTGCCTTGCTCCTCTAAGGACATCAATCCAATGCTAACTACAAAATATGTTTAAAGTTAAAAATCACACAACCACCTGATGAAGGAGCAGTGCTCCGAAATCTAGTGCTTCCACTAGACCTGGTGTTGTGTGATTTTTAACATTGTACACCCCAGACCAACACCGAAGTCTCCAAATCATTACAAAATATGTACTTCACAGCAGACACCTTTCCATGAAAAAGTTATGGACCTGAAGCCCAACATATACTAAATGCACCCATTGCTTTATCCTCACCTGAAAGAGACAATGGGACACCAAAGAATGCAACAGGAAGTCCTTATGTACCTGGCAGTGATGGGTGGGTTCCAGGTTCCTCATTTGCATTAAGGGACTCAAACAACACTTGTTCTATATCACAAGGGCCATTATTGTCATTAGCTTTCACACGGTTTGGGTATAAATCTCTCAGGAAGTGGCGAATCATAAAATCCCTATAGTGTGGAAGCAAGCCATTTGTCCCATCCAGTCCACACCAACCCTCTGAAGTGCATCCCACCTAGACCCATCCCATCCCTTAATCCTGAATTTCCCATGGTCAATCTACCTAATCTGCACATCTTTGGACTGTGGGAGGAAACTGGAGTACCTGGAGGAAACCCATGCAGATGTGGACAAAGAGACACACAAGGCTGTAATTGAACCTGGGTCCCTGGTGCTGTAAAGCAGCAGTGTTAACCACTGAGCCACCATACCTAAAATGAAAGTGAGTCCACTCCATGGCCTGAGGTCACACCATTCCTGACAAGCGCTACTTCATCTTGACTGACTCTCAAGTTAACCAGAGCTTGCACGACAGGGGGGCATGCTGCCTGATTTAAATTCACAGCACCTTGTAAAAGCCAATGCCGTCCTTAATCTATATCAAGAAACTGGCATGATTCCACACAGAAAGAATTCATGCCATACTGAGAAGTAAGGGAATGTTGAAGGAAATACCCCACAGTGAAAGACTTATTTTGGATTCTCAGAAGGGGAGTGAAGTATGGAGGATTAATTCTGTTGTGAGGGGGTAAGAGCTCGGTTCTGTGTTAAAGGAGATCTAGGAGTACATAATTGCACTGCTGACATATCAGTATCATATGGGGAAGTTTTATATCCATTCACTACAGAAGTGGGGAAGTTTGATAGTATTATCTGGTACTGAAAGGAAAGTTAATCTTCCCCTCAAAAAGGTTTGGTTTCAAAATCACAGAAGGCGACTGTTTTGGAAAATGCATCATATGCTAAAATCTGGGGAAAGAATCAAAATTATTGCCAGTTATGCTTGATAACTCCACTGACTTGGTATCCTGTCACCAAGTCACTCTTTATTTACACATGCACAGTACGTGATACTGACCCAGCTAGCTCAGAGCCAGCTCCTGGAGTGAGCAGAAACCCTGACACTCCTGTTTATATCTGTCAGCCATGGCTCCCTGACTGGAGCTCTCAAACCTATTCCATGAGCTCCAAAATCAGAAATTGTTGGAAATGTGCAGCAGATCTGGCAGTATCTGTGGAGAGAAATCGGAGTTAACGTTTTGTGTCCAGTGACCCTTCCTCATATCTGATGGTAGCTAGGAGGTCAACCTGTCGTCCTTCTCCCTCTAAGTCCGGGGATGTAGATCCATTCTTTCTCCTACAGTTTCTCCTGGAATATTTTCACACCAGGTCCAGTTCCTCCAAATCTACTTTGGTTACTGTAGCCTGTACCAGATTGTAGTCAACCTCTTGTGTCCGGAGCATCTTGGCAAAATTTCATCTTCTTCAGGCAGCAACAGCATCGAGGCTGTGACCTTTGCTCTGTCCATCAAATGTGCAGCGGGTTTTTTAACGCTAGGTGGAGGGGGAGGACCTACAGGTTCTGACAGCCTTGTTGGATATCCTGAGGGACCGAATATGTTTTACTCGTACACCGTTTGTGAGTTCCATAAGAACTAGGAGCAGGAGTAGGCCATCTGACCCTTCCAGCCTGCTCCGCCATTCAATAAGATCATGGCTGATCTTTTCATGGACTCAACTCCACTTATCCACCCTCTCACCATATCCCTTAATTCCTTTATTGTTCAAAACAGTATCTATCTTAACTTTAAAAACATTTACTAAAGTAGTGTTAACTACTTCACTAGACAGGGAATTCCACAGGTTCACAACGCTCTGGGTGAAGACGTTCCTTCTCAGTTCAGTCCTTAAACTGGTTCCCCTAATTTTGAGGCTATGCCCTCTTGTCCTAGTTTCACCCGCCAGTGGAAACATCCTCTCTACGTCTAATTTATATATTACCTTCATAATTTTCTATGTTCCCCCCTTATTCTTTTAAATTCCAATGAATATAATCCCAGTCTATTCAATCTCTCCTCATAAGCCAACCCCCTCAACTCCAGAATCAAACTAGTGAACCTCCTCTGCATCCCCTCTAGTGCCAATACATCCTTTCTTAAATAAGGAGACCAAAACTGTACACTGTACTCCAGGTGTGACCTCACCAGCACCCTGTACAGCTGCAACATAACCTCCCTGCTTTTAAACTCAATCCCTTTAGCAATGAAGGACAACATTCCATTTGCCTTCCTAATTAGCTGTTGTACCTGCAGACCAATCCTCTGTGATTCATACACAAAGACAACAAGGTCCCTCTGCACAGCAGCATGCTACAACATTTTACCATTCAAGTAATAATCCTTTTTACTGTTACTCCCACAAAAATGGGTGACTTCACATTTATTAACATTGTATTCATTTTCCAGACCTTTGCCTGCTCACTTAAAGTATCTATGTCCCTTTGCAAAGTTTCACAGTCTCTACACACTTTGCTCTGTTACTCAACTTAGTGACATCTGCAAACTTTGACACATTACACGTGGTTCCCAATTCCAAATCATTGATATAATAATGCGGTCCTAACACTGATCCCTGAGGCACTCATTTATCTCCACTCTTTACCTCCTATTAGTCAACCAGTCCTCTAGTTTGCAGCTTTCTTGTTGTTCACGTGCTTGTTCAGGACTGCACTCCTGCCAGAAGTTTGTACATCATAAGACCTGACCTTGGGTTGACCATGCCTCTTACCCATGCATGGCCATTCCTGTTGTTTCAACACTAAATTTCATTCCCTGAAGTCAACTGCCTCTCTTGTTTAGAGGAATCTGGTGTCCAGCATTGGTGTTCCTGATGCCACTTACCCCCTGACCTACTCTGGGAAGATCAGGTTTAACTTGGTGTGGAGTCTTCTCCCCATTAACAACTCTGCTGGAGCTATCTCTGCAGTTTCATGAGGAGCGATCCTTTCATCAAACAGGAACCGGGACAGTTCGGTATTGAGTGAAGCTGCAAGCTGTTACATTAAGCCTGCCTTCAACGTTTGGACTGTTCTTTTCACCGGACCACATGATGATGGATAGTATGGAGCTGTCCTTAATGTTGAATGCCATTTGACTTTAGAAAATAGTCAAAATTCCCTGCCGGTAATGCTGGCCTGTTGTCTATGACCAACACTTCTGGGAGTTGGCGTATTGCAAAAGATGCTTGCAGCTTTTCAATTGTTGTCCCTGTGCTTTACGAATGAACTCTGTGCACGCCTACCTACTTTGAGAACACACAGCCCATGACAGGATCAGCATTGTCATAGAGTCATAGAGATGTACAGTATGGAAACAGACCCTTTGGTCCAACTGATCCTTGCCGACCAGATATCCCAACCCAATCTAGTTCCACCTGCCAGCACCCAGCCCATATCCCTCCAAACCCTTCCTATATATGCAACCATCCAGATGCATTTTAAATGTTGCAATCACACTAGCCTCCACCACTTCCCCTGGCAGCTCATTCCATACACGTATCACCTCTTAGATCCCTTAGGTCTCTTTTATATCTTTCCCCTCTCACCCTAAACCTATGCCCTCTAGTTCTGGACTCCCCTACCCAAGGGAAAATACTTTGTCTATTTATCCTATCCATGCCCCTCATGATTTTATAAACCTCTATAAGGTCACCCCTCAGCTTCCGACACTCCAGGGAAAACAGCCCTTCCCTATTCAACCTCTCCCCATAGCTCAAATCCTCCAACCCTGGAAACATCCTTGTAAATCTTCTCTGAAACCTTTCAAGTTTCATAACATCCTTCTGATAGGAAGGAGATCAGATTTGCATGCAATATCCCAACAGTGGCCTAACCAATGTGTTGTACTTCTGCAACATGACCTCCCAACTCCTGTACTCAATACTCTGACTGATAAAGGAAAGCATACCAAGCATCTTCTTCATTATCCTACCTACATGCAACTCCACTTCCAAGGAGCTATGACCCTGCACTCCAAAGTCTCTTTGTTCAGCAACACTCCATAGGGCCTTACCATTAAGTGTATAAGTCCTGCTCTGATTTGCTTTCCCAAAATGCAGCACCTCACATTTATCTGAATTAAACTCCATCTGCCACTTCTCAGCCCATTGGCTCATCTGATCAAGATCCCGTTGTATTCTGAGGTAACCTTCTTCGCTGTCCACTACACCTCCAATTTTGGTGTCATCTGCAAACTTACTAACTATACCTCCTATGTTCACATTCAAATCATTTATATAAATTATGAAAGGTCATCAGCGTGTAACCGAACCCAGGGTTTACCCAGCCATTGCCGCGAATGTGGGAGAGTTGCTGCTGATAATTTTTGTCCTTGTTGGCACTCTGGGCACTGCCCCACCAATGTGGCTATGTCAACACCCCATCCTGGTCACAGGACATAACTTCTTGCCAACATCTTCATTTTGGAAACCCCTGGATGACCCTGGTGAAGGTCAGCCAATATCTGGTGGTAACCTTTGATCAGGTCAATCATCTGTGTTCCCCATTATAATATGCTATCCTGCACTGTGATCTGGTCTCACCAGGTCCAGAAAGGTTTCAGTCTTTGTTGTGATGGGCCTTTTACTTCCCCTATTACCACCAGCTGTTTAGTTTTCCCATGGTGGGATCTTTTTGCATCCACAGCCTGATATTCTCAGCAGTGACTGGAATGTTCAGAAAGTTTAAAACCAGAATAAACTCTTCTAAACATCTGCCAGCAGGAGGCTGCTCAAGGCAGCTGCATTTGTCACTTGGCCTCCTGGATGGTGTTCCAACTTGTAATTGTGTTCTCTCAGAACAAGAGTCCATTCCTGCTGCATTTGACCTGAAGCTATGGGTTGCACGGCCTTGCCTTCTTTAAGTAGCTCTAGCCGGGATTTGTGGGCCATCACCATAATAAATATACATCTGTGAAAGTATTGGTGGAACTTTCACACACCAAAAATGACTGCCACATCTTTCTTCTCTATCTGGGTGTATTTGCATTTGGCATCAGCCAAAGTCCGGGAAGCATACACTATCGGCCATTCCTCTCCATTGGGCCATTAGTGAGCCAACACGACCCCGATACATTATGGGGAGGCATCACATGTCAGCGACACCTCTCGTTTGGATCAGAGTCTGCCAACTCCTTCGACTACAATAGTTGCTTCTTTACCTCCCTAAAGACTTTATCTTCGCTATGAGATCATTTCCAAGGCTGTACAAAGTTAAAAATCATACAACACCAGGTTATGGTCCAAACCTGTTGGACTATAACCTGGTGTTGTATGATTTTTAACTTTGTACACCCCAGTCCAACACCTGCATCTCCAAATCATTTCCAAGGCTGGGTCTTTTTCAATAGCAGATGTAAGGGTGCTAGGATGGACACCAGGCTTCGTATGAATTTTCTGTAATAATTCACCAGTTCAGATCTGGTACAGATGTGGGAGCCAGGGCTCCTTTGATCACCCTCAATGTATCTTCAACAGGTGTAACCCGGTCTTCTTGATTCTGTAGCCCAAGTAGGTCACTTGGGATGCCTGGAACTCGCATATTTCCCTCTTAAACATGCACCCACCCTGGTTCAGTTAGTACTGATTATAGTAAAAGGCTTGGGCCCAAGCTTGATGTGGCAAAATTGGTTAGGAAAGATTCAACTTGATTGGCACAAGATTTTTCAATTAGAAAATGGGTGCCTGAGTAAAATCCTACTTAAATATCTGGAGGTTTTTCAGGAAGGTCAAGGGACTATCAAAAGGGCCAAGGCCACCTTGCATGTTGACCTGGAAACAATTCCACGATTCTGCAAGGCCTTCCCAGTGCTATTTGCATTACAGGCAAAAGTGGAGGCAGAATTCAGAAGCCTGGAAAGTTGAGGAATCATCAAACCAGTCCAGTTTGTGGAATGGGCAGCAGTGGTCATACTGATTGTGAAGCCCAATAGGTCGTTTAAGCACTACGTTCTAGGTGCTCCTTATCAATCTCCCCTGTTATGAGCATATCATCCAGATAAATGGCAACCTGGGGTAGACCTTGCAAAATGTTCTCCATCGCTCGCTGGAAAATGGCTGATGTTACTCCAAACAGCAGTCTTGTATACTGGTACAAACCGTTAGGTGGATTAATTGTTGCATACTTCGGAGAATCCTCACCTAACTGCAATTGCAGGCATGCGTGGCTCATGCCCAGCTTCGTGAAGGACAACACCCCCTCTCGTTTTGCATTTAAGTCCTTCATGTGAAGGATTGGTTATTTATCCAGCTGTAAAAGTGGTTTAGTGTTTGTTTGAAATCCCCCACAAAGGTGAACTAACCCATTGGGCTACCCATTCCACAAACTGGACTGGTTCGATGATTCTTTAACTTTCCAGTCTCCTGATTTCTGCCTCTACTTTTGCACATAAGACAAATGGCACTGGGCGGACCTTGCAACATCATGGAATTGCTTCCGGGTCAACATGTAAAGTGGCCTTGGCTCCTTTGATAGTCCCTCGACCTTCCTAAAAATCCTCCAGGTATTTAATTAGGATTTCACTCAGGCAACCATTTTCTGGTTGAAAAATGTTGTGCCAATCAAGTCGAATTTTTCTAAACCAATTTTGCCACATCAAGCTTGGGCATGAACCTTTTACTACAATCGGTGGTAACGGAATCAGCAGCTTTTCATAAGAGAACCGAAGTTGTACCCTTATTCTGTAGGGATTCCCCGTTATAGGTTCCCAGCCTGGCCTAGGTCTTATTTAAACTCAAAGGTTGGAGTCCAGAGCAGATTTTGGTTAAGACTGGTTCCGCAATCACTGTTACAGCCGTGCTGGTGTCGACTTCCATTAGAAGTGGCAGACCATCTAACAAGACGTTTATTTTGTTTGGTTCTGATTTGGATGTTGCTAAGCAATACAACTGTTCCAACCCAGCTATGGGCAAACTTTCCAGGGTGTGCACTCTGCTGGATAATGGCCTAGGACTTATTTTACTGAAGTCAGGCTTCATAGGACTCGTTTGCTGTCTTGAGTCCACATTCTGGCAGCAAATACAATGGCCTACCAGCCTGCATCCATATTGAGAATATTTAACAGTTTGACTGAGACTTGTCTTTGTTTTATGGTTTTGCTAGAGGTTTACCCAGAGTCCCTCTGTTCAGGAAATGTCCTGAGTGAGGCTATGCAATTGTCTTCACTCAAATGCTGTTCCCCAAGCTCAGTCAGCCTGTCGAGGATTTGCACTTTGCTCAGAATACCCTGTACTCATAAGCTCCACTTGCCACATTTTCTAATGACAAAGCCAGTTGCAGTGCCTGTTTCAAATCCAGTTGTTCTTCAGCCAGTAGATGCTTTTGTATGGGCACACCATTAATCCCACATCTCAAATAGTCTGTCAGCATCTCATTGAGGGTTAAACCAAAGTCACATGCCTCTGCCAGTCATCTTAACCTGATCAAAAATCCTGATACAGATTCCCCTGATTCTTGAATCGCCGAGTAAAACCGATAGCATCTCAGAATTAAAGGAGGCTTGGTTTCATAATATTCCTTAACTAAATCCATCAACACCTGAAAGGTTTTATTATCTGGTGCCTTGGGGAAAGTTAGACAAATAACAAATGAAAAAGCTCGGGGCCACAAGCTGTCAAGAGAATTAATCATTGCTTTTTGTCTATCCCAAAGTCATTTTTCCAGAAAAAAGTAACACATTCTTTCCATACTCTGGGTCCAGTCTTCTACGGCAGGATTGAATGAACCAAGCTTCCTAAATACTGGCATGATGCCAGAAATGCATGTCCCCAACTCAAAGATGACTATTGCAAGTGAATATCTTCAGGGACGTGTTTTTCTCTCATCATCGTTGAAATAATTCCACGAAGGCCAGTATCCCATCACCAAGTCACCCTTTATTTTCACATGCATAGCACATGACACTGACCCAGCCAGCTCAGAGCTGAATCCTAGACTAAACAGAACCTCTGGTACTCCAGTTTATATCTCTCAGCCAGAGATCCCTGATTGGACTAGATTAACAGCTCCAATCAGGGAACTCATTCTGAGGTCCACCTGGCTGACCTCGTTCCAATCCCCACAATGCTGATTTTTTGATCTATTCAAATTTCAGCCTCCTTTGGATGTGTTTTCAGAGCCCTCTGATGGAAATGTGAAGTAACCATCCAAAGAATTGAAATCAGGTTAAGTTTATCAGCCACGTGGGAGGCTGAGAGTTTTCACGTTCCTCACATTTCAGAAACTCCACCCAAATTACAACTAAAGCAGGTGCACAGCATTCAACCCAATACGTGAGCTTGGCAGCAAGAAAACGTTCAGAAGAAAAGGAAATATCATTGACAGGCGTTAAGGCCACAATCAGATTAGCGATCATCTTTATTGAAAGCAGTTATTGGGTGGCACAGTGGTTAACACAGCTGCCTCACTGTGCCAGGGATCAGTGGTTCAAATCCATCCTCAGGTGACAGTCTGTGTGGAGTCTGCATGCTCCCCCCATGTCTGTGTGGAGTCTGCATGCTCCCCCCATGGCTGTGTGGAGTCTGCATGTTCCCCCTATGCCTGTGTGGAGTCTGCATGTTCCCCCCATGGCTGTGTGGAGTCTGCATGTCCCCCCCATGCCTGTGTGGAGTCTGCATGCTCCCCCCATGGCTGTGTGGGTTTCCTCTGGGTGCTCCGGTTTCCTCCCACATCCAAAGATGCACAGGTTAGATGGATTGGCCATGGGAAATGCAGTGTTACCTGGATGGGGTTTGGGTCTGAGAGAAATGCTCTTCAGAGGGTCGTTGTGGTCTTGATGTGCTGAATGACCTGCTTCCATACTGTCGGGATTCCATGACAGCACAGCTTGAGTGACCAAATAGCTTATTCCTGCTTATGCTCTTATGAAATCAAGGTGCATGTACTTCAGTGATGATGAGAACAAATGAGAATTTTATTTTTGCTCTGTAAATATACACACAAGGTATTGGGTATCTATGAAATAACCGGTGTAGTTATTTAGATGGTTGAAATTCCCCTGTATCATGAGGTACTTGGATTTTGATTATGGCCCTTTTATCACTTAAAGAGCCTCCAATCTCCTGTTCAGAGGATTAATATCTCAGTTAAGCAGCTCTTCCTCACATGTAACAGGACACTGTTGACAGCATCCTGAGAGTATGCTGCCTTCCCATCTGCCCACTCACTCGCGTGCATATCCTCTGATTCATAAATGACGTCAATGAAATCTAAAAGAGGAGGAGAAAAATAATTTAAATGCAATGCCTAAAAATCTTGACATTCCTTTGGTTGTTGGAATTAGTTTTAACTGTCATCAGCATCATCAGCTTCAAAAACAAACTCCAAAAAAAGCCTATATTAAACAAACCATAAAAAGATCTAAATATGGGTTACATGGAGTTACATATAATGACACTTATTGGGGCAATAATGAGAGTTTACATGGGCTCCCTATGTGGCTAAGTTACATAATTTGAACTAATGCAGCATTGTAACACGGTATGAATTACAGTCATATCTGGTTTCATTTAACTCCATGCTTTAGGGAATGACCTATCTTGTGCACTTTAAAAAGCTGAAGTACAATCTCAAATTTCAGATGATGCATATTGAGCAGTGGCTTTGCTGTTAATGACAGTATCTGAATCCACAACTGTGTTCAACCCAATCAACACACTACTGCCCAGAAATGAATGTAAGTGAATGAATATTTAACCCATTGATATGGAAAACATTTGTGATGTAACATCTTTGTCAAAATATTGGAGGAATATTATACAAACACAATAACATTTGCTTTCTAAAACTTACTGTGATAATGTCTAGCTTTCTATTGTCAGGTCAGTCGCTGTGTTATCTTACTCCCATGTAAAGCTCTGTTCTGTTACCTACATTTCTCTAATGAATTCCAAATTCACGATAGACAATTACTCTACATGTGGAAGACACAGTTTTTGTTAATGTGGACAAAGACTTGAACTGAAACTTCCTTCACAAGGTAACATGCTCCCTTCAATTTGATTTGGTAATAATGAATGCTTGTGTCAATCACGGATTTCATCAGTTCACCCCTTTGGCATTTCTTTCTCCCCCATTTCATGTTGGAGACGTTATAAACATGTCCACTTAACAGGAGGGGTTGAGTAGTGTTGAGTAAAAACAGAAGGCCTGAACAAGCCACTTTTCTGTTTGTTACACTCACGAGCTGTTTATTGCTGAAGTGAAAACAGAGCTACTGGGGCTTGTCACTGTCTGTAACCACAGGACTGCATATGAAAGGAGCTAATAATGTCAGCAGTTATAAGTCCTTCAGTGCTGGTTTTTATAGTGTGACTGACTCTGCAGGGAATTGAACTTACTTTAGGTTTTCTTGGATAAGCATTTTTCACTCTACAGAGGATGAAGACTTTGCCAGTAAGGATGTGAGACCCTACTAAATGTTGTTACTTTTTCTCCAGTGTTTTCCACTAATGGGTCCAAAAGACGCTGTTGGATACGTTCTCAACAAGCAAAGAAAGCAAACAAGAAACTGATAACCCCTGGCAACAAGCACCAACTAAATATAAATGTTTGTAGATACAGATTCTAAGTGACAGGCTGGCAGTAATCTTATCATGGATCTATGATGATGCTTAGAAATGGCTGAATTTTACTACCAGGGTTTTTGAAGTCGTCTGATCCCTTTAGCTGAAATAGAGTGTTTAGCTTCCAAATACCCAAGGAAGCTTTGGAGCTAATTTTTGAGAACAATTATGTCATATCCTACTCCTGTATTGATTATCCTGAGTTTGAATTTCTTAGAATCCTTAGAATCTCTACAGCATGGAAACAGACCATTCAACCCAACAAGTCCATACCAACCCTTCAAAGAGCATCCCACCCAGAACCATTCCCTTACCATATCCCTGTACCCCTACATTTCCCATGGCTAACACACCTGACCGACACGCCCCTGGACATTACGGGAAGTGTTAGCATGGCCAATCCACCTAACCTGCACATATTTGGACTGAACTCTTCAGTTAAGTTTAGTTGCCAACGTAGTTTACATGTTGTTTCAATACATCCCAGAGCCGAACCTGAATCTATTACACACTGTAAGTTTGAAGGTATCATTAAGATGTAATCTGTATCAAGTTAGCTTGTTTGAGTTTGAAGAGATGGACAATTCTGAGAGGTGGTGTTTCCTGACAGTTACATGGGTCTGATGTGAGAGAAAAAACTTACAATTCTGAAGATTCTTTTATGACTTTAGGAAGAACCAAAGCATTTTGCAGGCAATTAAATATTTTTAAAGAGTATCTAGTGTTGCAGTGTTGGTAACATGACAGCAAATCTACACACATTTATAATCTGCACAAATACTATGGTGATTATCTGTTTTTAGTGATGTTGGTTGAAGGATAAATACTGGTCAGGACACAGAGGAGAACGCTCTTCTCTTTTTGAAAACTGCTGTGGGATATTTCATGTCCATCTGAGCAAGTTGTACTTCCTCAGTATTACATGGGATTGTGAGTATAGATTATGCACTCAGTCCTGAACTTGAAACCACAACGTTATTGCTCACAAGTGAGAATGTGACCGTGGAGCCAGGGTTTGCACTTTGAATTCAGCTTAAACATAGTAGCTAGCATAAATATAGGTTTAAGGCACACGGCTTAGCATGATTGAGTTAACATCAGTTCAGCCGTAAGGCTGTCTCATGGAAATTCACCAGAAAGAAGGACTGTGCTCTTGAAATCAGGATTCAGGCATAGTTATTGAAGTTCACAAGAAGGAGTTTTACTCTCCATCTGCGATAGCACCAAATCTACAAGTTGGCATCTATTGTGCCTGAAGAAAATCCACAGAGGCTGATATCCCATCACTAAGTCACCCTTTATTTACATGTGGAGAGTCCTTGAGACTAATCTAGCTCCCTTAGAGCCAGCTCTCAGAGTGAACAGAACCTCTGACATACCTGTTCTTATCTGCCAGCCAGCACTCCCTGATTGGACCAGATTAACAGCCCCAATCAGGGAACTCATATTCTAAGAGGTCCACCTGGCTGACCTTGTTACAATCACTACAGTATCCACTACAATTCTGTGGAATAGCAATTCAATTAACATTATCCTCAATTATTCCTCAACTCTGGAAGCATTCCTTCTCCAGTGCCCATCTATTTCTCTTTTTGAACATTGTTATCTGAGTTGCTTCAGCCAATACATTCACAATCCAACTTGCTGTGTAAAATAAGATTTTCCTCCCTCTCTCTTATCTAGATTCCAAGCCTGTATGAAACTTGACACTTGCAATTTTCTTGGTAATGGGTTTAAGCGCAGAATGCAGTATCACACATGTCTGTTTCCTATCTCCCAAATCAGTGTCCCAGCAGATGCGTTTTTATAAGTGTTCTAAGTATTTGCTTAAACAATGTCCTCCTCTTGTTTATCTTAACAGTACAATTAGTACATTGTTAAGACTGGCCTAACTGATATAACTATACCTGAAGTTACATCTTGTGACTTTTCTTTTGATAAACTACCCCAAAATGCTTGTACCGTTAATTAAACAGTGAATAAATTACAGACACTGCCCACCAGTGCATAAATAACAAAAGGGAAGGGTAAGGAAAGAGGGAGGGTGTTAAATTAAAATGGAATTGGAAAGGGAAATTGTGACTTTTTAAAATTTTAATCAATCTGTTCAGATGTGTTAGGACACATCTGGGGGTGCAGTGTGGACTTGATCCTGTTGTATCCAGAGATGTTTCTATGTCCTTCTGAACAGGTTTTTCCACCATCAAATTGCCTATGTGATTTTTTATTTCCTTTTTCCTCCACCACCAGATCACCCATAACTAACTAAATGATCCATTTACATGTAAAGCCTGTCAGAGATCGTGCAATGACAACTAAAGTGAGGGTAAAGTAGGGAAAGAGGGAGAGGGCTAAGTGAAAATGGAACTGGGGGGGGAGGGAATTGTTGATTTTTTTTATTTTAATGTATTATGTCAGCCTTCTAGAGCAGCTTGTACTTGAACCAGAGTCTCCTAAGAATCTATTCTTAGAAATATTTGATCTCTTCAATAGAATTATATACAATGGTGGCAATTTTCTACTGCTTGCTATGCTGTTTCAAGGCACATAACATTTGATGGGATGTTTGGGCTAACCCTCAGAAAATTACCTGATATGATTGTCAGGGGCTGTGTATATAGACGGCCAACATTCCTACAGGCGGGAAACTGGCTAAGTATGGCTAATACAGGCAATTTCAAATCCCAAGCAAACACAGTGTCCAATGCATATCCTCTGTTCCTTGTGAACCATGCATTGAGCAATCTAATGAGTCATTTTCAAAGAACCCTGCTTCAAAATCAGCCTGAAATTATTAAGGGGATTTTTTTTATATGCTGGAGGGACCATACTCCTGAAAAGAACTGCTGCAGGATACTGGATCAAGTGCTTCCCCTCTCCTGTCTCCACATCCCCTACCCCAACCCTCCACTCCACCCACTTTTCCTGCTATTTTCCAGGTTGACTTGCTCATGAAGCACGTATTCCACTGAACCATTGAATAACCTCGGATGGTCACTGATGGTTTGCTCAGTGGTTAGCACTGCTGCCTCACAGCACCAGGGTCCCAGGTTCAATTCCAGCCTCAGGCAACTGTCTGTGTGGAGTTTACACATTCTCCCCGTGTCTGTGTGGGTTTCCTCCCACAGTCCAAAGAATTGCAGGTTAGGTGAATTGGCCATGCTAAATTGCCCATAGTGTTAGGTGCATTAGTCAGAGGGAAGTGGGTCTGGGTGGGTTACTCTTCGGAGGGTCGGTGTGGACTGGTTGGGCTGAAGTGCCTGTTTCCACACTGTGGGGAATCTAGTCTCAGGGGGGCACGGTAGCTCAGTGGTTAGCACAGCTGCCTCACAGCACCAGGGTTCCAGGTTCAATTCCAGCCTCGGGTGACTGTGTGGAGTTTGCACATTCTCCCTGTGTCTGTGTGGGTTTCCATCGGGTGTTCCGGTTTCCACCCACAGTTCAAAGATGTGCAGGTCAGGTGAATTGGCCATGCTAAATTGCCCACTACTGTTAGTGTTAGGAGGGAAATGGTTCTGGGTAGATTACTCTTCGGAGGGTCGGTGTGGACTGGTTGGGCAGAAGGGCCTGTTTCCACACTGTAAGGTATCTAATCTAATCTAATATAAACATGGTTCGCTTCCCATCTGGAACCTGGAAATAATGTCACTTTTAAACGGATGGATCATGTAATCTGCTACAAGTAGATTAAATATTTGCACTGCATTATTGTACTGCATAACATTCAGGCAATGGAGGGCTGGAAAGCAAATGTAATCGAAACAAAAACTTTACTACGTGAAATAAACATTGGCCATAACTATAACATCAACTATTCCTCAAAAATTAAGTTTGCAAAGATTTAAACATAAGGATTGATATGCGGATTATGAATGGCACTTAAGTGGTTGCTTTTTTTTTAACCAAGAAATGGAAGTAATTACGGAATCATAGACCAGTTAGTTTAGCATTGATAGTGAGAAAAAGCATTTTATAAGATGGTATGAATGTTCCTCTGATGAGCATGTTTGTCATAAGGGGTAGTCAGCATGAATTTAGAAGCAATTGGTCATACCTCACAAATCTACTGCAATTATTTGAAGAGGTAACTTAATTAGTGCACAAGTTCTGTTTAATGGATACAATATATCTGGAATTTCAGAAGGCATCTGACAAGGTTCTGCATCTCAGGCTTTTGAGGAAGATAAAGGTGTCTGGAATTAATGGTGATTTAGTCAACCAGACTGAAATTTATTTTGGCAAAGGAAACTGGAAGATGAGGATGGATGTGAAATGTTCTGCTTGGAAGCAATGACTAGTGGCACTCTACCAAAGTCTGCTCTGACTTCCTTACTGTTTACATTATTCATAAAAATTATGAGAAAAGGGTAGTACTAATGCTGTAATGACAATTGCTAATGGTACTGAGTTATGTGCCCAGTTGCTCAGAATAAGAGAAATTGGTAGATGGATCCAGACATATTAAAATACGTGGTCCAAAGAACTATGGATGCAGTCTAATGCAATCCACCTTGATGGTATCTCATTATATGTCATAACACAGTATTTTAACCTGTTCTAACCACTTTGTAATATCCATGAAGGCTTCAACACAATGCAAGTGGCAGCACCATCCATTTGTCCAGCCAAGAGGTTACCAGACATGTCAATCCACTTGAATTGAGGCATTTCAATTAGGTTATTTTAAAACCTTAAGCATTTTCTCTCTGATAGTCCTGCTTTACAATAAATATTCTTGTTTAAGAGAAGAGACTTGAGAGTTTATTACAGCACTGGAAGCTTTGATTAAAAACCAAAACAACTTTTGATGCTGCAAATCACAGACAAAAGTAGAAATGGCTGGAAAACCTCAACAAGTCTGGCAGCATCTATGGAGAGAACTCAGAATTAAAGTTTTGGGTCAAGCAGTTCTGAGGAAGCGTCATTCGACCCAGACGTTAAGTCTGATTTCTCTACATAGATGCTGCCAACCAGCTGAGCTTTTCCAGCAATTTCTATTTTTGTCACTGACAAGTTCTGTGAGAATTTTTTCTTCTGTTCTAAAGCCTGAAGACGTTTCATTCAATGTAGCGATCTGGCTGACTGAGGCAATTGAGATTCAGTGAAAGAAAGACATGGATAATAAGAGGAAATGTTAGACATATGCAACAGAGCCAGTGGTATGTTTTAGATCACCAGTAAGTATGCTGCCTGACCTGCTGAGTATTTCCAGAAATTTTTGTCTTTATTTTAGATTTTAAGCATCTGTGGTATTTTGCTTTTGTGAACGTAAGTGTTTGAAACGAGCCTAAAGATAACTTGTGAACAATCGAGAGTTCCCTTGTGCAATATTCAGTCCTTATTTTCTAAACTAAACAACCTCATCCATTACAAAAATAAAAATCCTCCTACATTTCTATCTTTCAGAAAAGTGTGCCTTTTTGAAGAATTTAATTTAGCACTATTTTATAGACTACAATGACTTACATTTGATGCACTGCATGTTGCTCCTAAATGAAGGTTTGTGTGCTATTAAAGTGAAGAAAATCTGAGTAATATGGGTAGCTCTGGTTTTCAAACTGTTGCCGAACTAGGGCCAAATCAAAGACTCCACTGTTCAAATTATCCCTCTTCTTACCTCCACCATCCCTCGTTCAAACCTTTATTAACTTCCCCTTGTATGTGCTCTGATGAAATTCTTGTATAAAACAGCTATCCAGAAATAATCAGCAGAAAGAAAAGTCACGGGGGCTCCTGACATCTGAACCATCGTAATCGAATCTCTCACGGCTTTTTCAATCAGCCTGATTCTCACAATAGTGTTGAAAACTCATAAACTGATTCCAGTTCAGATCACCCTTTATTAAAGTATCAATGCATTGCATAATTCTGTCTCAAGCTTGGCTAGAACCTTATTTTAGTTAACAGCAAATGAAGTGATATATATTCAACTGTTTTTCTTTCCTAATCAATTCATGGTAAGTTTTTGTAATAAAATCTTCAGGAAGGCTACTTATTTTTAAATTGAACAATTGAAAATACTTATAATCCAAATATTCTGTATTACAGTTTCACATACAGTTTATTTTATCATCTTTTGGAGATCCTAATGAATACTCCTGGCAGGACCAACTATAGTTTATTGGTTTAGTATAGATTTTCCTGCAGTAATATTGCCCAGGGACGAACTCATTGGGCAACTTACTCAGCTCTTTGCTTCCTCTGAAATTGCTTGAACCAATATTTCTTAATTGTGTTGCATAGAATGAGGATGGTGATGAAATAGCACTTACTGAGCACCAGTGACTCAAACTTCAAAGCTGCATAGTTAATTGAAGCTCCCCCGCACAATGGACAATCACTTTCTTTTAATATTAACTTGCGACTTGTTTTCGTTTAAAAAAAAGATACAGCATACAGATATGCACATTCAAACTGCCAGCCAAACCTTTTATCAAGGGAGAGAAAACAAATCCCCTCTGGGCAATTCTTGCTAAGACAGCTGTTTGCTTACCCTTACCACTGGACTAAATTAAAATACAGTGGGGTAGGGGTAGCTGAAGAACCACATGATCAAAGTTTATTTAGGATGGTGTTTTCCTTTTCATAAGATCAAAGATAACTATTGTTTGAGGAAGGCCACTCAAAAACAGCAACTTACATTTACATAGTGCTTTTTGCATCCAAAGGCGCTTCACAGAAGTGGAATCGGACAAAAAAGACTCCATCTTCAATCCTCCATCTCAAAAAACCACACTCTCTCCCATTACTTGTTGAATGGCTCAATACTTTTTGACCCCTGAACTTGCCTCACCTTTGAGTGGGAAATAAAGGTCATTTGTTTAAATAAGCCAAGCACAAAAAAAACTTTAAGAATTTGGACAGTCTGTTTACTTTGTTTGAAGCAAAAAGGGACTTTTGTCTTTTTCTTTATTTTCAGTCCACTCACAAAATCGCGGGCTCTGATGTGCATTGTTTACTTACAGAAGCCAGGAACATTTCCATTTCCTGACCCTGCATGGGTCTGTGTTGCAAACTGTGGGCTGATCTTCCTGGAATCAGCCTCCTATTTGGCTGTTTCCACATCCGTTGTCCAGTTGAGGACAGTAGGTGGTTTTCTCAGGCTGCTGACTCAATGAGAGCTTTGGAAGATGCATAGGGTGCTGCTCATACCGCAAGAAAAGTACAGGGGTGCATCTAAACAGAATTACCCTTTTAGGCATGAATAAAGTTGATGAAAAGAAGAAAGACAAAGGCAGTAGGACCTTCAGAGTAGGGTAATGCTTTTGAAGAAAACGCATAGACGATTAAACTCTTGAAATGCCAGTTGTGGGATGATGCTAGTAAAATGTGCCCTACTGAGATAGTTTCACATTGTTTACTTTGTGGCACACAAATCTTTCCAAATTTTGGTTGCTAAGACTCTCTTGTCCGTTGATTTTTGGAAACACCATTAACTTACTGGTTCTGTGGCTTGGGGAACTAAACAAGTTAAATTTTTTTATCCCACGTTATGAAGATATATTAACTAAGCTATCAATTTGTGATGTCACCAAAAAGATATAGAAGGGAGTCTACGGCTAGAGCTGGCAGACAGGAAAGCTGGGTTGAGATCACATGCAGATTAGCCATGCTCTTGTAAAATGGTGCAGCAGGCATGAAGGGTCGAATGGCTGAATGTTGTTTCTGTGTTCCTATGCCCTATTCCTACATATACAATGGAATATTGTGAAATGAATATGTTTCAAAATGAAGGGCGCTGTTTGAGATCAGCTCAGATGTTCCATTTGTGAAGGAAGCAAATTGCTTTTTGAGAATCACTGAGAAATTCTTAGAAACCGATCACAGGACCTTATGATATCCCAAAGTGCTTTACAGACACTGCAGTATTTTTGAATTGCAGTTACTACTGTACTATAGGAAATGTGTCAACCAAATTGCCTACATCAAGGTCCCACCATCAGCAAGCAATCTAATGTTGATTAATGCATAGGTACCCGCCAGGACATGAGAGAGAAATCCTACACTGTTCTTCAAAATAAAATCACGGAATCTTTTACAACTTCCTGAGTGGACTGACGAAATCTCAGTTTCAGCATCTCATCTGAAACAGTCACTGAAGTTGAAATTTTATGAGGTGGTGCTGCTATGGGTTATGCTATTTACCACAGATAGGCCTAAGCATGTGAGGAAAATCAAGATTCTCTGACCGAGTGGTAGTTGAATCATACAGGACTAAAAGCCCAAGGTCCTCAATCGCCTGACCTCAAACAAGATGGCAAAAATTTGCTTCAGTCTACAGAGGTGCAAATCAGCCAGTTGGCATTCGAGTTTATGATCAGGTTCAATTATAATAGTACTCCAACCCAACAAAACTTAAACCTAAATCTGTTCAGAGGACACCAAATGCCTGGGAGTTAAAAGTGAATTCAATGGTTATGTGTCATCAAATACAGAAGGTGCAGTGATAGTATCCCTACCTCTAGGCCAGGGTGATCTAGTTTCAAGCTTGGGAGGTGTGTAATAACATTTCTGATCAGATTACATTAGATTACATTACAGCGTGGAAACAGGCCCTTCGGCCCAACAAGTCCACACCGACCCGCCGAAGCGCAACCCACCCATGCCCCTACATTTACCCCTTACCTAACACTACGGGCAATTTAGCATGGCCAATTCACCTGACCTGCACATCTTTGGACTGTGGGAGGAAACCGGAGCACCCGGAGGAAACCCACGCAGACACGGGGAGAACGTGCAAACTCCACACAGTCAGTTGCCTGAGTCGGGAATTGAACCCGGGTCTCAGGCGCTGTGAGGCAGCAGTGCTAACCACTGTGCCACTGTTGATTCAAAATATATACTCAAATGTACTGGGGATGGTAGTGTTGTGGGGAAAATCACTAGCCTCAGAGTCAAAGCGGAGTTCAATGACAGAGTTTATTGTACAAAGAAATACCGGAGCTCTGGGAAGAGTAAGACACCAATAGCACAGTGGTCAGCTGCAAGTCACCTCTCAATCTGGAGCAAATGTCAAGATACCTTTATACATTTTGTAATAATAGGTCAGTGATGAGGTTATTGTCTTTGTAACATGTTTTGTTTGTCGTAAACATTGCACAATTGTTAATAGCTTCGGTGCAGTCATTGTCAGTTCCAGCACAACCTTTGTTAATTTCAGCGTGGTCGTTGTCAGTTTCAGTACAGACATTTTCAGTTTCAATGTCTGTGTGGAAGTCCATTGCTGTAGTAGTGGGTGCTAATCACTCTTCCTGAGAAGGGCAATTACTGCAGCCCTGGCTATTAGCAATCTGTATTGAGTCTGTATCAAGCTGTTAACATTTCTATAAAAGGTGTTGGCTGGGCCCAGATACTTTGGTGGGCAGTGTAGGTTACTCACGTGTATTCTTGCCCCCACCCGCCTTAAACTAATCAACTAGGTTATGAGTGCATTGTGCTGGCATTCTGGTGGCCCCAGGCAGTGTCTCCAGTGTCTGTGTTTGCTCTGCTGTCTATCTCCATATTGTGGTCCGGTGGCCATCTTGTATATCAAGTGGCCAACTGACAGCTCAGAGGCCATCTTATGTGTCCATGTGCCTCGTGTCACTCTACCCCGTGCCATCTCCTGCTTCAGTAGTATGGTAGAAGCACCCTTCTAGGCCCTGGATATCTCAACTGGACAGAGTGTCTATGAACCAGGGACCCACCTAGACCCATTCCAACTAGGTTGCAGGAAAATTGACAGGCTTTGTTAGGTGGTTTTCCTGCAAGGCAAGTCCTTCATTCACTGCTAATTCCAATAGCAGCAGGATAAGGATTTAAGTGGCCACTGAAAGGCACTCAGTTGGCTTCCAGACACTTAATCTCTCCCACCTTGGAGCTTGATCGGGGGAAATATGTCTGCACCCTCCCAATTAATCAAATAGCCCTCCTGTCTTGAAATTCATGTCAGTGAGGGGGAAGTGGGGTGGGGGAAGTGGGGTGGGGGAAGTGGGAAGGAGAAAGGGGGGAGGAGGGGTCTTTAAATTATGCTCAATGTTTTATCTGGTGATGTAATCTCCTAGATATGTGCTTATTATTGTCAGATTCCAATTTTAGTCAGGCATATCTTGGAGATTTTTGTCTGCAATGACTACTCAGCAAACCATAGCTTCTTACAACATGGCATTGTGTCTCACAAGAAGCATTATTTCTGTCAAATATTGGATCTCTGCTTCTGAGAGATTCTACCCTCCTCCATCTCTAAGTGAAAGAGGCTGTTTTCCTCCACATTAACATTTTCCGGTGCTCCATCCAATGAGTCAGCCTTTACACAGGAACATAAATGAATAACATGAAGATAATGAGAAAAGTAATTACAAACTGTGACTTTGGACCATGTGTTATCTTATTTAAAAATTGACTGCTTAAGACTTTGAACTCCAATTACTTTGGGAAATCTCAGAATTGCGGGTACAAGAGTACAGAGAACATTATATCCATAACTGTAAGCTGTGTATAAAATGATAAAATAATAAACAGGCATGATATTTCCTAGCTCAAATTACATCTACCTGCCACTTATGCACGATTATTATAGAGTTGTAGAGTCATACAGCACAGAAATAGAATCTTCGGTCCAACTCGTCCACACCGACCAGACATTCCAATCTCACCTCGTCCAATTTGTCAGCATTTGGCCCATATCCCTCTAAATCCTTTCTATTCATATATTCATCCAATGCCTTTTATATGTTACAATCATACCAGCCTTCACCACTTCCTCTGGCAGCTCATTCCACATACACACCTCCCCTTAGATCCTTTTTAAATCTTTCCCTTCTCACCTTAAACCTATGCACCTAGTTCTTGACTCCCCTGCCCTGGGGAAAAGACCTTGACTATTCACCCTATCCATGCCTCTCACGAGTTCATAAACCTCGATAAGGTCACCCCTCAGCCTCTGATGCTCTGGGGAAAAAAGCCCCAACCTATTCGATCGCTCCCTATATCTCAAACCCTTCAGTCTCGGCACCAGCCAAGACACACATCAAGAGATTTAAAAAGTTAATCTGTAAAGAAAACAGCTCCATTTAAAACAAATTAAGGGAAGGAAAAAACAGTGCTGATAAATAGTTGGAGAGACGGGAGGAACATTCCCTTGAGTTGTACACTAGGAAGAACGTGAACACCAAGAAAGCTGTGGGTGCTATAGAAACCCTGTCTTGTCATGGCAAATTTGGACATAGAACAAACAATGAAGGAACGTTATAAAGCTATTGAGTCATTTGCCATGGGCAAAGCTCGAGGTGGTGATGGTGTACAACCTGAACTCATCAAGACAGGAAAAGGGTGCTCCAGCAGCATTTGCATAAATATTTCTACTGCTGCTAGATGGAGGGAGGGAGGCTGTACCCTGGGATATGCCACAAGCAAAGATTGTGACCTTGCACAAGACCAAGGGCAACTGCAGCAATTGCAAAAACTAACAAGGCAATTCCCTGCCACTTTCTCTGGAAAAACGTATTAGCCTGGGTTTTCATTGCCAGGATGCAGATATTGGCTGAATGCATCTATCCTAATCCAAGTGTGGTTTCAAAACTACAATTGAAATGATCTTCTCAGTCCAGCAGAGGCAAAAGAAATGGTTAAACGAAGGAGACCAGAATCTATTACCTTCATCAATCTGACTGAACAATCAGTCATGTGAGCAGAGGTGGTCTATTTAAACAGCCGTAGAAAATTAGATGTCCACTCTGAAGCTGCTCAGGATGATCTCCTCTTTTTATGAGAGTATCATGGGTAAAATCATCTATCATGGAACAACATCAGATCATTTTTAGATCTTGCAATATTGTCAAAGTCTTGTGTCCAGCACCAAGGCTCTTTGACATAATCTCGATTATTTCTGTCACACACCTTCAGATCATCTACAAAATGTGTCCACTTGCCAACACTGACGGAAAGCAGCTCAGTTTTGATCTCTGCGATCCAAAGACAATGATGGACCGAATCCTCATCAGAGAGATGCTCTGCAGTAAAGATGTCTCACTAATATTTCATGCTGAGGAGCATTTGAAACAATAAATGGACAGGCTCACACTTGTAAAGAGTTTGGTTTGACTTGGGATATCAGGAAAACAAATGTCCAGATCCAAGAAGTTGTTATGCCACCATTTAACTGATGCTGTAGATTACTGATATCTGACACTTGATACTGAAATCAACACACACATTTCAAACCCTGCATCTGTTATGCCCAAGTCAAAGGGTGTGGCACTGGAAAAGCACAGCAGGTCAGGCAACATTTCAGGAGCAGGAGAGTTGACGTTTTGGGTATAAGACTTATGCCTGAAACAGCGATTCTCCTGCTTCTCAGATGCTGCCTGACCTGCTGTGCTTTTCCAAAGTTACACTTTTTGACTATGATTTACAGTATCTGCTATCCTCACTTTCTCCTATCTGTGATGTCCAAGCTGACTAAGAGAGTGCAGAAAAGCAGCAAACTGACTGAATAACAAACTCGGAGTCTACCTAATCTGCATGTTCCGTGCACTCCTGTGTCGTGGTGATACCTGGATATGTGAAGCAAGAGAAAAGGCTGAGCAGTTTCCACTTCCACTGACTCAACACGTATCATTGACTTGTCTTGAGGGAAAGTCACCAACTCAGATGTTCTGGAGAATAATAATTCCATCAGCATACAGTAATTGCTAAACTAACAACATCTATGCAGGCTAAGTTGCATTCATCAGATGAATGACAGCCATACACCCAAACTCTTTCCCTTGGGTGTTGAATGTTCACACCTCCAAGCAAAATATGAAAATGGCGCACATTCATTTTGACAGCTCTAAGGCTATCGATTTTTCAGACTGACTATTGGAAAGACATTGGAAGAGGCAAACAGAATTGATAATATTAATTTGTCATAAGGGGTGCCAAGAAAAAACAGAGGCAAGGGAAACATGCACTTTTTCTGCCCATTGTCGTCCTGTGCAGTGAATGCAGCAGAGAGTGCAATACCAGAGCAGATCTCCTGAGTCACATCAGGCGATGTTAATATAGAATTGACTACTATGGCACAAATCATCATCTTGCAATATAGAAAGCTGCTATGAATTGACGCCGATCAATTAATTTCCAGGAGTGTAGAAATCTCTGCATAGATCTTTCAGGACTACCAGATGAATAAGAATTAAATTGTGCTCAATTTATGCCTCATAAAAAATACTCATGTCAGATATCATGACATAAGCACATCTTGCCGCAAGGAAAAAACTAAAATAAAAAGACAGTGTTCTATCTCTCCTGCCCTCCCGAACCCATTTCCTTTCTCCTGTGTTTTACTAATAAGGAAGGAAGGAATGAAGCAGCTCAGGCAGTGACAGTATTGTTACGTGGGATTTAGCCACACCTTATTCCACAGCTGTCAACCTATGAATTGTCTCATTCCTCCAAACAGATTTGGTATTGCATCTTAGCATGTTTAAAATTGAAAACTTGGATGCAGCAGGGCAACAAGCCAGTAGTCCATGAATGCCAGGATTTTATTTTATGTTTTTTACTTACTTTCAGTTGTTGATTCATGAGGAAAAGACATTTGCGGTTATGAGATGCAATATATCTGATTTACATTCAAGGGCAGATTTCCTCTGGTCATTATGAGTTAGTGAGCTTTTGGGAAGATTTTCTATGTTCTCTTGTGCTAGTGGAATTATAAAAGCATTCTAACAGGACATATTTATGATTTTGTGAGAACCTGGCATAGGGGCCATAAATATAAGATAGTCAAGATAGTCGCCAATAAATCTAATAAGAAATTTAAGAGAATTGTTTTTCCCTAGAGGATTGTTAAAATGTGTACCTTGATACCACAAGGACTAATTGAAGCAGAACGCATAGTTGTGTTTTAATGGGAAGCTAAACAAACACATGAAGAAGAAAAGAAAAGGAGATTATGCTAACTGGGTTAGCGTGGGATGAACAGTGTCAAGGACTATGCAGAATATATGGCCAATTTCTGTGTTGTATATTGTATGTAAAGTCTATGTGAGTGGGAAACAGAAGAGGGCTATATTTGTACAATTGCTAGCACTTCGAAGCAGTGATCCTACAGCATGCATTACATTGATACCTTCTTCTTGCATTGCGGGATATTGCATTCTCCAGTGTACCTCAGAATCCTAGTGAACCATTCATTCTGCATTCAGAGCAAAGCCACATTGAAACCTGCACTGAAACTGAAAGAAAAATCAGCTGTGACCTCTTACACAATGTCTGCAGCATCTGAAGAAACATTTCACACTCCAGATGTTCATAGTGGATACATTAATATGCCATCATAGGCCTACTCAGTGTCATTGACCCTTCTATCATGCATGCCCATTTGCCTAGTACACCTTTCCCGAAAACCCCCAGGAAATCACGTATTACAGAAAAGGCAGGCTGTAAACTTTCATTTGCTGCCAGCAACTAGAATTCTGACTTTACTGTTTTGAGTATGTCATGGTTGGCAGGACATGAGTGCTGGAGAATAATCTAAATGAACAGACTGTTTTACAATTAGGCCAGATCAATTCATTTATGCACAGGTCCACACACTGATACTGTGGTTGCTTCATGAGCCATAAGAAAGCTTCACAAATATGCACACAATACAGTTGATTATGAAGGAGTTGGCAGATTGATTGCTCCCAGTTCCACCTCCCATCTAAGGAATAATTTCTATCATTTATTTCACACCATTCCTCAAGGTTAAATCCATCTGTATATTATCAATTGGAGAAAGCAGCTGATGACATTCTCTCTTTCATTTCTGCCTCATCAAAGGGAGTCATCAAAGAGGGAAGTTTATTCAGTTTGCTTTATTCTTACTGGGATGGGGATATTGCTAGCTAGGCCAACAGTTATTGCCATCCTGTCGTTCCCTTGTGAAAGTGATGGTGAGCTGCCTTCTTAAACCAGTCCATGTGTTGTAAGTACACATGTAACCCTGTTATGGAAGTTATTGAATTTTGACTGAGCAACAGTGGAGGAATAGCAATATATTTCCAAGTCAGGATAGCGTGTGACTTGGAGGGAAACCTGGTGTGATGTAACCATATATCTGCTGTTCTTGTCCTCCAATTCTTGGAGATTGTAGATTTGGAATATGCTGTTGAAGGAGCCTGGGTAATTTGCTGCAATGCATCTTGTGGATGGTACACACTGCTCCTACTGTGTGTCAGTAATGGGGGAATGAACATTTAAGGTGGTGAATGGGCTGCTTTGCCCAATAAAGTATTGATTTTCTTGAATGTTGTTGAATATGCATTTATGTAGACAAATGGAGAGTATTCCATCCTAACTTGTAGAAAGAGGACAAACTTTGGGGAATCAAGTCATGAGGTACTCGCTGAGAATTTCTGAGCCCTGGTCTGCTCTTGTTGCACTTTTGTTCAGAATAGGATAGTCAGGTCTTTTTGAGATTTAAAGAACAAGGAATTGCTGAAATGGGTCTTACTGATAAAAGTCCTTGCCAGGATATTCCAGCTGAGTGGAATGATTTTCAAAGAACATCAAAAGATTTGACCAGGCATAGCAGGAAGAAGTGATCCTGTCAAAAGCTGGAAGTACCTTTGGATTTAACCTTGTATTGCGAGTAACCTGCTCGAATGCAACGTAAGAATTTTTCTCATGGGATATTTCAATCAAGTTAATTACTTAGTGCAAAAGTAACATTTTCCTAGTTTTGTATTTTAGATGCCTGTTAAAGATAATATTTGATTCATTTTACTTTAAGTGTATTGTAACAATAAAAGTTACAATTTCCATCAGACTCTGACAAAATCATTTATTTTTAGTTTTCAGCACTATATAATTCACAATAATTTCTAATAATTTATGTATTAAGATCTAAAGATGAATTATCTCCTCCTGGAGACATGGCATCATTGATCTATTGAAATTGATACCAGAATGTTTGACATGGCGAATGGTGCTGGAGACCTTAATCAAGAATCTCAACCCGAAAATCTGGTACTGACCATTGTCACCAAAGGATGAGGAATATGAAGACAGGTTGTCCTCGAAACACCTGTGGTTCACAGAGGGAAGTGCACAAATGCAGTTACTTACAATCAATTCCAATTTTTACAAGTGGAAAGTCCAAAACATGTGCATCAGGCCTGTCAGAAGAAGGTCTAAAGTTTACAGACTTCTTTAGAACAGGAGGTTACTCTTGTGAAAAGGGTAGGTACCTTATGGATAGGTCCAAACAAACCTTTGGTGGAGGTATAATTCCCTTTGGGAGCTATCAAGTATCCTTTGGGATTGTTAAAATTTGAGATGAATGCACTTAAAATGTGGGGAAACTCAGTAGAACAGCTACCTGATGAAGGAGCAGCACTCCGAGAGCTTGTACTCCCAAATAAACCTGGTATTGTGTGATTTTTAACTTTGTCCACCCCAGTCCAACACCAGCACCTTCAAATCATTTATTGAATAGAAATCAGAAGGAGATTCAATATTTTGCACTGCTCAACCATTTCCTTTACAACCTCAACAAGGTCACGGTTAGGAATCCCATCCCACTGAAGACCTGAGCCAATAATAAGCACTTCTTTTTAGCTTAAGTTGAAGATGTCCTTTTCTAAAGTCAGGAGAAAGTGAGGACTGTGGATGCTGGAGAGTCAGAGTTGAAAAGAGTCATGCTGGAAAAGCACAGCAGGTCAGGCATCATCCAAGGGGCAGGAGAATCGATATTTTTGGGCATAAGCCCTTCATCAAAGTTGGCTGCCAATGGTGAAACTGTAGAAATCAGGGTGTTCAAAAGGTTAAAAATGGAGGAGTGTAGCTATCTTGGATGATTGCAGTGCTGAAAGAAATTGCAAAGATAGACAATATTGAGAGAGAGATTTGATTTGAGAATTTTAACATCAAGGCATTGCCAAACCAGGAACCACTGTGGGTCAGCCAGCACAGGGGGAATGAGTGAATGAGCATTGCTGCAAACGGTGGCTTTTCAAGTGAAATAGTCACACAGCACAGAATCAGGCCTTCATGTGTTGCAGGGAGGGATGGGTAAGTTGGAGGACATTCTTGTGGGTCTGCTCCTGGGCCTGTCCAAGGGGTCTATCAACAGGTCCAGACAACAGACCTTGGAAGGGCTTGTTGTTCTTGACTGTCTGCCCCTCACATGCTCAGGTCTCCCTGGAGATGAAGCATGCAATGCCCACCAGCACAGTTGAGGAATTTAGATACTGGTGGGCACCACAGGGGCTGGGGTGCATCATCACCCGGATGATGTTACTTTAATTTGGTATGTTTCTGTTTAGTTATATAAATAAATGTTTCTTTGTTAATTTGTGTTTTATTTTGATATAGTACCCCAACAGAGGCTGTTTCATCTTTATTTTCCTGTTTTAATATAAGAGTACAGGGAGCGTAACCCTGTATTGTTCAAGAAGGGGAGTAGGGATAACCCTAGTAACTATAGGCCAGTGAGTCTCACTTCTGTTGTGGGCAAAATCTTAGAGAGAATTGTAAGGGATAGGATTTATGAACATCTGGATAGGAATAATGTGATCAAGGATAGTCAGCATGGTTTTGTGAAGGGCAGGTCGTGTCTCACAAACCTTATTGAATTCTTTGA
This sequence comes from Chiloscyllium plagiosum, assembly GCF_037043375.1. Classification (NCBI taxonomy): domain Eukaryota; kingdom Metazoa; phylum Chordata; class Chondrichthyes; order Orectolobiformes; family Hemiscylliidae; genus Chiloscyllium; species Chiloscyllium plagiosum. The sequence continues at coordinate 18,083,009 of NW_028270153.1, read as the reverse complement.
GAAGGTGACTAAGGAGGTGGACGAGGGGAAAGCGGTAGATGTGGTGTATATGGATTTTAGTAAGGCGTTTGATAAGGTTCCCCATGGTAGACTACTGCAAAAAATACGGAGGTATGGCATTGAGGGTGAGTTGGAGGTTTGGATTAGGAGTTGGCTGGCTGGAAGAAGACAGAGGGTAGTAGTTGATGGCAAAGGTTCATCTTGGAGTGCCGTCACTAGTGGTGTTCCGCAAGGATCTGTTTTGGGACCATTGCTGTTTGTCATTTTTATAAATGACCTGGAGAAGGCGTTAGAAGGTTGGGTGAGCAAGTTTGCGGATGATACGAAAGTCAGAGGAGTTGTAGACACTGAGGAAGGATGTGGCAGGTTATAGTGGGATATATATAAGCTGCAGAACTGGGCAGAAAGGTGGCAAATGGAGTTCAATGTAGCTAAGTGTGAGGTGATTCACTTTGGTAAGAGTAATGAAAAGATGGGGTACTGGGCTAATGGACAGATACTTGGTGGTGTGGATGAGCAGAGGGATCTTGGTGTCCATGTACACAGATCTTTGAAAGTTGCCACCCAGGTAAATAGTGCGGTGAAGAAGGCATATGGCGTACTGGCTTTTATTGGTAAAGGAATTGAGTTCCGGAGTACTGAGGTCATGTTGCAGTTGTATAAGACTCTGGTGCGGCCGCATCTGGAGTATTGCGTGCAGTTTTGGTCGCCATACTATAGGAAGGATGTGGAGGCATTGGAACGGGTGCAGAGGAGGTTTACCAGGATGTTGCCTGGTATGGTAGAAAGATCGTATGAGGAAAGGCTGAGGCACTTGGGGTTGTTTTCATTGGAGAAAAGAAGGTTTAGGGGTGACTTGATAGAGGTGTACAAGATGATTAGGGGTTTAGATAGGGTCGACAGTGAGAATCTTTTTCTACGTATGGAGTCAGCTATTACAAGGGGGCATAGCTTTAAATTAAGGGGGGGTAGGTATAGGACAGATGTTAGGGGTAGGTTCTTTACTCAGCGAGTCGTGAGTTCATGGAATGCCCTGCCAGTAGCAGTGGTGGACTATCCCTCATTATGGGCATTTAAGCGGGCATTGGATAGGCATATGGAGGATAGTGGGCTAATGTAGGTTAGGTGGGCTTGGATCGGCGCAACATCGAGGGCCGAAGGGCCTGTACTGCGCTGTATTCTTCTATGTTCTATGTTCTATGTTCTATGTATCTAACCCCATGCTGCCCATATTAAGTGAGTGTGCGACGGGAGTGATGTCAATGGAATTTTACTTTCAATGTAAAAGAATCAAAGAAGCTTTATTTTTAGTTTAAAAGAGTAGAGGGAACTTTACTCTGTATCTAATTCCATGCTCGCCATGTTCCAGGAGTGTTTGATGGGAATGATATTGAGGAAACTTCACTTTCAGTTAATTTCCAGTTTAAAAGGGTAGAGAACTTTACTCAGTATCTAATCCCATGCTATCCCTGCCCTGGACTGGTTTGAAGAGGAAATATCAGGGAGATTTACACTGTATCTGACCTGGGAGTGTTTGATAGCAACAATGTAGAGAAGCTCAACTTTCAGTTTAAAAGAGTAGCAACAGGCCTTTCAGTCCATCCTGTCTATGCCAACAAATATAAAATTACACTAATGTCATTTACCTGCACTTAGTCCATAGTCTACTGGCACTTTAAATATTCAACCTGGTGCTTTTCAAATATTGCAAGAACACTCATGGTAGATTAAATGAAGCAAAAAAAGCATTCTGGCAGCTTCCTACTCAATATATTTTCATATAAAGTATAATTTAGCTGGTATCACGCATGAGCTGGGTACTGAATAAATCAAGATGCATTTCTGAAAATGTGGTCCAATGGATGCTCATATGAAGATTTCATCATCACCATGTAAAAGCAGAGAAAATAGTAGCAGGACTCAGCTATTTACCCTTCAAGATTAGAGTGGTGGTGGAAAAGCACAGCAGGCCAGGCAGCATCTGAGGAGCAGGAAAATCGACATTTCAGGCAAAAGCCCTTCATCAGGAATGAGGCAGGGAACCTCGGGGGTGGAGTGATAAATGGAAGGGGGATGGGGTGGGAGGGAGGGGGAAGGTAGCTGAGAGTGCAGTAGGTGGATGGAGGTGGGGTAAAGGTGATAGATCGGAGAGGATGGTGGAGCGGATAGGTGGGAAGGAAGATTGACAGGTGGGACAGGTAATGAGGATGGTGCTGAGCTGGAAGGTTGGAACTGGGGTAAGGTGGGGGAGGGGAAATGAGGAAACTGGTGAAGTCCACATTGATGTCATGGAGTTGAAGGGTTCTGAGGCGGAAGATGAGGCATTCTTCCTCCAGGTGTAGAATGGTAAGGGAGTGGCGATGGAGGAGGCCCAGGACCTGCAGGTCCTCGGCAGAGTGAGGCTCTCAGCCTCATTCCTGATGAAGGGCTTTTGCTGCTCCTCAGATGCTGCCTGACCGGCTGTGCTTTTCCAGCACCACGCTAATTTTGATTTTAATCTCCGGCATCTGCAGTACCCACTTTCACCTATTTACCCTTCCAACTTGCTCTGCCATTCAATATAATTACAGCTGATCATCTTACTCAGTGTGCTGTTCCCACTTTCCCAATTTCCTTTGATCTCTTTAACTGTAAGAATTATCCCTGCTTCCTTCTTGAAAACATTTGATGTTTTGGCCTCAACCATCTTCTGTGGCAGAGAATTCACAGGCTCAACACTGGGTGAAGAAATTTCTCTTCATCTGTCGTAAACGGCCTGCCCTGTGTCCTTAGACTGTGACCACCACTTCTGAGCTCCCTGGTCATCTGAAATATCCTGCCTATCTTGTCTGGCTTGAATTTCATCGGTTTTTATGAGGGTCCCTCTCATTCTTCTGAACCCCAGTGAGTATAGCACTCACTCATCCAGTCTCTCTTCATAGGTCAGTCTTGTCATCCCAGGAACTAGTCTGCTACATTGCTATGAACCCAAAGAAAAAGGTTATTTACTCTCCACAGAAACCAACATGAATGATAATGAACAATGTATCCATCACTTAGTTGCAGTCAAGTATGTCCGACCTACTCATGTCGCCCTTGGCTTAAAAATTCAGAACATTTATAACTCCTGCAGACACTGAAAGGGTGGAAAACCTGGTTGCAAAGGGTTACAACTCATGGACAAGCAGCTGGCATACCTCAAACCCTTCCCCCCCACTCCCAGCCCCCACCCCGCCCCCACCCCCATCAAGAATGCAGCTTTCACATACATTGACTTGCCAACAAATCCAGGGACGTGCTGTCAAAGTAACTGTTGAGTTTCTAAATGCATTTTCTATACTGCACACGCTGCAGCTATATATGCTGGGAGCGACAGGATGGATTTTAGAACATAGAGCATAGAACAGCACAGCACAGTACAGGCCCTTCGGCCCACGATGTTGTGCCGAGCATTTATCTTAATCTAAGGCCAACCTAACCCATAGACCCCTCAATTTACTGTCATCCATGCGCTTGTCCAGCAGTTGCTCAAATGTCCCTAAGGTCTCTGACTCTACTACCACCACTGGCACTGCATTCCATGCATCCACCACTCTCTGCATAAAGAACCTTCCTCTGACATCTCCCCTGTGCCTTCCTCCAATCACCTTAAAATTATGATCCCTCATGACAGCCATTTCAGCCCTGGGGAAAAGTCTCTTGCTATCTACTCTATCTAGTCACCTCTCTTCCTTCTACTCTCCAGTGTGAAAAGCCCTAGCTCATTCAACCTTCCTTCATAAGTCTAACCCTCCAATCCAGGCAGCATCCTGGTATGTCTCCTCTGCACCCTCTCTAAAGCATCGACATCCTTCCTATAATGAGGTGACCAGAACTGGACACAATACTCCTAGTGTGGTCTAACCAAGATTTTATAGGGCTGCAGCAAAACCTCGAGGCACTTAAACTCAATCCCCCTGTTAATGAAAGCCAAAACACCATATGCCTTCTTAACCATCCTATCAACTTGGGTGGCAACTTTGAGCGATCTATGCACGTAGACTCTAAGGTCCCGCTGTTCCTCCACACTGCCAAGAATCCTGTCTTTAACCCTGTATTCAGCATTCAATAAATAACTTCGCATTTATCCAGGTTGAACACTATCTGCCACTTCTCAGCCCAGCTCTGCATCCTGTCAATGCCTTATTGTAGCCCTTGACACTATCTACAACACCACCAACCTTTGTGTCATCAGCAAACTTACTAACCCACCCTTCCACTTCTTCATTCAAGTCAGTTATACAAACTACAAAGAGCAGAGGCCCAAGAACAGATCCCTGCAGGACACCATTGATCACCAACCTCCGGGCGAATACTTATCGTCCACCACCACTCGCTGTCTTCTTTCGGCCGGTCACTTCTGTATTCAGACAGCCACATTTCCCTGTATCCGATACCTCCTAACTTTCTGAATGAGCCCACTATGGGGAACCTTATCAAATGCCTTACTGAAATCCATATATACCACATCCATTGCTCAACCTTCGTCAACGTGTCTCATCACATCCTCAAAGAACTCAATAAGACATGTGAGGCATGACCTGCCCCTCAAAAAGCCATGTGATTATCTTTAATCAAATCATGTTTTTCCAAATAGTCATAAATCCTCTCTCTCAGAAACCTTTTCAGTACCTTGCTTACCATAGATGTAAGACTGACTGGTCTGTAATTCCCATGGATTTCTCTATTTCCTTTCTTGAACAGAGAAACAACATTCGCCTCCCTCCAATCATCCGGTACTACTCCCGTGGAGAGTGAGCATACAAAGATCATTGCCAGAGGCACAGCAATCTCATTCCTAGCTTCCCGTAGTAACCTTGGATACATCTGGTCTGGCCCTGAGGACTTATCTACCATGACGCTTCCCAGAATTTCCAGCACATCCACTTCCTCAACAGCAACCTGTTCAAGCCTATTAACCTGGTCCACAATGTTTTCACTATCAATTAGGCCCCTCTCTCTAATGAATACTTAAGCAAAAAACTCATTTAGAGCCTCCCCTACTTCTTCAGACTCCAGGCACAAGTTCCCTACACTATCCCTGATTGGCCCTGCCCCCTCTCTGATCATTCTCTTATTTCTAACATATATGTAGAATGTCTTTGGGTTTTTCCTAATCCTTCCCGCCAATGCTTTTTCGTGCCCCCTCCTAGCTCTCCTCAGCCCATTTTTGGGTTCTTTCCTATCTACCCTGTAATTCTCTAAAGTTGTGCCAGATCCTTGCTTCCTAAATCTTAAGTTGCAATACTTAAGGTGATCATGCTATCTTGAGCGTTGTAGCAGCTGCACACACCCAGGTGCATAGTGAGTATTCCATCACACTTGATCAGTCTAATTCATCATGGAGAGACACTGATGGCTCAAGATATAAACCATTCATCACAAAATACCCAGACGCTTGCAACCAGGTTATCCACATGGCTGTTGCAGATAAGCTGCTGGTCAGTGATGTTCTTTTTTCCAGGCTACTAATGGATACCACCTTCAGAAACTGCTCCAACTGCATCCAGGTGCTACAAAGATTAACATGAATGCATTCTTATAGATCACCATTGACCCTGAGTTGTATTCAAGTTGTTCAAATGCTGCTTTAACGTCAATGACAATTATTCTCCAACTTTTCCATACCCTGCAGCCCTTATATCCACATCTGGATCAAGACTGTGATGAAGTCTGCTGCTGATTGGTTTTGAGAGAAACAAAGCTAAAAATCAATGAGCAGCTTATTACTCAGTAGGTATTCTGATGGCATTATTGATGACAACTTTTGGGTAGCATTGGATAGACTGGTACTTGGTCAGGTTTAACTAATTCTCTATAACTTTTAATGGATAGGGAGTCATTCCCACATTTTGCTGAGTAGATTGCCAGTGTCTTAGTTAGGCTGCAATAGCAAGGTGATGAAGACATCTCGTACTGGTGCATAGTCTTTTATCATTATGGATGTGGTGGATGGCTTATCATTGTAGACCAGTTTATAAATATTCCTTTTCAACTTCTTTCCTTCATGTTTACTGTTATATTTGAGAATGCATTAAATTAATTTAGATTGAATGTAAGTGAATTGTTCATGTTGCAAATTGTGCAAAATTACTTTGGACAACACTAATAAGAGTCAAGGCAGGGTCCAGTATAATTATTCAGATTTATTTATTCAATCACCATCCTTATATGACCATGGAGAAGCATTGCCACAGACAGACACAAACAGAGATCCAGGTTTGAAGGTCATTCTTATGCCAGATCCTTTGGACGTGATGGCAATAAGTTTCAAGAAACCATCTGCAAAACCGCTTTCAACAAAAACAAGGCAGCTTGTTATACTTCTGACAATTTGTTTTTGTTTTCCACCCACCCCTCCATACCATAATTCAAAAACCAACTGATTTTCTCACCACTTTTGTCTTTGACAGCTTTGTTTGTGAATGTCTAAATGCATTCTTTCTTACATCTGAAAGTGAAAAGGTGTATTCTAGTCATTGCATAAATAAAGCATGCATCATGTTGTATTATATACAGATATGTACATAATGTTTTGTCATCTGACCTGCATCTACACTATATACAATCTACTGTGGAACTGAGGAAAGGCTACTTCACAGTATTTTTATTGTTCAGTTAAAATCATTAGTGTTTTACTACAGAGCAAAATTCTATAAAAAGTTCCATGCATAGAATTTATCTTTTATTTGTACGATAACATTGCTTCCCGTGGGATCTTTCCTTTTCTTTTAAGGTCAGGTTTTCGCATTGCGTGAGCCTTTTCTGTATTCCTTGTTATTTAAACATTTATTGATATCTTGCTTCGTAACTGGAACAGTTTTCCTTTGCAGCAATGTGCCAGCAACTAAACTGCAAGAATCAAACTATTGACTAATTATCATCCTGCTCAAGATGCCAGTGATGGGTAGAATGGAAATCCCAGATGAAGTCATGTGGGAGGGAGTGGGTGTCCAAAATTTTAAAAGGCCAGCTACACCCTATCTGAAACAGAAACATGCTTTTCTCCGGATGTAAATCTTATCAAAGCAGCTCAGATCTTAGAAATGGTGCTGAGTTGTACAACACTGGTGTCTCCATGGAATCTCTACCAGCTGGAGCACCCACTTGGCACAGAGTTTGCAAGTAGCAATGCAGGACCTCATTGCATCAATGTATCATTTGACACATTCATTGCTTTCTGTTGCTTAATAATTTAAGAGCACGATTCTGTGCCTTTAATGGCACTTAATTATGTGACTATCCTACATGTTGCTTTCCCAAATCAAAAACAAACTGAGAAGCATAATGAGCTAAATGGAGTCTGACAAAGTGTGTCAATTGCAGCCCTGTGGGAGCAGGTCACAATCCAAGCACAAAAGTGAAAGCTCTTCTCCATAATACCAGAAATTTAATGAGCTTGTATAAAACAATACTCAGCACCCACTAAAGAAGCCTTTGTCCAGCTCGGGGATTGACGGTTTATGACTGCTCATACATCAAAGCTGAGAGGAAGTGTCTCCAAGTTGAAAATTCTAACAGCAGTTTTACAGCCTGGAGCTGAATCATTTACACAAGGGAAGAGTTGATTTGAAGTAGACCAGCAACTGAAGGGAAAATAGCTGCAGATCATGTATGTATTAGAATGCACACAAAGATTCTCAAGAAGACTAACATTAGTGACGTGACACACTGTGCCTTCAGTTTAAATGGTTCAACACATTTAGTCTGTTCTGTTTTAGTAGCCACCTGGTGTTAGCGTTTCTGTCTATCTCACCATGATGCAAGTGAGTAATGCAGAACTAAACAGCTGGCTAAAAAGACGGAAAATTCACTTATTAATCTAATTTGATATATTTTGCCTTCTGTTTTCAATAGAAAAGTAAACAGTGGTGTTCCTTTTCTCAACGAACAATGAACTTATCAGAACTCAGACTGCAAACATGTTGGAATATATTTCAAAAAAGTGACTATCTGACGATAGTCAGGTCCCATCAGGCATCGAAGCACTACAGATCATGTAGAGGTTCAGATAAGTGTAGATCACTCCAAGATCCCAGCAGCATACCATCTAATTTTGATCTGATAGCACATTTCAGCATTCAGCCTTGTCCTCCCTGACTCTATACACAGTTAGAGAGGAGGTTTCTGTTCTTGTCTATGAGTTGTAGGGAGGAGCAGGTCATATTTCTTAGGATTCACCTCAAAGTTTAGACCTGGTGGCAAGACGAACATTTAGGAGCAGTGTTCCGGAAGCTAGTGCTTCCAAATAAACCTGTTGGACTATAACCTGGTGTTGTGTGATTTTTAACAGTACAGAATTACAGCATCTTTTTAAAGATTACTAATAACTATGTTTTATCTAAACTCACAGGTTTGAAGGTCCTCTGATCCTCAAAACCAGCTTACTGGATAAAGGCAGCAGACCACGTGGTGCCCATGACCCATCTGACAACCCCAGAAGAAGGCCAGCCCAGCTGGAGGCAGCCTACATGAGCCCCAGGCTTGGGGCCTGCTGGAAAATGGAGGGCCCGAGAGACCTACCCCAGGAAGGAGAACCGACACAAAATGCTCCCGATCCCATAACACGACTGCCTGACAATCTTTCATCTTTATTAACAATCAACACTGGAGCCCCCCAGGCATGCGTACTCAGCCCCCTACTGTACTCACTCTATACCCATGACTGCGTCAACAAATGCCAGACCAATGCCATTCACAAGTTTGCTGATGACACCATCATCGTCGGTCGAATTTTCAGATGGTGACTAAACCGACTATAGATAGGAGGTGGAAGATCTGGAAAAATGATGCACTGAGAACAACCTAGCTCTCAATGCCAGCAAAACCAAGGAACTCATTACTGACTTTAGGCAGGATGTTACTCCTGCCCCCCTACACATTAACAGCACAGAAGTGGAATGAGTGGAGAATGTCAAACTCCTGGGAGTGGTAATCCACAACAAGCTTTCTTGGACTCTTCATGTGGATGCACTGGTTATAAAGGCCCAACAATATCTCTTCTTCCTCAAGCAGTTGAGGACATTTGGCATGATGGTGAATACCCTTGCCAACTTTTATAAGTGTGCCATCAAGAGCATTCTGGCTGGATGTATTACAATCCTTGTATGGCACTGTACCATTCAAGATTGTAGGTGGTTACAGACACTGGTGAACTCGGCCCAGACAATCACAAATGCCAACCTCCCATTTATAGAATATATCTACCAGACCCGCTGTTGAGGAAAGGCCGCCAGCATTCTCAAAGATCCATCCCACTCTGGCAATGTTTTTCTACAACCTCCACCATTGGGGAGAAGGTACAGAAGCCTGAACAGACGCACCAGCCGGTTTCAAAACAGTTTCTATCATACTGTTGTTAGAATAATGAGTGGACTGACAAACTCTTAACATTTGCCTGTGCTTTTGTTTTTGCCGCTGTTTACCTATTATTTACTTATCTATGCTATTTAACTCTGTGATCTGCCTGTAGTGCTCGCAAGACAAAGTTTTTCACTGTGCCTCGGTACACGTGACAATAAATTTAATTCAATTCAAATTCACTAATAAGTTATTCATGTACAGTAATGTAGTGACAAGTAAAGACTAGCAAATATCGGATATTCCATAAGATATGGTCCCACATCACACACAAACTTCATTCTCATTTAAGATCTGCTCCCAAACACAAAAGGTCTGCTTGAACTCAAAGCCTGTAGTAGGTTGGCAAACTACAAGAAGGCCTTTGCATAAATGTAAGCAGAGGCATTCTCTGATTTACATAGGCAGCAAAAACAGCCCACTGTTTCAAATTTAGCATAAAATCATATCTCATAACTTTGAGTATGGCACACACACTTTGTGCTTTATATCTCATTCAGAAATGCTATTAAAAGCATTTATTCATGTACAAATATACATGTCCCAATAGGACATATCTCAATTGTCAAGAGGAATATGCTTTCATAAATGGACATTGATCTTTGAATGATATTCAAACCAAAATAAAACCATCCCTTCACTTGCATTATGACCACTGATAGATCCTACTGAGCTTAATGTTTTTGCAGTGTTCCATGGGCAATAGTTCAATCAGAACATTACTTCCCATTTGTCTCCTGAGAATTTTAGTTTCACCTATGTTAGTTAAAATATTTGCACAAAATTCCTTTGCTGTGCTACTTTAGTGGAGCCATTAACTGGGCTTAATGACTGTTTAAAATAACACATTGAGGAAATTTACATGAAGGTTAACCAGTGTGCTTCAAGAGGAAGTGAAACAATTAAACAGTTAATGACTTACAATAATTCTGAACAATGAATTCTTCATGACAGAGCCATGCAAATATTATTATGATTTTATTTTAAATAAAGTAAACACAGCTTTCTATTCAGAGTGCCAGATAAGACAGAGATCATCTTTCAGAAATAGTATTTGCTCAGGGTTTTTAATGGGGAACATTCAGCAGCATTTATTCAAGATATTAACAGAGCCCAGTGAGAGGGAAATATCCTGTGGCATTTTCTGAAGTTCCAAATGGTCTGATTTCTCATAGACTCTGTCCAATGGGGAGGATGTTTGTTCTAATCTCTCAGGGTCCAGTAAAATGACAGCAACTGAGACAGTAAGTTACTCAAGGTCTATTGCATACTATGGTGAGAAGGGAATACACTGCAGCTTATACTTAATTTACCTTGCAAAGTATAGTGAGCAGGTTACCCTTGCAACCACTTGCAGGGAAGCATCTTACATTTGGGGGTTGGAGTGCTGGTATACTGGCTATGTCACCAGACTAGAAATCCAAAAGTCTAGGTTAATGCTCTTAGAACAAAAGTTCAAATCCCATCAAGGAAGCTGGTTGAATTGAATTTCAATTAATCGATCTGAACTGGTCTCACTGGAGTTGAACATAATCACATTGCCAGTTGTTATTAAAAACCCATCTTAGTTTATCATGTCCATAAAGGAAGGCAACTTGCCATAATTACCTGGTTTAGCCTACATGTAACTCCAGACAAACAACAACTTATTGGTTCTCTGAAATGGCCCGAGAAAGTCACTCTGCTCAAGAGCAATTAGGGACAAGCAATAAATGTTGATATCCATATCCCATGAAAGAATAAAGGAGAACACAAGGTATCACAAAGCATCTATCCAGATGAGAATCAACTTACAGAAGAAGTTTAAACATACTGAGGATCTGCAGACAGAAACTAGGATTGTAGTTTTACTTTACAATGCCAGTAAAAGCAGAAACTGATGGAAATCTACAACAAGCATAACGGCCAAGGTGTTAAGTGTGAATCCACAGAATAAGAGGGGTTAATATTTTGGGTGTTCTGACGAGAAAACCCACCCTAAAGGCCAAAGTATTCTTTGCATTCGGAAACTGGAGTGTCTGGTAAAGGTGTAGGTTTCCTGAGTTCACATGTTTTTTCCTGTCTTTTGACCATAAAAGACTTGTGACTATCATAACAAATGAGAATCGCTGGGTATAATTTTCACAGAGTTCCCAGATCATCCGAAACTCAAACAGAGTGAAAACCAATATAATTTATGACATTTCTCTGGAACGTTGCTGATTTTTCACATGGTGTTTGGGATGGAGATGAAGAAAACTTATGTGAACTCCTACCCTTATGCAAGTAATAGTGCAGAATTGCAATTTTACATCATTGTTGAAGTATCGGGATAACGTTTCCTATCACTGGTTTGGGAATGAAGGATTAACTTGGTACAGTATGGAGGAATATTGAACAGGGATGAATATATTCAGCAATGCAGTCATCTACTTTTCATCCAGTAAATCAATGGATGAAAGATCAACCAAGCAGAAACTATGGGATTGTAATCCTTTGTATCTGATTTTGCCCGAACTTGTGTTCTCAGGCACACATGAAACCATATGCAACAAAAATGCAATAGCATGTCCCATTATCTTTGACCGAATTGCCTTTACACTAAACTTACCTAAGAATGCCAGGAATAGGAGTAGGAGTGGCGATATGGCCTCTCCAGACTGCTCTGTCCATCAGTAGGATCAGAGCTGAAATGACTATGATTTCTTTTCCACTTACCTGCCTTCCTTATTTATGATTACTCATACCTGTCTATAACTAGATTCATTACAAACTCATTTCAGCAAAATTCACAAGGGAAGTAACCACTGCAGGAAGTGACAGTCATCCTTAAACATTTTCATCCTATCCCTGGATTAATATGGCATTCTTACTGTACGGTGAGGCTGCTGAATGAACATTGCCTATTAATTAGAATCAGTGACACAAATGGATGGAAGTTGATGCAGTTATATTATATTCCACTATTTAAATAAGAGAAGAACCAATGTATTTTAAGTATTTCTGCTAAAATAACAAAGAAAGGAGTACTAAACAAAAATGTGTTAGTTTTCATGACCAATTTCTTCAACAGTAATCTCTAGGACACAGTATTTGATGAAACAACAACTGTATTTTGATCTGTGATAATTCACTGCTATTGGTTTTTAACCTAAAATCTCATGCATTTGAATAAAATAACTTATTTTTGTAAGTGAATTTCTGCAATCATTTCTAACAAACTGAAGACAGATTTGGGCTTTCTACTGGTTGGGAGGTACATTAAGAAAACCTCCTACTGGTTTTAGTGTAAGATTGGCTGGTAGGTTGATATTTGTGGTATGGCATTGTTGGGGAGATAGGATTTGGTACAGATTTTAAAATTCTTTTAAAGCTAAGCCTACGTTCAAGAGTATGAGTGAACTTCCGAGGGAAACATATAAGGGTCTGGAATCTGAAGCCGAAAATCAATAGGAGGTGAGCATATTGCACAGGTACGTGATATAACATGCTGTAAGTGGAGTTGCAAGTTTCTGAATACATTGCATCTTTATTAAGGAGTACTGTTGTTTCGTTAGCAACTCTTTGCACTAGCAAAGACATTTTTCTCTTCTTTTCATAGCCGTCTTTGATGCTACTGCCCATAAATAGATGAAGAATAAGCTGTGGGGTTTTTTTTGGTTTGAAAGAAAATGAGTTGGCCTTCATACTTCACAGCTCAGATCAGGTACATCCCCTCGGAAAAATGAAATGCATCTGGACAGCTGTTGCTTTCAACCTAAAAGAAGTCTGATGCTATGAAATGCAAAACTCACATTGTTCAAAGCAAAGAAGTTAAGGTATGAATGGCTTGTATAATTTTTGCACATTTTTCTCATAGCTACAAGAACATTACTGATCATTCTCAAGGTTAGATGTCAGTTAATGGGAATTGCACCAATAGACTAGCCATCCTGGGCAGAACATTCCTAGCCTTGGGATGGAAGGCTTGAAGGCATGGACGGACTTGGAAAGTAGTGGCCAGCCTTACTGGAATGGCACCCTGATTCATTCCAGACAAGTCCCTAACTTGACAGACATGGCCTCTCGGTAACATTACAAAGAGAACCAGACCTAAGGGTTTCATGCTATAAAGAGAGCTACAGGCAGGAAAGCTCCAAAGGACGATCCTGAATGGTTTATCCTCTGATCTGAAGGGTCTACATGTATGGTGCTTAAGCTTTAATTCAAAAATTACCCACCTCTGGACATGGGCTCAGATCCATCTCAGCGGCAGCCATTTCACCTGATGGGGTTGCTAAAACTGCAAAACAGCTGGCCATCTGATTGGGCAGGCAGCATCGGCAAACAGCCTGCTGTTCTTGAGTAGATGGTGAGCTCAGAGAAAGCCAAATTTGAGGGCATTCTGGGAAAATAGTTCCTTCAGTCTGGGTGTAGCTAGTACAGGTTTGAAATTCCTATATAGTCTGAACGATGGAATGCTGATGTCTCTATATTAAGAAATGCATCACCATGTGGAAGAGAATCTGACTATCTTCACTGGAGTATCATTACATTGAAAACTGTCACAATATTGAAGAATATCATGATATTAAAGTGTATTATTATATTGAAGAGTATCATTATGGCGAAGAGTGTCACTACATTAAGTAGTGTATTACGAAAGAGATTCTTTATATTGAAAAGACTCTTTCTTGAATGAACAGTGTATCATTATACTGAAGAGATGTTAATGTATTAAAGAGTGACACAATAGTTTGGTGCTGGTACATTGAAGAATGCTGCTATACTGTTGAGAATGTCACAATTGTAGAAAGTGTCAATAGATTGAAGAGGATCCCTATATTGTCACATCTATCACAATATTGAAATGTGTCACTATATTGAGGAATATAACTATATTGAAAAGAACATCGTTATATTGAAGAATGTGTCAGTATATTGAAGAGTTGTCATGATATTGATGATAGTGTCACTTTATTGAATAAAATATCATTATATTGAGAGATGTTCTTAATAGTATGTTAATTATATTATTAATGTTAAGGATGTACAGTTGGACAGCATCGATTGATTAAATACACATTAAGAGGGACGAGGGATGAGTTCTTGTGGTATGGTGGCAATGTGCTGACCTCTGGACCAACAGGTCCAAGGTCCAGGGTTCAAATCCAGATCCCACCTGCCACACGGATTACACCATGCCCAAAAGTTTAAATTAAAAAGCAAATTATATAAAGAAACTTCAGTGACATTGGGTGCTTATTAGGGATGAGGCAGATGTATGTAATGTCATATTCTGTAAATAAACCTAGTGCAAAGTAAAGAATTGCCATTGTTTTCCTACTGGCTTGAATGAATTAACAAATGTTAGCATATTGAAGCGTGCCACTGCTTTATGGAGAGTGTCACCATATTACAGTATGTCAGTATGTTGCAGAGTTTGTCACTGTATTAGATGTCTATCTTTCTCATGGCGAGTGTCACTAAATTGGAAGGTTCAATGAGTTTTCACTGGGCTTATTACCTGGGATTATCCCCTCTCAGGCTTAAAAAACCTGATCTGACTTGATGGTGTAATTCACACCTGATAGGTTTACATCTACTGTGCACAAACTTCAGTAGTAAATAGGTATTTTAAAATTCATTCATTTCTCATAAGCAGAACTAAAATTCCAGCACAACAGCATGGTACTCCAATCACATAAATACTAACTATTTTCCCAGATATTATCCTTCCAAATGGCTCCTTAGCACCTGCCATTTTAGCTGCTGGTGACTTCGCTGCTAATAAATGTAGGCAAGTCACAATTGTTCTGACAACTCTTCCTGTGTGCTACAATTCATGAAAATTCAAATCAATTTTTAAAGACTGAATGTAAAGTTGACATACACATACCACATCCAGTAATTCCCTGTCTGCCACCTATATCTCAGTTTTCCCAGGAATTCTCTCTTCTGAAAAGTTATTCAACAATAATGCGTCATCAGGTAAATCACCCCCTGAATTAAAGAGTAATATTTAATGTTGTTTCCTGGAGGTTTTCAATTCCATTATGACTCTCAGGGCAATGAAGAGAAGTTCACTTCAAAGATGCCACGGAAACTCATCAAAACTAATTACCTGGAAGTAGCCCTTTGGCGAAAAAGCTACGAATTGCCTAGTATTGTATTTTAAACAAACAATTTGTTTTAAATATCTGTGAATTAAAAACATACTTGGGAAACATTGATCATAACACCTCAGGTGATGCTGTTTGGAGGTCTGGTCAAATCTCTTACAAAATGCATAACACATCACTTTAGTAGTTTAAATCGTTCAAGGAGTGCAAATATAAACTTGTTTGTTTTATTTTCAATAGATTTCCTCTATCTTACCATTTTTCTGATAGGTTGAGATTTCTTTAAAGATAAAAATTTCTCCCACCCCCTCCCCAAAACTGACCTCTACCCTCTCTCAGAAGCTTTTTATTTAAGTCTTGAAGTAAATAAGGAATATCTAGTCATAAACTGGCACAGCTACAGTAGGAGGAATAAATTTTATTATGTATGTGGGCTGTATTATACTACTACTGTGACCTTAGGCATCACGCAAAGGAAGAGACCAGCTGCCTAGAATCTAAGCAGTTAAAGTGTAAAACCCAGGGGAGCGTTTTTAACTTCCCTTCTGTAAAAGGCAAAGAAGAAAGCAAATTTTCTGAGCAAAGTGGAGACGATCCTGCAACAGACAGAAAGTAATTTCAGCTGAAGTGATAGTGAATCAATAATGCAAACTGAAGTTTATCAGGACCCTTGCTTCATCTTCTTGGTTCCTCCTCAGCCTTCCGGAGTTCAATTATAGCCTTAGGCTTTAACTTAATTTTCTCCTAAAAAATTACCAACAGCTGCATGCATAATAAATACAGGCTATTGCACTGTTATTCAAACAGAAAAGTCAGCTCTAAACCTTTGCTTTAATAGCAGAAGTTTTATTACTTATCCTGATGGTTTACGTTGGTCGATCTTTCTGAGTTAAAAATAAAAGATGCCACTCATATTGAGTGGTCCCTGTGAAATACAGGCAGTGGGGCTGTGCATCTCATCTGTCCTGGAGTAGCAGCAAGATAAGACTTTATCAGAGTGACTTGGAAGTAGAGCAGACATTGTGAATCATCAACTGATAACATACCCTTGAGGTACCAATATATTCTTGATTAAAAAAAAAGGACAGAAGGTTGAAAAGCTGGTGTTGATCCTGGTGATGGACCATTTGCTCGTTGTTATCTTGATGATGACACAGAACCACTGGCTTCTGTTTCTCTGCCTTCAGGAGAAGACAAGAGCAATGTCTTTGCAGTATCTTTGCACTTTATCTTGTGGTTCAATAGTGCAACAAGGCAATAAACAGTAAATACTGCAGGTCAGTCAGGCTTCAACACTATGGAAGTGGAGGGGTGGTGTTTTATGGTTGTACACTGTCTTTTACATTCATGATGTTACAGGACAAGAGATTACAAACACTGTCGGCCTATCTTTGAAAACAGATTGGGTTGTCCTGGTACCTCCAAGGTGCAATGAGTCCATCGGACCACAAAGGTTATTGATTTCAGTTTTGTTAACACCAATACAGAAATCCTTTCTTTCTTTGTTCCTTTTTTTTGGTAGGTAGTGAGGGCTGTCCCCTGTAGTTTGGTCAACTTCCGATGGCCAGCCCTCATTGAGAGCAGAAAAGAATGGAGTTGCTTCACATAGTAAAGGTTTTAATCCAGAAAAGTTTTTTTCGAAGTCAGTATCATCAGTAGTTGTCAGGATGTGTGAGTAGCATGAGTGGTCAGGGATGGAGAGACAAGGGAAGACATGCAAGGAGTGATATAGCAAGCAGAGGCTGATCTGTCTCGAGTTGAAGAATGTTGTCCATCACTGGAGCGAACTCTGTTCCATGTTTTGGTGAAAGAGTCATGCAAGTCTCACTTGTGATGTTAATTAAAGACAACAACAGACTGTGCTGCAGGAGAATCCTTGAGCTAAAGTTTAATTTTATGCAAAAGCTTATTTAATGGAAGACCAGGTAAAGTTTATATAAAATTATTATCTAAGTAGAAGAGTCTCAGAGTCTTTGTTCATGTCTTGTGCTTTGGAGCAAAAGATGATCAGCATTCAAACTCTTGCTTGCTGTTGATAGAGAAAAAGAGAAACATATATCAGTTTTTTTGTTACAAACATGTATTTTTGCTCAATTATAAGTCTAATTGTATGTTATGCTATTTAAATGTCCAAATGCCAGGTAATGAAACATTCACGAGTCTCTGAATTATTGCTTACATTTTGAAACATAATCACATTTTCCACGAACAACTGTTTTTCTTTCATACTCCACAAATACATAGAAGAAAGGTTTTATCGGTTTACATTCATTTCAGATTCTTCATAACTTACAATCAGGTTGCAAACATTTAAAGATGTATTGAAAAAAATGATTTGTTCTACACTCAACTACAGCTTCCTGACATACTTTCACATTAAATTCTGCTTTGTTTTTACTAAATATACAGTTCAAATTGACATAAGTATGATTTAGAATTATTATACATTACACATCATATCATTAAAAAGGGCTGTTGTGTTGCAGTGGTAGCATCTCGACCTGCAGAAGGGCTAATGCCCGAAACGTCAATTCTCCTGTTCCCTAGATGCTGCCTGACCTGCTGCGCTTTTCCAGCAACACATTTCCATCTCGACCTGCAGGCCAGCAGGCCAGGTTTTACATCCCACTTGCACCAAAGCTGTGTAATAACATCTCTGAACAGGTTGGTTAGAATATATTAGGGTATTCCTGATGAAGGGCTTTTGCCCGAAACGTCGATTTTACTGCTCCTCGGATGCTGCCTGAACTGCTGTGCTTTTCCAGCACCATTCTAATCTAGACTCTGTTTTCCAGCATCTGCAGTCATTGTTTTTACCTCGAAAATATCTACCATGCACTCAAAAATTGTGTGTTCTTTCCCTATTAAAACTTTATTGTCCGATTCAACTTCTGTCAATAATAATTGCAAGACTATTGCAAGTCAAGGGATTCATTAATCAGCATATGCAGTTCATTTTTGAATTCCTGTTGCATTTACATTTCAAGCCAGTACTGTTCTAGTGTTAAATCAACTCTCAGAATAATCCAACAGTATTTAACTTTAATTTAACATCTAACATTAACTTGAATACCAAACTAATCTTTATCACAAACCAACCAAGCAAAAAGAACTTTAATCCTGAAACATGCCCAAGTGCCACATAACACAATTTAATTGGAGTTAACATAGTAAAACATCAATGCAAATACAATTCAGCAATAAAACTAAAGATAGCCCAATCATAGACTGAAATACAAGTGTGTTGGTCACTTTAACTACTACTTGTTATAGCAGGTTCTAGTCTCAAGGTAAATAATTTTCTCCTTAATTCCTACTGGACTTAAAAATCGTATTTCATCTGTATGAACTATAGTTCTGGTCACTGCCACAAGTGGAAACAGCTTCACTACACAAAGGTTAACAAAACATTTTATAATCTTAAAGATGCTGTCAGGTCAACTCTCAGTTATCTCTTTTCTTGTATTATAGGGTGGCTCAGTGGTTAGCACTGCTGCCTCACAGTGCAAGGGACCTGGGTTTGATTCCAGCCACGGGCGACTGTCTGTGTGGGGTTTGCACATTCTCCTTGTGACTCTGTGGCTTTCCTCTGTTGCTCTGGTTTCCTCCCACAGTCCAAAGATGTGCAGGTAAGGTGAATTGACCATGGTAAATTGCCCGTAGTGTTCATGGATGTGTAGGTTTAGGTGCATTAGTCAAGGGAAATGTAGAGCAATAGCACGGGGGAAATGAGTCTGGGTGGGTTACGCTTTGAAGGGTCAATATGGACTTGTTGGGCCAAATGGCCTGTTTCCACACTGTAGGGATTCTATGATTCACACACAACAGGAATTATTTGGATGGTGCTACCTAAAGAGTCAGGGAATGCTCAAATTCTGCTCATAGATGCCAGACTGTTCAATCCTTCTTGGTAGGTTTAATCTTTTGGCTCAGCTTTCAGTTTGGTAACTATTTTGCATCATTTTAATGTTTCCATTTCCTTTTCATAACATGATGGCCAGGTCTGTTTGCGGTACTCCAACTATGGTCAAGTTAAGGTTAATGTAACTTCTTTTTATTAAGATTTATCCTTCTGGAAATGAATGCCAGGTTTTTGTTTGATTCTTTAGTGGCATTATTAATCTGATTCAATGATTGTAGTGACTTGCTTATCTGTATCCAACAATATGGACTAGATACAGGAAGCTGATTGGGGAAACAATGGCAGAGACACTGAGTAGCAAAAGGTATTGCCTGTTTCCAGTTCTCACTTTTCCCAAATGTGAGCCTCCAGACTCAACTGGATTCCTGAACAGCCCACTTAAATGTGTTAAGGGAGGAATAAAAACCTAATCCTGGTAACAATTTGAATCTTCCCGAGGGTGGCTGTTATTCAGCAGCAGGGAGAGGAGTACCTTTCGGGAGCAATTCATTAAGACAACTGAAGTTTAAAAGGGAATATCTTCATGCTTTTCAAAGGTCAAAGGGTGGAACCTGTAAATGTGAGGTCATCCATTTTGGTCAGAAAAACAACAAAATGGATTCTTAATTAACTGGTGAAATATTGTCCCAGAGAGATCTGGGTGTCCGTGTGCATGAATCACAAAATGTTGGTTTGCAGGTACAGCAGGTAATTAAGAAGGCAAATGGAATATAGTCCTTCTTGTTAGAGGGATGGAGTTTAAAAACAGGGAGGTTATGTCGCAGGTGTATAGGGTGTTGGTGAGGTCACACATGGAGTACTGTGTACAGTTTTGGTCTCCTTACTTGAGAAAGGAGGTACTGGCACTGAAGGGGTGTAGAGGAGGTTCATAAGGTTGATACAGAAGCTGAGAAGGTTGACTTATGAGGAGAGATTGAGTAGGCTGGGACAATACTCCTTGGAATTTAGAAGAATGAGGGAGGATCTTATAGAAACATATAAAATTATGAAGGGACTAGATAAGATATTAGCAGAAAAGTTGCTTCCATTGGTAGGTGAAACTAGAACTAGGGGGCACAGCCTCAAAGTAAGAGGAAGCAGATTTCAGACTCAGTTGAGGATAAACTTCTTCACCCAAAGGGTTGTGAATCTGTGGAATTCCCTGCCCAGTAAAGCTGTTGAGGCTTCCTTATTGAATGTTTTTAAGGCAAAGAGGAATAGGTTTTTGAGCAGTAAAGGAATGAAAGACTATGGTGAGCAGACGGGTATTGGGAGCTGAGTCCACAAAAAGATCAGTCATGATCTTATTAAATGGCAGAGGGGCCAGATGGCCTAGTTATGCTCCTATTTCTTACTATTTTATGTAACCTTTCATGTAAGAGTTTCAGGAGCCAATCATAGGCTCGGAGATGCGTTCCCATTTAGAACTCTGCCAGTGTTGAGTGTCATCACCCTTGTGGGCAGCACATGGCATCATGTTGGCACCAGAGAATTGAGCACAACTTCTTTTGGGCTCTACCCAACTCCCAGGAAGGCTGCGCTGGAAATGATTGCTGTATTTTCAGAAATCAAGATTGATGAGGATAAGAAGCAGCAGGAAGAGTAGAATGAGAGGACCCCTGAGAAGAAAGACAATTGGCACAAAGGATGTGGAAGTAGTATCTCAAGACAGGATCTGCAGGCAGAGGTGAAGCGACCCACAGGTAACTGAGAGCCAGTGTTGAAGGAGACTACAACCCACAGATACCTGTGCCCTCTTCAGAATGGACCTCTGTGGCTCCTCACATGCCATTGCACACTAGTGCATCTGCAAGATAACCAGTGTCCTTTTCATCAAGGCTGTGCAATATACCAGTTTCACAACTGATGGATTATCACAGGCTCAGGGGGGACTGAGTCCATTTCATGGACTGGTTGAAATGTACCATTCAAATACTCTTCAGGAAACCCCTTCAGGTCTTTGCAGTAGACAGCTGTGTTCTCCAGTACATGGGACTGGATATTGTGCATCCCCTCTGGGTGAATTCTCAGCTCCACTTCATTCCTGAAGGTCGATAAAGTGATTAGGAAGGCACATGGGGTATTTGCCTTTATTAGTTGTGGCACAGAAAACAACAGCAAATAATTTATGCTGGAATTATATAAAGCACTGAGTAGACTGCAAATGGAGTACTCAATGCACTTCTGGTCATCACGCTATAGGAAGGGTGAGATTGCACTCAAGAGGGTTCAGAGGAGATCTACCAGGATGCTACCTGGGCTGGACAGTCTGAGCCATGAGGAAAGATTGGATAGGCTGCTGTAATTTGCCTTATTTGGAGGTGCCGTTGTAGGACTGGGGTGTACAAAGTTAAAAATCACACAATGCCAGGTTATAGACCAACAGGTTTATTTGGAAGCACTAGCTTTCGGAGCACTGCTCCTTCATCAGGTGGTTGTGGAGCACTCCTGATGAAGAACCACCTGATGAAGGAGCAGCGCTACATGAGCTAGTGCTTCTAAATAAACCTGTTGGTCTATAATATGGTGTGTGATTTTTAACTTGGTACACCCCAATCCAGTACCGGCACCTCCAAATCATGACTACTCTAGTCAGATCTTTGTTGACCAGCATGAATATGATGGACTGATTGACCTCCTGTACTGTAAACATCTGTAAGTCACATTTTCTGCTGTTTTCGCAAAGATTTAGACAAGGCTGGTCAAGTGTGACCCTTTGCCATCTACTTTTTATTGTATTTTCAGTTTCTATTCTTGTTTTATTTGACTTCAGAGTGCCACTAACCTGAAGCTAATTGGTTTATGTTCCCATGACTTATTTAATCATTTTTATATAAAAGGTTATTGATAGGACTTAAATGTATACCATTCTAAAATCTTACTGAAAGAAGCTGTGCTCATAAGTGGCAAAAAAAATCAAACAGCAAAGATTCACTAATTTCCATTGTTTGACCTGTGATTGAGAGCTAATAAGAAAGATTCCTATCTCCAGCATTGAACAATTAAATGTGTGGAATTTAGTTGAAGTGATAAGAAAATAATCTTGTCTTTCATGTGAATGTCCTGCCCTCACACTTCCCTTATAATTGATATGGAGGATGCTTATTTTTTAAGGTATAATTTTCCTACGTTACAACTGCAATTACACCTCAAAAAGAACATCCTGAAGCCATGAAAGGTGCTTTATAAATGCAAGCCTCTCTTTGTTTAGTGGAGCCAAGAGTACCATTACATCTTTTCTTAACAAAATTTAACAGTGAAGAAGTTAGCATCTTTTAAAACAATCTTGCAGCAAAACATACTTAGAATATTTGCAGTTTTATTGCTTGGATCCATCTTAAGTAAAGACAAGTAAGATTTCTAAAAGTGTCTTAAAAGAAGCAGGAATGCTTCTTAAATCTACTTTTATTAATCTATTATTTAGGGCAGCAATATTGTGTCAAAATGTAGCAAGGACAGAGCCAAGCACAAAAATACACTTCAGCTTAACGTATAAAAGTAGAATGAAGCCTGGAATTAGATGGGTCATATGGACATCCTCCTATCTGTTTAACAATACAAAGTGACATTGATGAGATCTTGTAGCAGGAAGTTGATTATCCTTTTAAAAGTTGATTATCCTTATCCTTCAAATCCCCAGAGGGTTTGAACTCGAGGGTGAGAATTTTAAATCAAGGTATTATCAGAACAAGAATGTAGGTCACAAATAGAAATATTAGATGGCACAAAAGCTGGAATGTCATAGTATAATCAATTTTGGAAAGTGAAATATTTATACCCTGAATTCACCATGTCCGTGATCTTGTATAATTACAATGGACAATGCATCATAGAGGACTGAAGTCAGGAGCAAAAGAAGATGCAGTTGCAGTTTTCCTACAATAGGAAGGTATTTGGTTAAGAACCCCTACCATTGATTTTACTCATTTCAAGAAATCACAAAATAATGACTGCAAGCAAAGGCAATCAAATGCATCTCAGTTCATCAGTGCCATCCCCTGAATTCTAGCATCCAGCCAGCTCTTGAATGGATATAAAGATATTTGCCAAAAGTGTATGCTGCAATTGTTGGTTATTTCTTATGTAAAAAGTATTTCCTAACATCAATCCTCGGTCCAACTTCTACCAGTTTGTAATTCCACCCTTTGTCCTGTAGAAGTAACAACTTTAAAATACCATTTCACAAGTTTTGTTCCTCATTTATCAAATCACTTAATAAAATTCACTCTCCACCTTTCTCTTTCTGAGCAGAAGAGTAGCATATTTTTCTAGTTGTTTACTAATAGAGAAGCAAGTGACTGACAAACAAGACAGCTGACTTAATTCTGTAATGCCATTGATCAAGTTGTCCATACTAATTTTGGAGTTATTCATTTTTGGTGATTGAATATGTTAATCTGTTGTTACCATGAGATTTTTTCAATGTTTTCAACATCGCGTTTCTACAATTTCATTAACTTTTCCAGAACAATGAAATTCAACTATATTATACAAAAACATAATTCTAGTGCATGCATTCACAGTCAGTACCTAATGTTAACCCACTCAATGCCACTCTACTTAAATAAAATTAAAAGCAGCTAGGAGAAAGTAAGGACTGCAGATGCTGGAGATCAGGAAGAACTCCTGTCCAAAACATTGATTCTCCTGCTCCTCGGATGCTGCCTGACCTGCTGTGCTTTTCCAATACCACACCCTCAATGAAAATTAAAATCAGGCCTAATGATAACGGCAAAACAGATGAGCAATTAATTAATTTGTTTCACAAGCATTGATTGGGAGGACTTGTGACATACTCTAAGGCAGAATCTCTGGGCCTGAGTTCAACCCCGGTATCGTTGGCCCCAGAAAGCGTATTCATAATGTAGCCAAATGGGTGGGTCAGTCATTCTGAAGAAGTCATATTTGACTCAAAACATTAAATCTGTTTCTTTGCCCACAAATGCTGCCAGACCTGCTGAGTTTCTCCAACATTCTGTGCATTTCTCTCTAAGGTAGCGTTCGTTATGGATGCACATTGGGGCCAGTTAGCTCAGTTGGTTGGATGGCTGGTTTGCAGTGTTATTGATACTGAAAGCATGGGTTTAATTTCCATGCTGATTGAGGTCACCATAAAGGTCCTGCCTTCTCAACCTTGCCCCTTACCTGAGGCTGGGTGACTCAAATTTAACTCACCACCGGCGATCTCTGTCTAATGAGAAAGCAGCCCTCTGGTCTGTTATGTAACCATGGCAACTTTGCTTCACTATCAGAAGTACTCTTTCACACTCATGTTACCAGACAAACATGGGAAAGCTTTTCCATTTGGTATCTTGACTGCACATGATGTTAGCCAAAAGAATGGCAGACTATTTTTTTAAACTGGGGGAACCAATAGGAAGACTCCAGCACTGAGAAAGCAGCAACATGACATTTCAAATAAGGGATTCAAGATGCCTCCATCTTAATGTGCTCTCTAAGCACTTTTTACAAACCTGAATAAATGGCCACAGCTTCCGGGCCATCATTGCAGAGAGGAAGGCCTTTTACAGGGCAGACTGTGTCCACAATTGTGTCCAGGGAGGTGGCTGTGGGCATTAAGATGGTCCTAGCATGCTGGATACACAATTTACATCCAGACACCGCATCTCAACATCTGGATGCGCTCCCAGTCTGGTCAAAGCATGAAAGCCAACATTTATCAGCTCCTTTAAGTTCTGAAGTGTCATATCAGACTCAAAACATTAATTCTGCTTCTCTCTCCACAGATACTGCCAGAGCTTCTGAGTTTCTCCAGCACTTTGTGTTTTTATTTTAGATTTTCAACAACGGCAATATTTTGCTTTTATTTGAGTTCTACAAGATCTTGACAATTTTTAACCGTGTCTGTCTGAAGAAAGGATTAGTTACCCCCCAAACTGTGTACACCAAGGGAAGAAAGAATGCAAGTTTACTTGATATTATATGCATTAACTTCAGTTTTATCGAAGGTGAAATTCAACTCGACTGACAATAGGGAATGAGCAATTTCTCATCTGGCCTGTCATATTAAAATCCTATGCAGAATTCTGTATCTATGGAGTGCATTATTCATGGCTGTGGTACTGGTTTTATGTCCCCACCCATTGGACCTTCATCCCCTATATGACTTTCTTGTAACTGGACAGGTCATAGAGACTAAATAAGATAAACAAAATGATTCAATCCTAAACTAATACAAGAAAGCTCATTCCACCAGCTGCTCCTTTCCAGTTTCTTACCAATCTATTTGGGAACTGAAAAGTTGGAAACTCATGAGCTAACCTTTCCATCATGTCTGCATGCTTTACCCTATGGAAGCAGTTCAGTCAAAGTTTTACATTCTTGCTAACCTACTATTTAAAAAGAAGGCACGGTAAGTACCTCACCATAGTGTTCCAGTGTTTCTCTATGCTGGTTGCTAGGATGTATGAACCCATGCTGCTTTGCCAGGCTGTCTCAAATGCTCTACGCTTTGAAAGTATGAGCTATAGGAATGCCACCTACTTCTGTTCTTTCTCTAGTTGCTTTTCTGCTTTGAAAAAAAAAATTTGATTTGAAAATTCCTTCCAATAATTAATTTTAAACTGTAGATGAAAAAAAAATACCACCACTCACAGGTCAGGTACAATGAACCATTGTGGACCAGGGCTGCTGTATTGCAGTTAACACAAAACAAAACCCAGTCTGTTTGAGCCTTCCTTCCTGTTGCCATGGAAAGAATAACAAAAAAAATTAATCTATTTGTCAATTATTTTTCTCTTTTTTTCATTCTAGGTTAGGCTTTGAAATGGGCTGCTGTTGTGAATAAATGGCTGGAGAAGTATTTAATGTGTATTGATTTTAATGACATTAAAGTTTGATCCTCAATAAAGTGACTTTTTGATTCTAACGGTAAAACAGCAAATGATCCTTCCCAGTTCTGAATGTGACTCTCAACTTCAATCAGTGCAAGTTTGGGCAGCTACAGCTTGTAGCCTAGAGTTTTGGACCATTTCCCTCATCTGTCAATACACTGTTACAGAATATCTATAATGCCCTGGCCATGTATGCATTTCTCTAGTAATCCAAGAAGGGTTCTTTTCTTGAACTCTGCCCTGGTCCCTGTAGATAGACCTGCAGAGGTTAGAGGTTTAACATTCAAAAGAAAGCAATGATCACAGCACACAGCATTCTCTGTCTTTACTCACTCTCTGAGGTAGGTAAAAAATTCAACCCTATGCTAATGAAGGCACATTTTTATAAAGCATTCATTCAAGTTATGAAATCTATCAAGCAAGTTTTTAAAAATAATATAAACCAAACAGTCTCATTAATTGATACTATTCCCAGTGCATGTTTGCATTCAGGAGAAAGTGATTCAACCAATTAATTTAAACCTCCAAATATTAGTTTATGTTCCGATGAAGACCAGATTCGAAACATTAACTCTATTTTCTCCTCACAGATGCTGCCAGACCTGCTAGGTTTCTCCAGCAATTTCTGCTTTTGTTAGTTTTTGTTTTTCACGCCACCCAATTTTGAGAAGGTGCTGAGGCAGACAAAGACTCCAACTCTATTTTTCCAAAGTCATTTCTTCTGAGTGTTGGAGTAAAATGAGGATTCAGCAGAGCCAACCAGAATTGAAAAGGGGAAAATCAACTTTAAAGGGCCTATATGATAATTGATGTTTTTTTCACTGAGGACAATGGATTTATGTTCTGTCTTTATACTTTCTGTATCTTCCAGATTTTCTTTCCTCAGTTTATACGTGGCCACAAGTGGATTTCTTATTGGGAATAGTTTTGCATCTTCGCAGTGAACAGATGAAGAGGAAAGGTTGATTATGCACCACAGAAGTTATAAATGACACCCATGCAGTGATCACCCCCAGTCCAGAATAAGCAGATCATGGAACCCTTGCTCTAGATAACTAAACAATACTTGCAAAAGGAAAGCCATTCAGCAAGTTGTGTCACATTCTGCAAACTAACCTACAGATCACCTCCAGTTTAGGTGCCACATTTCCAATAGTGACTTACATCATAACTACATTCCATTTTTAAGCTGTAGAGTCATTTACGACTACCATTAGTCCCAAACCATAAACAGAGGCTCTAATCAACTTGTTGATGGTTTTCAACAGCTAATAATTTCACTTCTTTTCCTGTGAAGATCAAAATTAGAATGATAGAACACTGTAATTGTACTGAGTGGCAGGATTCTCCATAGTGCAAGGAGTGGTAAATGGCACCATAAGAAATGCATGCTTCCTTCATTAATCCTGGCACCAGTGCCAATAAGCAAGTTGCTTTATTGGCATTCAGCTCATTTCTCATCACTAGCTGCACAA
Organism: Chiloscyllium plagiosum; assembly: GCF_037043375.1. Lineage (NCBI taxonomy): Eukaryota > Metazoa > Chordata > Chondrichthyes > Orectolobiformes > Hemiscylliidae > Chiloscyllium > Chiloscyllium plagiosum. The sequence continues at coordinate 18,055,321 of NW_028270153.1, read as the reverse complement.
AATACAACTGGCCCTTCATAATGACAAGAGTTTAGGTTGATGAGTGAAAGTACATTCACGCTACATTCACACCAAGCAATGAACATCTCCACCAAGAGAGAATCTAATCTTGATGTCAATATCATTGCTGAATAGACCCACTACCAGCATCTCATGGATTACTGTTGAACAGAAATAAAACTAGGCTAACCATATAATTTTTAGATTTCAAAAGCAAGTAAGAAGCTCAGAATTATGTATATTCTCTTAAACCTGTACACCATTTGCAAGGCACAATTCAAGAGTGTCACAAAATGCTCTCCATCTGCCTGGATGATTGGAGGGTCAACAATATCATTCAAGGCACAATATCATTCAATGTACAATATAATTCAACACTATATCCTTCAACACAATATCATTCAAGGCAAAGCAACTTTCTTGACTGCCATCCCATCCACCACCTTCAACATTCACTATCTCCAACACACTTAGTGGCAGCACTGTGTGTGCCACAAGATGCACTGAAGCAATTCAGCTAATCTCTTTTGATGATAGCACTTTCCAAACCCACACTCATATTTCTTAGAAATACAAGGGCAATAGATTCATAGGAGCACCATCATATACAACAGGTGACACGGTAGCTCAGTGGTTAGCACTGCTACCTCACAGCATCAGGGACCCGGTTTTAATTTCACCTTCAGGCAAGTGGAGTTTACACATTCTCCCCATGTCTGCGCAGGTTTACTCTGGATGCTCGAGTATCGTCCCACACTCCAGGTTAGGTGGATTGACCATGCTAACTTGCTCGTAGTTTACAGGGATGTGCAAGATAGATGGATTAAGCAAGGAAATGCAGGGTTACAGGGATAGTTTAGGGGGTGGGGGTGGGTTGGGCACTCTTTGGAGAGTTGGTGTGGACTCAGTGGGCCAAATGGACTGATTTCACACTGCAGAGCTTCTATGATTCTATTCCACAAAGATGCCTCCAATGATCCACCATGATGATTTGGAACAATATTATCGTTTCCTTCACTGTCGATGGGTCAAAATCCTGAAACTCCCTTCCTAACGGTACGGGAGGGGGGGTCCAGCTACACCATTTGATCACAGCAGTTTAAATAGGTAGCTCATTGCAACCTTCTCAAGGGCAATTTATAACAGGCAATAAATACTGGCCTCATCTATGATGCTCACATCCCATGAGTAAATGGGAAAAGAAGCTGGTACAAACTTTTGTTTTAAGGCCATCCATCATTTGTGGGCTTTTTGAGCTTAAAAGTACATTCTGGAAGTTGAAGAGACTCTGCAGCTGTAGATTTTGCAAGGCACCATCTCAGCTTCACCATAAGGATGAACTTTCATTACTAAAGTCCTCATAAAGCTCACTATTAGGATTTTTGCACATACTCCTGGGATCTGGAGATCTTCATGATGCTGTATAATACATTTCAACTCGGGTATCAAAGATTGTGGTTGCCAGGTGCACAATGTTATCTTACAAAGAGGTCCCTTTAAGCATGCTGCAAAAGACAGAAATACTGAAGGGATACCAGAATAGGATACAAAAGATACTGTGATACTCGTGATCTTCCTTTAACAGTCATGGTTGTTCACCACCCAAATAGTCCCATCTGTTTTTCTCTTACATAAAAATAGGCCATAGAGCCTCACAAGCTGATCTGATTGTGCCCTTAATTCTACGTCGTGCATGTTGCCCATTGACATTATCTCCCTTGTAGATCAAAATCTGTAAATCAAAATCTGTAAAACGCTAACCTTATCTCTACCACTACCAATGCTGCAGATTTGCTGAGTTTCTACAGCATTTTCTGTGTTTGCTTCACATCTCCAGCATCTGCAATATATAGCTTTTGTAAAACCTGTCTCACCTAGTCTTAAATATATTGATTGAAATAACCTCCATTCCTCTCTAGGGTAGAGCATACTACCTTCTCAGAAACAAGCTTAATCATTTCCATCTTAAACTGGAGACTCCTTAAGTTGAAACTGTGCCTCGGTCTAGATTTCCAGGAAAAGGAAATATCCTTTTGCCATTGTAATTATGCCACTTTCTCCAAACACCTCTTTATATGTCTCAGGACACCCAGGTTCTCTTTGTGCCAAGAAAGCCACTTCTGAAAAGTTGCCAAAAGCAATATGTGAATAAATATCAACTTTAGTGCAATGAAAACTTTGGTGTAAACCTGAACAGTGCTTGTGACTGGAATTTTGCTCAGTCACATTACACTTGTCAATTGTTGACTTTGTACATTTTTTTACGCTTCTTGTGGAATTAAGAACCTGTGGACTATTTCAACTGAATCTGCCAGTCACAAAACTGTTGAGATCTGTCTGAAATGCGATTTTCAAACCAACGTAGAATGTGCTCCATTGAAGGTAATATCAGCCATGTTGGAAATCCAACATTCCACCTCATTCCATCTGTTTCCCATCAGGTGATTTGGGATTGTGCAATTGACATTGAATGACTTGACCATTTCTTTCACTGCCTTTTGACAGCTTTCTTCACTCAGTCTCAAATTAAACCTCCTTCTCCCAGCTTATTGGATTCAAGAGCACTCTGATTATGAGTTCTAAAAACTTGAGCATTCTATGCTCTGCAGGTAACTTTTGACCCATTTTGTGAAGATTTACAATCCAGCTTTCTAAAAGCAAATAAAAATGATCATCCTCAGAACATGGAAGTATTGTGGACTTTGGGAAGGATAATGATAACTCTCGGAGAACGCAGACTGGGATGGGCAGACAGGTGGAAGATGATGTTTAATGCAAGGCAAGTGATACTTTTTGCATTAGAAGAATGAGAATTGGGGCCTGGAGCTCTTAATGATGCTGTGCAATACATTTCAACTTGGGTGTCAAGGATTGTGGTTGTGAGGTGCACAATATTATCTTACAAAGAGGTCCCGTTATAAAAGGACACTATTCTAAAGGCTATTGAGGAGCAGAGGGAATATATGTACAAAAATCATACAAGTTGGAAGGGCAGATTGATAAAGCAGTCAATAAGGCGAACAGGATCCTTTGGTAATAAATATGGTCACAGAGTACGAAAGCAAAGAAGTTCTGATGAATCTTTATGAGCAACCTGGTTCAACTTCATTTAGAGAATTGTGTCAAATTCTAGGCATCAAACGTCAGGAAGAATTTGACAGCATTAAAGAGTCTGTGGAAAAAGTTTACAAGATTGGTTCCAGGAATGAGGAGCTTCAGTGAGTGGATTGGACAAGCTGATCTCCCTAGAAATGCTTAACAGGAGATGTGATAGAAGTAGTCAAACTCATGTGGGGTATGGAGAGAGTCGAAAGGGAGAAACTGTTGGCAGTAGGGACATCATTTTAAGGTGGTGGCTGCAGAAGCAACAGTTACATCAGGGAAAAAATGTTTTAATACTGCTTATAGGATCTAAAACACACTGCCTGAGAGTGAAGTGGAGTCAGATTCAACTGAAACCTTGAGAAGAGAATTGGATAATTATTTGAAGAGAAATGATTTGCAGGTTTGCTGCAAGATCAACACAGCTAGACTGATGCTCCTTTACCCAGTGCTCTACTGTACCCTACTGTACTCTATACATACTGTATTGAATGACTTGATCATTGTTTCACAGCCTTTTGACAGTCTTCTTCACTCAGTCACAATGGGCTCTTTATTTTCCAGCTTATTGGATTCAAGAGCACACTGAATGAGAGCTCTAAAAACCTGAGTGTTTAGTGCTTCACGGGTACATTTTGAGACATTTTGTCGAGAGAACAGCCTGACTATGTGTACCATGTCTCAATATTAAGCTATAAGCTATTCCTTCCATGATCCTTTGCAAAAGGTAAACCACTTTGGTCTCAAACTTCTTCAACAGTTAAATAACAACAAATCAATAGCTCCTGATGTGATAGGGCGTTCCCACAAAGGAAACTCAACCTACAAACTGCTACTCCAGAAGATTGTACAGGAAGTTTTTAAGCAGGTAGTTTCACAGAAGTAAGCTCCATTCATTTCACTGAGAAACTGCACAGAATGTATGGTCCTACCTTTATCTACTTTGCAGCCAATATTATTGCCCCATCCATATTTAGGCAATAATGCAGCATGATGATTGATGAGGTTTTTTAACCGTTAGCTGAATGGTAAGAGGGAGTTGGGAAACTGGCATTCAACAGGAGGAATGGCCCAACAACTGGGACTGCCAGTACCAAAAGTCAAGATCAGAAGTGTAGGGAGAGGGAGGAGTTGGACGAAAGCGAGCGAAAGTAGATCCAAACATCAGAACCAAAGTTCATTTTATTTGGAACGACTAAAACTGTGAAACATTCCTCCAGCTGCAACAAATAATTTGAAATGTGTAGAAGCATTGCTAATCAGAAACTCAATCTGTATCACAGGCTCCATGGTGCAGACGTAATAGGGAAGTAGCCTCAAGTGTTTCTAGCAAAACACTTGTCAAGAAGGGTTCCAAACAATATAATTGTTCACATGGAGATACGAACAAATAGTGCAAAAACCAAAAAGGTACCTGTCAGTCTGAAGTTGTTTGGCATAGTTTTGTACAGGTATTGCATCTCCTCAGGGAATTTATAATGGATTAAGTCACTAAGAACCAATTAAATCCTGTATTAAACATGCATTATCATCTTTGGTGGATCGTTTTGTCAAAGTCTATTGCTCTGTTTTTCGATGATCCACTTGAGTATTTATATAATCTGGTGATGCAAAATGGTTCATATTGTAAATTGTTTGTGAGGACCTTTCCCACTTATGAAGTGAAACTCATAAAGATCAAGAATAAAGACAGGACATCTATTAGGAAATGTGAACTTAGCTTGTTTCGGGATCCAGCAATGGGGGCAGCGCAGTGGCTCGGTGGTTGGCGCTGCTGCCTCAGAGCGCCGGGGACCCGGGCTCAATTCCCGCCTTGGGTGGCTGTGTGTGTGGAGTTTGTACATTCTCCTCCTGTCTGCGTGGGTTTCCTCTGGGTGCTCCGGTTTCCTCCTACAGTCTAAAGATGTGTAGGTTAGGTGAATTGGCCAGGCTAAATTGCCCATAGTGTTAGGTGCAGGGGTAAATGTAGGGGAATGGGTCTGGGTGGGTTGCGCTTTGGCGGGTTGGTGTGGACTTGTTGGGCCGAAGGGCCTGTTTCCATACTGTAAATAATCTAATCTAATCTAAACTCGGTTCCCAACAGGCCATGCATTTCAGCACATAGACAGAGAGGCAGCGTGATAAACTGCAAATGCTCTGTGCTGCTTTTTTTTAAAACAGCTGAAGAACTAGGCATTTAAAGGGAACCGTGCTCCTACACATGAAACACAACTGGTCCACAAAAGAAGATGATGGAACCAGCAAGATCTTAATGGGCAGCCCACACAGGGCCCAATCATTTGGTCAGAGGCAGTTGAAGCAGAGGTTTGCTACCTTGGGGCTACTGATCAGTCAGATGCTTAGGAGCAGGCTGATGAAGTCCAGGGTAACAATGGTGCTGCTGGGAGCAATTTCCAGGAAGTGAGGGTTCAGGAGAATTTGGAGGAGGTGAGAAAGTGGCAAAAGGCTGATGGCTTTGTGTTAGAGAAGGAGGACAGTCAAAGAAGGTGTCTCCTTACAGCTAAAGTGCTGTTCACGCAGAGCAGCTAGGAGCTCATCGAAAGCCCGGGGCAGTTTGGAATGTACGAGGTAAGTGAAGGAAACCTGCAGCAGTATTTGTTTTGGCCAGCTAAGAAGTACAGTGGTTCAGAGATGGTGCTGGCTTGGTGATGCTAGCTGGGGTTGCATCACAAGTAGGTTCTGGAGTGCAGCAAATGGAGGTCAGTCCCAGGACAAGAAATTCAAGCAACAGAAGATGAGCATTTTGTTGAGGCATCTCATGGTGGAGTGGCTGTGATGGAGTTTCAAGGCTGGATCTTCAAAGGTGAAGAATTGAAATCTCTTGTGAAGAACACAGTTGGTCTGTTACTTATATTTACCTCATATTAATTCTGAATGTTAGAGTATAACTTATGTACCTATTGGAGATACTTTAAAATTCTAAACTATTGTAAAAAATTACTTAGAACAACTGTGGAGTTGTGCAGTTCAAACTTTGCCTGTTTTAAACAAAAACTTTACTGGTCCCCAACCAGGTTGTAACATAAATTCAGCAAGCTAATCCAGGACAGTAACAAATCTCATATGGATGCTGCATTTGTCATGATTAAAGGCAAAGTCATAAACTGTCGGCATTGGATAAAATGCTACACACTCCTTAGCAAAATTAATATGGAGCAAGTTGATGTGTATTCAGTTAATTCCAGCTCTCCACCTCTATCCAAATCCACTTTCATTCTGCCTCAGAAATTAACAGAAACTTGTTGTTGGATGGAATAAAATGATAGAATGCATCTGGAATTTTGTTTGGAAAGTTGCAAAGAACACATAGTACTCCAAGGGTTATGACCTTTAGCACAGTCAAGAGTGGAGGGAATCCTAACCACACATAACTCATATTACTAGCCTGTGGCTGGATTAAACCCCATTTCAATTAAAGCCATGAGTACCTGGCATCAAATTCTGTTCATTTTTGGCTCCCTGGTAGCAACCTGAGGTGTAAGATAGTAGGTTAAAGGTTTAATCCAGGGCTTATACAGATATTTAACTGATCCATGCATACAGTAATGAGGGATTGCTGGGGTAGTTGCCTTCTGTATAAGCCTTGTCTACAAATGACAGACAAGACAGAAAAGACCCTATCATGCCATTCAAAGTGTCTTTCAATTGCAATGCAATTATGTGCAGAAGTCCTTCCATAACCGTGTGATCTTTACCATGAGGCAAACACACACAATGGACTCACTTCAATAAAGTCCTCATAATGAATACACTACTTTGTTGTACATATAAAACAATGTCCTTTTACTATCTTGGTTAGCATTTGTCTCCCAATTAACATAGTATCCAGTTTATCTCATTGTTTGTGGCCCTTTTCTGTATATAAATTGACTGTCCTGTTTCTGTATTTAGGAACTGTGTTACACTTCAAAAGTACCTCATTGTCAGATTCAACCATAGAATCCGTACAGTGCAGATAGAGGATGTTTGGCCCATTGAGTCCACACAAACCATCCGAAAAGCCTCCCACATTTATGACAGCTAATCCACCTCGCTGACACTTCCCTGGACATTGCAGGGCAACTTAGCACGGCCAATCCACCTAACCTGCTCATCTTGGATTGTGGGAGGAACCTGGAGCATCTGGCAGAAACGCATGCAGACACAGAGAGAACATGCAAACTCCACAAAGACAGACCTGAGGCTGCAATTGAACCTGCTATGAGACAGCAGTGCTAACCACTGAGCCAACATGCCACCCAATCCAGAAAAAAGATCATGGAGGGATTGGTTTTCATATCCATATGTCTTGAGGAACACCTCAAAAAACATTCTTCTGCAGCTTCTATTTATTTTAGAGACCAGCACATAACTACAACAAACAGAGTCCAATATTTAAATATTTGCTGTCTGATCTACTTACATTACATATTCTGTGAGTTTCTTTTAATAATTTTGGACAGTGTGGCTGTTTTAACCAATGGTTTAATCACAATTGGATTGCAAGTCTCTCAACTGGTCTTTCAAGAATTAGACTCTTTCAAGAATTAAATATGTTTTATTGGTTAGTAACTCCATCGTCTAACCCAACAAACTAACATGCGCCTTCATGTGAATGCTGTTGTGAGCCTGGGTACGAAACCATAAGCATTTTGCTACAGGCCCTCAGGAAAATCAGATTAATCGTTTGGACATTAATGTGAACACCACCCAGTATAAAATAAATCATGAAGAAGCGAACAAAAATTGGGTATTTCCTCAAATTCCCTCTTAGTACTCTTGTTTATAAATCATAAAATATTGGAAATGGGAATAAAAGGACTGTCCAGCTGGCAGGTCAGGTGGACGTTGCAAGTCTTAATAGTACCTGAGGGACCACATGAAACAGCGCTAGTATTTCTCTGGAACCTTTACCATTGTGAAACATGCAACTATTCTTCACAGGTGTGTTATAAAATAGCTTCTTATCACTGAGTCACATGTGAATTTATTGTGCTAAATCTTCCAAAATAAGTAACATTGTGTTAATGCTCCACACCATTCCTGATGAAAAAAATCAACAACGAAATGCTCTGGATGAAGAGGTATGGAGTGAGCTACCAAGCTTCCAAACTGAAGGCTCATAACTGATAAAACTCCTAAACATCTCTGTGCCGCAGGGAAACAAAAAGGATATAATACTCTTTCTCTTTGTTGGAAGCTAGAAAACAAATAAAACCAGCAAGCTGAAAGGAAACAGGACAAAAGCCTTTCTGGTGACCTGCAAGGCAAAGATCTCAAAATCAACTGCTCACCTCTCAACATTAGTGCTAAGGGCTGCGGCATCCCACTATCTACTCCTCATCAAACTCAGACACTGATCCATATCTGTTATTTGACCTTAATCTCATTTTTGGGTGCACTTCGTATTTCTATTCAGTGTGTTTGTATGTTACATTATTATGTTTTCTCACTTTTTTTTGTTAACTTATGAATGTCTGGTTAAATTAATTCCCTCCAAATAACAAATTCATTTAGGTCTCAAAGAAAGGCATCTACAAGGAAGGGACTCATTTTAAAATTAATTTTGTTGCAATAAAGGAATGGGTGAATATAGAAGTGGGGACAGGCCATCCCTCCTCACCTAGGAACTTGACAATTTGGGTATCTCATCTGGAACTGAAACAAATCAGAAATTCTCAGCTTGAATGTTATTGTAATAGATGCAAGAAAAAAGTCTAACTTGTGTAAAATGTCTTGTTTTAGCAAAATGTGTCCATTCTGGCTGGTAACTGAAGAATAAAGAGTTAATTATACATTTCCTTGAAGAATACCTTTGGACTTCATATGAAAAGACTCATGGTGACAATAAATCACATGGAACTGAGCCCAGTTTGGTAAGATTCCAGGACGACACCCTCTCTTAGCATGCCTTTTAAACAGTTGTGCTGAATTTTCTCAGGAATGTCATTCAGATTGCCACTCTGCTCCTTTTTTTCGTTAAGAAAGTGCTCTGTATTTCTGATAGGAGACAGGAGTTTCTGATATTTGCATCCTGAAAACATTCAGAGCATTCCCTCAATCTAACTGTAAGTAAAGTAGGGTGGTTATGGTAGGGGATTTTAACTTTCCAAACATAGACATATAGCCATAGTGTTAAGGGTTTAGATGGAGAGGAATTTGTTAAGTGTGTACAAGACAATTTTCTGACTAAGTATGTGGATGTACCTACTAGAGAAGGTGCAAAGCTTTCTTATTCTTGGGAAATAAGGCAGGGCAGGTGACTGAGGTGTCAGTGGGGGAGCACTTTGGGGCCAATGACCATAATTCTATTAGATTTAAAATAATTATGGAAAAGGATAGACCAGATCTAAAAGTTGAAGTTCTAAATTGGAGAAAGGCCAATTTTAATGGTATTAGGCAAGAACTTTCAAAACCTGATTGGGGGTAGATGTTCGCAGGTAAAGGGACGGCTGGAAAATGGGAAGCCTTCAGAAATGAGATAACAAGAATCCAGAGAAAGTATATTCCTGTGAGGGTGAAAGAAAAGGCTGGTAGGTATAGCGAATGCTGGATGACTAAAGAAATTGAGGGTTTGGTTAAGATGAATAAGGAAGCATTTATAAGGTATAGACAAGATAGATCAAATGAATCCTTAAAAGAGTATAAAGGAAGTAGGAGTGTACTTAAGAGGAAAATCAGGAGAGCAAAAAGGGGACATGAGATAGCTTTGGCAGATAGAATTAAGGAGAATCCAAAGAGTTTTTACAAGTACATTAAGGACAAAAGGGTAAATAGGGAGAGAATAGGGCCCCTCAAAGATCAGCAAGGCGGCCTTTGTGTGGAGCCACAGAAAATGAGGGAGATACTAAATGAGTATTTTGCATCAGTATTTACTGTGGAAAAGGATATGGAAGATATAGACTGTAGGGAAATAGATGGTGACTTCTTGCAAAATGTCCATATTACAAAGGAGGACGTGCTGGATGTCTTGAAACCCATAAAAGTGGATAAATCCCCAGGACCTGATCAGATGTGCCCAAGAACTCTGTGGGAAGCTAGAGAAGTGATTGCTGGGCCTCTTGCTGAGATATTTGTCTCATTGATAGTCACAGGTGAGGTGCCAGAAGACTGGAAGTTGGCTAACGTGGTGCCACTGTTTAAGAAGGGTGGTAAGGACAAGCCAGAGAACTATAGACTAGTGAGCCTGACGTCGGTGGTGGGCAAGTTGTTGGAGGGAATCCTGAGGGAGAGTATGTACATATATTTGGAAAGGCAAGGTTTGATTAGGGACAGTCAACATGGCTTTGTGCATGGGAAATCATGTCTCACAAACTTGATTGAGTTTTTTGAGGAAGTAACAAAAAGGATTGATGAGGGCAGAGTGGTAGTTGTGATCAATATGGACTTCAGTAAGGCGTTCGACAAGGTTCCCCATGGGAGACTGATTAGCAAGGTTAGATCTCATGGAATACAGAGAGAACTAGCCATTTGGATACAGAACTGGCTCAAAGGTAGAAGACAGAGGGTGGTGGAGGAGGGTTGTTTTTCAGACTGGAGGCCTGTGACCAGTGGAGTGCCACAAGGATCGGTGCTGGGTCCTTTACATTTTGTCATTTACATAAATGATTTGGATGCGAGCATAAGAGGTACAGTTAGTAAGTTTGCAGATGACACCAAAATTGGAAGTGTAGTGGACAGTGAAGAGGGTTACCTCAGATTACAACAGGATCTGGACCAGATGGGCCAATGGGCTGAGGAGTGGCAGATGGAGTTTAATTCGGATAAATGCGAGGTGCTGCATTTTGGGAAAGCAAATCTTCACAGGACTTATACACTTAATGGTAAGATCCGAGGGGGTGTTGTTGAACAAAGAGACGTTGGAGTGTAGGTTCATAGCTCCTTGAAAGTGGAGTCGCTGGTAGGTAGGATAGTGAAGAAGACGTTTGGTACGCTTTCCTTTATTGGTCAGAGTATTGACTACAGGAGTTGGGAGGTCATGTTGCCGCTGTACAGGACATTGGTTAGGCCACTGTTGGAATATTGCATGCAGTTCTGGTCTCCTTCCTATCGCAAAGATGTTGTGAAACTTGAAAGGGTTTACAATGATGTTGCCAGGGTGGAGGATTTGAGCTATAGGAAGAGGCGGAACAGGCTGAGGCTGTTTTCCTTGGAGTGTCGGAGGCTGAGGGGTGACCTTATAGAGGTTTACAAAATTATAGGGTAAATAGGCAAAGTCTTTTAGCTGGGGTTGGGGATTCCAGAACTAGAGGGCATAGGTTTAGGGTGAGAGGGGAAAGATATAAAAGAGAACTACCGGGCAACTTTTTCATGCAGAGGGTGGTACATGTATGGAATGAGCTACCAGAGGATTTGGTGGAGGCTGGTATAATTGCAACATTTAAGAGGCTTTTGGATGGGTGTATGAATAGGAAGGGTTTGGGGATATGGGCCAGGTGCTGCCAGGTGGGACTAGATTGGGTTGCGATATCTGGTCGGCGTGGACGGGTTGGACCGAAGGGTTTATTTCTATGCTGTACATCTTCATGACTCTATCTATGACACTCAGTGTGCCCTTGTAATGCAGGACACTCAAGGAACACATTTCACAACTGCTTTCTCATGGCAGAAGTTGCTGTATTGTGAGATTTCAATGTCCAGCAGCATGAACAGTGACTTTGGCTGCAGCTGGGAAATGATAAGTATATAAGGCTATTTAGGTTGCCAGGTGGGTAGGCTGCCAGGTAATTGGTATTCCAGATGGTTAAAGTGCCAGGTGAGTAGGGTGCCTAGTGGGCAGGGTGCCAGGTGGGTAGGTTGCCAATTTGATAGTCTGCAGGTGGGTAGAGTGCCAGGTGGGTAGAGTGTCAGGTGGGTAGGGTGCCAGGTATTTTGTTTGGCATAAAGGGTAGGTGTATCAGTTTGGGATTGGTGACCAGGAAGGGACTGTGGTAGGTCCCTGGGTGCGTGGGTATCAGATAGCCCCCATTCTATCAGGTCCCAAGAAGAGAGGGGTTTTCATGTACCAGGACATGAAGAGGATGCCATGTGCCATTGAGTTCCAGGGACATAAGGGGATATGTCAGAGCACAGGGGAGGGGGAAGGGTTTGTCAGGTTCTGGGAAGAGATGTATGGTGTTGAATCTTGGAGGTGGTGGGGACGTTGTTGGATCTCAGGGGGGAGGGTGATGTTTGGTCCAGTGGTTGGAGTGTGTTGGATCTTGTGGTTCAGAAAGGGATGACAAGTCCCAGGGAGTGTGAAAAGAGAGAGAGAGAAAGAGAGAGAGAGTAGGGTGTCAGTTAGGGCTCAGAAGGTGTAAGGTTCCCAGGGGGAAGTATAATTGTGGGGTGTGTGTGGTAAGTTGGAGTGCCATTTGATAGTTACCCAAGAGTTAGATGAGCTATTCAATTGTTTAACTGCTTCTAGTTAACCATTAACTTAACTGCAGTGGAATCCTCTGAATTCTCCAATTTAAGAGGAGACTTTCCAAGGGTTCCAGGCACAGGGGAATTGCCCAGTTTAATTTTCAATTTCTTGGGCAATTAAGTCAGAATCAGCTATGTCAGGGACTTCCCAGGGTCCTGACACAAAACTCCCACCTCCACTGCAGAAACGACTCTCTGGTCATCGGAAAATCCAGACCATTATAAATATAATGGTAACCATAATTAATAAAGTCTGGTAAGGTTCACGCAGTTAAGTAAAAATTTCATCATATTTGATTAGCCAAAAGCTAGATTAAAGACGTCAGTTCTAAACTGTGTCCTAAAGGTGGAGGCCAGCATAGAGGACTTTTATTGAGGAAATTCAAGAGATTAGGACCAAGGCTGTTGAAGACGATCTCCTACGTTGGTGAGAAAAAGAAAACCACTGGGTATAAACTGAACCATTTTAATTAAATGGGTGATAAATTTGACGGAGATTCCCCTGTTGGCTAGTTTCAACACTGTTTTTGATTAAAGGCAAGGTACTGTGGATACTGGAAATCTGAAACAAACATAGATAATGCTGGGCAAACTCAGCAGGTCTGGCAACATCACTAGAGAGAGAAACAGAGTTAGCATTTCGAGTCTGGTAAGACTCTTCTGCAGAACATTGTTGTTAATCATGTACTCACTGGAATATAAAAGAATGAGAAGCAGCCTTATTGAAACATGTAAGGTTCTGAAGGGACTTGACAGGGTAGATGTGGAAAGGTGTGAGAGAGTCTAGGACTAGACAGAACAAGGGGTTGCACATGTAAGACAGAGAAGAGGAGTAATTTCTTCTCTAAGGAGGCAATGAGTCGAAAGAATTCTTTATTGAAATATGTTACCTGATGTGCTAAAAGTAATGAAGGAACTTCCAATGCAGTAAAAGCTGTAATTGTCCATTTAAATCAATGTCAGTGGTAATAATGTTGATGAAGCTACCATAGCAATGCACACACCTGAGAGTTAATAAAGAAACCGCATTAGTCAGAAATCCTGCTGGATTAACAGTGCTGGATAATCTCATCAAATCTACATTAGAAATGACATGTGTATGCTCCAAAAAATAAATAAACACAGGATTGGATTAACAAAGATCCAGTCAGCAGTGTATACACATTTAGTGGCAATTTACAATAATTTGAGTGGCTGTCAGAAGTATTTTTAACTCTTCGTATCCAAAATGCCTGCCCTTTAAAAATGACAAGTGTTCCAGAAAATTCAGGGGAAGCTACCTTTGAACAGAGAACTCAAACAACTCTAGTAACTGTTTAACAGTGTTATTTGCAGAGGGCCATTTAGACTGGGGATTAAGGTCAGACCTGGATGCAATTCAACTGACCTGAATCTTTTCTGTCTATGCAGATAGCTACAGATGCAATCTATTAACTGGCTCAGGTCAGGACTCAAAAAGGTAGGCACTTTCATTCTGGACAATAGGAGTGGATTTCAAATCCTAAGCAATGCTTCCACTTCATACTATCTGTATCCTTTGTGAGAATTCAAAGAGACTACAATTTTGCTAAAACATCAGTAACTCTTCCTCAGAGTTGATTTCAAGCTTCACCCCAGAGACTTTTCCCCAGGGCAGGATTGACTGGTATGAGAAGTCATAGTTTGAAGATATTAGGAGGAAGGTATAAAGGAGACATCAGAGGAAGGTTCTTTATGCAGAGAGTTGTGAATGCATGGAATGCGTTGCCAGCTGATGTGGTGGAAGCGAAGTCATTGGGGACATTTAAGCAACTGCTGGACATGCACATGGAAAGCAGTGAGTTGAGGGGTGCATAGGTCAAGTTACTGCATTTTATATTAGGATTAAGTCTCAGCACAACATCATGGGCCTAAGGGCCTGTTATCTGCTGTACTTTTCTATGTTCTATGTTCTGTGTTCTATGAAGAGAAACAATGTCATCTTGGGTAAGGTAAAGTTTAATTCAAAGAAATACTCCCCAGATTTGTCAGAGCTGAACTCATTATTCGACTTCTGTTCATCCATTATCCTTCATTGAGCTGTTTTGATTTCCAGTTTGTCAATACCTAGATGTCACAATTCTCATTTGAGGCTTTCAAATCCCTCCATAGCTTTGCATGCCCTTCTCCAAGCACTGAGTCCACTGCAGCCTTATGCACTTCAGAAATCTCCGCACTCCTCCATTCTTACAAAGGTGCCTTCACCTGTGTGACTTTGGTCCGATGAGTGTCTGAAACATGAAGTGCACAGAGTAGACTGGCAGGAGCAGGCCTGAACTTTGTTGATGTTTTTGGATAATCAGGCACCCCTTGTAAAGATGCAGTTTCCCCTGTGAAGCTTGCTTTAACCCAAAGGCGTAAGTGGTTGGGACTGGACAACTATATTGCTTTTATTGCCTTTTTAACCCTTACATGCTGCCTAGCTCCAGAAAGGGCCTTGTGCTTGAGAAGGGATATTGTGTGTCAAGGAAGATACGAGATGAGCACAGCACCTTCTCATGTAAACACCATAGACACACGTCAACATGGGTAGCCACAGGCCAGAGGGAGGGCACAAGGTCAGGAGGAAAAGACACCATCATGCTCACCAGGAAGAAGTGGGAGAATATGGAGGATAACCAGGTGTGAAACTGTGGGAAGAGTATACACAGCTGGGACATCATATTGAAATAAGTTGGAGAACCAGAGTCAAAGTCGCCTCTGTTCAAGGTGTGAAGTGGCAGACATGAGTCACATGACCATGCCCTGACAGTAGCTGTAAAGGTAACCATTGATGTGAATTTTTAGGCCTCAGTCTCACTCCAGAGATAACCAGGAGACCTGCCTGACATGGCAGCAGTATACAGTTGCATTATGGCAGTAACCAACACCGTGTTTGCTCATATCAGGAATTCACATTAATTTCCCTGTAGGTTTGGTGCCTCAGATACAGAGATCCTAATCCTTTGTCCACTTGCCTCAGATTCAGGGAGTCACTGATTGTACCCAAATCGCCATAAAAGCTCCAAATCAGCATTCATACACTTTCTTCAGCAATGGGTGCTTTCACACACTTCATGTCTGGATGGTTTGTGACCATAGCAAGAGCTTCCATCAAGTCTGTGCAAGATAGCTGTCATGGCTCCTTTATACTGAGAAATTCCCAACTCCCTCAGTGATTTCAGCCACCATCACAGAGCTATGGTTGACTTTGAAGAGGCAAGGCCTATGCCTTCCCAGAGGGCAACACCAATTTAAAAATAACAGAAATACTTGAAAATGAATATACAAATCACACAGGCCCTTCACTTTGAAATATAGAAGACGTGTTGGATCAGTTATGTCTCAGTCACAGGTGTGACGATACCATGGCTTTTAGGGGTGTATTTTGCCCTGTTTTTTACAAGTTTTAAGACAGAGATGATGGGCTCTCTGTTCAAAGCCAATAAAGTAAATAGATTGTGAGGCCTTGGGTTTTTTTCTTTTAAACTTGAAACAATAGGAGCAGCATGAATGGGTAGAGTCCGGCTTCCACAGAACCAGGGTTTTAGTTTTACTTTCAGCAGTTGTTCAGTTTTTGAAGTTGTTTATGGAAGATGATGCTACTGTAAAAAGCTGGGGTTCTCTCTCTCTCTACCAGAATTTTCATTTGGAAACATTGCATGCGAGACAATCAATTTTACTGAATTTGCTTTTGCCAAGAGTGTGTTTATGGAATGTTACTATATTGGAACAGTCGATGTTTAATAAGTTAAGTTTTCTGTTAAGTTGCTTAAGTTTTCCAATAAAGGTATACCAAATCCTCTTTATTTTGTTTGTCTTTTAACTATAGGGTAAGAATAATGTGTCTTTTGTTTAAAGCCGAGTAGTGTAATCAATTGATTTACACCTGGAATACAGCAGCTTACAAACAAGATAAAAGATTGGATCTAGGTTATCTCCTTGATAGATTTGAAGGGTGTTTAATCTGGTCCATGACACAGATTTTACTGGTTCTTCCTTCTTGAACTTGGTTAATGGTCCTCTTTATAAGCCCCCAAGCCATGTCTGATTAAATCAGCAGCCATGTCCTCACAAGAAGTACAATTAGGAAGGACATTGGCCTTTTAAAAATGCACATTACAGGTCTTGATCATTCAGACGGAGGTCTACAGTATGCTCCAACGATACCGAGAACAGTCATGGTATGCTGCATGCTGCACAACACTGGCCAGCAAAGCGGACTGTAAATCAATGATGAGCATGTCATGGGCAGAGATCGGACATCTGAGGAATAGGAAGATGAAGAAGAGAAGGAAGAGAAGGAGGCCTATGTTCATTCTAATGATTCCAAGTAGAGAAGGATGAGAATGCCGCCAATAGCCATGTAGCCAGGGCTGACTTTGTGCAGGAAGACATCATCATCAGAGGTGTCCTTGTACAAAGTAGAATTTCGTGAAGTCCTCTGACATCACACTTGTTATCAGTCAGTACCTGGTGAGCAATTTCCAACTAAAGAACGTTGATGCCAGAATTACTCAGATGAATGTCCATCCTCATAAGGAAGAGAAGCAACATCAATGTGTCTGACTCAATCACATTTATATCATTATAACCAGGCATCACCACATGCTAGAAATTCCTTCAAAATCTAATCTGATCACAAAGTACTCAAATGTGATTTTACACATACAAATCTCAATGTGCAAACAGGAGGAAGTGCCAGGTCTTGCGCCTTACATGGAACAATATGTGACCTTTCCTTCAGGTGTTTTGGTGAAGAAGCTAAGATACTTACCTTGCCGGAAAACAAAGGTCATTGAACCTTTTTCCAGCCACGATCACTAATGCTCTCCTGCTGCAGTCGCCAGATCCACAATTATCGTGGGTTTGCAGTGACCAAAGAGTATAAGCCTCTTCTGGAGCTCTTCCACAAAGTGTTGGAAAGCTGGACCTATCCCTGCCCCCGTATCTCCTCTGTGTGGCACTCTATCAATACAAATGTAAGGTGAAAAGGGTCATGAGCCATTCAGAAGATAAAACTTTCATTCAATTTTGTCCGCTTAAAGGCACTAATCATATTCAACATTGCATCAATGGAAGAAGTGGCTCAGCAGAAATGAATGGTGCCATGGATATTGTAGCTGAGAGTCCATGACAGTGTGCTACAATCCATTACCCCTGACAGTCCTAACGCTTGACTCCATCTTAGTCACACTGCTATGATGTGACAGTCTATAGATGTAGGGGACTTGGTCAAGGATCAACATGTGAGTGCAACCTGCTCAAGGGAAGAGGGAAACTGGGTGGAATAATGACTGTGATACTGCCCATCGTTTATCTACTGACTCTTGGCAGCTAAGTACATCATTGCAGAACGATGCTAAGACAATGTCGTGAACTTTTTCCATGCTTTCAGTGTTTCAGTGAGTACACTGTGAGTAAGGAGAAACAATAGCAATTTCTGTTTTCTGAGGAGAAGCCCATGATGAGCCAAACATTCAAGGATCAGCGGTGGACAACATTTACATATGTCCTGCTCAACTGCCAAGTCAAAACACCTCCTCCAAGGGCAAGTAGCTTCTCAATGGATAGCCTACCTAACAAAGGGACCTTTATGAAACTCTACTTATGAGCTCAAGTTGCTTAATCCATGCTGGGTCACCTGCGACCTGCCCTGACTCCTCATGTAGTCTTCTTCCCTAAACTGAAAATCTGACATTTGGGCATATGGTTATACATGTCGGATTGCAAAGCTAGGAATTCTCCCAACTCTATGCACATGGCATAGGGACAAACGTCCAGGTTCTACAATTTCCCTGCCATTTTAACTCCCATGCAACAGCAAATTGCATTTCTATAGCACCTTCAACATAATAAAATTAATAAACTGTTTGACAAGACGGTGTTTTAATACAATTTGACAAAGCCACTGAAGAATGCTTGGTCAAAGAGATCAGTTTTAAAGGAAAATGTTAAAGGAGGAGAGGGTGTTGGTAAAGCTTAGACAGTTAATTTGGAGATGCCTGAAGGTATGGCCACCAAGGGTAGGTAAAGGAAGCAGGGTATGTGCAAGAGTTGGAGAAGCACATAAGTTCTAAAAATAAATAAGGATAAAGTCTCATAAACAAATGGCCAAGAGTTAAATGTCATCTCAGAGTTTTCTGCAGCTTTTCATTTTTCCTTAGCATCTGAAAACTATGAATTCCTCGGTCTTCTCTTTGCCCTAAAATATACAGGTATTTGTTAGAAATATATACCTGCAAGAGTGACAACTGTAAGTGGTAAATATCCCCTAAACAAAGGGCTGTTCTAAATAGATCACCAACAATGTTATTCTTATTAATTTATTATTCCAAAGTCACTAATGGGGATCTGACAATAAAACATAGTAAAATGCATCTGGCGTGGAATGGGAAGAGTTAAAGGATGTGACCATGACTCTCAGTCTCTGCCTCTGGAAAGCAGTCTCTGGATTTTTGATAATGGCTGTGATAAAGTCAAGCAAACAATGAATCAAAATCATAAACATTAGAGATAAGCATGACTTTGCCAGCCCCTGCCTGGTGAGTCATTTATCTAATCCCATTGCCCTGAACTGTTGGAATGACTATAAGCTGGTGTTGTTGTGAACAATCAGGGACAATATGTTTACATTTAAAAAATGGCTTACCATTTTTTCAAAATATCAGTAATTTATTTTGAAAGTGCCCAAACTCACACTGAGCTTCAGCTGTACAATTCACACAGTGGAAGCCTGGAACACAATGCATTTACAAAAGTTCTCACAAAGCCTGAACCCGATCTCAGAAAGCTGCCAATTCTTTTTTGGTTCCCCCAAACAAGAGCAGAAAGTGCAATTCCTTTCAGCATGCCTTGGTTCTAATGCCGAAAATTGCAAATCAAGCTGGCTGAGAGGATGCAAGGCATTCCCACCTGTTATTAAAACTTCTTTCTGGTTTACAAAACCCCTGGCTCAAGATGTTACATCGGTTCACTGTGCTGACAGATGTTGCTTTCTACGCAGAGGCATGTTCAGTGATGGAGCTGAATCCTGAACAGGATATGATTGCTTTGCCAAGAAAGGTTCTGCTTGGATCTACATTCCCAATAGCTGAGATAAAAATGGCCAATTTACAAATCCCTGAAACACAGCCCATTAAATCACTCATTCAGCCATTCAATTAAGACTGAAAAATTGGCAGGAAAAATTGAGCAATGCATGTATTCACACAAAGTATTGGGATTTCTGAAATGTGCTGTTGCCTTGGTGAAATTTCATTGTATTTAACATGCTCATTGTTAAATATATAAGTAGGAAAAGCATTGTGCTCTGAACTGGCAAGATTGCATTTATTGCCCTTTGCGAGTTGTATTGAGAGAGTGGAGGCATACCTATTCCTTGAATTATCTCAGCCCTTTTGATGATAATACTCCCACCAATAATATCGGATAGGGCATATCAAGACATTAACTGGGCTTCAGTAAAGGAGTGTCGATGTAAATCCAAATCAAAATGATACTTGTGTCCCTTAAGATATATTTTGAAGTTATAGCCTGCCCACAAAAGTTTTGCTCATTTTGTTTTCAAGATGGCAGGGAAGAAAGATACTGATGAAGTATTTGCCTTGAGTGTACTGTGATACTGGAAGTGAGTATTTAGCCCAACGGTAAAGATGTTTGCTGTGTATTTTCTGTCTTGCGGGTAACACAAGGGTGATACGCTTCACATTCCAGCTTAGTTGTGTGTAGGAAATACACTTGCAAGTACTTTAAAACATCTCCTCAGCCCTTGTCTTACCGTGCTGGGGCACCCTGAGCACTGGTTATCCCCTTGACTTGATTGAGGCCTGCTGACAGCTATGATAAGCTTTCCTGGCTCTGCATTAAAATACATAGCAAGACAAAAGGAACAAGAGCCTGGAATCTCTGGCTGAGGAGGCTAAGCACAAAAAAGCAAGGCAAGGCAATGCTTGGCATGGATGCTGTGAGCTTCCAGATAGGATCACAGGGAGTGAATGCTCTGGGAGCAAACAAAGAGACCAGAGATAGAGCCTGTTCCAGTTTATGAGCTGGGTGCATGTCCCTGAGCACACAGTGTGCCCTTGTTGCAGCATTACAATGAGAGTTATCGGTACAGCCTGAGGTATGGCACTGAAATTGAGAAGTGTCCTGTAAGTGAATTGGAGATGTGTCATGAAGGTTCTGAGAAACTGGTACATGTTGGATGCCAACATTGGTGGATGTGAGGTGCGCAGGGCCAATGTCAATGGAGCGAGCCTTGAGATATCAGTACCCAGTTTCTAACATGGAGTTTGTTCAGAGCAAGTAGCAAGCTGAATCTGCAGGTATACATTCTGCTTTCCTTGTCAAGTCTTCCCAACATCTAGCTTATTTGGCAAGTTTGGTATGCTGGGAGGGATCTGGAGGTTAGGTGCATTAATCAGGTGGGCTACTCTTTGGAGGGTCAGTGTGGACTTGTTGCATTTGATGCCTGAATTTGCCCTACATCTTTCTGCATTCCACATTCGTCAGGCCTCTCTAGCGTTCTGTCCCTGTATTTTTTTAATCAGGTGGGATTAAATCTTAAAGATCTAAGGCAGGTCTTAGCATTCTGAATAGCTGCCTCAGAGGGGCCTGATTCCCCCGAATACCCCGACCTCAAACTGCCAAAGAAAAGTTGAAATTCCGTATCACCTTCTCCTAGGTCATAGTTGAGTCATCAGAAATGTTTTCCGACAGTGTGTGCTTGGTTCGAGAGCCAATGTGGCCAGTTAACTCTGTTTCTCTCTCAATAGTTGCTGCCTCAACCTGCTGAGTCATTTCAGTTGGTTTTATTTCCGAATTCCAACTTCCACGGTACTTTGTTCTTTTATTCGCACTGTAAATTGTGATGCACCAAGTGGGCAGCATTTGGGAGATGGGCTGGGGCAAGTCCACAAGAGGGATTTGAACATGACGATGAGAAGATTAATTTTTGAAGCTGAATGTGTTAAGTGAAATGACCTCACGTAAGCCACTATCCTGTCACCATACTAATAGCATACTAATTTCCTCGTCAAAAAGGCAAAAGTGAGGATTGCAGATGCTGGAAATGCATTTATTTCTCCACCCCAGAAGCACCCGGCCTTCATTCCTGATGAAGGGCTTTTGCCTGAAACGTCAATTTTCCTGCTCCTTGGATGCTGCCTGACCTGCTGTGCTTTTCCAGCACCACTGTAATCTAGACTTTATTTACTTGTGCATAGTACATGACACTTACCAGCTAGCTCAGAGCCAGTCCTAGAGTGAAAAAGATGTCTGATACTCCTGTTTATATCTGTCAGCCAACGCTCCCTGATCGGACCAGATTAACAGGTCCAATCAGGGAACTCATCTTCTATGAGATCCACCTGACTGACCTCATTCCAATCACCATACTAATAACATTTTGACCTCATGTCTTTAAGTTGGGATGGACAGAATCAAAAGACTATTATTTTCAACTCTGGACACTCACTTTAGGAAGACTCCAGAAAAGAGTGCAGAAAAGGTAGGATGATTAATGAGAGATTGGATAGGCGGGAGTTTCCTTTTTAGAGGAGAGAAGATTGAGAGGAAATTAGACAGAGATGCTCAAAACCTTGTAAAGTCTAGACTGAATCGATTGAAAGAATTTTTGATGGAGAACATCAAAGGACACCAATTTAAGCTGATTGACAAAAGAACCAAAGTGACTTGAGAAAACATTGACCTTAAGCAGAAAGTGGTTGAGATATGGATTGAATTGACTGAGAGAATGGTAAAGGCAGACTCAATTGTGTTTTCAAAATTAAGTTGGATTAGCACCTGAAGAAAAAAAAGTGAGATGAGCAGAGTATGAGATTGAAAGAATTGCTCTTCCAGAAAGTAGCAGGGCTGAATGGTCTCCTTCTACACTATAATCATTCTAAGATGTGGAATAAGCTAGCTCTTAACCTGTAGATAGAGAAAGGTGACAATTAATGATAGTTGTGTCATCCACAATATAATGGGGAAGAAACCAACCAAATATCTCTGCATGGCTGTTCATCTTCCTAATTACCTCACAAAGATTTGTATTTCTACAGACTTTTGTATCTAGATTCCATGAACATCAAATAAACAATAATAATCTTCCAGATCAATAACTGAGAGGAAGTGAAATCATTCTTTCAATTTGGAGTGTCTGATTTTTTTTAGCATGAATATTGAATGTAGATTATTTTAATGCATGGTCCAGGAATTAAATAAAATCTGATTTAATCCAATTGCTAGCAGAAGTCAGAACAAAAACAGATGGACAGATTGGATAGTTTGACTTAGAATTTCGACAGCTGGTAGGTTAAGGTGCGACAATATCTGGCATTGATACCTCTGCAACCTGTTTAATGACCCTGCAGAGAATAGGCTGCCCTCTTCCCTGATCCCCTCTAGTTAAAACATCAGGAAAAAGATGGTTCTAATGCTTATCATTATTTCCCTTCAATAAAGCATTTGTTTCAAATCCCAATGGCCCATTACTGAGCCTCACTCAATGAAAATAGTTAAAACATGTTGAAGCAATGCTAGAGCTTTCAGTGTAGTTCAGTATTTTCGGGTGGAAAAAAAAGGCTGAATTTTATTGCACGAGGGAGTTTCAAGAGAGATAGTAGCTAATCTAAATGCAGACCAATTCTGAGCAGCATTATTCTGCTTATTTATCTACAAAGTCCATTTGAAAAGAGCCAGACATGTTCACTTGGAGCAATTTATGAGAATGCGTTGATACCTTTTCAGTAAGCAGCCAAACAGATAGACGTCTTTGCAGAGTGCAAGATTAAGTGAGGCATGTGCTTCCAACATTACTGCATTAAAACCATTTAATTTTGTCAGCAGGAATTCGACATTATTGCTTTAACATCATTTCTTTCCTGTTTCCTGTTTAAATGTGGAGGACCTCATTCATGGTGTCAGTGAACTCTGACCTTTAACTGTGGTTACAAATCAATGCAGGCATGTTCGAGATAGCTGAAGTGAACATCTATTTTAACCCTTGACATGCTTTGAGTTTTTTTTATTCTTTCAAGCATAGACAATGAGAAGAATGTTTCTTTTATGTATGAAGAAAGGAATAATGTAGAGATTTAAATTTGATCCTTAGCTCTGAGATCTTCAGCCTATCAGTAGGGACCCTTCAACTATAAACACAAATCTGCATAACGTTACGCAGTTTTATCACACCATCAAGGTTACTACTGCTTGTGAGTTCACTCTTCACTCTATTACTGTAGAAACATTTATTTGTTTTAAATAAAAACTCATGAACAAGCACTCAGTTCTCATTTTGTGCAACACATTGATGCCACGTCTCAGTTGGTAGCATCCAAACCTCTGAGTCAAAAGGTTTTGAATTCATAATCTCACTCCAGAGACTGGAATTCAAAACCTAGGCTGACACCACACTACAGTATGAAGGGAGGGCGGTTTATTCTCAGAGGTGCTATCTGTCAGACAAAGTAGTAAACTAATGCCCTATTAGCTCCATACAGTGGACTCAAAAGATTCCATGTCACTTGTTCAAAGAACAGAAGGGGAATTATCACTGGTGCCATGGTTAATATTTATCGCTCAATCAATATCATCAAAAACAGAGTCAATATTTGCTGATTATGGGACATTGCTGTGCACACCGGCTGCCTTATTTCTTACATTACAACGGTGACTAAATTAGAAAGATATTTCCTTGGCTATAAAGTGTTTAGGGACATCTTGAAGTTGTGAAGGACACTTTGCAGATTTCTTTTAATACAAATGGTAGCTGCATTGCTGAAGCCTTTCAACGTGCATTCATCAGGATAAACACAAGAATGCCAAATTTCAAACAATCACAACAATTTATACTTTGGTAGATGAATGGTGCTGATTGGTTATCAAGTTGACAGTGAATGGTGGAATTGCCATGGAGAAAGTGATAAGGAGCTAAGCCTCTTTAAGCTCCCAATGCTCGGGGAACATGGTTTAGGTGTGTGGCATTGCACTGACTCTGAATTCAACAAAATCATCACTTGTTGTGAATTTATTTGGGCAATGAGAGACTGAAATTTACTTGACTAGGAGATCTGAACATTCTCCTGCCTGATCCAAATGGGAGCCAAAAATGCAAGACAGAGATCAGGAAAGTCTTGTTCTGTTGTCGAGCAAAAGCCATCAAATCCAATATCTCTTTTTACCTTCTTCATAATTAAAAAAAAATGTTTTTCTTCTTTCTTGGGTCCTCTCCTGTTTCGAACACTTACTGTTTCTCCCACGCCCTCACTGTCTGTGACTGAGTTTAAAAGCTCTATGGGGACAGGATACTGAGGTGAGGATTGTTACTGGGTTCTGATCTTGCTCTCGAAGGGTGAATTTCAGTGACTGAGATTTTCATAAAGGCAGCTCCTTGGTATGTGGACAGATTCCATCTCAAATTAGGGGCAGTAGGAGAGCTCTTTAAACTGAAGGGATAATCAGAAACCTTTTGGCTTGAAAGAAGCAATGGACTAGTAACTAAATTGGCACTTCAAAGAACAAAAGAACAATACAGCACAGGAACAGGCACTTTGGCCCTCCAAGCCTAAACACAGCCATATTTTGCACTTCCATACCAAACTGGTTTCACTTACAGGATCTGCATCCTCTATTCCCTTCCTATTCATGTGTTCATCCAGGTGGTTCTTAAACGCTGCTACTGCGACAAAATGGACCTCCCTCTCAGTGATGTCTTTCATTCCTTAATTATATTCGGCTTCCTACAGCTGAGCCATCACTGTTTGGGGAGCTACAAAATTGGGGAGCGAGGGTGAAATGCAATGAAGGTACAGGCAATTCCCCCCATTTCTGAGCTTCCACTACAGGGGCCCTCCAGTGCTCCATCTGAAAACCCATGTGTCCTTGCAATTGACTCCTGACCATCCTGAGAACCACCATTGTGTGTTAGCCAATGTATTCAGTAGAATTGCATGTTTGGAGCTCTTGGACACAGTTTCATGGGCATAGAGTTTCATTAGAGTTTTGAGGTTGGTTTGCAGGAGTCTCCCATTGTCAATATTTATATGCCTAACAAATAGACAACTCCAAGTAAATAAGAGATTAAAAAAAATCCCCATAATATTTCTCCCACGTGTAGCTCTCTGGAGTGTCCTGCTGACTGATCTCCCATTTCGGGAAGCTCAAATCAGTCCAGAAAGGCGGCTGTAGATAGTATACTGGGAAGAGTGGGGAACAAGCTCTGGGAAAGCCTCTTGGGAAGAAGTGAGAAAAAAGAATCTGGGAGATGAATTCCTACTTCCTCTGGTCCCATCGGAAGAAGCTCAAAAAGCTGAATAGCCTACTCAATGTCAACAAAATCTTCCTCAATGGCTCCTTTCAGCCCCAGATCTTTTTGTCAGTTGCTACTTGGCTTCCCCGTACAGGCTACCTTAGATTACTGGTGCGTGATGATATCAAGGGACTTTGATATTCACTGATATTCATATATCAGTGAGAATGCCGCATCAGCACCCCCCTTGGCTCTCGTGCTGGTTTTGGTCAAGTGACTAACCAGCATTAAGATAAAAATTTCAGACGGTAGGAACTAAGCAGATCCAGCAAAGGAACTTGGGACGTTCTAATATATTCATAGATAAGCTGCAGAGCTGGGCAGAGAGGTGGCAAATGGAATTTAATGCGGAGTGTGTGGTGATTCACTTTAGAAGGAGCAACAGGAATAAAGAGTACTGGGCTAATGGTAAGATTCTTGGTAGTGTAAATGAGCATAGAGATCTCAGTGTCCATGTACATAGATCCCTGAAAGTTGCCACACAGGTTGATAGGATTGTTGAGAAGGAGAAAGTGAGAACTGCTGGAGATCAGAGTTGAGAGTAGTGTGTTGGAACTGCAGAGCAGGTCAGGCAGCATCTGAGGAGCAGAAGAATCGACAGTTCGGGCAAGAGCCCTTCATCAAGAATGAGTCATTGGCGTTGCGAAGAAGGCATGCAGTGTGTTAGCTTTTATTGGTAGAGAGATTGAGTTTCGATGCCACGAGGTCATGATGCAGTTGTACAAAACTCTTGTGCAGCCGCACTTGGAGTATTGTGTACAGTTCTGGTCACCACATTAAAGGAAGGATGTGGAAGCATTGGAAAGGGTTCAGACGAGATTTACTAGGATGTTGCCTGGTATGGAGAGAAGGTCTTATGAGGAAAGGCTGATGGACTTGAGGATGTTTCATTAGAGAAATTAAGGTTGAGAGGTGACTGAATTGAGACATATAAGATAATCAGAGGGTTAGATAGGGTGGACAGGGAGAGCCTTTTTCCTCAGATGGAGACGGCTAGCACAAGAGGACATAGCTTTAAATTGAAGGGTGATAGATATAGGACAGATTTTAGATGTAGTTTCTTTGCTCAGAGAGTAGTGGGGGTGTGGAACACACTGCCTGCAACAGTAGTAGACTAACCAACTTTAAGAGCATTTAAATGGTCATTGGATAAACATATGGATGAAAATGGAAGAGTGTAGGATAGATAGGTTTCAAGTTGATTCCACAGGTCAGCGTAATATCACGGGCTGAAGGGCCTGTACTGCACTGTAATATTCAAAAACTAAAATTGCTGGAGAAACTCAGCAGGTCTGGCAGCACCTGATGAGAGAAAGCAGAGTTCATATTGCAGGTCCAGTGGTCCTTCTTCAGCACTGATAGTAGTCAGGAAATGGTGGCATATATGTTAAAGACAACGGGTGGGAAGTGGAACAAAGTAAATGGGTAGGTGGAGATGGAGCCCAGAGAGAGAAAACAACAGTTAGGTAGAAAAAGGGAAGGATGATTGTATGTATGGAAAAAGAAAAGCTGATAATGGGGGCCATAGTCAGTGAAAGTGGATTGGCTGTGCTGAAAGAAGCTTGTGTCATGAAAGGGCCTGGGGCGTAGGGATGGGTTAAAGATAAAGATGAAGGTGTTGAGGTTTAAAAATTATTGAACTCCTACTGGCTGCAGGGTCCCCAGGCAGAAAAAGAGATGCTATTCTTCCAGCTTGCACCATACATGATGGACAGCAAGCCCAAGGCAGGAATGTTGGCTCGGGAACACGGGGGTGTGTTGAAGTGGCAAACCATTCTTCTGGTTTCCACTCGTGGGTAGGGTTAAAATCATATTCTTAGTCTACCTCTCTGTCACTCTCTTCTTCTGATTAGCTGTCCTTTTTTCTCTGGAACTTTGTCATAATCTGTTTCTGTTTTTGCTTTTTGTCAGTGCGTCTGTTTCTCTCTGTCTCTCTCTTATTCACTCTGTCTGCTTTTCTCATTCTCTACCCCTCTTCACCACTGGTAGCATTTTTCAAACCTGACCAGATAGCAGCTCAGTTTTACTGTTTTCAATTATTCTGATTAGTCACAAAATGCATGCATAAATACATTGCTATAATTGTATAAACCAAACCAGTAAAGGTCTTTATAGACCCTTTGGAATGGCTGTCCATTCGTCACCTTTTTAACAATTAATTTGAGAGCAATAAGTTTAATCAAGTATTATTGCAGCTTGATGCTAGTCATTGGGAATGCACAAAAAAAATGACTGTCTCATGAAGATTCAGGTCAAAAAATTAAAAGAAAAATAGGACATCTAAATAAATGAGTCTGTAAATTTGCAAGTAACATTGGTGCAGAAACTCAAGGGACTTTAGGACATACTACTGATTTTTTAAAAGCATTTCTGCCTCTTTTCAAAACATAGTGTCAACCCACTGATTCTTTCCAATCTTGAGGTGATCATGGTCTATTTGCATGAAGAATTCTTCAGTAAATGAAATACTCTTCCATCAAGGAGCGCTGGATCCAAATTATAGTTTGCACTGAGAGTTATTAACTCACGGCACGGTGGCACAGTGGTTAGCACTGCTGCCTCACAGCGCCAGAGACCCGGGTTCAATTCCCGACTCAGGCGACTGACTGTGTGGAGTTTGCACATTCTCCCCGTGTCTGCGTGGGTTTCCTCCAGGTGCTCCGGTTTCCTCCCACAGTCCAAAGATGTGAAGGTCAGGTGAATTGGCCATGCTAAATTGTCCGTAGTGTTAGGAAAGGGGTAAATGTAGGGGTATGGGTGGTTTGCGCTTCGGTTGGTCGGTGTGGACTTGTTGGGCCGAAGGGCCTGTTTCCACACTGTAAAGTAATCTAATCTAATCTAATCTAAAAAATGTCTCACCAAATACTGTGGAGCACATTTTAATTTTTTTTAAAGTCTGAACCACAATTCTCTGTTGTGGTGTGATGAAGTGTTAATTGGCATCATATCTGAGAAAGTCTACATTTGTGTACTTTCTTAAACTTCTGAATTCTGTACAGAAATGCTCTGGCAGATATTAAGTACATTGGTTTTTAAGTTTAACTCCAACCTATAGCCAGAAATGTCATTATTTTGATTCATTCTTGAGAGGTGGGGGGGGGGGGTCAATGCTGCAGGCTGAGTATTTCATGCCTGCCCCAGTAGCTCTTGAGAGGTGGTACAGTGGCTCAGTGGTTAACGATGCTGCTTCACACCGCAGGGACCTGGGTTCAATTCCACGGATGGAGTGAAATTTGCATATCCCCTTGTATCGACATGGGTTCCCCCTTTGTGTTCCAGTTTCCTCCCACAGTCCAAAAATGTGCAGATTAGGTGAACATATGAGGAACGGCTGAGGATACTGGGATTGTATTCGTTGGAGTTTAGAAGATTAAGGGGAGACTTAATAGAGACGTACAAAATAATACATGGCTTGGAAAAGGTGGATGCTAGGAAATTGTTTCAGTTAGACGAGGAGACTAGGACCCGTGGACACAGCCTTAGAATTAGAGGGGGTCATTTCAGAACAGAAATGCGGAGACATTTCTTCAGCCAGAGAGTGGTGGGCCTGTGGAATTCATTGCCACGGAGTGCAGTGGAAGCCGGGACGCTAAATGTCTTCAAGGCCGAGATTGATAGATTCTTGTTGTCTAGAGGAATTAAGGGCTACGTGGAGAACGCTGGTAAGTGGAGCTGAAATGCGCATCAGCCATGATTGAATGGCGGAGTGGACTCGATGAGCGGAATGGCCTTACTTCCACTCCTATGTCTTATGGTCTTATGGTCTTGTGATTGGCCATGCTAAATTGCCCATAGCCAATTAGCAATGGAACAGGGTAGGGAGTTGGGTCTGTAGGGATTCTTTGAGACAATAGATTTTTTGTTAAGCTATGGCTGACAGTTGAAGGTGCTCCCACTAAGGTGATGCACAGGAAGTTCCAGAATTTTGACCCACACCCACATAGGAATGTTAAAATATTTCTAAGTCTAGTTGTTGTCAGGCTTGGAGGTGAATATGCAAATGATGCTATTCTCTTCAATATTCACTTCCCTGGGGGGGTGATGAACCTCCCATTAAATTTTGACACCATACTATGTTTAAGAGCATTCATTATTTGCACATCTGCATTCAAACTTGATCAATTAGTCATCATTTGACATCAAATAGTGATCAAATTACATCATTGATCATCCACTGATGTGAAATAAAATCATGCAAAACTCAAAAAATATCATTTGTGATTGCAATCAACTTGCATTGTTCAAATGTTCAGAAGGCATTCAACTGATATCAAAAGTGATCAAGGGTTTTATTCTCGTGTTCAAGCAATAACAGCAAATAGGACTGAGTTTCAGACATTGAGTTTTTCTAAGGCCCAGCTGATACAGTTTACATATGCAGATTGCTTTGTAAAGGGTCACGGTAGAGATAACTATACTGGAGGTGTGATGATCTGGAGGAAAATACTTAAACAAATTTGGACAAATCTTCCGAACACAATTTCAAACGATTCTTATGAGGAGAAGAACTCATTCATGACTTTGTTTTAAAGTCTTCCCATGATCAGGCAAAGTTCATTCCCAGTTTCCAGCATTCCACATTATTTTTTACTGTCTCTTCTCCCAACCGGACATTTTTAAGGGGCATGTTCATTCTCTCATCTTCATGGATGGGCAACAAATGCTGGGCTTTTGAGGCCACATAAATCTGGGACTGGGAGGTCAGTAAGAGGCGTGTGTCCATGCAAGTATATCTCTGACAGGCCTGAGGGGACTGAAAGGAGATAACAGGTTTGCCCCAGTCTGAAGGTGGAGGTCTTGATTCCAGTCAGAGTTGGCAACACACCAACACCAGCACCACCACCACCACCATACCCTCGCTCCTCTGGTGAAGCGTCCTTTATCCTTGGCAGAGTCAATAACAGCAGAGGTTGTCATGGAGAACGGAGATAGAAGCAACAGTTGTGGAGGCAAAAGAGGAAAAAGCAACAATGGTGGAGGAAAAAGTAAGAGATGATTGTGAGGAAGGAATATATCTGACAGGTGAAATGGAAAGGGCAAAGGATATTCTCAGGAAAATGTTTTGAAAATACACAGTAGGACTTGTTGTTTATTTTTCCCATCCATAATCATATGGTGCTACACTGATATCCTATGATCACTTTTGATGCTTAGGGATCACTTTTGAATACTAATGACAATTTCCAAGCTTAACATTATAATAGCTTTTGAATACTTTTGAGGGTTTTGATGACCCTTCAACTAGAAGAGTTGTCATGTTAAAAGATGACAAAGATTTGACACTTTTGACAACAAATTAATTGAGATTCTAAATTGTGTCTTTTCACATCAAATGATGTACTGCAAAGTTTGAGCACTTTGATATAAATCGACATCAAAGTTTTGTAGTGGATGTGTTTGAGATATGGGAACATCACCAATCTCCCCTCCAAGTCACACACCATCCTGACCTAGAAATTTATTGCTGTTCCTTCAATGTCTCTGGGTCAAAAGCCTAGAGCTTCCTTCCTAATAGCACTGCACATCTACCTACACAACACACAGTGGATTTAGAAGATAGCTCATCATTACCTTTGCAAGGGGACTTAGAAAGGAACAACAACACTTGCCAGTGACACTCATCGCACATAGGAATAAAGTACAAGAACTCTGCTGTTCCAATCCCTCTACTGTTAATTAAATCTCAAAATATGAACTGAAAATGTGTTGCTGGAGAAGCGCAGCAGGTCAGGCAGCATCCAGGGAACAGGAGAATCGACGTTTCGGGCATAAGCCCTTCTTCAGGATTCCTGAAGAAGGGCTTATGCCCGAAACGTCGATTCTCCTGTTCCCTGGATGCTGCCTGACCTGCTGCGCTTCTCCAGCAACACATTTTCAGCTCTGATCTCCAGCATCTGCAGACCTCACTTTCTCCTCTCAAAATATGAAACCAAACCAGCAAGACTGAGAGAATGTCTCAGATTTTATTGGTGGTTTTCAAGACCAATGGTGTAACTTGGCTAGGTTCTATATTGTGCTATACCAGGTTACACTCCTTTCAGATTAGGGTGAACAAGTCTTATCCCAGTATCACGATGCTTGACTGTAATCCATGGCTACTACTGAATAGTGCTCAAGTTGTGAGCTTCGCTTACAGTCAAGATCATGCTCAACTGTGCTTACCCCTCACACTCATATAGCCAGTATATGTCCAAAGCCTGTCCCTTGGAACTCTATAAATTGGAATCATTGCTTTTAGGATAGAAGAGGAGAAAACTGGAAAGCATTGAGAAAGAGTACAATGAAAATTGAAATTTATGAGTTTTGACCAGAAAGTTCCATATTCACAAACAAAAACGGTTTTCAGCCTGGTCCGGAAAAAAGATGAGATGCTGTAAAGACAAAAATATAATATTGAACACACAATTATTGTAAGATAAAAAATAGGGAAGTCTTACTGCAGCTGTACAGGGCTTTGGTGAGACCACTTCTGAGGTACTGTGTACAGCTATGACCTCTTTATTGAAAAGGAATAATATTGCTTAGAAGCAGTTCCAGGTAGGCTCACTTGACTCAGTCCTTAGTATAAAGGGCTTATCTTCTGAAGAAAGATTGAACATATTAGACTTTAACCACTGGAATTCAGATATGATCTTCTTGAAACATGTAAGATCGAGCCTGAGAGGACCTGACAGGGTGGGTTCTGTTTCTCCTTGTAGGAGAGACTAGAATACAGGGAACTAGCACACTAGGGCAAAGATAAAAATGAACAAGTCTTGATTTTTAGAGGAAGTGAGAGAGATGAGGAGAATTTTTATCTCAGATTGTCATTAATCTGAGGAATTCTCTTTCCCAGAAAATTGTGGACGCTGGATCATTGAATTTATTCAAACACAAGATTGTGGATAGGTAAGGGAGTCAAGGATATTGGTAACACACAGGAAAATTGAGTTGTGACCACAACCAGATCATCTATAATCTCATTGAATGTGGAAGAAACCTAAGGGACTAAATAGCCTACTCCTGTTCCTAAATCCTTTGTTCCCAAATAATAAATGAGCACAAAAGTATAAAATCTATTGACTCTACATTCAAAACGTTATAGTTACAACTATGGCACTTAAGGAAGCTCCTTGTACGTCATCAACTTCCCAGTGTTTTCTGAAATGTGTAGAATCCATTGAACGCCATAGCTGCTTTAAAGTATCGGAGTAAGAAGGTGACAGCCACTGGAGGAGATCCGCAAGATTAGCTATTTAGTCTACAGAATGGTGCTGTGTTAAGTTCATTAGACTCTCCCAGGCACCAATACCACTGGCCAATTAAAAATATGAGGTTAAGACAAATGAACTTGAATTACTGGCATGGAGCTGCTGGCAGTCAAAGCGAGTCACTCTGAATGAAACCACATCCTTCCTTTTAAACCGATAAATTAAATGTGGATGAAGGAGAGAAAATGAGAGAAATCCCCTAAACTCCTCCACACAGTATGGTACAAGTTCCAGTAACACATTTAGCAATGGATCATTGTTACAGAAAACTGTGCTAAAGTTTTCAGTTAGATATGGTATTTATGGTATTAATCAGATTTAGCCTCATCACAAAGTAAGAAAATTTCAGCAATCTTGTTATCAAGGCTCACTCCTGCATTACAACACTAATTTGTCTTAGTATCTTAGAATAGATATCATCAGCATTGGGCACTTTCAAATGTTTAGATCTGTTTGTAACTATCCTCTTATTGATGCGGAAGTCCTCAAGTTTACAGGGATTTAAACAGTCATAGCAAGCTCCTTAGGCTAAATATTAACTGCTCATTTTCAGATTCATCTCCATCAGTATCCTTTGCTTTCCACACTGCTCTTTTCTGTTAATTTAGAGAAAGTGTTTTCAAGCCTATTTGCCTCAACATCCATTCCATGTCCAATTCTCTTGCTGCACACAACTCTTTTCAATACAGAACTAAATCTAATTCAGTGTCAGGAGCAGTTCAGTGACTCTCCAATTAACTAAGCAAATAAACACCTAAAACACAACTTTAATCTAGTGTAAACATTTTGATCATTTTCATTCTGTGAACTCACTGTCCTTCATCCACAATCTTCAATCCTTCTTCCTGTGTTGTTGTTTGAATTTACTGTTAGCTTTTCAGATCTAAATGCTAATGTTTTCAATCCTTTTTAATGGACACAATTTTTAAATAAGCTTTATACTGCTAGGGAGAAGTTCCTCACTAGTTTACTTCATTGTCTGGTGTCACATCGGTTGAAGTATAATCCGTCATTGAAATAGAAATATGCTTGCCTGAGAGTTGAAATGTTACAAAATCAAACCCTACTCCAAAGAACTGAGCATAAAGTCTAGGCTGACACTTCAGTGTAATGCTGAGAAAGTGTAGTCCTTCAAGTAGTGTGTTAAAATGATGCCTAACAGCCTTAGGATCTGAGAGTGTTTTTTTGAGGAAAAAGAGAGTTACCCCAAATGTCCAAACTAGTATTTATCTCTGAAGCAACATCATGTAAATAGTTCAAGAGCAGGAGTAGACCATGCAGCTATCAAGCATATGCTGCCATTCTATACATTTTTTCTTGATTATTTATCTTAATGCCCCTGTCCCACACTGTCCCCATATCCCTTGGTGTCATTAATCTCCAGATATCTCTCAATATCTGTCTTGAACATATTCAATAACTGAGCTTTCGCAATCCTCTGGGGTGAGAATCCAAACGTTTCACCATCCTCACCAAAATATAAAGATTTAGCTCGATATCCATTGATTTTAAACTCACAAGCCGGACAAACATCCTTTCCGAATTTTATAAATTTCAATGGCATCGCCTTTCATTCTTTGAATTCTGGAGAATATCCAATTTCTTTAATCTCCCCTCATAAAATAATCCTAGGGATTAGTCTGGGGAATCCCTATTACAATTACATCCTCCTTTAGATAAGGAGAAAACTGTCCCCATTACTCAACGTGCAGAGTCACCAAGACTCGAAACATCTTTAGTCCTATACTCATGTGTGCTTGCAATGAAGACCAACATACCATCTGCTTTCATGATTGCTTGCTGTATCTGCATGCTCACTTTTAGTACTTCATGAACAAGACACTTAGATCACTTTGGATATCAGCAGTTCCCAACCTCGCACCATTTGAGAAACACTATGGCTTTCTCTTTTTTTGTACCAAAATGGATAACTTCATACTTATTCACATTATATTCCATCTTTCATCTTCTTGCACATTCACTTAGTCTGTCCAAGTCCTTTTGAAGCTGGCTTCCAGCTTCCTCACAATTTCTACCTAATGTTGTGTCATTAGCAAATTTGGAAACAATACACTTGGTCCCGATTTCCAAATCATTTCTAGCTTTTGAACAGCTATGATTACAGCACTGTGATATCCTCATGCGGCCCTACAGCCTGACATCCCCAGAATGACCTATTTACATCAACCCTTGTTTTGAACCAGCTCTCAATTCATACAAGTACAGTATATACTCTGAATACCAAAAACTCTAGCTTTGTTTCCTAATTTCCTGTGTGAGACCTTCTCAAAAGGCTTCTGAAAATTCTAATACACATCATCCACTGGTTCTCCTATATCAATGTTATAGATAATAGCCTTAATAAAACTCCAATAGATTTGTCAATGATTTCTCTTTCATAAAACCATGTTGGCTCTGCCCAGCAATATGATTATTTTATAATGTTGAGTTAACAAATCATTTTTAACAGATTCAAACATGTTCCTTACTACTGAGATCAAATTAACAAGTCCCTTTTTCTCTATTTCCTCTCTCCTTCCCTTCTTGATCATGTAGACGTGGAGAAGATGTTTGCTTTTATGGGGGAATCTAGACTTGGCTCCATGGTTAAAAATAAAGTATCACTTATTTAAAATAGATATGAGTAGAATTTCTTTTTCTCAAAGAGAGCCATGAGTCTTAATAACTATACCTGAAAAGGCAATGGTAGCAATTGAAGATTTTTAAGGCATAAGTGGATGGATCCTTGGTAAGTGAGGAGGTGTAAGACTTTAAGGGTAGGCAGAAATATCGATTTTATATTACAATCAGATCAGCCATGATCTTCTGAAATGGCAGAGCAGGCTCGAGGGGCTGAATGGCCAACTTCTGTTCCTTATTCATTAATAGTGGAATACATTCATTACTTTTTAACCTACAAGACCATTTCCAGAATCTACAGAAGTTTGAAACATAACCACCAGTGCATCCATTATCTCTACAGCCACCTCCATTAATATTCTGCGATACAGCTCATCTGGTCCAGGGGATATGGCAGCTTGCAACCCAATTACTTTTTCACGTAAAGCCATTATATTGTTACCAATTTCTTTCAGATCCTCATTTCATAAGGCCCTTGGCTCCCTTCCAATGTTGGGAGATTTTCTGGAGATTCCTCCATGAAGACAAATATAAGGATAGAAAACACAAAGTAATCATTTTGTCATGTTGCCATTTCTCTATTTTCCATTTCAATTCTCCTGAATCCAAATGTATCGGACCCATATTTGCAGTCATTAATGTTTTGATTTTTCCACACATAAAGAACCTTTTATAGTCCACATTTATATTTGTTTTAGTAGTGTGCATTCATATTTTCTTGTCCGTTTCTTTAATAAGTTCTTGCTCACCATCTGTGAGAATCTAACTTGCTCTTAGTCCTTGGGTTTACCACCTTTTCTGTCAACCCGTAAGCTCTTTCCTTTTATCTAATACAATCTGTATCTTTTTTTTGCTCACCATAATCATTTCAAGAGTATTCTATCAACTATTTCTAGGATCTTGACTGTGTGTAACAGTTCAAAAGTGTTTCACTGATTATAAAGTGCTTTGACAGATAATAAAAGGTGCGATACCCATTTATTTAGGGTTGTCTGTCGCATTTCCACAAATTTTACTGGAAGTTACTGGAAATGGAAAAATGCCAGTAAAAATTTGACCCAATAATACTTTCCTCTCTTTTTCTCTGTTTCCACCTTCTAATTTTCAAGCTAAACTTCAAACACATTTTTAACCCTAGGATAATTCTGGGAAATGGTAACTTTTACACTAATTGGATCAATCTATTCTGTAATTGCATGCAACAAAATAGGAAATTATTGAACAACTGGAAATTAAATGCCACTCACCAATGAAAACAAACCTGCTGCATGTAGGTCAGTAATTAAGATGGTCATTCCAAGTAAAAACATTGCAATATACTAAATAGCTTTTATTCAGACTCATAATAAAGCATCAGTTAAAAGGTCACATATAATTGTTCAGTGGGAAGTCTTTACACTTTTGTCATTCCAATTCTGCCTACCCACTCCTGCCACAGATCTGCTCATCATCCATTACCCCAACTCCTAATTAAAGTTAGGTTCAAGAAAGTATTAAAAATGATGAAAACACTTAACCTGTCACTGACCCAGAGATAGGCCTTAGGATCTTTAACTCGTGATATTAAAGGGGCTCAATGGAAATGGGTGCTGCCACTAAGCCGCCTTAATTAGACGTACACTAGGAAAACAAATTCTTGCAGTAGTCAATGAAAAAGTAAGGTAGTTTTAAATGCAGTCAGTAATATCTATCTCCACTTTACCACTGATCACAAACTCCAGGACATTGTGTCAAATATTCTGATGAATTGGCCTCACATTTGCAGAATATCTAGGATTGCTTTGGTAACTGGATACTGTCTGATTATATTTCTTCAGCCTGATGCAAATAAGAATTTCCCTTTACCATTTAGCACTCACATAATTAACACTCTGTTGAAACAGAGAGCTGGCAGGTGCACTAACCAACCCAAAGGGTCAGTTGGATAAATTGAGTCTTTCAGTGGTAGAAGTGAGTCAGATTCCACATGTCTGTGAGTCAGACTTCTCACAATGATGTGGTCTAATCCACAAAACTCTCAAATCAGGGATGAGCTGTGTTTGGAAGATGCAAGGGTTAAAAGCATAAGGCCTTGAAAAACTCTGTGAAAAGTCCTTTGAGAATACTCCTTTACAGGAAAGATATACCGTGCAGCACTGCAAATAATGTTTAATACTGCATTGAGTGGCTGAAATCTTCAGTTCTGTTGTCGTTGCACAATGATTTCCTTCACTTGCACCAGCCTCCACCACAACCCCAAACTAATAAAAACTGATTTCCCTTTGTCCTGCTTGTTCTTTATTTTGTTGAGTCACTGATGTGCTTTCATTCTGGCATCTCCCTTGGGTTAAATGTGATAGCTTCTAGTTCACGTGCAAGTACAACACAACTCAAGCAACACTATGAGTAAGTTACCAGCACAGACACTTATACACAGCTATCTGTATTGTACATTATGAGATCTGACAGATGACTAAATGCCTTCTCAGTGGAACTCATTTGGGAAGAGCTGTCAACTGAATAAAAGCAATTATGATCTTGTGTTTGTTTGAAAAGCTTGTGTGTATATCTGCAATCACAAACTAGTGGCAGAGAAGTATTCTTAACTGCCTCCGATATACAGCTGGTGAGAGCTAGCTCTGTTACATGACTGACTTTAAATGATTTCAAAACACACATACAATGAATCCTTCAAAAGAAGCTTTCAGACAGAACAGTTGGGATAAAGTTGTCAAACATTGAGATTCCTATTGCATCTGTGCCAGCCTGCACCCAGGTATGTTCCAACCCTACACCACCACCACACTGACATTTGTCTATCATTCTCACCCTGCTACAGATTTTGGTTGTTCAGTTCTGCTGCTCTGTTAATATCATGCATTATCTGTCGCCTGTTCTCTCAGCTGCTACAGAATTATTGGCCTGAAATGTGAAATACTCAGGTAATTAAAACCACTCCCATTTGCTTGCGATTACTAGAATTGCGTAAACTGGCAGTCACTCAAGGGAATTTGAATCACAGCCTGACATCTTGACAGAAGGAATGCCAATGAAGTCTTGGCCCTACACTGTGTTCACCACCATGACCTAAATCCACCTCTTCTTCAAATATGTGGAGAGACAATTAGGTCTTCGATGATTGCTTCCTTTTCATAAGTATATACAACTTGATTAAGTTAATCTGTCAGCGTAGTTTAAGGATGTAAGAGTGTTTTTCTGATAGTCATGTATAAGTAATTTGATTTCTTCTCCTGTTTAAAATAAATAAACACTTAAGAAGCAGCAGTAAAACTGGAAAAAGTTTCAAAACTGGGCTGAAATTTAGCATTACTTCTTTGAAGTGTTTGAAAAGGGAAAGATTATGGAGAGTTGTTGGACTGATTCACCTTCGAGGCTGGTCAAGGCTGTGACTATTGCACCTTTTAAAACAAAGTTGGATAAATCTTCAAAGTAGTGCAAAATCAAACTTTGTGGAAATGAGTGGTAGATCACTCCAGTAAATATACCAATCCAGTTGTGCCACAAGATATTATGTGTTGTAATATTCAGCTTCTCACATCACCAGGGACCTAGGTTCAATTCCAACCTCGGACAAGTGTCTGCGTGGAGTCTGCACATTCTCCCTGTGTCTGTGTGGGTTTCCTCTCACAGTCCAAAGATATGCAGATTGGGTGAA
Organism: Chiloscyllium plagiosum; assembly: GCF_037043375.1. Classification (NCBI taxonomy): domain Eukaryota; kingdom Metazoa; phylum Chordata; class Chondrichthyes; order Orectolobiformes; family Hemiscylliidae; genus Chiloscyllium; species Chiloscyllium plagiosum. The sequence goes on along the minus strand of NW_028270153.1, from coordinate 18,015,978 downwards.
TTGGCCATGTTAAATTCCCACCGCGTTAGGTGCATTAGTCAGAGGGGAATGGGTCTGGGTGGGTTACTCTTAGGGGCGGCATGGTGGCTCAGTGGTTAGCACTGCAGCCTCACAGTGCCAGGGACCCAGGTTCGATTCCAGCCTCGGGTGACTGTCTGTGTGGGGTTTGCACATTCTCCCCGTATCTGCGTGGGTTTTCTCCGGGTGCTCCGGTTTCCTCCCACAATCCAAAGACATGTAGGTCAGGTGGATTGGCCATGCTAAATTGCCCGTAGTGTTAGGTGCATTAGTCAGAGGGAAATGGGTCTGGGTGGGGTTACTCTTCAGAGGGTTGGTGTGGACTTGTTGGGTCAAGGGCCTGTTTCCACACTGTCTGGAATCTAATCTAAAATAGGATCTCAATCTCTCTACAAAACACCACCTCCCCAGAACCTGATCATGTAGGCCCTGCTTATTGTGTACCTAATTCTAGGAGTGTGGCAATATTAAAGTCACGACTGTGATCCAAGAAACATCTCCCTTTATAATCTTTCTTTCTTTCCTTACTTGACTGGGACAGCCAGCAGCAAAAAGTGGCCGAGCCGAGGCTGATAGCTAAGTTCCGTACCCATAGGGAGGGCCTCAACCGGGACCTTGGGTTCATGTCACACTACAGGTGACCACCATTGCACTATACACACACACAGACACTCCTACGCACACACACAGATACTCCTATACACACATACACATGGACACACATATACACAGACACGCCGCATACACTCACACACATCCTTACAGACGCACACACTCCCACACTCACACATGCATCCTCTCACAGACTTAGACCACTTTACACTCACGCACACACATTTACACTCTCTTTCACAGACACTCACGACCCCCAACCCAGACACACACACACACTCCCACACTCACACATGCAAACCCTCACAGACCTAGACAATCTACACTCACATACACACACATACACACTCTCTCACACTCTCTCACACTCACAACCCCCCACCCAGATAGACAGACACACACACCCTCCCACACTCACACATGCACCCTCTCACAGACCTAGACACTCTACACTCACATACACACACATATACACTCTCTCTCACACTCACAACTCCCCACCCCAGACAGACACATACACACACATGCACACATACACATATACGTTTGTGGGATAAATTTGTACTTGCAGAGTTACATTGTATTTTGCTCAAAAACTGCATGAATTCATGTAAAACTCTGTTTTATCTCACTTTTTAAATTAGAATCAATCTAAACATTATGGCACAGACAGAAAACACAGGGAGCTAACACCTTCAACATATTGTCTAGCTAACACCAATTGTTAAAGTTAACCTGAGAATGTATTTTTAAAAAAAAAGTTTTGTGATTTACACATGAAATAAGTGAAACTATCATGGTATTCGAACAGATGAAAGACTCAACAAACAATCAAGGTATTTTTCAATGTATAATTTCAGTTACATCACACGGTAAACTTTTGCTAAAAAAATTCTGTGTCTTATAATTGTGTCCTCCACAACCACCTGATGAAGGAGCGGCGCTCTGAAAGCTAGTGCTTCCAATTAAACCTGTTGGACTATAACCTGGTGTTGTGTGATTTTTAACTTTGTACATCCCAGTCCAACACCGGCATCTCCAAATCACTCTTCTTCTGAAGAACATTAGTGAACCAGATGGGTATTTCAGACAATTGACAATGGCTTCATGGTCATCATTAGACTCTTAATTTCAGATCTTGATTGAATTCCAATTCCATAATCTACCATGGTGGGATTTGAACCCAAGTCCCCAGAACATTACCTGGGTCTCTGTAATAATCATCAAGCAATAATACCACTGGGCTATCAGCTCCCCATGTCCCTGAAGACATCCTAAAGTGCTTTAGATTCAACTAAATACTTCAGCAGCACAGTCATTGTAGAAAACCCAGTAGCCAAGTTACACATAGCAGGATTTCACAAGTTAAACTGGGGATGGGAAGATTTTGGAATAATGATAAAGTCCGTCAGTAGTGATGCAGAATTCCAGGCTAATGTTCAGGTACATGGGTTCAAAACCCATCTCAATTAATAAATCCAGACAATAAAACTAGTCTTGTAATGGAGACCATGAAACTACCATTGATTGTTGTGAAAAGGCATCCCGTCCCCTAATGTAATAATAGGCCCACAGCAATGAGGTTGACTCTTAACTGACCTCCGAAATGGGTGAGGAAGGCATTTGGATTAAAGGCATTCAGGGATGGGCAATTAACTTTGTCAGTGATGCCCACAGCTTGTGAAAGAATCAAGAACACAATGAGTTGAACGCCAGATGTTGGCTGAGGGAAAACTGCACCAGGATATTGGGAGAACCCTTTGTTGAGAAGTGACAGGAGGTATCTTAGCTCTGCCTTCAGAGGGTAAAGTCGTTTTCGTTTAAAATCCAATCCGCAGTTGGCAGTGCTGGGAGTGCCATTCCCTCATTACAGCTTTAAAATTCCAACATAAATAATGTGGTCTTGAACCCACAACGTACTGAGACAAAATTGTTACTACTGGGCCAAGGGTGACACTAAAATTACCCTCCAATACAGCACAGGGGAAAAGCAGCAAATGAATCCTGAAAAGATTTTATTTCAGTGAATCAGAGAACTAAAAAAAAACAGTATCTGCAATAGGTTACAAAGAACAGGTCCAGCAAGGAGCAAGATAAAGAAGGGATGCAGGCATGGGACGACTCTCAGGCACTGATGTTAACCACAACAGAGCAGTCAACTTGTTTTTCAGTTCAGATGCTCATGGAATGTTTCAGATGTGCAGAACAGCATTAGTCAGTGGATAGTATGGGCCTACAGAGTTTCCACAGATCTCATGTGTAATTCAAAATATCTGCCTCCAATGACAACTGGACATCATCACAATACAATCGAAGGGATGATTAATGAGAATGTTCACTCTAATAGGAATCCCTAATTTATTTCTCATGTAACTTAAAGTAATAACGCCATTTTTTTCGGGACACGTTAGGATGCCTGCTTTAGCTTATCAGCCAGTGATCAGCATAATTATTACAGGATGACAGAATGAAATTTGAGAAAAAGCAATAGTCAAGCTGACATGTAGCCATATTGAAGCTGGTTTATCAGTGACAAGTGGTCAAGTACAGCCAAATCTCTGAACAGATTTGGCAAAACCTTCTATTTCTATGGAATGTCTCATTCACTAGGGAATCAAGTTGACTGTCTTACACTATCTTACTTTTAAAGTCTGAACCTGCATTAAAAAGTGGAATAAGACAATATGGCTAGCTTACTAATAAGAGCCAGTAAATTGGCTGAGAAGTCAATGTTCTTTTTTCTCAGTGAAATGGACAAGGTTGGACCATGTTCATTCTTTGTTTATATTAACACCATGCTCTGCTCTCCACAACATCACTTATGACATTAAAATGCAAGAAACAAATTTTTAAAGTGGCATTTTGGTTCTAAAAACATTTCAACAGTGATAATCCTGCACAAATGAACAAATTTATGCCATTGAGCTTCCTTTGGGAAGATCTGTAGGTGGATGCAAACTCCTTGGATTGGAAGGAGTAGGTGACCATAGAACAACAAGAGCTAGTTGTGGCCTTTTCACCTGCTAGGTCAGAAGGTTGTGGTTTTATCCCACACCAGAGACTTGAACACAATAGATTGACACTCCACTGCACTACTGAGGGATTATTAAACTGAGGAATGAGACATTAAAGCAAAATCCTGTGTGCACTTTCATGGGAAATAAAAGACCTGTCGTACAATTTTAAAAATAAAGGGTTTTCCTCTTCAAAATGTATCCATAATCAACACATGTAAAGATGGAATGTATTCTTTGATCATTATCCCATTGTTGTTTTGGAGAACTTGCTGGGCACAAAGTGGACATAATACAACAGGATGACATTACAGTATTTCTTTGCTGGTTATAATATAGCCAGGGAAATCCCAGTGTCATGATACACGTTTTAGAGATGCAAATCTTTCTTTTCATCCCAGTGAGCTTCTCAACATTGGGTCTGTAAGGGTAGCAAAAATCCGGTCCACTCCGATTCTCATTAAAAGGTCTTCGAGAAGGTGAAAAAAATCACTGATTAATTATTTGGGAAGCATGTGCAGATCTGCAAATCCAAGTCAAAATTTACAGTTCATATCTACTTTGGAGAAAAGTTATAGCAATTTTTAAAGAAAATTACTTCCTAATTTTGTCTAAGCATCTACAAGATATTAAACTGGATGTTGCTGGGAATGGAGGGTTTGGGTTATAGGGAGAGGCTGGATAGGCTAGGACACTTTTCACTAAGGTAACCTTAGAGGTTTGTAAAATCATAAGGGGTATGGATAAGGTGAATGATGGGTGTCTTTTCCTTTGAGTGGAAGATTTCAAGACCAAGAACATAATTTTAAGGCGAGAAGAAAAAGATTGTAAAAAGACATGAAGTGCCATTATTTTACATAGAGCATGAACTTTGAGAGGAAATGGTGGATGCTGGTACAGTTACAACATTTTAAAGACATTTAGATAAGTTCCTGAATAAGAAATGTTTGGAGGAACATCGTACAAATACAGGCAGATGTGACTAGTTTAGTTTGAGACTGAAGGATCTGTTTCCATGCTATATGACTCTCGAGAACTGTAGGACAAGGGAAATTATATTCTACCAAGATGTAGCATACTATCTTAGTGCATCAATGTTGCAGACTATCTGCACTGTCTACAAAGAGGGGTCCTCAATAACTCCTCACATTTCAAAAAAATGTCATAGGAGTAAAGTTTACTGAACTGTAGAAGTCAATGATTATGAGTGACATATCTCATTAGTGGGCGGCACGGTGGCACAGTGGTTAGCACTGCTGCCTCACAGCGCCAGAGACCCGGGTTCAATTCCCGCCTCAGGCGACTGACTGTGTGGAGTTTGCATGTTCTCCCCGTGTCTGCGTGGGTTTCCTCCGGGTGCTCTGGTTTCCTCCCACAGTCCAAAGAGGTGCAGGTCAGGTGAATTGGCCATGCTAAATTGCCCGTAGTATTAGGTAAGGGGTAAATGTAGGGGTATGGGTGGGTTGCACTTTGGCGGGGCGGTGTGGACTTGTTGGACCGAAGGGCCTGTTTCCACACTGTAAGTAATCTAATCTAATCCAGTCTCCACTGAATCTCATTCCTGCTTCAAAAAAAAAGTCCTGAAATGTTTCTTTAATTCATTTTGATGGCCATGCACTTCTCAGAATCACAAGCATTTCTTCCCCTGATCCCCTCTTCTCAGCAAGTCAACCACCGCAGTGTCACTGTATGGGGTAAATTTTGAACTTGGAGCTTTGGGCAGTGAACTAGTGTTGCAATGCAGTAGAGCTTATAGAAACTACCTGAACTTCACTTCCATTGACAGCAGTGAAAATGAAAAAGCTGCCAGTTTCTATAATGGATGTCTGTTCTGTGTGCCAATGATATGCCTGGGTGACAAGTTAAAAATCTGTCCCTGTTGTGCCTAGGAGGCACAAATCACCAGTTAGAAATCCCTGTTAGAAATGCCTAAAATGCAGGACCAAAGAACAGACATTGACTGTGTGTTGATTTGAAGTGAACATAATTAAAGAGACTCTTTATTTGTACTGAAGCTTATCTCTTCACGTGCAAGGAATTACTTCTAAAGTACAGATTGTTAGATTCTTAGTTTTCTTTTCAAATAGCTTTTTATGTGGAAATACATTCAATTTGGAACATACATTGAATGTTGTTTCACTTGTTTAAATGGAAAGCAGAAAAAAATTGTTCTGGTGTCTCCTGGGTCTAAATTACTGAGCACTAAAATCATATCCATATCAAATGACTCAAGTGGAGAGCAATAGAGAGTCATTAAGTCCTAAATGTAAAAGCTTTCCTCAGCTGTTAATATAATATTTGACCTGAGCGATAAAATACTGTTTAGCTTTTTATAGAAGAGATAACAAAAGGGATTGATTGAGAAAGTGGCTGATTAGAAATGAGAGTGTCAGTTGTAAAGTGAAATCACTGGGTGTAATCCAACAGAGCAGGATTCCTGGTGCCTGAGGAATGGTTCAGAAGACTCTTATTTAGATACAGCCATTTAAGTTGGATTAATTCCACATGAAAGCCTCATTTGAATTAAGTTGTGTAAGGTTCGTACACTTTCAAAGTGCGTTCCTGATGAACTTCTTATAAGAAGGAACTTTTTTTTAAAGAAATAAGGAGCTATAAGATCTCTACCTTTAAATTTCTTTTAAAATTGCTTTCTGGTGATTCCCATAGCAAATAAAGAATGATAAGCTCCCAATTTTATTCATAGCACTATACGAAATGATTGGAGTGCTTGAAGTTATATCAGGCATAAGTAAGGTGAAAGCTGAGAAGCTCCTTGTGTACAACAAGGAGCAAATAACCAGGAGCATGGTTATTAAACAAGGAAAACCTCAAGCTAAACATAACTTGAGGCATGATGCCAACTGTTTAGACAGGTCTGCATTGCATGGAATGATCCCTAATATAATCACAGCAGCTGCTTACAGTAAGCAAGCACTATATTGGAACAGAGCCTTAATGTCACTCTGTCAGGGGAGCTATGTTGATGGTACATTGCACTACCATTAATCTAGTGACTGTTTTCATCACCAGTTGGAATAGCCTAGGCTGGCACTCAAGTTGAAATGCCACTTGACTATTTCCAAACCCAAGAGCTGAATAGTTGAACTAGTGATGAGACTAGAAAGGCCAAAGGTTCAGTTATTAAAACGTAAGTAGACTTGCATTTATATAGTGCCTTACAGGGCAACCAAATGGCTCGAAATGTTTTACAACAAATGATGCACTTTTGAAATGCAGTTACTATCATCATGAAGAAAACACAGTAGTCAATTTCTGCACTCATAAGCTCTCATAAATAGCAAAGTGTTAATCTGGTTTATGAAGATGATTGAGGACTCAATATTTGTTAGAACACTGATGATAACTTCTCCTATCTTTTTCATGATGGTGCCATGGGATCTTTTACATTCACCTAAGAAACTGTGCCTCAGTTTAGCATCTTGTGAAAAACAGCACCTCCACCAGTTAGCACTCCCTCAGAATTGGGATGTCAGCCTTCCTTTTTGTACAAGGGTCCTGGAATGGGCCACAATCTTTTAACTTAGAGGCAAGAATGCCATCAACTAGGCCACAGTTGACATTTTTAACTACTTGAGGTTACCACATGGGAGCTTCAATGTTCCTGACTCAGGAAGAGGAAATCTCTGCCTCGCTTTCCTAGTCATGAGTATGTTATAGTCCTCATTGTCTTATGTGCACATGCGTGGATGCAGAAATTAAATGAAGACATGTTCAGAGCCAAATAGTTGAATGGCCTAACAGAACTTAAAACCTAGGCTCTTGTTAGAATGAGCACTTGAGTGAAGTTTTTAGACCTGCAGCTCTTCAATGAACTGCATGCAGCAACAATTGCTACCTTCAAACTATAAAGGAAAAATATTGAAAGAAAATTTAAAATGCAGTTGGGAATATTATTAGTTTTGTTATGTAAGGACCATCTCCTTTTGTTTTTCTGTATTTTTCATTGTGGACTGGAATAGGAAAAGGACTGTTTCAAGAGCCAAGTATTGTGGAAAGGATTCCCCCACTTTTTAGAAGCAAGGTTCCCAATACTCATTGTAAGTGTTGTTTACATTGCTGTTTGTTTGAGCAAAATGGGAGGTTACTGGTGAGCTGGAACCAGGGTAGGCATACAACGGGAGATTGGGCTAGCAACAAGCTGCTGATTGGTCTATGGAATGATTACCAGTTGTCAATGTCAAAGGCTTTCTCTCTGCCAACAATATGTGATCAGCAGCTTTGTAGCTGAACAGCTTATGGGTGTGAATGCTTGATCAGATGCCACTAGAGCTCCAAAAAAGGTAGGAGCTGTCTTTTGCTTTGAAGAATATCTTAAACCTGAAGAAAGTCAATGTATTTCTTCTCATCAATATATTAAATCAATAAATCAGACACTTTCTACATTATGAACCAATCACTCTGGCCTCCTGCAAGCCAGTGAAAGTATCTAGAGAAGAAAGATCCAGGAACAGCAAGATGTGACAAGGATCCAAAAGGATTATTTGAGTGAATCCTGTGGACAGGGACCATGAAACTGTGTTCCTAATCTTTCTCTCCACTCTAAACATGTTGTTTTTGGATCTATCTGTATATATGTGTGTAGGGAGAGTTTTATAAGGGAGTTAGAGTTTGAACAGTAGAACATTCAAAGTTTGTGCGAAGATTTGTAGCTCGGGTGCTCATTGTTGTGATTCTGTTCGCCGAGCTGGAAGTTTTTGTTGCAAACGTTTCGTCCCCTGGCTAGGCGATATCATCAGTGCTTGGGAGCCTCTTGCGAAGCGCTTCTTTGATGTTTCCTCCGGTGTTTATAGTGGTCTGTCCCTGCCGCTTCCGGTTGTCAGTTTCAGCTGTCCGCTGTAGTGGTTGGTATATTGGGTCCAGGTCAATGTGTTTGTTGATGGAGTTTGTGGATGAATGCCTACTATCATAGGGCAAGCCAGACAGAGAACAGCCAGGGAATTCCTATAGGCCAGGGGACGAAATGTTTGCAACAAAAACTTCTAGCTCGGCGAACAGAACCACAGCAGTAGAGTAACATGTTGACAGTTCACAATTGTTTACCTGTACATGAATATTTATTTGTAATAAAAAGTAATCGTTGCTACGTATGGAAACTTGGTCCATGCGTTCTGTCAATGTGCATCTAAAAGACAGGTAACTAGGGAAACTCTGCACTTTATAAGATCCTTAATTTCTATGATGACACTAGGAATAGGGAATTGATTTGTTGCACACTATCCCAGCAGAGTGTAACAGTAGTCAGTTAGTTATTTTCAATTTTATATAACTTTTTAGAGCACATTAATTTTATTTAGAAATGTGCCTTTTTGTAGAATTAGTACTGTGCAAAATTCCCTGAAATAAATTCTATAGATAAAAATCTTATTTGCATGGAATGTCATGCTTATTTTGCCATCATTCATTGTGTATAACAGAGCATAGTATTAACCCAGGAACCAGACATTGCAGATCTAACTAGAGGACAATCTATCTTTCAAATAGTGTGTAGCTAACCATCCTATGAGTAATAATTTACAAGAAAAGCAAAAATACAGATATACTTTAGAGTAATTATGAACATACAAATTACAAAAGGCGTAGAATATTTCGTCCTGTGAGGCTGCTCCACCATTCATTAAGATCATGGCTGATCTGTTTGATTTTCAAATTCCACATTTTGATCTACCCTCAACAACCTCAATCCCCTGACTAACAACAATCTATCCACCTCTATGTTCAAATTATTCAATGACTCCACCACTACAAACTTCTGAGGCAGAGTGTTCCAAAGTTGCCCAACTGTCATAGAAAAAAACCTCTCCTCATCTCTATCCTGGAAGGCTGAGCACTAACTTTCAAATAGCACCCGGTAATTCTGGATTGACTCACAAGAGGAAATATCCTTTCATTTTTTCAAGACTGTTCAGGATCTTATACGCTTCAATCGAGTCACTCCGCATCCATCTAAAGTCTGTAGGAAACAAGTCCAGTCAATCTAACATATCCTCATAAGACATTATTTCGGTATCAAGCAACTTCTGAACCACCTCCAATGTATTTAGATCCTTTCTTAAATAAGGAGACAAAACGGCATGCAGCATTTAAGATGTGGTCTCACCAATACCTATTTAACTGAAGCATAACATCCTCCCTTGTATGTTCAATGGCAAGTGATAAATGACAGATTCAATGTAATTTCTTGGTAATACAAATTTGGGATTGTAGTATTGATCAAGGCTGCTTTATAAAATGCTTGAGCAGACCTGGTGACCAAGAATTTTTACAAAGCAACTCTCATTTCATCAGTGTCACCTCATCGACACACATAAATTCATGGAGATCCTTCCAGTAAGATTGCGATAATAGACTGGAACAGACTTGTGGCTAAAGGGATAAAGGATTTTGGGGAAATTCAGGATTAAGGCATGAGCTCAACAATCAGCCATGAACATAATGCGTTATAGAGCAAGTTCGAGGGAGTGAATGGCCTAATCCTGCTCCTAAATTCTGTATTCTTATGAGTGAGAAAATTCATGTCTGGTTTCCAAAATTATTTACTTGCTTGAAATTCCATCTCCTGAACTGATTCACACTTGGTGTTAGATGCACTCTCATACCTTTCAGGTATCCTCTATTCAACTGACGGTCACTTGTGTTACAATCATAGTGAAAATGGACCATCACTTCTTGATGCCTCGGAAAGACAGTCAACATCATCAAAGACCCCTTCCACCCCGATTATAATCTCTTCCAACCTCTTCCATCACGCAGAAGATACAAAAGCTTAAAATAACAGGTTCATGCACAGCTTCTTCCTACTATTATTAGGCTACTGAATGGACCTCTGAAATTTCAAATCTAATGTTGATTTTGCTTTTTGTGCACCTTCTTTGTAGCCATAACTTTGTATTCCTTGCTATGTTCAATCACCCTATGATCTTTGTATGTTAAGATCTGCCTGTACAGCATGCAAAACAGAACTTTTCATCATACTTCGGTGCATGTGACAACAACAAATCAAATCAAATCAATTGATATTCAAACTTCAGAATTTGACTTTAGTGTGTGAGTTTGATGAACAATAATGATTTTAAAATAAGAGATTACTTGCCTAAAATATTTGTGATGATCACTTGACAAACCCAGGCAACCCATATGAAATATATAAAACCATTGGCATCTGAATTATCATTTAAATAGTGAGGCACTAAAACTCAGTAATTCCTCAAGAAATCCTCAACTCTTGATTTATTCTTACCTACATGACAACTGCACATATTCAGAGATGAAAAGTTGTGTGTACAAATATCCAGTTTGAAATGAAACAATGGCACAGACATCAGAATCCATAATGGTAAGTTGACAGCAACCTTTCAGCAACAAAGGAAAGAGTAAGCAACATGCATTGATAAGAGCATAGATACTGAAATATCTTCCATCCCTCTCAATGTCAGCAGGTGTAAGGAGCACCATCAAACTAAGTCTGATCCTGTCCTTACTCAATGGCCAAGCAACAGCTTCCATTGCTATGCCACCTTTAACAAAGAACCATAGAATCACACAGTATGGAAGAGACCCTTCTTCCCATCAGCTCTGTGCCAACCAATCTGTACTAATTCCACTTTCAACTTGGGTGCAGCAAATAAAACAATGCAAGAGAAGGGGAAATGAAACTCCAATGTGACTGTCCCCATGGTTTCCTGTGTCTAGTGCCCTTCAAAGTAGTGCATTCCAGATTCCCACCACCCTCAGGGTGAAACTATGTTTCCTCAAATCCCCTCTCAACCCCCTGCCCTTCAACTTAAACTTACACCCCATCATTAATGTCCCTTCAACTCTAGGGGACAGCTGTTTCCTATCCACCCAGCCTGTGTCCCTCATAATTTTATGCAGCTCAGTCAGATTCTCCGCTCAGCCTTCGCTGGCCTAAAGAAAACAATCCGAGCCAATCACAGACAAATTGCTCCAACAGAAGCAACATCCTGAGGAATGTTTTCTGCAACTCTTCCATTGCAACCATAGCCTTCCTATAGTGTGGTGACCAGAACTGCACACAGTACCCAAGCTGTGGCCTAACCAAAGTTCTGTACAGCTTCCACATAATCTCCCTTCTTTTATTATCTATGCCGTGACTGACCAAGGCAAGTGTACCTTCTTAACCACCCGGTTATCCTGACCTGCGTCCTTTAGGAATCTGTGTTCAAGCACATCCCAAGATTCTTTTTGCGGGAGGGTAATGGGTCAAAATTAAGTCAGTAAAGAGATATCAGGGCAGATCACCATAAGCGTGGAAATCTAAAGTATGTCTTTAAGGAAGAGCAGAGAGCTGGAGAGGTTTCAGGAGGGAATTCTCAAGTTTAGGGGCTGAAGCCAGGGACACCAACAGTGGATTGATAATGTACAAAAAGCCAGAGATGTATTTTCTGTTCGGGGCGGGATTCCTGGTGTTGTTGAGAACGTTCTAGAAAAAAGTGATAGGTCTTGGCATTAAGGGATTTAAACACTTTCCAGTAGCAATCACTGTGAGGACTGGAATCTGCAGGTGACTTCTTATTTGTCTGAAAAGCACCAGAACAGGTGTCGCAGCACTGTCAGGCTTGTTCCAGGTGCGAGCAGTTCACTCAAATCCTCAGGCCAACCTCATTCTCCCTCCCAAACCAGGCGCTGCCGACCGCGCCGGAACGAATGAAACTCTCTCCAAATAAAACGTACAGAATCTATCAAGTATTAAGAAACATTTCCATTGCTTCCTGCACTGTGATTCATTGCACCACATTATTATGTCGCATGTTTCTGATTCCGGTAAAAGATAATTCCGCAAGTCGAGCTTTAAACTGGAATGAAAGTGACGGGGAAACCCTCATGGGAGTTCCTGCATCTTGTCCCTTCTATAGCGTCTGTGTGAACACTCAGGCGACAGGGAAAATAACTAGTCTTGCTGTGAGTTGCTTGAATGAGGCTAACAGTGTTCCTATCATCACAGCGCCTTGTGTCGCAGAGGAGGGTATCAATTTGGGTACAATAAATGTACAGAGTCTCGACATAATCACTGAAGTGCCCGGGCTTTAAAACTAGATGTGTAACTGGACTCTCTGTAATTTGACCTACAATCTCTCATTTATATTTGAAGCCTATTCGAGTAGGAGATTCATATTAAAAGTCATCTCTCGTTCACTTGTACAGGGTTTCACCTATCTTCATGTTCAAAGCCAAATCTTGGTTCCTATTAAGCAAAGAAAGTCAGTAAAGCATAATTGAAATGGTGTTCAGAGGTTAACTGGGTTCTTCCTTTGAAATAGCTCTTTTTACAGCTGTGGCAGAGCAAGAAGGCTTTTTAGACAAAGGTAGCTGACGACCTATCCCACCACTATGTGCCACAGTTCGCAACTAACTATCTAGAAGCTAGTTCGCCACAACAAGAATGTTCAACTAAATGTCCCCGGTGCAAAGGAGGACACAAGTATTTGGTGACAACGAAGATTAGGGGAATTTCTTTCTCGTAGCTTGGATTGATTGCTTTGGTCTGCCATATCTTATGTCTATCTCTCTTGCTTTTCTTTCTTCAGAAGTGCTAAGTTGGATAGCAGACAGAATTTTTGTGGTTCAGTCTTTCTCTTTCTCATGTGAGTTATTCCATCTGTGTAAACTGCGAGCTGCCCGCCTCTGCACCCATGCTAAGGTATAGTTTGGTCAAAGAATTTGTCACCCTTTCGTTGCCAAAGCTGTGCCCGTAGCGACTCGACGAGTGATTATTTTTCAGCCGCAAGAGATCTTTGGAACAGGTCCAAACAGCCGGGTGATCCAGTTTAAGGCTTGCAGTACACACAGATCCAGACCGCAGTTCAGATTTCAGGCACATATCTTTTATCCTGTCCGCTTCACCCAGCTATGAGTGGCCCTTCAGATTCCTGACAAAATGTTGCCATAATTAAATCTATGCTTTATCAGTGTTGGTGCCAGCCCCTCCTCCCCGGGGCGCCTTAAGGCAGAAACAACATTATGTCTCTATGGCTCTATAGGTAAACGGCAATGGGGATAAGAGGTGGGAAAACGACACTTCATCAGTCTTCTGTCTCTGCAATGTGTCTTATTGGATTAGCAAAGAACGGTGATTTGGAAAATCTGAAAGAGCCTATGACCTGTTCATCGACCAAGGAAAACTTACGTGAAGCAGAGATAGCAGATGTACATAATCCCTAGAATTTATTATTTATTCCTTCTCCCATTAATGTGGACAGTTCCGTGCACATAAAAGAAACTGGAAACTGAATAAAAAATGCTCCTAGCTCTTTGCTTTGTCCTTGGATTTTATGGAGTAAGCAGTGGATCAACTCAGCATGGTTACACAGGCAAAGGATTGGAAAATTGTATATCTTAGCCACATGATAATGTTTCTTTTAAGTGGTATAAGAGTTCCTTTTGACAGCCTGTGATGAGGATGTTCCTACATAGGAGATGTTTGTTTTCTCACCCTCAGAAGGCATGTCCCAATTAATAATTCCAGCAGCCAGCTTTTTGTGAGTTTCAAAATAAAAAAGGTTATTTATTCTGAAAACAACAAATGCTGGAGATCACAGCGGGTCAGACAGCATCCATGGAGAGAGCAAGCTAACATTCTGAGTCTAGATACCTCATCAGAGCTCTCATGTGGACGAGTAAAGTTAGCTTGCTCTCTCTCCATGGATGCTGCCTGACCCACTGTGATCTCCAGCATTTGTTGTTTTCAGTACAGATTGCAGCAGCTCCTACATCAAGGTTATTTATTCTTATCCGTTTACCCAAAATTAATTCAATGTTTCAATATTCATTTCATACCCGTAAAGACTAGATAAAGATAATGGCAAATTTTTGTTATGGCTTATATTTATTTCAGTTTATTTCATGGTCAGCCTTTGGTTGCAGTGAAGGTCTTGCAAAACAAAGCATTCTCAATAAGCTGCGAGTTTTCCTGCAATTGAGTTTGGTTCCCAGGTGAACCGGAAGTCAGAACAGTTTGAAGGCAGTTCTCTCTGTTGGGATCTCCCACTTTCAAGTTTATTACTGGCTGGTCAGATGACCTGCAGCTAATGTAATGGTTTTTGAAGGAACTCTCTGCCTGTATCTCACTGAGTTAAAAGCAGACAACGAAATGACCTCCTCATCTTTCAACTTTCACAATTTCAAAGTCCAATTTTGAAACAAAGGTATGTTGATTACACATCCAAATGGCATTTAATAGCTTGAGTTTTAAACAGCCATTCTAATTTCAGATGGTGGAAGGTTCACAGAATCCATTCACATTTATATTACACACAGCCCAAACCTTCCAATCAGAACTGTTCCAAACTACACTCATTGCAGGAAAAAATACATAATGGTAATGTCTTTACAGGCCACACTTCCAATGCTGGCCATTCTTGAAGCCTCCATCATAGGAACCTGGGAAGACCTTGATACAGAAAGGAGAGGCCAAACCAAGTCCACCTTTTTAAGGCACTAGTTGCAGTATTCTAGCAAGTAAAGCTGAAACGTCCCTGAACTCTTTGTTAGGGTCTGTGTGTGATTGTGTGTGTGTAAGAGATCAATGGGGTGTGCAGTAAGTCAGGATGCCAACTGCATAGGATGACAGGTAGGATGGCTACTTGCACTGTAGTGTGGATAGGTAGGTAAAGTTGTGAGGTCAGATCAAGGGGAAAATGGGGGGAGAGATGAAGAATTGGGAGGAATGGAGGGTCAGGAAGGGAAGTGAGGAAATCTTGCTGAGTCGGTTGTATAGTTATACACGAGTTAGATCCTACTTTAATCTAATATCTCTTGGGTAACTAACCAGATAAATGAGTCAGGATCCTGAGAGATCTCTGACTCCAACTCAAAGTTGAAGACTTTTTTCAGAGCGTTTTGGATGCAGAGGATTTGGTCATCTGTTGTTTAAATTTCCCAGACAATTCCTGTATAATAATTACGTGACTTCCAAAGGAACCGTCACCTTTCAGAGATGCGCCCAACCTTTGGCTATCTGGAGATCTGTGCAACGAATGTTGATGTTGATGAGAGAAAAGTTAGCTAGAATTTTACTGTTCTTTTGTGAATACCCTGGATAGCTGCGAATAAAAACTGAAAGAATTGCGGAAGCTGTGAATGAGAAACAAAAGCAGAAATTGCTGGAAAAGCTCAGCAAGTCTGGCAGCATCTGTGGAGAGAAACCTGAGTTAATGTCTTGGAGTGTGGTGATCCTTCCTCAGAACATGGCTAAGAATGTCCCTTTCTCATTAGGAACTCACTTGAGATTCAAGATTATCTGAAGCAGAAAACAGACAAGGTTTGCAGCAGCTATTGTTATTGTTTGTGTGTTCTCAATTTTAAAAGTATTGACTGAAAGTTCATACTGGGCATGACATAACATGAGAGATGGATGCTCACATATGCGGTGAGATAGAATTCCATCAAGGATATTGCCTCAGGAAGGAGATGTTAAACTGGTTATAGATTGATTGTCACCAATTACACTCTTATCTCATTAACTCTCTCCCAGCAAAGTTGCTGGGTTTGGGAACTTAATGGTGCAGAACATGGACCTGATTTACCTATGTATCCATGGCAGGGCTTCTTGATGTCCCAGGGTAACATTATTCACTACATCATTATTTATTTTGCTTTATATCAGTACGCTGAAGGTTCTATCAGGGTAGCTTTATGAAATTAAGGACTGAATCTCACCTTTTTGGCTAAGTTGCCAGTTATGGAAGGCTTTTTGCTGAAAGGCCTAGTGAACTTTCTTGCCATATCTGACTAAATTAATGACCTACTCTGTTACTGTGGCATACCCTTCATCTGATTCTGGTCTCATCTTACCATGCACTATTCCCAAAATAACTTGGCACTGTTGGGTTATCCCAGAATTGACTGGCATCCCTTAGATCATAGAACATAGAACAGTACAGCATAGGAACAGGCCTTTCAGTCCACCATTTTTATTTCAAGCATGATGCATTCTAAGCTAATCCCATCTGCCTGCATTTGGTTCATGTCCTGCTCTTTTCTACCTGTTTATGTGTCTGCCTAAATGCCTCCTTAATGTGGCTATAGGCTCTGCTTCTACCAAGCAGGCACTTACTATCCTCTGTGAAAAAATATTGCCTTGCACATGTCCTTTAAACGTGCCCCTCTCACTTGTGCCCCCAAGTATTTGACATTTCCACCCTGGGAAAAAGACTCTGACTATCCACCTCGTCCATGCCTTTCATAATTTTATATACTTCTATCAGCCTCTGACACTAACAAAAACAATCCAAGAATGCCTAATCTCACCTTACAACTGTTACTCTCCAATCCAGTAAACCTCTTATGTATCTTATCCTGAACCTCCAAATTGTTCCTATAGTGTGATAACCAGGACCTCACATAATATTCTGAATGTAGTCTAAAATCTTAAATAGCTGCAACTTGATTTGCCAACTTTTATACTCAATGCTCCAACCGATGAAGGCAAGCATATTATATGCCTTATTTGTCACCTTATCCACTTGTGTTGCCACACTCGGGGAACTATGGACTCAGACCCCAAGATCCCTTTGTATATTTACTGTACACTTTCCTTTTGCATTTGGCCTCCCAAAATGCATCACCTAGAAACATAGAAGATAGGAGCAGGAGGAGGCCATCCGGCCCTTTGAGTCTGTTCTGCCATCCATCCTAATCATGGCTGATCATCCACTCATTAGCCTAATCCTGCTTTCTCCCCATAACCTTTGATTCCATTCGCCCCAATATTGAGCTGCTTCTTGAATACATTCAATGTTTGGGCATCAATACTTCCTGTGGTAATGAATTCCACAGGCTTACCATTCTTTGGTTGAAGAAATGTCTCCACTTCTTCATTCTAAATGGTCCAACCTGAATCCTCAAACTGTGACCCCTGGTTCTGGACACACACACCATCGGGAACATCCTCCCTATATCTACCCTATCTAGTTAGAATTTTATAAGTCTCTATGAAATCCGCCCTCCCCCCACCCAACCCCCCCCCCCCCCTCCCCCCCCCGCATTCATCTGAACTCCAGTGAAAGCAATCCAAATCTAGTCAATCTTTGCTCATACATCAGTCCCGCTATCCCTGGAATCAGCCTGGTAAACCTTCACTGCACTCCCTCGAGAGCAAAAGCATACTTCCTCAGAAAAGGAGAACATAACTGCACACAATATTATAGGTATGGCCTCATCGCCTCATACTTATCTGGGTTAAACTCTATCTGCAGTTTCTCTGTCCAACTTTTCAACTGATCTTTATCCTGCTGTCTCCTTTGACAACTTACCACACGATCCACAACTTTGTGTCGTCTGCAAACTCATTAATCGTTTTCATCCAATCATTTACATATTTATTACAAACAATACAGATCCCAGGACCGATCCTTGCAGAACATTACTCCAATCAGAAAATGCCCTTTCACAATGACCCTCTGCCCTTTTATGACCAAGCCAATTTTATATCCAACTTACGAACTCACCATGGATCCCCAGAGACTTAATCTTATAGACCAGCCTGCCATGAGGGATCTTGTCAAATGCTTTAGTGATGTCCATGCTGACAACATGCACTGCCCTACACTCATCAACCATTTGTGTCACTTTCTGAAAAAACTCAAATTTCTGAGATAAGACCTCCCCCACACAAAGCCATGTTGACGATCCCGAATGAGCCCATTTTTGTTTTGTGCCTTGCAACCATGCCATCCTTAAAACACTATCGTACACCAGAAAAAGCCCTGGCAGTGTTCAGCTATCCTATATGATTCCTGATGTTTGCCTTGGACAGGGCAGATGGGGAGAAATCAGTGCCCTGATTTGTGGGTAATATTCCTGGAGGTCCCTGCTGGACAGGCTGGTATTGACATGAGATTTCTGATGAAGGGCTTTTGTCCGCGACACCGACTCTCCTGCTCCTCAGATGCTGTCAGACCTGCTGTGCTTTTCCAGCACCACACTCTTGAATCTAATGTCCAGCATCTTCAGAACTCACTTTCACCTGGTATTGACATGGGGGCTTCCTCTTCCCCCAGGACCAGCAGTGGAGGCCAAGATCTCAGAACATAGCAGCCTATTCACTCAGAGTCAAGCAGTCTCAGCCATCTGGAGGAATGTCCAGCACTGTATGAAGAACATTAATATCCTTCTCTGCTCTGCCCGGGTATATTCCACTATCATTCCTCATTTAATATACACTCATTCTATTTCAGTCATAGTATGCAACTCCCATCAAGGCTCATGCTCCACCGCAACACCTTCCGCACTCACCCTCACTCACCCATATTCCAACAATAATAACACTGCATGCCCTACTGCCACTTACTCACTCCATTGGGATGTCTCCTCAACTGCACTAACAGTTATAGCTGTGCCACCCACTTTCACCCCTTGTAATAGCAGCCTTTCTATCATGCCAGGAGGTAAACAGCCCTCAACAGGACAGAAAGCGTCAAGATGGTAGGCTGCCCAACATTCAGTTCCTCACTCCCTGTGGACAGCATTCTGCCTCTGACTGACCCCATGCTGCTGACTGACAGGGTCCAAGCCCCTGGACTGATATTGGAGGCTGCTTTTGACTCACCATATCAGCACTCTCTCAGCCAAGGCTATTGCCCTTGCTTTGACTAAGATCTGCTGACAACCAGGACAAGTTTCCTGCTTTTGTATCCGGGCTAAAACAGGAAGGCAATGTATCAGTGTTGTGAGCCTGGTATCTGTGGCTGTGGGGAAGGCTGAACAAGACATGGCAAGACAGGGATGCTGTGAGCAAGCAGACAGATACAGCCACTGATCCAGTCCATGAACTGGGTGCATGACCCTGAGTGCACTGTGTCCTTGATGCAGCGTTATAATGAGGGTTACTGGTGCAGCCCAAAGTACAGCATTGAGGTGCAGAAGCACCCTGTAAGTGATGTGCCATGAGGACTCCTATAGGCTGCTGCATGTTGGATGCCAATGTCTGTGGATATGGGGGAATGTGTGGCCTGGGCCTGTGAAGCATTCCCTGAGATGCCAGTGCCCGATTTCCAACATAGATGTCATTTGGAGCAGGCAGTGACCTAAAGTCACCAGACGCCCACTCTGACTTCCACATCAAGGATTTTCATTGTCAAGCTTGTTTGCTATGTGTGGCAAGAAAGGAAGCTGAATATTAATAATGTGTGTTGTGCCATTAATACAGCAATTAACAAGCTATAATCCCTCCCAATTGGCAACTTGCTATTGGCTTGTGAGAAATTCACTCTGCTGCTCAGCGGATACATAGAAGGTGCCGTGAGTTGTTCCGAACATTGTGGGAGACCTCAATGGAGTTCTCACAAATTTCACCATAGCCCATGCTGTTCGGACTCCTATAAGATTATACCTTATCAGTCCAAAACTATTTGTGTTGAACTACAGTCGACAGGAATACAGAGATTAACGTTTAATTGTATTATCAACAGCTGAGGGTTGATATTTTTAATCTTGACTAAGTTATGACCTCTGGAGCAAGTGGGAGTTGAACGAGCCTTCCTAGCCCAGGGTAGTGAGGAAGATTATTCTGTAAAAACACCACAATGATGAAGTCGCCTTGCAAGAACAAGATATGATATTTATCTCGGGTGGCATGAGGGTTCAGTGGTTAGCACTGCTGCCTCGCAGTGTCAGGGACCTGGGTTCAATTCCAGCCTCGGGCAACTGTCTGTGTGGAGTTTACACATTCTCCCCAGATCTACATGGGATTTCTCCCACAATCCAAAGTTGTGCACATTAGGTGAATTGGCCATGCTAAATTGCCCATCGTGTTCATTGATCTGTAGGCTAGGTGCATCAGTCAAATGTAGGGAAATGGGTCTGGGTGGGTTACTGTTTGTTACTTGTTGGGCTGAAGGGCCTGTTTCCACACTGTAGGAATTCTAAATCTTAATTTCTTCTTTGATTCTAGACCAGCTGGCTAGTGAGATCTTTTGAGATGGAATATTTCCTAATAAATGGAAATAAATGTGATAGTGTATTTAAAAGGGATCCAGAAGTGGGCAGGAGTGATTGCATTTCTCCCATTGTGAACTTTTTATTTAGAACAATCATCATCCAACATACCATGGCCAATTTTAAGGAGAAGGGAAAGCACATAGACAGAAACAGTTAATCGGGTAAGGTACTTTGGGGGGATACAATTGTGAACGACAAATTTGTTTTAGCTATTCAAATAGCTGAGGGACATTGCTGTCACGCTAATTTCACTGAAGAATAGTCTAACTTGGCCTGAGGAACAGATTAAAATCTTCCAGGCTTTGCCTGCAGTCTAAACGTCTAACTCAAGAGTCCCGAGTGTCTGGTAAGTCGATATTACAGTCTCTTCTTTCATTCAATTTTCCAGTATTATAAAAGTCGTTGGAAAAAACATTGTACAAAAAAAATGCAGATTGCCAAAACTGATCTTTAAAGTCTCAACTAAACATATTTAATAATTATATGCATTAAGAAGTCCACATTTGCAATGTGCTTGCTTCGCACATTTCACTTAATATGACATCCACCGCAATCTAACTCCAACTGTATATGGTGCATGTGTAATGTGAACACTGATGATTCCATCTTTTCAGCTATATTAGCGACCAGCTCCACTCTCTCCATACTAAAGACCAATGCCTTTCTGAACCTAAAGTTCACATAAAAGGAATCCATCAGTTGCACTTAGACAATGGGACAATCTGCATCAAATCAATGGGAATCTTTATAATTTCCCTTAGGGAAGAAGGTGGAGAGGAATGAGCAAGAGGATTGGCTCAAGGGGACTCCATAATAGCTCTATTCTAAATATTTCTTGCCATGTGCACCATACAAACACCAAATATTCAGAACATTGTGCCTGACTCTTTTTTTCTGTTTATTCTCATTGGCTGGTCCAACATTTGTTGCGCATCACTAATTGCCCTTGCAAAGGTCATGACAAGTCTCCTTCCTGAAACCTTGCAGTCCATGTAGTATAGTTACACACTCAGGGCTTAAAGGTATCAATTGGGTTGTGAAGGTAGTGGGATGGGAAACTTAAAATCATCAAAAATCAGTGCCATTTAATCACTGACAGCGATTAAATGGCACTGCGTCCATTTGATGCTCCAATATCTGAGGGTGTGACCCAGTGATGTTGAAACGCAGTAGAGCCTGCCAAAATGATTTAAATTATTTAAAAGGCACTGGCTCTGGGAAATCAGCCAAGGTGAGGAATGTGGGGATAGGATAGAAGAAAGTCAAACTTTACTAGCATTTGCGCAAACAGCAAGGTTGTCCATTATATGGCAGGAATCCTGTCATTTCACTGTGGGCTCCTGGGTTGGAATCCAAAGCTTACCAACAGAATGAAAATGTTCCCTTTCTAAAAAAAAATGAATTTAAGTAGTCAAACTCCATTTGCTAGCAGTCTTGACTCCGCATTACACTGAACTAAAGATTGAGCACTAAATTAACATCTTCCTGAAAGAGATAAGGATGCATTTTGTGAGAAGAATGAGCTACCAATTATATTGCATGTTTTACATCCTTAGGATGTCTGAAGGTGTTTGACACACCATGACATAGATTGTAATGACGTGTAACAGAGCAGCTATTCGTACATGAGGGACCCAGAAATAGTAATGAGGCAAAAAAAATTCGACCAACAGTCTTAGTGATAGCTATGTAAATTTTGGCTCAAAGCTACAGAAGACTTCCCTTGGTTTTTATGGGATTATTGATGGGCAACTAAGAGGGCAGATGGAGAAAGAAATGGAAAGAAAAGAAAGTGAAGGTAAGGAAGGAAAAACAAGAAAAGGAAAACAAAAACAAAATCTGTCTCATTTCAAAACAGGAGGACATCCCAAAGCAGTTTCAAACTAATGAGGTACTTTCGAAGTAATTTTTACTGTAACATTGAAACATGGCAGCGAATTTGACATAGTAAGATCTCAAAAATAGCGATGAGACAATAATCAGATGATTCTTTTTTAAAAAAGAGACTTTGATTAAGGGATGAGCATTTACCAGAAGATGGGGAGAATGCTTCTGCTCTTCCTTGCATTACATCATGGGATTTTCTATGTACACCTCTGGAGGCCAGATGGAGCCTTGCTTAACATCTCATCCAAAGATTTCCCACCATTTAAACATTGGCTGACGTGTTGCTGACCCTCTGCACCCAGTGCTATATTCTTGCTAAATGACTACAACAATTTGTTTTCATTAATGGAATCTACATAAAACATCTTATTAAATACAGAAGCTCTGACAATGCAGCACTCCCTCTGGGCTAGATTGAAGAATTAACTTACATCCTGTCCTCTGGTTTTGGAATAGAAATAGAATTCACTAACTCAGATTCAAAGGTGCAAGAACTACTCACTAAGCCAAAGGTGGTTGAGAATGAGAGTAGGTAGGAATGTCACAGATGGTCCTCCACCATTTTCATTTCAGGGAATTACTGGGACAGAGAAGGAGATGCTGGTATTGGACTGGGGTGTACAATGTTAAAAATCACACAACACCAGGTTATAGTCCAATAGGTTTATTTGAAAGCACTAGCTTTCAGAGCGCTGCTCCTTCATCAGGTGGTTGTGGAGTACTATAACCTGGATGTTGTGTGATTTTTAACTTGGGACAGAGAAGGCATTCCTTTTTATCTAAATCAAACTGTACATAATATTTAGGCATTAGACTCTAATATGGGTCAGGAGATGTTGAAATGTTGAAATATTTTCCATTCCCAGTTTTTAAAAAAATCACTTGTCTAAAAGACAATAAATAGGAAAAAATATGATCCTAGGATCTTAAATGATGTAAAATCAATCATGCAAACTTGTTATGCATGATTCAATGGAACATTGAGAGTTATCTGACACTTATAACAACATTTACTCATGTTTTGGAAGACTTCAAAGTTACGGAAATAGACATCTATTTTTCAATCACCAGAGGGAGAAAATTGCCAGGACATTTGTTACAATCTGAAGATCTGATGAAGATGTAGCATACATTTGAAGTACTTTGACAGAATGCAACTTACACCCTCACATGTAGAGCTAGTACAATTTGAGAGGGCAGTTGCAGAAAGATATTTACTGTAATTACTCCTAAATATTGATGTTTGTTAATGTCAGCTTGCTGAAAGTTGGCATAGTTAATGACATTATTGAAAACACATGAGCAACAGAAACATTGCAACAATTCAACCCGATGGTCCAAAAGGTTAATTGATGGGGATAAACATGTCTGTACCCAAACGTTAACTCCACAGTGTATTCGTAAGCCAACTCCTCATCACTCACGTGCCTTCTATGCATCTCAAAAAGATATGCATGCAATGTGTTATTGTGGTTTGAGGCCCTGACCCTAATAATGCAATCAGTCTGTGTCATCTCCCATTTGATCCTTACTGGCTCTCTATTTCTCTACCAGATCATGATGAACATGCCTTCACGAATGGCTTGTACACACTTTGTCAGCTTTTGACTACTCGGGGCAAGTTCCCAATGAAATATATCTGAATTTGCTATTGTTTCAAAGCTAAATCTGTCTAATGTGACAATTACATTGTGCTGTACTTACTTATTTCTTTCTTCAACAATGGCAATTAAGTCAGAGTTTAAGTTATTTTTGATGTAAGAGGCTTATCAGCTGTGATTTTGTTTATTCAAATGGTGGGTGCCGCCTCACTCAAAGACACATACTGAGGAAAGATCTAATCTTATGAAATAGTTTTATATTCACTGTCCATTGGACAGTGAAACATTTTCACAGTTTTATAAAACAGGCACTTCTTTCCTCACTGTCCCCTCCTATAAAAGATATTGGTATTAGATTTCAAGCAAGCGATTATTTCTGCAATTTAGATCTTTCCCCCATCAAAATTCTCCCCATCACAATCTCAGGTCTGTTTCTGTGCTGCATGACTCTATGACTTTATGACTTTATACTTGGAAGGCTAGGAAAGTAGGCAAGTGACAATGAGCTGTGTACAAGGTCACTTTCTAGGATTTTGGTGTTCACTCTTTGCAGCTGATACAAAGTTCTGAAATTTTGCTCTGGAATTGTGACCCCCATATTGTGCTGGGAGTTGATGGTCATTGGAATTTTCCAGGAACAGGCCAATCAGTGGTTACAGGCCATGCTCACCATCCAATTCAGGATTGTGCCCATACCCCTAATGCCAGAAGGCCAATAGGAGACCCTTGAGCAGTGACACATTTGGAAACTCCACCTTCAGAAGTGGGTGCTGCTGATGTAAGTAAGAGAGAGAGTAGGCATCTGAAGATAAAGGTATCTTAACTCTGGAAACAAGCATGCCTAACTGGCCAAGATTGTACAAGAGTAGTTGTACAAGAGTAGTGACTACAGTGGTAGCGAGGGTGAATGGAACACTGCCCCTCTACCTCCTACAATATCACCATTAAAATGTCCTTTCATTGATCTAATGAGCCATTTGCAGTTTGTGTGTGTGTGGCCATCACTCGTTCTCCATCCCCCAATCCTTCCATCATGAAATTATCCTACAGTCAGATCTTTGGCAGCAAAGTGATATCCAGGCTGGTGGTGGAAAGGTATCAGCCTTCAGTTCAGCTTCCACAGCCATCTGAAAATCCATCACAAAGTCCATTTTTTCCTGTTGCTTTGAGGTATGCATAAAGAGAAAAACATGCATTTATATAGTGCCTTTCATGGCCTCAGGATGTCCCAGAGGGCTGTAGAGGATATAAAGTACTTTGGATATGTGGTCATTTTGGAAATGTGCACAGCAAGATCCCAGAAACAGTAATCTGATGTCTTTTCAGTGGTATTGGTCAAAGCATGCTGACAAAATGTAAGGCAGTAATGACCCGGGCAGCCACCTCAAGGCTGAAGACCCAATTGTCACGTACATACTTGGTGGAAATTGTTAAGTTCTTACTCAATTTCAGAACAAAGGTCGCTATTGAGTCGAGGCAAATTATGTGCAGCTTTCCATACTACTGTCAGTTTTTATGAGTTACTTACTAGAAGAAATCCTTTGTTGGCATGTCATGACCTACCAAAATAAAGAATCTTTATTTCCAAAGTACAATGAGCAGAAGATAAGGATTTATATCAGACAACGAGCTGTTGAAACTGTGGTGGGAGTACATTCATTAGCAACTTCCAAATGGGAGCTGAATAACTCCTCAAACAATTTCATTCAGAAGTGCTTTGGAGAAAGAGCAGGAAAATTGGATAAGTGGACAGCTCTTTAGGGCTCCTGCCCGAAACGTTGATTTTCCTGCTCCTCGGATGCTACCTGGCCTGCCGTGCTTTTCCAGCACCACTCTAATTTTGACCTCTTCAAAAGAACCAGAACAGTCACAGTGGGATGAATAGCCTCCTTATTTTCAATACTATAGAAGAATGCATTCTTCTGAAGGACTAAAAGACATTTTTTTAAATCATCTCATACACAGTAATGTGAAGATGTTCCACTTGAAAGTCCAACCATGGTACACCAATCAGCCTGGGCTTGTATTTAGGCATCCGTGGTATCAAGATGTATACACCGCTTACCATTCAAACTTCACAATGTAACAATGTGTGCCGAAGGGATTATGTTTTCAAGTTACCTAAGTCAGGTCTCAACAATATTGAGCAACATATCAGACAATATCAATTTTGCTGAACTGCATAATTGCAGAGTTTTACTGATGTTGAGCTCCTTAATAAACTATGATAATGACTGTAAATGATTTAAATGGCTACTAAAGAACATCACTTGAGTTAATTATTTTCCTTTCCTACCTGAAGTAAGGGTAACAGCAACTAACTTGTCATTTCTCAGATTGCTGAAACTAAGGTGCAGTCCTTTACCTAATACAAAGAGGACAGGAAGATGTCTGACAGGCATTTATAAGACTCCATGGTAATTTCAGTGAGCATGGTGGTCCTCCACATCAGGTATTCGAACTGCATGGGCATCAAATCAAAGTGATCCTGTTCAATGTGAAGAGTTTATGCAAAGTCCTCGGGCAGATCTGTCAATCAACCACAAATCAGCTTTCTCAAAGATGGGCAATGTCCAAAATGAAGAAAATATTGGTGTGATTTCGAGTAAGGACCACTATCAGTTAAAATATAAACCTCTCTAAATTTCTCCAAAACCGAAGTATCTGAGTATAAAAGACTTTGGAGAATTGTCAAGATCAGTTACTGCAATTGCTTGAAGGATTCAAGGGCTGACTGTCATTCGGGGTTAAATAACATTAAATTTTAATGTCAATGTTTAATGTTTAAATGGTACAGGAGAATTATATTTACTTATCAGGTTTATTATCTTCATAGAATGAGAGCAAAGCATCAGCTCATCTGGAAAAGATAATTAACTGCATAACAATAATGCAAAGCAATAAATAGAAAACCCTAACAATCTTTGACTAACGTTTTGTTGTATTTTACTAGTGAAGAAGGCGTTTGGTATGCTTTCCTTTATTGGTCAGAGTATTGAGTACAGGAGTTGGGAGGTCATGTTGAGGCTGTACAGGACATTGGTTAGGCCACTGTTGGAATATTGCATGCAATTTTGGTCTCCTTCCTATTGGAAAGATGTTATGAAACTTGAAAGAGTTCAGAAAAGATTTAAAAGAAAGTTTCCAGGGTTGGAGAATTTGAGCTATATTGAGAGGCTGAACTGGGTAGGGCTGTTTTCCCTGGAGCGTCGGAGGCTGAGGGGTGACCTTATAGAGGTTTACAAAATTATGAGGGGCATGGATAGGATAAATAGACAAAGTCTTTTCCCTGGGGTGGGGAAGTCTAGAACTAGAGGGCATAGGTTTAGGGTGATAGGGGAAAGATATAAAAGAGACTTAAGAGGCAACGTTTCACACAGAAGGTGGTACATGTATGGAATGAGCTGCTAGAGGAAGTGGTGCAGGCTGGTACAATTGCAACATTTAACAGGCATTTGGATGAGTATATGAATAGGAAGGGTTTGGAGGGATATGGGCCGTATGCTGGCAGGTGGGACTAGATTGGGTTGGGAAAGCTGGTTGGCATGGACCGGTTGGACTGATGGGTCTGTTTCAATGCTGTACATCTCTATGACTAACCTTTGAAAAAAAAACCAAGCCCCAATCTGTATTCTCCTATTGAAAAGGAATTACTGAAAACAAAAACTACTGGAAATCACAGTGGGTCAGGCAGCATCCGTGGAGAGAGAGCAAGCTAAAATTTTGAGTCTAAATGACTTTTCATGACTGATGAAGAGTCATCTAGACTTGAAACATTCGCTCGCTCTCTCTACACGGATGCTGCCTGACCCATTGTGACTTCCAGCATTTCTGTTTTCAGTACAGATTCTAGTATCTGCAGTAATTTGCTCTGAAAAAGAATAACTGTTTGTGATCATTATTATCCCACAAACAGACACATTTTCCTCACTTTCCATGCATCTGAGTTTATGAAGTTAAAACACCCAGCATAGAGTTGTAAAACAATCTCCAGTATTTAAAAAGGTTAATCTACTTGACAGAGTCATGAAGTCTGAATTACAGCGTGTAGCAACAAATGTATCAAATCTCCTTAATAATTTGGTGATACTTACAGACAACAATTCAGTCTAAGTTTCTCCATAATATATATTAAGGGAAAATAAGTTGCATGTTGTAATGGCATTAGTGAGGAAGCCATCAACAAGGAATACCGCATTATGTTACAATATTACAGGGACAGAAAACAATTTAGTGATAGTGTGATATACAATGATCTAGGTATAAATAAGGTTATATTATATGAAGTAGGTGAAATTAGAAAGACAAATGTGGTGCAGAATATGTATACTGGAAGGCATAATTATTGTCTACACTTCAAGGGAATCCCACTTAAATACTGTCCTATACAATAGTCACATTTTGCTTACCGGTGCAGAGAAGCTATTAGAAACTAGCTTTGTGGTGCAGTGTAATGTGATTATTATAGATTTGAATAAGAAACCATTAATTCCGACTGGGAAGAACTGTTACCCTTTGTACTGCATTAATGCATTAAAGTGGAGGGTCAATGCTTCCTGTGAAAATAAACATTAATCTCAATCTATAATCAACTTTCATATTAAACACTGATTGCAGCCACAGATAACAGTGATAATATTATGTTAATATGGTTCTAATTCATAGCTTTCAGTTCCTGAACAAATATTTTTTCTTGGGCAATCAATACTAATTTTAGTTAAGTGACTGAAAGTCACATCGTGCTGGTAATATTTTGTCCATGCACTTCTGTGTGGAAACTGTCACTCATGGAAACAATGATTTCCAGGTCTGTGCTTTGATAACCTGTGATATCAATTATTCAATGATATAGCACTGAGGAGGCTGTTCGGTCCATCATGTCTGTGTCAGCTATTAGAATGAATTATCCTATTAGATCTGCTCCATCTCTTTAACCTTGGATTAATCATTTTCTTTTTCAAGTATTTGTCCAGATTCCTGATGAAAATGTCTCATAATTCTGCTTCCAGCGGTAGTGCATTTCCACAGGTCATAGAGCACTGTGGAACAGAAGGACTTTCAGTTCTCATATCCACTTAGTTTTGGAATTATGAAATTCACATAAATGCACCATGCACTGCAGAGATTGCTCCAATGGTTTACACAAAATCATTTATGGGGGACGGGTGCAATAATCCAATGCCTGGTTAAATAACTTTATCAAACACATCAGTTTCCTGTGCAATAACATTTTTACTTGTATGGTAAGTGTCTGTCAAAGCTGACAATTGTCTCCTAAGCATCATGAAATCTTCCTCTCCTGCCTTCTAGCTCAAAGTGAAAGGAGTAAACTGTTGAGTATCTTTCAAGGTCAAACATTCATTCAGGACAGCTGCTATTATGGTGGTAAGCAGAAGTTTATAATAAATCTTATCCAGAGATGTCGCAATGACTTCTCTGTACAAATGTTGAAATAGATTTGAGTTGCTGCGGGATTATCTTGATGAAGAATGTGGGTGTTCCTAAGGATTGAGTATTTTGTTGGAGATGTTCACACACTTTCTAATTCTTTACTCTACCTTCTCAACAATGCTTTTGCCTCAACTGCTATTGAATGCAGAATTCTGGAATGTTTACTTTTGGTCAATTTGTTGACCAATTGACATATTGACCAGATTTAATCCCAATTATGAGATATAACACCACAGTGACCTGTTTTATATTCATTCAATTCTGACACAAAAAAGTTCAGCAGCTGCCAGAAATCCTTGGGGAGCTGATGACAGAGATAGGTATAGGAACAACACTAAAATTAAAATAAGTCAAAATTATTCTGGTGACACACTCTGCAGCGGAGTGCTCGCACCAAACTCAATAAATCTGGGATTAGTACTGTTGTGTGGAATGAAGGGGCAGATAGCAGTCAGCTGTTTTGGCAACAGAAAGATTATCAGAAAGGACAGAGGTTTCCGATCATGAGATCACTGTAAGATATGGTGTATCTGTTCACTCAAAGAATGAAGATGGATTCCTTGCTAAACTGAAGTCACCTGGATGTCTGAAGGAAATGTGTGTTAATTGGGAATCCAACTCTCATCAACTGTTCAAAAATGATACAAACTAGTATATGCCATGTCAAGACATTCATATTATTATATCTGGTCAATAATTCAATTCAACATTAAAGTACGATAAAAGGAGTTGGATGCAAACTCAACTGGAATATAACCACTGGCATAGATCAACTGGGTCAACTGGAATATAACTGGGTCAACTGAAATATAACCACTGGCATAGATCAACTGGGTCAACTGGAATATAACTGGGTCAACTGGAATATAACCACTGGCATAGATCAACTGGGTCAACTGGAATATAACTGGGTCAACTGGAATATAACCACTGGCATAGATCAACTGGGTTAAATGGAATATAACTGGGTCAACTGGAATATAACTGGGTCAACTGGAATATAACCACTGGCATAGATCAACTGGGTTAAATGGAATATAACTGGGTCAACTGGAATATAACTGGGTCAACTGGAATATAACCACTGGCATAGATCAACTGGGTTAAATGGCTGTATTGGTTCAATGAATGATTATTTAAATAAATACAAATTTCTTAGACAAGATAAATAATTCAACGCAAGTTTTACATTGTATTTTGTTGTTCACAGTGTATATTTTTGTTGCAGGAACTGACAATTTGGCTGAATTTTGGCATAATAACTTGTAATTCACCAACATACACTGTTTAATAAAAAAAATAAATTACATTTTCTTGTTTGAAGAGGGGAAAAGACTGGTAAAGCTGTGCCTTATAAAGCTGATGCAACATGCAAGGTCCCCACAACAATAGATATTTTTGCAACATGGCTTTATAGTATAGGATAAGAGGTGTTGGTTATCAGAAAATATGAGAGAAATATGACCTCTTTTACATTACAGGTTAATTGAAGGTCTGATCATGTGTTCAAATAAAGAACTTGGATTCTGGTAATTTGAATTTTATAAAATATTTCCACAGCTCAGTGAGAGAACATAAAGTTAAGATCATAACCAAAAGAATAAAGGGAAAGGTTAGGAGGATATTTTAGAAAGCTCAATAAGGTTATTAGAACATGGAATATTCTATCAGAAACAGTGAACAGAATAGAATTGCTAATGGCTTTCGAAGGAGATACACGTTTAAACTCTTAAACGGTATCAGGAAAGTTCAAAAGAACCAGTATTGGGGTCATGTGCTGAATGGTATCTTCAATATTGTGCAAAGTTCTGTGATTCTATGTCAATGATATTAATACAGGATTAGAAACACATGGAAACATCTTTTGGAACAATTTTAGAAAAGTAGCAATTTATTTTTAATTATCCTGTCCCATCAAATGAATTGAGACGACATTGCACTTCTTCTCATTCTGCTTGTAGTAAATCTGGAATTAAATTAGGGTCTCCCAACCTCTCCAACATAATCTAACATTTCTGCCTGTCTGAGTATTTGTATGTTATTCAAGTCTAGGTGAATGGTCAAAGTGATTGATCACAACAATGTTACTAATTAGGTAATGCTAAGATTGGTTTTTAAAAGTTTTTTTGATTGGAGGAAGACAAGAGGATTAGTGTGAATGGCCAAATTGTCTCAAATTTGGACCACTGTTACGAAACAAATATTGAGATCTGATATGTAGATACATGGTTATGAAGAAAGTAGTACGCAGGGGTTGGTATGGATTGCTCTACCACAATGACATCACCAATACAAAGTTAAAAATCACACAACACCAGGTAAATCCTAGAACTTTCTTAAAGTTACATTCTCAAGTGACCTTTAACAATGGGTTGGTCCAGATAATGCATTGAAGGTGTGAGGTGCCCTGTGTGAGGCTGTCTGTGCCCAATGTTCAGACTGATTCTAATCTATAAAAGGGATTTA
Source organism: Chiloscyllium plagiosum (assembly GCF_037043375.1). Lineage (NCBI taxonomy): Eukaryota > Metazoa > Chordata > Chondrichthyes > Orectolobiformes > Hemiscylliidae > Chiloscyllium > Chiloscyllium plagiosum. The sequence goes on along the minus strand of NW_028270153.1, from coordinate 17,983,952 downwards.
CAGAATCTTACATGGATTCATGCAGTTTTTGAGCAAAATAAAATGTAATTCTGCAAGTACAAATTCACCCCACGCTCCTTTATGTGTGTGCGTGTGAGAGTGTAAAGGGGTTATAACTCTGTCAGAGGGTGCGTATGTACGTGTGACTGTGGGTGTGTATGTGTGAGCATATGAGAGTGTGTGTGTGTGGTCACCTGTAGTGTGACATGAACCCAAGGTCCCATTTGAGGCCATCCGCATGGGCACCAAATTTGGCTCTCAGTCTCTACTCAGCCACTTGGCATTGTCGCCTGTCCTGAAGTCCGCCTTGGAGGATGGTCACCCGAAGGTCTGAGGTCGAATGTCCTGAACCGCTGAAGTGTTCTCTGACTGGGAGGGAACACTTCTGTCTGTTGATTGTTGTGTGGTGTCCATTCATCCATTACTGTGGCCTCTATTTGGTCTCACCAGTGTATCATGCCTCAGGGCATCCTTGCCTGCAGCATACAAGATAGACACGGGGCGGCACGGTGGCTGAGTGGTTAGTGCTGCCGCCTCACAGCACCAGGGACCCAGGTTCGATCCCTGCCTCGGGCGACTGTCTGTGTGGAGTTTGCACATTCTCCCCGTGTCTGCGTGGGTTTCCTGGGTTTCTGGTGTCCTACCACAATCCAAAGACCTGTAGGTCAGGTGAATTGCCCATGCTAAATTGCCCATAGTGTTAGGTGCATTAGACAGGGGTAAATATAGAGTACCAGAATGCGTTTGGGTGGGTTACTTTTCAGAGGGTCAGGTGGACTGGTTGGGCTGAAGGGCCCGTTTCCATACTGTAGGGAATCTAATCACACAACACTGGTGGGAGATGTGTACGTGGAAGGTACTCGTGTGACTCGGCCAATGTTGTGTATCTCATACGCTGCAGGCAAGGATGCCCAAAGGCATGATACATTGGTGAGACAAAGTAAAGGCTACGGTAACGGATGAGTGGACACCACACAACAATCAACAGACAGGAATATTCCCTCCCAGTCGGAGAACACTTCAGCGGTTTGGGACATTCGACTTTGGTCCTTCGGGTGACCATCCTCCAAGGCAGACTTTCGCCCGGCAACAATACAAAGTGGCTGAGCAGAGGCTGATAGCCAAGTTTGGTACCCACGGGGATGGTCTCAACCAGGACTTTGGATTCATGTCATACTACAGGTCACCCTACTGCACCCCACACACACACACACAGTCCGACAGACACACACACACATTCCTACAGGCCCATACTCTCACACAGATCCTCTCTCATACACAAGCTCTCGCTCATATGCTCACACATACCCTCCCATATTCACACGCACACATGCACCCTCCCACAGACTTATATCCCTTTACACTCTCACACACACACACACTCCCAGACACTGCTACCCCCCTGCACACACATACACACACACCCACATGTGTGCGCACACACGCACATACACATATAAGTGCATGGGGTCAATTAGTACTTGCAGAATTACATTTTATTTTGCTCAAAAACTGCACAAATCCATGTAGGTTTCTGTAAATCCCTCTTATAGGTTAGAATCAGTCTGAACATTGGGCACAATAGCCTCACACAGGGCACCTCACACCTTCAATGCATTATCTGGACCAACATGGCACCGATTAGAGTTATAGAGTCATAGAGATGTACAGCATGGAAACAGACCCTTCGGTCCAACCCATCCATGCCGACCAGACATCCCAACCCAATCTAGTCCCACCTGCCAGCACCCAGCCCATATCCCTCCAAACCCTTCCTATTCATATACCCATCCAAATGCCTCTTAAATGTTGCAATACCAGCCTCCACCACATCCTCTGGCAGCTCATTCCATACACGTACCACCCTCTGCATGAAAAGGTTGCCCCTTAGGTCTCTTTTATATCTTTCCCCTCTCACCCTAAACCTATGCCCTCTAGTTTTGGACTCCCCGACCCCAGGGAAAAGACTTTGTCAATTTACCCTATCCATACCCCTCATAATTTTGTAAACCTCTGTAAGGTCGCCACTCAGCCTCTGACGCTCCAGGGAAAACAGCCCTAGTCTGTTCAGTCTCTCCCTGTAGTTCAGATCCTCCAACCCTGGCAACATCCTTGTAAATCTTTTCTGAACTCTTTCAAGTTTCACAACATCTTTCCGATAGGAAGGAGAACAGAATTGCATGCAATATTCCAACAGTGGCCTAACCAATGTCCTGTACAACTGCAACATGACCTCCCAACTCCAGAACTCAATACTCTGACCAATAAACGAAAGTATACCAAACGCCTTCTTCACTATCCTATCTACCTGCGAATCCACTTTCAAGGAGCTATGAACCTGCACTCTAAGGTCTCTTTGTTCAGCAACACTCCCTAGGACCTTACTATTAAGTGTATTAGTCCTGCTAAGATTTGCTTTCCCAAAATGCAGCACCTCATACTTATCTGAATTAAACTGCATCTGCCAATTCTCAGCCCCATTGGCCCATCTGGTCCAGATCCTGTTGTAATCTGAGGTAACCTTCTTCGCTGTCCACTACACCTCCAATTTTGGAGTCATCTGCAAACTTACTAACTATACCTGTTATGCTCGCATCCAAATCATTTATGTAAATGACAAAAAGTAGATGGCCCAGCACTGATCCTTGTGGCACTCCACTGTTCACAGGCCTCCAGTCTGAAAAACAACCCTCCACCACCACCCTCTGTCTTCTACCTTTGAGCCTTCTCTGTATCCAAATGTCTAGTTCTCCTTGTATTCCATGAGGTCTAACCTTGCTAATCAGGCTCCCATGGGGAACCTTGTCAAACGCCTTACTGAAGTCCATATAAATCACATTTACCACTCTGCCCTCATCAATCCTCTTTGTTACTTCCTCAAAAAACTCAATCAAGTTTGTGAGACATGAGTTCCCATGCACAAAGCCATGTTGACTATCCTGAATCAGTCCTTGCCTTTCCAAATACATGTACATCCTGTCCCTCAGGATTCCCTCCAACAACTTGCCCACCACTGAGGTCAGGCTCACCGGTCTGTAGTTCCCTGGCTTGTCTTTATCGCCCTTCTTAAACAGTGGCACCACGTTTGCCAACCTCCAGTCTTCCGGCACCTCACCTGTGACTATCGATGATACAATGTTCACTTGACAATGTAACTTTAAGAAAGTTCTGGGATTTACGTATGAAAGAACTGAAACCAACATGGTCATTCTGAAAGGTGTGTGATTTAACAAATAATCCAGGTTTTTTCAATATATAATTTCAGTTACATCACACTGTAAACTTTTGCTATAAATTCTGTGACCTATGATCTTATACTCCACAACCACCTGATGAAGGAGCAGCACTCCGAAAGCTAGTGCTTCCAAATAAACCCGTTGGATTATAACCTGGTGTTGTGTGATTTTTTAACTTTGTACACCCCAGACCATACCTCAGCACCTCCCAATCATGATCACCAGTATGATGTGCTTTTGATTCTATCAGCATTCATTCTACTTGAATCTCATTGTCCAAGTGTAAAGTTGTATTAGGGTTCACTTTACTGAGATAAATAAGGAGAATTTAAAATTAATGTTACTTTCTTAACTTTAAATGTCTATGGGTTTTCTTATGGACAATTAGTCAATTTCAAGTATGATACAGCCCTGGATTTTTGTTTCCTTTAAATATTTGCCTGAATAGTTTATATTCTGAACTTTATAAGCATCGATATTAACAGAAGTAAATATTTCTTATTCTGCACATATCACCAATCCTGGTGTATAAGGAGTAAAGGCTAAATACATACCTTCTATTACACTGAATGTTAATCCCCAAGTTAGGTGGAAAGAGACATTCCTTCTTCTGTACCAGTGCAAATCCCATAATTAGCAGGTACGTAAAACACTACTTATCATTAGTGTCAGATTTTTCAGGATTGTGATTCCTTTTTATTCTACATCAATACAAACTGTTTTAGGGTTATCAGAAACATAACATTCGCCCTACCCTGTACTGATACACGTTCCAAGTTGTAATAAATGTAATATGCTCTTTCTTCTGTAATCCACCATTAGCTAGAGTGAAGGAATGATATACATTTCATTCCATTGAAAGGCAGCTGGAAATTTGCATTTAAAACATTCTGTGCTGAACACTGTTTAAAGTAAAACAGTATGGAAAATTACTTTTCCTGCACACACTTGGTGTAGCTATGAATACTTTCGAAAGCCAATTGAGCCTTATACAAAAGCAAGTTCTGCTGCGCAGTCATGTTCAGCTCTCAGTTTTTAGAATGGGAAGTTAAGGGGAGATTAAATACAGCTGTTCAAAATTACAAAGGTTTTCATGGACTAACTATGGACCAACGTTTTTCCATTAATAGAATGCTAGAAGAACCAGAGGAGACATCATAAAGAAGAGATATTTTATATGCAGTGGGTCGTTAAGAGTCCAAAACAATCAAGAAAGCAGATTCAATAGTCACCTCCGAAGCAGAGTTGGATAAATACTTGAAGAGGAAAGACTTTAGGAACATGGGGAAAAATATGATCAACAGTTAATTCAAGGAGCTAGCATAGTTCAAATGGATTCAATGGCCTGCATCAATGCTGTATGAATCAATGAATTCAATTGACATTATTCCACTTAACGACATTAGTCCCAAAGTCACAATTTAATTGGCCAAAGAGCAAACCTTTTAATTCTATTTTATAATTTCCTGAGCACAGCAGCCATACTTTTGAAAGAAAAGGCTCTCATTCATTTATATATAGAAGAAAATATCAAGTTTTGCAGAGTAAAACATGTGTCTGAATCTAAAAGTAATTTACCTGCTTTGTTGAACTTCTTTTTAACTTGTCTTCAATTAGCTAAAGAGAAATGAGAGGGGAGAATTATTAGGGGATTAAGTAGTGAGCAATACTGATGTGATGTGATTGGACATACGTAAGTGATATCCTTAAACACACAGCAAGATCACAAATGACAAAATATCAATTAACAAATCATATTAACACCTAAATTGTAACTACCTCTGAGCTGCCTCTCAGCAGACTTGATAAATTTTATCCATAGGAGCATGACAGTAGTGGACCTGCAGGTCAGCAAGAAGTCTGTGCGAGGACCTCGAGCAAGGTTCATCGTATCAGATTTAATCACCTGTGAGCCAGAGGGTTGTGTTTTCAAATCCCATTCAGAGATTTGCGCAAAACATCTAAACCTTCATTCTATTGCAATACAGAAGGAGTGCTGCTCTGTCTGAGGCACTGTGTGTTGATGATTCAATTTAAAAAAGGCATAATCTACCCTCTCTGATAAACATAAAAGTCTGTTTTGAAGTCCAGGGGTTATGCATATCAATATTAGCTCCCCAGCCATCACACAAAAAAAATCACCTGATCATTTTCAACACTGCTGAGGGAGCTTGTGCTCCCAGAGAATTGAAATACAGATTATAGTCTCAAATTAAAAGAAAGGCAGAATCAGAATGGTGATACCAATAGGTTACAAAACTGTTTGCAACAGTTGACCGGAATATCCCTCATGGAAATTCAACCTTGATTAATTTAATACTGCACTGGCGCCATCAGTGCCACTACGGTAGTGTAAAGACTGTTGCCAGGATCTTAAGTAAAATGAAAGCTCACCCACAGCTAACTGCAAATTAACTGCAAAAACATTTTGCCTTGTAATGTTAAGCTAAGAACTCGCAATGAAGTCAAGGCAGATTTGACATTGATACAGGCAATGAGCATAAACTGGAGATTGTCAGATCAGCAATTCTGCCTCCAGGAGGGAAGCACAAGCAGATTTCAGATAATATGGATATAAATAGAAGACCAATTAATCAATACGATAACAACCAAAGCAATTGCAAGACTTGAACAAATTATACATCACTGCAGCTTCTGAAACTAAAGCTACATCCATGCCTTTTGGGAGGTTAGTTTAGTTAACCTAAAAAAAAGTTTTTTTTTAAATACCACACAAGATCCTGGTCCTAATTGACAATAACTACATACCTCTGTTTGGAACCAAAACTATATAGTGAGTGAAACTAACTGAGGTTCGGTTTTAACTCATTCTGGCGTAAAGCAAGAAGATGACACTGAGAAGTAAGAACATCCATGGCCATCAGCACCTCACTATAGCCAGAAGCCAAACCAATAGATCCATTACATCACATCAACTTACCAAGGACATTCACACTACCTTTTCAAGGGATAGACTGTCGGCAGGAAAAATAACATTTGATTCTGAATTATGAAGAGATGCAGGTGGTTCGCCTGCACATCTAAGTATTTGTGGGTTAAAAAGGAGAAATTTGACAGGATAACTTAGTTGAAGATGACATTTCAATAACTGGGTGATGTTTGGATATAATTTTAATCACTAAGATTAAGGAAATGAGCGTATGTATGGATGCTAGAATTGTGATCAAAATTATAATGATATACAAAACCACCAAAGAACTGTGGATGCTGGAAATCAGAGACAAAACAGAAATTACTAGAAAAACTCAACAGATGGAGAAAGCAGAATTAACATTTTGTTCACTGATGGGACATGGCTGTTGCGGGCTGGACCAGCATTTATTGCCCATCCCTAGTCTCCCTTGAGAAGCTTGTGGTGAGCTGCCTTCTTGAACCATGCAGTCCACATGCTGTAGGCCATGTGTTGCAGGCCCACTTCTTGTTCTGAACCAGGGTAACCGGACCTGAAACGTTAACTCTGCTTTCTCTCCAAAGATGCTGCCAGAGCTGCTGAATTTTTCCAGCAATTTTTGTTTCTGGTCTTAAATGTATGTACTATCCACATTATTGGCACCTCAATGTTTTATCTATCATCCTCTCAGCACATTCTATGTGGACTTAAATTCATTTAAAACTCTATAGTCTGTGGAAATTCCTAGCCCTGTTTCACCTCGTTGCAAGCCCTTAAGCATGGTGAATTCAAAATCTTCATCCTTATTGTCAAACCCATCACTGACCCAATCCCCATCCTACAATCTCCTTCATTCTTATATCCAGGGTACTAGCCCTGAGGCAGCTTCACTACCCCCGGCAGATCCTTCATACATTTTGTTGTCAAACATCACGTTGTGAGTATTTGTATGATTCTGCCTTTCGCCTTTAAATATATATGCATTTTTCTGAATATATTTTCCCTAATCTTTTACTTTTTTTCTGATTGGCATCCACTGTTGCTCCTCTGAAGAACTTTGGAGTTTAGAAAATAAGCAGCTATAAAAATGAAAGTTATTTTCATGGTCAGTGAGCAGTCATCACAAAACAACACTAGATTGAAACCAAAGGAAAGAATGATGGATAAGTGACACCGGATGAGTAAAAATTACTCTTTGGGAATTTTAATATTCTATTTGGAAGACACAAGTGCCAGCATATGTCAGGAAAACTTCAAGCAATAAATGTATTGCATCAAGTGACAATTGATTTAGGTCACAGGGTGGTAGATGGTGAAAGTGATATAATTGAACATTCGCAAGCACCTTTGTTAATAAAATCAGATTCTCAATGGAAGGATTGTAATCTAACATTCAGTAAAGATGAAGCTACCCAAGTTATGAAATTTCATTCATAGGAATCCTCAATTGTTACCATAAGTAACATGTGGATGATGCCAAGCTCCTGAGAATTCATTGGGTTTATTCTTTAATTCACTGAACATCTTTCACTGAAATTCAGTAATCTGCTTTAGCCAGTGAGAAACCTAACACTCAAAGCTGTGGAATAGTATTGGATATACATTTCAGTACCCTGACCAATTAACTGACATCATTAAGGTGCGAAGACTGTTGACACAATTGTAATTCTATGAGTAACTCATTAAAAATCATTGACACCACCTGATGAAAGAGCAATGCTTTGAAAGCTAGTGCTTCCAAATAAACCTGTTGGACTATAACGTGGTGTCGTGTGGTGTTAACTTTGTACATCCCAGTCCAACACTGGCATCTCTAAATTATGAGTCACTCAGCAGGTTTGGCTTTGTCTATGAGAAAGGGCAACAGAGTTAACAATTCATCTCCAAAAATTCTTTCTCAGATCAGTTTTTCCAGTTCCAAAAGAAGAGACCTTTCTGTTTCTGCCTCCACAGAGGCTGCAAGATCTGCTGAGTTTGTCCAGTCCATTTTGCTTTTACTTCCGATATCCTGCATTAGCAGCACTTTGCTTTTTCTCATATTTATGAAATATGATATGTATCAGCCAGCTGTTACCTTCAACAGGGCTAATTTGTTAGAATAAACCACAGGATTGGCCAAAGGCAATTTATTCAACAGAAGACCAAATGTATATGGGGACCCTTGACTTTGAGCCAATAAATCAAAACATAAAAATGTCTAGATTTTAAACGTCAGATCTTAAATGATTGGTAACAGAGCAAGGAAGAGGCTCCAAAACCTGTACTCTTGTCCCTTTATTTTTCAATGTGAATTCAGTACCAAGAATAATAGCCTAGTTAAAGGTTAACAAGCAGCACCACCTACAAGTTCCCCTCCAAAGCACTCACATCTTGACAGGAAATATATTGCCATTCCTTCACTGCCCCTGACTCAAAACCCTGGAATTCCCAACCTATAGCACATGTGCGAATAGCATGTGGACTGCAGCGGTTTAAGAAGGCATCTCACCACCAGCTTCTCAAGGTCAACTAGGGATGGGCAATAAATCCTGGTCCAGCCAGCAATACCCATGGCCCATGAGTGAATGAAAAAAATTTGTATGTCATCAGGAAAAGACTTGATGCCATGTACCAATTCATCTCATGTTGGAGTAGTAAGTTCCTTGGTAAGGAAACACAAATATGTCTCTACAGGCTACGGATAGATACAGAGCTGCCATTTTTTTTTGTGTAATTTGATATTTACAAGCAATAGAAGAGTCAAATAACAATGCCGATACCATGAAGTATCTGATCATCTACGGGCAAAGAATAGCATTGATTATTTTTCGGATTGTTTCTGCTTGATGGGAATAACTGATCACTGTCAATTACCATTCGTAAAATCATGGATGTCACAATGCCAAAACAGTTGAAACTTTATTGCTGGAACAGCACAGCAGGTCAGGCAGCATCCAGGGAACAGGAGATTCGACGTTTCGGGCACAGGCCCTTCTTCAGGAATGAGCAGAGAGTGTTCAGCAGGAGAAGATAAAAGGTAGGGAGGAGGGACTTGGAGGAGGGGAGTTGGAAATGTGATAGGTGGAAAGAGGTCAAGGTGAGGGTGATAGGTCGGAGTAGGGTGGAGGCGGAGAGGTCAAGAAGAAGACTGCAGGTCAGGAAGGCGGTGCCGGGCTGGAAGGATCCGGCTGAGACAAGGTGGGGGGAGGGGGGATGAAGAAACTGGTGAAGTCCAAGTTCATCCCCTGCGGTTGGAGGGTTCCCAGTCGGAAGATAAGACGCTCCTCCTCCGACCGTCGGGTTGTTGTGGTTTGGCGGTGGATGAGTCCAATGACCTGCATATCCTCGGTGGAGTGGGAGGGGGAGTTGAAATGCTGTGCCACAGGTTGGTTGGGTTGGTTCGTCCGGGTGGCCCAGAGGTGCTCCCTGAATCGCTCTGCAAGTAGGCGGCCTGTCTCCCCAATATAGAGGAGGCCACACCGGCTGCAGCGGATGCAGTAGATGATGTGGGTGGAGGTGCAGGCCAAAACAGTCCACTGTGGACAAAACACACGTGCAGCTACATTTCTGTGCACATGGCCACTTGAGCCCTTACACATTCTTCTTCAAGTAACATCTGAATTCTTGTTAATTGATTGATACACTTTGCTTCAATGACGATTTATGCCAAAGAATTCCTCATCTCTCTCTCTTCTCTGTGCAAAGTGTTTGAATAAGAAAGTGACATTTCACACACTCATTTATTGTGGTAGCTAGTGGGGAAGCAAGTCTCAGATTGCAATCTCCTGTGCTTGATCCCTGGTGAAAGTGCATGATTCAGAGACTCTGGAGTATAAAGGGAACCTGCCCGAAATAGATATTAAATATCACGTGTATGAGAATCAGGATGTTAATATTGTTTGTATGGTGTCAAAATTAGTCATCAAATGAGTGGGGTTTGTGCTGACCATGGTCTGTCATTTTGTTCCAGGTATTCAGTGGCCTAATCTGAAGGAACTGCTGAAGACAAAAATAATATTCTTTTTTAATTATTTCATTTCTGTGCTTTCTCAGGCTCCCTCAGAAGTACTGAAGCTAGTCCAGGCTTGACCAGCTCTCTATTCCTATCTGCCTAACAGTAACTCGCCCTCTATGAAACTCAATATATAGCATCATGCTTGTTCTGGAGTAGAAATGTTTAAATTCCTAGTTACATGTTGACAAGTTGCCTGAGTGGCTTATACCACTCACCCATTTGGTGCCTTAAAAACCCTCTGATCTACATCTTCGGAGATGTATTTGAATTGCACTGTCCAATTTACGCCACCAATTGAATTTCCTGCCCAAATCTGTTTCTAATCTTTTTAAATTCTTTTTCTGATTATCTCAAATTTGTGCCATCTTAAGTTACCAACCAGTGGAAACAACTTAACACTGTCTTATCATAAACCATCATAATCTTAAAGACCTTTATCAGGTCACCCTTGAACCTTCTCACTGGCAGTGGAAAAGAAAACTCAAACTTCTTCAACTTTTTCTTCTGACTATAACTTAGTGATGTAAAGCTGAACTTCTGAAGGACAATGGCTAATTGGATTAAAAAAAACATGAGAGCAATGATGCAGCCCATTAAATTTCTATATTAAAACAGCTAACAGTTAACTTAGACATGGATCACTAGAAAATCAAAACATATCAGCTGAGGAATTCTAAGTATATTTAAATGCATCTAGTGAGAGCTGGATAAAGATCCAGAGACAACACATCCTGCAATAAAATTTGATGTAATGTTCAACATTACTTACGTTAACATAAAGCCTCAGCTAGATATTACAAATAGAAATATCAGGCTTTCATGTTGCAATAGGAACAGGGTAGAGACATGACACAGGGCAGACAGTAGGTGAGCAGCATTTCTTGTACGATAGCACTGGATGTAAAGCAGGCTAAATATGATATGAAAGAATATAGATGCTGCAAATCTAGGATAAAAACATTGAAATGCAGGCTTGGCTGCATCTCTGCATATGGAACCAAAACTAATGTTTCAATTCAACAAAATCACCTCAGGACTAAAAAAAAAAATATTTTACTATATAAAGCTGCAATTGAAGATTCAGATTTAGATTGAACCCAAATGTAACACCAATCTTTCCACTAAGCATCTCCTTCAGAGAATTCTCTATAAAATCAATATTCTTCTTTCACTACAGAACAAATAGCTTTAAGGGCCTATCTCACCAAACAAATGAATATTTGCTTTCCGCATTATCATGCACTTTCTTCCAACAGCCCTCAAAATAATGTACACAGATCAAAGCTGAAGATGTATGGATTATAGGAAAAATTCAATATAAAATGAATATTGTTAATAATACTTGATACTTTTCACTGAATCACAAGATGGTAATCTAATCTTTGGGATCAGATCATGAATACAAAGCAAGCGAGCTTTGCCATTATGATTATGATGAAGCCCTTAATTAGATCACAGTCTTGTAAACTCCATTTAACCATCTACTATCTTATTGATAACTTCATAGCAGTATCCATTACATAACACAGCAAGAAATGCATGTCTTCTTTATGAAGCCAACTGCAAGTTTTCCTATGCACCCTGTGTAAGTTGCTAGGGTGTTCCAGATTCATCATTGCTCTGCAAAGCTTCCTTGTTATAGAGATTTCCTACATGTCATTTAAAGGTATCCAATATCTTCTGCATATTAACTAAGGTATCTCATTCCCATGTCTTCTGTAATTCACTAAGATTTAGACACACTTGGCAAGTCTGTGTGAAACTCACTTAGCGATATTTTAATTCCGATACACTGTATAATCTGATAAATCAATTCAATTTTTTAAAAATGGAACTGGGTGGGGAAAGTGGTCTTTATAAATCAGAAACATACTCCAATTGTCTGAGATACTCCAATTTCTATTTTCTCTGTACAGTTCAAAGGGACATGCAAAGTCCAGTATTCTCTGTAGCTAACAATAAGATATCCTGATTCCATTATTAGACCATAAGACCATAAAATATAACAGCAGAATTAGGCCATTAAGCCCATCACATTTGACCAGTCATTCAAACATAGCTGATATGTTTCTCAACCCATTCTTCTGCCTATTCCCCATAACCCTGATCCCTTTACTCATCAATAACCTATCTATCTCTGTTCTAAAGACACTCAATAATTTGGCATCCATGGCCTTCTATGGCAATGCTTCACCATTCTCTGGCTGAAGAAGTTCCTCCTCATCTCAGTTCTAAAAGGTTATCCCTTCACTCTGAGGCTGTGCTCTCAGTTCCAAGTCTCCTTTACTGGTGCAAACATCTTCTCCATGCTCACTCTATTCCGGTCTCTCAGTATTCTTTAAGTTTCGATCAGATTTCACCTCATCTTTCAAACTCCATTGAGTACATATTCCTTGCATAAGTCCTGAGTTTTGTCTTGATCTCAATAACTCACTGTCAGATATCTCTATTCTAGCATCTTCCATATAAACGACAGATATATTCCTTGTTTATATAACCTCCATATAATTTACTGAGGGGCTTATCCTGAGAATCACAATAATGTTAGCATAGTTAAGGAAGGAAACTGAGGACACCTGGCATTTCCTTTGACATCCACACTAAATGGTCAGCAAATATTAAATATATAGTCGCTAAACTTTAGTAAAGAATGAAACAAGTTTTTAAAATGAGAGAAATGAACAAAACATGACACCGGTAAAATATTTAATATCAACACTATTTGCAATTGTATACAGGATCAAATTCAACCTTGTGTACAATGGACAGATAAGGAATGAAAGTGCTGATAAAAGTGCTACGCCCAATGTTGCATAAAGTAATGGTTCTGAAAGGGTTAATATTGGTGACTTCATTAAGTCCTACGTAATCTAATTACATCCCAATCACTCAGGTGAGGAATGGTAGAACATCTTAAGATCTCAAAGTGGACACATCTGGGTCTCTTCATAGTTTTTGTAGCAATGTCGAACTTATTAATGTTACTTGTGCCTGATTGCTATCATGCAAAAAAACTACATTCCGTTCAAGATGAGTACCTCTTCCCATTAAGACTCACTAATGGCTTTGCTCTACCACTGGGAACGAAGTAGGCCCTTAACTAGTCAAGGAAAGGAGATAAAGGCAGCAAATTACCCCAACTATACGCTTATAGTGGTTGGCACCACAACACACAAAACACAAGAGGTCCATTTACACTGAAATGAGAAAGAGTTTTGGTTACGTTTTTGAACGCTGAAGTACCTCAACTAAGTATCTGTCAAATCAATCACCCTCTCCATAGCAATTTTATTTTAAGATGGTAGTTGTCCCACAGTTGTCTCCTTTACGGTCAGAGCTGAAGATGCTGGCCTTCATTATTTGCAGCAGAAACCAGCTCTAGGATCTGTTCCTTGTACCTCTGTGTTCCTGACATCCACCATTCGTCAATTCTGCACTAACATTGCAAGACCATGAGGAAAGGAGGGAGTGATGAAGGGATGGGACAGATCACCGATCATTAACTTGACTGCACCAACCCACAGCTCTTTGAGTTCACCTCCATCACTCTTTCTCTCTACTTCAAATTTATCATCATTTAACTGACAAAAAAAAGTTCTCAACAACAAGAGACCTGACCTGTCAGTTCAGTTTCACACAGTGCAATCAAGTAGTTCTGCAACATCACTGAGACGATTGAGATTTGATTGGATTCAGGGGAAGAGAATTCTGAAGCTTCAGTTTGACAAACACCCGATTTCTCCTGGTACATAAATAAACATTTCCAAGAATTTCCCAGAATTGCTTTATCTTTGTCCTTTATCTGTAATCACTGTGAAAACAAGTTTATAAAGGTCTCTGTGATTTGGGAAACTGCCATGCAAGTTCTAGAACTCAGTTTGAATGTCAGCAAAAAAACAATCTTGAGTCTTTCTGTAACATTAAAAGGTAATGCTATTCCAATTCTTATATAAACGAGTGCCATAAATGGAGCATCTTTTTACAAAACTGTATTTTAAGATCAGACAACAAAGCTGGATGGGCAGTAGAGCTTTTGGTTTCAAAGTATTTGAAGCAAGCATTCCCCTGACATAGGTATCCGTGTCTTTCAACTCTTTTCAGTTTATTCAAAGCTTTATGGTCCTAAACTAGATGAAACCCACTCACCTATCAACTCACATTATACTGGTTTGTAAAGCTCCCCCTGTTTTACTCTAGCATTTTGCCCTACATATGAATATATGAAGGTATGCAATAGGAGCAGAACTAGGCTATTTGGCCCTTCGAACCAGTCCTGCCAATCAATAGGATCATGGTTGATCTGATTATTCCACATTCCAGGCTATCCATTGATAACCTTACATCCCCTTTGCTTATCAAGGACCAAGCTACCTCCACCTAGGGCCGGAGAGAGGGATGTACATCAGGACCCACAAACTAGGTCCAAGAGTCTTGGTTTGGGGGTCATGGCTGCTCTGTCATGGTTCCAGGCCAGAAGCAACACCAGGACCCGTGATTTATTTTCCTGCTTGTGTCTCAAAGGTATTAAAGCACTCTATTTCCACCACCTTTTGAGTCAGGACACTCTGTGAGAAAAGAAAATTCCCCTTATCTCTTACCAAAATGGGACCCCTTTATTTTTAAATAGTGACCACTAGTTCTAATAATGTACACCCACTGCCAACACTGATATACCAACTGTTTCTCAGAGTCCAGCTTTTTGCAGACACCAGCTCTCATCGTGGTGACCCTATCCAGCCACTAACAGATCCCTCCGCTACCCACCACTCACCCCTAACCCCAGGTTGTTGCCCCCTCCCCACCAACCTGCACTCCTCCTTTAAAACACTCCCAAAGATCTGATTCTGAACAACATTTGATCACTTATTCCAAGCTTTATTTTACAACACCCAATTTTTTTTAACCTTCTGTGAAGTTCACACTTTTTCTTTATTTTGCTATGTTTTCTTTTGCTATGGATTCAGGGTGAACTTGCCAAACAGATATAAAATTGGTTGAAGGGCAGGAGGCAGAGAGTGATGGTGGAAGGTTGTTTTTCAAACTGGAGGCCTGTTACCAGCGACATTCCACAGGGATCAGTGCTGAGTGGCAGATGGCCTTTAATTTGGATAAATGTGCAGTATTGCATTTTGGTAAAACAGGCAGGACTTATACAACTAAACATAGCGTTGTAAAACAGAGAGATCTAGTAGTTCAGGTACATAATTCTTTGAAGTTTGCATCACATTTAGACAGGGTGGTTAAGAAGGCATTCAGAACACTTGCTTTCATTGCTCAGACCTTTGAGTATAGGAATCGAGAGTGCGGTGCTGGAAAAGCACAGCAGGTCAGGCAGCATCCAAGGATTTCTGATGAAGGGCTTTTGCACGAAACGTCGATTCTCCTGCTCCTCGGATGTTGCCTGATTTGCTGTGCTTTTCCAGCACCGCACTCTCGACTCTAACTCCAGCATCTGCAGTCCTCACTTTTACCTTTGAGTATAGGAGCTGGGACGTCATGTTGAGGTTGTGCAGGACGTTGGTGAGGCCTCTTCTGGAGTACTCTGTCCAGTTCTGGTCTCCCTGCTTTATGAAGGATATTAAGGTGGAGAGGATTCAGAAGAAATCTACCAATGTATTGCCAGGAATGGAGGGTTTGAGTTTTCAGAAGAGGCTGGATAAGCTTTTTCTCTGGAGCATGAGGGTTATAGATACAATGAATGACAGGTGTCTTTTCCCTAGAGTGGGTGATTTCATGACTAGGGGACATATTTTTAAGGTGAGTGGAGAAATATTTTAAAAAGACATGAGGGCCAATTTCTTTACACAAGAGTGAATGAACCTTAAGAGGAAGTGGTGGATGAGTGTACAATTACAACTTTTAAAAGACTTTTGGATAAGTACATGAATAAGAAAGGTTTGGACCAAGCACAGGCAGGTGGGATCAGTTTAGTTCGGCATATACTGTTTGGACTGAAGGGTCTGTTCCTATGATTCTATTACTCTGTGACTCTATGTTAAAGATATCAGGTCAATGCAAGGTTTGCTGTTATTGAATGCAGTTTGTGTAGAGATGGTCACAAGAGACTAAGGCCCCAGAACACCTTTTTGTAGAAGATATTTTGGGGACAGTTCGAAAAAAGGATATAATGGATTCCATATATAATCTACTGGCTGCTTCAACATCACAAAGATACACTAATTCAAAGATATCAAGGGTTCTTAATGTAGATGTTGGTTAATTTGCTATCACATGAGATCTCTTGGCACTAGTCTTTTAGTGATAACTGCAGATTTATTAATGCAAGCCAAGTCATTTGCGTCATGTGCTGAGAATATATATCACAGAACTGTTGAGTAACTATAAAATGCTTACTCATTAATAACGTATAATGAGGGGAAAAAAACTGTATTCTTGCTAAACCTACAATATATCATTAAAAGACAAAAAAAAGGATTTCAGTAAACACAGCTGGACTTTTTTTTAAGTCTCCTGTCACAACGAGCAACACTTCTGTTCTCAAGCAGTAAAGGCATTCTCTCATTCAACAGTAAATTCATGATTAATGACTTTCCCTGGCACTTACAAATTTTAGTCAAAAATGCTTGCAATGGCCTTTGGCTTTAGATACCATGCACATACCTACTACATGCACACATGAGTGCCAAATGACATTCATTCTGCATGTTACCACTTTTTTGCGTTAAGTCTTTTGTTACTGTTTTGATCTTTATGAGATTATTATGTTTTGGAGCTATTTCTTTAACGTAGAATGAAGGGAATCATGTGACCTGTTCTGAAGTGTATCTGAAAGAAAGCCTGGGTGGTTTGAAAGTTAGAGGTTAAAGACCACCCAAATTCTTTCATTAGGAATAGGTGCTTCGACTTGGACAGAATGACAGCAGAAAGCAGTCGCATCTTTATAAAGGCAAAACACTGTGGACATTGGGAGTCTGAAATAAAAACAGAAAGTGCTGAACAAACCCAACAGATCTGACAGTATCTGTAGAGAGAGGAACAGAGTTAATGTTTCGAGTCTGATATAACTCTTCTTTAGAAGTAACTCAAATAAAAGCAACATGGCAGCTGCCTTTGTGCTAACAGTGGGATTCATAAATCTCTAAACTGTTGAGAGTATTAGGTTTTGCTTTAAACTATTTACTTCCAAGATAAAGGAGAGTTGGCATATTCATGATAGATAGATAGCATCCTTGCCTGTATATAATGTCCAATTCATTCATGTTATCTTAGATTTATGCTTTGAGATAGGAACAGTACAGAGGAACCTACATAACAAATTGTAGATTTTGCTAAATCAATACTATCACAGATAGCTTGGTTAAACTGCCAAAGTCTACAAACAGGAGGCTGGAAGAACACAGCAAGCCAGGCAGCATCAGGAAATGGAGAAGCCAACGTTTTGGGTATAACCGTTCTTCAGGGCTAGATATCTAGTCCTGAAGAAAAGTTATACCCAAAATGTTGACTACTCCACCTCCTGATGCTGCCTGGCTTGCTGTGTCCTTCCAGTGTCCTGTTTGTCTACTTTGGATTCCAGTATCTGTGCTTTTGTTTGGTTTCTGATTAAATTGCCAGGCTCTTATAGGGAGCCTCATTCCTGACAAAGGGCTAATGCCCGAAACATTGACTCTCCTGCTCCTCAGATGCTGGCTGACCTGCTGTGCTTTTCCAGCACCACACTCTCGACTCTTACAGGGAGGACAGCAAGAGGCAAAAGAGTTTTGTTTTGCTACACAGGTACCATGATGCAGGTAGAACCTCAGATGGAAACTCATGATGAGTTAAAACAAAGCAGGAAGATCTCTGGCAAAGCTGCAGTTAGAAATTTCCCAAGCTGAGAAAGGAAAAGAACAGAAGCAAATCCATAAGAGCTAAGAATCACGTGGACTGAATGCAATAGAATTGAATATCTACTTAAAAGATTGTAGTACATCGCTTTGAAGTGTGTTTTTCAGTGTGTCAAAATAAAAAGGTGGGGCTGGATATTCTGTGGTTTAAAATATAAGTTGGCTCCAAGCATAGTGCTTAGTAAATATAGCTTTCAATCTTTTGTTACAGTAAAAGGTAAAGGATAGCACAGTTAGAAAAAGTCTTTAATTGTGAAATGTTGGCATGTCACTCTTTCAGGAGAAAGTGAGGACTGCAGATGCTGGAGATCAGAGCTGAAAATGTGTTGCTGGAAAAGCGCAGCAGGTCAGGCAGCATCCAAGGAGCAGGAGAATCGACGTTTCGGGCATAAGCCCTTCTTCAGGAATGAGGAGGGTGTGCCAAGCAGGCTAAGATAAAAGGTGGGGAGGGGCATTGGGAATGCGATAGATGGAAGGAGGTTAAGGTGAGGGTGATAGGCCGGAGAGGGGGTGGGGACGGAGAGTTCGGGAAGAAGATGTCATTCTTTCAGCTGTTAACTGGAAGTTCAAATTTATTGTTCAAATGTTATTGGTCTGTGTAGAGATCATAACACTTCAGTAAATCAGAAATTAAAAACTTTACTAACAAGGGATGACTGTGTGCTTTTGAACTGGGTGACTCATTAGCACCTGTCACTGAATTTTTCAAACTTTCCCAAAACTAAATGGACACAAGGACAATCTTTCAAATAATTAGTTTCTATTGTAAACAGCTGTATTGTATTATGGCTTTTTTTTAACAGTCTTGGGATCTATACTTCTATACATTTGGTGATATATGCCTGTATATGTATTTATATGAAGGGTGTCTTGTAGCACTGTGGTAGTATCCCTCTCTTTGAGAGAGGAGACTTGGGCTCCAGTCTCACTTTTATCAGTAATCATAATCAATGTCCCCTTTAATTTTATTCCCGACTGTGCGAGCCTTTGAGGTCTGTGTATGTCAGTGACTTCCAGAATTAGAAGTCAATGCCATGAGACTGATCGCCATGTGTGGAACCTCATGCTCAACTTAGAGGGAACATTGGCCATAACAAGACTGCACAGATTGTTTAAAAATATCAACACATTTCTTTGTGTATGCCTGAATGCTCTTTAGAGGGTTGGTGTGGACTCGATGGGCTGAATGGCCTGCTTCCACACTGTAGGGAGTCTATCATTCTATGAACTTGGAAATTGCTTGGTGAAGAAAAAATGAGGATCATCTAGTTCACCTTCCAGCACTCCAGCATGATGGATTGACAATATCGATATTGTTTACCATGATTAGTTGACAATTCTATCAATTAATCAATATCACATCCAGCCAACTGGGTAGGATAATTCCAGGGGCAGAATGCTGTGGGAACATCTGATTGATTACATTTTGTCCCTGTCTTGCTTTTGAACAGGGGCAATCGTATTATTGTCAGAAATAGGCTCACATCCACATATTTGATATTGACAGTGCTCTCTGCTTCTTCTCACAGTTTATTAGTGGGAGAAGTCATTGATTCAATTCAAAAACAAGGCATAAATAAGACAATGTACAGTTGGTGCAAGCTCGTGGGGGTCGTGTCTGCAATCAGACATGGCAGTGATGGTAGTGCCACCTGTGATTGAACATTGCAACACTCAGCCTGTCATCCATTACCCATTAAAGTGCAGGACACACAGGAACTAGGCAATGCTGCCAACGAGCTCTGGATCATTGGGATAATTACTTTTCAGCTGGTGCACTGACATTAGCTTTGATATAGATCGAAGTGTTTATTTTGTTAATCACAAGAGATGCCAGCAACTGGCCATGGAACAAGATTGAAGTAACTTTATCAGATCTTTACCAAGAGCCAGACCAATTCTTCACTGACTGGTACACCAAGAGAGAAATAAGGTACTAATTCAACTTGTATTTAATTAACATTTTTAATTGGTCAGTTAGGTTATGTCTGGTGAATTGATGTCATCCTGAACAGAAGTTCGTCTTCTGTAAACAAACCCTTGGCTTTTCACCCTTACTTGCTGCCTAATCTCATTTTGTCAAGGATATCCTGATCATTGTTCAATAGGAGTTAGTCTAAACATTTAATTAATCAGAGAACTATTATCTATTGAACAAGTTGCTGCCTATGCATCTAGTAGCAGCAAAAGTGCTATCTAGCTCTACTGTCGATATGTTCTACAGGGGAAGCAGCAACAGGACCTCAGTAATCTGTGATAACCCAGAGATACTTAGTCAGTTCTTCTAATGCTAATGTAAACCCAATGCATTTTTCATTAAGAAATGTAATTAACTGACAATAAAGAGAAACTTGTACATTAATTTGTGATTAATGTCCTTTGTTATTAGATCAGCAGTTCACACCCTAACTAATTCCAGCATACATTCAGTATCAATTAGTATACACCCTTGACAGTGTTCCCAAGGGATCCCTTCTATTGGTTTACTTTACGAGTGTCTCAGCCATTTCTAGATATCTGACAATTTTTTTTTAACTCCTTCTACTCCCAGCAGACAAGCACCTCCTTTTTCAAACGTTACATCGGTATAAGCCACTCAATAGGATGACCCAGGCAATAAGCCAAACTATTTCAATGCCTTGATTGTTCTCTTAGACAAAAGTTATCCTGAGACTAGAAAATGATGCAGAACCTAATGAAAGATTTTATTTTAATCATTACTGTTGGTCATTGAACATTTTTTTATACTAATATGCACTATAATGCAATGACTTTTTTTGTATTAGAGTCATAGAGATGTACAGCATGAAAACAGGATCTTTAGTCCAACTTGTCCATGTCGACCAGATACACTATGCTAATCTAGTCCCATTTGCCAGCACTTTGCCCATATCCCTCTAAACCCTTCCTCTTCATATACCCATCCAAATGCCTTTTAAATGTTGTAATTGTACCAACCTGCACCACTTCCTCTGGCAGGTCATTCCATATACGTACCACCCTCTGCATAAAAAAGTTGCCCCTTAGGTCCATTTAAAAATTTTCCCCTCTCACCCTAAACCTATATCCTCTAGTTCTGGACTCCCCCACCCCAGGGAGAGTCTATTAACCAGATCCACGCCCCTCACAATTTTATTAACCTCTATGGGGTCATCCCTCAGCCTATTCAGTCTCTCCCTATGGCTCAAAATCTCCAAACCTGGCAGCATCCTTGTAAATCTTTTCTGAACCCTTTCAAGTTTCACAACATCTTTTGAGTCTTGTTCAAATCATCAAGCCTCCTCGTTTGGATTCCCTTACCAGAGGTAATCTTGTTGGAAAGTTTTCTCATCAGTTTAGTAATGAAATTATTGATATATTAGCAAATATCTGAAAGGATTTTCTATATGTCACATAATGTCTTGAATCAAATTATTTATTTTCTAAAATGTAATCAGTCGTACAATATAATCACTAGAAAAATCTCCAGAAGGACCAAAGTAAAACAAGTTTCTTTGCAATGTTGCTCATTGGGCTCAGCTAACCACATAACACCAAAGACCAACACCGAGCTGTACCTACTACAGAATAGTATGGATGAAACAGACACCAATAAGAACAAATAGAGAGTCAGTTTTTAAAACAAATAAATTCTACTCCTATTTTAGGCATTTTCTTTAATTTTATAAAATAGGAAAAACGTAAAACAAAAGTATATTTATTGAGCCAATAGACTTCTGCTTTGCATGACCTGGACCTTTTATCCTTGGCAGTTGACAAAGTCATTTTTATTATCTTCACTACTTATCAGTGGGGAACCATCTCCTCGATCAGATCCACATAGTGACGGTGCTCATACAATACTGTTAGTGAGGGAACGTTGGCTCGGCAATGATGAAAGAATGAGAACACTTGTCCAAGTCAGGATAATGTTTGACTTTGAGGGGAGTTTGGCATTGGTGTGGTCATATTATTGTTGCCTTGTCCTGGCCCTTCGCTTGAGGCCGCAGGGCTGGAGGATGGTGCAGAAATACGCTTAGTGGGCTGTTGCAATATACCATTGGGATACTGCATACTGCAGCCACAGCATACCAGCAACGACTTGCTGGATGCTCCACTCAGTGGCAGGGCTGTTCATCAACAAAACTCCTCTGCTCTAACAGACTGCAGATATTAGATTATGGTTGCTGTCTAATCTCAATTTGGCAAGGATGCTGCTTATGATAAAGCAGATGAATGTGAATAAGCTGACGAGACTCCTTGAGGAATATCCTGAAAAATATGGCTTTTGCATTGCTGAAGAAAAACGTACTTATTGTTGAAGGTTTTCATCTTTCATTCATCAGGACAATTTGCAAGAAATACCAACGTAAAATTAAAATAACATTTAAACTGTATGAAAATAGAGTACTAATCGATTGGCTGCAAGTATTCTTCAGGAGGTCTCCTCAGCTTATTTGCATTCAACTGATTCATCATAAGTTGAGTCTGGTTGGTAGAGCTGTTGCCATGGAGAATTCAGCAGTTAGATGACAACTGACAGTAAACTGCCAAGACTTCAATAAATTTTATACCAGCAGGTTAACTCTGATATATCAAGGTGTTGGTTTGATACACACAATTGAGCCACACTGCAAGCTTGACTGACAATCCTAAACTGGCTGTGAATGTAATTCTTCACATAATCAGTTTTATTTAGTAAAAGTTGTCCAATCACAGAATCACACCTAATGATGGACATTGTATTGTGAGTTCTGCCAGCACGGTCTAGTTGGTGCAGTTAGTTTCTGCAAACAGCCTAAGGGTCATGACATTTAGTACTAATCTTTGGAACGTACATCTAATACCTAGTACTGAAATTCCTATACTACCTTACATAGTGTGATAGACGGAATGTCCTTTTAGCTGGAGATTGGTATGATGATGTGTGGTGATGTTTTTTGGTATGATTGAGTGGTTATCGTTTTTTTAAAAATACATTACATGATGTTCTGCACTTTTTTCTTCAAAAATAAAACTTGTTGAGTAATCAGAAAGCCATTTGTGACATCATTATTGCTGAACTGCATGATGGGTTGGGATTGCTATGTAACTGATTTTCTATCTTTAGTAAGTGGAAACAGTCCAGGTTACACAGCGAAGATAGTGTGTGAAAAAGAGATAATAAGGGAGAAAGAATTAGGCCACTTGCCTAATACCTTTGCGAATTCTTCAGTTTAAAAGTACAGAATCAAGAAAACAAGATAAAGTAACCAAAACATTAGATACATGGTATGTTTTGTATAAAACACATTATTTATTCAGAGCAATATGGAAAGTGAAGTATTTGTTGAAAATGCAGCCTGTTATTTAATTGATCTATAAAATACTTGTCAAATGTAAGCATTGTAGTCATAAATAGTACAATTTTATTAACATTTTGATTAATTGGAATAATTCATTATAATTATAATATAGTGTCATGTAGCTTACTTTTATTTTCCTCTTCTTTCATTTGACCTCATTTTAGCCATGAAAAGGGTTAATGTAGAAGATATGGATCACAGGTGTATGCATGCCTATCACAGTGAGCTGTCTGGATACCATGAAAGTAGTTAGATTTAGTTAATTATTTTTTTATCTACTCATCACTAAGGAAGAAGCAACTGATATATAAGGTAGTGGTTCTGAAATGGTGACTGTTGGAGACTGCATTCAGCTCCATTCAATTTAATGATGTCATATAGACTTGGGTGGGAATAAAACAGAATTTCTTACAATCTTACAGAGTTAAGACCATCTTATCATCGTCTTTATAACAATATTTATCTTTCTGATGTAACTTGTACTCAAACTGCAGCTTGTTTAAGAAAGGAGTCTCTTCTTGAAAAAGCTCAGTTGATGTCAGTGAACTACCCAACCAGAAGCTATTGGTGGTTGGCATACCAAAAGCAAAGATGACATGGTGATCAGTGATGGGCGTTGTTGTCTAATATCATAAGGTAGTAATGGTGATACTTTCAAAATACCTAAGAGTAGAGAATTTCAGAAGACCAGGATTAGTATTGGGTTGATTGTCATAATCAAAAACCTTTGAATTCGGAAGAATAAATAATCTTAAAAGGAAGAAGTGGCAGTACTTATAAGAATCCTTTGCAGATTTAATTTTTAAAGATGTAGCAAATGGAATACAGGACTGGATACCTTGAAGAAAAGATATTTTAAGGTACACAAGCCAAATACTAAATCACAAGCTGAACAAATAAATACACTATTATATTCAATAGGACCTATATCTCATGATGCTATGGCTCACCAAAACATAAAAGAAGGCACAGATACTTTTGATTAAGTTAAACAACCCTTTGGCAATTACTTTAATCTGAGAACAAATAAAATAGTTGAAAGCAAGATTTAACTGAAGAGTTCAACATCTTGGGAGTTTGTAGATAATTCCATTAGTGATCACTGAAGGTTAGAGAAAAACTGAGACAATGGAACTTTGAAATCAGAATTCATAAGAAACAAAATTGTTGTTGAAATTATTGATGAGTCATTGCCTGATTTATTCATCCCAAAAAAGACTCGACTTTGGAGAAACTATTCAAATTGTAATGGAAGCAGAAAACAACAAGAATACAGAGAAGACATGAAAAAAAAGTTTCTCAGGAAAGAGGTAAAATCCATTCAATTTATAAGGGAAAGAGTCACTAAAAAAGCCAACATAAACAGCATGCCAGATAGTGGATATTAAGAGTCAGTGACATTGTTTCCTTTTTTTTAACCTGGTAAGAATGACTGAGATGCACTTCACCAGAACATTATTAAATAAAAGGTGATATTAAGCTACACACGGAGGAAAGGGCAGATGACCAAACATTTGTTCAAAAAAAGATTATAAAACAGTGTCATTAGGATCAGGGAGCGATACAGAGGCACAGAGACTTATAGAGGGAATTCTGGGATTGAATACAGAGGCAGTTAAAGGCACAGCCTTGAGAATGCTCAAAACCAGAACTAAAGGAGTGCAGAGATGTCAAAGGGTCAAAGGGTTATAGTTACATATAGCTAGCAAGGAAAGAGGCCATGAAGTGATTTGAAAACAAAGCTGTATTTAACACTGAGATAATTTGCAGTCATTGATGGTCTATCTCAGTTAACTAAACATGAAGTTAAGTCAGCGTTATGAATGTGGTTGGAACCAACCAGTTCAATACTACATTCAAATTATAAATATTTTAAGGTATTTGAAGTTAGATGCCTTCACTCTAATGTCCTTCACTGCAATATTAATATGATTAACGGAAGTGGACAATTCTCTAAATGCAAACACATCCTCCCACATTCACATTGAATAAGGAATGAACCTTCAAACTCGTGGAAAACAAATTGTTCAATTTGGAATAAAAGGCCTGCTTGTACTGTTTAAACATGATAGTGAGAAGTCCATTGCAAACCGCTGATAAGGTCATTTCACTTTCAAGGCTGACAGTTCCAAACAACCCAGTTAGTCACCATGGGTTTCCACTTTGCTTAGGTTTTAGATTTTTTTAAAATTAGATAACCAAAATACAACAGCGGGAAAGAAAATAATAATCTGGTCTATGTGATTGAATATGCTGACTCATACTTGGGTAATATTCCATGGGCACCTCAGGCCTTTTTTAAAATCCCTTCATGAGATGTAAACATTACTAGAAGGCCAGCATTAATTTCTCATTATTAGATAGGAGAAAAGCTATCCTCCCAAAGTGAATTCAGACAGCAATGACACGAGAGTTAAATTTACACTGTGTCTCAGTCCTATCCTTCAAACCCACTTTTCTGCAAGTTGACTTATATAGTGTTGAAGTATTCAAGCAATTGCTTGAATTTGAAAATGGTTGTAGGACTGATCCCACAGGAACACTCCAGGGATGAAACCTGGGATCTTTTAAATACCACGCCAGCCAGCAGTTGCTAAGCAAGTACATTTTTAATAATAACTAATATGAAGTATAACATTGCACTAATGAATATATGCAAAGGTCATCACAAAGTCTAGCAGACCCTTCAATACTTACCGAATCACACACCTGAATGGGAAACCCCTCCTCAGCACCAATTAAGCTTGTCCCTCATGATACAGCATGCTATCTCATGGATATCCAGTAAGACACCCCTTCAAGCCTACATCTTTGACCAGCCCTTTGGCCATCTAACCTAACATGTCCTTATCTGGCTGTCTTAGTTGGATTTATAATGTTTACTTTTGTTTTCTGCTAAAAGCTTATTTAATTTTGTTGTTGTTGTTGTATAATTCAATTCCCTGACATGATATTCCAGTGTAGCTTATAAGTGAGATATAATGGTCCATCTGTATGAAGAAGATTGGGAAAATATTAATGAAATACTATACTTTTAGAAAGATCATTTTGAAATTGTATGTGAACACGTTTAATAAAGAGCTAAATCAACAAAATGGCTGGCATGTGAAGCCAAAAAAAATTACAAATAGTTAAATATTTGTTAAACAACCAGAACAAATAACCACAACAAGATGTACTCACTAATTCCTGGAAAACAATTATTTTCCTCTATTTTATTTTCATGACACACCAATGTGCACAGGATCCCATGGATAATTCTGTTTGAAGCTTCCTTTGATGTCTAGAGGTGAAAACGCGAAGATAATTTCTCAGCATAGTTTTTTTTAATATTTGTGATGGACCTGTTTAATTCTCTTATGCAATGGAGCTCTCTAGAATTTGAAGATTCAAGCAAGATTACTAATGAAGAGTCTGACATGTTCTGCTTGAAAGCCTAGGACTCCAATCTTGAATGTGCTTGACCCAAGATCATTTCTAAAGTAGATTTCCCATTTCAGGCCCTGGGAGAAAGTGGGGACTGCAGATGCTGGAGAGTCAGAGTCAAAACGCGTGGCGCTGGAAAAGCACAGTAGGTCAGGCAGCATCTGAGGAGCAAGAGAATCAATGTTTTCTGCATAAGCTCTTCATCAGGAATATGGAGGGGGGGAAGGGGGCTGAGAGATAAATCGGAGGGTTGGGGGCTAGAGCTGGGGAGAGGGTAGCTGGGTGGGCAATAGGGGGTAGGTCAGTGGGGAGGTTGGAGCAGATCGGTAGGAATGAAGATGGACATGTTGGACAGGTCATGAGGGTGGTGCTGAGTTGGAGGGCGAGAGGTGGGGACGGGAGATGAAGAAACTGGTGAAATCAATGTTTCATCAGAGGGTTGGAGAGTCTCAAGGTGGAAGATAAGCCATCCAGGTGTTGGGTGGCTTGGATTTGGCAGTGGAGGAGGCCGACGATTTGCATCTCCTTGGCAGAGTGGGAGGTGGAGTTGAAGTGATTGGCCACAGGACAGTGGAGTTGTTTGGTGCATGTGCCCCAGGGATGTTCTCTGAAATGTTCTGTGAGTTGGCGTCCGGTCTCCCCAATGTAGAGGAGACCATATCAAGAGCAATGGACACAGTAGATGTTTTAAGCTCTAGCTTGGAGAAGCTGATCTGCAGTAAAATTGAGACTGCAAGTGACTGTCTTACTTCCTTTGGATGTCTAACACATTGGCAGCATCCTTAATCTGTGTTTAGGCTTATCCATTGCATTCTATTGGAGCACTCCAAATAATAAAAAGTCACCGTGCAAACAAATCTTCACATGTTCTATCTGGTTCCTTTTGCCAATTATTTTAATGCCGAATTCTCTGGTCACCAACCCTCCTGTCAGTCAAAGCAGTGTCTCTCTCTGTGATCGTGATTTTGTGCATCTCTCATAAATCTCCTCAATCTTCTCTGCCCTTGTAGGGAGCAATCAGTTTTACAAATAAATCTACATAACCGAACCTCCTCAAATGTGTTTGAATTTGGAGGTGCCAGTGTTGGACTAGGTTGGACAAGATCAGAAGTCACATGACACCAGGTTGTAGTCCAACAGGTTTATTTGAAATTACAAGCTTCTGAAGCGCTGTGGAGAGAGACTCCACCTGATGAAGGAGCAACCCTTCAAAAGCCTGTGATTTCAAATAAACCTGTAGGACTACAACCTGGTGTCATGTGACTTCTAACATTCTAGAAAATCTTCTCCTTTAGCAGCTGACCAGATCTGGGAACTTGGTTTGTGGAGAAGCATGCTTTGATCTCTTTGTTCCAGCTGATGGATCACTCACTGCTTCCTGCAGCAAAAGCTATCCTTTATGGGAAACAACAATGGGAGAATAGTCACATTTTTCAGTCAGGTTCTCAACTACAGTGATTCTCGGCAGAAATCTAAACTTGACCTCAGGGTTCAGAGTTCCACCTAAAGTCCAACAGCATTAAAATAACATACAAATATTAACATGCTGCTTCAGGCGCTTGTATGAAATTCCTTTCACTGCTCCTTTATTTAAATCAATCATTTATTTATTTTAACAGGGCCAACCATCTGGTAAGGTAACAGACAATGGATTGTACTCCAACACATGATGCTAATATCCGCTCAGCATAATTTCAAGACCATAAAGATTTCCACATGAATTTACTTTAACTGGAATAATTGCCTATCTATACAGTAGAGTCTGGTTCTGCAGTCACAAACCGTTCTGCCTGAGAGTATGTACTATGGTTCAAGCACGATCCACATCAGGCATATGGTATATTGCAACGGAGTCAGTGCCAGTCAGATTATGTCAGGCACATTAGATAAAGTCACTGAAATTGAGCACACTTGTGGCTACCCGCTACGCACTGGCTATACAGAAGGTGACATGGTCCAATGGTGCAGCTGCATGTATTTCCTGTTTATTCAGCAGGTTAAAGGTTACATGTTGTACAACTGTGTAGACTTCCTGTGTATTCAACAGGGTAAGGGTTGAAAATGCCAATCACAATATTTGCCTTGCAATTGTGTAAAGTTATTTTTATCCAGCAGGGTAAGGGTTAAAGGGCCAATATCTGACTTCCTTGCAATTTGCATACCCACCTTGATCCAACAGCTGAGATCTGCTGGAACTTGTACATAAGGGGAGTATTCTGTAAAGTAATTATGGGGTTGGATGAGGAGCTGGGCTTAAGTGAATTCAGCAATCATTACCAATTATGTGGTGCAGGCAATCAAGACTTTAGACATTTAGCACCATCTTCAAAGACACATGCAGTCTTGTATATTAGAACTACACTGACCACCCAACAATCAAATCTGCTTGTGTGTTTTTTTAATTTAGCTCTCCTTGCTTGAATGCTTGGTTTCTTGTTGGGCATGACTCCATGGGTATTGGCTGCTCTCTGGTTCCACATTTAAGTGATCATTGTCCATGTGTAAGACTTGGCAATGAGTAGCACCAGGGCATTTGAAATTTAGGGGCGGTCAACTGCAACCCAATCATCACCTGACATTATATGCACACTAGAGGCAAGAGCACATACACGCAGGCACACAAATGTGTGTACACACACACATGATATCACTGGACAGCAATCAGAACAGAGAACCTAGCCAATTTTTCCTTTTCCAACCCCAGGGCCTCGATGCAAATCTATGTTCAAGCAGCAGGAAAGGTGTTGAGTTCAACTGACTCAGCACAGACTAGAGACTGAGCCTGGGGTCTCTCTTCACCATTTGGCTCAGCAACTCAGTCTGTCAAACTGAGCCACTGGGTAAACTTGAAACAATGCAAGATCAATGTTAATTAGCACAGGCAGCAGTAAATGTTGGAAATCAGTTCCCATCATTGTTGATGTTTAAGCACTTAGATAGATTGTTCGGGCACCACATGGAGCTTCCTGTACAAAATCTGGCACACTTTCAAAGGTATTGTGAGTATTATTATTGATATGATTTAAATTAGAATTCTGTCCCTCTTAATAATAAAAGTACATGAAAACGACAAAAAAAATAAAGAAATTTTGGCCCTTGGAGCTATAGCCACTGTTACTATCGGAACTTCCCTGAAAACAACAGCGGAAAGGCTGTTATTATGTGACAAAAGGCAAGAAAGCTTGCGTTTATATAGCACCTTTCTTGACGTCAGGATTTCCTGAAGCACTTTCCAGGCAATGAAGTACTTTTGTCATGCAAACACTGTTGTCATGGAAGAACTGTAGCAGCCAAACTAGACACTGCTTGGTCCCATAGACTTTGTTGTAAGAGATGTCCACAGCTAGCATTTGGTTATCTTAGGATTTTCTTCAGGTAGATTTGTTGCCCCCTTCTTCCAAACATTTTGCATCAATTTGTTTGGACATGGTGTGATGCATTTCTAGCATAGTTTAGACTTGAATTTAGTTCTTCAGACCCAGAGGTAGGAACACTGCCACTGTGCCGCAGGAGCTCTAGATGTAGATATTTTTCAATCAACCCTATTCAGACATCTTTTGACATACCTCTGGAGCAGGTGGGACTTGAGCCTAAGTTTTCTGACTCAGAGATAGGGGCATTACTACTCTATCACAAGAGACTCTCAAACCTTTCTTTGAATTCTAGTCAATGGGCCTTACTAGTGGTAATTGGTGAAGGATTCAACACGAAGAAGACAACAGGTTTTATGAGGTAAGGGCTAACTAACTACATTGTCACTAGGTAAAGGACTTATTATTTTCTAAGAGGGAATAACTAGCTTCCAAGTTAACCCTTTCCAGACCAACTATCTTATACAACAAATGTCCGTGATATCAACTAGATGATGTATGTTTTGGTGATTGCTTGAGGGATGAATGTTACTCAGGCCATATGATTGAACTCAGCCCCCTCTTCCTCAAAATCATGTTGTGAGTTCTTTTATGTCCCTTCAGGAAGGCAGACAGTATCTTGATTTAAGGCTTATCTAAAAGACGGCATCTCCATTAGTATTTCCTCATTACTCCCATAGCAGAGAGCGGCGGGAGCTGGGCGGAAGTGAAGTCAGAGCGCAAAACCGGTCGGGAAGGTAAATGATTGTTATTTAAGAACTTACCTCGACGCCAACGGTCTTTTTGTAACAGAGAGCGGCGGGAGCTGGGCGGAAGTGAAGTCGGAGCACAACGCCAGTCGGGAAGGTAAGTGATTGTTATTTGAATGGAAAAGGAACCCAAGACACTACACGTGTAGTGTCTCCCACCCTCCCTCCTCCTCTAACCTAAAAAAAAGGTAAGCTACTTAGTGTTCTTGTTTTGGAGACTAAGTATAGAGTTATGGCAGTGCAGGCAGTGGAATGTTCCTCCTGCAGGGGTGACCACTGATGCTCCTGCTGACTTCATCTGCAGGAAGTGCAGCCACTCCAGCTCCTCACAGACCACGTTAGGGAACTGGAGCTGGAGTTGGATGAACTGAGGATTATTCGAGAGGCTGAGAGGGTGATAGATAGAAGCTACAGGGACATAGTTACGCCAGAGAATAGAGGTAGCTGGGTAACAGTTAGAGGTGGGAAGGGGAGGAAGCAGGCAGTGCAGCGATCCGCTGTGGTTATTCCCCTCAACAATAAGTATACCGCTTTGGATACTGTTGGTGGGGGAAACAGCCTAGCAGGGGTAAGCTGCAGTGACCGGTTCTCTGGCACGAGGTCCGGCTCTGAGGCTCAGAAGGGAAAGGGGGAGAGGAGGAGAGCGCTAGTTGTAGGAGACTCTATAGTTAGAGGGACAGACAGGCGGTTCTGTGGACATGGGCGAGACTCTCGGTTGGTTTATTGCCTCCCGGGTGCCAGGGTCCGAGATGTCTTGGACCGTGTCTTCAGAATCTTTAAGGGGGAGGGTGTGCAGCCAGAAGTCGTGGTGCACATTGGCACCAACGACATAGGTAGGAAGAGGTGTGGGGAGGGTATTCAGGAGCTCAGGGAGTTAGCTGGAAGCTAAAAGCTAGGACAGACAGCGTCGTCATCTCTGGGTTGTTGCTGTTGCCACGTGACAGTCAGGGCAAGGAATAGGGAGAGAGTGCAGATGAACACGTGGCTGCAAGGATGGTGTAGGAGGGAGGGCTTCAGGTATTTGGACAATTGGACTGCATTCTGGGGAAGGTGGGATCTGTACAAGCAGGACGGGTTGCACCTGAACCAGAAGGGCACCAATATCCTGGGAGGTAGGTTTGCTAGCACTCTTCGGGGGGGCTTATACTAATTTGGCAGGGGGATGGGATCCGGACTTGTAGTCCAACAAGTAGGTTAGCTGTTTTTCAGGATGTCCAAGAATGTAGGGAAGCTGTGGAGAAGGTAGCACTGACAGGGAATACTTGCGGACACAGAGATGGGTTCAAGTGTGTATACTTCAACGCAAGGAGCATCAGAAATAAGGTGGGTGAACTTAAGGCGTGAATTGGGACCTGGGACTACAATGTTGTGGCCATCACAGAAACGTGGATAGAAGAGGGACAGGAATGGTTGTTGGAGGTTCCTGGTTACAGATGTTTCAGTAAGATTAGGGAGGGTGGTAAAAAAGGAGGGGGTGTGGCATTGCTAATTAGAAATGGTATAATGGCTGCAGAAAGGCAGTTCGAGGGGGATCTGCCTTTGGAGGTAATATGGGCTGAAGTCAAAAATAGGAAAGGAGCAGTCACCTTGTTGGGTGTTTACTATAGGCCCCCCAATAGCAGCAGAGATGTGGAGAAACAGATTGGGAAACAGATTTTGGAAAGGTGCAGAAGCCACAGGGTAGTAGTCATGGGCGATTTCAACTTCCCAAATATTGATTGGAAGCTCTTTAGATCAAGTAGATTGGACGGGGCAGTGTTTGTGCAGTGTGTCCAGGAAGCTTTTCTAACTCAGTATGTAGATTGTCCGACTCAGTATTGGATTTGGTACTCGGTAACGAACCAGGACAAGTGATGGGCTTGTTAGTGGGTAAGCATTTTGGTGATGGTGACCACAATTCTGTGACTTTCACCTTAGTTATGGAGAGAGATAGGCGCATGCAACAGGGTAGGTTTTACAACTGGGGGAAGGGTAAATACGATGCTGCAAGACAGGATCTGAGGAGCATAAGTTGGGAGCATAGGCTGTCAGGGAAGGATGTCATTGAAATGTGGAACTTTTTCAAGGAACAGATACGACGTGTCCTTGATATGTATGTACCTGTCAGACAGGAAAGAGATGGTTGTGTGAGGGAACCTTGGTTGACGAGGGAGGTTGAATGTCTTTTAAAGAGGAAGAAGGAGGCTTACATAAGGCTGAGGAAACAAGGTTCAGACAGAGCGTTGGAGGGATACAGGATAGCCAGGAGGGAGCTGAAGAAAGAGATTAGGAGAGCTAAGAGAGGGCATGAAAAATCTTTGGCGGGTAGGATCAAGGATAACCCCAAGTGAGAAACATGAGAATGACGAGAACCAGGGTAGATCCGATCAAGGAGACTGTGTATTGAGTTGGAAGAGATAGGAGAGGTCTTGAATGAGTACTTTTCTTCAGTATTTACAAATGAGAGGGACCGTATTGTTGAAGAGGAGAGTATGAAATGGACTGGTAAGCTAAAAGAGATCCTTGTTAGGAAGGAAGATGTGTTGGGCATTTTGAAAAACTTGAGGATAGACAAATCCCCCGGGCCTGACGGGATATATCCTAGGATTATGTGGGAAGCAAGAGAGGAAATTGCAGAGCCGTTGGCAATGATCTTTTCGTCTTCACTGTCAAAGGGGGTGGTACTAGGGGACTGGAGAGTGGCGAATGTTGTGCCCCTGTTCAAAAAAAGGAATAGGGATAACCCCGCGAATTACAGGCCAGTTAGTCTTACTTCGGCGGAAGGCAAAGTAATGGAAAGGGTACTGAGGGATAGGATTTATGAGTATCTGGAAAGACACTGCTTGATTATGGACAGCCAGCACGGATTTGTAAGGGGTAGGTCTTGCCTTACAAGTCTTATTGAATTCTTTGAGGAGGTGACCAAGCATGTGGATGAGGGTAGAGCAGTGGATGTAGTGTACATGGATTTTAGTAAGGCATTTGATAAGGTTCCCCATGGTGGGCTTATGCGGAAAGTCAGGAGGCATGGGATAGTGGGAAATTTGACCAGTTGGATAGAGAACTGGCGAAGCGGTCGAAGTCAGAGAGTGGTGGTAGATGGTAAATATTCAGCCTGGAGCCCAGTTACAAGTGGAGTTCCGCAGTGATCAGTTCTGGGTCCTCTGCTGTTTGTAATTTTTATTAATGACTTGGAAGAGGGAGTCAAAGGGTGGGTCAGTAAATTTGCAGATGATACGAAGATTGGTGAAGATTGGATAGTGAGGAGGGCTGTTGTCGGCTGTAAAGGGACTTTGATATGATGCAGAGCTGGGCTGAGGAGTGGCAGATGGAGTTCAACCCTGTCAAGTGTGAGGTTGTCCATTTTGGAAGGACAAATACAGAGTTAATGGTAGGGTTCTTAGTAAGGTGGAGGAGCAGAGGGATCTTGGAGTCTATGTTCATAGCTCTTTGAAAGTTGCCACTCAGGTGGATAGAGCTTGTAAGAAGGCCTATGGTATATTAGCGTTCATTAGCAGAGGGATTGAATTCAAGAGTCGTAATGTGATGTTGCAGCTGTACAGGACCTTGGTAAGGCCACATTTGGAGTACTGTGTGCAGTTCTGGTCGCCTCACTTTAGGACAGATGTGGAAGCTTTGGAGAGGGTGCAGAGGAGATTTACCAGGATGTTGCCTGGAATGGAGAATAGGTCGTACGAGGATAGGTTGAGAGTGCTAGGCCTTTTCTCATTGGAACAGCGAAGGATGAGGGGTGACTTGATAGAGGTTTATAAGATGATCAGGGGAATAGATAGAGTTAACAGTCAGAGACTTTTTCCTCGGGTACAACAGAGTGTTACAAGGGGACATAAATTTATGGTGAAGGGTGGAAGGTATAGGGGGGATGTCAGGGGTAGGTTCTTTACCCAGAGAGTGGTGGGGGCATGGAATGCACTGCCTGTGGGAGTGGCAGCGTCAGAATCATTGGTGACCTTTAAGCGGCAATTGGATAGGTACATGGATAGGTGCTTAAGCTAGCACAAATGTTCGGCACAACATCATGGGCCGAAGGGCCTGTTCTGTGCTGTATTGTTCTATGTTCTATGTTCTACTGTGCCAGGAGTGATAGCCTAGGCATATGCTGATGTCTCTAGATTGGGACCTTGAATCCATGTTCTGCTGCCTCTGAGCTGACACTTCGGATCAACAACAAGGAAACTATCTTTTTGCATAAAAGGGTGAGAGGCTAGAGAACACAGTCCCAGAATTCCCGAGTGAAGCTGATGTCATGTCAACTTTTACATGCAGGTCAGGTCTGTGTTTGAAAAGGAGTAAGAGGAACATGGACCAAGGTAGGCTTATGGTCAAAGGACTGTTGCTCAGATGGAGGTTAAATGCAAACATGTGTGTTAGAGGTAGGGATTAGCAAATGGCCTGTTTACATGTGTTTGTCATTCCAATAACAAAGCCTACCAGATGAGCATTCTGAAACCTGAACAATGTGCACCTCTGTTTATAATCCTCTTCTGACCCCAGGCATTACATACTTCCATAAATCTCCCCATACTCTAATCTATCAGCATGCATATTCCCAACTTGACACTACTCCATGTAGAGTGTAGGTTTGTGTGGTATTTGCACATCCCTATAATTAATAATACTTCATGTGCACAGTGTGACCCTTTACTCTTGAACTAAATCAAGATAGACTGCAACAACATGAGGAGGATTATACAATTACATTCTACTCCATTAAACTGGGGATAAAATCCCGTCATTTATGATAAACTGACAACCATTAAAGAAAAGAATAACCCAGGTCCCTTTTGTGGTCAATTGAAATTATAATTTTTAATATTTTTCAAAAACTATTGACATTTTGGATAAAACATTACAGAGTAATGTAACTCCATTGCGAAACAAAGAAATCAGAGAAACTATGGGCAGATGTTTATAGTGAAGGGGAACTTGTTCAAGTGACAGAGTCCATGCTGGAATTGGCATCACAGCAGTCTGTG
This sequence comes from Chiloscyllium plagiosum, assembly GCF_037043375.1. Lineage (NCBI taxonomy): Eukaryota > Metazoa > Chordata > Chondrichthyes > Orectolobiformes > Hemiscylliidae > Chiloscyllium > Chiloscyllium plagiosum. Next base: position 17,948,118 of record NW_028270153.1, on the reverse strand, counting down.
TAACAATCAACTTCAATTGAGCTTGAGGAAGACAAATGGGCTGAGCCTGTTGAGTCCACGGGTTGGTCATCGCCTTTCAGGTTTCTGAATCACTTATTAGCAGTGGTGATGAGCACTGAGGGACATTAAAGTGTACCTGTGTGCTGAGTGGGATCTGCCTTAACTCACACTCAAACCCTCCTGGGGAAACTGCTGCTGCATTAACTGAGGCTTTGAAGACAAAAGCACGGAACGAGGTTTGATGTGCAACCAGCTCTCACAAGGCTGCTTCCCTTCAAACCACCTTTAAATAAATTGGAACTGAGCTCCCTCGTCCTGACAAGCCTCCTGTGAAGCTTGACTGAAAAGAACCAGTGACCCTTTTCAAAGCATTTGAGCGCCTCACTCTTCAAACCAATTTTACTTTTCTTTTTAAAAAAACACTCCACCAAAACAAATGAAGCACAAAAAAAATCCAAGTGATGATAAATGGAGACATAATTGGCAGGACTGTGTTGTTTCAGAACAATTAGCTTGTGCATTACTTATGCATAAACTAATTTGACACATGTAAAAAATTCATCATCAATTAAAACCCATGTTGTATTTATTTAATTTGACCTGTCTGATTTATGGCAATGGAATTCAATACTCTTTTAGGAAGTGAGAATGTCTTTCTGCACTTTACAAGTTGAAATGGTATGTTTCTGATAGAAAGTGCAGCTAAATGCATACCAGTACTTTAGTAACTTTTCAATTTCAGTGGGCATTTTATAAGATAACTTTGAAATTTTAAATGAATGTTTGCAATCATTAGACTTTTGCTGACATCTTTATTCTGCTACAATCCATCAACTTGGCATCCCCTCTTGACTCTCAGGATATTAGCTTATACTCTAACCTGTTACTTCAGTTCAATTCCAAGGGAGTATTCTATTGTTTTTAGCTTAAATGGAGGCCCCCATCAGTCTGATCAGGTGAATGTTAAAAAAATCCCTCTTCAAAGGAGAGCAGGGAGTTTTTGTGTCCTGGCCAACATTCATCACTAACCCAACATCACCAAATGTAATCTTCTCCTGGTTGTTTATGGGACGTCGTCGAGGGCAAACTTACTGCTGTATTTATCTGTATTATAATAATGAACAAATTTCAATCGCATTTCATTGGTGCACTTTAGGGTATTCTAAAGACTTGAAAGGCATTTTACAAATTGCATATTCTATGTTTTTTTTGGACCTTCTGTTTTTTCTGTCCTAAATTCTGGGTTACCATTCCACACATGTTAACATGTGACTATTCTATGTATATTAGTTTTATAGACACCTATTAAACATTGAGAACATCAGAGTTAAACCTCATTCAGCTGGTGAAGACTTTTTGCCATTATCCCCGTGAAAGATTGAAGTTGCATCTTGTGCTTTTGTGTAGAGCATTCAAATCAATTGCAGGTTGAGGTCCAGTGGAGGTCAGTGCCTCAATGCCTGGGACCTTCCTGACTGACAGAGCACAATATGACGTGTGTATGAATAAACAGATTACTAAATTATTTCAATCTCACATGGTTTGGCAAGTTGTGGCCAAATCTGGTTCTCTTTTATACTCAAAGTTTGTGAGAAGATTTGTAGCTCGGGTGCTCATTGCTGTGGTTCTGTTCGCCGAGCTGGAAGTTTTTGTTGCAAACATTTCGTCCCCTGTCTAGGTGACATCCTCAGTGCTTGGGAGCCTCCTGTGAAGCGCTTCTGTGGTGTTTCCTCCGGCATTTATAGTGGCCTGTCCCTGCCGCTTCCGGTTGTCAGTTTCAGCTGTCCGCTGTAGTGGCCGGTATATTGGGTCCAGATCGATGTGTTTGTTGATGGAGTTTGTGGATGAATGCCATGCTTCTAGGAATTCCCTGGCTGTTCTTTATTTTGCTTGCCCTATAATGGTAGTGTTGTCCCAGTCAAATTCATGTTGCTTGTCGTCTGCGTGTGTGGCTACTAGGGATAGCTGGTATACTCTTTTATACTGTTGTCTTATTCACAAAATTGCGCCTAATATCCCTTGTTTCTCTCATTCATTTCCTAAGCTGTTGACAATTGGTAAAAATTCATCACATGCAGTGGCACAGAATGGTTGGTATGAAATGGGCAGCTGGTTTTACAGACTGCCTGCTATTCAGTTCTAACACAATCAATGAAGTAAATCTAAGGTGCTGCATATATAGAACTGGCAACCAATAAAATATATTTGCAGTCACTTCCCACGATAAACCTTGAATCGTGAGCTTTCTTCTTGGCACTTGTGTAAACTAAGATATAAAATCCATGGAATTAACCCATAAACAAAATCTCCATTTGTTCTCCATTCACAAGGGACCCCAAAAACCGTTAGTAAAAGTAGCCCAATAATATTAAGTATGTACAAACTTGTATATTGCAATTAGGAGAAAAAGATTGTACATAACAGAACAAATGAGTAGCGTCACCCCTTCTGGTTTAGAGATTGGTTTAAGATGAGCTCACTATCATTACTGGAAAATGAGGAGGAGAGGAAAGGCTAGTTTGTGTCATGAGGGTCCATAATATCAGTGCTCCTCTTCCTTGGCCCATGAAACTTTTTAAAATACACTGCCATAATGACACGGATAAATATGATGCAAGGTTGGGCTCACAAATAGGTTGAGAGTAACTAGGAAATGTTTGATATTTGTCATATATTTTCTGCTTCTCCAAAATGTGCTACAGACACAAAGCATGTATCTATTATAAGCTTTCCAAACATATTGCAAGAAGGCTGTTTTTGGACATCTGCAAGAACAACCAGGGTTATTCATTGAGCTTATCAGAGTTGTTTGTATCTATGAGACCACATAACCATAGGGTGTAAAAAGAATCACTGTGCATGTTTTCATCACTTCAGCTGGTCCTGACTTCAGCTGGTCAGGTCTCAAGGTCTGGAATGCCCTCCAAGAAACTTTCTTTCCTTCTTCAGGACACTCCTTCTTTGACCAAGCTTTTAGTCACCTATTCTAATACCCTGCGTATCAAGTGTTTGGTGTCAAATGTTGCTTGACAGCATTCTTGTGGAGCAACGCGGGAGGTTTTGCTATGTTAAAGAGGTGCAATAAAAATACAAGTTGTTACCCAGTACTAAAGACACTAACACCAAATGCATTGACTTCAAGCATTAAAGAGCAGACCAAATGAAACTCAGCATATTTGTACATTATAAAGCAATGCCTGCAATAGTTAACACATTCTGTGATAATAAATATGTACTTTTAATTTAATTTTCTGCTAAACACATAATGGAAAATGTTTTGTAGTGTGAAAGCCTCTAAACAAGGTTCAGTACCAAAACTTGAATTTGCCACTTGACATGATGTCAGCATGGGATCAATGAGCAATCAGCAAATACAGTTCCTATTGGGAATTGGATGCAACTATCTTGAGCTCTGAAAGATACTCTGATGCTCAGCCTTCCAACATCCTCAACATATGCTCCATCCTGAGCCCCAGGTTCCCATTGTTTCTCTCACTCAAAATGTTTTCTAATATTTTGCTCAATGATAACTACAATCTTTCTTTTAAATAAATTTGACTTAGCTAAAGACATATAGGTTGAAAATGCTTCTTGCTTTTAATTTTACAAGAACAGTAAAAACATGTGACATTCAGCAGAAGAGACTGCGGAATAGTTAACACTCAGTGACTTGTAAATTTGAAGTAAGACAATATTTTGCAAACTTATATGTAAAATGTCGTTCAGTGAGGAGCAGACAGCTGCCAATTCTGTAACAAATATATCACGTTAGTGAAGCTTAAAAGATATTATGATCATAAAAAAGGAGTAATATTAGCCCATGCAATCTTTCATAATTTCTTGTCAACTTTATGGTGGATTTTATCTGTTCATTATTATGGCAAAATTGTAATTGTGTTCTTCATATTCAAGTTTGCTACAAATAAGGATATCTTCTTCCATTATCAGTTGAATAACACTGACTTTCTGAGCAAATGAAAGTCCATTGACCTGAAATTATAATACTGTTTTTCTAATTACAGATGCAGCCTAACCTGCTCAATATTTCCATTATCTTCTACTTTAATTTGTATCTATTGAGATGTGTCTACCTCTTCAGCTATACATGCAGTTTTGATTTTCCCTGTACCTTTGACTGTTGATGTATCTTTTTAAGAAGACAACATTTCACCGAATAATTGCCTTAAAGGGGATAATTGGTGTGAGGAGTTGGAGTGCAATAAATGGCATTAAAGGCAGTCCAGCAAAATATTTTACCTAGAAAACATCATAATCACACATAATTACACACAAACACATTAAATCTCACATTTGCACATGCACAAATATGCACAGAATCGCACATACAAAAGTATACACACCTTCCTCCTCATATATTTAGACACATGAATCCTCATGTTCAAACACTCTCTCATACATATCGATAAACAAAGATATTGGAATTCTGGTCTTCCATACTTATAAATATGTGGAAATACGGAATGTCCCCCTTAATGATTTCACAGAAAGGGAACAGATCCTTTAAGTGGACAGGATTGTTTGTAACTTGGAAAAGATTCCTCATGAAAACAATACCCATCAGCAGGTCAAACAGAAGGCAACATTTGGCAACTCAAGAGTAGGAGGCTCAGCTAAGTTTAGCATCCCATAAGTGCAATATTAACACTCAAGACTCTCGGGGTGGGTAGGGTTATGGCAGGAGGTATACAGCCTTGATTATCACAGGTTGTCTCTCAATGGGGATGAGAATTCTAAGCTTCTGTAAAAGGACTTTGGTGTGCTACTGATTATTGGTGATATGATTGAGATAGCCTGGTGAGGGATTTTTGATTCACTAAGATATAGTTCCATAGTGCGAAAATCAAAGGAATAACTTGGTTACTGGAGAAGAAGAGAGGATGAGGAAAGTAGCTTTTGGTTTGAAAGATTCCGAGATTCCCCGTTGAGAGAGAGAGAGAGGACTCAGTGCAAGTTTGATCTGCTTTAACACACACTAGCACTTGAAAATCACTCTATTTGACACATTTCTCTGGTGCTAAATGGTTGGATTTGCTTGGGCAAAAACAGGAGCCTAGGGGAATGTGAAAATTATATCCATAATTTGAACTGACATGAGATACTAGATGAATAAGAGAAGCTGGCAGAGAAAGACAGAAAATTCTACTCGCCTCTGAGCTCAGCTCATAACAGCAGTAAGTCATTTGGTGCTTTGGATCAAATGGAAAAATCTCTGAAAGGTCACTGAGTGAGGATGACCTGAATTCCATGGGTTTAACTTGATTTCATTTGTGTGTATTTCACTTACATAGAAAATTGGTCACAAGGTGAGACATTTTAAAATCTAATTTAACTGCTGCTGCCTATTCTGTTGAAGAGCAGATATTTTACAACTAACAATTGCACCTTGATTGGTTATTCAAATGTAGTTTTTTTTTCTGCTGAGCTGCCGCTATGTAAAATAAATAATTGGTGTTTCCTCTTTGAATTGAGATTATTGGATTGGGCTTGGGGTGGGTGAGGAGAAGGCATGGGTGAAGCACTCACAATGCACAAGAGATTAAGTGGAGTGGGGTAGGGGAGGGGTATAGTGTCAGAAGAAATAAGAAACTGTAGAGATGAATTTGAGCTACTTGAGTTCTAAGCACCAGAATTCCCACCCTCTATGTTCAGCTCCATCTCACGTGCTTCTTAAAACCTACCCCTTTTATCAAGATTTTGTACAGCTCCTTATTTTGTTCTGGCACACCTGTGAAGCATTCTGGGATGTGTTACTATGTTAAAGGCACTTTATCAGTAAATGTTGTTGTTGAGATGTTCAGCAGTCCTTTCTGAGTCAAAATTTGAATATGCTCCTATACATTTCTCACTGTTTTCTACGCTATGTAGATCTGGTTTTAACATGTGCAACTGCTGCTGCTCATTGTATCGTTGTCATTGTTGTAATAATACAGGATTTGACAGAACATGGAGTTAACCGAACATATTGCAGACCCTTCATAATACTGCAGCTTTTTTGAATGATGAAGGATAAAGCAGCTTACCATAATGTATGCACTGAGCTCAAAGTTCAGTTACAAAGATATGCTTTTGTGACCAGGGAGAAATAGATACCAACAAGGCAGTGCCAAAATGATGGCCCTCCATCATTAATACCTCATAACTATGCAATTATTTCCATCTTAACAAATGCTCCAATCTGTAAGTTACGATCTTCAGCAAGCTGGGATGGTCATTTAACCTCAAAAGTTTATTTCACTAAGGGTAGACTACACATGAACATTTAATTCAGGAGCAGAACCAGCCTGCTCAGATCCATAGGGCTGTTCTATGATTTGATAAAATTAAAAATCACACAACACTAGGTTATAGGCCAACAGGTTTATTTGGAAGCAATAGCTTTCAGAGTGCTGCTCCTTCATCAGGTGGTTGTAGAGTATAAGATCATAAGACACAGAATTTATAGCAAAAGATTACCATGCCATATAGTGATATATTGAACAAACCTGGATTGTTAAGTCTTTTATCTTTTAAAATGCAGGTTTCAGTTCTTCATCCGGAGGCTCACTGATGTTGTTACCTTGTATGGTGACGAAGCGTCTGAAAATGAACCTCCCTGCTTAGCGAGCAAACCTACATCCAGAGGTTTCAGTTCATTAATATTTAAATCCCAAACTTCGTTTAAGTCATCTTCTCGAGATAACTTAAGGTTTTATAAAAGAAGGTGACATCTCAGCTCAGACAATGCATTAAAGGTGTGATGTCAGAGTCTGTTTGTATCCCAATCTTGAGTCAGACTGGTTCTATTTCCAAAGTAGAATTTACAAAATATTACATCGATTGCCTGCCTGCATTGGCTGCCTGCAGATTGTGCATTTTTTGAGCAAAATCAAATGTATCTGCGAATATAATTTTGCAAATACAAATTTACCCCATAGACTTGTATGTGTGTGTGCATGCATGAGTGAGAGCGAGAGAGACAGAGAGAGAGAGAGAGAGAGAATGTGCGTGAGAGTGTGAGTGCACATGACAGAATGTGTTTGCATGTGTGAAAGCTTGGTAAAATGTGTGTGTGGTGTGATGAAGTATAAGCCTGTGAGAGGATGTGTGCGTGGGTGTGAGCGTGAGGGGTGTATGTCTGTGTGTATGGCCTCAACTGGGTTAATGTCACACTACAGGTGACTTCACTACACCATACACTCTTTCTCACACACACAAGCACACACACACACTCTTACATACTCACACACTCACACAGACCCTCTCTCATACAGACACTCTCTCTTATACACACACCCACAAACCCCTTCCCACACTCAAATCCACGCCCTCACCCTCTCACAGGCTTATACCTGTAATCCAGATTTGTTCAATACATCACTGTATCACACTGCAATCTTTTGCTATCAATTTTGGGTCTTATGATCTTATACTCCACAACCACCTGATGAAGGAGCAGCGCTCCAAAAGCTAGTGGAGCTTTTATGTTGGACGATAAACCTGGTGTTGTGCGATTTTTAACTTTGTCCACCCAAGTCCAACACCGGCTCCTCCACATCATCATTTGATAAATTCATTGTGAGCTTTGTGGCTTCAACTCAACTTTTCTGACCAGCCCCTACACCCTTTGACTCCTCTGTTAATCAAGAACTTCCAAAATCAACTTTAAAAGTGTTCAATGACCCTGCTTCCACTTGTCACCAAGGAAGCAAACTCCACCAACTATCAAGAAAAGATTTCAACAAGAAAAGATTTCAACTCCTGCTGCAGACTGACACCAACTCCTTTTCTTCTTCCTCTGTTAAATAAGCCAACTACTTCCAACAAATGTTATCAAAGCTATTGAATTTAGTAATCTTTCTGTTTTAGGCACGCAATAAGCAACCTGGCATAACATTGACTTCTTTGATTTACTTACAGGTACTTAGTCATTTCTGTCCAGTGTGCATGGTTAATTAAATACAGAATCTAGAATGGTGACGGATCAGTGGTAGACTTAAGGTTGTGTATTCAAGTCCTGTTCCAAAGACTTAACAATGCAGTACGGAGGGAACACTGCACTGTCAACAACACCATCTTTCTTACTGAAGAGAAAACAAAAGGTCTTCTGAGGTGGATCTAAAAGGCTCTGTGACACTGCTTGATGAAGAGCAAGCCAATTCTCAACCATTATGTAGCATTGCATTGTATGTGTGTGCTGTTATAAAGGCCACCCTTAATTGTCCTTCAACTGAGTGGCTCATCTGGCCATATCAAGCACTTAATTAAGAGCCCACATATGCATTCACATGTAGTCCTGATCTGGTAAGGATGACAGATTTCCTTCCTTGAAGGATATTAGTGAACCAGAGCATTTGCCTGGGGGACTAGATTAGGAGACCAATTGTACCCTATTACCAAGAAACACAGAAACTCTACAGTGCAGAGATAGGCCATTCAGCCCATTGAATCTGCATTAACCCTCCAAAGAGCATCCCACCTAGACTAACACCCAGCCCTATCCCAGTTAGCCTGCATTTACCATGGCCAATCCACGTAGCCTGCACTCTGGATGCTATTGGGCTATTTAGTATGGCCAATCCACCTAACCTGCACATCTTTGGACTGTGGGTGGAAACCAGAGCACCCAGCAGCAATCCATACAAACTTCACGCAAGCAGTCGTTCAAGGCTGGAATCGAACCTGGGTCTCTGGCACTGTGACACAGCAGTGCTAACCACTGAGCCACCATGTCTATGCTACCTCCTCTCCCTGGTGTTCTCTCACAAAGCAGGAAGTAACATCTCCTACATTTCTGACCCTGATTGGGATTTAGGTGTGGCTGACATTGCAGGCAAGCTGTTACACACATTTCTAACACAAGGGCCAAAAGAGAGAGACTCTTCCTTCTCCTGGCTCAGCAATACATTAAATACAACAAATCATGAAGATTGCCTGTTTAAATTTAAGATCCAAATGCACCAAAGGTCAGATGAAGTAGCTTGAGGAGGCTTTGTCTGGGAATAAAAGAATAGAATCAAGAGAGTGGTGCTGGAAAAGCACAGCAGGTCAGGCAGCATCTGAGGTGCAGGAAAATCGATGTTTCGGGCAAAAGCCTTTTATCAGGAATGAGGCTGGGAAACTTGGGGGTGGAGAGGTAAATGGGAAGGGAGTGGGGCTGGGGGCAAGGTAGCTGAGAATGCAATAGGTGGGTGGAGGTGGGCGGAAAGGTGATAGGTTGGAGGGAAGGGTGGAGTGGAGAGGTGGGAAGGAAGATTAATAGGTGGGACAGCTCATGAAGGCAGTGCTGAGCTGGAAGGTTGGAACTGGGGTAAGGTGGGTGGAGGGGAAATAAGGAAACTGGTAAAATCCACATTGATGCTCTGGGGTTGGAGGGCCCCCAGGCAGAAGATAAGGCTCTCAGTTACCTTCCCCCAGCCCCAATGCCACCCCCCCCCCCCCCCCCCCCATTTATCTCTCCACCCCAAGGCTCCCAGCCTCATTCTTTATGGGGGGCTTTTGCCTGAAACGTCGATTCTCCTGCCCCTCAGATGCTGCCTGACCTGCTGTGCTTTTCCAGCACCAAACTCTCAACTCTGATCTCCAGCATCTGCAGTACTCATCTAATAAAAGAATTGGCTTTATTCTTCACATGGGGAAATGGTGGCAAGTTAGCAGGGTGGAAATATTACTGGGCTAGCAATCCAAAACACTCAGGTCAACACTGAGAGGGACACAGGTTCAAACCCAACCATAGTAGATGGGGAAATCTGGATTGAATAAAGTCTACTGCAAATTACAGCTCACCAAACAGCAGAGGACTGAGGAAGGGTAGACAGAGAGAAAGAAGAAGCAAATTCCAAACATCTAAACATATCCCAGACTTGTTTTAGTGGAGAAGGAGACACAAAAACTGCAGATGCTGGAATCCAAAATAGTCAGGCAGGAGGCTGGAAGAACACAGCAAGCCAGGCAGCATCAGAAGTGGAGAAGTCAACGTTTCAAGTGTAACCCTTCTTTGGAACTGGGAGGTGAGCGTAGGGGGAGCTGCAGATAAAGGGGGAGGCAGGGGGAGGGTGGTGAAGTGGGGATAGGTGGAGGGAAGACTACAAACCTTAAAAGGTGAGACAGAGGTTCACCTGCCTCTTATCCAACCTAGTTTACTGCATCAGGTGCTCCCGATGTGGTCTTCTCTACATCAGGGAGACTGAATGTAAACTTAGGGAATGGTTCAATGAGCATCTCAGCCGGGCCCGCAGGGAATGACCAGGCCTCCCAGTCACTGCCCATTTTAATTCCCTTTCCGACATGACCATCCTTGACCGCTTCCATTGCCACAAAGAACCTAACCACAAATTGGAGGAACAACACCTCATCTTCCGTTTAGGCAGCCGACTCAAAATTGAGTTCTCCAATTTCAAATAACCTCCTTTCCCATCCCCCCAACTCCCTTTCCTGCCCCTCCCCCTCCCTGTTATTCCTCCCTGCCACCTACCAAACCCATTCCTCCCATTGACCAACCAGGTCTTAGCCTCTGCCTGTCTTCACTTATCCTCACTTTACCAACTTGCCTCCACCTCCCCCTTTATCTGCAGCTCCCCCCACACCCACCCTCAATCCTGAAGAAGGGTTACTCCGGAAATGTGACTTTTCCACCTCCTGATGCTGCCTGGCTTGCTGTGTTCTTCCAGCTTCTTGCCTATCTTCCTCAATGGAGAAAGAGGCCATTTTGGCCCTTTGCATCTGCACCAGTTCTCTGAGCTCTTTAATATAGTGCCACTCTCCTACCTTTTTCTCATAACCTTCCCCCATTATTGATGGTTCAGTAATTATCAATACTCATTTGAAAGCTACAATTGAACCTGCCTCCACCACACTTGAGTACATTCCAGAATCCTACATAAATGCTTTATGAAAAAGCATTTTCTTTCCTTGCATTTAGTTATTTTGCAGAACAATTTAAAACTGCTGGGTCTCAATCCTTTTACAAGTGGGAATGGTTTCTCACTATTTACTCTGTCCAGACCCCTCATGGTTTTGAATACTTCAACAAAACCTCCTCTTAGCCTTCTCCTCTGCAAAGAAAACTGTCCCAACTTCTCTCATCATTCCTCATGACTGAAATGTCTCAACCCTGTAACTATTCTTTGAATATGTATAAATAATATATAAATATTTATGTAACATATCAATGAATATAGGCAGGGTATGGCTCATTCAGATGGCAAATAATGAGAGTTGACACAAGTTGTATGAGTCAATCCATTTTTTGGTTGTGATAGCTCATAGTTGCAAGATGATTGATCTGAGTGGTATCCCACAAGATGTATACCTATTTGTCTCTTTTTTAATGTACAGAGTGCCTACGATCATCTGAGCTCTAAAACTATTTAGTGTCACTTAAATCCTGATGTAATCACTGCAATAGCAGATAGATGACAAAAGGCACATACAAAATTGGCCAACACTAGGTTATAGTCCAAGCACTAGCTTTTGGAGCGCTGCTCCTTCATCACAACCACAACCACCTGATGAAGGAGCCATGCTCCGAAAGCTAGTGTTTCCAAATAAACCTGTTGGACTATAACCTGGTATTTTGTGATTTTTAACATAGTACACCCAGTCCAACACCGGTTCCTCCAAACCAAAGCTATTAGAGCTCATTTGCCCAGTCAAACCTGCTCTGTCACATTATGAGATCATGATTGGTCCAATCATGACCTCCACCTTCTGGCCCACCCATAACCCTTGATTTTCAAGGGATTTAATGGTGTAGGAAGAAAATGAGGTCACAGAGTCAGATGATGAGCCATGATTGTACTAAATGGCAGGGCAGGCTTGGAGAGCCAAACATCCTACTCCTGCTAATATTTCTATATTCTCTGTCTACGTCTTCAACATAGATGAAAAATTTGTCAAACTCAGGTGGCAGAGTTGCCAAAGAGAAACATCTGGAGACCTTTTGAAGTGACAGTGTACGGACTGGGAGAAACTCAATGGTCAGTCAGATAGGTTTGAGTTGAAGGCAGTTTCAATCAATAGAGACTGAAAATCTCTAGGATATTTTTTGTCCTACAAGACTCACTTTCATGTAAGGCAGAGCACACTGCATTTGAGCCGTTGGGGAAGTTTTGTTTTTCTGTCCAAACGTGATTTCAAATGTATTTTCGGTAAATGCACTTCCCACAAACGCAAAATAAAATTTCAGTACAATCCTTTGAGATTACTGATTTACGGAGGTCACTAAAGCAACTGACAGCTCATCGAGGAGATCTACAGGGTCTGCATTCCAATCTTGACAAACATAAAATTTGCCAAACAGGTTGGATGAATCAACTGCACGCACAGCTCAAATTACTTCACACCTGAAGGGAGCTGACACAAGGTGAACCAAGTATTTTATTTTGGTTGAATGTGATTTTTTTTATGTTCTATTGCAAAGGAAAGTCCAATTTACGTTTAAGTGATTTAACTTCGCAAGATCTTTATTTCTTTGTGATCTTTGCACTGCTTTGAGATATTATTAAATTACATCAGTGATCGTTTCTACAATTTCAGGGCATGCTGGTCTGAGATTCTCAATGCTGTCCTCTGCTAAATTTAGTTGCGCTTTGAGGGTTCACAGTTTATGAGTGAGGCTCACTAATGGCAAATGGTACACGTTTGTTGAAGTGAGTGGACCTCTGGGGTCACTCACTCTGCCTCGGCTGGGAGATTACATACTGCTGATGCCTCAAAGGAAGCACACGTGGCAGAAGTTTAATTTCCTCCATTATTTACAGCAAAAAAAATGTTTGACTTACAGCTACAGAAAAATCAAAATATGCCAAATGCAATTGTTTTCTTTTTTCATATTTGACGGTCAATTAAGCAAACCTTGCCCTCAACCATGTCACCCTTTCACTGTTCATTGCACCATCAGACTTCATGATTCCCGTTATAGCCTGCATATGCTACAGATTATTTAATGTGGTTGTAGAAATGGCACTGCACCATTTACCAGCTAAGAACTGCAGCAACACCAGATGGCACAAACCATCCTCAGTCATACGCAATGCTGGTCAGGTCCCCCACGCATCAGTTATTATTAGCTTCCACAGACTTAGTTTCATAGAACAAATGGGAAAAAAACAATAAAACTCATATAACACCCATCAATATCCATCTCTGCCCTCACCCATTAAATATTCTTGATTTGACTCAAAAGAAAATATGGCATGCTAAAACCTTCAATTTGGCTGACTGACAGAGGTATCAAATCTATTCATGAATTTAATTAAAAGTTCTCCCTCCAGTTTATTTGAGTTTTATTTCTCTTTTAATCTTTTACCTACAATTGAATAGAGACTGTTTAAAGCATTGACATAATGTGGATGCTGGAAATCTGAAACAAAAAACAGAAAATTGCTGGAGAAACTCAAAGGAACCATCGGTCTTAAAACATTGACCCTGCTTTCTCTACACTACCAGACCTGCTGAGCTTCTCCTGCAATTTCTGTTTCTGCTCAAAGAATGACTCATCAACCTAGTTCCATGGCCTGGTTCTCTGGCCACCTCTAACTTTGTTCTTATACCTGGTGTTGTGGTGTTTTGGATGTAGGTTTGCTCGCTGAGCTGGAAGGTTCATTTCCAGATGTTTCATTACCCTACTAGGTAACATTTTCGGTAGGCCTCAGGTGAAGCAATGCTGAAAATTCCTGCTTTCTATTTATATGTTCAGGTTTCTTTGGGTTGGTGATGTCATTTCCTGTGGTGATGTTATTTCCTGTGGTGAAGTCACTTCCTGTTCCTTTTCTCAGGGGGTGGTATATGCGGTCTGACTCAATGTGTTTGTTGATAGAATTCTGGTTGGAATGCCATGCTTCTAGGAATTCTCGTGCGTGTCTTTGTTTGGCTTGTCCGAGGATGGATGTGTTCTCCCAGACGAAGTGGTGTCATTCCTCATCTGTATGTGAGGATACTAGTGAGAGAGGGTCATGTCTTTTTGTGGCTAGTTGGTATTCATGTATCCTGGTGGCTAGTTTTCTGCCTGTTTGTTCAATGTAATAGTGGTTACAGTCCTTGCATGGTATTTTGTAAATGATGCTAGTTTTGCTCATTGTCTGTATATAGACAACACATCCATCCTAGGACAAGCCAAACAAAGACACGCACGAGAATTCCTCGAAGCATGGCATTCCAACCGGAAATCCATCAACAAACACATCAAGTTAGACTCCATCTACCACCCCTGAGAAAAGGAACAGGAAGTGACTTCACCACAGGAAATAACATCACCACAGGAAATGACATCACCAACCTAAACATATAAATAGAACGCAAGAATTTTTAGCATTGCTTCGCTTGAGGTGCACTGAAAATGTTACCTAGTACGATAATGAAACGTCTGGAAAATGAACTTTCCAGCTCAGCGAGCAAACCTACATCCAAAACCTCAACCTGAGCTACAAATCTTCTCAAAGCTGTGGTGTTTACAAATAAGTTCCCAAGAACATGTGGCTATTTTGATTGCAAAGTTGCAATATACAGTTCAGAATAATAGTCCAAATAATAATACTTTCTTCCACTAGGTACCTATTAGTCAATATTTCATTGCAAGTGCAGTCCTGCATATGAAGAACAACAGCAATCTATTTTCTACAGTATTGAGAGAGCAGCAAGAGCAGAGCAGCATCAGTGACCAACCTTCTGGAATCTTACATCTGTTTTTAACTAGGGAAAAGTTTTCTCTTTTACTTTTTCATTTCCATTTTCCTCTCCTTGTCAGTCTAAAGGCATTGAATGTGGCAAAATTATGAATGTTCCTAGCCTTCCAAACTTTTGATCAAAGAGATTTTATATATGAGTCCAAGAGGGAGTGTGTGAATTGTGTGTTTGTTTTTAGGTGGTTCGCCCATCAAGTGAATCAAAGTAAAAGCCTATTTTACTCTCAATTTTACAAGTTATTTTCCATTTTTGACTTTGTTCACCAGATAACAATCTCCACTGGAAATCCTTGAATTTCACGGCTGCCATCACTTAGAGCAAAAATTGAGTAGAGGATTCAAACCCAAGAGTCTCTGGCCCAAATGACTCCATTCTAAAACAGGCCAGAATTTTATTCACTAAGCCATGCTGCAAATTTCTTGTTTCATTGTGCTTCTATGACAGCAAGAAGACTGCATTTTTCACAGTGCACCCTGGGGAATGAGCCATCAAAATTACTGACTCCAGAGCAGATAATAAGTGCCATGGGGGCAAGCAAATTATACTGATTTAGGCAATTTCAAAGGTAGGTCTCAACTCAGTTGTTTGTGGCTCTCTAGCCCTCACCTCTCAATCACCCATGTTGCCCCATGCCAACTTGTGCCCTCTATCCAAAACCACACCTCTAATATACACATGCCATCTCCATAGCCAGTTACCCAGTATCCACCATGGGCAGACCTGAGGAGCCATGTGGAGATGGCTAAAACTTCTAACAATCTAATATGGCTCTCACTCATACATACTTCATAGTAAAACAACAGCTCTATTCAGACCAAGCATCAAGATAGCTAATCTGTTAATGGAGTTAAACTCAGAGCACCCTGATGAGGCATTGGTGTGTTTGAAACTCAGCCAACTATTCATAATGACATACTGATAGTCCTTAGGGAAACATCAACCAGGAAGTCTGTTGAAATGACATGACCAGATCATAACTTTGTTCCAAACTCCACTGTTAATCAAAACTTCCAGCTAAGTGTTTTATTATCTCTCACTGGCAGCTTCGGCTTTCATTTTATATGTTTAAAGTCTAGGTAGCATCAAGACTTCAGAAAATGGCACTTAAATTGACCTAATCTGTCCTTCAAGATTTTTATTCCATCAATTTGTGGCACCTATACTACAGGTTAAGGACTTAAAGGGGTTCTGTTTGAATTGAGTACTAAGTTCAAGAGGGCCTGCTGAGTTTGTGTTTCCATTCTGTGTCACTCATTCCCCCAACTCCTACCCTTTCCTCACACCAGCCAAAATTAGACCCTGTCAGAATCTAGGCAAAAGTGGGTACTGCAGATACTGGAGATTAGAGTCAAGATTAGAGTAGTGCTGGAAAAGCACAGCAGGTCAAACAGCATCTGAGGAGCAGGAAAATCAATGTTTCAGGCAAAAATCCTTCATCCTGGACTCATTCCGTATGAAGGGCTTTTACCCGAAACATCGATTTTCCTGCTCCTCAGATGCTGCCTGACCTGCTCTGCTTTTCCAGCACTACTCTAATCTTGACCCTGTCAGAATCTAGGCCTCAACTGCTATTTTTAAGGGTCCACAGAATCTTCCTGAGTCCATGAAATTCTAGTTTTATGACTTTATAGACTGGTGCACTACAGCAACCAAAAGTAAGACACAAGCCTTTGCGGATGCGAGACCCCAAGAGATGGTGACAGTCAATCAAGAGGCTGTTCCTGAGCCCTTATTAGGGTGGTGACCTGCATTTTTAGAGATGGCAGCTCATTTAGAGTTCCCCTCATCAGGGCCAAGCCAGCACTTTTCTTTGATCAGATTAGATTAGCTACAGAGCTGAAAATGTGTTGCTGGAACAGCGCAGCAGGTCAGGCAGCATCCAGGAAACAGGAGAATCGACGTTTCGGGCATAAGCCCTTCTTTAGGAATGAGGAAAGTGTGTCCAGCAGGCTAAGATAAAAGGTAGGGAGGAGGGACTTGGGGGAGGGGTGTTGGAAATGCGATAGGTGGAAAGAGGTCAAGGTGAGGGTGATAGGTCAGAGTGGGGTGGGGGCGGAGAGGTCAGGAAGAAGATTGGAGATTAGGAAGGCGGTGCTGAGTTCGCGGGATTTGACTGAGACAAGGTGGGGGGAGGGGAAATGAGGAAACTGGTGAAATCCGAGTTCATCCCTTGTGGTTGGAGGGTTCCTAGGCGGAAGATGAGGCGCTCTTCCTTCAACAGTCGTGTTGTTGTGGTCTGGCGATGGAGGAGTCCAAAGACCTGCATATGCTTGGTGGAGTGGGAGGGGGAGTTGAAGTGTTGAGCCACAGGGTGGCTGGGTTGTTGGTCCGGGTGTCCCAGAGGTGTTCTCTGAAACGCTCCGCAAGTAGCCGGCCTGTCTCCCCAATATAGAGGAGGCCACATCGGGTGCAGCAGATGCAATAGATGATGTGTGTGGAGGTGCAGGTGAATTTGTGGCGGATATGGAAGTTTCCTTTGGGGCCTTGGAGGGAAGTGAGGGGGGAGGTGTGGGCGCAAGTCTTGCACCTCCTGCGGTTGCAGGGGAAGGTGCAGGGAGTGGAGGTGGGGTTGGTGGGGGTTGTGGATCTGATGAGGGAGTCACGGAGGGAGTGGTCTTTACGGAACGCTGATAGGGGAGGGGAGGGAAATATATCCTTGGTGGTGGGGTCCGTTTGGAGGTGGCAGAAATGACAGCGGATGATACGTTGTACATGGAGATTGGTGGGGTGGTAGGTGAGGACCAGTGGAGTTCTGTCCTGGTGGCGGTTGGAGGGGCGGGGCTCAAGGGTGGAGGAGCGGGAAGTGGAAGAGATGCGGTGGAGGGCATCGTCGACCACGTCAGGGGGGAAATTGCGGTCCTTGAAGAAGGAGGCCATCTGGGTTGTACGTTTTTGGAACTGGTCCTCCTGGGAGCAGATGCGGCGGAGACGAAGGATTTGGGAGAATGGGATGGCGTTTTTACAGGGGGCAGGGTGGGAGGAGGTGTAGTCCAGGTAGCTGTGGGAGTCGGTCGGTTTGTAGTAGATGTCCGTGTTGATTCGGTCGCCTGAGATAGAAATAGAAAGGTCGAGGAAGGGGAGGGAGGAATCTGAGACTGTCCAGGTGAATTTGAGGTTGGGGTGGAAGGTGTTGGTGAAGTGGATGAACTGTTCAACCTCCTCGTGGGAGCACTACAGTATGGAAACAGGCCCTTCGGCCCAACAAGTCCACACCAACCCTCCGAAGAGTAACCCATCCATACCCTACATTTATCACTGACTAATAAACCTAACACTCTGGGCAATTTAGCATGGCCAATTCACCTCGCCCGCACATCTTTGAATTGTGGGAGGAAACTGGAGCACCCGGAGAAAACCCAGGCAGACACGGGGAGAATGTGCAAACTCCACATAGACAGTCGCCCAAGGCCAGAAATCGAACCTGGGTCCCTGGCGCTGTGAGGCAGCAGTGCTAACCATTGAGCCACCATGCCGCCCACTTCGCTGTATCAGGGCAGTGAACCCTGCTGTGGCGGCAGCAGTATCATGGGGATAGTTGCTCCCTTATGTGGGCAATGAAGCCTCTGGAAAGGAAGATCTCTTCCAGCTGCACTCTGCCATCCCCACCCAGATGCCTCAGGAAGGCCCCTTCGGTGTAACTACCAGACCCATAAGATAGAGAGGAGGGAATTCAAAGGCTGGCAAAACCCATGCAGTCTAGTGAAATAACCCCAATGAGACAATTGATTCCACTAAATGACTGTTGGCCTCTGCTTTGTGGGATGCCAATGGGAATATCCCATGGAGGCGAAAGTCCACCTCCTACAGCCCACCCTTGCCATTTTACTATACTTCTCACTTATGAGCCTGGCTTCAGAAAGCCAGAAAAATTCATCCCCTCTGTCTCTCTAACTGGCCTTGGTGTTCCCAAACAAGGAAGCAAGGTTTCTCGGAGAAATTGAAAACTGCAGATGCTGGAGATCAGAGTCAAAGAGTGTGGTGCTGGAGAAGCACAGTCAATCAGGCAGCATCCGAGGAGCAGGAGATTCGACATTTTGGGATAAAGCCATTAATCAGCAAGGCTTCTCCCCTTGTCCAAATTTTGGTATTGTTAATCATTAAGTACGAGCATGCTGAATTGAGAGGGGACATTTTAGGTTCAAATATGCTTCTTCCTTTTCGGAAAATCCTCCCACTGCTAAGACCTAGATTTACTGTACAATTTTAGACAGCTCTGTTGCGGATGGAAGGAGGGAAATGAGCTATTCTGTCAGATCCCTGACCACTTCCATTACTTTACCAACAGGACAGGCAATGGTACGGAGTACGTGAATTTATGTGAAGGAAATCTTAATTACAGAAATACATCACTAAAGTATAAAGGGGCATTCACTGCATCTGATCTGACAATGTGAAGATTTTAAGACTCCAGGACCTTGTCTCTCCCTATCTCTATGTCCTCTCACAGCTGTACAATCTCCATACTCCTCCATTTCTGATCTCTTGAGACCTCTGATTTGCACTGCCCCGAATGTGGGAGCCACAACTTCAGACAACTGGGCCTTAATCTCTGGAATTCATTTTCGAAATCTTTTCTCTCACTCTGCCTTCCCTTCCTCCGATAAATGACTCCTTTAAATCCAAGACTTTAGTCACCCTCTTTACATGTCTTGGTGTTTGACAACTCTCCCATAAAGTGCATTGCGATCTTTTATTTCACAAATGTAATTATTCACCATTTCTCCTATCATTTGCATTGGCTGCAAGACATAGGCAAAGACATAGGCCATTTTGCCCATCAAGTCCTGTCTATCTCTCAACGTGATTGTGGCAGATCGAATAATCCTTAATTTCACTTGCTAAGAAAGTAGGGAGGAACATAGAACATAGAACATTACAGCGCAGTACAGGCCCTTCAGCCCTCGATGTTGCGCCGACCTGTCATACCAATCTGAAGCCCATCTAACCTACACTATTCCATGTACGTCCATATGCTTGTCCAATGACGACTTAAATGTACTTAAAGTTGGCGAATCTATTACTGTTGCAGGCAAAGCATTCCATACCCTTACTACTCTATGAGTAAAGAAACTACCTCTGAAATCTTTCCTATATCTATCACCCCTCAATTTAAAGCTATGCCCTCTCGTGCTCACCATGACCATACTTGGAAAAAGGCTCTTCCTGTCCACCCTATCTAACCCTCTGATTATCTTATATGTCTCTATTAAGTCACCTCTCAACCTTCTTCTCTCTAACAAAAACAGCCTCAGGTCACTCAGCCTTTCCTCGTAAGACCTTCCCTCCATACCAGGCAACATCCTAGTAAATCTCCTCTGCACCCTATCCAAAGCTTCTACATCCTTCTTATAATGCGGTAACCAGAACTGTACACAATACTCCAAGTGCAGCCACACCAGAGATTTGTACAGCTGCAGCATAACCTCATGGTTCCGGAACTCGATCCCTCTATTAATAAAAGCTAAAACACTGTATGCCTTCTTAACAACCCTGTCAACCTGGGTGGCAACTTTCAAGAATCTGTGTACATGGACACCGAGATCTCTCTGCTCATCTACACTACCAAGAATCCTACCATTAGCCCAGTACTTTGCATTCCGGTTACTCCAACCAAGGTGAATCACCTCACACTTGTCCGCATTAACCTCCATTTGCCACCTCTCAGCCGAGCTCTGCAGCTTATCTATGTCTCTCCGTAACCTACAACATCCTTCGTCACTATCCACAACTCCACTGACCTTAGTGTCGTCTGCAAATTTACTAACCCACCCTTCTACGCCCTCATCCAGGTCGTTCATAAAAATGACGAACAGCAGTGGACCCAACACCGACCCTTGCGGTACACCACTAGTAACTGGATTCCAGGATGGACATTTTCCATCAACCACCACCCTCTGTCTTCTTTCAGCAAGCCAATTACTGATCCAAACTGCTATATCTCCCACAATCCCATTCCTCCGCATTTTGTACAATAGCCTACTGTGGGGAATCTTGTCAAATGTCTTGCTGAAATCCATATACACCACATCAACCGGTTTACTCTCATCTATCTGTTTGGTCACCTTCTCAAAGAACTCAATAAGGTTTGTGAGGCACGACCTACCCTTCACAAAACCGTACTGACTATCCCTAATCAGATTATTCTTTTCTAGATGGTTATAAATCCTATCTCTTATAACCTTTTCCAACAACTGAAGTAAGGCTCACTGGTCTATAATTACCAGGGTTGTCTCTACTCCCCTTCTTGAACAGGGGAACCACATTTGCTATCCTCCAGTCTTCTGGCACAATTCCTGTAGACAATGACGATTTAAAGATCAATGCCAAAGGCTCAGAAATCTCCTCCCTAGCTTCCCAGAGGATCCTAGGATAAATCCCATCTGGCTCAGGGAAGATGGCAGCCCTCCCCGGCAGGGAAATGAACTCCGGTCTCCCGCGTGATAGGCAGGATACTAACCACTATACTACCGAGGATCTCACATAGTACTGAGGAACTTTGAGACTGAATGGGCCACCTTATCTGATGAGTTTGATTATACTGTACAGGACATACCAGATGAAGACTGTTGCTGCAGCAATTTTCTTCACCTGACTTAAGGTGGAAATATGGCTTTAGCCACTAAGAGGCCATGACCGTGGAAACATCAGGAGCTGGTAGCTTAATGGTCATTTCCTGGACTAATGACTTTGCAAAGGCCGAGCAAGCCAATCAGGTGTTGGGTAATTTGGGATCGGCAACAAATTCTGGCCTTGCCAGTGACGCTCAACCTCATGTAAGAATAAAGAAAAATAAATGCATGGGGTCAAGGCTTGTGAATAGGAAATGGAGGGTCAAAGGAGATACATTATGCAAAAATTCTTATTAGTATTTAGCAATCAGATGATTAAAATTATTTCTTGAGTAGATCAAGAAGCTACTTATTACTTTTGAAAAAATATATTTAACACAGAATACTCTTCAACCCTCCAAGCCATGCAACTGAGCTGTCAGTAAAGTGCTGCTACTATTTATGCAGCTTTCAATTTTCAAATAGAAAACCCAAGCAATTGTGTGAGGGCCATGTACAAATTTTGGAGACAGAGAATTTTACACAGTACATTTTTAATACCGTTAGATTTGAGGTTGCATGGTGGCCCAGTAGTTAGCACTGCTGCTTCACAGCACCAGGGACGCTGGTTCAATTCCCACCTTGGGTGACTGTGTGGAGTTTGCAAGTTCTTCTTGTGTCTGTTTGGGTTTCCTCCCACAAGACTAAAATGTGTGGATCAGGTGTATTGGCCATGCTAAATTGCCCATAGTGTTAGGTGCATTAGTCAGGGGTAAATATAGGGTAGGGAGATGGGCTATTTGGAGGGTCAGTGTGGACTTGTTGGGCCGAAGGGCCTGTTTCCATACTGTAGGGATTCTAATTGAAAACAAATGGGTCAAAACTCCATTTCTACAATAAATAAATAAAGAAGCAAAGGGCCAGACCACATCTTAATTATAAAAGGTTGCAAGCCACTTTCTGTTTTTTGTAGTGTAGTTATCCTCTGTCATTTTGCAAACTAGCCATATGTTAAATCTCAACAAATATTTATTGAAACCAAGAGAGATTAGTCCTCACTGTTTTAGGCAGAGGCTGAAAATTGCTGCCAAAAGCATCGCTGACCCATATCAAATGCAGTGAACCAAAGAGCCTGACAAACACATAGCAATCTATTGGCCCTGCCTTAAGAATAATGACCCCTATGATGTCAGGTTGACACCAGCAAGGATTGATTGCAGGTAGCAGGTGGGAGATTTTCACTCCACTGCCTTCGTGCTGGAGTGAACGCTTTTACTTCTAAGACCTGGCAGCCCGAGTGTAAAAATCGTGAAAGATTCGTGGTTGCTCCTGTTACTCGTAATCTGCAAAGTTGCGGGAAGGGAGTCATGAATTTTTATTTGCACTGACAGATCATTGTAGCAAAAACAAAACAGCTGAAAGACTCAGTACTTCTATAAAGATAGAATTGGAATAAAATCCACTTTGGCTGTCGAACTTGTTGTAGCTTGTCTAGTCCATTCTATATAAAAAGACTGAACGCAGTCATGTTTCCATGTGAGGGTTGCAGCTAGCACTGGGGAGGAATTCATTCTTCCTGGACAAGGGAAAGTTTCCAGCTGCTACTGCAGCTCCTTGAGTGATAACTAGCCATTACTCGAATTCAATCACCCTCTAAGATAAAACTTGTCTGCATCACCCGTACGCAGACCAGAATCATGAGCAAGAATATGCTCAGCATGATGGCAGATTGGTCATTCAACATAATGACAGCACTATGAGTGACGGTTGTGTCAGTGAACGTGAGGGACACGCTGCACATTGTTCCACACATTCTTGAGCCGCACCTAGCATCCAACGTTTCACATTTTGACAGACAACCCTTGAGGTTCTACAGCCTGCGTGATTATACGTATGTTTTTCTAATTGGGTGGGGCTTGTCGTTCCTTTTTGTTCAGAGTGACCCTCCCTTCGTGCCACGTACATTTTTATAAACATTTGTGGGACAGGCTGAGAGTTTGTAAATGAGCGGAGTGGCTGCATGCATGCGGAAATTCTAACGTACTGCTTTGATGTTCGCCTCCACTACCTGGGCAGTAATCCGCTGGAGAATCCATCCAATTATCACCCAGATAGTCAAGATTTTTTTTAAAAAAGTGCTCCCATTATTTTCTGAGTCGTTTCTAGCTACTCCCATCATGACATCATGTAAGACTCACACATTGTGGCTGGAAGATCCCTATTTTAAGTCTTGCCTTGAATCACCTGCTGGAGAACAGAAAGAATTTTTGGGTGTTTTTTATTCCTTAAGAAGATGCCTCCCAGACTTCTTACTTTCTTGAACTTAAGTTGTTTTCAATACTTAAGTGCAAGATTTCTCTTGCCCATTGTGTTAGGTGCATTAGTCAGAGGGGAATGGGTCTGGGTGGGTAACTCTTCGGAGGGTCAGTGTGGACTTGTTGGGCGGAAGGGCCTGTTTCCACACTGTCAGAAATCTAGATCTAAATTGAAATCTAAAATGGGCAGGGGGCACAGAGTTAGAGGCATGCTAACAAGGCATCAAAGTGAGCCATGGGTTTGAATCAGAAGGTTTGTAGGTCTGAGTCACTGAAGCATTGAATCATGACAGACACTACACTGCCATACTGAGGGAATGCTGTACTCTCAAAGGTGCCATTCTTTGAGGATGAGATGATAAACTCTTCCGCCTGCTCAGATCAACATAAAAGATCACTATTTTGAAGGACAGAAGGAGAGTGATCTCTGGTGTCCTGGGCAATATTTATGGCTCAACCAATATCACACAAAAAGCTCACTATTCTATTGCTGTTTGTGGGAGCTTGCTGTGTGCAAATTAGTTTCCATGGTTCGTACATTACAACAGTCTCTACGCTTCAAAATTATTCCATTCCCACTGAAGGTCTGAGGAATGTCCTGGGGTCATGAAAGGGGGTGTAGAAATGCAAGTCTTTCTTACATGAATGATGAACTCCCATTTGGAGGTGATGATTTAAACAAATGCATGCAGGTCTCTCACTGTGTTAATCATAAATAACCCATTCACTTCAGGGTTTCCTGACAATCAGGCTTTAATATATCATTATTAGGGATGGGTAGACCCCACCCTAACCTGATAGTTTGACTGTGAACAGGAATTAATCTCAAAGTGCACGACGAGAAGCCTCCAGACAATTGTGCAATGTGACATTTAAGAGATTTGTTTTTCTCTCCCTGATTGTTGGAGTACATTACCCGTAAATTAGCAGATTTTTGTAAATTAAGGCTCACAATAATATAGAAACAACTGAACTAATACAGATTGTTGATGGGATGATGCAGTTCAGCCACCAGATCTATATTGCTTGACCACCAGTTGAAATCACAAGAGGCAGGGATATGTGGTATCCAGTCAAGAGTGTGGTGCCGGAAAAGCACAGCAGGTCAGTCAGCATCCGAGGAGCAGGAGTGTCAACATATCAGGCATAAGCCCTTTTTCAGGAATGGGTTGATGAAGGGCTTCTGCCCAAAACGTCAATTCTCCTGCTCCTCAGATGCTGTCTGACCTGCTGTGCTTTTCCAGCGCACACTCTCGATTCTGATCTCCAGCATCTGCAGTCCTCACTTTTCCAGCCCGATACATCCCGATTTGCTATTTGAATCCTGCTACCCTGTTTATTTTAAAATGATCATCTTCATTAAAACCATTGAATGTGTTAAGCATTCATTCACGATGAGTAGCGGCAGTAATTTCTGGTGTTATTCATTTTGACATGCTCACGTATTGTTTGAAGGAGCAAGTTGATTAATATTGAAAGAACTGAATCGGCTTGCTGATGTTTGGGTGTGACGTTTTGATCAGAATCCAGTTTTAAAGCTTTGCTTCATTCATATTAATTCAGCTTGTGACCCTCCCAAGCTACTTAAAAATAGGATTTTCAAATAACTAAATTAGTGTCCCCTCAGTCCTGCCAATTACCCAATCGAACAAGTTTTTGTCTTTATAACAACTTGGTAGCCTGAATCATTCAGTCAAAATGCTGAATTTCTTTGCAGTTGCAAAATCCTTAGAGAACCTTTCTACTTTCCTTTCAACAGATTCAACTGAAGTAAAGTTATTCCCTTCTTTGCTCAGGTCAAGAGATGTTAATCACCTGGGTGATAATGGTCCATGGTATCTGAGAGAAAGACAATCATGGTCAATTTTGCCTCATCACACTAGGGGTACAATGCTGGGTAGGATTTGTTTTGCACCTGTGTATTTCCACAGAATCACAGAATTGTTATGGTGCAGAAGGAAGCCAGTTGGCCCATCTTGCTTGCACCAGCTCTTCAAGCAAGCAACATTACCTGATGCCAATCTCCTGCTATCTCCCCTGCCACAATTTCGACCCAAATAATCATCCATTGCCCCTCTTCATTGCCTCAATTGAACCAACCAACTCCAACAAACTAACCGACTCCCACAGCTACCTGGACTACACCTCCTCCCATCCTGCCCCCTGTAAAAACGCCATCCCTTTCTCCCAATTCCTTCGTCTCCGCCACATCTGCTCCCAGGAGGACCAGTTCAAAATACGTACAACACAGATGGCCTCCTTCTTCAAGGACCGCAATTTCCCCCCCGACGTGGTCGACGGTGCCCTCCACCGCATCTCCTCCACTTCCCGCTCCTCCGCCCTTGAGCCCCGCCCCTCCAACCGCCACCAGGATAGAACCCCACTGGTCCTCACCTACCACCCCACCAATCTCCATGTACAGCGCATCATCCGCCGTCACTTCCGCCACCTCCAAACAGACCCCAGCACCAAGGATATATTTCCCTCCCCTCCCCTATCAGCTTTCCGTATAGACCACTCCCTCCGCGACTCCCTTGTCAGATCCACACCCCCCACCGACCCAACCTCCACTCCCGGCACCTTCCCTTGCAACCGCAGGAGGTGCAACACTTGCGCCCACACCTCCCCCCTCACTTCT
Organism: Chiloscyllium plagiosum; assembly: GCF_037043375.1. Taxonomy (NCBI): domain Eukaryota; kingdom Metazoa; phylum Chordata; class Chondrichthyes; order Orectolobiformes; family Hemiscylliidae; genus Chiloscyllium; species Chiloscyllium plagiosum. The sequence continues at coordinate 17,921,935 of NW_028270153.1, read as the reverse complement.
CCCCAAGGCCCCAAAGGAAACTTCCATATCCGCCACAGATTCACCTGCACCTCCACCCACATCATCTACTGCATCCGCTGCAGCCGGTGTGGCCTCCTCTATATTGGGGAGACAGGCCGCCTACTTGCGGAGCGATTCAGAGAGCACCTCTGGGCCACCCGGACGAACCAACCCAACCACCCTGTAGCACAGCATTTCAACTCCCCCTCCCACTCCACCGAGGATATGCAGGTCATTGGACTCATCCACCGCCAAACCACAACAACGCGACGGTCGGAGGAGGAGCGTCTTATCTTCCGACTGGGAACCCTCCAACCACAGGGGATGAACTTGGACTTCACCAGCTTCTTCATCCCCCCTCCCCCCACCTTGTCTCAGCCGAATCCCTCCAGCCCGGCACCGCCTTCCTGACCTGCAGTCTTCTTCTTGACCTCTCCACCTCCATCCTACTCCGACCTATCACCCTCACCTTGACCTCTTTCCACCTATCACATTTCCAACACCCCTCCTCCTAGTCCCTCCTCCCTACCTTTTATCTTCTCCTGCTGAACACTCTCTGCTCATTCCTGAAGAAGGGCCTGTGCCCGAAACGTCGAATCTCCTGTTCCCTGGATGCTGCCTGACCTGCTGTGCTGTTCCAGCAATAAAGTTTCAACTTTGATCTCCAGCATCTGCAGACCTCACTTTCTCCTCAATTGAACCTGCCTCCACCACAATTCCAAGCAGTGCATTCCATATCCTAAGTACTCACTGACTGAAAATGTTTGTTTCTCACATCACTCTTACTTCTTTTGCACATCACTTGTAATCTATGTCTTTTTTTAGTATTAGAATCCCTACATTATGGGAACAGGCCATTTGGCCCAACAAGTCCACACCGACCCTCTGAAGAGTAACTCACCCAGACCCATTTCCCTACCCTATATTTACCCCTGACTAATGCACCTAGCCTACATGATCCCCGAACACTATTGGCAATTTAGCACGGCCAATTCACCTAACCTGCACATCCTTGTGACTGTGGGAGGAAACCTGAGCACCCGGAGGAAACCCACACAGACATGGGGAGAATGTGCCTGAGGCTGGAATTGAACCCAGGTCCCTGGCGCTGTGAGGCAGCAGTGATAACCACTGAGACACCATGCCTTCTCGTTCTTATTCATTTTACAATGGGAACAGCTTCTCCCTATCTACTCTATCCAGCCTATTGAGAATTTCAGAAACATCTAACAAATCTCCTCTCAATCCGTTCGGTCTCAGTCCCTTTGATCGCAATCTGATGAAAATCAGGGAAGATGTTACCAACAAAATAAAACTGTGGATGTTGTAAATCAGAAACAAAAACAGAGGTTGCTGGAGAAGCTCAGCAGGTCTGGCAGCATCTGTGAAGAGCAATCAGTATTAATGTTTTGGGTCCGGTGACCCTTCCTCAGAACCATGCATGTTACCACGCCCCAGTGAAAATCATCATTTGGTTTCTGTCGGAGTATTTGACCATCCGATAAAAATCATAAGATAAACACCTGAGAAAATAAAAGGTTATTTAGGCATTCTGGTTCATCTTCCTGTGTTTTAGGAGCCAACCATGAGGCTCAATTGGGAGTCAAAAGCTGGCACCATGTTGGGAACGGTCACTTCTCATTGAGTTATCTCAAATTAGCCAATTGGTGATCCGAGGGCAATCTCACTGACCAAAAGGGGCAATGCCTGCTCTCCAAGAAGACGCCCTCTAGCACTACAGCAGAAACAGGATACTAAGGCAGGTCACTGAAGGGTGGGGCCTCCTAATATGGAGAAAGGTAGGCACATTGGCCCTAGGCACCACTGAGAGAAAGAAACTCCAATAAAGGCATACTGGGGCTGAACTCAGATAACCAGAGAGGGTCCCCAAGCCAACCCAGAATACCGGCCTTGCAATCTGCCATCTTCAGTTAACTCCAGGCAGCTGCATTGACATCAACTTCCTGCAGGGACCTACAGGTCAGTTGAAAAAAATCCCTCTCGGCCTCCGCCAAGTGTGTTTAAGTGGCTAATTAAATGGTGAATTAATTATTCACCTTTTGCAGGTGCATCTACTTTACACAAACCCCGCCCTGCCATCCCACCGCTTGGAAAACAGATCAGGGTTAGGATAGAATTCAGAAATCAACCAGTGGCATTATTTTTAGTGCATACTTATCTCCCTGCCCACCTGAAAACCCAGCTTGTAGTGTTTCCCCATCATAGAATTCTAATTTCTTAAAAGTTTTTAGTTCCACTCATTCACTTGGAAGCCCATTCCAAGAGTTGGTGGTTCGTCCTCCTGCTATTGGTCTCAAGTTTGTCCTTCATGTATTGAACTTGTGTGCCTTTGTCCTACTTTCAAAGTCATTTGCCGCCATTCTTAAATCAATACCTTGTCATCACATCCCACATATACTGTTCCCCCAGGGAAGAAGCAGCCATTCTGTGTCCTGCAGTCCTTTTATAGAGCAGACACAAAGTAGGACTTGAAACATTTTAGAGCATCAATCGTATGCAGAAGAAAAGCCTTTCTAAAGTCATCAGGTGCTCATGTCTGGATTTTTACCTTCCCAAAGGACAGCCATCTTCCATTAAGAGTAAGTGTAATTTCCCAGCAATATAAAAAAAATGCTTTTAGCCAAAATTGATACAGTCAGGAATTACTCCATCCATTCTTGTTAATTGGTTCAAACTGATACACACTAGATTGAGGTAAATTGCTTTCCAGTCAAATCCTATTAAGGTGGGTAACAAAACTACAGCTCAGGGTGTTCGCACAACAATAAGAACAATGTTGAAGATCTTCCCTGGGAACTGTTTCTTTGTCACTCATTGGATCTCAATCTTTGCGTACAGGTAGTTCTTCCATAACACGATGGTTACGTTCGTGTTCAACCCCTCATTACAGAAAAATCGCACTTTAGAAACAGTGCTTAAAGTATTAGTGATGTTATTGCGTTACAGCCAACGCGCATTTTAAAAGTTTGCACTTTAGAAACAGTGTCCCCAATTCGTCAAATGCCTTACAGCGAATTCACGTTAATGTAATGCACATTATAACAGAACGACCCATGTGTTAATAAAGTAAGACTGTCACTACATTTAATCCAAAGTTTTATAACCAGTCAGTTGTAGTAGCCCGATATACTTGTCAGTTAATAAAGTATCCAAATTTCATAGTCAAAGCCCAAAACCTTGCCTTACCTTACTGTAAAGTATTTCCCATGAAAAGAGTAACCTGGAAGGCTTAAGTAATAGGGTGAGAGGAAGGCAGCAAATTTTGAAAAGATCAATATCACTCTGTTTATCAAGTGAAACCTATGCAAACTTGGAAGAGTTGGTCAAGGAATGGGTTAAAATCAATACCTTCACGCAAAAAACTTCCTGTCATCCAGATACCCTTTCAACTACTGAAAAGTATTTTCATCATCTATCAAAGCAAACAAGGCCATTTTGTTTTCCAGAGGTTGTTTTTCAGTACAGCATTTCCTACATTTTAAAAGGGGTTGAAAGAACAGGCTGATGGTCTTCCTCTTTACTCATGTGAGTTGTAACGTCAGCTGTTGTGAAACACTCACGTTATCTACAGCAATCAAGCATTTGGGGGAAAATACAGTCAGCAAGACAACCTGGGGCCTCTTAATGTATTTTAGACTGAGTTTTCACCATTATCAGGAGAATGCATGTTGAAAAAGCACTCAACACCTCTTTCTGAAACCCGAAAAACCATTTTTACTTTGTGTCCTAACAAGAAACCTAATTAAACTCACATTAGTGTAATTAGTGCAAGTATCTTTAAAGTCAACGCCCATTTCACAGGAATATTACTACAGCACTGAATTGATACCAGAGATGAAGGAATTCAGCTGTATGGAGAGACCAGAGAATCTAGGATTGTTCTCGTTCAGAGCAAAGAAGGTTTAATGGACCTTCTTACACTGTGAAAAATTAGGCAAAACTGTTTCCATAGAGACATGGATCCAAATCTTACTATGGCAGCTCTCTGAATTTAAATTTGATGAATAAACCTGGAATTCACTGACAGAACAGATCATGGAAACAGATGGAATAGTAATTTTCAACAGGGTGCTGGATGATTATTTGAACAGGAAATTGTAGGCCTGCAGGAAAAGGGCAAGTTGGACCAACCGGTCAATTTTTCAGAGAATTGACGCAAATATAATAGCCTAAGGGAGATTTTAAGATTCTGTAACTTTCTCTAGCCTTTGATGATTAACTAAAAGGAGCAACTAGACAAAGGCAGTTCCGCGTTTTTTTAAAGAAGTTTCAGAACACTATTAGCAATGTCTTACCCTGAAGTTCTATGCTCAGTCTGCTGAATTTCTCCAGAGAACTCCATTGCATCTAGCAGGAAGTTGGTGGGATGGGGGAGTGTTACCGAACCTCTTATCCAGGGGCCCCAGCTAATGCTGTGGAAACATGGATCCAAATCCCAACATGGCAGCGCTCTGAATTTTATGTTTTTTTTTATTCACTCATGGGACATGGGCACCACTGGCTGGACCAGCATTTAATGCCTATCCCTAGTTGGCCTTGAAAAGGTGGTGATGAGCTGCTTTCTTGAACCGCTACAGTCCATGTGCTGTAGGTTGACCCACAATGCTGTTGAGGAGGAAACCCTAGGATTTTGACCCCACGATATTGAAGGAGCAGTGATAGATTTCCAAATCTGGATGGTGAGTTGCATGGAGGGAAACATGCAGGGGAGTGATGTTCCCATTTTCCTGCTGCTCTTCTCCTTCGAGATAGAAATGGCTGGGATTTGGAAGGTGCCTTAAAGGACTCTTTAAGAAAGGAACTCTGCCATCCTAACCTGGTCCGGTTAAAATTTATCCAGTATATACAGTAATGTTTGTGATTCTTAATCAACCTCTGCAATGGCTAAGCAAGCCATTCCATTCATGAGTAAGAAGGATGGGCAACCAATTTTGACCTTGCAAGCAGCACCCAGATACCATGAAAGTATTTCAAAGGAGTATACCAATAAACATGGGAAGAGAAGCAGGCCACTTGACCACTGGACATGTAGATTGAGACCAGGGATGATCTCAATCATCCTTAGTTTTGCATAACTACCTTCTCCCCATATTCCACCATATCTTTAAACTAGCATTGATCTAGTATCCCAAGCAGCTTGTGGAAGAGATCTACAAAGTTTTTCCATCTAGAAATGTTTTCTAATTTCATATCCAAATAACCTCTTGATTCCCACAAAAGGATAAAGCAGAGACTGAAGACATAGTGGTATGTTCAAAGTATTGTGGCCTACAATAAGTCTCGCACATTTCTAAATAAATGGAGATTCCATAGCCTGATGATTTTATTAACTTCTATAAGATCACCCCTCAGCCTCTGATGCTCCAGGGAAAACAGCCCTAGCTTATTCAGTCTCTCCCTATAGCTCAAACCCTCCAACCCTGGCAACATCTTTGTAAATCTTTTCTGAAGCCTTTCAAGTTTCACAGCATTCTCCTACATGGAAGCTGGCACAATTACAACATTTAAAAGGCATCTGGATGGGTATATGAATAGGAAAGGTTTAGACAGATATGGGCCAAGTGCTGGAAAATGGGTCTAGATTTATTCAGGATATCTGGTTGGCATGGACGAATTGGGCCGAAGGGTCTGTTTCCATGCTGTATATCTCTATGACTCTATAACTCTCTGGCTCCAATTTCTAATGACTTAGCAAGACTCTTACAATTGATTGTCGGAAATAAAATAAACTATTTAGTGGTGAACTGTGGTCCCATTAAGATTGATTACGGTGAAGACTGTAAGGAACACTATTGCAGAGGAGCTTCGCTACAAAGAAATCGTGAAAAAAAATTCCCAGAGGTATATTTTAACCATTATGGGTGTACCACAGCTATGCAGTAATGCGTCAAGAGTAGAATGTTCTTAGGGTTTTCCTGAACTCCTGTGGCAGTAGAAGATTGCCAAACTACAAAATTATGAGGGGGATGGATAGGGTAAATAGGCAAAGTCTTTTCCCTGGGGTCGGGGACTCAAGAACTAGAGGGCATAGGTTTAGGGTGAGAGGGGAAAGATATAAAAGAGACCTAAGAGACAACTTTTCCACACAGAGAGTGATATGTGTATGGAATGAGCTGCCAGAGGAAGTGGTGGAGGCTGGTTCAATTGCAACATTTAAGAGGTATTTGGATGGGTATATGAATAGGAAGGGTTTGGAAGGATATGGGCCAGGTACTGGCAGGTGGGACTAGATTGGGTTGGGATATCTGGTCGGCATGGACGGGTTGGACCGCAGGGTCTTTTTCCATGCCGTACATCTCTATGACTATGACTCTAACCATGGATGAACCATCATTTATACCAGGTTATGGTGAATGATTGAGAAAAAGGAGATTGCTGGCATAACCATATTTGGAAAAAAAGGGAGACAATTTTGTGTGAATCACTTTCCTCCATTGTTTGCATGGAGTAAGAGATAACACAGATTTGACTAAGTGGAAGTGGAAAGGAAAACAGAAACAAAATCTGAAAATACTGTCAACATGGTGTAGGTCTGTCAACGTCTGAGAAGCCCTGACCTAAACATCAGCTTGTCTTCCTCCGCACATCCTACGATACTTGCTCTGTGTTTCCAGTATTTTCTGTTCTCGGTATCACATTTCCAGAACTCTTTTTGCCTTTATCTATGTTTCAGTTACCATCGTTCCTTTTCCGTTATATCCAAAGCTCACAAATCTCAAAGTTTAATTCAGTGTGTTGTCTCTATCATACACTGTTGTTTGGATAATCACAAGCTCTCTCCTGAGCAGCACATAATGTTTTCTAGTCGTTTTTTGCTCTTAGTTCCACGTCATCTATGCCTTTTAAGAAAGAAACATATTTTGCTGTTGCTTCACTGCTCCAGGGACCTGGGTTTGATTCCAACCTCAGCCAACCGTCTGTGTGGAGCTTGCGCATCCTCTGTGTCTGGCTGGGTTTCCTCCGAGTGCTCCTGTTTCCTCCTACAATCCATAGATGTGCAGTTTCGGTGGATTGGCCATGTTAAATTGCCCATAGTGTCTAGGGATGTGCAGGTTAGATGGATTAGCCATGGGAAATGTAGGGCTTACAGGATGGGGTACTGGGAAGGGTCTGAGTAAGATGCTCTTCAGAGGGTCTGTGTGGGCTGAATGGCCTGCTTCCACACTGTAGGGATTCTATGAAATGAATCATACTGTTTTTGCTCAGTACCAGTTGTGTCGGGTTTTTGGAGGTTCCTGGCTTCTTTCCACTAAAGGAGGATGGTCCATTGCCTCTTTTGGAAATCAAGCACTTAAGACGACAGCAGCCGGCCCTCAACCAAAAATAGACCCAGGGGAGGGGGCAAAATCCCAAGCAACATGGTTCAGCAATGCCATGTGGGAGACTGTAACTGCTGCTGGGAACTTCACCCTGAAGATCAAGGATCCAATCCAAAGGTAGATGATTTTTGGGGAGGGGGAGGAATCCAGACATGAGGAGCGGGTGGGAGAGGTTCAAAATCAAGGGTAGGTGCCTCTATCTTTTCACATGCCCTTGAGCAGGCACTAATACCTTTTATCAGGGCCCTGCCTTCCCACTGATAAAAATCGATAAGTAGACCACATTCTCTCACCCTTCAGGAGGGCCACTAATCAGTAGGCACACTTACAATTAGATTAGTCCCAGAAGATCCAGACTTACACTCTTAATTGGTCATTCTTGGCCATAGGGGCTTCCATTTCCAATAAGGTGCAAAGGTCAGTCACGGACCTTCCTGTCCAGAATTTAATTTTGGTGAAGGTTGGTAATTGTCAGCGATTGGGTGTACCACCTGACCAGCTAAAAGACCTTCCCATCTTCTACCTCATTTCCTCCGAGACTGGAAGATTCCACCTATTGTTTCTAAATGAGTTTGCTTATCTTGACTTCCCTGTCATCTTTAGCCCATTTATTCACTACTTCCCTGATTTGAACAGTTTCATCATTTTAGATTCTCTTCAATAATATAGGGCGAGGCTGAATAGGCCAGGGCTGTTTTCCCTGGAGCGTCGGAGGCTGAGGGGTGATAGGGTATAAGTACAGGTTATAGAGGTTTATAAAATCATGAGGGGGGGGTGGACAGGATAAATAGATAAGGTCTTTTCCTTTGGGTGGGGGAGTCCAGAACTAGAGAGCATAGGTTTAGAGTGAGGGGGAAAACATTAAAAGGAAACTAAGGGGCAACTTTTACACACAGAAAGTAGTGCATGTATGGAATGAGATGCCCGAGGAAGTGGTGGAGACTGTTACAATTACAACATTTAAAAGACATCTGGATGGGAAGGTGAATAGAAAGGGTTTAGAGGGATTACCACTGACAAATGGGATTAGATTAGGTTAGAATATCTGATCAGCATGGATGAGTTGGACCGAAGAGTCTGTTTCTGTGCTGTACATCTCAATGACTCTATATCCTCTTCAGAATGGATGTACGATTCCAGAACCCTTGATTCCCTGACTGAAGTCACTCCAGAGGCTCAACTGATATCATCCCCTCATCCTTACGGCTGAACTTGTTCCCATCTACTAACTTGCTGCAGACCACATGATGGGAAATTTGCATGACTCCCGATTCGGCCTGTTCCTCCAGGTGACATATTCCAGCCACATCCTTGTCTTCTCCCTGACTTCTCCTACTACAATGAGATTTGTGTCAACTCTGCTTTCTGCTACTTTCATCAACTGGTCTCCCATCATTTTCACTTGCTCATTTGCTGACTTTTCATATCTTTGTCTTTTTCCATCCTTATTTATTTATCTAGCCTGCTAAAAATTCCATACACTATGATAGGTCCTTGAATTATAAGGTGTCACACCCACACTTGCTGACACCGTCTCTTTAGCCATTCTACTTTTTCTGATCAGTCCAACTTCTGCACTGAGATGTTCACTTTTTTGTACAGCCCCTATGTAATATTTCACAGGATCCTTGAACAAGTCTTTGCCAATTTCTTTGCTTCAAACATATCTCACTTTGTTAACAACCTACTTCACTTTCCATTCCACTTTCTGGGGCCATAAATCTCACTCCTTGTGAAAGAGTATTTAAATATACTCTTAAAATATTGTATCCCCTCACGGTCAGATGTTGTCTAAAATGAGAATGCCGGGCATAGATTATTGGTCTGCTAAACTCCTGTTTTCCAGTATCTCTGCACCTCTGCATTTTAATGTCCCTTTCTGTGTCAATCTGGCATCTCCATCAATGTTATTGCAATGAAGTTCTGCATTAAGTATAGGGATGGTACCTTACCTTCTTGCTGCCCACTAGCCTAAAAATGTACTTCAGATTACATCCAGATCCTCCATTTTGTTCCCACAGGAAGAGGAGGTATGAGCCTGAGATGGTGTGAGTTTGTCAGTATCAGGTTGTGGTGATTGGAATAAGGTCAGCAAGGTGGACTCGTAGCATATGAGCTCCCTGACTGAGGCTGTTAAACTGGTCCAATCAGGGAGCCCTGGTTGATAGAGAAGAACAGGTGTGTCAGCACTGCCCTTTGATGTGAAGGGCACTGCTTGTCACTGGCCACCCGGGTGTTTTTTCCTATCTTCCTGGTGGTGGAAATTGAATAAAGATTCGTGCACTGTGTGTCTCTCACTGTGTCTCACACCTGCACACACACACACCATGGGTGCTGGGGGAAAAATAAGCACTACCGCAGTTAGGCAGTAGTGTGGGGGTTTAAAAAAAAGAAAAGAAAAAAGGAGAAAAAAAAAAGAAAAAAAAATAAAAGAACAGGTGTGTCAGAGTTCACTCTAAGAGTTGGCTGTGAAGGAGCTGGATCACAGCTGGGTGGCACGGTGGCTCAGTGGTTAGCACTGCCGCTTCACTACACTAGGGACCCAGATCCAATTTCACCCTTGGGCGACTGTGTGAAATTTGTATGTTTGCCCTGTGTCTGCGTGGGCTTCCTCCAGGTGCTCTGGTTTCCTCCCACTGTCCAAAGATGTGCAGATTAAGTGGATTGGCTGTGCTAAATTGTCCCATAGTGTCCAGTGATATGTGGAGTAGGTGGATTGGCTGTGAAAAATGCAGGCCTACAGGGATAGAGTAGGGGGATTGGTCTGGGTGGGATGTTCTTCAGAGGTTTGAAGTGGACTCGATGGACTTAATGGTCTGCTTCCACATTGTAGGTATTCTATGATGTGATCTGTGCCAAGGATTTTCCACATGTAAATAAAGGGTGATGGGATACTGGAGTTATTTAAAGTGATGGACAGACAATATGGCAGAGGGAGGACAGGTCATACTGTCAGAACACATTACTAACAGGGAAAGTGTGCGACCTTGATTGAGCCTGCTTTATGTTTGCTACACATGGGACTGTCAACACTTTATTGGCATAAATTACTGCAGATGCTGGAATCTGTACTGAAAAGAACAAATGCTGGAGATTACAGCAGTTCAGGCAGCATGCATATTAGCTTGCTCTCTCTCCATGGATGCTGTCTGACCCACCGTGATCTTCAGTATTTGTTGTTTGCTGTCAACACTTTGTTTTGCCAGCATTAGTGCCAAATATGATCTACAGGCTCACTGTACTAGCCCTCTATGTTCACACCTTTTCCTTTAGTGTTCCTCCCACTGCCTAGTTAATGATTTCTCCACTGTTACATTACTGTGTCTTTAATATTTCCCTGTATTACCTAATGTCAGATTATCTCACTCATCAGCGAGATCTCCTACTTTTCTCTTTGAGCAGTTTACAGTTGAGGTTGGTCATTTATTCCTTTGCTGGGTCCTGTGTGCTAATTCACAGGCTGCAGATTCCTATTTAACAACAGCGATACTAGACTTTCAGTCACAGTTCACATGTGCTGAGAAACACTTTGGGAAATCCTGAATGTGTGAAAGCCACTGTCTATATCAGTGATGGCTCTTCCTGTGCTGGCCTCCTCCTTCTCTTCCCCCTAATCTGCTATTAGATGTTCATTCATCTTTTAGTTTCCAGCTCTGAAAAAACACCCAATCTAAAAGGTCAACTTGAGTTTCTATGATATATTTCCAGCTTTTTTTTCCTGTTTCTGTTTCATGTTTCCAGTATTTTTCTTTTGGGAAAAAAGACAGGCTTGAAATACACCAGTTAAACTCTGTTTCAATCTGTATCTCTGCTCATCTCTGTTCCTCACCCTTAGAGAACATGTCAGTCCTGACACTGCCTGTTGGGCAAATGAAGTATCAACCTCCGCTGAAAGTTTCCATTATGTTTCCACAGAGACTCAAACATCAGTTTCACTTTCAATGAAAATCTAATGGCAAGTCGAGCTCCCTGATTCTCTGCTCAATCTCTGTTGACCAGTTTTACATTGAAGCTACTCAGTGGATGAGTGGATCAGAGCTTTCAAATGCTTTGATTTTACTGCTCGAGATTTCCTTTCATCTCTTACTGTGTACTGCTTGATGGGATTGTGTGAGACTTCTTTGCGTGTTATTCTAACACAGTTGCTAACCCATTTGGTTTCAATCAAGTTAAAAAGAGCATTTACAAATAAATGTTGCACAAAATGTTTAAGCATGCAACACTTTTTTCTAACAAATTTTGAACCTTCTCTGCATAACTATGGAGAAATCATACCATCTTCTTAACAACTATGGGTACCATTAAATAAATGTGACCGCTATTAAACAAACAAAACTGTTTAACAAACAAGGCCACCATTAAACAAACACTGCCACCTCTAATCAAATACACATGGCTAGTACTGAACAATTAAAGAACACTGATACACAAAGATGATGTTGGGGTAGATGTTGTGCCATGATCTAGAATGGGAAAAGAGTCAAGGGGCTAAATAATTTTGGTTAACCCCAGCTCCTACATTCCAATCACTGTGTATCGAAAAATTATGGTAGAAAAGGTTTAACCTTTAAGGTCACTAAGAGAAGCCTTTACATTAACCATTTACTAACCAACCCCCTACAATAACTTATGCCAATACCATCAACAGGAGAATAAATGAGATCAGCTGGTGATGATTAACTCTGGAAAATAACATAAAGCATTCATGCTGATAACTAACACAGTTATAAGATGAAAGAAGGGAAGACCTAAAAGCAGAGAAAAATGAGCACTGCTATTAGCTTTCTAAATTAGGTTTTCACATTTCTTACACAATTTTAAAAAAAAAATACTGTGTTTTGCATTGAGGATACTGATACTTATAATTGAATTATATTTATTGATAGTGATCAAAGGTTTTACCTAAAGACTTTGAAAGCCTCTGAGCCATGAGATTGCTTTATTAAATTTGTTGTTATTGATAATATAAACCGTAACATTTTTTTAAAATGCATTTCTGCCTCTCCTAACAGTTTCCACAGGAATCTAATTACACCCATTCTCCAGCACCTTGTTCAAGTGGTCATCTTGGTCAGTGAGCCGAAGCAGGTTATACAATCAAGAGGGGCTGCTTGACAAATCTCAATCTCTTTCCACAAACACAGAGTTGTCAGCAGGGTCACTGGTTGAGTAATCTAGAGTAGGAACTCTGGTTGATTTTGGCCGCTCCTTATCTTGGGCAAACACAGGTCAATTGTAGTGCCCATGGCCAAGGTTAGCTAATTCACCGCAGATGAGGATTCAAACCTTCCTAATCTGCTTAGTTAGCTCCTCAATGGGCATGTAAAATTATCCACCAAGGCACATTATCAGAAAATAATCTACTGTTAACTTGAGATGTAATTTGCATTACTTTGGGAATTAGACACTAAGAAAGTTGTCCACTGGTTTATTTTGTGACCGATTATTGAATTAGTCACATCTGCTTGAAAAAGCCTTCAAAGGTTACGCAGAAAACTGTTAACATCTCCCTCAAGGCCACAGAGGATCAATGGCACACTCCTGCAATGTTATTCCAGGAAATATCTCAAAATGAAATAATCAGATTACTTGTTGGAGAACACTTATATTCATAATGGAGTGATACAGCTGTGGCACAACAGTGGATTGTAACACTAGCCCAGTTAAAATTCACAATGACAATTAAGTAGTCAGATCTTCATTGTGACTGACTGATACAAGATTCCTTAAGTCAAGAAGATAGGACAGATAGTCTTTCAACAGCACTGCAAGTTTACCTTCACCAGGTGGACTGCAGTATTTTAAGAAGGTGGTTTTTAAGAGCAATTTGAGATGGTCAATAAGTATAAATCATGTTTGCAATTTTCACATTCCCAAAAATTCATTTAAAATCAAATAGTAGGATCTGTGTCAAGAAAATGAGAATGCAATAATCTTTGGTAGGCATGCATTTATCAAACTCTAGATTATCACAGATAAATGAGTTGGTAGGGTAAGGAGACTTTGTTTGGACTGATTAAAGCTTGGAATTTAGAGGTCAACATTGCACCCAGTTTTAATCTTGGTGTATATGTAAAGGATTTGGACTTGGATATTGCTGGCAAAAAAATACATTTTAACAAAGCCTTCCTATATCTAAGCTCATGCCTGAAACATCGATTCTCCTGCTCCTTGGATGCTGCCTGACCTGCTGTGCTTTTCCAGCAACACATTTTCAGCTCTGAACTCCAGCATCTGCAATCCTCACTTTCTCCTCTGTTCTATGCAGACAGGAACTACATGTACACACACTGCAGCACCTGTTTCAACTTAACAAAATATTTGACAGACATTCCCTCGTTCATTTCTCAATGCCGTGACCAAGCAGAATCGACCTGCTAGGTTTAAAATTTAAACAAAGTTTGGCAGTTAACTGTCAGTGATCATGATTTGGTGCATTCTGCACAGCAATGCTTCTACCAAGGATAGTCCACTTGCCAATCAATCAGCACTCTCCTCTCATACATATGAATGTAGTTTTTCATTTACTTTGATATTTCTTACATATTGTCCTGATGAATGTGAGGTGAAAGGCTTCAACAAAATGTGTCTTTTGTTCAGCCATACTCAGTTCATATTCTGTACTTCCAAACAGCTATTAGAAAACAAAAACAGAAATTGCTGGAAAATCTCAGCGGATCTGGCAGCATGTGTGGACAGAAATCAGAGTTAAAGTTTCAGATCCTGTTCTGAAGAAGGGTCACTGGACCTGAAACATCAACTCTGATTTCTCTCCATATTTGCTGCCAGACCCACTGAGATTTTCAGGCAATTTCTCTTTTTGTTTCGGATTTCTAGCATCCGCAGTTCTTTCCGTTGTTTTTTAACTGTTAGAAAACACTATTTTAAATTCTGATGTTGATTGAAAAATTGTGATTGTTGATTGTTAAACATTGTGAAGAATTGCAAAATACTTTGGGAAGACACAGCCATGTTAGCAGTATATTGTGAAATATACAGTCACGTGGATACATGGGAAGTAATACATTTTAGGAGAACGTTTATATACATTCCCTACAGTGCGGAAACACGCCCTTCGGCCCAACCAGTCAACACCGGCCGTCCGAAGAGTAACCCACCCAGACCCATTTCCCTCTGACGAATGTACCTAACACTATGGGCAATTTAGCATGGCCAATTCACCTGACCTGCACATCTTTGGACTGTGAGAGGAAACCTGAGCACATGGAGGAAACCCATGCAGACACAGGGAGAATGTGCAAACTCCACACAGACAGTCACCTAAGGCTGGAATCGAACCTGGAAGCCTGGTGCTGTGAGGCAGCAGTACTAACCACTGAGCCACCATGCCGCCTAATGGCAAGCTGCCTGAAGACAGTGGATTGATGTGGGCTACATTTGATTTTAAAAACATAATTTACTAGAATCCATGTGTATATAGATTAAACAAAAAGGCCTATAGATTTTTGGGGTAGAGTAAAGAACTAAATTAAATATTAATTTATAACAGCAAAGTTTGGGCTATCAATTGTTGTGTCCACTTTTGAACGCTCCAATATAAGCATGGTACTAAAAGCCATGTAAATTATATGACGTCCATTCACTAGAATGATGCCAAGTTTAAAAGTTGTATTTGAAGATGAGATAAAACATGCATAGTGGTTCAGTGGTTAGCATTGCTGCCTCACAGCACCAGGGACCCAGGTTCAATTCCAACCTTGGGTGACTGTGTTGAGTTTGCACGTTCTCCCTTTACCTGTGTGAGTTTCCTCCCACAGTCCAAAGATATGCAAGGTAGGTGGAATAGCCATGTGATATGTAGGGTTACAGGGAATCGGTGGAGTGGTCGTCAGAGGGTCGGTGTGGACTTGTTGGGCCAAATAGCCAGTTTCCACAGTGTTGCAATTCTATAATTCTTTTCTAAAGGAAGCTAACAGGAAAATAAATTCCATTTTTAAAAACTTACTGAAGTAGTTTCAGTGGAATGAATATGGAAAGATTATTTTCTCAGATTGGGCTGTTAATGACAAGAGGTCATGATTTTAAAGTTTTTATTAAGAAACTTAACAGAGCATGAGAGAAATACAGAGTTTTAAGTATATTATTGTAATATTGAAGGCTTTAACATTACAAATGACTGAGTCAAAGCCCATTGCATTCCTGGGGATCGCTTGACTAGACACTCATTGCAAATCACTCCAGAGAGAATAAATTTGTGGATTTGTGTTGGATTGATCGAATATAGACTGAACATTGATGCAATAGGCTGAATGGTCTCCTTTGCCCTGCAGCTTCCATTTCTCTATGGATAAATTGATGCTGCATGTGTAATGTAAAAAGATACAGCAAAAACAGATCTTTTCCATCATGTTTTAAGTGCTCGACTGATCCACATAACTAGTATTTTAAAAAGTATATGAAGATGGAGGCATAAACTTTGATTTTCTAACTAAGCAAGTGGAATGACACAGATTTTATGCCCACAGTGTTGTCATTCTTTGAGCATGGCAATGTTTGTGCATGTCTATAATTTATTACTTTTATTCACTAATTTTAAGCATCCACAATTCACTGTGTGTTAGAAGGAATAACCAAAAATTGAACTCTTCCTCTCTCTGGTCTATCTGTGTGAACTAGGCTTTTAAAAATACTCATGGGAAATCAATAAATTGCTAGCAAAAGCCCAAGTGTTGGCAACGCTGCTTCCTAGGATTGTTACATGTGTCTGTGTGTGTGGATAGGAACAGAAAACAGTAACAATATTTGGAAAAAATAGCATCTTATTTTAAAACTAAACCTTCTCAAGGACTGGCAGGGTGTAAAGTTCATTGCACTATGAACTATACACAAGTTGAACTCTGTGGGTACAATGTACAGTTCAGTACAGGACAGCATGGCTTCTTCCTGGTTCTTATGTGGGACCTATGTATCACATACCATATATTGCAGAGAAGCTTGTAGCTTCATTGTGCAGTACATTGTATATCACTAACACACTTGTGTGGCTCAATATGCAATACAGAAAAATCATTACTTTAATATGCAACGGGAACATCAAAACCTGATGAGCTATCCTGTATGATGGAAATCCATGTTTATGTGATATAATCTGACAGGAAGAGTAGCATGATTACTGGAAGATTATCATTGTGTATCAATACCATTGGTATTGGCTTAATATTATAAAATAATTGTTTCAAAAATACAAATAATTGGGAAGTTTAAGCTGATGAATATGGTTACGACATGGAAATTGACCATTCCGCCCCACAGTCTTGACACTTATGCAGTTTTTTTCTACCCTGTTATCACATTGTTTCAAACACATTGCCGTTCTCGGCAAGCCAATCAGACGTGGAAGGTTGACATAGCTTTTTTTCGGGTGGCACAGTGGCTCAGTGATTCACTCTGCTGCCTCACAGTGCCAGGGACTTGGGTTTGATTCCAACCTCAGGTGAGTGTCTATGTGGCGTTTGTGCATTCGCCCCCATGTCTGCGTGGGTTACTTCTGGGTGCTCCAGTTTCCTCCCACAGTCCAAACAAGTGCAGGTTAGGTGGATTGGTCATGTTAAATTGCCCAGTAGTGTGCAAGCTAGGTGGGTTAGCAATGGGAAATGCAGGGGTACAGGGATGGGGTGAGTCTGGGTGGGATACTCTTTAAAGGATTGGTGTGGACTCGAAGGGCTGAATGGCCTGCTTCCACACTGTAAGGATTCTATGATTTTATATGATTCTATGACACACTGTGTACTAAATGCTTGATGAACATTGTACACGTAATGAGCTGAAGGGTTATTTTCAGTACTATAGGAAGGATGACTCTTAATCTCTTACTTACGGCCTTGTATCCTATTGGCTTTTGTTCTTCACCTCTCAACTCCTGAAGACGGTCTGCCCTCATCTACCTTATTCACTGTTTTAAATACTTTAATCACAGTGCTCCATTATGTGTATCATTGTAACAAAAAAGGTTTAATATGAATAATGTTTACAATTAATTTTTTTAATGGATTTTCCCAAGAAATCAAATTGTCACAGTTACTATATATTTCAGAGCCAAAAGATGAATGGGCAATGTTGGCACATGATTGCTTGAGCACATTGGCATTATTGACATTTGTGTGCTGGTTCAAAAAGTGATTAAGACATAATGCAGTATCAGCTTGACTGTGAGTCAGAAGGTTGTGGACTCAAGTTCTGTTCCAGGAGCTGAGCACATGGACTCAGCTGATACTTCAGTGCATTCTGGTTAAAGCATTGTCAGAGGTGCAGTTTTTGGGTGACAAGGTAATCAACTGGACTCAAATGGAACTCATTGCATGATTGAAAGAAGAATTGTTTTCCTGGTGGTATCATCAACTTTTATATTTCATCAAAAACCACTGCAAGTAAAAGGCTATTCACCAAATACATTGTTACAAGATTTTGTTGCACACAAGTTAGCACCACAAATGCACTTCATTAGTAATTCTTTCATTTGCTTTGCAATGTGAGGAAAGATTGAAAGGTACTATGTTATGCAAGACTAGGCTGGTTAGTTCTTGAGCTTATTCCTTCAGTAAATTAGATCATAGTTGACCTGTATTTAAACTCCATTTACCTCCTTGGATGCATATTCCTTAATGCGCTTAGCTAACAAAAGTCAATCTCACTTACATTAACTAAGGTTGAACAACTTTCTGGGGTAGAGAATTCCAAACTATTACTCCCTTTTGCACGAAGGAGTGATTTGTGAAGAGCCTAGCTCTATTTTTTATGGCTATACTTGCTTGTTCTGAATGCTCCAGTCAGTGAAAGAACTTCACTCTTTACAATTTTTCATGCATTGACATCAAGATGGTAATCTCTAGCCTTGAGATCTACAACTCTATTAATTGTCTAACTACCTCTTCTCTTCAAAACAGCGACAGAGCTGCAACAACTCAATATGAAAGCTGGAGGTGTATAAAAATGACCTCTCAGCATTCACTGACACTGTTTAATTTTAATGTCTGAACTAACAGCTTACTGATATTTTGACCTGTAGGATGAATCATTGGGTTGGTTGTCTCAATAATAAGAGTTTTGTTATTTTAGATTTTCAATACATTCCTTTACATCTTTCTGCATCTAACAGTGCTGGCTTTAACAGTAGAGCCGTCAAAAAATATATAGTAATTTATCACTACTTGTCGAAAGAATTGGAAATTTATGCATTTGTGGTTCTCAGTACTTTCTGATGAATTGTTAGTTTTAATCTCAGTGTTATTTGTGCGTGCATGGGGTGGGGGTGGGTGTGTTGGAAGGGATATTGCTGGTGAACAGAGAGGAAGGCAACACATTCTGCTCATTTAATTTATTGGACATAAACTTACAGCATTGAGTGTTTTATGTATTAAATTCAGATGTATTTGGCAAGTATTAAAATATATATTGCATTAAGTAATGTTCCATATTATAAGGTATCCGCTGATAGACATTTGTGTAGTTAAAATAACAAAGCTTTGGAAAGCATCTTGGAACTGAACCTGTAAAAAAAAAGTGACCTACTGAGGAGGCAACACATATGCTCATAAAGGTTGCTCGTACATTCCTGCCAGCTCAGACAGCTGTCACCAACATCTCAGGGCATCCACGGGCAACAACTGATGACACAATTCATCCACAGAGTTGGAATCAAACATGTATCAGCCCCTTCACAACTTTATTATGAATCTGAAACACATTCACAATATAGTCCTGCATTTCAATGCCGCACTTTGAAATGCACCCGGACCTTTCATTGGAATGCTGCTGCCTGGACACTGCTTGCAGGAGCTCATAGTTTGGACCGGGGTGCAACTCAGGGCTCCTTTATGGTTCAATCTCTTTGCACCTACTTGGGTGCTCACAGCATCTCAGCCTGCCTTGCTTTTTTGCACATTATCCCCTCAGTTAGCGCTTAAAGGTTCACAGTACAATCCCTCCAACAAGGTCTTGCCTTGTTGATTAGCACATGCTCAAAGCCAGTCAGCTTCTCATAGTTGTCAGCAGTTGTAGGCCAAGTGGGAGGACATGTTGCTGTGTCACCCTGTGCTATCTCCTCGCAGCAGCATACGTAGCAGACACACTGCATGGGCATCAGCTGAATGGCCATGTCTCAAAGTTTATGTGGTGCTCAGGCAGACTAAGGGAGACAGTTGTCAGACAGGGGATCCCTGGACAGTAAGTCAAAGGCAGAACCACTATAAGTTCAGGGACTTTGAAATGGTCAGTCAGCTCCTTGGTGTGGTTAGATTCGGGGGCTCCTTAGCTCTTCTGTCCAGGGCGTGAGCCATACAGTCAGTCAGTCTTACAGGTCCAGTGCAACCAGTCCAGGAATTAGTGGGATTTCATTGGAGAGCACATGTCTCAGTCTGGAGTCTGGTCATCATCAGTTGGGGCTATCTGTCTGAGACAGTCATAAGTTCGGCCATCAGGCCATGGTCAGTCATGGGGAGTCAGCTGAAAGAGGTGGGGGTTGCCTTCAGAGGCTACTGCTGTAGTAGGGAGGTTGGAGATGTCTATTGTGAGGTTTGGAGGCACCATGCTCCTCGACTTCCCTCCCTCCCCCTCTCCCTCCTTCCTGAATGTCCTCTGCAATCATAACTGTATATTAATTGTCTGCTGGTGGTGGGCATTAACAAGGATTGATCTGAACACTTAGCAAACACAGTTTCAGCTTGTGTCTAAGTTAGGAGGTGTATGCTTGTCATGTGTAACTCTGTAAATAAATATAACAAGAGTACACAGATTGGTTCCATTTCAATCTTTCACCAGGATTTCTGCAGTAAAACACAAGCCTGCCATCAAAGCCAATCCTGTCATTAACTTTTCACCAATTTCCTGACTGTTCTGATCGTAAAGTCTGCCAACAGGTTTTAAAATACACCCAAGAATTTATACAGCTCAGGTCTCACTTAAGAAGCCTCAAGTAATTACACAGAGAGTGGTCTGTGTGTTGAATGAACTTCCAGAGTAAGTGGTGGATGCGGTACAGTTACAACATTTAAAAGACATTTGGATAGGTACACGAATAAGAAATGTTTGGAGGGATATGGGCCAAATGCAGGCAGGTGGGACTAGTTTAGTTTGGGATTTTGGTTGGCATGAGCTGGTTGGACCGAAGGGTCTGTTTCTGTGCTGTATGATTCTATGACTCTAAAATCATGTCACTTCCCATACGTTTAAAATTTACCTGCAGTTAAAATTAGGCTGTATATTCTGAGGAGGATTAGGAATTTTGCTGTAATTAGTGTCCAAAATTGGTCCAGCATCATGACATGATATTCTGTGTGGTCCTGTATTAGTTATGACTATTCGAATTGGCCTACAATGTCAGCTGCTATGTGTATCCAATTGTTAAAGAACCTATCAAATTCCAGCAAAATTGAATCATCTCCTTTTCATTTTGCTATAATAATAAAGAGCAGGAAAACACTGACATTGGCTACACTGAAGTAAATAATGAAATCTGGTAACTTTGTTTACATCTTATATGAATGACCTTGAGGATGTTAATTTAAGCAAGGAAATTTGATTTGAAATTGCAAGGAATAAATTGATAATCCCAAAATACTGAGATTCATAACTCGTTTAGGCTGGGTTTGTTTTTTTTTTGAACAGACAAGGCTGAGGGAAACATAGAAACATAGAAAGTACATGCAGGAGGCCATTTGGCCCTTCAGGCCTGCACCACCATTCAATATGATATGGCTGATCATGCGATCTCAGTATCCCATTCTTGCTTTCATTCCCCCCCCACCGACCGCCCGCTTTAGCCACAAGGGCCATGTCCACCTCCCTCTTGAATATATCTAATGAACTGGCCCCAACAGCTTCCTGTGGAAGAGAATTCCACAGGTTCACAACTCTCCGAGTGAAGAAATTCTTCCTCAACTCAGTCCTGAATGGCTTACCCCTTATTCTTAGACTATGATCCTTAGTTCTGGACTTCACCAACATCTGGACCATTGTTCCTATATATAACCTGACCAGTCCCATCTGGATTTTATATGTTTCTATAAGATTGCACACTTAACTCTTCTAAAATCCAGCAAATATAAGCCAGGTCAATCCAGTCTTTGCTCATATGTCAGTCCTGTCATCCCGGGAATTAATCTGGTGAACCTTTGTTGCAAATCTCCATTCGTAATAGGTCTAAGTGACATAGCTGCAATTTATAATAGAATTCTGAATGATTTCCTCTTCACATCCCTTTCTCAAATCAAAGCCATTCCGACTCTCAGGCTTTTCTTCATAGCCTCTGGAATATAAGCTCGAGAACATGAATAAGCACTCATTGTTTTGCTATTCGATTCTGACTTATAATTACATTATGGCTAACTAGAACCTTGCCTCCATTTAGTCATCTGTGGAAGAGGCCATTTGACCCACTGACCCTCCAAAATGCATCCCACCCAGACCCAATCCTTCATTGCTTTCAGCTAATCCAGCTAGCCTAGACATCGCTGCACACAATGGACAACTTACACACAGCAATCCACCTAACCTGCACATCTTTGAACTGTGGGAAGAAACCAGATCACCCTGCAGACATGGGGAGAATGAGAAAACTTCACACAGATAGTCACCCAAGGCTGGATTTGATCCCAAGTCCCTGTCACTGCAAAGTAGCAATACTAACCACTGAGCCACCATGCCACCCCAAGCATTTGTGTTGATCTGCTGGAGGCTGAATATGGGTTGGATTCATCCTGCAACTAAGGTACCTTTGAGTCTTTTCAGAAGACAGAAGTGTCAGCACAGGCCTAAAGCACAGACTTTGATTTAAAAACATTCTGTTACAGTTGTTAACGACCAGTTCTGTTTGATCTGCATGTTAGTGACTCTTAATAATCCTAAAATGATACTCTTAAAGCCATCAGGTTATGAGTCACCAAGGGAGAAATGAAACAGGAACTTCAGTGAACTTTTCTCTCAACACTGTTTTGGAGGCACTGCTTAAACCTTAGCACTGTTATCATTTCTCATTTAACTATGGCCAACTAAGTTGTTATCAACTTATGCAAGCATTCAGCTCCTACATGAATGCCGTAATAAAGGGAGTACAAGAGAAGGTGGGTGTCAGCTAAATTCTTGGCTCTATGCAGTTTGTGGGAATGTATGCCATTCTCTCTAAGATGCTACACATTTTAGCGTCATCTTTAGTTATTTAGTGTCAGCACATGGAGGAGGATAGAGTGACTGCACTAATTGCATTCCTACACTTTACAATTAATAACTTCACACATTATTAGCTTGCTAGCATAAATCCAGAGATCTCTCTCTTCGCTCCCACTGCCCACGGTGCAGGGATATGAATTTTGACTAAAAGAAATCATCTAGAACAGAAATATCCAAGAGTGCAGTCTCAGCCAACCCGAAATTAAATAGCTTGGTTCAGCTGGGTTAATGCCAAGGAATTACTCTCATTTCAGACTGTCCACTACCATCTAAACTGCACTGCAAGTGGACAAAACAAATCTTAAAGGTTAGCTGCGAATGCAGCATGATACTTTGTTTACAGATTTCATAAGTGGACGAGAAGATTTTTAACCATTCTGAGAGCCAACAGCTGATACCAGGGATTGGGAGTATGGATGTTTAGGCATAATTAAAAAAACAAAATTCTAACTGAAAGGATATTGTTAGATTAGAGAGTGAGTGATCTATTTCCCTTTCCTGGTTACTAAGCAAGAAGGAAAGCACGACATTGCATTTCAATAGTACCTATTGCAGCAACCAGTTTTTCTCAAAGTGTGTGGTGACCTATGAAGTATTTTTTTGAAATCAGTTACTGTTCAAGTGCAAGAAATGCAAGCAAAAGACAGTCAATTATCACAAAATCACAGGAAAGCATGGATAATGACCAGATCATCTTTTTCAGTAAAATACTTTGAGTGATTAAAGACTGACGAGGATAAATTAAAAAAAACATAAACTCTGATATATGCTCACACATGAGGTGGTAGGGGCCTACTGGTAATGTTATTGGAATAAGAATTCAGAACCTTTGGCAAGTGCTCTGGAGATAGGAGTTCAAATCCCAATAACAGATGGTAAAATTTACATACAATAAACAAAAAGGAAAATCTGGAATAAAAGCTGGCCCGATGGTTGACCATGGAACCACTATCAATTGTGGTTAAAAAGAATGCCCTTCAGAGGAGGAAACCTGTTTTTGTTGAAAAATGTGTTGCTGGAAAAGCGCAGCAGGTCAGGCAGCATCCAAGGAGCAGGAAAATCGATGTTTCGGGCATAAGCCTTTCTTCTGCTCCTTGGATACTGTCTGACCTGCTGCACTTTTCCAGCAACACATTTTTCAGCTCCGATCTCCAGCAGCTGCAGTCCTCACTTTCTCCAACCTGTTTTTGTTACCGAGTATTTCCTCCAGATTCTTACTGTCCTCTGAAATGGCCTGAACAAATTTATCAGAGCAAAGTGCGATTAAAGATCGAGAGTAAATGCTGGCCCAATCAATGGCACCTACATCTCATGAACAAACTTAAAACATTGTTTAAATATTTGAAAGCATTATATGTGCAATATCATATTCATATAATATCATAATACATTTCTATTTATATCAAGGAAGGAACTTTCAAGACTATGGAATAAAGGCCAGAGTTCAAAGGAAGTAATCTGTCAGACCTATTGCAGATCATCACATGACAAACATCATAAGAAAGAACCAATCAACTGAAAATCAAAAGCACGCAAAAATAGTATTTCCAAGATCTTCTGCTTTAATTTCAGATTTTCACCATTTATAGTTTTCTTTTCACCATTCAACAACACGTTATCAGCAAAATTGCATCATGTGTACAAAATAGTTTTCATTGTAAAACTAATCATTTCGCCTTTGAATACCCCAATCACAAAACCAATTAGAATGTTAGAACTGATATTTATCCTGGTTTGCTCATCAGAAATTGTTCCACATAGTCCTCTCCTACTTCAAAAGTGCAAAACTCTTAATGAAACAATTCACTGCAAGTAAACCAAGGTCAATGTGCATAAAGTCCTGGAAAAGAAAACATTTGAATTGTAAAAATGTAGCACAAAAATGTGTTTAATTCAAAGCATTGGGACCTGTCTTCCAAAATACATCAGGTAACAATGTCCTTGGCTTGTCAATGTTGGAGCAAGCCATTTATCATCGTATAAATACAATGTATCTCGTGTGGATTTCCCATATAGGACCTTTTTCAAACCACCCACAGTGAGAATAATCTGCAAGGAGCATCGTACTAACTCTTCTGTGACTGCATGTTTCCTGATGATGTCACTTACCAGTCAGACCACCACAGAAATTTGACATACATGAAAAACAATGCTGATGTACTTCTGAATGCTCACCCTCCATATATGACTTTTCATAAGTTGTCCAAACTAAGAACTTTGTTAATTGACTTCAAGAAAGGACAGCAAACAGATCATTAAATATTATTGGTTGATCATTCATTTCTGTATCATGCACACATAATGGCATTCAGACTGGATGTATGTCAGAATTATGTTACTGCACTGGTATTTGAATATTCATATGATTCATTGATTCAGATTAAAATAGTTCCAGATGCTTTCTGGTGGCCTATTGAAATTGTCAGTATTGACTATTTATAATGCAGTCAAAATATAAACACAGTCAAAATATAATCATCATAATCTGAGTGACAAAGTATTGAGATATGCAGTGGATGAAACAACATTTCTGCATGTGGGGCACTGGACATATTGGAGGAAGATCTCAACTTTGGGAGTTTATCCTGCGGTGTGATGTGCATGTGTACATACATGTTATGTGGAAAACTAACATGTGAATTTCAACACAGAGAACTTTTTTGCACCTGGTAGAAGTGGGAACTCTTCTGTAAATTGTAATAAGGCACCTGTTTCTCTTGTGCACGTTTCAACATTGGAAACTCCCATATAATTGGCAACAAGAGAAACCCTTGTATAATTTGTAACCAGAAGAACTACCATATGTTACAGTAAGGCTTCTAAAAGTGTCAGCTATAACAACTGGAACACCCAGATAAACTACAACAGGAATTGCCTTGGCCTTTGTACATCAAGCCATAATTGAATCTTGCTAGGGCTAACAGATATATTCTGGTGGGAAATCCCCAAAGTGTGTAAACAGACCATTCAGTCCAACAAGTCCACATCAACTCCCTGAACAACATCCCACCCTGACCCGCTCTCGTATCTTGAGATTTCCCATGGCTAATCCACACATCCCTTGACACTATGGGCAATTTAGCACAGCAAATTCACCTAGCCTGCACATCTTTGGACTGTGGGAGGAAACTGGAGCACACAGAGGAAACCCACGCAGACATCATGCAAACTCTGGACAGGCAGTCACCCGAGGGTGGAACTGAACATGGGTCCCTGGTGCTGTGAAGCAGTAGGGCTAGCCACTGAACCACTGTGCTACCCCAATCTTGGGCACTGTGTTTCAGAAACATACAAGAACCAGAAACACAACAGGACAATTATTAACAATTAATGCCATGAATTACAGACACCAAGGAGTGATTTTAAGGCAGTAATTTTAGCTATAGGTGTGGCTGAGATCTAAAACCATGACAGTAAGGATTTAAACATTATTTGTTCTCACAGAAGATAAGATAATGAATTTTCAATGGCACGTGATGTTGTGACTGGAGATGGGGTTAGACAAAAAAATGGGAGATAAATTCCAATTGACTGGTTCCAAGATACATTCCTGTTTCCATAGTATCATGTAGGGCATTGAGAGAGACTGTGTAGTGAGAATGTCTAGTATCCCAAAGCCTGGGTAGTTCCATACATCAGAGCTCATGGCTCCGGTCTATTTGGAAGCCTTAACTCTGAACATGAATTGAAACTATGGCAGTGCCCATTACAATGGGGGACATTCTCCCTGACCGAGAGTCATAGAGTCACAGATGTACAGCACAGAAACAGACCCTTCAGTCCAACCTGTCCATGCCTACCAGATATCCCAACTCAATCTGGACCCACCTGCCAGCACACAGCCCATATCCCTCCAAACCCTTCCTATTCATACACCCTTCCAAATGCCTTTTAAATGTTGCAATTGTACTAGCCTCCACCTCTTCCTCTGGCAGCTCATTCCATACCCGTACCACCCTCTGAATGAAAACATTGCCCCTTAGGTCTCTTTTAGATGTTTCCCTTCTCACCCTAAACCTATGCCTTCTAGTTCTGGACTCCCCCACCCCAGGGAAGTGACTGTCTATTTGTTCTATCCATGCCCGTCATAACTTTGTAAACCTCTAAAAGGTCACCCCTCAGCCTTCGATGCTCCAGGGAAAACAGCCCCAGCCTGTTCAGCCTCTCCCTATAGCTCAAATCCTCCAACTCTGACAAAATCCTTGTAAATCTTTTCTGAACCTTTTCACGTTTCACAACATCTTTCCAATAAGAAGGAGACCATACTTACACACAATATTCCAACAGTGGTCTAACCAATATCCTATACAGCTACAACATGACCTCCCAACCTCTGTACTCAATACCCTGACCAATAAAGGAAAGCATACCAAATGCCTTCTTCACTATCACATCTACCTGTGACTCCACTTTCAAGGAGCTATGAACCTGCACTCCAAGGTCTCTTTGTTCAGCAACACTCCCTAGGAACTTACCATCAAGTGTATAAGTTCTGCTAAGATTTGCTTTCCCAAAATGCAGCACCTCACATTTATCTGAATTAAACTCCATCTGCCACTTCTCAGCCCATTGGCCCATCTGATCAAGATTCCATTGTAATCTGAGGTAACCTTCTTCGCTGTCCACTACACCTCCAATTTTTGTGTAATCTGCAAACTTACTAACTGTACCTCTTATGCTCACGACCAAATCATTTATATAAATGACAAAAAGTAGTGGACCCAGCACCGATCCTTGTGGCACTCACTGGTAATAGGCCTCCAGTCTGAAAAACAACCCTCCAGCACCACCCTCTGTCTTCTACCTTTGAGCCAATTCTGTATCCAAATGGCTAGTTCTCCCTGTATTCCGTGAGATCTAACCTTGCTAATCAGTCTCCCATGGGGAACCTTGTTGAATGCCTTACTGAAGTCCATATAGATCGCATCTACCGCTCTGCACTCATCACCTGTCTTTGATACTTCTTCAACAAAAACTCAATTAATTTTGTGAGACATGATTTCCCATGCGCAAAGCCTAGGTGGGCACTAACGCTCCTGATGTTCATGCTTAGCTGATCTGTGACTGGCAACAAAGGATGGAGGTGTCCCTGTGCTTTCGCACATACTGTGACAGTGTACCAATTTCTGACAAAGGGGATTGCTGACCTTTCACTGCTGGAAGGATCCAGTCAGGCTAGGAGTACTCCGGCCACGCTTAATCAGATTGGACAAAAGAGATGGTCGTTTAATTGGGTCTCTTGGTCTGTATTTGTGTGTTCCTGACCAGTATTACATGTCCAATGTTGGGATTAGATTGTGGGAATGAAAATCATCCCAAGGTTACTGCACTGAAATGTTCCTTTTCTCTTTTTAAAAGGATGTACTTCTTGGTAAGTTCAATAACAGCAACAGAAAGTGCTGGAGAAACTCAGCAGGTCTGTCAGCATCTGCAGAGAGAGAGAAAGAAAGATTTAACGTTTCAAGTTTTGTGATGTGGAATCAAAGATTAACCATATTTTTCTCTCCACAGACCTGCTCTTTCTGCTTGGTTTTAGATTTTCAGAATCCAGAGTTCTTTGTTTTATTATCTTCTAGTTAAGTTGATGGGCTCCTTTCATTTCATTTTGTAGCACCTCAGGTGATGGCATGGAGAGTTTTCTCCAAAGATCTGTAACCTGCGTGCTTTTTTTATAAATGTTTACTGACCTGCTGTACGTTGCTATTTGTAATTGACTCTTTGTGATTGATGCACAATGTTTTTCTAGCTGAAGTACGAATGCTGCTGAAGTGATTACTATAATGCTTAATAATGTATTATACCTTACAAAGCATGATTGCAGTAGAATTAATTAATGTATGATATTTGAGCAACCTTCTCAGTAATGCAAGGTTTGTTCCAAGCTCATATTTTCTGCCATTCCAATATTGTACTCTTTATGTTGCCAACAAGTAAACTGCCTAGCCAGCACCAGGCTATTATAAACAAAGACTTAATGACAGGAATATTGCCTCTGTTGGCTTGGCATTCTTTTACAGCAATTATAGGAACATTTCAAAAGTTGTCATCTAAAATCGTAAATAATAGTTAAGTTGAATCCAAGGTCTATTTTGTTTCAAATAATAAGATGTTTGACAATCTAAACTTTCTTTAAGGGATTTTTTTTTAGTTTATCAGCATTGTGATAGTTCACATGCTCTCCTTACTTGTTGTTCTCTTTTACAGAGCATGGTGATCTTGATTTGAAATCTTGTAGAATAGGCTGTCTGGACCTAATGAGGTTAATCTGTTCTTGAAGTAGCAAAGACAACCAGCATTATTAGGGTTTGACAGCCCCTGCGAGGACCAACATCCCCCTCTTTATCGAAGTTGCTATGTTTCACAGGTATAATAATACATCAGAAAAATGTGTCAGGTAGGTTTCTGTGCCTCCCAATAACCCTCTGATTGTCAGTGCTGTGCAATTGGCATAACCTCCTTTGTATTGTCTGCTTTGGATGTCAGACCAAAAATTGAATATAATTGGGACCCTGCATCCAGTGCTCCTCACTAAATCTCCGTTATGCCTCACAGCCAGTAGTCCAGAGGACTGCTGTTCCCGATGAATATTAGATTTGCACTAACTCAAAGTGCATTCTTAATACAACGGAGATTGTTAATTGTTACACGTGCTGATGTCTCCTAGCAGTAGGATGCAAGGGCACTTTAACTGACCACTCCATTCTCTCATTGAGCTTTTTTAGTTAGCCAGTTGAAATGAGGGAACTCCTTTGGCATGATTATTCCCTTCCTGCAGGTAGTGAGAAGGGGAAATAATAGGGCAATTTGGCCCTGGAGATAAGCTCAGCCCTTTTTCACCACCTCACTAAGTTCTGGATAATAAGGTTGATGGGCTACTTTCTCAACCTGTTACCAATTAAGGATCTCAAGTGGCCAATTAATGTTCACTTATAGACCTCAAAACACCACCTGCCCAATCACCTACCTCCCCAGTGAGTATGGACAAAGTATTGAAGTTCTGTTTTAGCCCCTTTTGAACATATCCCTGGAAATGGGACATAGAGTAGTCAGTCCTTCATTATCTCAAGTTATTCTCCTTTTGTTTAATGAGCATGACTACATGTTACATTGCATGGAAGTAGATGAATTAAGGGTAGTTATGCTGGAAGTGTATAAAATGTTATTTAGGCTATAGTTAGGATATTGTGTGCAATTATGAAGAAAGATTGGGGAGTAGAGGAGATTGAGAGTGGAGATACGGAGACGTACAAAATTATAAAGGGCATTGACAGGGTAGACTATTCCCTTTGATGGAGGGATCAATGACCAGAAGTCTTAGATTTAAGATCAAGGTCAGGAGGTTCAGAAGTGAGGTAAAGAAACGTTTTTTACCCAGAGGGTGGGTGGAATCTGGAACTCACTGCCTGTAGATATGGTAGAGACAGAAACCCTCGCAACATTCAAAAAGTTTTTAGACATGTGCTTGTGATACCAAGGTTAAGGGTCAAGTGACAGAAAATGGGATTATAATAGTAAGGAGCTGGTTGTGATCAGTACAGACAATACTGAAGAGCTTTTTTTCTGCACTGTAAGCTTCCATGACTCTATGATTTTAATACTATACTGGCTTTTTTTGACAATCACCAAACTTACACCTGCAGTCATGTGTCCTTGGTCAATTATTTTTTTTAAAATGGAATTAAGGGATAAAAACATTCATGGTATTTCAAGGTTCTGAGCCATCATTATATGTCACCTTCAGCTAAAATGTTAGAACAGGAGCATAAGTCTGGAAGTAAGTATATTAACCACAGGTTATTGCTGAATTGAGAGCCTTTCTGAATGTATCAGAAGTTGATAGATTTATATACATCGAGTTTCGCAGGAATGAGTGAAATCCAAATTATCAGAATCCTTGCAGCTCAGTAGAACTGGGGTACAATCAGAGACTTCCACTGGCTTCATGCTTGAATATTTTAATGGTATTTTCTAGCAGTTAAAACAAAGCGGAGCCAAAGCTTTCAGTTTGCCATAGGATGTTGGGAGTCCATATCAAGGTACAAATTATAACAACAACTTGCATTTAATGTTATAATCCTAGCCAGTGGTATAACTGGACAAGTCAGATCCCAAAATGAAATTGAGTTTGATAGGTAATATTTTCCACTGACATATTTAATGTGGTGGTCAGTCGCAGAGACACATTCACATGAGGCTGTAGATTTGCTTTAACAATGAAAGTTTATTTCACCAGTTGAAAAGAAAACAAAAAGCTGTAGGTCAGAAAAAAAAGTTAAAAACACACAGCAAAACAAAATGACTACAGGTGTCAAATCAGTGGCTGTGTGGCAAAAATGTCCATGTGATATTGATGGAATGTAATACTTAATAGTGTCAAAGAAACTTCAAGCAGAGAGAGAACAACTTGAGATAATGTAGAGCTAATTCCCCCTCCCACAAAACAAGGATAAAAGAGAGCTTCAGCTCTTGTCTACTTATTGTGTGTCTCATATGCTGTGGAAGTCCCAGTTTGAGAATGACCAGTAGGTAAACCTGCATCACAAGTGAAGAAATAAAGAAAGATATTTCTCACTGAGTGCTATAAAGCAGTTAGCAAGCAAAGGGATCAGGCTGAAGGAAAGTGAATCAGCCTCCAGCTGACTGTTCAAATGCCAAAGTCAACAATATAGGTGCAACCCATTAATAGCCACAGCATCAACTTATCTGCTCTTTGTCAGCATGTCAGGGACCAATAACTTCGATCTCTCTTTCAGCTCACCTCTGATTTCTAATCTGTGTGTATGGGTGTTGCATTTATTGCTCAAGAGCAGTAATTAATAAACTCACTCCCTTTGTTAAATCGAGAAATCCCGGCTAAATTAGCTCCTTTTAAAACATTATTATATTTCGGTCAAGGAGAAAGCTATCCACAAGGGTAGGAATCCTGCTTTACATTAACCTTGATAGAACTAATGGAGGTGCAGGCTGGATCAAGATGGGGAACCAGTTTACCCCTCCTCTTCTGGGAATGTAACGATTTGGGGTATTCCATCTGGAACTGTAGCAAATTGAGAACCTCATCCAGAGTCTTTGCATATCAGTGAGTATGTACACAAGCTAAGACAGTAATTTAATTAATGCCATTTGTATTCTCTCTTCCAAGCAACTAAATTTAAGATCAATGGAAAACAATGGTGTCCAAGATCCCTTCACCTGAAAATAATTTTGGACATATTTTGTAAATGAATAAAAGACGGGCAAGAGAATGAATTAAAGTGAGAGAAGGAAAGCAGGAAGGAAAGTGAGATGGAAAGCGAGATGGAAAGAGAGAGAGAAGGAGAAGAAAGGAGAGTGAAAAAGAGAAAGAAACACAGGCTGAAAATTGACACCCACCAAGTGGTGGATTGTCAGGAAGGGTGGTCTAAAATTGGATGGCCCCTGACCACATTCACTGGGATTTTATCTGTGGCAGGGGAGTTACTTCCAGAGGCTAACTGAGACCCTTAAAGTGGCTGCTCAAGAGCCTTCTCTTGCCACTTCTGCAATTTTACTCAGTGATGGGATCAAGCATCCTTCAGGGTTGGGAAGGGGTGCCTAACGCTTGGGTACTCTACACCCAATTTCATTTAATTCCCTCCTCCAAGGATAGTTCCAAGCAGGACTTCTGAATGCAAACACCCTCACATCTCTGATGTGTGCCAGCCTGGCCCTGGCAAAATCCTGATTGAACCATAAGGCACTTTCTCTTCTTTAAGGAGACAATGCAGTCCCATCCATGGCACGGGTGCCATCTTTGAACTAAAGAACTGTGAGCTTTTGATCAGCTGGTGGCCACTGTTGGAGGCCTTATAGGGGTTGGAAGTGTCATCTTGAGTCAGTTAATGACCCGATGAATGTAGCATAACATAGCTAAGTGGAGGTGGGCTTCCCAGCAACATTTCAGCTAAGTTTGGGTTCACCATCATTATTTCCAGTTAAAACTATCATGCTATCATCCATTTTGGTGCATGTTAAAATCACGTGAGTCAGCTAATTTCCACACTATTTGCTGAGGAAAGAATGTTAGCAAGGGCACTGGTAAGAGCTTTGCCTATAACTTCTTTTAATTCATCTACACAGGCTGGCAGGAACTGCAGTCTAATGTCTCATCCAAACCAACTTCCCTTAGCACTGCACTGCAGCTTTAGCCTTGGTTTTATGCTCTGGTGTCGGTGTGTGGTTTAAAGAATGATTTCTGACTCAAGACATTCTGGATTGAGGAGGAAGACAGAAGAGAAACTACAACAAAGAAGGGGTTATGATTCTTATTAGCACACAGATGGTAGACTGCTTAAAATGTCTTCAACACAGTATCACATATAATCATCAATTAAATCATTGTATTTGTGTAAAAATGAAGAACAAACCTACCTATGATTCAAGTTCTTTCAAGAGTATTTAGTGTTTAAAATGTTTGAACTACAAAGTCTTTGCATGCAGTGACTGACAATCAATTTACATAGTTGGTAGAAACTATTTGTTTCAGGAACTTAAAACTTTTCTTTCAAACAGCAAACCTATTCGGTCCTTTTGTGTTTTCTCTGTCTGATGTTAAGTGCTCTTGGGAACACATTCTATTACTAAACTGATACATCCCACTATCTCTTGTGACTCACAATGAAACCATGGATAGGGAACAGAAATGGGCTGTGAGCAACAGGGGTGTAAGAAGAAAATGACAAAGAAAATGAAACACTTGGAGAAGAAAACAGTTTGTGGGTTAGCTAACTTCGCCCACAAAGACAAAAAAAAAGCCCATCAATAATCCAGAGGAGCAGTACCCATTTACAAATGCAAACTATATTTAGTGCTCTTATCATCAAAGTAAATGTCTCTGATGTATTAAAGTGTAAAAGTTCTGCAAACATAATTTTGAAACAGTTTTGGTTGCTTGACTAGCTGCTGGAGCAAATGGTTATGAGCAGTGTGGTGGAATGCATCATCATTTAAGTGTCAGTAGGATTTCCTGTCTGTGAGTTAGCAGATGAAGATGCAGATGTGATGTAGAATTACGTCATCATCATTAGCTCCAGCCACTTTGGTGGCTTACTATCTCTGTTTAGCATGGTCAGTGAGGAATCATGCAGGCCTTTCTTCATATTGCCTACTCGTTCAGATACACTTCTTACTATCTTGTGGAAAGGAGCTTTTGCAGAATGTACATTTTTCATGGCTGCATGAGACACTTTCCACTTTTAACTCGAGTGCACATTCTTCATGTCCAAGTTGAAAGAGTTTGTAAACGTTAATCATGAGAGAATTACAGACAAGCTTGGTGACGTCCTTATTCAACACCCACAATACTTCTAAGAGAGATCATTCCATAATAAAATTTAAACTAAAGAAACTGAAAACCATATTGTTGCCAGTAGCCTTTACCAACTGTGGTATCTCCAAAAAGGCAACTTTCATGTAGAAATGCAATCCCTTTATAAATTCATCTCTAAACAAAAGGATAGCACAGTGGCTCAGTGGTTAGCATGGCTGCCTCACAGGACCTGGGTTCAATTCCACCACTGGGCAACCATCTCTGGGGAGTTTACATGTTCTCCCTCTATCTGTGTGGGTTACCTCCAGATGCTCCAGTTTCCTCTCACAGTCCAAAGATATGCAGGTTAGGTGGATTAGCCTTGTTAAATTGCCCACCGTGACCAGGGTAGTGAGTTTGGGTGGATTAGCCAGAGGTAATGCAGGGATATGATAAGGTGGGGTCAGATTGAGATGCTCATCGCAGAGTTAATGTGGACCTGATGGTCTAAATGGCCTGCTTCCACACTGTAGGGATTCTTTAATTCAAATGTCCTTTCCAGGTAGTTGCTCCATTTATATTCATGCTTGAGCTGCCTTTTCTCTTCAGGGCCAGAGCCCAAGCATTCAGACAGGAAGTGATCATTGTAACCTCATGCACAACGTACTCTCAATGCTCCATTCAGAATGGGGAGAGAAATGTGAACAGCTTTTGCTTGAGCTCATACTAAGTGCATTCTCAAGTGCATCGGCCCCCTGCCACCCACTACCTTCCCAAAAAGCCGTTACATTTTGGCACTGAAGAGGAGAATCTATCTCAACCCTATACTTGAGAATTTAATTAATGAAGCATCTCTCTTTTCAAAAAGATACTTGTGGGGTGGAGCCAGGGGTATGGCAGGTAATTTCATGAACTGACTCTCTTCCTTTACAGCCTTGTCTGTGGGAAGCACAAATTCACGTCTAATCCACTCCTGATTTTGAATAGACAATTGTTGAGAGTGTAAGCCCAAACTCCTGGCCCATACTTGGGCTGGCACGGTGGCCCAGTGGTTAGCATTGCTGCCTCACAGCACCAGAGTCCCAGGTTTGATTCCAGCCTCGGGCAACTGTTTGCGTGGAGTTTGCACATTCTCCCTGTGTCTGCATGGGTTTCCTCCAGGTGCTCCAGTTTCCTCCCACAGTCCAAAGATGTGTGGGTCAGGTGAATTGGCCATGCTAAATTGCCCATAGTGTTAGGTGCATTAGTCAGAGGGAAATGGTTCTGGGTCAGTTACTCTTCGAAGGGTCAGTGTGGACTGGTTGGGCCGAAGGGCCTGTTTCCACACTGTAGGGAATCTAATCTAATCACGTAATGTGTGCAAATTCAAAATTCATTCTGTTACCCCATTTGATCTGTGCATTGACAATTCATTACTGTAAAATAAGCAAAGATATTAGCCTGAAAGTTGATATTAGTGCACTCGTCAAAGGGTTAAATGATAGCTGCAAAAGAAATCTGCTAAACACATGGTTTTACTGTTTCAGTAGGTGGAAAAATGCATGTTAACACCAGTACACTGGACCAGTGACTCAGAAACAGCAGCAAGTCTTATCGCTGCATTTAGGAGGGATTTGAACAGCTAAAACAGCATTGGTTCAACTAGAATGGCTGTTAAATGAATAAAAATGCTCTCGAATGGGGAACTAGCAAGTGAACAAAAAAGGCACAATTACTGTCCAGTTTTTGGAAATGTAACTAAAAACACAGTACAGAACTGAGTAAGTGAAAATCATCTTTATTAGCAGTGCAAACAAACAGAGTTGATGAAATTTGGCAAATGATTTTTCAGAGTCATGTTCTACTTTCTATTGCCTTGGAAAATATTGTGAAGATTTTGAATTTCAAACCAAATAACCAGTGTGACTGGGAAACAAGTCTGCACAAAGGATTCAAGCTACTGTTCTGTGAGCCTCAGTAGAAAGAAGATTAAACAGTGAAAAACATGTTCCCTATGAGTCCATTTGGTTGATGCCACAGTCATCCATCAAAAGGCAATGCCCTAATGTAGGAGGGATAGGGGAGTTTGCAAACGTTAGGCAATGTAATTAACCATCAACGCTCTAGACATGGCCAACTCAGCTCCAAGACTCCACAGTGACCAGGCCATAATTCTAGCGATGTGTCAGTGCGACAGACAGCTAGGATTGCCTATGCTCCAGGATTGTCCTGAGGTCTCCAGGAATTAAATACTAATCTTCAGATCATTATTGTGTTCCATCCTGGAGGAAAGTCATTGAGGCATTGAAAAAGACCTTTTTTGTCATTTTCTTTGAATATTTCTCTTTACCAGATTCAAAAGCATTGAAAATGAGGGCAAAAAGAAGCTGTTTGGCTGACAGCCCACTGGATAATGAGTCTTTCTGTTTTCCAATTGGCATAACAAGGTGGTGCGCCATAAGGATGGGTGTGTTGGTTGACTAACAGTTAGAGCATGGAGACAAGTCATTTGCCAGGAATACGCATAATCACAAACCTTACCATCAACCATTGAAAAAACAAGGGAAAATTAGGTGTCATATGTCTGAGCAAAACTACATCAAATGACAAATTAATCTAACAGCATTCATACATTACTTGTTGAAATGAGTGTTCCTTTTGATTTGAATATTGCACACAAAGATACAAAAATTCACATCCAGCCTATCCCCAACACATTGTACCTTGCATCAGATTAAACACTCCCTCTAATCTACTGCAAGAGTCCAGCATAGAATGGCAATAGATGGAATTTGAGCAACTGGGCACAGGGTTCAGTTCAATTGGCATGGGTGCAGTTGACTTATTGACTTATTACTTATCTTCAGTTGATGCCTGGGGGGGAGGGGGAACACCAGTTTTCTCTACCACGTTGCTGGTTTTGCAATGATACCTTTGCTGTAAATTTCACAGTCTTGCTGTTCCACCCTGTCCTTTGGTCTTCCATGTGAGCTATCTTTGCAGAGTGAATATGGGACACTTGTGGCATTGCTTAAAGATTCCAGTTGTACATCTGAAGATTCTGATTTTGAATTTTTATTCTTAAGATGTGGATATGATGATCAGGACCAGCATTTATTGCCCAACTCCAGTCACCTTTGAAAAATGGAAGTGAGTCTTCTTCTTTAAGAAGAATGGGCAGTATGGTGGCTCAGTGGTCAGCTTGCTACGTTACAGCACCAGGGACCTGGGTCCAATTCCAGCCTAAATGACTGCCTGTGTGGAGTTTCCACATTCTCCCTGTAGCTGTATGGGTTTCCTCCAGGTGCTCCAGTTTCCTCCCCATAGTCCAAAGATGTGCAAGTTAGGTGGATTGGCTGTGCTGAATTGACCATAATGTTCAGAGATGTGTGGGTTAGCCATCGGAAATGCGGGGTTATAGAGATGGGTCTGGGTGGGATGATCATCAGAGGGTCGGTGTGGACTTGGGCTGAATGGCTGGTTTCTGCACAGAAGGACGCTATTCTGACCACTACTGTGCTTGTAGTGATGACATTCCAGTTAGGTGGGGAGTTTAGAAATGTAGAATCATACAGTACAGAAGATGCCTTTCAGCCCATTGAGCCTGGGCTACCAAAACTGCACCAAATCTACGCCAGTGCCACTTTCTAGCACTTAACCCATAGCCTTGAATTTCATGACACTTCCAAGTGCTTACCCAAGTACTTTTTTTAAAGGTTGTGAAGTTTCCTGCCTCAAGTACCCTCCAGGTGAAAACACTTTTCCTCAATTCCCTTATCAACCTCCTGCCTTTCACCTTAAACATGCACCCCCTTGTTACTGACTGCTCAACAAAGGGGAAAAGCTGCTTTCTATCCACCCTACCCATGCCCCTCATTATCTTATACACCCTTATCGAGTAACCCCTCAAACCTCTCTGTTTCAAAGGAAAACAACCTGACCTTATCCAGCCTCTCTTCATCGTTGAAATGCTCCATGTCAGGTGTGATCCTGGTGAATGTTCTCTGCACCACCTCCAGTGCAATCACACCCTTTCTATAGTTAGTGGCCAAAACTGCACACAGTATTCCAGGTGTGGCCTAACCAACATTCTGTATACCTCCAACATATAGCTCTGTATAACCCCTGCTGTTATAATCTATGCTTCAACTGTTAAACGTAAGCATCCCAAAATGTCTTCTGCATCTTCCTAACCTGTCCTGTAATCTTCACGGATCTATGGACAAGCCCACCAAGATGCCTCTGTTCCGCTGAGCCTCCTAGTATAATATTGTGCATTGAGTAATCCCATGCTTCCCTTGGCTTTTTCTAAAATGCGTCATTTATCAGGGTTAAATCCCATCTGCCACTGATCAGCCCATCTGACCAATCCATTTATTTGACCCCATGATGATGAAGAGACTGTGACACATACCCAAATCAGGATGGAGTGTGACCTGGAGGGTGACTTTGAGTTGATGCTGTTCTTATGCATTTGATGCCCTTGTTTTTGGGGAGATGGAGGTTGTGTGTTTCCAAAATACTGTCACTGAGCTTTGGAAGCTTGTTACAATA
This sequence comes from Chiloscyllium plagiosum, assembly GCF_037043375.1. Classification (NCBI taxonomy): domain Eukaryota; kingdom Metazoa; phylum Chordata; class Chondrichthyes; order Orectolobiformes; family Hemiscylliidae; genus Chiloscyllium; species Chiloscyllium plagiosum. Next base: position 17,883,613 of record NW_028270153.1, on the reverse strand, counting down.
CATTTTGTACATTAGTAGCACTACTACTGCAACCATGGTATACCGATAATGGGGACAATAAATATTTCAGTTGGTGGATGGGGTACCGATCATGAGGGCTGCTTTACGCTGGGTGGTTGTAGCATTAGTTTCACTGTGCACGTGCTTGACTTCTGTTTATTTTTAATATAAGGGACTTTTGCACATTGGGTGGCATGGTGGCTCAGTAGTTAGCACTGCAGCCTCACAGCGCCAGGGAACTGGGTTCGATTCCACCCTTGGGTGACTGTCTGTCTGTGTGGAGTTTGCACATTTTCCCTGTGGCTGTATGGGTTTGCTCCAGTTTCCTCTAACAGTCCAAGAATGTGCAGGTGAGGTGGATTGGCCAGACAAAGTTGTCATAGTGCCTACAGATGTGCAGGCTAGGTGGGTTAGTGACAGGTAGATGGTGGGATGCTCTTCAGAGAGTCAGTGTGGACTTGATGGACTGAAGTGGTCTGCTTCTACACTATCGGGATTCTATGATTTGAAATAGGATGACTTTGGCTTTAGGTATCATCTTTTCTAAAAACATAATGGCATAAAGAATTAGGAGGTAAAATAAAACATATAGCCCATCATAATGTAATATTGGCTGAACTTCAATATCAAATCAATTTTTTTTTTACCTGTTCCCCACATCCCTTGATTTCTTGACACACCAAAAATCTATTTATCTCAACCTTAAATGTATTCAAGAAAGCAGCAAGTACAGCACTCCCTGGGTAGAGAACAGCAAAGCTTCGCCATTTTTATGTGAAATAATTTCTTCCCATCTTAGTCCTAAATGATCAGCCCCTTACTGTGACACTGTGCCCCTATGTCTACATTCCCCCATCAGTGGAAACAATTTCCGATCCATCCACTCTGTGAATTCATTTCAGGATCTTGTGTCTTTCAGTGAGACCATCTCTTATTCTCCAAAACTCCCAAGAATATAGGTTCAATTTATCATGAGGCAACTTCCTCACCCCAGGAACCAATTTAGTGACCCTTTGTGCACCACCTCTAATAAAAACATATCCTTCCTTAAATATGAAGAACGAAACTGCACACAGCATTCCGGATATGGTCTCACCAGTGTCCATGCAGTTGCAACAAGACTTCTTTATTCCTATAATCCAAATCCCATTTAATGAACACCAACAAGCCAATTTGTCTTGCTAATGGTTTGTTGCACCTGCATGCCAAATTTTGGGGTATGAGCACACCTAACTCTCTCTGAACATCAACATTTAGAATCTTTTAAAAATTAATTTGTTTTTCTATTCTTATGGCCAAAATGAATGCATTCGCACTTTCATATAATATAAGCCTTTGGTCATATTGTTGGGAAGTAACATCCTAGTGGTATTGTTGCTGGACTGTTAACCCAGAGACGTAGATAATGTTCTAGGGATTGGGGTTCAGATCCCACCACAGCAGATGGTGGAACTTGAATTCAAAAACATAAATCTGGATCTCGTGATGACCATGAATACATTGGTGATTGTCAGAAAAAATCCAACCTGGTTCACTAATGCCCTTTCGGGAAGGAAACTGCCATCCTTACCTGGTCTGGTCTACATATGACTCTAAATCCACAGCAATGTGATTGACTAACTCTTAACTGTCCTCTGGGTAAGTAGGGATGGACCATAAATGCTAGCCTAGTCCTCATCCCATGAATGAATAAAAATAGACTCACTTCACCTGCCTGTGTGCCTTTACAATCTCTGTATTGTCCTACAGCTTACCTTTCCACCAAGCTTTGGATTATCAGCAAACTTACACATGATGCTCACTGTCAGCTAATGATTAATTATAGATTGTAGACAGCTGAAGACACCGATACTTACAGCACTGTATCTGGTACAACCTGTTAACTTAAATATGTCTCTTTTTTCCCTCATGTTTTGCCTCATGTCCATTAACCAATCATCTATTCCTGGAATTTATTATCCCCAAGTTCATAAGCTGTTATCTTGCCGACTAACCCTTCATGTGGCACTTTATCAAATGCCTTTTGGATATCCAGGTATTTCACATCTCCTGGTTCCTCTTTGTCTGCTCGACTAGATACATTTCTCAAAAGCTCAAATAAATTTAGAATCATAGAATCCTCTTTGGGTCATCAAGTCAGCACCGCCAAAAAAAAATACAACTATCTATACTCATCCCATTTTCCCACACTAAGCCCATAGCCTTGAATGTTTTCGGTCCTTCAATTACTTATCCGAGTACTTGTTAAAGGTTGTGAGAATACTCACCTCATCTACCCTCCCAGGCATAGCATTCCAGATTCCAACCACCCTCTGGGTGAAAACTTATTTCGTCAATCCCCTCTAAACCTCCTGCCTTTCACTTTAAAAATGTGCTGCCTTGTGCTTGACCCTGCGACCAAGGGAAACAGCTGCTTTCTACCCACGATGTCCATGCCCCTCAACACCTTATCATTTGTGAAGGAGCAGGAGGCCATTTAGCCCATCCAGTCTGTTGCGCCCTTCAATACGATCATGACAGATCCTCTACAGTAGTTACACCTTGCCACACAATCTTCACACTGCTTACGTATCCTAAAGTCTGTTGAACATCCTCAATAACAGAGTATTATCACGATGATGAATCAAAACCCCAAATTAATTGCAGACACACTGAACTTTTAATACCAATACTTTTATAACAAAGGACATCTAGCCAAAACACCTCTGTAGAGATAGATTTAATGGCTGTTTAGACAGGAGTATTTGAACATAACACCTAATGGTACCAATGTGGTTTCAAAGTTACAATCACACCACGCCAGGTTATAGTCCAACAGGTTTATTTGGAAGCACTAGCTTTCAGAACGCTGCTCCTTCATCAGGTGGTTGTGGAGCACTACTGATGAAGAACCACCTGATGAAGGAGCAGCGCTCCAAAAGCTGGTGCTTCCAAATAAACCTGTTGGACTATAACTTGGTGTTGTGTGATTTTTAGGGGAAAGTGAGGACTGCGAGATGCTGGAGATCAGAGCTGAAAATATATTGCTGGAAAAGCACAGCAGGTCAGTCAGCATCCAAGGAGCAGGAAAATCGACGTTTCGGGCATGAGCCCTTCTTCAGGAATGAGGAAAGTGTCCTCATTCCTGAAGAAGGGCTCATGCCCAAAATGTCAATTCTCCTGATCCTTGGATGCTGCCTGACCTGCTGCGCTTTTCCAGCAACACATATTTTCAGCTCAGTTGTGTGATTTTTAACTTTGTACATCTAAGTCCGACACTGGCATCTCCAAACCATGGAGTTTCAAACAGCAAAACTGGAGAGAAAAGTAGCTATCGAGATAGTGAAGGGCTGACTACACCATTCTCTTTGTAGGAAGCTATCTCCTGTGGACTTTATCCTAAACTGCAGAAATGTTTTTGGTTTCTCTTTTCCAAAACACTGCATTACCTCGTTCTAAACTTCCTGTCAGGGGAAAGCTTTGTTCTAGCATCCAACGTGTCAAATCCCTTAAAAATGATATATGCCACTCAGATCACCTCTTACTTTCCTAAACTCCAGGAAATCTTCCAGTTATCTTCCTTTCCTTTCAAGATAGGAAGATGCTAATAATTGTCTAAAATAAAGGAATATCAAATATATCAGAGAAAGTTTGCATTATTATAGGGAAAGAGCAGGGAAGTGGGAAAAATCAGAGTTGGGTTTTACAGTCTTATAACAAGAGATTTGCCATTTAAGAGTTGACTGGCAATATTTTCACTTAAAATGCTATGGGCTGTCCTCAGGCAAGCTTCCCCAATTTATTATGGTCTCAGATAGGATGCTCCAAATTGTTAAGCTTTTGAAATCTGGCACAGCCAAAATGGGCCAAATGACCTGTTTCTGGGCTAAATCATTCTCTGGTTCCAGTTTCTGTGAAAGTGTGAAAGTTCTTTTTTCTCAGAGTGATGAGAACAGGAAATGATATCACCATGGGAAATGACATCACATGATGAATCAGAATAGATTCTAAATACATGAATAGAAAGCAGGCCGTACCACCAGTCCTTCATCCGGAGGCTCACTGAAGATGTTACCTAATATGGTGACGAAACATCTGAAAACAAACCTTCCAGCTCAGCAAGCAAACCTACATCCAGAACCTCAACCTGAGCTACAAATCTTCTCAAAACTCATTAAAGCAAATATTTACTTGTACCACAATGTGCTCTTGCTAGCATGCTAAATGTAAAACTAAGGCCCAATGCAAGTTCTATTAAAGTATACAGCAATCGCCTGGGGAGAAATTGATTCTTTAGCTTCCTCAGAGCCTTCCTGATAAACCAACTTCTTTATGTGCAGTCAGCCTCATTTGCAGTACGGTTTAACTGCAAATCATGAAGAATTTCATTTGCTGTCATGTGCATTTTCTGAACGTAATGCTAATGTAGCAGTGAATGCAATTGCTACAAATTGCAACAATCTCAAATATGCAGCAGCTCACCTTTCACTAAAATGGTATAAATCATAGACTGCAGACTTTGCTGTAACATTAGGGCCAGCAATGCGACTTTAGAATATAACACACTTTGTTTTTGACAAGCTTTTACGCCAACAAAGCCAAGGTTAGTAACCATAACATTTATCTTCCCCTACGCAGTACATAGAATAACTTGCACTCTACAGCAATCTCCTTGGATTTAGAGAACAGGCAATGAATGTGTGTTTAAGTGGTGTTCACTCAATTAATAATCAGTAATGATCCAATACCACAGGTATTAAGTTTAACAGTCAATGTCATACTGCAGTCTCTCAGTTTTATTGGTAGCATTGACACTAGATAGCCTTAGATATAGTGTCAAAGACCACCACATTGTTTTGGTACATTACTGTCCTCAATGATGTGAGGCCATCTCATGCTGTTATATTTGGGAGTAGTTACTGGTTTGTTGGGGTGGAGCTAATCCATTGCATTAGGTTGTTGTTCGGATGGGTTTACACTACCATTTCAAAATAATGCGACTCACATTTATCTGCTCGGATACTGTTGGAAATCAAACTCTCATTGAGATAATTTCTCTCCATTGTTTTTCTGTCAAACATTCAATGACATTGGCGTGATCTCACAAAGTCATCCATATATTGGAACTGATGAACTCTAAGACAAATATTGATTAGAAATCTTTCAAAAGAGATCAGATTGTGCCTCAGATTGGCATTTCTGCTTGATGTACAGCTGCACAAATTCCTAAAAACAAAGTATTTAACATAGATCAACATCTTTCATTTCCAATCCAATATCTAACATCTTCTTTGTCTGCGTATATGTCTCATTTTCTGAGCTAAATAAAAGATCTTCCCTTTTTTAAAGAGCCTTTCATAACCAAAGAATATTCTGAGGGTGTTTCAGAGCCACTGGAATGTAATCACTGCTGTATTAAAGGGGAACCTGGCAGCCAATTTTTACACAGCAAAGCTCAACAATGGCAAAGAGTTAAATGAGCATATGACCTGTCTTGTCAATTATGGTAAAGAGATAAATATTAGTTGGGAGACCAGGAGAACATTCTTCTTTGGATAGTTACATGGCATTTTAAATGTCCATCAGTGAGGAGGGCAGTGCTACAGTTCAATAGCAGTGCTATTTAAAGGATGAATTGCAAAAGATTGACTTGAGTGTTGCTGTTTCACTGGCAGACAATTCGTAGTTAGAACATCCCAGATCATTCAATCACAGTTACCAGTTATACGTGTGTATCAATACAAGGACTAGTTTAACACTTATTTCTGGCTCCTAAGGGTTATGTAGGTATTTATAGAGTTCATGGTAGGAAAGGCATGGTTACCCTTGCAGTGAGGAGGCTTTTAAGAGACTGAGACTGAGGCTAAGTTACGTTTTGAGAACAAAGTGACAAAATTTGACTCTAAATTGATCCATGATCTACCTAACCTCAGCATGCTTGACACTCCCTTGGACTACTGCCATTCCCTACCATTATCACCCCTTACCTTATCACATTTCACAGAGCACCTTAAATGAAAGCTATTCATTCAAGTTGTGTTATGCAACTTTGAAATTTAACTCTCCTCTGTTCATCACCTCCTCCCCATTCCTGATTAAACAATAGGTGGCACAGTGGCTCAGTGGTTAGCACTGTTCCCTCACAGTGCCAGGAATCCGGGTTCAATTCCACCCTCACTTGACTGTTTGTGTGGCGTTTGCACATTCTTCCCTTGTGGGTTTCCTTCAGGTGCTCTGGTTTCCTCCCATAGTCCAAAGATGTGCAGTTTAGGTGGATTGGCTAGTTGAATTTTCCCATAGTATTCAGGGAAGGCTAGGTGGGTTAGCCATGGGAAAGGTAGAGGAGTGGATATGGGTGGGATGCTCTGCGGGAGGGGTGGGGTTGGGTGTGGACTTGATGGGCAGAATGGCTTACTTCCACATTGTAGGGACTCTGTGGTAGAATAGCCATAGATGTAGTAACATGAAATTTTTACTTCATTGAGAAAAAGAATCCATCATGAGACATGACAGATCCAAACCAGTCAAGAGGTGGTGGAATCTATCTTATGACCACTTTTGTGCAATGCCAAAGATGAAGCTGAAGCATTTACAATAATCTTCAGTCAGAATTGCTGAGTGCATGATCTAACTCAGCTTCCTCTGGAAGTCCCCAGTATCACAGATACCAGAATTTGGCCAATTTGATTCACTCCATCTGACATCCAGAAACGGCTGAATTCGCTAGACACTTCACAGGCTATAGGGCCTGACAACACCTGATAATCATAATGAAGACTTGTGCTCCAGAACATGCCACTCCTCTGGCCAAGCAGTTTCTGTCTAGTTACAATACTGATCTCCACCTGACAATATGGATAATGTCTCAGATATTGTTCTGTACACAAAAAGCAGGACAAGTCCAATGCAACCAAGTACTGCCCCATCAGTCTACTCTCGATCATCAGTAGAGTGATGGAAGGTGTCATCAACAGTGCTATCGAGCAACATCTGCTCAGGAAGAACCTGCTCAGTGTTGCCCAGTTTTGTTTCTGTCAGGGCCACTCAGCTCTTGACTTCATTACAGCCTTAGTTCAAACTGGCAGACAATTCGTTAGATGAACTCCAAAGAAAGTGAGTGTGATGTCAAGGCCACACTTGACCAAGCATAGCATCAAGGAGCTCTAGCAAAACTGCAATCAGTGGGAATCCAGGTAAAACTCTGACTGGAGTCATACCTGATACATTGGAAGATGGTTGTGGTTATTGGAGTCAGTCATCTCAGCTCCAGAACATCTCTGCAGGAGTTCCTCAGGACAGTGTCCTCGCACAACCATCTTCAGCTGCTTCATCAATGAACTTAACTCCATCATAAGGTCAGAAGTGCAGATGTTTGATTACACAATGTTCAACACCATTCACGACTCAGATATTGAAGCAGTCTATGTTCAGATGCAGAAAGGCCTTGACAACATCCAGACTTGGGCTGATAATTGAGTCAAAAAAGTGTGGCAGTGCAAAAAACACAGGTCAGGCAGCATCCGGAAATCAAGAGAATTGATGTTTTGGGCTTATGCACCGAAACATCGATTTTCCTGCTCATCAGATGCTGCCTGACCTGCTGTGCTTTTTCCAGCACCATACTTTTTCCACCCTAATTCTCCAGCATCTGCAGTCCTCACTTTCTTCTCCCTGGGCTGATAATTGACAGGTAACATTCATACTACACAAAGATGACCATCCCAGCAAGAAAGAATGCAACCATTGCCCTTGTCATTCAATGACATTACCATCAGGGACAACATTCTCACTCTGAGTGGAGTTGCAGCTGTTCCCAGCTCCATTACACACTTGTTAATTGCAGCACAATAGAATGAAATGAAATACCAATTGCTGTTGACACAGTATCTCAGGCTCAGCCTCTTACCCTGGGTGAACCTCCAAGGGCACACATCCACTTCAATCTTCCCCTTTCAATCTCTCTGGCTTTGAATTTTCCTGATGTTTCCATTCAATCTGTTTATCTAACTCTTTATTTCCCTACCTTGCTCCCTTGGCTCCAGGCATATCAAGTCAATGTGTCAGATACAGCAGCCCACTGTCTCCCCATTGAAGTCAAAGTATTGCAGACTGTCAGTGACCCCTTTCCCTTCCATTACCTCCTCTCTCTCATATACAAGGCTCCCCTCTTCCCAACTGTTATTCCCTCTGCATCGAAGTATGCTGTCTCCAATTCCCACAATTGATTTCGTCAGCAACCCTCCTGCAGCAGTGATCCTTCATAAACCTTCCTTAAATACTGGTGGATGAAACCCTTGTCTTTGACCCACTTAACTGATGAGTGAGCAGATTCATGTCTGACCTCTGCACAGTTCCCTGACTGACTTACTGTGACTCTCTGGATTGTTTGCACTGGATTCACAGGGCTGAACGTGTCTGATTCCCTGGACTGCAGAGGCACAAACCCCACTAACCTTAACCAGCCCAAATGCAGACTGGCTGTCCCCTAGCTGGATTAATATTGGAGGCTGCCCTTAACGTACCGCGCACAGACCGATTAACTGAGGACTACTCCCTTAGACGTTGAGGATTGTTTGATATAAATGTGGCAGGCACATGTCATATGAAAGTGAATGACTTGTCTATCCCCTTGACTGATTACTGTTGGAAACCAAAGTTTGTGCCTGCACTAAAAGGCAAGTCAGGATAGAGGCATTTAACCTGTTGAGGGAGTCAAAGTGCAAAAAGGCAAGGCACAGTTGCTGTGAGCATTGAAGCAGACACAAAGTGAGTATGTGCTAATAGAGCAAATGAGTATCCCTGAGGTGCACCTTGGCCCAATCTCTGTATTGACATCTGTCCCCACTTTCAGTGTCCTGCAATGCAGTTCCAAAATGCAGCACAGAAGTGCAGAACTGTCCGGTAAGTGGATCAGAAATGTGCCATGTTGGTGCAGTGAAGCAGATACATGCTGCACACCAACACCCGTGGATGGAGTATGCATGCAGCCACTACTCTGAGGTACTGGTGTCAGGTCTACACAATAGAAGGTCCAGAGGAACAAGCAGCAAGCTGGAGTCACCAGGTACTGTTCTGATTTTCTTGTTGGAAATTGTCACTGTCTAGTTTCAATCCGGTGAGTGTGAGAATGACCAACTACATCATATCAAGGCAAGATTAATCAATGGTGAGATGTAAATGCATGTAAACAGGCCACTTGCCACTCACTAGCATGAACCTTATTTTGTCATTCAACTCTGGGTTGGCAAGTGGGAATTTTTGATTTCCATGAAGAGAAGCTCCTCACTGGACATCTCACATAATTTTTCCATCCCGCCCCCCCCCCACCCCCACCCCCATAACCCACATCCTCCAGAGCTGGGAAGAGTTAGCCCAATTAAACAGTTCAGCAGCATTCACCCTGGGAAGCTTACAGCCCAACATCAATTTCACCAGCTTCAAAGTCCCTCCTTCCCCAGCCTCATCCCATGTCTCACCCCACCCCTCCTCCTCACTTCCATGACCTGTTCTCACCTGACCACCTTCCTACTCATCTAACCTCTCCACCCTTCCCACTGACCAATCACAATAGCCCCCTACCTGCATCCACCATCCCACCTATCCTTCTCCCAACCCAAGTCCCTCTATTTACTTCTGGGCTCCCCTCCCCCTCCTGAGTCCAAATGAAGGGTTTTGGCCCAAAGCATTGACTTTCCTGCTCCTCGGATGCTGTCTAACCTGCTGTGCTCTTCCAGCTTCACATTTATTTACTCTGACTTCCAGCATCTGCAGTCCTTACTGCCTCCTGATCATTTACCACCAATCGCAAACCTTTCTAAGAGGTACAACAAACTGGAGGTTCGAAGCTTACTTCTTCTATGCTGTATTGTTACAATCCAGCATGGATTAGAGATGGTGCAAAGGATCTAAGTATTTGATTATTTGGTGCATTGGTGACCTTATTGAAATAGGGGAGTCAGAAGAGGCCAGAACTGGAGGAATGTGGACTAAACAGTTTTCATGCAGGTTTTGCTGATGAGATATAGCTGTCAATAGTAATCCATGAATGGAAACGCCTCCCTTTTAACTGTCAGGTGATTTGCAGCTAAATGCCTAGTTGCTTCAAGAGAAATGTCACAACCTGTAGCATTGTATTTTCTGTTTCTTTCCATCTGACAACTGACCACCAGTTTGGCTTTGGTTCTTTACAAGGTATGAAGAAGAACGTAAGTAATATAATGTCGGGAGGGAAGATTCTTGCAACCTCTCATGATAGAGAGATAGCTTTTATCTCCTGTGATCAACTGAAAAAAATGTTATTTTGTTGGAAATCAATGCTGTCTGAACCCTCTGTTCCTCTGTCAGGGTTCTGACAATGTAGCTGCTTGTGGTATTTCGTCTGTAGGGACATTACGTCTTTCCACACACCTCTGGGTTTTGGCAGAAAGTTGCGGTGGATTCAGCTGCCTCTGAAATAACCAAAGGTGGGGCCAAAAAACCAAATGACTGCATAAAACTGGAAATTGAGCAACTAGTCTTTGTTCCGCTTGTAGTGAAAATGAAACAGTCTGTTGGACAGTGTTCACATGAAGACTCTAATACCATTGCTGTTGCCACAAGAAAAAAATCTCAACTACAATTTCTACAGACTTAATATAATAACTACATAATGTTAACATCAGCAAAAAGCTGCCCCAGTTTTGAAGATAATTTATTTGTTTCCAATACGTATAGTAGTTGGGGTTTTAACTCAACTAATGGAAAACATTTAGTCTTAATTCAAACTCATTTGAATTTTTTTTTCATTATTTCTCGTGGGACTTTCAGCACCCTTATATCCTTTAAGTTAAGGTCTCATTCCTGATACAAAATCCCAACAGACTTTTATTTAAGCATCAGACTGATTGTCCAGTTGGAAGTGACAGGTAAAGGAAGAAAGGGTATTGTGAGAAATGTTTTTTTCATTCATTTAGGGTATGTAATGCACTGCCTGGAAATACGGTGGAGGCAGGTTCAACTGAGGCATTCAAGAGGGGCATTGGATGGTTATTTGGTAGAAGTACTATGCTGGGCCATGTGGGAAAAAAGCAGGAAATTAGCACAAGGTCTTGATGCTTGCTAGAAGAGTTGGGGCATGCATGATGGACCAAATGGCCTCCTTCAGTGCTGTGACGATTCCATGATTCTAATTAGCCAATCGTCAATTCAAGGGACACTCTTAAAAGTGTTGGTTTACATTTGACGGATGAGTCGGGAAGTTAACAATGTGAAATGCAATCGCATGCCAGGCCACTCTGTCTGAATTTGATACGGTGCTGCACAGGAGCTGCTGAGTAAGATAAGGGCCCATGGTGTTAGAGGCAAGGAGCTAGCATGGATAGAAGCTTGGCTGTCTGACAGAAAGCAGAGAGTGGGGATAAAGGGGGGACCTTCTCAGGATAGCAGCCAGCAACAAGTGGTGTTCCGCAAGGCTCAGTGTTGGGACCACAACTTTTCACTTTATACATTAATGATCTGGATGAAAGAATTGAGGGCAGTTTGGCTACGTTTGTAGATGACACAAAGATAGTTAGAGGGACAGGTAGCATTGAGGAGATGGGGATGCTGCAGAAGGATTTGGACAGGTGAGGAGAGTGGACAAAGAAGTGACAGAAGGAGTACAATGTGGGGAAGTGTGAGGTCATGCACTTTGGTAAGAAGAATAGAGGCATGGACTATTTTCTAAATGGGGAGAAAATTCAGAAATCTGAAGTGCAAACAGACTTGTAGTTCTAATCCAGGAATCTCTCAAAGTCAACTTGCAGGTTGGGTCAGTAGTTAGGAAGGCAAATTCAATGTTGGAATTTAATTTAAGAGGATTTGAATATAAAAACAGGGATGTACTTCTGAGCCTCTATAAGGCTCTGGTCAGACCACATTTTGAGTAGTGTACGCAGTCTTAGGCCACATATCTCAGGAGGGTTGTTCTGGCCATGGAGCAGGTTGTGAGGAGGTTCATGAGAATAGTCACAGGAATGAAAAGCTTAACATATGAGGAACATTTGAGGACTCTGGGTCTTTCCTTGATGGAGGTTAGAAAGATGAGGGGGGATCAAATTGAAACTTACAGAATTCTGAATGGCCTGGATATTGGGAAAATCTTTCCATTGGTAGGAGAGACAAGGACCTGAGGGTACAGCCTTAGAATAAAGGGAAGACCTTTAAATGGAGATAAGGAGAAACTTCTTCAGGAGATAAGGAGAAGATTCTTCAGCCAGAGAATGGTGAATCCATGCAATTCACTGCCACAGAAGGCTACAGAGGCCAGATCATTGTATTTACTTAAGAGAGAGACAGATAGGTTCTTGATTGTCAAGCGGATCAAGGGTTACAGAGAAAAAGTGTGAGAATGGGGTTGAGAAACCTATCAGCCTTGATTGAATGGTGTAGCAGACCTGATGTGCTGAATGGCCTAATTTCTGCTCCAATGTCCTTTGGTCTTATGGCCATATGATTTAGTGAATAATTAGTTGTTAATGTTAATCTTGAATCTGATCTGCTGTATATTAAACAACAGTGAGGCCTGAATTTATAATGTTAAAAATCACACAACACCAGGTTATAGTCCAACAGGTTTAACTGGAAGCACTAGCTTTCGGAGCACCACTCCTTCATCAGGTGGAAGCTAGTGCTTCCAATCAAACCTATTGGATTATAACCTGGTGTTGTGTGACTTTTAACTAAGCCAGTCCAACACTGGTTTCTCCAAATCATGAATTTATCATGTTTTCCAAGAGTGAATTATTGGTGTTGGCTTCCAAGCTGTAGATGGAAGTGAGAATCACTCATTTTATTCCATAGAATTCTAATTGGACACAAAACAGAAATAAGAGGTAGTATAATTCTGGACTGAACAGTCTTTAGTTTCCTTTAAATCTATGGTATAATAATTATTTTGCAATGCCTTACACCATTGAAAAATTGCTGGAGACTTCAAATTTGTCACCAGATTATACAATTACTACCTGAAGAAGTTTCTGCCCATGTTTAATGTATATAGAACAATTCCAGGCAAATATGATTCATTTAGGGAGAAGCGCCTCTGTTATTATTGGGCTTGCATCCTCAAATCTCTGACTTATATAAGTAAATCAATCTGATCAAGGCAATGATGCTGGTGAGTAGACATTAGCTATTGTATATATTCAATGTTCCTACACAGTGATGAGCGTTGTTACATATTTCAAGAGCTAATGTACTAAAAGGCTGTGCAGATTTTTGCCTACAAGCATTAATCATGCCACCGATTTAGTCCAACAGACAATGTACACTGACTCCTGCCTGATTGTAACTCTTGCATGTTGTCAAGAAACTATCCAGCCTTTTCCAAAAGAACCTTATAAATAGATAAATATGAAAATATGTTCCACTAAAAACAATTAAATGATAGTACAGTAATAAAATCTAGCTGGTTTGTTACTCAGCGGGCGGCAAAATATTAGTGTTGGGAAATGGAATATTTCTGTGAACTTTCTCACCCATTATTAGTATCAAGCACTTATAGGTCAGATGTAATACATCAGAGCCACAGTTGGTAGTGATTGTTCCAGGAAGGATATTATGAAGCTGGAGAGGGTTCAGAAGAGACTTACCAGGATGTTACCGGGAATGGAGGGTTTGGTTGTAAGGAGAGACAAAATAGACCAGAGCTGAGGAGGTTGAGGGGTGACCTTGTAGATGTTTATAAAACCATGAGTGCTACAGATAAGGTGAATGGAAGGCAGGTGTTGTTTCCCTACGGTAAAGGATTTCAAGACAAAGGGGCATACCTTTATAGAGGGAGGAGAAAGATGTAAAAATAACACATGAGGCAATTGTTTTATACAGAGAGTGGTGCGTACGTGGAATGAACCTCCAGAGGAAATGGTGGATGTGAATACAGTTTGAATGTTTAAAAACATTTGGATAAGTAGATGTAGTTTGTAGGGATATAGTCCCATCTGGCTGTGAGTGGACAAGTTTAGTTTGGGATTATGGATGGCATGGACTAGTTGGATTAAAGGGTCTGTTTCTGTGCTATAAGAGGGACCTGGATGTCCTTGTGCAGAATCACAAAAGGTTGGTTTGCAGGTGCAGCAGGTAATTTAGGTGGCAAATGGAATATTGTCCTTCATTGCAAGAGGGATGGAGTTTAAAAACAGGGAGGTTATGCTGCGGCTGTATAGGGTGTTGGTGAGGCCACACCTGGAGCAGTGTGTACAGTTTTGATCTTCTTACTTGAGAAAGAATGTACTGGCACTGGAGGGGGTGCAGAGGAAGTTCAGTAGGTTGATTCCAGAGTTGAGAAGATGGATTGGGATTATATTCATTGGAATTTAGAAGAATGAGGGAGCATGTTATCGAAAATATACAATTATGGAGGGAATAGATAAGATAGAAGCAAGGACATTGTTTCCACTGGTGGGTGAAACTAGAACTAGGGGGCATAGCCTCAAAATAAGGGGGAAGCAGATTTCGGCTGAGCTGAGAAGGATACTCTTCTCCAAAGGGTTCTGAATCTGTGGAATTGCCTGCCCAGTGAAGCAGTTGAGGCTACCTCTTTGAATATCTTTAGGGCAAAGATAGAGAGATTTTTGAACAGTAAAGGAATTAAGGGTTAGGGTGGGTAAATGGAGCTAAATCCATGAAAAGATCAGCCATGATCTTATTGAATGGTGGAACGGGCTCAAAGGGCCAGATGGCCTACTCCTGCACCTAGTTCTAATATTATTATAACTCTATGACTCCACAAGAAGTTTGAAATAGCTAGCAAAAATATCACAGCATGAAATTAACTCAATTTTGATGATTTATCGGACAACTCAGTGTCACATCAATTCTTTGAAAAAGTTGATTAATATTTGCATTGAAGCTATTCTGGCTCAACATTTACTTCAAGTTTCCCTGTTTGTACTGGTTAGCAAATGCAATAGTCCATTCAAACTAATGCATATCAGTGAATTGGAATAAGGCATGAAGGAGCAAAACTATTTATTTTGTTATATTGATATTAGGTATTGATAACCTAACTAATTTTAAATAAGACCTAGTATTTGGTTACTTAGTAATTCAAAGTTATTCAAACAATGTATTTAAAACTATAGAAAGGTGGGTGTGTTTGCCTATAATCTGCAAAGGTCAAGAATACAGAAGAATGGAAGTGATTGGACAAGAGTCAACAGCAATAAAAGTGAATTGCAGATTATATGGTGGGAAAAGCAGTGGATCAGAGAAAGGAAAATGTGAATGTAAATTCAGAAGTTTTAATGTTTAAATTGATGCTAATCTTTGAATGAAGTTTAAGTACCTCAATGCATTTGTTTAATTCATAATTGGGATGAAACTTAACATGATGATGGATTTTGGTCTGAATTCAATATCCGTTAATCACAAGAGGAGGCTTCAATATCACTAGATATTTGTTCTGCTCATGTGTTCCCCTTCCCCAGCTATTATTGGAGCTGTAATCTCTTGCTGAGAGTGAACAACAGAGAAACTTTGGTCCAATGTAGCTATGCAGGGAGCATAGCGACATTGGACCATTTACTGTCCTATACTTTGACTCTGCTTGTTAACCAATAACTAATAGCACAAAATCATGCCTTTTGTATAGATTAAGAATCATTCATTTCCACAAATATAAATGATGTTTCATTATTACAATGATCTGAAATTTTTCTATGTTAAAGCTTAAGGGGATAGCCACAGGAGCAATGCAATGTCTGATAGTGACCAGACTATTACATTTTGCAACCTGAACCACCTAAAGGAACAGGGACAGCAGACCCATTGGAGCACCACTGCAAGGTCTCCTTCAAGCCACACACTATCCTGCTTAGAACTGTATCACTGGTAATTCACAAACAATGACAAAATCCAGGAATCTCTTCCTTAAAAGCACTATATGAGCTGCAATGGTTCAAAAGGTTGGCTCACCACCACGATACTCAAGAGCAATAATGGATGAGGAATAAATTCAGGCCCAGCCACAGACATATACATCCAAAGAATTGTTAAAATGCTTAGACCCATTTCCCAGCAAAGAAAAAAGATAGATAAAGATAAAAGGAATAGCATTAAATTGCTGGTTCACTCAGAGAAAACATTGGTAAATCTGTTCTGACAAATGGAATCATTTACAGCAGGCTAGTGGGGAATGGGTTGGAGTTAGGACAGATTGGAGGATTATTTTTCCTATTATTCATAAATGACTTTCTTCAACTCGCAACTAAGCAGCAAGTAAAGAATAGAATGTATAACGGTCAAAAATAGAACATAAGAACGTAAGAACCAGGAGCAGGAGTAGGCCATCTGGCCCTTCGAGCCTGCTCCGGCATTCAATAAGATCATGGCTGATCCTTTCATGGCCTCAGCTCCACTTACCCGCCCTCTCATCATAATAGAAATGTTTGGATGATACCAGTCTGGCAATGTTTTTTACTGACATTGGCTACTCAACATGCAACAGTACTCCATTCACTTGGGATTAACACAAAGCGAAGAAACATCTGCCATTGCATTAAAGTTTCTTGCACTTGCACAGAATGTTGATAACCCATTCATTGAGAAGATGATTTTGATTTATAGCAAAATAGCTGTAAATTCTGTATCCTATGACCTTACTCCACTAGCTACCTGACAATGGAGCAGAGTTCTGAAAGCGTGTATTTCCATATAAACCTGTTGGACTATAACCTGGTGTTGTGTATTTTTAACAATGTCAACATTGGTGATTTTTTTAAAAAAGTCCCAATAATGTAAGTCTAATGTACTGTAAATCATTATATAGGTTTTGACAACCACATACAATGCTATACCTCATCATCACTACTTTATCCCACAAACTCAATCCTACCAAAACCAACAGCCTTAGCTTTACTGTAAATTATATGAAGAAAAAACAATTAAGAAACAATCTAAAAGTGCCTTCCAGAAACTAATGTTACCATGCTGTTCATATTCATCAAGAAATGTAACAGAGCCCCATTACTTAGCTTTTAGCCATAGGGAGGTGCACAAGGGAATGAAATGATAGACAGGGTCATCTTGTCAATGATGGGTTATCAAAACTGCCACATGAGGTCCTTTTTATTCTGTTGGCTCACTGTACAAAAACTGCTTTGTCCGAATACTATGGAAAATCACTGATATTTCACAAAAGTTTGTGCCACTCACTAACATCACCAGTACAGCTGTATTTAGATTAGATTCCCTACAGTGAGGAAACAGGCCCTTTGGCCCAAAAATCCACACCAACCCTCCGAAAAGTAACCCACCCAGACCCATTTCCCTCTGACTAATGCACCTAACACTATGGGCAATTTAGCATGGCCAATTCACCTGGCTTGCACATCTTTGACTGTGGGAGGAAACCCACGCAGACACAAGGAGAATGTGCAAACTCCACACAGACAGTTGCCCGCAATTGGAATCAAACCTGAGTCCCTGGCGCTGTGAGGCAGCAGTGCTAACCACTGAGCCACCGTGCCACCCTAGAGGACTTAGCTAGAGTTTGAGAATGAAGTACCAGTTATGTCACAGCACAAACAACAGGAAGAGAATGTGGAAGCTAAAATGAAGAAGCCAGAGAGATATCTTTGTTCTCTTCCTTGGCTGCAGAACCTACAGATGATATTTACCAACAATCAATATGGATCAAGTAATCTTTCTTCCAAAGATGATTAAGTGACAATATACTTAGTGAAACTGATTGAATCCACTCTGTTTTCTGTTGAAGGCTCCACAGTACCCTCATCTATTCTTGCTACAGGGTGACAGAACATATACCAAGATTGAGATGGCACCTCTAATACCTCCAGAACTGAGAAGTGCTGCTTGAAAATGATCTGCAGTGATGTTGGTGAAAACATGGGTCTTCTTGCAAGTGGCCTCACCTTCAGCAGTGAGTTACAAGGAATTCATAAGCCATAGTTAAAGAAAGTAGTTCTGGTAGTCCAAGGTCTCAGTCATTCTGCAAGTGTGTTCCAAATGATCATCTGTGAATGCTAGCACTGTGCCTGTGGTCTGAGAGCACTGCCCATGCCAGAGTTCCTGATCACAGGCTCAGCTGTAGGTTTTTGTTGCAGAAACTCTTACTGTTTGAACATACTTATTGGCATATTTTGCAGGCACAAACAGTCTGGTCTCACACCTGGTGACCATTTTGGTATACCTCTTTTGTTTGTCTTCATCTCCAATAAACTTAACATTTGAATGTAGGTCTATTTCTAACATACAATTCCTCATAGATGAGCCTCATCATCCCACAGTGCAAGAGTGTGACTTAGTTGCGTGAGCAAGATCAACACTGTGAAGGACTCTGCCTCACACTTGGCAAACTAAATGTGAGTACACTAGAAGCAATTTTACAAGAAAGCTTGACCAGCAGGAACTTCACCAACCAGCAATATATGTGGATTGGTAGTACTTGAAACATCCTGATTCTTGAAACAAAAGGTTTTTTGTTAACCATATATTCAGGAAGGAAATGAAAGTCTGAAAAGAACACAGGGGCAGTCCAGGTGGGAGCCAGGAAGATCAGAGTTTCCTGATCTATGCTTCCAAAATGTATCTGACTACCCTTGAACATCAGAACCTCTGTCTGACTGTTGACTTGTGCAAGTCTTCCTTAGTTAAATGGTAGGATATGACAGGCAGCAAGGAGAAGGTGTGTAATTTTAAAAATAAATGAATTTCGATTTTTGTATTTTAATACAGCTGAGCCTAGCTTTCATATTTCAATGCATACTTAGTGGTATGAAGATGTGCTCGATCAATTATTAATTTGAGTTTCTTTTTTTTTAATATACATTCCAGACATTTGCAACAATAAGACTTCACACTCAAACAAAGGGACACTGACCTATATTAAAATGGCTGTCAATTTGCATAATTCTGTAAACCACATTCCATTTCATGGAGACACAGGGTCTATGAAGAGCATCAGAAGCAATTAAGCCCTGCAGAGGTGTATTATCTGGAGCCATGAAGCCAACTCTAAAATGACTGTCAACATGAGTGTGTGTGTGTGTGTCTGCGTGCGTGTGTGTGCGTGTGTCAGTCAAAAGTTTCAACCAACGGCATCTCTCAGATGTGAAATATTTTGCAACTCTCTTCCTATCTGGTTCTATAAGTGTATTAAGCATCCATCTATTCCAAAAGCCCAACAAAGCCTGGGAACATCAGTCATATTGGAAGTATCTCTTTATAGCACTTACATCATGAAACCCACGCCATTGCAACATCACATTAGTCATCCTGCCAGCCATCAAGATGTGTTTCTATTTTAAATAAATGTTTTATAACCCAAATGCTGCATACATAACAAAAGTAACAGCTTTTTAACAAAAATTATTATGACACTGATGAAATATTTCATTGAATGATTTAGGGTCTGCTGTCTGTGCAGTTAATTTGTGGTATCCACTCTGAATTGCACATCACACAGTTGTTTAGTAATGTGTGATGTGAGCCATTGTGAAACAATGTAAGGTGCAATATCTTATTTCAATTCAAAAAATCGACACAAATGCCATAGTTCTTTGTGCACTCACTAACCTGCGAATTCCTACCAGTTTAGGTTCATATGTTCACACGACTGTTTATTTTTATATATTTTGTACAAATTTTGCAACCAAAAAATGGGATGTCCAAGGAATTATTTTCTCGCTGGTGATAATCATTAAGGTTGCAGAAAGCACATAAATGATCACATTTGCAAAGTAACAAAATCTATGTAATATAGATGTCTCTCACTGATATATCTACAGATCCAATGAAGCTTTTTTTTTAAAAAAGCATTTTCATCAAATGCAGACATCATTGTCCAGGACAGCTTCTGCTCTGACTCTAAGTCATTTACAGAAATTGTAATCATTTGAGGTCCCAGAACTGATCCCAGCAGCACACCACTTATTAAATTTTGATAACATAAAAGGACTCCGTTATGCCTCAAATAAAAGCAAAATACCACAGATGCTGGCATCTGAAATGAAAACTGCAAATGATGATGAAACTCATTAACAAAGTTAATGTTTTGGTCTCCATCCTATTGGAAAGATGTTGTTAAACTTGAAAGGGTTCAGAAAAGATTTACAAGGATGTTGCCAGGGTTGGAGGATTTGAGATATAGGGAGAGGTTGAACAGACAGGGCTGTTTTCCCTGGAGCGTCGGAGGCTAAGGGTTGACCTTTTAGAGGCTTATAAAATCATGAGGGGCATGGATAGGATAAATAGACAAAGTCTCTTTTCTGGGGTGGGGGAGTCCAGAACTAGAGGGCATGGGTTTAGGATGAAAGGGGAAAGATACAAAAGAGACCTAAGGGGCAATGTTTTCATACAGAGGATGGTACATGTATGAAATGAGCTGCCAGAGGAAGTAGTGGAGGCTGGTACAATTGCAACATTTAAAAGGCATGGGTATGTGAATAGGAAGGTTTTGGAGGGATATGGGCTGGGTGCTGGCAGTTGGGACTAGATTGGGTTGGGATATCTGGTCAGCATGGACAAGTTGGACTGAAGGGTTTGTTTCTGTGCTGTACATCTCTATGACTCAATGACTCTGTGAAGAGTCACATCAGACTTGAAACATTAACTGTGTTTCTTTCTCCATAGATGCTGCCAAGCCTGCTAGGTTTCTCCAGCATTTTCTATTTTTATTAACATTTATATCTACTCTCTGCCAACCAATCTTCTGTCCAAGCCAATATCCTATCTCCTACACCAGGAGCTTTTACTTACCACAATAGCCCTTGATCTGACACTTCATCAAGTCTAGGTACAGAACATCCACTGGTCCCCCTTTATCCATAATATAGGTTACCTCCTCGAAGTACTCCAATATATTGATCAAAATGATTTCTATTTCACAAAACCATGTTGACTCTTCCTGATTACCTTGAACTTATCCATGTTCCCTGATAAAACTTCTTTAAAATTAGCCTCAAACGTTTTCTCCTGTGACAGATGCAAAACTGATTGAACTATAGTTTCCTGCTTCTGTTAGCAAATAGTCTCCATAAAGGATTAATATGTTCTAATCTAATGGGAACTTTCCTGAAACTGAGGAGTTTTCATAAATTAAGCCAATGCACCAAGTACCTCAGTAGCCATTCATTTAAGACATTTTCATACATTCTTCTCCATAATATTGACTGTCTCTGGGGCAGCTGTCACCTGCTCTTCCAAATGCTGCTAACTGTCTCTGGTTCTTTCTTTCACTCATTCTTCTAGGGATGTAATGCTGTTATTCAAATGCCAATAACAATGACAACAACTCAGAGCCACCTGTCAACAACACTTCTAAGGTATTTACAAGAAGTTGGTAGTTTAATTATGCTTTCTTTCAAATACAATGAAAATAAGGTATTTCTTAAAAAGCAAACTACTTAATTATCATAAAAATAGGTTTGATCAGTCACGATTATAGAGGAATTTGGAAGTAAGAAACATAATTTCACAATAAGCAATCATCACTGTATAATGTAATGATTCTGAGGGACTTAATGTTCATGCAACATTGAGCTGCACCCATTCTCCATACTGAGCCCGTGGATGGGGATATTGAATTCCACATTATCCTTTGCAAGGAGTAGATGTCTTCTGTACAATTCTTGAGAGTTTGAGTAATTATACTGATGAGTAATGAAGTTGCATATACTTGTGGATATCATGTAAAGTACTATCTCATTAACAAAGAACAGTGTCTCCTATTTAATGATGAAGAATCATGAAACAGTAGCTTGCTTTCTCTCCATGGACGGTGAATGACCTGTTGTGATCTCCAGCATTTTTGTTTTCATCTCTCTAATACTGATTCATTAGACAGGTATTGATAATTTATAGACAAAGGAGGACTGGTGCAGTCAATAACCTCAAGTAACCCTTAGTCTGAACAACCTGGTGGCCGAGGCAGCAGAAACCATGAGATGCCAGTGGTAGGAATCAGGGAAAAACCACAGTCCCCCCCATTTAAGATGCAGATGAGGAGGAATGTCTTCTTTCTGAGAATCATTAAAGTTGGAAATTCTCCACTGCAATGTGCATTGATTCATTTAAATGATTTCAATATTAAACGGATTTCTAATCTAGAAAGGAGTCAAGGATTGTTGTGTGGGAGAAGGAGGGGAGGAGTTGTAGGGGCATGTGGGGGGTGGGGTGGTAGGAGTGCACAGGAAAATTGAGTTAAGACCACCAATAAGATTAGATATGACTTTATTGCATGTTGTTAAGGTTGAGAGCCACAGAACAGACTTTTAAGAGGAGCTTCAGGTCACCCTGAAGCCACAAGTTGCAGATATCTGGTTCAGTGAGGGGCCACGAGAGGATAAATGACCATGTTTGCTCACTCAATGGAAAGCACATTAGATAAAAGGAGATTGAAGAAGAAAAGAAAATGTTGATAAATTCTAATTAAATTATGAAGAAATATTGGTTGGGAGTTCTAGAGTTCAATGGTGTGAGGTTACTGAACTTGATTTTTTGATGGTTAATCATTAAATTGAGATGGGTCATTTGAGACATGATATTAACTGAACCAAGTGTACATTATTCAGCTCCTTCACTTGCAGGACTCAGTTAAGTCCTAGTGACACCACAGAAAAGTCAACAGAAATAAGGAAAATGACCTAAAACTTATGGGTAATTCTTTGTTAGTGTTTTAAAGAAAATGTTCCTGATGGCGACAGCAGCTTTGGAAAGACATACAGAAGAAGCTGAGCTGCTATGAGTGAGCATGGCAGCAATATTTCTCCACTAAGTACATTTCCATTGGACATTGTTTTCTCAATGTCTCCTGTGCAGAGATTTGGTTAGGATTTTATTGCTCTCTCTATGATACAATTTTTGTATGACAAAATGGAAAAATATGATTTTGTTGTGTTAAAAGATCTCTCAGGCAACTTAAGTGAATGAACATATTGACTAGAAACATTATGGGGAGTATTGTAACAGGAATCATCCCTCAAACAGTTTTCCTATAAATCCTTGCCTTATTTACTGATTAAAGCAACACAAAAACCACAAGTTTTAGTTTCTTCTCTGTTAACCCCTTCAAGCCTGTAGCATCAACCCCATTATTGCCTGCCATGTTTTAATTGAAATATTTCAGTGTTGAGGTTAGTGCTGGGCAATGTTGATTCATGAGTTCTCATTGTATTAATTCTCATTGTAGAATTCAAAACTCAGCTCTTTTAAGGTGCAAACGGGTTTCTGTGGATCATGAACATGTGATATTTGAATGGTTAAATTCAGAGGAAGTCTTTTCGCAATGACAGTATAGTCAGAAAGGAACTATCCAAATTTACACAGAGCTGTCCTCCAAACAGGGGGAAGTGTGGGTATTTACGTTGGGACAGCAATTGCCTTTAGTCAGCAGCTGTTAATCAGCAGTGGTTTCAGAGGCATGTGATTTTTCCTTAATTCAAAAAAAAAGACACTTTATTTGCTCTTAACCCCTTTTTAACTTAAGAATGACTTTTTTTTAGCTCCTTTTCCTCAACATGAAAGCTATCAAATTTAATTGGGAATAGGATGGTGCAGGATTCGCAAACTGACATTTACTTTCCCTGGAACTGCAGCTGCACCAGCCCCATCCGGTATCAGGGCCCAAAGTGCCTTTTCCCCAAAACATCCACAATTTTCATTTTTCCTAATGTATAAGCAATTTCTTTTTGAAAATTACAATTAAATCTGGTTCCACCCCCTTTCAGAAATTACCTGTCAGAGGAAGTCTCAGCACAGAAAAGAAATCTTCCCTTCATCCCCCTCTGCTTTGCCAATTATCTTTCACCCAGGGTACCAAGCTTAGTGTTAGTGAAAACACTTTCTTCTTCTTTCAGGCTGTGTTATTGCTTGGGGCACATTTATTAGAATGATAATTTCTATCCCTTCATCACCACTAGGGCATTTTATCAGCAGATAGATATCTTCCTCATCAATCTGCTCAAAGATGGTATTACACATCTCTGGAGCAAGTGAGACTTGAAGCTCAGCCTCCTGAATCTGAAATAGAGGTACTACCACTGCATCACAAGAGACCTCTTATCTGCGAATGCACTGAGACAGACAGATCTCCTTGGGAGGAAGTGGCTAGACAATCATCAAGCATTTCTACTGGATAAAGTATTGCGCTCTACTGAGAAGAAGGTGCTGGAATGACAAAGCAGGAAAATGTCATTCTCCCATTGAAGGGAAAAGAAATGGCTGCCCTTTATCCAGAACTAAAGATGCAGATTATTGGGTTCTGTCTATAATTAAGAAATATCAAGCGCTTATGGGGGCACTTAATACAGTTTCCAAGCATTTAGAATTTAGCTGATGTACAAAAGAGAAACGTAACAGGTCTACAATTGGGACCTGCAACCCATCGTATTAGGTGCACTCCAAAGAGAATTTCTACTTCAACAGATTATCAGGAAGATGTGCAAAGGAAAACTGTAACACTTATTCATGGATGTGTTGTGGTGCTGAAGGTCATTCGGCCCATCGTGTCTAGCCCATCGGCCCACTGGCTCTCCAAATGAGCATCAAAATTTAGTGCTATTCTCCCATACTCATGGGTATTGTTTTATTTAAATAATCATCCAATGCCTCCTTGAATTCCTCAAGTGCACTTATTCACCACACTTCACTTCACCACTGCACAGGTGAACAGTGGCTCAGAGAGATTGATCATCTGTACTGGACCACTATTAAATTGACAGAATAAGTTTTGAATAGCGCTTAAATGGTGATAAAGTTAGTGTGATGATAGATGAAGCATTATGAAGTGAAGTACTACAATCCTAATTTGCTCCCTTTAATGGGCTTGCTCCACGTTATAAAGTCCTAGGTTAAAGTCCCATTCTCGGACTTAAACACAAAAGTCATGTCTGTCACACCAGTGCAGGACTGAGGGAGTGCTGCACTAACAGGGATGCTACCTCTTGGATGAAATGCTGAACAAATGGCCACTCAGATATACATAAGAAATCCCACTGCATTATTTCAAAGGGCAGCAAAGTTGTCCCTGGTGTCCTGATCAATATATACACTTCAATCAATAGCACAAGAGCAGGTAATCTGATCTTTATCATTTTGCTCCATTGGCTGCGTAGACATTAACTACTGCATTTCTTACGTTACAACAGTGACAGTATTTTAAAAATATTTTAGTAGTTGTAAAATAATTTGTCCAGTGGTCTTGAAAGATGCTGTGACATTTATGTTTAATGGCCCAAAACTACCAGAAAACAGGTGGCAACACACAAGTAAATCCAGCTCTGACTAACAGAAGTCACTTTGATGAATAAGTGACCAAAGGCTTTTTAATGTTAGTTTATTGTCTCGAAGCAATAAGATATGATACTATAATTTTAAAATAAATTGAAAGTGACCCTCCTGAAAATTGCCAATACATTCTGGAAGATTATGCATGAACCCTACTGCGAGTACATAGGCTATGAGTGTGCTCAACTCCTCATATGACTTATGTAAGAGATTCTCTTCCTCTTTATCTCATTGGTCTCATTCATTGAAACTCAAAGGTTTGCATTTTCCAACTGAAATTATTTTAAAATAACATTGATCAGAAATCCAAGCCTTCAATTTACTGTCTTATTCTTTCTACTGAATTATGTTGATAACCATAGTAAAAAGCTGACAGTTCTATATGGTGGAATATATTACACAAAATTAGGTCGATATTCATTAGACTGTAAACGGGAGACCACTGCCTATTATTATTGTGGTAAGCAAGGCTGAACTCCATTTGCAAACAGAAACATATGCAAAATGCACCTCTTATTACACCTAACTACTGTGACTTAATTTGATTTTATTTTCTCTCCAATTATTCCTAGTGTACAGTTCTACAGCACACAGATATGCTGTCATCCAGACAGCTATGGTCATTTTGTCAGCCCAGACAAAGATCATCAGGAAGTGATTAACTATCAGACAATGACATTTGTGAAGTTAAAAGAGAAGCTGCTGAAATAGCTTATTTCAGTCAGTAGACTGTGAATGACAATCCAGGCTGCTACCATTGCAAACTCCATATTGTTTCACAAACACCTTTATTCATTAATTTTATACAGCTTGTACTTTGTTTTACGAACAATTCTTTCAGGGAGTTTTGCTAGAAGAACAAATCTGTCTTACCAATTTTGCACTGCATTTTTGGCAACAGACTGGACAACAATAGTACTAAACCATGAAGTATTATGCGAGACCAGCAGTTTTAACAGTTCATAAATGTAAATAACATTCCAACCCAAATTGCTAATGGCCAACTGATTTAATCCAGACTAATAGATTCCATAGGATATCTAAATTCACTCCAAATGCACGGCTGTACGGCCCTTGGAACCAAAGGTTGTATGTAATCCCAAGACAGGTGAAGGTGAAGAAGTGTCTTCAACCTATTTGATGTCACATTTCTAGAGTTACCAACCCTAGTGACTCCTTACTATAACACATCGATATTTGTTAAATGAACTCTGGTTCCACTCACCACTCTTGGCAACCATTTTCAGCCATTGATCACCCACTGGGAGACTTCCTGGTGTCCATCCCAATCTTGGCTTTCGCAATGTTAAAACCTGTTCCCTTATGTCCTACTATCTTGCCTCATCAAAAAGCACTGTCTCAGATGGTTACCACGATCCCAATAAGTATTGTGGGAAAAACAATGTCCTGTGATAATAAATGAAACCTGGAAAAGCTGGGAGATAATGCTCTTAATAATGGAGAAAAGCTAAAAAGGCAACAGAGTACATGAGATACTTAGACAAAGTGTGTAATAATGACATATCTTTCGGTATAAATGTGTTGCATGACATGGAGAATGCAACTACACAAGCAATCAAAGATAACAAAATCCAAGAGAGTAATTAAAATGAAATTACTTGAAGATTGTTGTGGAGTAAGTTCATTAAAGCATGTTCAAGAGGCAATTAGATAGGTTTCTGAGCATAATGTGTTTGAGAGGTATGGTGAGAAGATAGATCATTGAGATGCTTCTATAAGAAGGAAATGAGCAGTTAAATTTGTCTTAGTCAGTAGAGTATATTGGGTTGATAGCAAATTGACAACTTATTTTACACTGAGCCGATTCTCTTTTCCACTGAATAACGCTGTTTTTCTATTGGCCCATTCTACGTTACTTGCACCGACCAATTTCACCCTCAAGGGTTGTTCGGCCTAATGGTATTTTCCTTCTTTCATGCTGCCATAAATCACAAGTGCAAACCTGGAACAGTTTAATCTCATTAGAACTCTCTGGTTCAAGTACTGCCTTGTATCTCTGCCAGCGATTTTTCTTCTTCACAATATACCAAGTAATGTTTCTATTTATTGCTAACCCTTATTTGAGTGGTGCAGTGATGCAGTCTACTGACATTTTGGCTGCAGTCTTCCAAAACCTTTGGCAATGAATGCTAGAAACGTTTTTGGTTGACGAATGGTGGTAAAATTAGTGTGATGATAGATGAAGAGTTATGAAGTCATACCTGTCACACCAATGCAGTACTGGGGGAGTGCTGTGCTAACAGGGATGCTGCCTTTTGGATGAAATGCTGAACAAATACCCACTCAGATATACATAAAAGATTCCACGGCATTATTTCAAAGGGCAGCGAAGTTGTCCCTGGTGTCTTGGTCAATATATACACTTCAATCAATAGCACAAGAGCAGGTAATCTGATCTTTATTATTTTGCTCCGTTGGCTGTGCAGATGTTGGCTACTACATTTCTTACGTTACAACAGTGACAGCATTTTAAAAATATTTTACTGGTTGTAAACAATTTGTCCAGTGATCTTGAAAGGTGCTGTGACATTTATGTTTAATGGCCCAAAACTATCAGAAAACAGGTGGCAATACACAAGTATTTTAGTGGTGGTAAAAGTGGCACAGGACATAAAGGTGTGATTAAGACTATTACAAATCATCTTGGATGTAAATGTATAAGTGATATACATATTGCATTATGGATGTAGGTTTGCTCGCTGAGCTTGAAGGTTCATTTCCAGACGTTTCGTCATTCTACTTGGTAACACCTTCAATGGGCCTCAGGAAAAGTAGTGTATATGATTCCTGCTTTCTATTTATATGTTTGGGTTTCTTTGGGTTGGTGATGTCATCTCCTGTGGTGATGTCATTTCCTGGTCTTTTTCTCAGGGGGTGGTAGATGGGCTCTAACTCAATGTGCTTGTTGATAGAGTTCCGGTTGGAATGCCATGCTCCTAAGAATTCTCATGCGTGTCTTTGTTTGGCTTGTCCTAGGATGGATGTGTTGTCCCAGTGAAAGTGATGTCCTTCCTCACTGATGATGTTACCTAGTAGGTAACGAAACGTCTGGAAATGAGCCTTCAAGCTCAGCAAGCAAACCTACTTCCAAAGTATATTGCACTGTTTTCTATTGCTACATTATATTTGTTGTATTATTTTTACTGACTTACTTCTTTCTGATTATTTTATACACCATTGTACTGTATGGCATTGCTTTCTAGTTGGCATGTATCATGCTATGTTAATCTACTGCATCGTATTACAATGGAATGCAAGCTTTTATATTATTTATAGAATTGGTAATGAGCACTATTGCATTATGTTCAACAATTATGCTCTAATAAATGAACTCTTGCACCATAATGAATGAGGTAAAAACAAAGGCTGCAGATGCTGGAAACCAGATTCTGGAATAGAGTGGTGCTGGAAAAGCACAGCAGTTCAGGCAGCATCCGAGGAGCAGGAAAATCGATGTTTCATGCAAAAGCCCTTCATCAGGAATACGTCAAACTGCAATGTACTCCACTGTTCTGCATTGCATTGGACTGGACAACTCTGTACTATTAATACCTGTCTAAAATGATATAATGTCTCCACTGACCTGTAATATCATATACCACAGTATTAAATACTTTACAATTACTTGATTGTTAGTAAGAATACTCCAATGCAACAAATAAAAATGCTGTAGCTTTAAGCCTGTTGACATTACAGGGCTCATTGTATCAACCTCCTGTAATGGATTTTGCTGTAACAGTGGATAACTGATTCTAAACGTCAGTTCTGTTTTTTTTATCTATTGCTGTAAGAATTTGTTTAACTTAAATCAAAAGTAATCCTCAGTGCAGTAGGTGTCCTGTGAAGTTAGCACTTCGCTTGCAGGATGTTCCAAGGATTCTGAAGTTAACACTGAAGAGACCTGGAATCAAGTTAGTCCCTAGTCTCCAAGTCAAATACTTCAACCAACCCACCCAAATGTGCAAAAAGAAACCTGCTGATACAGTGCTGAATGAAACACCCATGGACTAGTAATTGACGCTAGAACTTCACCATCGATTAACATGCTGTACTTTAAGACATCTGGCTTCCAATCCTTTTACAATGCTGGACCAGCTCCACAACCCCGGAGAAGCAAGAAACTCCAGATGTACAAGAGCTGGGATAAGCTATTACCAGCCTTTACAAGCAATCGAGACAAATGTGATCCCACCTTCAGCCAGAAAGCTTGCTAGCGAGGGGAAGTTGTGACAATATGGTAACAGGATTGGGTTACTAATCCCGAATCCAAGCTAATGCTCTTACGGACATGGGATCTGATCCCACTGTGGTAGATGTCAAAATTTGAATTCAATTTGGAAATCCAGAATTCACAGCTATTGTAGTAGTAACCCAAAAAAACCCATTGTTGATTACTGCAAAAGCCCAACTGGTTGACTAATTATGTCCTCACCTGTACTGATGTGAAGGTGCCAATGTTGGACTGGGGCAGACAAAGTCAGAAATCGTACAACACCAATTTTATAGTCCAACAGGTTTATTTGAAATTGCGAGCTTTTGGAGTGCTGCTCCTTTGTCAGGTGTTGAAGGAGCAGCACTCCAAAGCTTGTGATTTCAAATAAACCTGGTATCGTGTGCCTTCTGACCTTACTTGTTCTAGACTTCAGATCGATAGCAAAGTGGATGCCTCTTAAATGCCCTCTGATATGCCAATATATTAATGATCTTGATAGTGGTGTGCAGGGGACAATTTTACGTGAGCAGGTGAGCCATTCAGTTGTATCTAACCATTATAAAGTTAAAAAATTTAGAAACCAAGATGCACCATCTGACATAAAACCTAAGACATCAGAAGAAACAACAGTACATGCAGTTCTGTCAAATGTGCAAAGTCCTCCGTTCCATATGGAAACCAGACACAATACCATATAAGAGAAAATGAGGTCTGCAGATGCTGGAGATCAGAGATGGAAATGTGTTGCTGGAGAAGCGCAGCAGGTCAGGCAGCATCTAGGGAACAGGAGAATCGACGTTTCGGGCAAAGGGCTAATGCCCGAAACGTCGATTCTCCTGTTCCCTAGATGCTGCCTGACCTGCTGCGCTTCTCCAGCAACACATTTCCATCACAATACCATATAGCCAACTTTATACTTTGAATTATAATCGCTGTTGTAATACATGGTGAATTTAACAGAGCAGGGTCCAATGAATAAAAGAATGAGCAGACTATCTGAATTTCTGAATAATGGCGGCCAAGGGATGAATATTGGCCATGACACCGTCCCATTCCCTTACTTTGTAATGGTGACCTGGATTACTCCATCTCTGAATGCAAAACATCTCATCGAAAAACTATTGCCTCTGACAATGCAGCAAACTGCCCTGAATTGTCAGCCCAGTGTTTGTGCTTCACACTCTGCTGACTCAAGAGCCAGTAAATTGCTATATTCTTAATCGACCTGTTCAGAGATGTTGCTATGTGACAAATGGAACTTGAACCCAGTCTCCTGGAAGAGGGAACATATATGTATTTTTTTGGAAATAGGCTGGCTGCCCTCAAGAAATTTGCACCCAGCTCACACTGAAGTCATACTCACTTGCTGCAAACCTGTTTATCGTGCATCAAAATGCTTAATTAGGTCCCAAATATTACCTTACACTTGTTTTGCTGGTGCTGAAAAGAATATAAAAGGGTAAGCTACAGAGTAATAAAACATCTTTCGCTGCATTAGTGAGAATTCTTCTGAGAGTCCAAAACACGAGGATCAGTTTTATTATGGGTAATTAATGATCCATTATGAGTGGATTGCTAGCTAAGCCAAATCATTAATGAGTTATGGGTCATTCAAATTGGGAATAGCATGCTCTGCAATTCAGCCATTTGAGACTATGGCTTCCTTTTCTTTTGTACTCTGCTAATGATCTGTTCAGCACATTTTGCATGCTGTAAAAATTACAGGACCTGTTTAAAAGCAAACACTGATTTTCATACTGAATTCCCTACCATTCCTTTCAAATGTTTATCTTTGTGTTATAGATCTCTTTTTTTTCATTATTAATAGTCCTATAGCTCAAGCATTGTATGAAACCTTTTATTTTAATAACACCCACCATTTATGATAGCTCAGCTCGCAACCCAAAGCCAAGCATTTTGCAGTGAAGTGAATATATATGTATGTACCATTGACACTTTGAATGCAGCGTGATCAAGTTAGGAACTAGTTGCATGCAAAGGTCTGTGCTTCCCTTACCCCAGGACCCACCATGTGCCACTGATAACTCCATTACACAATGACCACTCTATAACCCAGTGAACCAACTTCAAAGTTCTTGTCCCAGCTTATAAATCACTCTAAGTACATAATCCATCATAACTTTGCAGTTTCTTCAGGCCTTAAGTGCCTTCAGACCTTGTGTTATCAGTTTGTGTCTTAACCCCAATCTTTCCAATGTGAATTCACAAGTGCTCTCCACTTTTCTGACATCTGATATCACCTTTCTCTCTGTTTTCCTAAGACAACAGCGTCTGGCAGTAAAGTAGGTATCAGTAGACCAGAAGTCATGACCACATGAATTTTAATTCAGTAAATCTGTTGAATTTAGAAAAATTTGAAAGAGTAACTTTCAAGTTGTCATAGAAGAGCATTAGTTCACCATTTCATTTGCGGAGGGGAACTCATTGGCATCCCTGCATTCCTTGGGTAATGTAGTACCAGTACCTGTTCATACCCCAAAACAACACCTTCAACTCCATTAAACCACATTTATAACCCCTGATTCCCTGCATGATATATGCACCCTACACTTTATTCATCTGATGCCAAGTTTACTTTAATTCCCCTTGCCATTGAGTATGTACCCACTTTGATCTTATGCTTGTCTGACGCCATGTTATATTTGTGCCCACATCCTTTCTTCCTTTGATACCAGTTTACACGTGTTCATCCCTCCACCAGCTAGCCACATGTACCATATGCTCCTCTGACACTAGGTTTCTCTTTACTCCTGTGATTTTTCCTGCATACCACATGAACCCTCTACATTTCAATGACAGGCTCCACATCAATAGCATCCTATTCAGCCTCTTTGATGCTAACCTCTTTGACCCATAGCTTTTCTATCCTAACCACTCCATCTTTTCCCTCCAGCTTCTCACCTTGCAATCCACAACTTGCACTTATGTCGTGTTTTACATTGTGTCTTAGTTTGCGATGACTTTCCATATATGAAGGGCACTATAGAACTGTAAGCTGGTGTAGAGTGTTAATGCAGGTTTTTAAAAACTCCACAAACTCCATCAACAAACACATCGACCTGGACCCAATATACCAACCACTACAGCGGACAGCTGAAACTGACAACCGGAAGCGGCAGGGACAGACCACTATAAACTCCGGAGGAAACATCAAAGAAGCGCTTCACAGGAGGCTCCCAAGCACTGATGATGTCGCCTAGCCAGGGGACGAAACGTTTGCAACAAAAACTTCCAGCTCGGCGAACAGAACCACAACAACGAGCACCCAAGCTACAAATCTTCGCACAAACTTTGAGCAGGTTTTTAAGTTAGCCTGAGTATATATAACTGATAGGTTGATACTGAAGGTGGGGTTCAGACAGGCTAATTATGATATACATAACAGAGGTTGTGATTGTTTTAGAATGGAGATGTTTACATTACGTTTGGGGACATGACCAAGAGTCAGGTGTAGTATAACAGCTGGCTTTTAGCAATGAGGGGGGAATGCAGTCAAGGATAGTGGCAGTGTCTATAATAGACAAGTTTATGCTATAGAGAGTAAAGTGAATAGAATTGGTGTGATGGAGATAATCAAGGCTGAATATTATACAACTGAATGACTGATACAAAGAGGGCAGTGTATATTACTCAAGGTGGGGGTGTATTTAATTAAGGTGTATATAAATACTATAAAATTGAAAGCAGGTCTTTTAGGTTTTTTGTTTAAACATTTGTAAATTGCTTCATACCACCAGCTCATTCAAGTAAGACTGATATAAAACTGTTTATACAGGGTGATTGTTAACATATACTTCATTAATGTGCCCATTATTCTTAGTCTACTGAAGACTGGGTTTTGAAAAGGAAAAAGGTACTTTGCTTCAGGCCATGTACTTTGTCTCAATTCAAGTTTTAATTTTTTTTTAAACTTCAAGGACTTCTTTTTATTTCATTGGTTTTGCTTTGATGGGTTTTGCTTAAGGGTACCATGCAAAACAAAACGGTAAATTATAGACAAAGCATGCGAATAAAGACTGCCTGCTGCCCCACTGTGTCTTAGTTTTTACAGTTATTCTACAAGGCACCAAGGTAGGAGTCTCTTTCTGTTTAAGAAGCCAGAGAAATGGTCACAGTCCATCACAGTCTGCTGTTGTATGATTTGACAAAATCTCCTCATGAGTAGCTCTATCCTCAGGTCGGAATTCTCTTTCCCAAAAGACTCCACCTTGTTATGCCACCGTACAAATGCAATTTGGATGAAGGAAGTTGTTGTGTACGTGGCATTGCATTTCCCAGAATTCCCTCCTCATAACAAAGGCTTCTTCCAAGGGCAACATGAGCACTGTCAGCGGAGTTGCAGCTGGTTGCCATGACATCTGCTCTGAAGGACATTGCCCACAAAACGTTAACCTGTTGGTGTTTTCTCTCTCCAGTGGCTGATGTGCTGTGCTGTTCTGGAATTTTCTGTTTTAATTTCAGATTCTTAGCATTTGCAGCCTTAATTTTCAGGATATCTACTTACTCACAGATTTTCTTCTCACCATGCAAACATTTGAAACTTGAAAAAATAAATCAGAATTAAACTTTTATATATTTCTTGTGGAAACTTAGACCTTGTTGGCAAGGCCATCTCCTTTTTTTCTCCATCTCTAATTACCCTTGAGAAGTTTGTGGTGAGCTTTTCTCCTTGAATCAATGCAGTCTATGTGATGGGGATATTCCCACAGTGCTGTTCGGAAAGGAATTTCAGGATTTTCATCCAACGACCTTGAAGAAATACTGATACTGGTGCAAGTCAGATTTGTCAAAATAGTGGTAAAATTTTCAAAATCCATCATTGAATTTTAATATCTGAGACCTTCATGAACTAAAATGATTCTAAAATTGGATGAAGCACAGAAGCTACAGTGATTACCTGACTACAGATTGAAGCAAGTCTCAGAAACTAATTTGGAATAAATAGAATTGACTGAACTGAAATTATCATGTTGTCTAATGCAGTGAACTGAGGCAGGTATCAAGAAACCTCAAACTGCTGTATTAATTCATATTAGATGTAAAAAGAACAATGCCTGCAACTATCCAAGTTGAAAAAACAATCAAGCCAGACTCAGGGGTTCACAACTGAGTTATATTTCAGTAACTGTTGGTACAAGAAGGAGAGAGTGGATTGGTAATAGCAAGGTCTGAATGACTTAGTATCTCTCTCTGTTTCTCCTCTCAGCACCTTGAAAGTCAGCACATAATAAATCAAATTGGGAAAATAACCATCCACTGAGAATGCAAAATCTAAAAGTTGAAGTTCTAATTGGAAGAAGGTCAATTTTGACGCTATTAGGCAAGAACTTTCTAAAGTTGTTTGGGGGCGAATGTTGGCAGGTAAAAGAATGGCTGGAAAATGGGAAGCCTTAAAAAAGAGGTAATAGGTGTCCAGAGACAATATATTCTTGTTAAGGTGAAAGGCAAGGCTGGTAGGTGTAGGGAATGCTGGATGATTAGATAAATTGATGTTTTGGTCAAGAAAAAGAAGGAAGCATACACCAAGTACAGACATCGAGTGATTCCCTAGAAGAGCATAAAGGCAGTAGGAGTATACTTAAGAGGGAAATCAAGAAGGCAAAAAGAGGACATGAGGTGGCTATGGCAAATAGGGTTAAGGAGAATCCAAAGTGATTCTACCATTACGTGAGGACAAAAGATTAAGAAATGAGAGAATAGGGCCCCTCAAAGATTAACAAAGTTACCTACGTGTGGAACAGTGAAAGATGGGGGAGATACTACACAAGTATTTTGCATCAATGTATACTGTGGAGAAGGATAAAAAAAAGAAAGCTTGGGGAAATAAATAAAAACATCTTGAAAACTGTCAATATTATACAGGTGTTGCTGGATGTACTAAAATGCATAAAAGTGGATAAATCCCCAAGACCTGGTTAGGTGTACCTTAGACCTCTGTGGGAAGCTAGGGAAGTAATTGCTGGGCCCCTTTCTGAGATATTTGTATCATTCATAACCACAGGTAAGGTGCCAGAAAACTGGAGGTTGGCTAATGTGGTGCCACTATTTAAGAAAGGTGGTAAGGAAAACCAGGGAATTATCGATCAGTGAGCCTAACATTGGTGGTGAACAAGTTATTAGGGGAAATCTTGAGGGACAGGATTTACATGTATTTGGATGGACAAGAACTGTTTAGGATAGTCAACATGGCTTTGTGCATAGAAAATCATATCTCAACAACTTGATTGAGCTTTTTAAAGAAATAATGAAGAGGATTCATGAGGGCAGAGCAATGGACATGATCTATGTGTACTTCAATCAGGTGTTTGACAAGATTCCTCATGGGAGACTGTTTAGCAAGGTTAGATCACATAGAATACAGGGACAACTAGCCATTTGGATACAGAACTGGCTTGAAGGTAGAAGACAGAGGGTAGGGGTGGAGGGTTGTTTTTCAGACTGGAAGCCTGTGACCAATGGTGTGCCACAAGAATTTGTGCTGGTCCACTGCTTTTTATAATTTATATAAATTATTTGGTTTTGAACATGGGAGGAATGGTTAGTAAGTTTGCAGATGACACCAAAATTGGAAGTGTAGTGGACAACGAAGAAGGTTACCTCAGAGTATAATGGGACCTTAGACAAATGTGAGGAACTGCATTTTCAAAGGCAATCTACACTTAATGATAAGTTCCTGGGAGTGTTGCTGAACAAAGAGATCTTAGAGTGCAGGTTAATTGTTCCTTGAAAGTGGAGACCCAGGTAGACACAATAGTGAAGAAGGTGTTTGATATGCTTGTCTTTATTGGTCAGTGCATTTAGTATAGGAGTTAGAAAGTTATTTTGTGGCTCTATACAACATTGGTTAGGCCACATTTGGAATTCAGCATTCAATTTTGGTCTCCTTGTTGCAAAATTCGAAAGGGTTCAGAAAAGAATTACAGGGATGTTGCCAGGATTGGAGAATTTGAGTTATAGTGAGAGGTTGAATCGGCTGGGTCTTTTCTCCCTGGAGTGTCAGAGGCTGAGGAGTGACCTTATAGTGGTTTATAAAATCATGAGAGGCATGGGTAGGATAAATAGACAAGGTCTTTTCCCCACAGTGGTGGAGTCTAAAACTAGAGGGCTAAGGGGCAATTTTTTCACACAGAAGGTGATGCATGTATGGAATGAGCTGCCAGAGGAAGTGGTGGAGACTGGATGGGTATATGAATAGGAAGGGTTTATGGGCCAAATGTTGGCAAATGGTACTAAATTAATTTAAGATATCTGGTCGGCATGGATGAGTTGGATCGAAGGGTCTGTTTCCATGCTGTACAGCTCTATGACTCTGTGATTCTAAGCATTCTTCAAAATCGTGCTATAAGAAAGCAAAACATCGACTCATCAACCATGATCACAGGTTTAACTTTAGTAGCTCAAAGACTTGGAAGAATTTCTAAACTGCATATTCTTTATCTGTTGTTCACAACACTTGCACCTTTTTAGTCCTTCTACCTTTAAGCATATTAGATGGTGCATTTTATTATTTTCTATGGGGTTAATAAAATTCCACTTTCTTTCACTCAGGAAGAACTTGTAATTAGCTCCTAAATTTTGACTAATACTGTGGGTGGCACAGTAATTTAATGGTTAGCATTGTTGCCTCACAGCACGTGGGACCCAAGTTGGATTCCACCCTTGGGCAACTGGTTGTTTGGAGTTTACATGTTCTCCTTGTATCTACATGGGTTTCCTCCAGGTGCTCTGGTTTCCTTCCACAGTCCACAGATGTGCAGGATAAGTTAATTGGCCATGCTAAATAGCTCATGGTATCCAGGGATGTGCAGGCTAGGTGGATTAGCCATGAGAAATGCAGGGTTACAGGGTCAGGATAGAGGGGATGGGATGCTGTTTGGAGAGGCAGTGTAGATGAAGGGGCAAACGGCCTGCTTCCACACTGTTGGGATTCAATGTATTAATTGAAGTGTAACATTGCTGTAAAAAATTTAATAGCTCTTTGTTGTAGCTGACTGAGGGGTGTTAAAAATAGGGAAGTCAATTCACCCTCCTCACCTGGTCTATTTGATTTGAAGAAAAGCTAAATATCATGGTGTTCCTACGCACTTACCGCCCTGGTCCTTCCATGTGGTGCAGGTCATGAGTTTTGGAACTGTTGAGCTCAAATCTTCCACAAAGGGCTTTGTAATAGCCATTGAAAGATAGCAGGGAACAAAATACAGTTTACTGAACTAATAAAAGTCACATTCCTTTAAAAATTGCCTCCCACTACTTGTGGGCGGCACGGTGGTTAGCACTGCTGCCTCATAGCCCCAGAGACCCGGGTTCAATTCCCGCCTCAGGCGACTGACTGTGTGGAGTTTGCACATTCTCCCCGTGTCTGCGTGGGTTTCCTCCGGGTGCTCCGGTTTCCTCCCACAGTCCAAAGATGTGCAGGTCAGGTGAATTGGCCATGCTAAATTGCCCGTAGTGTTAGGTAAGGGGTAAATGTAGTGGTATGGGTGGATTGCGCTTCGGCGGGGCGGTGTGGACTTGTTGGGCCGAAGGGCCTGTTTCCACACTGTAAGTAATCTAATCTAATCTAATCTAACTAAATTCTTAGGCAATTAACATTGTCAAGGAGCTCTGGCTCCTATGACCTGGCCATCTATTTTGAACATGATAAACTGTGAGACTCAGGAATAATCTCATATTAAAGTAACAATACTATGAAGATATCAGCAGTATTTTTATATTTGCACATTACTCAATGGAACCCATTGTCTTCCTGGACACGTTGGTTTGTTTGACCTCAGTTCACAACAGTACTAGAACAAAGAGCAAGATTTACTTCACAATTACAATATTAAGCTCGCAGGATTAAAATGAAAAAGCAAATCACTGTGGATGCTGGAAATCTGAAATCAAAACAGAAAATGCTGGAAATATTCTGCACAAGTCGAGAGAAAAATACATTCAGATTGATCTTTCATCAAAACACATGCTGCCAGATCTGCCCAGTCTATTCAGGTTTTTCTCTTTTGTTTTGTTTTAAATAAAACTTCACAGAAGGCAGCTGAGGCCTTTTTTTTCAAGAGGGGGTTATATTTAGTTCTTAATGGCTAAAGGAATCAAAGAGTATTGGGTGAAAATGGGAACAGGGGACTGAGTTGGATGATCAGTTATGATCCTACTGAGTGACAGACCAGGCTGGAAGGACTGAGTGGCTTACCCCTGCTTCTAATTTCTGTGTTTCATTTAGATTAGATTAGATTCCCTACATTGTGGAAACAGGCCCTTCGGCCCAACAAGTCCACACCGACCCTCTGAAGAATAACCCACCCAGATTCATTTCCCTACATTTACCCCGACTAATACGCCTAACACAATGGGCAATTTAGTATGGCCAGTTCACCTGACCTGCATATTTTTGGATTTTTTTGATTTGTGACCTATCTTTAATTCTACTTTTCATTCCTGCTGTCATTATTTCTGCTTTCCCTCTCCATTTCTTAATTCCTTGCTGAGGTGCTATTCCAGAGGAATCTTTTGTATCTGAGGCATTTTCAAGTTGGAGCCCTGACAGTGAGCGTTGGCAAGTGATTGTGGGAGGTGTCACTGCTGCACTCTTGTCTTCATTGAGAGTCCAAGCATGTGTGCACACTTCAAGGGATACTCGGTGGACAGTAATCAAAGGAAAACCTGACCATTTCAATGAGACACTTTTGTTTTTTTTAAATTGGCTAGTAACTGCTACTTTCTAACATTAAAACTTTAGGGATGGTAGGATGACTTGTAAGTTCACCCTTCTAGGAACCGTAAGCAACTTAGGAACATAGTACTCTTGAGTGCAAAAACATGCAAACGAGTTGATAAGAAGATCCTAACTAAAAATGTTCCCTTTTCTGACTCGATTTTTCATGCCATGCTCTGATTTTCTACTTCCATTATCCTTTATTTTCTTCCAATTCTTCAACTCTATTGTGTTATTACAACATTGCAGAAATGATACATTGCAGAAGGACGCCAGTCAGCCCATTAGTTAATAGATTTATCTAATAATTTTTGTGAAGAAAAATTCTCTTTATTGCTTAAGGTTACCCGTATCACTCTACCTAAAGTAATCTTCACTGTGCTTAAGCACTGCGGACACCAATAGATGGTGACACAATGGTAACGTCAGTAGATTAGTCACCCAGAAGCCCAAAGAGATACTCTGGGGATGCAGGGTCAAATTCCTCCATTGCTGCTAGTGAAGTTTAAGTTTGATTGATAAATCTGGAATTATGAAGCTAGTTTCAGTAACACTGGCCATAATACCAATCCTTTAGAGAAGGAAATCTGTCATTCTTACCTGATGTGGCCTACAAGTGATTCCAGAATTACAGAAAAGTAAGATGACTTTTATAACTGACCCTCTGCAATGTTCAATGGCAATTGGGGGTGGATAATAATGTAAGCAACACCCCCACATCCTATGAAATAAGGGTTGGTGGTGGTCTAGTGTAGTATCGCTAGACTATTAATCCTGAGGCCCAGACAATGTTCTGGGGACCTGGATTTGAATCCTGTCACAGCAGACGGTACAATTTGAATTCAATAATAATTTGGAAAGAAGAGTCTAATGATGACCATGAAACCACTGCTGACTGCAAGTAAAAACCCATCTGGTTCATTAATGTCATTTAGGGAAGGAAATCTGCCATCCTTACCTCATCTGGCCTACATGTGACTCCAGATCCTGGAGCAATGTGGTTGACTCTTAATTTCCTCTGGACAATTAGGGATAGGCAATAAATGCAGAGCCAGCCAGTGATGCCTATATACCATGGATGAGAAAGAAAAGCTATAATCTAGTCAATCTAGTCAAAACCATCTTAATGAAGTCAAAAATTACACAACACCAGGTTATAGTCCATTAGGTTTAATTGGAAGCACTAGCTTTCAGAGCACTGCTCCTTCATCAGGTGATTGTTGCAACTTTGTACACCCCAGTCCAACACTGGCATTTCAAAATCATGACTACCATCTTAATGAAGATTAGTTTCTGACTGACTAATGTTCTTTGTTCTAGTCAGATAATATTTTATTAGGATTATGAACTTATTTTATCTTGAAGGTGATCAAAAAACCTAGATAATTCATTGACGTACTGAAAAATTCAGCAGCAATGGCAAGGAGGTCTTGCATCCATAAATGTCAGTGATTTCACTGAGGCTGTAGAATTCTTATTATCTAAAATGCCAAACACAGACGTTCAGCTGGAACAGGTTCGTCAAAGACCCAAAACTCCCTCAACTGTACATGTGCTAGCTCCAAACTCAGAAGAGCACCCTTTGCGCAAATGCTTATTTTGTTTCTATCCACAAATTCCACACAATTTGCAGACATCCTCGATTAGAATACTTAATTAGAGACATATTTTGTGCTGGGGGCTAATGTTACTGCATGGTATATTGATACTGCCTGTTTAACAATGGTTCCTTACATTCAAATCCAAACACCCTAAACTTATAGCTATTGATAAATCTTCTTCTACTTGGTTCTCTGTTCATGCTGAATCCATGTATCTTCATATCATTTACCAGTCCAATGTACTCAATCATTATGAATAAATCACAGGTGCATTTTATATAACTGTGCCATTGATAAGGTAAAAGCAGTGCTCCATCACAACTTTCCTTAATGAGAGTTGTATTATTTTGCCCTCCGACATCTGCAATTCATGTAAATACGTCAATATGCATTGTACTTATACAATGTATTTTAATACAGGATGGAACATGTCCTTGACTTTTTATCAGTTTGCATTCTATTGATTTTAAGATTAATCAAGTTGACCACACAGTTCAGTTTAATGAACAACGTTAAACTTAAGATATCCAGAGTTTTCCCTCCTATCTTAGTCCAGTACAAGGCTGAAGGGTCAGATCAAAGAAAATTAATATAAATGCTAGCATTTTAAAGCATTTCATCACATCTGAGAGGCACTGCAAAATACTTCACAAAACTCAATCTGGAGGTGCTCAGTCTTGAGATGTTGGAGATGTGCATGCTTCCATGTTGAGGGAAGAGAGAAGTTGGATGTGTCAGACAAAAGCGAGGGACACTGGTGCTGCCTGAACTTTTATTGTTGTTACCAATTTTATATTCAATATGATCTCTTCTATATACCTACACATGTTTGAAGCTTTAACTGGAATAAGTGGAAGAACTTGTTATTGAGTGCTTAGTTGACCACAATGAATGATTAGAAAGTTAAAAAACATACAACACCAGGTTATAGTCCAACAGGTTTATTTGGAAGCACTAGCTTTCGGAGAACCACTTCTTCATCAAGTGGTTGTGGAGGTTAACCCCCACACTACCACCTAAGTGCAGTAGTGCTTTTTTTTTTCCCCCAGCACCCATGGTGTGTGTGTGCAGGTGTGAGACACAGTGAAAGACACAAAGTGCACGAATCTTTATTCAAATTCCACCACCAGGAAGATAGGAAAACACCCGGGTGGCCAGTGACAAACACTGCCCTTCACATCAAAGGGCAGTGCTGTGTGATCAAAACAGTGAGGGGGAGGGTAGGGACTAAATCAAAATAGAGTTGGAGGGACTCTGATCCTTATTAAGTTGGCTGATCTTATTAAGGATGCCATAACAGATCTGGGCAGGGGAAGGTGATTACAATACTTCTTCGCTCTTGACTGCTTTCCACTAGACCGTAAAGTGGATACAGGAACAGAGACCAAAGGTATATGTACACAAATCATTGAAGGTGAGAGGACAGGTGGAAAACATGATTAGAAATGCATACAACATCCTGGGCTTTATTAATAGAGGCATTGAATACAAAAGCAAGGAGGTTCTGATTAACATTTCTCAAACATTGGCTTGGCCCCATTGTGCCCAATTCTCTTCACCACGCTTTCAGAAATGTTTGAAGGCTTTATAGAGAGCATAGACAAAAGTTATGAGAATGACTGCAGGGATGAAGGACTTCTGTTACATGAACATAATGGAGGAGATTAGGACTATTTTGAGAGGAGATATGATAGAGATGTTCCATAAAGGGGTCTGACAGAGTAGTTAGAGGCCAAATATTTCCTTCCAGTGAAAGAGGGGTAGGCACAGCAGTATATTGGTAATACCACTGGGCTAGAGTCCAAAGCAGAGGATATTATTCTGATGATGATAGCTCAAATCCTACCACAGCAGCTGCTTGGATTTAAATCCAGTTAATATATCTGGAATGACCATGAAACTATAATTGTTGTAAAACCCATCTGGTTCATGAATAAGTAACAACAAGCCTACAAGAAAGGAATTGAGATAGGTTAATTAAACCAATAATTTCAATCAATGCTATGTATAATTTTTGAGCGTATGATCGTATATGTAAGATGAGTGAGTGCGATGGTGCATTTTAAACATCTGAGATTTGTGTATGATAATGAATAATTTTAATTATTTCTTCGAGCTCACAGGTTTTCTGCTTGAGTTACTGAATCAGGCAAGTTGCTCTGAGGGCAAGAAAATACGAACATACAGATCATGGACAGTAAACAGGTAAGTGTAAGTTCTATTCCTGACAGTAAAACAACAAAATCTTTCACAGTGAAATTCCCTGACATGAACAGCTTGTACTCAAATGGTCACTTGACTGAACTATCAGAGGGCTAACAATGTCTATTAGACCACATGACAGCAAATAGGCCGTGGTTTTGAAACAGAAAGGCAGAGGAGAAAGGGTTAAATAATCCTGGCAAATCAAACTATGAGCACCATACATACATTTGTGACTGTACTTCAAAAGTCAACAAAACAACTAGTGGCATTGGCATTTTAAGGGTTAATCTTACATGAAGTGTTGGAAAGTCCAACAGGCCCACACTTTAATCAAAGGCAATAGTGAGATTCAATAATTCAAACATTTTTAATCATGAACATTTCAAGCAATCAACCATAATGTAATATAGCTGTGAGGCAATACTGCAGCAAGTGCTAACATATTAGGAGACTATTGATGAGTTCAAGTACTTATATTGATAAAATATTTCTTTGTCGGATTTCTTTCGTTTCAGATTTCAAAAAAAGAATTAATCTGCCTGGGTACTTTGAGTAACTATCCTTTATTTCCGAATATGAAACTGCTTCATAGGAACTAAACTCCCACTTTGGGCAACTCTGCCTTATTCTCACACACACGGACAGTTCCTTCAGACCCATGTCCCTTGATAAAACCACAATTAGTGTCCCTGCTCCATATAGACTGTAACAGTTCAGGATGGCAATTCTCCACCACCTACCAAAGGTAATTAGCGAAGGAAAATAAATGTTGGCCTAGCCAGCAATGCCCATATCCAGTAAAATCATTATTACAAGGTATGCTGATTAAGCAGTGAGCCTGGCTCAGTCATGGAACATTGTTGAGGTCGCATAGCCATTTAGATTATTCTTACTCAGGTCCAGATAAGCCCAGAAGCAAAATATTTAATAGATATTATGATCTTGGTTACACAGGCAGCGTACAGAACAGTCACATCTGATTCAAAATGTTAACTCTGTTCGTCTCTCCACAGATGTTGCCAGACCTGCTGAGCTCCTTCAGCATTTTCATACTTCATAAATGAAGTTTGCTTGTATTGTTAGCTAAGGTGTAAGTGTACTCTCCGTACATGCAAAGAGAAAGAAAGACTTGGATTTGTATAGTGCCTTTTCCGCACTCGGGACATCCCAAAGCACTTTACAGCCAATAAAGCACTTTTCAAAGTGTACTCACTGTTGGAAACATGCCAGTCAATATTCAGACAGAAATCTCCCACAAATGTCAATGTGGTAATAATCAGAAAATCAATTTTTTAAATGGGGTTGATTGATGGGTCAGAA
Organism: Chiloscyllium plagiosum; assembly: GCF_037043375.1. Classification (NCBI taxonomy): domain Eukaryota; kingdom Metazoa; phylum Chordata; class Chondrichthyes; order Orectolobiformes; family Hemiscylliidae; genus Chiloscyllium; species Chiloscyllium plagiosum. The sequence goes on along the minus strand of NW_028270153.1, from coordinate 17,839,278 downwards.
TTGGCCAGGACATCAAGGACAACTCCCTAATGCAACACCCCCCCAACCCCGCCCCTCCACCCCATTCCCCACCAAGTTCATTTCCATTCTTTCCTGAAATAATGGATTGTTTTTTTTTACAATTGGAACCTCAGCTTAATGTCTTTTCTGTGAAAGACACATATAAGCATACAAATTAGGAGCTTAAGTAGACCATTCAACCTTTCTAGCCATCTCTACAGGATCACGGCTGACCTGTTTGTGTTCTGAATTCCACATTCCCATCTATATCTTGATAACCATTGTATCCCCTGCCTAACAGGAATCTATCCAACTCTGCATTAAAAATGCTCATTGAACCTGCCTCCACTACCAAAGTGTTCCAAAGTTGCACAACTCTCAGACAATAAAACTCCTGCTTAACTCTGACCAAAAAGGGTGGCTCTCAATTTTTAAACAGTGCCCTCTTTGCTTTGAACTCACCCACCAGAAAAAAACCTCTCTGTGTCCACCTTGTGAGGGTCATTGTTACACACTTCAATCGAAATGTCCCTCTCTCTTTCTGTGGAAATAAGCCTCATCAGTCCAACCTTGTCTTTCCAATAAAATAAGCTGCTCATTCCAGGTTTTAGGAGGAGAAAGTGAGGACTGCAGATGCTGGAGGTCAGAGCTGAAAATGTGTTGATGGAAAAGCGCAGCAGGTCAGGCAGCACCCAAGGAGCAGGAGAATCGACGTTTCGGGCATAAGCCCTGAAGAAGGGCTTATGCCTGAAACGTCGATTCTCCTGTTCCTTGGATGCTGCCTGACCTGCTGCGCTTTTCCATTCCAGGTTTTAATCGAGTTGTCCTCTGTTGAACCACCTCCAGTGCATTTACATCCTTCTTTAAATATGGAGAGCAAAACTGTTCACAGTATTCACAATGTGGTATCACAAATGCCCTATATAACTCAGGCAAGAATCACAAAACACCACCCTCTTGTCCAATAGGTTTATTTGGAAGCACCAGCGCTGCTCCTTCATCAGGTAACTGTGGAGCAGGATCATTAGACACAGAATTTATAGCAAAAATTACAAGTGTCAGGCAACTGAAATGATATATTGAACAAACCTAGATTGCTGTTAAGTCTTTCATCTTTTAGAATGGGTTGCAGTCTTCGGTTCATTAATGCAAATTCACCTCATAGACTTATGGGTCAGGCACATTTGGTCTTGGATCTTCGGGTGACCATCCTCCATGGTGAGCTTTGGGATACACAACAAAACAAAGTGGCCAAGCAGAGGCTGATAGTCAAGTTCAGAACCCATGAGGATGGCCTCAACAGGGACCCTGGGTGCATATCACACTACAGGTGACCTCACAACACTATACACTCTCTCACACATACTCTTACATACTCACACATTCACGTAGACCCTCTCTCATGCACATGCTGTCTCTCATACACACACGCATACACCCTCCACACTCGTGCCCATTCACACCCTCTCACAGGCTTACATCATCACACTCATACACACACTTTACCAAACATGCACACATGCAAACAGATGCTCTCTCACATGCACACACTCACATGCACACACTCAAATGCACACACACTCTCATGCATGCACACACACATATAGATCTATGGATGAATTTGTATTTGCAGAAGTATATTTGCAGATACATTCTATTTTGCTCAAAAAGCACTCAAACTGCAGGCAGTCAATCCATTTAATATTTTATAAATTCCTACTTTGGAAATAGAGCCAGTCTGACTCAAGATTGGAATACAGACAGACTGTAACCTCACACCTTTAATGCATTGTCTGAGCTCAGATATTACTTTTTTTATAAAAACCTTGTTATCTTGAGAATGTGACTTAAAAGAAGTTTGTTAAAAGAAACCTGCAATCCATTCTAAAGGATGAAAGTCTTAATAACTATCTAGTTTGTTAAAAATACCATTTCAGTTGAACAACACAGTAATCTTTTGCTATAAATTCTGCATCTTAACCTTGCACACTAGCTACCTGATAAACGAGTAGCACTCTGAACGCCAGTGCCTCCAAATAAACCTGTTGGAATATAACCTAGTCTTGTGTGATTTTTAACTTTTCACTTTGTCCACCCTAGTCCAACACCACCTCCTTCACATTCTATGAAACTGCAGCATAACCTCTTTACTTATATGTTCAATACCTCTTCACAAAGAATTGCATTCATTCAGACATCTTGAATACTTGCTGTACCTGAACACGAACATCTTGTGATTTTCGGACTAGAACACCTAAATCCCACTGCACCTCCAACCAGATTTTATTTTAAAATATTAATGCTGGTTGAGAGATATTTCCTGATCGGAGCACTGAGGAGATTTTCCCTACCTATTTGAATGGTGCAACAGAGTCAGAAAGTGCCTTGATTTAATGACTCATCCACAAGCCATACTGAGCTCCATTGGAGTCAGTTTCTCAGTAAGTGGGTTTGCTGATACTCAAAGGCAACCATTGAATTCTGCCCAATCTGCCCAAATGCCTCAAAAAGACTCCAGCCTCAGTGAAAGTAAAATACTGCAATCTAAACTAAACAAAAACTAATATGCTGGAAATACACAGCAAGTTCAAGATTTTGTCTAAATATGGGTTAATGTTTCCGAGAAAAACAATCCACCAGTACTGAATTCTGGTGAAACCTATATATATGAAACAATATTGCCTTTTCTCTTCTGAATGGTGAATTCCTATCATTTTCTGTTTTTACAGATTGTATTCTATTGAGTGGCTCGAATGCCTCAGCAACAATCCAAAGACTGAACCTGGTATTTGACACCACACCATTCGTTATTTCAGTTCCTCTGCCCGACAACAGGACAACAAATTCCCTGTGGCTCTCATGGAGATTCCAGGAAATAGTCGCTATTCCAACAAAGGGTTCAGCCAAGCTGGTTGTTATTGTAGGATGCATGGCAGTCAACATTCACACAGCGAGCTCCCACAAACTTCAATGTGATAACAACCACATGATCCATTCTTTAACAATGTTAGCCAGGGCCATGCACTGGTCAGGATGTCAGGGAAGTGAAAGCTGAAAGATAAGATACTAATGATCCCAAAGGTAGATTTGGAAGCTTCCGAGCTTGCATCAGAGCCCAGCGTTCTTCTGTCAAAATCCCCCTTGCATCCTGACTCACTCGTCAAATGTTCTTGTCACTTTTAATTGTTGAAATGCCTTGGACAGAATTCTTGAAGAAATGACACTACTCTACGCAGTAACTGTTCATCTCCAAGATATTGCAAATGCAACCTCTGACATCAGTATTAAAGTTGGTTCAGCCAAAGTGGTTTGGATCAGCTAATCATCATGAAATTATCTCTTAATGGCTTTCATGAACATTGCCTCTGTTGTGATCATTAAACCTGTCTATCCATTTACATCATTTTTACTGAGGGAAAAATTTCCACATGGACTATTCTCCCCTGGATGCCACAACTTCAGTGGGAGTCACAGATAAATGCAAATAAGTCTGGTTCTTCAGCTGAAGGCATGGCAGAGGGGCAGATGATCCCAAAAAGAACTCCACTCTCTCTGGAACGCTCTTATGATCATGTCTCTTTCCAGTTGCATTTCTCTGAATGGTTCATTTTTACTTGTTATTCATTCACTATGTTACGCAATTTCAATCTTTCCAATAAAATACATTCTGAAAGATACAACTCCCTGTTATAAAATTCTAGCAATAAAATCTAACACATAACAAACATATAAAAACATTAAACAAAATAAAAATCCCCATGAGCTTACTCATAGTTTTGACGCCACCATTTTCTACAAGCAGAACACACATTGTCAATATTTTCAAGGTCCTTGACTTTATGGGTATCATTCCCTTCAATGAGTACAACATGTTTTCACCAAATGAACAGGCAAAATTTGGAACCCTGTTATACTCAAACACGATTCGGAGATGCCGGTGTTGGACTGGGGTGTACAAAGTTTAAAAATGACACAACACCAGGTTATTGTCCAACAGGTTTAATTGGAAGCACACTAGCTTTCGGAGCGACGCTCCTTCATCAGGTGATTGTCTGATGACAATCACCTGATGAAGGAGCGTCGCTCCGAAAGCTAGTGTGCTTCCAATTAAACCTCGTTGGACTATAACCTGGTGTTGTGTGACTTTTAACTTTATACTCAAACACAACTGCCAATGACTTGGTGATGGAGTTTTCAAGTGGTTCTATGGTGCATTTCTATCCACTCTCCACCCTCTGGTCCAACCGGAATGCACTGGCACAAAAACTAGTTGCTGGAAAAGCTCAGCTGGTCTGGCAGCATCTGTGAAGAGAAATCAATGTCGACATTTTGGGTCCAGTGACCCTTCTTCTGAACTGATGACAGCTAGGAAAATGTTGGTTTATATGCAGAAGATAGGATGGAGGTGGGTGTAAGGGACAAACGATAGGCGGGGTTAGAGCCCAAAGCAACAGAAGAACAGTTGGACAGACAGTCGATAACAATCTGGCTGGGAGGGTGAATAGCTATTAATGGAGAGTGTTAATGGCTAACAATAGGTAGTGTGTAATGACAGACCATGTGTGGAGTAGGGGGCTAGGACATGGGAGAGTTCAGGTCTTAAATTTATTGAACTTGATATTGAGGTCAGAGGGCTGCAGGGTCCCCAAGTGGAAAATGAAGTGTTGTTCTTCCAGCTTACACTGAGCTTCACTTGAGCACTGCAGCAAGCTCGAGACAGGGAACAGAGCGGTGTGTTAAAGTGGCAGGCAACTGGAAGCTCAAAGTCTTTTTGCGAGGCAGAACGGAGGTGTTCTGCAAAGCAGTCACCCAGTCTACGCTCCATTTCCCCAATGTAGAGAAGACCACATTGTGAGCAGCGAATGGCACTAGGCAAGATTGTGAGAAGTGCAGGTAAAGTGCTGCTTCACCCGGAAGGTATATTTGGGCCCTTAGAAACTGAGGAGGGAGGAGGTAAGTGGGCAGGTGTTACATCTTTGGTGGTTGCAGGGAAAGGTGCTCCAGGGAGTTGTTGGGAGTGAAGGAAGAGTTGACCAGGGTGTCCTGGAGGGAATAGTCCCTGCGGAAGGTGGACAAGGGAGGGGAGGTGGTGGAAATAGTGGCAGATGATCTTCTGGATATGGATGCTGGTGGATGTCAAAGTTGGCTTCATCAGAACATATGCAACGGCGACAGAGGAACTGGGAGAATAGAATAGAATCTTTACAGGAAACAAGGCATTCTTTTGGCCATCTAGTGTCCAAGGTATCAATTCCTGGAAGCACCTTGCTACTCAACGTCCTCCCAATATCTTCTTCCATCACTCCTCCCAACATTTCTCTGGCAGCATGACAGATGCTGTATGAAATGGAGGGAGAAATATACAAAGGAGAGAGATGGGGTAGACAAATAAGAAGCTGGAGAAAAAGGAAATGTATGAAACGGTTTTAAAATATTGAAGTTGCAGGTGACTTGAAACACATTTACACATGCAGAACAGGGGAAATGGTCTGCTTTTGTGCTTTTTCTTTGTTAGTAACACTGTGGAATGTGAATGTGTTGCAAACCTGTTGTAGGGATGTGTAAAATCCCATTGTGGTGGAGTTGGAAAAGTGATAACTGACTGAGTCTAGGTAATGGAGAAAGAAAAAGACAAATCATCAACGATATCTTTGGCTATGCTATAAGGAACAGAGGTGGATCTTAAAATAACATGGAAACACAGAAATGTTAGACTAAAAGTAAGCCATTCAGTCCTTCAAGATTCCTCCACTATTCAATTAGATAACAACTAACATGGATTACCATTCCATTTATCTGCCTCTAATTCATATCCCTTCCTTAACAAAACTCCATTGAGTTCAATTCTAAAATTTTAAACTGATTGAGCATCTGGATTGCTCCAAGGGGTGTCTGTCCTCCTCTAACACTCTGTAGGTACAAATGAGCTTCCTTAGTTCACCTGCATGATCACGGGATCTGGGCATATGCAGAAAAGTGAGGGGGGGGGGGGTCCAACATCCTAAATTACGCCTAGGAAGACAGCGGTGAGCTATCTTGTTAAAATGTTGCATCTGCTTGAGCAAAATTCCTTTAGCTTTTACAATAACCTCTCCTACTTGTGCACGCTAGCCTATAATGGTGCCTGAATGGTATGAGAAAGTGGAAATCCCCAGGCTCTCAATGACTTTTGGAGTTACATTAGATAGTTCTTGAAAAAGAGTGCAGGGCTCGCGATGCACAATTGTATCATATCCATTCAGCGTATCAAAGGCAGCTCGCCAGCTCTGTTACAGGATGTAGTCAACATTGACCATGCTGTTGAATGGCTGTAAACATCAAGAGGAGGCCCAGCATCACAAGAGGTTAGCACAAGCTGTTCAGCAATGATTAAAGTCAATTTACACCCTTCACATTGGTGGAGGACCCCATACAAAGCATTCCACCTTGGGATAAGCTAAGTAATGCCACAGCTTTCTAGAGAGAGGGATGCAAGGTTCTCAGATACAACATTAAAGACCTTTGTGGAGATGGTGGGAAGAAGAGCAGAAATTCTGTATCCACCAGTTGTCTAGACACAGTTACAAGACTTGAAGCTATGGATGGTACGAGCAATTGTCAAGCCTTCATCTGTTGAAACCAATATTATAAAAGCTCATTGACCCCGAATCACTTGTCAAAATCAGTGAAGCCATTTTCAAATGCCTCAAGTGCACTGACACACACACCACGCAAAACATCCCATCATTCACTTGCTGGCAATTTTGATCAACTAAAATACCTACCTAACATTCATAATGGCTCCTCGCATGTATTTACTTAGCATTGTTGTAATTTACACACCCAACAATTCACAGATACCACTACAGCCATACCACCCAAGTGTACTGACACTTTCCTTTCTCTTGCCAGATGAGATGGTACAAAGATGCAGGAGAAGCTGACTAATGGGAGATAGGCATGCTTTCATGTGCCACAGGCAGCAGAAATAATGCTGGCATTTATTAAAGGTTATTATTAGGACCCTGTCCAACAGTGGAGTTGAAAACAATGAAGAAGATAGCTAACTCTCCTCACATCCCATCTCCTCTACTCTCACTTTCACCCTCAAGGACGAGGGTGAAGAGCCAGAGGTGGTGGTACATGTCGGCACAAATGATGTTGGGAAGAAGAGGAGGAACATACTACAGCGGGACTTCGGAGAACTAGGAAGAAGGCTGAAAAGCAGGACGTCCAAGGTGGTTATCTCCGGTTTGCTTCCAGTTCCTCGGGCTGGTGTGGCCAGAAACAGGGAGATAATGGACTTGAACATGTGGTTGGGGAACTGGTGCAGGAAGCAAGGATTTAAGTTCTTAGATCACTGGGGTATATTTTGTGGTAAGCATAAATTCTACAAGAGAGACGGTTTGCAGCTTAATAGGTTAGGGACCAGCATTCTGGCAGGCAGGTTTTCTACTGCAACACCGCTACATTTAAACTAAGTAGCGGGGGGGAGGGGACAAGCTGGATGTTTAAAAAGGAAATTGAAGGGAAAGTTACAACAAGAGAAGTCAAGAAAGACAACTGTATCAATGAGGCAGAAAACTCGGAAAGGGATCATGCTGTAAGGTTAAGTGAAATAGGGGTTGATGGGAAGGGTGAGAGCAGTAACAAATTAAAAATACTATACATGAATGCACGAAGCATTAGACATAAGATGGATGAGCTTGAGGCTCTTTTGGAAATTGGCAGATACGATATTGTGGGGATAACTGAGACGTGGCTTCAAGTGGACAGGGCCTGGGAAATGAATATTCAAGGCTACACGTGCTATCGTAAGGACAGACTGACGGGCAGAGGGGGTGGGGTGGCCTTGTTGGTAAGGGAGGATATTCAATCCCTTGCACGGGGGGACCTAGAGTCAGGGGATGTAGAGTCAGTGTGGATAGAGCTGCGAAATACTAAGGGTAAAAAGACCCTCTTGGGAGTCATCTACAGGCCCCCAAACAGTAGTCTGGATGTCGGATGTAAGTTGAATCAGGAGCTGAAATTGGCCTGTCGCAAAGATGTTACTACAATTGTTATGGGGGATTTTAACATGCAGGTAGACTGGGAGAATCAGGATGGTATTGGACCTCAAGAAAGAGACTTTGTGGAGTGCCTCAGAGATGGATTCTTAGAGCAGCTGGTGCTGGAGCCGACCAGGGAGAAGGCAGTTCTGGATCTGGTATTGTGTAACGAACCAGAATTGGTCAGATACCTCGAAGTGAAGGAGCCATTGGGAAGTAGTGACCATAATACATTAAGCTTCAATCTGCAATTTGAGAGGGAGAGGGTACAGTCGGAAGTGACAGTACTTCTGTTGAATAAAGGGAGCTATGGAGCTATGAGGGAGGAACTGGCCAAAGTTCAATGGTGCAATACCTTAGCAGGGATGACCGTGGAGGAACAATGGTGGATATTTCTGTATATAATGCAGAAGTTGAAGGATCAGTTCATTCCTAAAAGGAAGAAAGATCCCAGGAGGAGGTATGGGCGGCTGTGGCTGACGAGGGAAGATAAGAAACATATAAAGTTAAAAGAGAAAAAGTATAACATAGCAAAGATAAGTGGGAAAACTGAGGACTGGGAAGCTTTTAAACAGCAACAGAGGATTACTAAGAAGGAAATACGCAGAGGAAAAATGAGGTACGAAGGTAAACTGGCCAATAATATAAAGGAGGATAGTAAAAGCTTTTTTAGGTATGTGCAAGACAAAAAAATGGTTAGGACTAAAATTGGGCTCTTGAAGACAGAAACAGGGGAATATATTACAGGGAATAAAGAAATGGCAGAAGAATTAAATGGGTACTTCAGATCTGTGTTCACTGGGGAAGACACAAGCAATCTCCCTGAGGTAACAGTGGCTGAAGGACCTGAACTTAAGGGAATTTATATTTGACAGGATTTGGTGTTGGAGAGACTGTTAGGTCTGAAGGTTGATAAGTCTCCGGGGCCTGATGGTCTACATCCCATGGTACTGAAGGAGGTGGCTCGGGAAATCGTGGATGCATTGGTGATTATTTTCCAGAGTTCAATAGATTCGGGGTCGGTTCCTGAGGATTGGAGGGTGGCTAATGTTATACCACTTTTTAAGAAAGGTTGGAGAGAGAAAGCAGGAAATTATAGACCAATTAGTGTGACCTCAGTGGTGGGAAAGATGCTGGAGTCTATTATAAAGGATGAAATTAAGGCACATCTGGATAGTAGTAACAGGATAGGACAGAGTCAGCACGGATTTATGAAGGGGAAATCATGCTTGACTAATCTTCTGGAATTTTTTGAGGATGTAACTCTGAAGATGGACGAGGGAGATCCAGTAGATGTAGTGTATCTGGACTTTCAGAAAGCTTTTGATAAAGTCCCACACAGGAGGTTAGTGAGTAAAATTAGGGTGCATGGTATTGGGAGCAAAGTACTAGATTGGATTGAAAATTGGTTGGCTGATAGGAAACAAAGGGTAGTGATAAATGGCTCCATTTCGGAATGGCAGACAGTGACCAGTGGGGTACCGCAGGGATCCGTGCTGGGACCGCAGCTTTTTACAATATATGTTAATGATATAGAAGATGGTATCAGCAATAACATTAGCAAATTTGCTGATGATACAAAGCTGGGTGGCAGGGTGAAATGTGATGAGGATGTTAGGAGATTACAGGGTGACCTGGACAGGTTAGGGGAATGGGTAGATGCATGGCAGATGCAGTTTAATGTGGATAAATGTATGGTTATCCACTTTGGTGGCAAGAACAGGAAGGCAGATTACTACCACAATGGAATCAATTTAGGTAAAGGGGCAGTACAGAGAGATCTGGGTGTTCCTGTACACCAGTCAATGAAGGCAAGCATGCAGGTACAGCAGGTAGTGAAGAAGGCTGATAGCATGCTGGGCTTCATAACAAAAGGAATTGAGTATAGAAGCAAAGAGGTGCTTCTGCAGCTGTACAGGGCCCTGGTGAGACCACACCTGGAGTACTGTGTGCAGTTCTGGTCTCCAAATTTGAGGAAAGACATTCTGGCTATAGAGGGAGTGCAGCGTAGGTTCACGAGGTCAATTCCTGGAATGGCGGGATTACCTTACACGGAAAGACTAAAGCGACTGGGCTTGTATACCCTTGAGTTTAGAAGACTGAGAGAGGATCTGATTGAGACATATAAGATTATGAAAGGATTGGACACTCTGGCAGCAGGAAACATGTTTCCGCTGATGGGTGAACCAGAGGACACAGCTTAAAAATACAGGGTAGACCATTTAGAACAGAGATGAGGAGAAACTTCTTCACCCAGAGAGTGGTGGCTGTGTGGAATGCTCTGTCCCAGAGGGCAGTGGAGGCCCAATCTCTGGATTCATTTAAGAAAGAGTTGGATAGAGCTCTCAAAGATAGTGGAATCAAGCATTATGGAGATAAGGCGGGAAGAGGAAATTGATTAGGAATGATCAGCCATGATCATATTGAATGGCGGTGCAGGCTCGAAGGGCTGAATGGCCTACTCCTGCACCTATTGTCTGTTGTCTTTTGTCTAATGTACAAGCTGGATTAGCAGTAAATTGTTTCCCCCTTCATACACCACAGCGGTTCAGTGAAAATACTTTAGACTGAAGCATAGATGTCTCATACACAGTTCTTTGATGAAGGTCAGAGAGGGGAATTGTTTCCATTGGTAGGAGAGACTAGGACCTGAGGGTACAGCCTTAGAGTAAAGGGAAGACTTTTTAGAATGGAGATAAGGAGAAACTGTTTTAGCCAGAGTGGTGAATTGATGGAACTTATTTGCCACAGAAGGCTGTGGAGGCCACATCATTGAGTTTATTTAAGACCAAGATAGATAGGTTCTTGAGTATCAAGGGGGTTCAAGGGTTACAGGGAGAAAGCAGGAGAGTGGGGTTGAGAAACTTATCAGCCATGATTGAATGGTGGAGCAGATTCGATGGGCTGCATGGCCTAATTTCTGCTCCTTTGTCTTAAGGTCTTGTTACTTTTTGGAAATGGTGTTCTGCCAGGGAGAATTCCCTCTACGTCACCTCATCACCTTTATTAAAAGAAAAACTGTCTTTTCCAAATTCAAACTTGGATTTCCCCATATTCATTCCTATCTCTCATAATTTCTTTCCTCTTGCTCTGTAGTCTTTATGTCCCTTTGCAATTTCCTTCTTCAGAGCTGAAAATGTGTTGCTGGAAAAGCGCAGCAGGTCAGGCAGCATCCAGGGAACAGGAGAATCGACGTTTCGGGCATAAGCCCTTCTTCAGGAATGAGGAAAGTGTGTCCAGCAGGCTAAGATAAAAGGTAGGGAGGAGGAACTTGGGGGAGGGGCGTCGGAAATGTGATAGGTGGAAAGAGGTCAAGGTGAGGGTGATAGGTCAGACTGGGGTGGGGGCGGAGAGGTCAGGAAGAAGATTGCAGGTTAGGAAGGCGGTGCTGAATTCGATGGATTTGACTGAGACAAGGTGGGGGGAGGGGAAATGAGGAAACTGGTGAAATCCGAGTTCATCCCTTGTGGTTGGAGGGTTCCTAGGCGGAAGATGAGGCGCTCTTCCTCCAACCGTCGTTTTGTTGTGGTCTGGCGATGGAGGAGTCCAAAGACCTGCATATCCTTGGTGGAGTGGGAGGGGGAGTTGAAATGTTGAGCCACAGGGTGGTTGGGTTGGTTGGTCCGGGTGTCCCAGAGGTGTTCTCTGAAACGCTCCGCAAGTAGCCTGCTGGACACACTTTCCTCATTCCTGAAGAAGGTCTTATGCCCGAAACGTCAATTCTCCTGTTCCCTGGATGCTGCCTGACCTGCTGCGCTTTTCCAGCAACACATTTTCAGCTCTGATCTCCAGCATCTGCAGACCTCACTTTCTCCTCAAAAATTTCCTTCTTCAGTCCACTCAACCTGATATGGCGACTGAGCGTCATCTGCAAACTTGGATGAACAACAACCGACTTCATCTACATGATTAATGAAACATATCTTCTGATCCAGCCCATCCATTAGCATTTTCAAAACACGTAAATTGGTTGGGTATGAATTATTCAAGGATATCTAATAAAATGTCATTTGTCTCCACTTATAACAGATGGGACAGAAAAAGATTAAATCCCTGATAGTAACAGCAGCACTGCTACATTGGAATACCACATCAGTACTGTGACTCTATGAAAACCAAAGGAACTGTGGATACTATAAATAAGAAACAAAAACAGAAATTGCTGGAAAAACTCAGAAGGGTCACTGGACCCAAAATGTTAACACTGATTTCTCTTCACAGGTGCTGCCAGACCTGCTGAGCTTTTCCAGAAACTTCTGTTTTTGTCTGTGACTCTATAGTTCAAAGTAGCCCTTGATCAGCTCTTCAGCCAGTTCACAGCGTGGAATAATTCCACATGGGCCAGTATCCCATGACTAAGTCGTCCCTTATTTAGACATAGAGAGCCCTTGAGAATGATCCAACTCCCTCAGAGCCAGCTTTCAGAGTGAGCAAGATGACTGACACTCCTGTTCTTAGCTGTCAGCTAGGGCTCCATGATTGGACCAGCCCCAATCAGGGAACTTATATTCTAGGAGATCCACCTGGCTGACCTAATTACAATCACTATGTAGCTAGGATCCCAATTTTGTCCAAGAAATTGCTTTGGAATACTGCCAGTTTACTACATTGCAAAATGGCTAACCTGTGAGGAGGAAATCTCCATTTAACAATTCTTATTAACTCAACAAAGTACTTTTTGTCTGAACATATTATTTTTCCAACACAAATAGGGGAGAGCACTGGATAACCACATCTGGAGTACTGTGCAGCCTTCTGAATGCCACATTGTGAAAAATGATGCAGGGACATTGGAAAAGGTGGAGGATATGATTTAGTAGAACAATACCAGAATTGAAACTGTTGACCAATTACGAAAGATTGATTAGCTGAGGATCCTTGTTAGAAACCCAACTTGCTTCAAAGATAGTCAGACTCCCATCTTGCCAAACTCTCCGAAACAAACATGACATTGGGAAACATCAATGAGGAAACCAGAACAAGCACCTGGTAGATTCAGCTCATCGCCAGGTCCAAATGACCACCATGTTGGACACTGGCACCAAGAAGTCAAGGTATATGGCATAGGTATTGACCACACATACACCATGTCTAGGGATATTGGATTCCAACATGTGCCAGCTTCTAAGAACCCTCATTACACACCTCCAATCTAGTTTCATTATGCTTCTAAACTTTAATGCTGTACCACACCGTGTAATGGCAACTATAACGTCAATGCTGCAGCAAAGACACTGTGTACACAGGGGCTTGCACCCAGCTCATGGACTGGGCCAGGCTGCATCTCCAGTTTCTTTATTTGTTCCTATAGTAACCACTCACTCTGGCCCTACCTGGATGTTAACAGCATCCCTCCCTTGCATTGCCTTGCCTACTTGTGTTTTTCTCCCTCAGCCAGAAATGAGAAGACTCATTTTATTGCTGAGTGACGAGTTTTTCCGGAAATAGCACATGGTAGAGTGGGGTGGAAATCAGATGGGATAGGGGCTGAAGCAGCGTGTTTGATAAGATTTAGTGAAAAAACTTGCTTGGCCTCACAGTGAGAACATTTCCAATAAACTTGATGTGACTTGCACTGAGTCAAGAAACTGTAAAATTCAGAGTAACATGTCAGCTGTGACTTTGTGGTAACGCTCTCATCTCTGAGTTAGGATCCTGTGGGTTTGAGTTCCTACATTGTAGACTTGAGAACAAAAATGAGGCTAACACTCCCAAGGCTGAGGGAACCATCGCTTGGAAGAGATAAGAAACTCATGTATGCACCTGCCCTCTCAGGTGAATGTAGAAGATTCCATTGTGATATTTTAAGATTTGGAGATTCCCCTCTGCTTCCTGGCCAATAACTACTCCTCAAACAACATTGCAGTCAGTCATTATCACGTTACTGTTTATGGGACCTTGTTTCTATGAATTGGCTGCCTCATTTACTGCATTATAAAGTTGACTACAATATAAAATGACTTCTTTAACTGTAGAGTGCTTTGGAACCTCCAGAGGCTGTGAACAAAGCAATGTAAATGCAAAGTGTTATTAAGTAGCACTTCCAAAGTTGAATATGGTCATGTCATTTTGCTGGAAATGCTGAGGCTCAGACTAATGTCCTGAGGACACAGGTTCAAATCTGCATCAGGACACTGGCTGAATTTATACTTAGTTGACAAATCTGAAATTCAAAGAGAGCTAATCTTAGTAATGAAACTATTGTAGATTGTTGTTAAAAAAAAATTCACTAATATCCTTTAAGGGTGGAAATCTGGCATCGCTATTTGGTGTGGCCTTGATGTGACTCCAGACCCAATGCGGTTGACTCTTAACTGCCCTCTGAAAATGGTTAAGCAAAACACTCAGTTCAAGGGAAATTATGATGTGGAAGTGCTGGTGTTGGACTGGGTTGGACAAAGTTAGAAGTCATATGATACCAGGTTACAGTCCAACTGGTTTATTTGAAATCACAAGCTTTTGGAGTGCTGCTCCTTTGTCAGATGAAGTCACCTCCAAAGGAGCAGCGCTCTGAAAGCTTGTGATTTCAAATTAACCTGTTGGACTATAACCTGGTGTCATGTGACTCCTGACCAAGGGAAATTAGGGATGGGCAATGTTGGCCTTACCAATGATGCCCAAATATAATGAGAAAAATAAAATTAGAAAACATTTAAAATAAAGCAATTGACATATATGTTTAATTCATGGGGACACAAATGTATAATGTGAGCCCATTAAGTGTCCAGATGATAGCATCACTTACAGCTAATTAGAACAAAGCTTATTACAATGTTTATTATATACAATGAACCAAATTCAAATTATCAATTCCCATTGTCTCATTTAATATCAGTTCAAGAATTTACACCCCAGAATGTATTGCCTTTTTGGCCATTTGTCTTTCAGAGAAGCAGCTCTGATCACAGATCAAGATAGTAAACTTTAAAAACAAATGCAATGTTTGCTAGCAAGTGGAGTACACTTTCACTCGCAGAGTATAAGTGGGTGGGATCATCTGACCATTGGCGGTGCTCTGCTTAAAACTGAATAACTTTACAAGAGCAAGAGATGCATTCGGAAAGTGAACATAGGAGGAGGAAATGAATGTAGAAGAGGAATTGACCAGTTTTTTCAAGGTGGCTGAACTGTTTAGTGGAGAAACCAGCGTGCAATGACATTTGAGAAAAGGTGTGTTTCCCTGTGCTGTTGTGCAAATGTAAAGCCTAACAGGATTGCTCAACAGTGTGCTTGTCAGAGGTTCATTAGTGCTGCCACTAGGTTCGATTGCTTGGACCATTTTTGTGAAGTTGAGCCCAAGCAGTCTGCTTAAAGAGCAAAATCTATCACTGTGACTAAAGAGCATGTTCAAACAAAAGTGTGCAGATAGTGTTTTCTTTTCTCTTCCCAGCTCATCTGAGAGGACTGTTCTAAAGCAGGACTTGCTTAACGCAGTTGACCATTAGTTGTGAGTTTACTGTTGAAAGTCATGAGCAGTTCGGTCAACCACATTTGGTTAATTTTTTTTTGCTGAATAAACAAAAGTTGGTCAGATTCAGCAATACTCTCCAGTACTGTAGGGGCAGGCTGTGAAAACACCATAGAAAGTAATAGCAAATGGGAAATAGAACAAAGCACAAAAAGACTGAGCTTAGAATGATCAAAGGGTTGATTTTCAACAGATTTCCGCATGCAAGTCATGCAGCAAACATAACTTACAGGTGCACTGCAAACACATTTGGTGATGGTTGCAAGCAAGAGTCTTTGACAGAACACTTGCAACTAAGTTGTAGAAGTCACTGCAAGTTAAATTTCAGCAACAGTTAAAACATGAAGCAAGGACATTGTGAGAAAAGGAAGAATTTGGCATCACTAATAGGTTCAGGAGGAGAGAGCATTGGGGAAACTTGATAACATATAAACACTGAGTGTAAAAAATAACTTCAAAGAAACATTCATTTCCTTTTCCAGAAGAATGCCTTCAGGAGACCTACAGAGATTTTACTGTTCATTGAACTATTCCTACTATCTTGAAGAAGAGCAGGGGAGCATTCCCTAATGTCAGGCCTGTCTTTATTCCTCAATATTACTGAAAGCAAAACAGACGATCTGGTTGTTACTGCATTGCTGTTAGTGCAGGAACTTGTTGTGCATAACTCATTAGTGGTTTTCCTACTTTACAAGCTCTACAGTTCAAAGGCAACTTAAATGGTACTTGGGGATGCCATGGCATTACGAAGGGTCACCACAGTAATGCAAGACATTTCTTTCCTCTTTGGTTTTTGCACACAACCCTCGACCCTGCAAAGTATTTTTCTTAAAAACCGAAAGGACTGCGGATGCCGTAAATCAGAAACAAAAAACAAAATTGCTGGGAAAGCTCAGCAGAGACAAAAAAAAGGCGCTACAGGAATCCAAAGTTAACAAGCAAGAAGCTGAAAGAGCACAGCAAACCAGGCAGCATCAGAAGGTGGAGAAGTCAATGTTTCGGTTATAACCCTGCTTCAGGACTCATGTTGCCTTCTCCACCTCCTGCTGCTGCCTGGCTTGCTGTGTTCTTTCAGCCTCTTGTTTGTTCCCTTTGGAAAATCTCAGCAGGTCTAGCAGCATCTGTGGAGAGAAATCATTTTGAGTGACCCTTCCTCAGAATGGGTATTTTTCTTGTCTGCATGTATAGGCCAGAATTGCAACTTACTTCAGGGGTCCATTACACTTCGGATTTGCAACTGATAATGAAGTTGATTTGCCACTCATAAAATTGCCAATCTTTGACTAAGTCAAAAAGTATGTAGCAGCAGAGCAGTGGATGGATTCATGATGTGTGTTTTCATATGTGCTTTCTACTGGCAGAAATTTATTTATAATTATCGTAGCTAAATAGATGACCTTTCACATAGTAAGAGACATAGCTGGGAAATTATTCTTCATTTCAAAGCAAAAACACTTTTTGCCTCGGGTTTACATTTTTGAAATTTCATGACAACCCACTCAAAAACTAGACGGACCAGTTCAAAACTGGATTACTAACAAAAACTTATTTGAACCCATCGAATAACAGGCTGGAAGTGGAGATTCGAAATGTGGGGCTTGCCTGTAATTTTGCCCCAAATCTTCATACAAATGTTCTGTCAATATCCTTGCACACACTGGACATTCTCACCAACACTCGCAGTGGGAGCTTCATTTTTGAATATATTTTTGCAATAGAAAATGTGGAATTTTTATTTAACACAAAGACATAAGAACCTGAGCTCAGGACAACTGTCCACTCCTTCTCAGGAGCAGTATCCAACATAGATTCTGGAGATATGCTTTAATTTTAAAGGATACATTCAATTTTGGTGATTACTGTGCACCAAATATCCTCACGCCCAGCTTTGATGATTCAAGTATACTCTGCAGTAGTTCAATAAATCACAGAATTGTCACAGTACAGAAGGAGGCCATTCAGCCCACCATGAAAGTTCCAATTCCATTTCCTAGTGCCTTTTTCTGAAATCCCTGCACATCATTTCTATCGCAACAAACATGAAATACCTTCTTGAATGATCCCTGGGTAAGATTTTCCATCCATTCTTCCTTATTGATCTTTTACCTGTTTTGCTTTTAGTCCTCATTTAAATGATCTTGTCATTCACAGTATGGATGCTTTGAGTAATTGCCCTATTTGTTGACACATTTGAATGAGATGTGAAATAACTCGACCCTATAATCATACGATGAGAGGGTCACAGGGAGGCTAGAAGCTGTTATAATTTTTTCAAAAGTATATTTTTATAAATTTTGTTAAACAGCATTAAGTACCATTCTGATATCTTTTACAAGATGCTTAACTTATGGTTTTTCACAAACTGGAGCTAATTATTTTGACTTTGAATCTTGTGAACGATTGACTGACATGAGGAAACTTGTCCGACTAGTCGTCAGTTTTGCAAAAAATTCATTTCTCACGCTTGAAGTTTATATGTTATAACATACCTGAAAGAAAGGCTTCAGGCTGTAACATGGCTGACTGGCCCGTGTTTGTAGAACTCCCTTTGGGATTTTTTTTTAAAAAGGAATTTTTGAGAATCTGGTCTCCTTACTATATACAACCAAATAAATGGAAGAAATGTACATCAATGAATGTCGCACTTCTCAAGTTTATATACATTTGAGTCAAGTATGCTACATATGCATAGTCTGCTGTCAAATCCAAAAATCTATGTGCCTAGCGTATTAACCTGGAAGCTCCAGTTCTGAGGATATTTGGTACCTTCTTGCAATTTGCACTGAAACACAGAGAATGCCAGTGTAGGCAGTCCTGTTAAATGCGGGTCAGGCTATTATTAACTTTCCTGTTTGTCAGACATTGCAACTTGCTGCATGCACGCTGTGGAAATATGTACAGCAGAATTCCCCTGATATTCAAGCCTACATCTGAATAGTGCTCATTTTACTGGTACTGCTGTTCAAACCGTTATGCTTACTTGAAATGAGCATTAAAGGATTTAACAAATTCACACATGATATAAACAGCATATGAACTCCCAGAGGCACTTTATACTAATCATCATCGCAGCTAGCATATACTGATCTGTGATTCCACTACTTATTTGTTACATGTGAAGGTCCATTCACAGCAGAACTCCATAAACCACCTCCTACCACTCCTGCACCTTGCTAGGTTGCAAAATCTACTCTGTACTTATCATTCTACTTTGTGTAAGTTTATGGGTTATCCAATCAAGTCAAATCACTCATATTAAAACCCATGTCATATCTTTACACAGCAGATTCTCCCACAGCTAACTATTTATAGCAGAATTCACAGTAAACTGCATTAACTCTATGTAATCGGACTGACAATCCATTCTGTCCTGTGTATGCACTATCACTGACTCTCCTATCCTTGTCTGTGTTTGAAATTATCTTGATAGATCAGGATTTTTAAGAAGTATTGGTCAATATTTTTATGTAACATTTTTTAATATAATGGACTGACCAGTGCTGGAAAGTATAATCACCCAAACTCTGCGAAGAACAGACTTCACCTGTACATTCTCAATATCTGTTTAATGTCATTTGAATTTTCATTCCTCTGGGTAATAATGCATGCTTCAGTCCAGATTGCTCTTCAGTTTTAAAGAGGATCTATACTAATATAGCAAGCATTTACAATTACGCTTGGCCGGTAGTACATCTGGGGAAATCCATTGGAAGGACCTGTGAATATCAGTCATCTTTTGTCAAGGTTGCTTAACCATTGAAGACAGACTGAAGGACAATGAAGGGGAATCAGTTGCACTTCCGCAAACCTGTATGCTCAATGCTCAACGCTTTCATTCTGTTACATTGTGCAAAAGTAAACGTGGATCTCCTCCAAAAGACTAAATGAATCACAACCTCCAATGCATTAAATAGGCTTCGCCAGACCATCTCTATCTCCCATATATACCCCTCAAATAGGTACAAATTAACCCATTGATTACTTGAGCCTATGGGGGAGGTTCCTCATCCTTTCTATGATCCATATGCAGGTAGTCCAGGGAAAATGGCATGTTATGTCGGCCTTTTCACTTGAGGCCTTCTACAGTCAACTGGACACTGCAGGGATTGAGATGCAGATTGGATAATATAACAGCATTTTTTAAGTTTTCAAAAGTTCCCTGTAGTTTTGTGGTTAAGCTCATTATTAGCTGTGCCCCAATAAAAGAGGAAACTTCTATTTTGTTACCAATGGCTAACACTGGGGAAACTAAGAATCTCCTTTAGGGTACTTTTTGAAAATAATACCCTGAATTGGACCATCTTAGATAACAATTCACAAGAACACTTTGATAGGAACATTGAAACAGACATCATAGGGGCAGGAGCAGATTATTCGGCACTTCAAGTCTACTCTACCATTTGATATGATCATGGCTGATCATTTAACTCGATACCCTCTTCCCAGTTTCTGTTGAGATTCTTTAATCCTTTTAGTCCTCAGAACTATAGCTACATCTTTCTTAAAAGGTTTCAATGTTTTGACCTCAACAGTTTCCTGGAGCAAAGAATTCCACAGGCTGACCACTCTCTGGGTGAAGAAATTCCTCATCTCTGTTCTAAAAAACCTACCCCTTATCTTAAGATGGTAATCCCTGGTCTGGAGTGTCTGTATGTGTGTGTTCGTGAATCATCATGAACAAAGGACAGCATAGTGGCTCAGTGGTTAGCACTGCCACCTCACAGCGCCAGAGACCTAGGTTTGATTCCCACCTCAGGCGACTGTCAATGCGGAGTATGCATGTTCTCCCTGTGTCTCCATGGGTTTCCTCCCACAATCCAAAGATGTGCAGATCAGATGAATTGGCCAAGCTAAATTGCCCGTAATGTTAGGTGCATTACTCAGGGGTAACTATAGGGGGGTGGGTTACTCTCCAGAGGGCTGGTGTGGACTTGTTGGGCCGAAAGGCCTGTTTCCATACCATAAGGAATGTAATCTAATACTGTCAGACCTTTATAGGATTCTATGACATCACTTCCCCATTCTTCTAAATGCAAGTGAATATAGTCTTAACTGACCCAATCGCTCACTCTGTGTCAGTCCTGCCATCCCAGGAATAAGTTTGATAAACTTTTTTTACACTCCCTCAATAGCTAGAATATCCTTCCTCAGATAAGGAGGCCAAAACTGCACACAAAATCTATCCACAGACATCCCAGATTAAGTAAACTTGCCTTTACCATTTCACGGAAAAGCGTTTTAAAAATCCCTCTGGAAAACTGATCAATAATCCAAGATCATAGGTTTAAAATTGTTGGCAATATACATAGAGGAGAAATCTTTAAAAGTCAATAGGATCTGCAATGCTCTGCCTGCAGAAGTGGTGGAAGCTGCTAACACCAATAATTCTAAAACAGAGTCTAACGGGTACTTGAGTAAAATGAACTTACAGGGTTATGGGCTAAAAGCATAACAACTCTTCCAAAAGTCATAAAGGCACTAAGGGTTGAATTGATTATGTTTGCACTGTAAATTCTTATGATTTTCTAAATTTTGAATACAGTTACATTGATTGACCTGAAGCAAACTTACTTTCATAAAATAACTGGTAAAGAAGTACCTGCCGCAGGTTACTGCACAGACCCTGAAGTGAAAGCACTGACATAAAGTACTTTGATAAATAGAAAGTTGAAAATGCTATCAGTTATCACTGCAGGATGGTTGTTGGTGATTAATTAATGGGAGTGAAAGTGTCCTAGGTCACCTGAGGAACAATGCTGGTACCCTAAAACACATGGTCATGGCAATCATGATGACAGATGTAACACTGGAGAGAAACTGAAGAATATAAAAAGAAAAGAAGACTTTCATTTATATAGTGCCTTTAATGCAACAAGACATGCCAAAGCAATGTATAGCTTACAAAATACTTCTGAAATGCAGACACTGTTGTAATGTAGAAAATGAGGCAGGCAATTTGCACACAGGAAGCTCTTACAAATAGCAATGTGATAATGTGTTTTTATGATTTCATTTGAGGAATAAATGTTCACCAGAACCACAGAATAATTGCCCAACTCCTCTTCAACATCTTGCAACTGGATCTTTTATGTCAAGCTGAGAGTACAGAGGGGACCTCAGTTTAACATTTCTTCTCGCACTGGAATGTCAGCCTAGATTTTCATCTTCATATAAAGATTGAGGAATTATATCAGGTCATGAGCATCAGAGCTGATCATGATATGAGCCAAGTGAAAGGTGCATAAAGCTGTTTGTACAGACTTAATTTCAATGGAATTATTGACTCGTTTGTAGATGGTGGATATAATAAATGCTTTCAATCTGTACACAAATGTAATAAATCAGAAAACAATTGATTGTTGCTTCAGGTTCAAGTTAATATAGAAAATGCTGGTATGGGTATGTACTTTCAATGTAAATGGGAAACAGATGCCTTTTGATTGAGGACGTAAGGTGCTGACATGATTGCAAAGGCACAGAGTTCATTCATTAGTCAGGGAGCAGCTGTTTCCCTATTCTTGCATCTGATGCCGATGCACACTGTACTGGAACCAGAGCAGGGGAAGAGTTACTCCGTTTAAGTTCACCATTCTGGGAAAAAGCAACAGAGGCATGGAAAGCCCCGATAGGCACCATTTCTCGAAGCCAGTGGATATCACATGGAATAACCTACATTACACTGCGGCAGACATGTACTTTATTATTCTATCCTTCTGTGTAATTTAGAACTTTAATTTACTAATTCTGATTTGCAATAACTTGTTCATTATTCAGTTTAAGGACAATGAAAGATTCTTTATTAGTATGTTTGCAGTACTGCGTTTTTTAAATCAATTTTTATTTCAATTATTGCTCTTTTCAAAAGAACATTTATCACCACATATATCTGCACATGATTCGGAGATGCCGGTGTTGGACTGGGGTGTACAAAGTTAAAAATCACACAACACCAAGTTATAGTCCAACAGGTTTAATTGGAAGCACACTGGCTTTCGGAGCGACGCTTCTTAATCACCTGATGAAGGTGTGTCGCTCCGAAAGCTAGTGTGCTTCCAATTAAACCTGTTGGACTATAACCTGGTGTTGTGTGATTTTTAACTTTATATCTGCACAGTTTGAGAAACTGTATCCTTTCTCCAGATCATGTCAGAATGTTCTTTGATATCTCTAATCTATAGCTGATATTTCTATATTTAAATATAGAGGGAGTATTTTAACTTGTAGGTATTAAATGCCCCTTTACTTATAACACATCTAAGATACAAAGGCAATTTTTACTGTCAATATGAGTGATAAACTAATGTTTTTGCATTGGCTGCCCATTATTTGTCCTCATGAATACCTTTTCAACAACTTAGAAACATAGGAACAGGAATAGGCCATTCGGCCCATCGAGCCTGCCCTGTCATTCAATATAATCATGGCTGACTGAATACTTTAATGTCTTTTACCCATCTCATGACATAACTCTGTATGCCACTGGTAAGCAGAAACCTATCAATCTTTACCTTAAACTGGGCCTCCACAGCCCTCTGTGGTAAAAAGTTTCAAATGTTCATAATCCTCTGAGTAAAATAATTCTCCCCATTTCAGACCTAAGTAGCGTCTCCCTTAATTTTAAACTGCCCTGGTTCTAGCCTCCCCAACAAAAGAAACACCTTACCTGAATCTACGCTGTCTATCCTTTTAAATAGCTTGTAACTTTCAATGAGATCACCTCTCATTCTTTGCAAATCTAGAGAATATAGGTTTATCTTGCCCACTCCCTCTTCGAAGGACAGTCCCACCAACATGAGAACAGGTTGGGGGTGAAACTTCGCTGTGCTCCCTGTATGGCAATATTAGATAAGGAGACCAAAACCGCACAGTACTTTAGGTGCCAACAAACCATGCTTCAATGGAATTCAAGCAAGACTTCATGACTCCTATACTCACATGGCTAACATTTCATTAGCCTTCCTAACAGCTTGCTGCACCTGTTTGTTAGCCTTCAGTAACCAAGGAAACTTAGGTCCCTTTGCACATCTATGTATTCCTACCTTGTACTATTTAAGAAAAATGCTGTATTACTGTTTCTCCTACCAAAGTGGATAACGTCACATCTTTCCAAATTTTATTCCATCTGCCATGTTCTTATCCAAAGACTAAACTTCTTCCAATCCTCCTGAAGCTTTACATCTTCCTCACACATATTCCCACTTAGCTTTGTATCATCACAAATTTGGAAATATTATATTTGGTCTCCACCTCCAAATCATTTGTACATATTGTGATCAGCAGGGGTCCATATACTGATCCTTGCACTACCCCACCAATCACTGTGACAACGACCCTTTTATGCTTATTCACTATTTTCTGTCTGTTGGCCAATCATTAATCCATGCCTACATTACTGCCGATTCCTTGTTTCACCTAAATTGAAAGTTGTCTGGGCTGACAATCTGTGCTAAAGTTAATTATTATAATCCTTGTGTCCAGCGATGTCAGGTGTCCCCCTGAATTTTGGGTTTTAATAAAGTGCCCATTTATTTCAGACAGGAATTCTGGCTAACCTATGTCCAGGATCAGATCACAGGAACAGGAGTAGGCCATTCAGCCCTTCGAGCCTGTTCCACCATTCAATAAGATCATGGCCGATGTGTGACCTAACTCCCTATACCTGCTTTTGGTCTGTATTTCTTAATATTCTTGCTTAATAAAAATTTCGGTATTTCAGATTTAATATTAGCCATTGATCCTGTATCCATTGACATTTGTGGATAAAAGTTCCAAATATCTACCACCCTTTGTATGTAGAGTGCTTCCTAACATCTCAGACTATGCCTCCTTGTTCTAGAATCTCTGAGCAGCGTAAATAGTTTATTGTTATCTACCCTGTCTTTTCCTATTAATATCTTGGAGACTTCAATCAGATCACCCCTTAACCTTCTAAATTCCAGAGAAACCAGGCCTAATGTGTATAATCTCTCCTCATATAGCTTAACCCCGGAGTCCAGATATTATTCTTGTAAATCTATGCTGTACTCTCTCCAAGGCAAATATCTCCTGTCTCAGGTGAGGTGCCCTGTCCTACTGACAGTACTCGAAGTGAAGTATAAGTAGGGTTTTGCATGATCTTATGGTCCTGTTCCACAATCACCTGAGGAAGAGGCAGCACCTCGAAAGCTCGTGCTTCCAATTAAACCTGTTGGACTATAACCTGGTGTTGTGTGATTTTTAACATGGCACTTAGTAGACTAAGGACAGGAACAGGATGATAAGCTTTGTACTCTTATTTACATCACACTGTTGCTCTGTTCCTACACAAAAACCGGAATTGAAACTACCAATAATAATTACTGATTGGGAAAGCAGCGTGTCACTGACAGGATAGGGCATTAATTTATAACTGGAGCTAAAGTAGAACTTTCGTTGAAACTAAACATAACTCTATACTGTAAATGATAACCAAAATTTTTGAGGTATTCAGAACTTAAGTGAAATCCATCTCCACAACCGTTTGTGCTCTAACAGGTGTCAACCTCAATTAAAGTCCTTCTGGCACTGGAATCAGAGAACAGCAGTATTCTGCAAAATGAGGGTCGGTGTGCAAGCCAACTTCACACCAAAACATTTGAGGTCCACTGATCTTCTGGAATTCGATCCTTCACCCAAATCCCAAATGGAAACCCAGCAGTCTTATTGAGAAAAATCATCCTGTGGGATCAGTGTCTGAAAGATCTGCCACCTCCAAAAAGCTCCTGTTCCTACACTGAATTATCGCACTATTGGTGTGCATTCAACACAGACAATAACAGGACATCCCTGAAACGTCCCCCTCCCCGCAAATAAAGTGGACAGCGTCATAATTCTGTAACTGGGCCAATATGTTATCACCCAAAAGGGAGAAGCATTGTCCCAGTCAAACCTAATCAGGGTCCCACGGAGTCGTCTTCTCCTCAGCAGACCAAGTGATCACTAACGATTAAAGCATATGGGTCAACCAGCCCAGCTGTCAAGCCTCCCCTCCAGCAGATCTTCTTCAGACACATTCACGCACAGGAATGGCAATTGCAAAACAGTAAATCTGACCAGATATGCCACAAACAAAGTCTCAGTACAAGATACAGAAATTGATGTTGGTTAAAAATCACACAACTGAAAATGTGTTGCTGGAAAAGCACAGCAGGTCAGGCAGCATCCAAGGAACAGGAGAATCGACGTTTCGGGCATGAGCCCTTCCTGTTCCTAAAATGCTGCCTGACCTGCTGTGCTTTTCCAGCAACACATTTTCAGCTCTGATCTCCAGCATCTGCAGTCCTCACTTTCCCCTGAAAAATCACACAACACCAGGTTATAGTCCAACAGGTTTTATTGAAAGCACTAGCTTTCAGAGCGCTGCTCCTCTATCAAGTGGTAAGGAGCGGCGCTCCGAAAGCTAGTGCTTCCAATTAAACCTGTTGGACTATAATCTGGTGTTGTGTGATTTTTAACTTTGTCCACCCCAGTCCAACACTGGCATCTCCAAATCCTGATGTTGGTTGTCAGTCCAACTCCCACCAAAAAAAAAATCACCAAGGGTGACTGAATGTTAACTATAGATAGGCCAAGCATGGCAGAACCAATGGTGTCAGTGATGGTCCAGTAGTAGCACCTTCAACTTCTCCATAGATTTGAGGTTGATGATGTGTTGACAATCCAGTGCATTATTGAGGAAATACCTCATGAGATGCTATCTTTCAGCTAAGTTATTATACTGAGGCTCTTCTGCCGTCTCAGGCATTTAGGGATTTCATTGAACTGTTGTTAAAATAACAGGCTGATTTCTTCCCCCTCTATGCTAACCAAAATTTATCCCACGGCCAACATCACTAAAAAGAGATTATCAGATAATTATGTAAAAACAATGACTGCAGATGCTGGAAACCAGATTCTGGATTAGTGGTGCTGGAAGAGCACAGCAGCTATATTCCGGATGAAGGGCTTTTGCCCGAAACGTCGATTTCGAAGCTCCTTGGATGCTGCCTGAACTGCTGTGCTCTTCCAGCACCACTAATCCAGTATCAGATAATTATCCCCATTGCTATTGTGAGAACTTGTAGTGTGAAAAAATGTCTGCCATGCTTCCGACATTACAACCGACTGCACATCAAAGGAGCTTCATTCATTATGGATTGCTTTGGGATGTCCTGAGGTCATGGAAGGCATTGTATTGTAAGATCTTACGTTCCCCTTCAAGTTCTCCAGCGTTCCACGACTGGTTGAGCTACATTTGGATATTATAATACAAAGCAAATCAAATGACACATTTTTAAACCTGTTTTCCGGTGTCAAAGACTCTCATGCAAAATATCCCTCACGCCCCTCCTCCTCCTTGAGAAGGTAATGACTGCAAATCAGCCTTCCATTAGACAAAGTTGGTGTTAATCAACTTTTTTTCTGTTTGCATCATGGGCAATTTATTATATACCTGGCCTGGGGAACCAGATGCCGAATGTTTATTTAAAACATTATAACTGTCGGAATCAACCAAAACTTTGAAATAGATGTAACTGAAATATACCGGTAACGATTCGTTTGTAGGCAATCATTGTCCCTCGAGACCAATGCCTTGGTTTGAATAAAAATGGTTCCAGACATAAAACAACTCATCTACAATAAATTTGCAGCTGGGTAGCCCCTTTAGGTTAGCACTACCAAGATCTGAAGCATTACTGAGCAGCAAAGTAATCTTGCACAAATCCTTGAACAAATGAAGTCAAAATTCTTTGGCCTTTCGTAGGGAGTAATGGAACTCAGATAACACTACGAAACGGGGACGCACACACACTTTTGGATGTTACTGAATCTTGTCATGCACTAATAAATTCTTCACTTGCCCATTTTTGTTTCTGAAGAATGATTGCAATGACCATCTGTACAGGGCTCCGAACTACAAAAGGGTTTTGGAACAGGTGAAATTCAAATTGAAACCTTAATGGGAATTATTCGATTTCTCAGCCAAGTAACAATTCACCCAAACTTAACTTGTTTCCTCCAAAAAAAAACTGCAGACAATAACTGGGAATGTGAGACTAAAACCAGAGACTGACAGTGTAAAATAAATAGGTCACTGAATAGACTTGAAAAGAGGATTTAAGTACACGGAGCGCAGCAAACAATCGACCTTCACTCACTCTGCCGCAGCCTGCTATACCAACAATTAAAGTCGTGCCTTCTACAGTACAAAACAAACACTTCTGATGTTAAATAGCCCTGAGGGATCTCCAAACTATCCAAGCAGACAGCCACAAAGCATGTTTTACCACTTTGTGCCCTCGTAACAAATTGATTCTAGTAGGCGTTGAAGAAACATCTGCTATTCCAACCAATTCAGATAAAGTAGGGTCTTTAATGTCTTTACACAGACCATTTCCATTCACCCAGTTTGTAATAATTACGTATGCAGCTAGATTAAAGCGCAGACGGACCGGGGAATAAAGACTGGAGAACAGTTTAGACATGTACGCTTTTTTTAAATCTGTAATGGCGAGGGGGGGGGGGGGGGGGGGAGCAGGTATTCACTTAAAAAAAATATATTTTTAACCTATTGTCTACCACAACCGCTTAGACAGTGTTTTCAGTCCAAAAAAGTTTCCTTTTTGGTGTTCACCAATTGATTTCTACAAAATTATAATTAAAACGAGATTGCTTGTTTAATAATGTTATTTGAGATTTCACTTATGTCAAAGTGAAGAATGGTTTGTGCACATTAATAATTTGAAGGTTGCACCTTCTCAGATACATGTTTCAGTATTTTATTATCGGTACATCGGTCCATCACCTTCACAGGATTTTGTAGGTAACTCCAAAAAAGAGTTACTATTTTGTTTTATCCTTTGGTCTGTTCCTCTACCTACTGCACTTGGAACAAATAATTTTTCAAACAAGGATCAGACAACAAGTAGGAAATTAAGTAGAGGACTGGGCAACGTAATGAAAGCTGCTATTAAGGGAGGTGGATTTAGTTAAAGTGGGGTGAGAGGAGGCTGCCCAGAGCACTAAAATATTGTTGCCAACAAAGACTGCAAAAGTAAGGACGCTGCACTGGGTAAAGGGAATGTGCACGCATTCACGTATGAGTAAAAGTTGTAATGTACGTCTGCAGACAGTCACAGAGAAAACATTAGGCATGGCATTATGGGAGGTCTCAATTGGAATGAAAATTTTGAAACTGATGTGCTGGGCAATGGAAGCTAGTAAGGGGAAACATGGAGTTGGCACTGGTTGGAATGTGTGCTGCTAATGTCCAGAAAATTGGGAACTGGTATTAGATTAAGAGATCAGGAAGGTGTCAAAGGTATGAATGAGGGTCTTGGTAGTGGAAGATTAAGATGGAAAGGAAGGGATAATATTGCAGAAATGACATTAAGCTGTATTTATATCCAATGAAAACTAGATTTTGATAGAGAATTTGTATTGGTTTATTTAATGAACAAATGCAAGCATGTAGAAGGACTTAGGGCTGTTTTACCTGGAGTGTCAGAGGCTGAGGGATGACCTTATAGAGGTTTACAAAATTATGAGGGACAAGGATAGGATAAATAGACAAAGTCTTTTCCCTGGGGTGGGGGAGTTCAGAACTAGAGGGCATAGGTTTAGGATGAGGTGGAAAAATATAAAAGGGACCTAAGGGGCAACTTTTTCACGCAGAGGGTGGTACATGTATGGAATGAGCTGCCAGAAGAAGTGGTGGAGGCTGGTACAATTGCAAAATTTAAAAGGCATTTGGATGGTTATATGAATAGGAAGGGTTTGGAGGGATATGGGCCGGGTGCTGGCAGGTGGGACTAGATTGGTTTGGGATATCTGGTTGGCATGGACGGGTTGGACTGAAAAGGGTCTGTTTCCATGCTGTACATCTCTGACTCTATGACTCTATGACTGACAGAGACACCCGGGACACCCACACCAACTAACCCCATGGCTGAACACTTCAACTCCCCCTCCCACTCCATCAAGGACATGCAGGTCCTGGGCCTCCTCCATCACCACACCCTAACCACTTGATGCCTGGAGGAAGAATGCCTTATCTTCAGCCTTGGGACCCTCTAAACACACGGGATCAATGTGGATTTCACCAATTTTCCCATTTTCCCTCTCCCCACCTTATCCAAATTCCAACCTTCCAACTTGGCACCACCCTCATGACCATCCATCTTCCTTCCCACCTATCCACTCCACCCTCCTCTTCGACCTATCACCATTACCCCCACCTCCATCCACCTATTGCACTCTCAACTACCTTCCGCCCAGCCCCACCTCCCTGTCATTTATCTCAACACCCTTTCATCTCATAAGTCTCATTCCTGATGAAGAGCTCTTGCCCAAAACATCAATTCTCCTGCTCCTTGGATACTGCCTGACCTGTGCTTTTCCAGCATCCCACTCTGATCAATCCAGCAGCTCCAATCCTCACTTTCTCCCAGAACAGAAGAGAAGTTGAATTAAGTGACATTGAGAGCTGACAGTACAAGAGAATGGATAGACTGCTGAAAGCAGTCCATCTCAGGACAGGACTAAGGTGTGAGGTGGGTGAAAAACAGGGTAGGATTGAACCAGGCTCTGAAGTTACTGAACTTGATGTCACATCATAGAAGCTGCAGGCTTCTCAAGTGGAAAATGGGATGTCGTTCCTTGAGCTTTCCCTGAGGCTTAGAAATGTTGCTGTGAGAACATGGTGGTGTGTTGAAGTGGCAGGCAACTGGAAGCTCAGCATCAATGTTATGATCAGAACATACGGGTTCTGCGATATAGTCGCCCACTCCATGTTTCATCTCCCGAATTTAGAGGCGATCACACTGTCAACAGTGAATACAGTAGACTGGATTGAATGAAGTGCAGGTAAATCGCTCCTTCGTGGGGAAGGTAGGTCTGTGGTCTTCGACAGCAACATACAGTCAGATGGGCCAATGGGCTGAGAAGTGGCAGATGGAGTTTAATTCAGATAAATGCGAGGTGTTGCATTTTAGGAAAGCAAATCTTGTCAGGACTTATACACTTAACGGTAAGGTGCTAGGGAGTGTTGCTGAACAAAGAGACCTTGGAGTGCAGGTTCATAGCTCCTTGAAAGTGGAGTCACAGGTAGATAGGATAGTGAAGAAGGCGTTTGGTATGCTTTCCTTTATTGGTCAGAGTACTGAGTACAGGAGTTGGGAGGTCATGTTGCGGCTGGACAGGACATTGCTAAGGCCACTGTTGGAATATTGCGTGCAATTCTGGTCTCCTTCCTATCGGAAAGATGTTGTGAAACTTGAAAGGGTTCAGAAAAGATTTACAAGGATGTTGCCAGAGTTGGAGGATTTGAGCTATAGGGAGAGGCTGAACAGACTGGGGCTGTTTTCCCTGGAGCATCGGAGGCTGAGGGGTGACCTTATAGAGGTTTACAAAATTATGAAGGGCATGGATAGGATAAATAGACAACGTCTTTTCCCTAGGGTTGGGGAGTCCAGAACTAGAGGGCATAGGTTTAGGGTGAGTGGGGAAAGATATAAAGGAGACCTAAGGGGCAACTTTTTCATGCAGAGGGTGGTACGTGTATGGAATGAGCTGCCAGAGGATGTGGTGGAGGCTGGTACAATTGCAACATATAAGAGGCATTTGGATGGGTACATGAATAGGAAGGGTTTGGAGGGATATGGGGCGGATGCTGGCAGGTGGGACTAGATTGGGTTGGGATATCTGGTCGGCATGGACGGGTTGGACCTCAGGGTCTGTTTCCATGCTGTACACCTCTCTGACTCTATGACTCTAATTGATGGCAACAGTTTTTTTTTAATGATATAAGAAAAGCTTGACAAATTTATCATAGAAGAGTAATTAATTGAGATTTTCCTCTTTGGGATAAAATTTTGACCTACCCCTTTTAAGTCCCAACCTGTTTTGCTGATTAAAGCTTTTGTAAAAAAAATTATATGCATGCTGGAACCTCAGCAGGATCCTCAATGTCAAGAAGGAACTCACTAGGAGGTAGCTAAGGACCTCCATCAGAAATGCTTCTGCAACATCCAAGGGCTCAAAAGGACTTAAAGGGGGAGAAGTGACATGATTGAGGCCTCTGAAGGAAGACCTAAGCTGACATTAAACCCCTCATTATATACATGCCTGGGGTCACCAAAGCCTTTCACCACATTATACCACTGCTGCTCAGAGCCAGTAGACACCCACCTGGCTTGGCAGTGGGTGCAAAAGGAAATAGTACATCCATTGGGTTCCCAGGTCCTTTGGCTCTGACCCTCACCTTGACAATGCATCAGACAGACAAGATGAGGCTATGAGACTTAGGAGCAAACGTATATTATTTTGCCCATCAAGATTGCTCTGCCACTCAACCACAGCCGATCTGATCCCCTACTCCACATTACCACCTTGAGCCTTGATTTCCTTACTGATTAAGGGAATCAGTAATCAAGCAACAGGCAGTGGCGAAGGAAGTGGGTGTTAATCCCAGTTAGGTCCTGACGCAATCAAGGACCTACTATTTGTGTGAGATGGCAGATATTCCCCACTGCTCCACACAACACTCTTTATAAATGAATGCAATTAAAAAAGAAGTAAACTAGATGACAACAGCAGAAAGAGCTGGAGGAACTCAGTAGATCTGGTAGCATCTGTAGAGAGAGAAAGACCAGTATTGTTAATGTTGTGAATCCAGTGACCCTTCATCAGAACCAGGTGAGCCCGTTTTTAAAAGACCGTAAAGCCCTCTGAACACACCACCCCTTCAACTTTGCACAAAATCAGTCTGATTTCAGAACTTCATTTAATTTCTCTCAGGCTGCATTGCACAATCCCAAACATAGCTCAATCAGTGACAAAGAAGGAAAGTGAGGAAAATTAGCTACAAATTGCTGAGGAGTTCCTGAGTCATTCACGTGCTCAGAGACTGTGGTATAGTATGTGCAAGATGTGTTGTCACCCCGACCTAAATCTTTTCCTTGCATGTCCAAACACTTTCCTTTCCTTTAAATTTTGGACTAAGTTTCACATTTGTTTGAGAACCTGACATATCTTAAGCAAACGCCCTTATTTGGTGATAGATTGGGGCAGAGTTTTAGCAATTCAAAGTCAATGGTAAAACTAAATGCATTTCTAACCTTCCTCTGCAAGTTACCTACATCAAGCACTGCTATGACAGCATAAATGGATTGCATATGGAAAAAAATCTTTTCTACACTGTTGTAATAATCTTAATCTCAGAGGATCATGGCACCGATGTGAATATTTTCCTTACTTCTATTATCAGCAATCTTTCTGACTTTTTTGTACCATTTTGCCAATTTGACATTTAATTAGTTGTCTTTTGGATTTCTAAGCAGCTGAACTTTGATCAAATTAACTCCATCAGGATCTTATAAGCATTAGGGTGATCACTTTAAGTCAGTTTCAAAACTAATGTTCCATTTAAATTCACCACACCTTCATGTCATTCTAATCTGATCAAATAGCAACCATGTTTGACAAACATCATGTGCCCATCCTTCACACGGATATTCCCAGGACCCTGCAAAGCATTTCGATATAGAACATAGGCAGGTTAGTAGACCATCTAAGATACGATTGGAACAGCAACACAATAGCCTAGCACTTCAGATCTCTGTGTGGCTCGGGATTACACCAGCAGCAATGTGGTGTAGCAGTTTGAGAACTCAACTCAGAAACAAAGCTTAACCTCGTATTTTCCTCCATATGAAACTCACTTAGACAGCGTCACCTGCAAAACAGTCCCTTCTCTGCAATAAAAGAGAACTAATGATTGCTGAACTAGGAATATTGAAGTACATGCTAGGACATGGCAAGACACACAGAAGGACCCTTGCTCCCCACTACAGATTCTCTGGAGCTTCTCCATGCTCTCAATATCTCCAAATTTAATTTTCTGAGACATGTGTCCTCATTACATTTGTCTCTGACCGTTCCCTGTTGTTCGATCATCAAATAGACTCATAGAGTCATAGAGATGTATCAGAAATAAGGTGGGTGAACTTAAGGCATGGATCGGTACCTGGGACTACGATGTTGTGGCCATCACGGAAACGTGGATAGAAGAGGGACAGGAATGGTTATTGGAGGTTCCTGGTTACAGATGTTTCAGTAAGATTAGGGAGGGTGGTAAAAAAGGAGGGGGGGTGGCGTTGCTAATTAGAAATGGTATAACAGCTGCAGAAAGGCAGTTCGAGGGGGATCTGCCTTTGGAGGTAGTATGGGCTGAAGTCAGAAATAAGAAAGGTGCAGTCACCTTGTTGGGTGTTTACTATAGGCCTCCCAATAGCAGCAGAGATGTGGAGAAACAGATTGGGAAACAGATTTTGAAAAGGTGCAGAAGCCACAGGGTAGTAGTCATGGGCGATTTCAACTTCCCAAATATTGATTGGAAGCTCTTTAGATCAAGTAGATTGGATGGGGCGGTGTTTGTGCAGTGTGTCCAGGAAGCTTTTCTAACTCAGTATGTAGATTGTCCGACCAGAGGGGAGGCCGTATTGGATTTGGTACTTGGTAACGAACCGGGACAAGTGATGGGCTTGTTAGTGGGTGAACATTTTGGTGATGGTGACCACAATTCTGTGACTTTCACCTTGGTTATGGAGAGAGATAGGTGCGTGCAACAGGATAGGTTTTACAATTGGGGGAAGGGTAAATACGATGCTATAAGACAGGATCTGAGGAGCATAAGTTGGGAGCATAGCCTGTCAGGGAAGGATGTCGTGGAAATGTGGAACTTTTTCAAGGAACAGATACGACGTGTCCTTGATATGTATGTACATGTCAGGCAGGAAAGAGATGGTCGTGTGAGGGAACCTTGGTTGACGAGGGAGGTTGAATGTCTTGTAAAGAGGAAGAAGGAGGCTTACATAAGGTTGAGGAAACAGGGTTCAGACAGGGCAGTGGAGGGATACAGGATAGCCAGAAGAGACCTGAAGAAAGGGATTAGGAGAGCTAAGAGAGGGCATGAAAAATCTTTGGCGGATAGGATCACGGATAACCCCAAGGCATTTTATGCGTACGTGAGAAACATGAGAATGACGAGAATGAGGGTAGGTCCGATCAAGGACAGTAGTGGGAGACTGTGTATTGAGTCGGAAGAGATAGGAGAGGTCTTGAATGAGTACTTTTCTTCAGTATTTACGAACGAGAGGGACCGTATTGTTGAAGAGGAGAGTGTGAATCGGACTGGTAAGCTAGAGGAAATACTTGTTAGGAAGGAAGATGTGTTGGACATTTTGAACAACTTGAGGATAGACAAGTCCCCCGGGCCTGACGGGATATATCCTAGGATTATGTGGGAAGCAAGAGAGGAAATTGCAGTACCGTTGGCAATGATCTTTTCATCTTTACTGTCAATGGGGGTGGTACCAGGGGACTGGAGAGTTGCGAATGTTGTGCCCCTGTTCAAAAAAGGGAATAGGGATAACCCCGGGAATTACAGGCCAGTTAGTCTTACTTCGGTGGAAGGCAAAGTAATGGAAAGGGTACTGAGGGATAGGATTTATGAGTATCTGGAAAGACACTGTTTGATTAGGGACAGCCAGCACGGATTTGTGAAGGGTAGGTCTTGCCTTACAAGTCTTATTGACTTCTTTGAGGAGGTGACTAAGCATGTGGATGAGGGTAGAGCAGTGGCTGTAGTATACATGGATTTTAGTAAGGCATTTGATAAGGTTCCCCATGGTAGGCTTATGCGGAAAGTCAGGAGGCATGGGATAGAGGGAAATTTGGCCAATTCGATAGAAAACTGGCTAACCGGTCGAAGTCAGAGAGTGGTGGTAGATGGTAAATATTCAGCCTGGAGCCCAGTTACAAGTGGAGTTCCGCAGGGATCAGTTCTGGGTCCTCTGCTGTTTGTAATTTTTATTAATGGCTTGGATGAGGGAGTCAAAGGGTGGGTCAGTAAATTTGCAGATGATACGAAGATTGGTGGAGTTGTGGATAGTGAGGAGGGCTGTTGTCGGCTGCAAAGGGACTTAGATATGATGCAGAGCTGGGCTGAGGAGTGGCAGATGGAGTTCAACCCTGCCAAGTGTGAGGTTGTCCATTTTGGAAAGACAAATAAGAATGCGGAATACAGGGTTAACGGTCGGGTTCTTAGTGAGGTGGAGGAACAGAGGGATCTTGGGGTCTATGTTCATAGATCTTTGAAAGTTGCCACTCAGGTGGATAGAGCTGGAAGAAGTCCTATGGTGTATTAGCGTTCATTAGCAGAGGGATTGAATTCAAGAGTCGTGAAGTGATGTTGCAGCTGTACAGGACTTTATTTAGGCTACATTTGGAGTACTGTGTGCAGTTCTGGTCGCCTCACTTTAGGAAAAATATGGAAGCTTTGGAGAGGGTGCAGAGAAGATTTACCAGGATTTTGCCTGGAATGGAGAATAGGTCGTACGAGGATAGGTTGAGAGTGATAGGCCTTTTCTCGTTGGAACAGCGAAGGATGAGGGGTGACTTGATAGAGGTTTATAAGATGTTCAGAGGAATAGATAGAGTAGACAGTCAGAAACTTTTTCCCCGGGTACAACAGAGTGTTACAAAGGGACATAAATTTAAGGTGAAGGGTGGAAGGTATTGGGGAGATGTCAGGGGTGGGTTCTTTACTCAGAGAGTGGTGGGGGCATGGAATGCACTGCCTGTGGGAGTGGCAGAGTCAGAATCATTGGTGACCTTTAAGCGGCAATTGGATAGGTACATGGATGGGTGCTTAAGCTAGGACAAATGTTCGGCACAACATCGTGGGCCGAAGGGCCTGTTCTGTGCTGTATTGTTCTATGTTCTATGTTCTATGTTCTATGTTCTATGTTCTAGATATACAGCATGGAAACAGACCCTTCGGTCCAACCCATCCATGCTGACCAGATATCCCAACCCAATCTAGTCCCACCTGCCAGTACCCAGCCCATATCCCTCCAAACCCTTCCTATTCATATACCCATCCAAATGCCTCTTAAATGTTGCAATTGTACCAGCCTCCACCACATCCTCTGGCAGCTCATTCCATACACGTACCACCCTCTGTGTGAAAAAGTTGCCCCTTGGGTCTCTTTTATATCTTTCCCCTCTCACCCTAAACCTATGCCCTCTAGTTCTGGACTCCCCAACCCCAGGGAAAAGACTTTGCCTAATATGAAAAAGAAAACCAATTTCTTCCAAATTAAGCAGATTAACTGAGGTCTTTAAAACTCACTTCTTACATAACTTTGACAGGTGATTAAGGGAGCACCATAGAACAAGTGAAAGCAATGATTACTGAGAGAAGCCTGAGACCCTTTCTTCTTTTCTATGTTCTGAGACAGCCTGGGCTCTGCAAGCTTTGTTTCAACATCTCTTTCTAATTAACTCAAGGACCCAGTTTACTGTTGGCTGAACAGACACCAGGAGAATTGGGCAGCTACTGGGAGGGAGGTCAGGGTCATCAGATTAATCCTCTCATGGACACTATAGTCTGTTTGAACATTTGAACAAAATGCTCCTTGAGATGGCGCAAACCTATCTTTTTGTTGTAACCATAGCTCTGTGGACACTCTCTCTCTCTCTGTGAGAGGTAATGTATAGAGGCAGAAAAAAGACAATGAAATTCAATAATGCTTAATGGCTTTGACAGCTAACTGTGAAATAATTAACAAAGGAAAATTCTACCATAGGTTTACTGCAGCCAGAGGTGGAATGGGCTTAACCCCTTACATTGCTCAATAAAAGAACTACTCAGCATGTGAGACCTCTTGAATTCTGTACTTAGCAACTTAACTCTTAGCTGTTTCATCTCTCTGGTCCTTTACTCCATTAGAGGAGATGAAGTCAAGCTATATTTCCAATGCCAGAGACATCAGCAGGAATTTCCTTGGAAGTTCTTCCTGAACAATGATGAAACATTTCGCAGAAACTCAGATTGACTGCTAACCTTCCACAATGGTTAGGATAGCTAATTTGGGCGAGCTACCAAGGAATATCCCAGTGTACAAGGTTGTGGCTTTCAAATTGACTCCCAGCTCTGACAATAATTAATGTTTCATGGGTGCATAGGTGCAAGTAATTGCTCAACCTGGGCAGCAGGTGGCCTTGCTCTGGGATACCATGACATGATCCATCTATTTACTCCCTCAGCATACCATTTTTCCCTGACACGTTACCATCCACAATAGACAGAGACTCCAAACACCTTCACAACAACTAACTCTTACCCTGTTAGATAGAAACAATCTCCGTTCAAAGGTGTAGCATTTCATCTGACAGATCCTGATAAAAAATCTAGAAGTACTGCAACGTGCAAGTTAGGGGTTAAAAATTCAGTGTTACAAAATCAGTTGAATCACTTGCAGCTAGTACCTTAACGTGGGATAGAATTATTAATGCAAATTAGTAATTGACGTTGTATTAGACAAGATAGATTTGAGAATCATTTACCACGAGGACAAAGGCTACATTTTCATTAAACTATAAATCCTGTTTACTTTTCCCAAGCACCCAAGACATTGCAGAACAGTTCATGATCTGAGGTTTTTGCAAGTTAAAACCATCAAGGAATTTTCAAGAAAAGCTGGTACTAGTTAAAAGTAAAGGCAAGAAGACTTAAATTATGTTGGCTTTCATTCCAGATTTTAAATGGGAAATAAATTGTTACACAGTATGCTACAGATCATCATACATTACCACTTTATCTTAATTTGACATGTGCTAGACTCCCTATTTGTTCATTGGCACAGTTAAGAGCAGAAGGATAACTATTATTCTAGCAAGGCATTTAACACGCAGATTCCCATGTAAAATTCCTGTTTGTAACCCAATTAAACAGGTTTCTGACAAGTTCAAAGACTAAAGACACATTTGCAATTTTTTCAGAAACATCTTGAAACATGTCATATGAAAAAAATGTTACTTTGAAGTGTTGTGAATAATGTTAAGGTAATAGCAACAAGAAAAAGACTGCAGTTATTACGAATGCAGCGAGGTCCCTCACAGGGCAATGGGATGGAAGATAAGTAAGTCTGTTTCGTTTTGGTTAAGGGAGGAATATTGGCTGAATTAACTCTCTGCTCTTATTTGATTAGTGTCATGGGGTCATAAATATTGATTTTGAGTCAGCAGACTGTTGTCAGTGGCCCAGCTGATGGACCAAAGGCACAGCACACTTCTCGAGTTCTGGCCTGAATTACATGTTGGAATAGAATTTAAACAACATCTATCTGACTCAGATGCAGAAGAGCTGTTAAACTGATATATTTGTGGTAATAAACAGCTCAAATTTATTTTGCATGAATGTTTTAATGTTGTACGACCAAAGGAAACCATGGGTGAGATTTTCCCCTCCATTGGAGGTACTATCAGACCACAAAACCATAAGATATAGGAACAAAATTAGGCCATTCAGACTGTCAAGTCTGCTCCACCATTCAATCATGACTGATATGTTTCTCCATTCTCTTGCATTATCCCTGTAACCCCTTTCTAATCAAAACCCTACCTATTTCTGTCTTAAAACCTCTAAATGACTTGGCCTCCGCAGCCCTCTGTGGCAATGAGTTCCACAGATTCACCACCCTCTCACTGAAAAATTGTTCCTAATCTCAGTTCTAAAGCCTCATACCTTCACCCTGAGACTGTGGTCAGATGTTGGGTAACAAGGGGGAATCATTGAGCAAAGGTGACTGAGGTGTCAGTGGGAGAGCACTTTGGGGCCAGCGACTATAATTCTATTTGTTTTAAAATAGTGATGGAAAAGGATAGACCAGATCTAAAAGTTGAAGTCCTAAATTGGAGAAAGGCCAATTTTGACGGTATTAGGCAAGAACTTTCAAAAGCTGATTGGAGGCAGATGTTCGCAGGTAATGGGACGGCTGGAAAATGGGAAGCCTTCAGAAATGAGACAACAAGAATCCAGAGAAAGTATATTCCTGTCAGGGTGAAAGGGAAGGCTGGTAGGTATAGGGAATGCTGGATGACTAAAGGAATTGAGGGTTTGGTTAAGAAAAAGAAGGAAGCATATGTCAGGTATCGACAGGATAGATCGAGTGAATCTTTAGAGTATAAAGAAAGTAGGAGTATGCTTAAGAGGGAAATCAGGAGGGAAAAACAGGGACATGAGAAAACTTTGGCAAATAGAATTCAGGAGAATCCAAAGAGCTTCTACAAATATATTAAGGACAAAAGGCTAACTAGGGAGCAAATAGGGCCCCTCAAAGATCAGCAAGGCAGCCTTTGTGTGGAGCCGCAGAAAATGGGGGAGATACTAAATGAGGATTTTGCATCAGTATTTACTGTGGGAAAGGATATGGAAGATATAAACTGTCAGAAAATAGATGGTGACTTCTTGCAAAATGTCCATATTACAGAGGAGGAAGTGCTGGATGTCTTGAAACAGTTAAAAGTGGATAAATCCCCAGGACCTGATCAGGTGTACCCAAGAACTCTGTGGGAAGCTAGAGAAGTGATTGCTGGGCCTCTTGCTGAGATATTTGTATCATCGATAGTCACAGGTGAGGTGCCGGATGACTGGAGGTTGGCAAACGTGGTGCCACTGTTTAAGAAGGGTGGTAAAGACAAGCCAGGGAACTATAGACCGGTGAGCCTGACCTCGGTGGTGGGCAAGTTGTTGGAGGGAATCCTGAGGGACAGGATTTCCATGTATTTGGAAAGGCAAGGACTGATTCGGGATAGTCAACATGGCTTTGTGCGTGGGAAATCATATCTCACAAACTTGATTGAGTTTTTTGAAGAAGTAACAAGCAAGATTGATGAGGGCAGAGCAGTAGATGTGATCTATATGGACTTCAGTAAGGCGTTCGACAAGGTTCCCCATGGGAGACTGATTAGCAAAGTTAGATCTCATGGACTACAGGGAGAACTAGCCATTTGGATACAGAACTGGCTCAAAGGTAGAAGACAGAGGGTGGTGGTGGAGAGCTGCTTTTCAGACTGAAGGCCTGTGACCAGTGGAGTGCCACAAGGATCGGTGCTGGGTCCTCTACTTTTTGTCACTTACATAAATGATTTGGTTGCGAGCATAAGAGGTATAGTTAGTAAGTTTGCAGATGACACCAAAATTGGAGGTGTAGTGGACAGCAAAGAGGGTTACCTCAGATTACAACAGGATCTGGACCAGATGGGCCAATGGGCTGAGAAGTGGCAGATGGAGTTTAATTCAGATAAATACGAGGTGCTGCATTTTGGGAAAGCAAATCTTAGCAGGCCATATACACTTAACAGTAAGGTCCTAGGGAGTGTTGCTGGCAGGTGGGGGGACTAGATTGGGTTGGGATGTCTGGTCGGCGTGGACGGGTTGGACCAAAGGGCCTGTTTCCATGCTGTACATCTCTATGACTCTATCTTAGCCCTGGAGAGAAATTCACCCCCCGCCCCGACCATGGCTACAATTAAGTGCTGGGTGAGAATGTTCATGGGCAACCTTTCTGACTCGCCATCAACTTAGGCCCTTGTACTATCAATTAATGGTCACTTAAGGGCTCCCTCTCCGACTACCTGCCACCCTAGGAGTTGAGAAAGTTGGTTAGTTTCCCAGCTGGAGTGTGACCCACCTGTTCAGCAAGAGCTGCCTCTCAATTTTCCATTCAGGGTGTGGTTTGAGGCATTGAAAGGGAGGAGGCAAGTGGATGCTTCTAAAAATCACTCCTCTATCCTTGCCTCCAAAACCCCTGATGGCTCTCTTCCTGTGACCAGGGGTCTGCAACTAGCAGATTAGAAAAACATAACTTTTCACCATTGGATCACCTCCAGCAGCAGACTCTGGGGCCCAGAATCTCTGTCTGTCACTCGTCTCAGCAGTGTAAGGTGAGCAATAGAAACTCGCTCTGACTTCTCAGCTGATGTACTGATTGGCCGGTGGTTCAGTGCGTTCTCTTGCCAATGGGGGATGATGTTGTTCAACACCACCTAGCACATTCACCCTTGCTCTTAGAAGCAAAGGGAAAATCCCAACGTAAATTCCTGAGCATACTGTTACTATTTAGTCACACAGAACTTCATCTTACTCTATAGAAAAATAAAATGGGCAGTATCTCATGGACCATACATCTTGAAACTCCATCTGATATTTCATTCCATTGGCTATCAGTTAGAATGTACAAAACAATATTTCTCATTTAATCCAAGATGAATTTTTACCCGCTTTGTTAGGATAAGAGTTGAAATCTCGACAATACACAAGACTACTTGGCCAATTAAATGAGTGGGTAGGAAGGTGGAACATATGGGGAAATGGGAAGGTATTCACCTGAGTAGGAAGAATAAAAAAACCTGTTAAATATTGGTGTGTGACATTAATGTGTGGTTGTGTTGGAAAAACAGAATGAAAACACTGCTGGGACAGCAAGCAATTAGGAAAGCATCTCGAACTAGGGGGATTGTGCCTGAGCAAGGAGACAGCGAAGTCAAACAAAGATGAGGAGAAATATTTTAATGGAGGGCTGTGAAATTTCGCTGGAATCCTCAACTCCAGACAGCTCAGTTATTGAGTATAGCCAAGAGTGAGACTGATAGATTTTTAGAGTCTAAGTGAATTAAGTTTGGAAATGTATAGTTGAAGTTGAGGATTCACCACAATCCTAATAACTGAGATAGCAAAGTCCACGTTACATGACATACGTCTGTTCATATTTCCCATCTTCTACATATATATAAATAGCTAAATTGTAATTGCATATTGACTGTGTTTATTTGTATGCAGGTGACAGGCATTAACTGGAGACCCTCTGGAGAGACGCAAACTGAAGCTGTTGAGTTAGAAGATTTGCTATTCTGCAAATAAATACTTAAAAGAATGTCTAAAGTTTGGCTCCAACTCTGTCCTTCACCAATCACCTCTCTGGACTACATCACATAATATTTTCTCACTAGGTAATCTGTCTAAAATGTACAGTAAAATAAGGATAAGTTGAATCAAAAGAGGGACCTGCAGCTGCATATTAAGCTGAGCTTCACGAAAGGCGATGAAACCCCTATATAATCCAAAATGACCATGAGTACACGCTATGAACTAAATAAAACTCAGCTATGCAGTGATTACATAAAAAGCAGTCTTTATTTTTCAATTTGCTCACATGTTACAATGGTCTGACCTTGTACACTAAAAGGCATTGAAAAATTTTGAGAATAAGCTCTGGAAAAGCTCAGTAATTCTTTCCTGCTTAGCATGCTGTCTTTAGATATGTGTGGTGCCATGACTTCGATGAGGTTAAACACGTTTTCCGTGATTTTGTGCTGCAGTGAGAAATCCCTGTGCATCTCGACCTTCCACAGCTTCAGCAGGAGAAACAGGCAGGTGACCAGGCAGACATTTGTCAGACTCTTCAGGATCCACAAGCTCCTCAGCTGAAGAGCAGCATCTACAACTGACTCATCTTTCAGTTCCAATCTGCAGTGTCATCCAGTGCGGTGTAGGTTACCTGCTGGAATTCCCATGCAAGCCTTCCAAGGATGAATGAAAGGACCTCATCATTAGGGTGGTTGGCCTCACTGTGCTCCTCTTCATTTTATTACACAGTTATAGCCTGTTTGAACCCAAGCGTGGAAGAAGCAGGTAGCAATTGTGGCTTTTGGCACCATCTTCTATGCCTTCTTAATCATCACATGGCCTCTAGTATTGCTGCACTCCCTATCAATGACCTTAATAACGTGAGAGATCGGGTGACATTGGGTAGGTTCCCAGTAGATCCCTCACCTATTGACTGATCTTGGTGAGAGGTAAAAAATGGCAGTTTGATGTTCTGTAAGCCAACAATGTTGGGATGCACAGGACAGTCACATGTAGTGATAATCTTCCTCATACTCCATTGCTACAGTTTTTCCACTGTACTTTTGTTAGCCTCATACTGCATGAGTACTGCCTTGACATTTCATAAAGCCAAGTGGCTCTTTTGGAATTTCTATCACAAGAAGCAACTGCTTCTTAGTGGCATCCATGTTGGCGCAAATCAGAGTAAAGAGCCATTCTCTGCTTTGCCTTCCTCCATACCTGTTTCATCTTTAAACATCAAGCAGGCAATCTGGGAAAAAGAGAGTAAAACATTTCAGTTTCACCCATTTTACGGATGTACTTGGTGCATGCTCATTCAAGGCATGAGCAAGACCATTGTTACAGTAACTGCTGCGCCCTCACTTTCAAGTCAATGGTGTGCGTTGTCCTGAACTGGTTCAGCTGTCACTGCAAGAGAACTCTGCAATGGCTTAGTCTCTCTGCCTCCTCTTCACTTTATCTCTAATCAACAGCATTTTTAACTTTCTCACAGGCTTAGCTGTACTGGCAAGGTGAAAGATACTTTCACAGAGAGATCTTAACATCAAAAGGTGGCTTACCTGTGATTTCACGCTGTAGTGTAACTGGCTTTACTCTAATGGTTAACACAGTCATGTCACAAGAGTGCACGAGTAAAGCTAATTTGGGGTTAACAGTCCAGAAATTTATCTTAGTATGGGCATCCGTCTATTGGATTTCTAACTCTGCCAGTGGCAATG
Source organism: Chiloscyllium plagiosum (assembly GCF_037043375.1). NCBI lineage: Eukaryota > Metazoa > Chordata > Chondrichthyes > Orectolobiformes > Hemiscylliidae > Chiloscyllium > Chiloscyllium plagiosum. The sequence goes on along the minus strand of NW_028270153.1, from coordinate 17,795,313 downwards.
GCAGGCAAATTCGTCACAAGTGAAATGCCAAGTTATCTAAATTTGACACTTCATGATTTCATAGTCTAGTAACTGTACAATCTCTATACAAAATGCATTATCTGTGTAGTACATCAGTTAGTGTAATAAATGCTGTTACCTACCATGCTCCTGTTCTATGACATCAAATACTAAATACATTGTATTGTAGATGTTATAATTTTCCTTGAACATGCTGCAAGGTTTCCAAGTTATCCAATACCTTAATGCCAAAACACCAGTGAAAACCCCAGAGTGTAATATATTTTTGTCTTCCCTCTCCCACAGGTCTAGGATGGCACTGTTCCAGGGCTGAAGCATGTGATAGCTGAGGTTGCAACAAATGGAAGTTTCTCAGCTAATGCTGGCCTTAAAACTGCTTTGCATTAAAACTGCTTTGCCTTCATTTTTGTTCCAACTATTCGTGGTGGCACCGAGGAAGAAAAACTCAAGACTTCTGTATTCCCCTTACAGCATCAAAGAACTTCTGCAAATTGAGCGACATGTAAAAAGCTTAAGTTCCTTGTCCTCTTGTCATTTTCTTTTGCATAGTGTTACAGTAAATTGCTACAGACTCTCTATCTGGAAGGTCACAATAAGGTAACCTTTCTGTATAGACATGCTGCAAGCAAAAGAGCTGATAAGAAAAAAAAATCTTCTTTTATATGTACCAGGGATGTACTACTGTTTTCTCCCATGGAGATAATGCTCTTCAGATCTCCCAGCTGTTGCCAAAACATGTTTCCTTAAAGTGAAAAAGTCTCACTGACTTCACTGGCTGTTGCAATATAGTTCAAGTGGTTACAGACTAACCTTGAACATGCTTAGACATTAATTAATACCATGATGCCTCAAGCTATTTTTCTGACTTCACAAATGTCTGTTGGTTTACATATATTCAGCTGAAAAGGTGTGCATTTTTTTTTTGGAAAGCTTTTGTACAATGAAGAGTTGTAAGCAAATCAGGGTAGGACAGCAAAGACCTCCTTGCCCATATAATAATCATTGCAATTAAATTTCCTACTTAATGGTCAGTACTGATTATATCTTAATGCTGAACTAGCTTTACTGTTTATTTTTGCATTTAAGAATCTTAAAAATCTTCATGTTAGAAAATATCTAATGCAGCATTCTGAGTCATTTGTGATGTCTGCGCGCGAAGGTTATGAATTTGTGTTCAGTTCTCGCTACCTTGGCACAATGTCCAGGCTAACATCTTAGTGCACTATTGAAGGAGCACTGCATTGTCAGAGGGCTTTCAGATGAGATATTAAACCATGGACACATCTGCACTCAGATGATCATCTGGCAATATTTGAAAAAGAACACAATGACTACACATAAAGCACCTCACCAGTTGTAAAACGCTTTGATGTCATGAGGAGGGGCCAGAATACTGAAGCACTGCTGACATTATTAACTTTTAATTTGAAAATGTGGATTTTTAAAGAAGAGCACTACTACCGTTGGTCAATGAGGACTGCAGATGTAAATTTAATGCTGTCTGGCTTCTGTGTGGGGCCCTCAGAATGTCACACCTGCAGAGTGTCAGGAAACTTCAAACAGAGAAAAAAACATGAAGAGATAAAAAAGGGGTTGAATATTTTCCCCCTCTCAGCAAAAAGCTATCTCTCTCAGTCATTTTTTGTGTTTTGACTTTCCACAAATATACAACAAAAGGATTAAAATTCAACTGTAATCCTGCTCAATGTGTGCTAGTGCAAGAAAATGTACTAGTGAATTGAAGTACCCATTTGCACTAGGCTAGGGTGAACAGAAAGATTAGTGAAGATCACAGTCAAGAACCACCTAATAGTCACCTCTGTGTGACAGATAAAAGGATTCTCAGTGCTTGAAGTCAGGCCAGCTGACAAGCCAATCGTAAGGAAACAGGAGAAGTCTATTTGATTTCACTGCCTGTAGCAATGTAGTTCAATTGGTTACAGACTAACCATGAACATGCTTAGACATTAAGGACTCTCTTGCTCTGAATGTTGTCAGTTCTAAAAAGGAAATGGGGCGAAAGGACTTCAGCTAACCTCAAAATCAAGAATCCCAAAATCATCTGCTCAACACCCTCTGCTCTTTACAAATAACTCAGGTCAGTGTATCCTTTAACTTTTTTTTGTATTTTCTTCTCATTCCTAATCTCTATGTGTGTGTTGCGTTTTTCTTTCTTTCACATTTAGTTATTCATAAATTCACTTTTTTATAAAACATAAATTGATTTGGTCTCAGAGGAAGGTATGTACAAGAGATGGATCCTTTTTTAAATGAACCTTTTTATGACTGACCATGGCGACAGGTGAATACCGAACGGGAGCCAGTTTATTCCTCCTCATCAGGGAGCTCAGGATGGAACCATTATAACTTAGAGAACCTCGCTGGAGTCTAGTTATAACATCTGGACCACCCTAAGATAGAAAGAAGCAATTTTTCTTCATCTTTTCTTTCTCTAAACTCCTCCTCCTTCTCTTATTTCTAGCCTTAACCATTCCAATGCAGTCCTGACCAGCCTCCCTCATTCCATCCTCCTAAACTTGAGGGTGTCTGAAACACTTGCCTGTGATCCATCTCACATGAAGTTCCATTCATCCAGCATTCATTCACTCGCTGACCAACAGTTTGCTCTGACTTAAGAAGTCCCTCAATTTGAAAATTCTAATCCCGACTTTAGATGTCATTCCATGCTCGCCTTTCGTTAATGTATCTCTCTAATTCCCTGCATCCCACAACCCTTTCTGATAACTGCCCTCCTCCTAATTCTGGCCTCTTGAATTTTAATCACTACTATTTGCACTCATGCCTTCTTAAGCTGAGTTCCCCTGTTGAACTTCTCAACCTCTTTCTCCTTTAATACACCACTTAAGATCTACCTTTTTGACCAAACCTTTGGTCATCTGTCCTATTACCTTATGTGGCTCTGTGTTATATAGTGACATATATTATACTCCTGTGAAGCTCTTTAAGATGCTTTCTTATGTCATAGGCACAAAAAAAAACGTAAATTGTTTGTTGCCTATTTTGTTCATGAGACAAAATATAATGTTTACGCCAATAATTGATTATAAGAATAATTCCAGATTTTTTATTTGTCAAGCAGGAATAAGTCCATCATTCCCAAGCATGGGAAACCAAATTTCTGTATAAATGTAATATTATCTTCCTGTCTATAATTTCTGTATAAATAAAACCCAGAACATTGTTTGGCCTATATCCTTACTGCCTGATGTTGCTACCTTTAAGACGTCAAGTATCTGTAGTCCCAGATCCTCCCACTTCTCTATCACGGCTATTTTCCTACAGTCCATAGGAAAATACGGCCCTCTTACTTTCTTACTAAAAAAGAACCACCTTACACTTTATGACATTTTTTAGATTAGATTACTTACAGTGTGGAAACAGGCCCTTCGGCCCAACAAGTCCACACCGCCCCGCCAAAGCGCAACCGACCCATACCCCTACACATCTACCCCTTACCTAACACTACGGGCAATTTAGCCTGGCCAATTCACCTGACCTGCACATCTTTGGACTGTGGGAGGAAACCCACGCAGACACGGGGAGAATGTGCAAACTCCACACAGTCAGTCGCCTGAGGTGGGAATTGAACCCGGGTCTCTGGCGCTGTGAGGCAGCTGTGCTAACCACTGTGCCACCATGCCGCCCACATTGAATTGCATTTGCTTTTTATGTGCCCTCTCTATGAGCCTGATTTTTGGTGCAGTCCTAAATATTGTTAGTTGTGCAATACTGTTTTGGTATTTCCCAGATCCTTCTTTTGAGTTGTGAGCTCAAGATTATTTTTGTCAAGCGGAAGACAATACAGTGGACCATTGCCAACTCCAGTGTCACTCCTCAACCCTTCAGCTGCACTCTCTGTTTTCGAGCTGACAGGACCTCTGAAGCAGCTTCTCAATAGTTGGCAAGCCACATGAGGAACCTTTTGATGGTTTGCAGGGTTTTGAGACCTGCCAGGTGAAATAAGTTGACCTCCTGTGTCTGTTTAGGCTGACTGCCCTCAGTTCTGTGTCTGACAATGAGAGCCCACATTGCCAGCTGCTTAGAAAACCTCTCCATTCTAATGGAATTAGCGGATGGGAAACTGGATTTAAGACAGAAGTTGAGAAGTTAAAAAAAACACAGAAAACTGGCAAACTACAAACTGGTCTGGCTCACCTTCTATACTTCACAATGAAAGCCCATTCAGACTGACATATGCATTTCCAAGTATTACTGTTTCTTCCTACTGGTTTTTGCTCTGGAAGATCAGTGAATGGTTTGAGGGGTCATGTGGTCTATTGCTCCTGTTTTGTTATGTTCGTATTGCTCTACGCAAGTCTTTGCATCCAATTTTGTCTGATAACATTACTGTTAAGTGCACTGGGAGTGTCTGTAACTATGTTTGCATCATTGGAAGAATCCAGGCAGTTGTTGCTACATCTTGGGGTGCAATCGTCCATTAACGGAGGTGGACTGAACCAATCCACTGATTCAAGACAGAGTTATGCAAGTGACTGGAGACAATATTGAAAGAAGAGTATGAAAGTCCTTTCATGATTGAATACTTCCCAACACTGGGCTCCCGATGGTCATCTGCAGTCCTTTACATTCCCATGTTTCTCACTAAAACCTGAGAAGCACTGAATTGGTGAGTTTCTAGCCCTACCTGGCACCTCATCTCTAGCAGATGAGTTCCTAGAAGCTTCTGGCCAATTAGAGCTAGCAGCTTCTGGGTCCTAACATGTCAGTTGATGCCTAAAATTGGAAAGGACTCAGCAGCAAGAAAGGTTGGTCATAATCTCATTCATGCAAGCTGAGGATTTCAGGCTTGAGGAGTTGGGTGGGGGGCCAAGGGTCTTGGAGGCAAGGGGTCATCTTTCAGAGCCCACTCACCATCCATGCCTCCATTTTCAACCAGATTGAGGCATATCTAAAACTTCCCCAAACTTGACAGGCAGCTGAAGGTGGGAAACTAGCCACTTTTCTCACTCACTAGGTAGGCAGTTCATCAGGGAAGTGGTGAGTTGAGGCCTTTAAGTGGCCAATAATTGACCACCTTTGGTCTTTAATTGCTGGTGAGTCAGTAAAGTTGCCCATGGACTTTGTTGCCCAGTTTTTAATTTGGGAGGTGTGGAGTCGAGTTTGAGTTTCACTCTAGGGCCAACTTGTCCAATGATTCCTTCCCGATCCCTCTAGATAGGGGAAAGTTGCACTCTAAGTCACTGTTCTGTGTTTACTACTGGGTTTCTTTCAGCTGAATAATGATGGTGAAGGTTTACAATTCCATTTTTTGTTTATCGGCAAGATTATACCAATCAGCACGAAATCAGCATGTCAAACTATTTATACATTTAACCAACTCGAGTCTATTAAAATTTAACATGTACTGTGCTTACGTTCAATCAGCCTGCACTGACATTGGTTTTACGGGTATTATCAAACATTGAATTGCTCTTGGTGAATGGGGTCAATATGTGCACTTTGGCAGAAGACAGACTGAGTGATAAAGGACTGTGCCACCCAACATAGTGCAGACTCCAGGTGCCTGACAGCAAATTAAGTTTCTTTGCAATAAGCAATATGTCTTCTTTTAATTGCAGAGGTGAATTCAGAAGCTTTATTGCTAGACTTGGCAATAAACTTTGCCATATGGATAGACGATGCAACCTCAGCATTCACTTTGAATATGAGAGAAAGATTGCTGCTGGTCTGTTTAGGATTTTGAGTATGCTGCCTAACACATTGCAGCTCGAGCTAAAAAGCTAGTGAAATCCATGACACTGTGACAAATCGATGAAGGTTTATAAATACTTATTTGGAACAAACCGTACCCAACAATGAAAATTATCAACCCAATGAGGTTGTGAAAGTCATATGAAGCCCTAAAGTCCTGTGGAGGAGTTATTCATTTGATAAGCTTACCTTAAGCTAAAACCACTCAGGCTGAGCTTATCATTACTGTTTATAGCTCAAAGTGTCCCAAACTCACATTGCATCACACTAGGGGTTTGAGAGTAATGATCAACAGAGATTAAGGTTCAACAAGGAATCACACTTCTGTCATGCCTTTCTCATGGCTTCACAGAATTACATGCAGAACAGATACGAGCCCATACACTCTTGATTGGTTGATCTTGTGTATCACCCTCTTCTCGGCCCTCTTCATCCAACCCTATCAACATCTTCTCCTGTACTGGAACATTCACAAGGAGCTTAACAAAGTGGGCATGGAGCAGGATCGAGAAGATGCATCAAAACATGACTAAAATTAATCAGCGTCTCTGGAGAGGGGAAAACTGCAGCAAGGCTGAATGATTTATAAAGGTAGTTCCACTATGTAGTATTCTGAAGACTGAAATTTTGGACACAAGTTTTGGAGAGAGAAGAAAATGTGTAGTGACTGGAATACTCTTAAACTTTAGGAAAAGAATTTTAATTAATAGCGTGGCTTTCACATCCAAAGCACCACACAGCTATTGCATTACTTTAAGGCATGAGTTTTCTAATAATGTAAGAAAATTTAGTAAACAGTTTGTATGCAACAAAGTCCCACCTACAGTAAACATTTAAATTGTTTTGGTATTGGTTGAGGGATACATATTGCCCAGGGCACCAAGAGAACTCTTTGCTCTTCCACAATTTGCCAAAAGGTTACTTAGATCCACCTGAGAGGGTATGAGGGCTTCGTGAGGGTTTAGTTTCACATCTGAGAGACATTGAACTCCCTCAATGCTAAACTAGAGTAGCTGAAGTCATTGACTGCATGAACACACAATCTTTCGACTTCAAGATGAGACAGCTACTGGTGAGCTACAGCTGACATTTCAAGATCACAGAATGGCAAAAGCACAGACAAAGTCTGTTTTGTTCTTAAAGGATCAATTTCCCTAATGCCATTCCACTGCCTTCATCTTCTAACCTTGCGCCTTCTTCCTTTTCAGAACATAATCTGACTCTCTGTTGAAAGCCTCAATGAACCTGCCTCCATCAGACCCTGAGCCAGTGCATTCTAACCATTTACTGCATGCTATTTTTTTTCTCTCACGTCAATGCTGCTTCTGTTCCAATGACCTGAAATCTATCTCCTCATGTTCTCTATCTTTCTACCAAGTCCAATCCCCTTATCACTCCTTTGAATGCTCCACTCAATCATCTTTTCTCTGTAGAAAGTAGTTCCAACCTCTCTACTGTCTATGTTACAGACATTCCTCATCTTTGGAACCATTCTCATGACTCTTTTCTGCACTTTCTCCAATCACTTCATTTGTTTCCAAAAGTGTGGCACCCTGAACAGAATGCAGTACTCCAAACGAGGCTAAATCAATATTTTATGCAATTTAACTTTCTTGGTGTGGTAATCTAGGCCCTTATTAAAAATAAATACACTGTATGCTTTATTAACTACTCCCTCAACCTGTCCTTTTTTTTAAAAAAATCATTCATGTGACATGAAATCACTGGCTGGATCAGAGTTCAGTACTTGTCCCTAGTTGCCCTCTTGAACCGCTGTAATTCATCAAGGGTATTGCCACAATGCTGTTAGGGAGATCCAGGAATTTGACCCAGAAACACTGAAAGAAGGGTAATATACGTCCCAAGTCAGGATGGTGAATGACTTAGACGGGAACTCATAGATGGTGGTGCCTCCATGCATCTTCTACCCCTGCCTATCTAATGGTTGTGGTCGAGGGTTTGGAAGGTGCTGCCTAAGCTGTCTTGGTGCCACCTTCAATGACTTATGAACACATTAACCTGGGACCCCCTTCTCCCTTCTCCTGCACTCCCCATAGATTTGTATCCTTTGTTTTCTATTGTCTCTCCACGTTCTTTCTACCAATATTAATCAGTTTGCAATTCTCGACTTTAGACATCATTGGTCACTTGATTGCCAATTCCACTCACCATCTTCTGTCACATATTCATCTTTCAAGCACTGAGCGTGCAATTACCTATCTGGATCTGCAAGTCTCTGGGATTCATTGATGTTCAGGAGACTCATTCCTTGTCTGAAACACTTACATCTTCAAGAAGCCCCCCCCATTAATCTTTGGATCTTTGCCACATAATTGACAAAAAAAAAGACCTTTGAAGCTGTTTTTCAGTCAGCTGAATGGAAAATCTACAAAATTGTAATCTTGTACAGCAGAAGAAAATAATACAGGTTTTTAAACTTGAAGTAAAATAAAATTAGAATAAGTCAAAATTTAGTTAAATTTAACATTTAACTAAACAGCAGGGGAAACAAGAAGATGAACGGATGCACATCAGTAATGTTTAATTGTTTTTCTTTAAGTCCTGATTTACTGTTTAACAGTTTACAGTTAATATATTATGGGGATAAAGCTAGTCCTGGTTTTTGAATAGCCTTATAACTGCACAACAATCTACAATCTAATGCTATTTCAGCTTTATAGTGAGTGAACTGGAAATGTACGTAACTAGTCATTCCGGTGAGGCAACATTTTTTTTGGAACAAGCCAGTATAACACATACAACTCAATGGGATTTTTCAGTAAAGTGAGGTAAAATGTATTGCAGTATCAGTCCTGTTCACCACATTCATTGCGGTCGTATTTAAATTTTCTGATTTCATCTCTCATTAATAGGAAAGGATTTCCAATCTCAAGATAAGGGAACTATCATTTCATATAAAAATGAAGGGAAATTACTTCCTTCAAGTGGTTGTGAATTTTTTGGTTTAGAATATAGAACATTACAGGGCAGTACAGGCCCTTAGGCCCTCAATGTTGCACCGACCTGTAAAACCAATCTGAGGTTAATCTAACCTACACTGTGTCTCTACCCCAGACTGGCTATGGATGCTCCTTTGTTGAATATATATAAGTATGAGATAGACAAATATTTGGCTTCTGTGAGAATCAAGGGATTTGGGGACTATGCAGGAAAATGAAGCCCCAGTTAGCCATTACTGGCGTGGCAGCAATTTGGTCACCCCTACTTCTGTTTCTTGTGTTGATGTGAAGGTATGGGCAGCCTTACTACCTCATTACCACTCCAGGATATGGCCAACTCCATGCTGAAAGGGGCCTTTTAATCATTACTTATCACACATCGTCAAAGTCATTTTGACTTGAGGTACAACAAGAGAAACAAGCAATGATTAGATTAGATTACTTACAGTGTGGAAACAGGCCCTTTGGCCCAACAAGTCCACACTGACCCTGCCGAAGCGCAACCCACCCAGACCCATTCCCCTACATTTTACCCCTTCACCTAACACTACAGGCAATTTAGCATGGCCAATTCACCTAATCTGCACATTTTTGGACTGTGGGAGAAAACCAGAGCACCCAAAGGAAACCCACACAGATACGGGGAGAATGTGCAAACTCCACACAGACAGTAGCCTGAGGCGGGAATTGAACCCGGGTCTCTGTCGCTGTGAGGCAGCAGTGCTAACCACTGTGCCACTGTGCCGCCCACAGATGTGGGTGCATACCATTAAAAAAAAGTAGCATTGGTCCATCCAGCCCTTCAAGCAACCTTTGGAAAGACCACTTATGATAAATTTTAATGACAGCATAACTCAGGAGAGTTAAAGGATGGTCATGCTGGTATGTCACTGCTGAAGCCAATTATCCAAAGTCAGCCTTGCTATAGGTTTCAATTCAAAATGTGTGTTATTTAAATAACTGCTGTGGTCCTCAGTAAAATCGCTTTGCTGCAATTGCCTTTGCTATGCCTAGACACCTATGAACATCCTCAGTTATAACACAATCTCAATATGGTTGGTCTCCCTTGTGGATATCTACATGAGAAAATCAAATTCTGATCAAGAATCTCTTTATGAAGAACCAATTCCTCACTGCTCTTTAGAAGGTGAAAGATGTTCAGAGGCTTCTTAAAGATTTAAATGCGGTTTTCTGTTAGCTGCAGTGTGATGTGAACTTTATTCTGAAGGTGCACTCAAACAATATGGAGAATAAAATGGAAAACAACGCAAATAATGACTTAAAGCCAATTATATGGCAATTCCTGTGTCAATGTGACATGAAAACCACATTGTGTCAACATAACTGCAATATAGCTAGGTTGTTATCCTCATTATGCTATCCTCACTTATAAGATTATCTTAAGGCAAATGGTCTTGGCTGCTTTCCTTTCTATGATACATTTTGTACTAAATACCATTACTATAATTCTAAATACCTCCATAGTACACAATATCCTTGGTGTCCAAGGACCACATCTTAAATTAACTGAAACGTTTTACATGCATTTACTCAATCCCAAGGACAGTGAAGCTGGAAAGCCAAGCTAAAAGGCTTTTCTGTTTTTAGTATTAATTTGCTTGAAGCAAGTTAATGACTAAAGTGGAGGTTATCCTTACAGCTAGGCTGGCAGCAAAAATGACAATTGTTTTCTGTTCAAAAATCATTTGAGATTATGTTACTTTGATGGGAGCAACACATTTATAATGTTAATGTATGCAATATTATCAGATGAAGGTATTATTGTTGACAATCAAATTGACCAAACTACCATGATGGGAAGCTAGCAAGTGGCCGCAATCCATTATCCCGTTATTAGGCAAGGTGCGAAGCTTGTTAACATTTTGTTGACTCAATCACTTCAAAATGAAATGGCTTCACATCAAAGATATTTCAGAGATTAAATATCAGACTCCCACTGCTAATTTTCAGTTCTGGTAAGTATGCACAAGATACATGGGATGATCAAATCTCTGCACTGCTTGCACTCACTTGTCCAAAGAAACTAATATATTCCACAAATTCGTATGTAGACTAATTCCCAAAAAATGCCTACTATCTATTGCGGAATGATTCCAATTCTGTCTTGTGTGTTATTCTAATATTCAATTAATTTGAAATGATACTTCAACCTGATAGGAGATAACTTGATAACATATTTTTCATTATCACAGGCATTAACAGATAATACTGTGTATCCTATTTATTTACCAGTAAAAAATAATTATGTTTTGCCTTAATTGTTACACCTTCACAGGATGAATGCTACAACAGCAGAAAATAAAGGCACAGGTTTCATTTCATTCATGAGTGTTATAGAGTTTGAGTGTCAGTAGGAAAAAGATACCATGACAAAGCATAACCTGTAATAATCAATAGGCTATGTTAAATGCACATTCTCAAAGTTAGTGCTTCAAAAGTGGAAGAACATATTTTGTAAATGAGGTTTACACCTGTATATTATAGGGAACTGTAACAGCAATGTGGAGACAAGGCCACACAATTCCACAATGCCCAACAGCAGGTGCAGATATTGCAATGTACAACTTATCTGTGGCCACGCCTTCCCACGCATGCAGCAGGTAAGCTTCATGCAACCTGCCCTTTGCCATGATTGCAGCAGATGCAACCAGCATTAATCACACAGTGGAACTGCTGCATGTCTGAGCATTGGTCACAAAATCATGTGAGGCCAGCACCACTTAAAATTAAACCACAACATTTAAAGTAAGTGTGCAGCTCTCAAAGAGAAGCTGCAATTTGACTGTAGCAGGCACTGGAAGTGGCTTTGCAACAGCATTCAAGCAGGAAGAACTCTGAAACAAGACAGAGAGTATTTTCTTAGGTCCTGTAATGTACCAATTGAGCTCTGGGCAAGGAGGTGGACAGGTAAAGAGATGTACTTTTCTCGTACAAGAATCTCTTCCGACAGACTTTGCAAATGTAATGGATGCTGGTAGTCATCATGCTCTATACTAGTAGTATCGCTCTGAGGACCCAGATGCAGTGGCACAAGGAGTTTAATAATCTCACACAAGTGGTCAAGGTCAGTGATGCATCTTCAAAGGCTACTTCCTTACAAATCAACCATCAGCTTCACAAAGGGACTGCTGCATGTCAAGAAGGCTCACTGCCACTTCTCCAGGACAATTAGGAAATGACAATAAATTCTCAACTAGATAGTAATATCTACATCCCATTAGCAAATGGAAAAAAGCCAATCTGCACATAGAAAGCTCCCAACAGACAACAATGTTTCAATGGCTTGAGAGTACAATAATGGCCAGGACACCTGAGACAACTCTATTAATGTTTTTCACAATAGTGTCATAGAAATTTTACACCAACCTAAGAGGACAGGTAGAGCCTTTCTTTAATGTCTTGTGTAAAAGACCAATGACCAAACTGAGACTGAATGTCTTCACCAGATGATACACCATGCCCTGTCAACTTGGCCCCAACATTAACTAACTTAGCAACAACTAGTTGACAAATATTATAACAAGGAACTTGTTATTTGACTGTTCCTTTAAATAGCACTTCCAGGGAACTGTTCCTGCTGCTGAACCTATGATTAGCTTTGCAAGGTTAAAAGAAAGCATTAGCTTTAGTGTTGAGGTCAAATATGGCTCCACTGGTATCAAGTCAGCATTGTGTGAAGGCTGAAGTCCTGATCTACCTGCTCTGCTCCCAATGGACTATTAAGAACATACTCATAATGGCATTGAGTGCTTTATGTACCAGAATTTTGCGTGCATCTCATGAATACCACTTTGGATATTAAAAAAATTACCGAAAAAAATGGGGTCTACTCAATCCAATTTCTATGGCCAAAAATCAGAAATCTACCTTGCTAATTACTTTTGGCAAATTAAGTGGCACTCTTAACTCCTTATGACTGCAGTCAGGTCTGCATTACAGAAGTGCAGATGCCAGATTAAACCAGTTTACATCAAAATACATAAATTAAGTGCACCCTGACCTCAGTAGTTATGAGGTCCCCATGCATATAACTTTTCCACAGGCTCAGAAGCTATTGTTCCTACTCAATTATAGTTGTCCTTGCACAGCCTCTCACTTATAAATGAACCCTTGTGGCTGTGCAAAATGGTTGGGTGGGGTTATTGGAAACTCTACAGAAGACAGAATCCTTAAGCAACTGCTGAGCAAGTTCAGCTGGGACCCTCTCAATTGCCTGATGAGGTTGCTGATGGGGTTTGAAACAAGAAGGGCAGAGAATAAAAATAACAATCAAGCCAACCTTGATTTTCAGTTTCTTTTTCACTTGGATTCTGACCAGAACAGTTTTCATTCTTTTTCCACTACACTTTAAAATGAAATTATTGAATCGTATTTCACAGCAAAGAAAGAGGCCATTGGCCTTTTGCACTTGTGCCAGCTCTTCAGAGGGTGCCTGATTTAGTCTCATATCCCAGACCTCTCCCTACAATCTTGCAAATTAATTTTCTTCAAGTCATGTCCCACTGTGTTTTGAAAGTTTCTCTAGGACTTACCTCCACCATTCTTTCAGGTAGTGCACTCCACATAACAACAAGTTCTGAGCAAAACAATTTGTCCTCAATTCACTTGTAGTCCTTTTTCAATTATTTAATATGTTACCCCGGTTACAAATTGACTTCCTAAAGGAAATGGTTTCTTATGCTTTTTAAAAAAACACTTGTGTAGCTTTGAATCCCCTATTAGGGTTCCTTAAGTCTTTTCCATTATGAGGAGTACACTCCCATCTTCCCCTTCCTCCACATGACAGAATTCCCTCATCCCTTGCATTGTCCTGATAAACCTCTCCTATGCCATCTCCAAATAATTTTCAGTTTTGAATTTAAGAAATTGGAAGGCTAAATATTTCAATGATCTCATCTGCAAGCAGAACACATCAGAAAACTGATAATATTTTCAAACTTGGTTCAGTAAGCCTCACACTTCAGTGCAGTACTGAGAGAGTGTGGCAGTGTCAAAGTTGGTGTCTTTTACATCAGTTGTTAAACTGAAGCCTTGTCTGCCTTTCTGGATGATTATAAAAATCCTATGGCCCTATATTCTCACCCAGCATCCTGATCAATACTTAACCCTCAAGGACCATCACACAAGGACATATTATTTGGTGACAAACTCATTGCTGTTTATGGTGCTGCTTTGTCTTGTTATATACAAATCGGCTGCACCATATCATCCATTACAACAATGGTTACTAGCTACTACTCCAAAGCATCTTATTGATTGTAAACTGGTTTAAGATATTCAGAGATTATAAAAGATACTATATAAATGAAAATCATTCTTTCTTTCTTTAAATTATGAAGATAATGACTTGCTTCCCAAGTGTATTTCTCCAATATACACTTCAGAGTATACAATTATTGGAAAGAACAGATTCACAATCTTCTTATCTTAAAATAAAAGCTGTGTAAGTTGAAAATGTACAGAAAGTCAGTTATCACCGATAAAGAGAGGAGAAGCAGATTATTGATTTAGTTTCAACATATTAATTCAGGATTCTCTTTATAGTTAATGTGGGACATTGTTGTGCCTTTCCAACATTTTGTGTTAATGCTTCAGACCTCTTTCGTCTGCAGTTTCTTTTAAATCTCCCTCCTTGAATTAAGTCCATGAACAATTAGGGATGCAATTGAGTTTTATTTGCAAAAATTTGATCCTGTTCTCTTTCTTCTTGATTACAGTATGTGTTACTTTGTGTCTGATCTGCCCAGAGGTTTCAATTTTCTGGGTGTAATGTACTAGAAATTACTTCTGCACGGAAAGCTTTCCTGGGAGATAAGTATGTAAAGATTCACAGACCCTCCAATATACACATTTTACTCTCTCATTTACAGTGGGCATTCAAGAAGAAATCTGTATTTCTTTGCTCCTTCAAGTCTGAACTAATTCCTGTGATTATGTTGCTGTGTCATAGGCCTAGTCAGCAATTGTGAGCTTCCCTGATGAAAGACAATGGAACCAGGCATGACAGTGGTAATGGAATAAATTGGGGATAATGAATAAGCAGTTCATTTAACTGCTCTCCTGGCTATTCGTTCCATTCAAGGCAACTTAAATGTTTAAATGCTTCTACATGTACACTGATGATGTCAAGCTATACTTCACTCCTACCTCTCTTGACCATTCCATTGCCTCTAAATGGTCAAAATATTTGTCCAAAACCCAGTAATGGATAAGCAGAAATTCTCCCAATTTCTTGTCTTCAGACCCTTGCATAAATTCCATTGCCTAATCATTCTTGCAACAGGTTCTGAGGCTGAAACAGATGGTTTGCAATGTTGATGTTATATTTGACATCAAGTTGAGCTTCCTATCCCATATCTGCACCATCACTGAGTTAATCTCTTTCCACTTCCATAACGTCACCTGTCTCCAAACCTACCTCAGCTGATCTGCTGTTGAAAGACTCTTGTCTTTGCTACCTCGAAATGTCTCTATTCAATTTGCTTCTGCCTGCCCTCCCACATTCACCAAAAATTTCTAAATGCCCAAAGTTTTGCTCCAAATCCATCAATCTTCTACTCAATAATCTATATTGGCTACATCTTTCGCAACATCACAATTTAAAACTTTTCATCCATATTTCCAAGTGCTTCCATGGTCTCAATCTTCCCTACCTCTGTTATCTATTCCAACCATGTAGCTCTTAAATATCTGCCTACCTCCAATTCCGGTTACTTGAATATGCCGAATTTAAACCCTCCACCATTGGCAGCCATGCCTTCAGCTGCCAAATACCTTAACTCTGAACTCCCTCCCTGACATCTTTGCCAGTCAAGCAACATCTTGAGAATTCCAATTCTTATTTTCAAATCCCTCCCCAGCCTTGTCCTAACCCATCTCCACAATTTCTTCCAGCCTACAAATCTCCAAAATATCTGCACTCCTCTGATTCTGGTCTCCTGTACATTTCCAATTTTAATCCCTCCATAACTGGTCACCATACCGTCAGTTGCTGAGGCTCTAAGCTCTGGAATTCCTTTTCAACCTCAGTACCTCTTCATCCTCCTTTAAGATACTTCCAACAACTGAACTCTTTGAACAATGACTTTTCTTCCAGCCCAGTAGACCCTAATGAGATTCAATGTTAAATTCTATTGGCTATCACCAGTCCCACAAGGATTGGTGCTGGGCCCTCTACTTTTTGTCTTTTACATAAATGATTTGGATGTGAGCATAAGAGGTACAGTTAGTTAGTTTGCAGATGACACCAAAATTTGAGGTGTAGTGGACAGTGAAGAGGCTTACCTCAGATTACAACAGGATCTTGACCCGATGGGCCAATGGGCTGAGAAGTGGCAGATGGAGTTTAATTCAGATAAATGTGAGGTGCTGCATTTTGGGAAAGCAAATCTTAGCAGGCCGTATATACTTAATGGTAAGGTCCTAGGGAGTGTTGCTGAACAAAGAGACCTTGGAGTGCAGGTTCATAGCTCCTTGAAAGTGGAGTCACAGGTAGATAGGATAGTGAAGAAGGCGTTTGGTACGCTTTCCTTTATTGGTCAGAGTACTGAGTATAGGAGTTGGGAGGTCATGTTGCGGCTGTACAGGACATTGGTTAGGCCACTGTTGGAATATTGCATGCAATTCTGTTCTCCTTCCTATTGGAAAGATGTTGTGAAACTTGAAAGGGTTCAGAAAATATTTACAAGGATGTTGCCAGGGTTGGAGGACTTGAGCTATAGGGAGAGGCTGAACAGGCTGGGGCTGTTTTCCCTGGAGCGTCGGAGGCTGAGGGGTGACCTTATAGTGGTTTACAAAATTATGAAGGGCATGGATAGGATAAATAGACAACGTCTTTTCCCTGGGGTGTGGGAGTCCAGAACTAGAGGGCATACGTTTAGGGTGAGAGAGGAAAGATATAAAAGAGACCTAAGGGGCAACTTTTTCACGTAGAGGGTGGTACGTGTATGTAATGAGCTGCCAGAGGAAGTGGTGGAGGTAGTACAATTGCAACATTTAAGAGGCATTTGGATGGGTATATGAATAGGAAGGGTTTGGAGGGATATGGGCCGGGTGCTGGCAGGTGGGACTAGATTGGGTTGGGATATCTGGTCGGCATGGACGGGTTGGACCGAAGAGTCTGTTTCCATGCTGTACATCTCTATGACTCTATGATTCTAAGTGCCTTGAAATCTTTAATGGGGTGTGCTATATAAATGTACAGCATTGTTATTTTTCACCATTTTACAAAGTGTAGATCTTCCCAAACCCAATCACTAGAACTTAAACTTGCAGACAGTGTATTCAGCCTAAGATTGTTTAAGACTATATTCATTGGAGTTTCGGAGAATGAGAGGGAAAATCATAGATACCAATAAAATTCCAATGGAAAAAACATGGTAAACTGAGAAAGGATGTTCCTAATAAGTGGGAAGCCCAGAGTCAGGTGCTCACAGTCTGGGGACATGTCGTAAGCTATTTAGGACTGAGAATTTTCACACCCAGACAATAGTGAGCCTGTAACATTCTCTGCCACAGAAAGAAATTGAAACCAAGACACTGAATGCTATGAGGAAGGAGTAAGATATAGTTCTTTGGACTTAAGGGATCAAAGGGCTTGGGGATAAAATGGAAACAGGGGACTGAGTTGGATGATCAGCCATGATCATACTGAGTGACGGGCTTAACGGTTGAATGGCCTACTTCTGCTGCTTATTTTCTACATTAAACTTGGTTCTGACCCAAATTTTCAATGAATCATAGAATCCCTACAGTATGGAAACTGACCGTTAAGCTGAACAAGTCCACACTGACCCTCCGAAGAGTAATCTACCCAGACCCATTCCCCTACCCTATTACTCTACATTTACCCTGACTCATGCACCTAAACTACACATTCCTGGACACTATGGGCATTTTAACATGGCCAATTCATCTAACCTGCACATCTTTGGATTGTGGGAGGAAACCAGAGCTCCCGGAGGAAACCCATGAAGACACAGGGAGAATGTGCAAAGTCCACATAGACTGTCGCCTGAGTCTGGAATGGAACCCAGGTCCCTGGTATTGTGTGAGGCAACAGTCCTAACCACTGAGCCACCGTGCCGCCCCATAATGAACTGGGGTAGACTGCACCATATTAAACTATACCATAAAGATGCTATATGAAACTGAACTGCAGTGCATTAAACTTTAATAACATAAGCCATCTTGCACTCTGTTGCTTCACCACTCCCCATGTTTCACAACACATCGAAACTCTTTGGACTGAGAAACTTTGTTTGCCACAAAGAGTCGCTATATTTGACGTTTCAGTGAGATGATTCTTTCCATGTTACTGACTGGCAGTTTGATGAAACAGAAAGCAGCTTCAGTTCAATCACAGTGGCTTGATATTGCCCAAGTACTCACTGTAGTGATTCAAAGGGTGATTGGGCATTATCTTCAATTTCAGAATAGTAGCCTGGCTGCTTACTTTGCAAAACTGATTACAGTCTTGAGACCATTTGTTTCCTGTAGATGGAGTGAAATGGACTCTTTCAAAAATATAATTAAGAAAATCACTCAACACACATTAATTAAGTGCATTAACCTGAAGGTACCAGTTTGTAATAATCCATGATGCTCTTTATGAATTAAACAATAAAAGATTAACACTTCAATTTTCACTATAGAGATGTGATAATTTCTGTCATGTATTAAAGAAATTGAGGCTATAGGAAATGAGTTCCAAATCCAGTGACTGTGTCAATTTTGGTAAACCCAATCCATTTCTGCTGTTATTTTTCAAATGGTATTTGGGAAATATGAACTAAATAGCTAACATCAAAATTCTAAACTACTATAACTAGTGGGACCAGCAAAAGAAGTACCATGGAGCAATCAAATCCAAGACTATAGCAAACTGGTGAGAATACCCTCAATGGCGAGAAGTTTCACACAATTTATGGGCTTTACACTGCAGTGAGTCTACTGCTGCATAAAGACATGTTTTGATCTGTCAGACTTCCACTTAGACAGAGTTTACTTTAATGTTGTGTGACTGCAGACACTGCCAGGACCTCAAAGCCTTTCAATTGATAAGGTTGAAGACAAACATCTGGACATACATTGTAAGGCCAAACTTAGGATGTGCAGAAGAGAGCATTGGAGGTCCTAGTGGGGTTTGACTTCTGTTTCAAGTCTATCAAAGCATAGAGACCAATATACCCACTAGCATCCAGAAATGAATAACAGTTGTCACTTTATGACTGGAGGTCTAGATAAAATGAGATTCAGTGTGATGTGACACTCAAATTCTCTTCCCTGTAAGTTGCAGGGGGTTAAAGTACACAAACAATGTCAGCAAGAATTTATATTTCACAACTGCAATCTATCATGTGACGGAAACTCAGAGACAGCTTGTTAAACTTTAACTTGTTGTTTATTTGTGAAGTACATGCAGCAATTGCGCCAATTCTAATATTAATCTCATAATTTAGGCTTCACAGCAACATTCATGTGTAAAAAACGACGTCAAGTCCAAAAATAAAGTTATCTGTTATAAGTGCTTCTTTTATTAAAATGACAGCTTTCTTTCAACAGAGCAAAGAGCCATTTAGTCCATTGTTTGAGCCTAAATTGACTCTCCACTGAAACTCTGCCTTTAATTCAATTGTTCTATCCTTTCCCTACACATGGTCATTTTTTCTTTTTTCAAATATTCGTCCATTTTATTCAAAAGAATTTTGGTTCATTTTGCTTCTACCGTTGTTTCAGGTAGGGTACGTCATATCTCAAAAGCCCTGCATATGAAATACCCTCTTTTCTCCTGAAAACTTTGGCCACCAACCTTGCATTTATGCTATCCAATTTACTGACACAGAATAAGATTTTCCTGGTCTATTATCTAACTCTTTATTTTTGACCATTACTCTCAGTTCTGCCCTTAAGCTCCTTGTGATTGTTTTATTAGTTCTCCACATTGTTTCAATTTTTCATCTCAGGTATGAGCAAAAGGCAAAAACAGCAAATGTCAGAAATCTGAAATAAAAGTAGCAAATGCTGAAAATGCTCAGCAGGTCAGTCATCATCTGTGGAGAGAACAAAAAAGTTAATATTGTAGGAGTTGACCCACGTTAGAATCAATAACAAAATTTAAGTATTACTGAATAAGGACCGACCTTGTTGAATCTTTTCCACTTGCACCCATCAGGACAATTTGCATGAAATACAAAGTAAAGGGAAAAAAACATTCATCCTTTGCTGTACTTCGGTATTTTTTTGCAAACTGTCCTTATCAATGCAAGATGTAAAGCTTTGACAAAATGCATATTTTCTTCCAACAATAGTCAAGTTTGGTACTACCAATTGACTATTTAAATTTAAAAAATGCTAATTTTCCCAATGCCAATATCTCATCCTTGGCATTAATTTTGTTAAATCTCTTCTGGGCCCTTCCAATGGCTTTATCATCTTTCGTGTTAATGTTAGAATTTGGATATCAGTTGGTCGTCAGTAAAAATAAAATGAACAATAGACAATCAGTAGACCATTTTTACAACCAATAACATTTCTTTTCTCACTGTAATGAGTGTTACCAGGTAGTCTGTACAATGGTCTGATAATTCATTACCATCCATTTTAGGAACATAGGACCAGGTATCAATCATTAACTCGTGAGCTTGTTGTCTTTTCATTATACTGATTTGTATGTCAACTCCATTTATCCATCCTTGTTTCTTACTCTTCAAGATGCTAATCCAACAAAAATATATCAATTGCAGTCATAACATTTTGACCCAGTATCCACAGCCTCTTGCTGCATAGAGTTCAAAATATACATTGTGAGCAAACGTCTTTCCTGTTTTCATTGCATAACAACAAAGGTTTAAGTATAAAATTCTGTACGTTTGGTTCTGGATGTTTCCGTCAGAGGAAGCATTTTCTCTCTATCAGTCTAAACAAGTGTTGATATATCACATGACTGCGGCCTGAAAAAAAACTAATCGTGCTGAACCTGAATACCAAGGTATCTTTTCTCAATAGAAGCAAAATGCTGTGGATGCCGGGCCTCTGAAACAAAAACAGAGATTGTGGGAGAAGCTCAGAGTATCTGGCAGCATTTGTTGAGAGAGAAACAGAATTAAAGTTTCGAGTCTGATATGACTCAGAGCATGAGTCATTTCTTTTCTGACGTTCAATGTCTGAAACTGACCACATTATTTAACATGAATTCTGACCACAGCTCTACACAATTCAATTTCACCTTCTCAAGGCAGAACAACATCTTTTTCCTCAGGCAGCTCAGGAAATTTGGCATGTCCATAAGATCCTCCAAATATAGATCCACCATTGAAAGCATACTATTGGGGTGCACAACTGCTCTGCCCAGGACCTGAAACGATAGAAGGTTCTGTGCACAGCCCAGACCATCATGGAAGCCAACCTTCCATCCATGGACTCCATTTACACTTCACATTGCCACAGAAAGGCTGTCAACATCATCAAAGACCCATCCCACATCAGTAATGCTCTCCTGCAATCTCTTCAGTCAGGCAGAAGATACAAAAGTTTGAACATATACACCAGCAAGATCAAGAATAGCTTCTTCCCTGCCGTTATTAGATTGATAAATGAACTCTCTAACTTCAAATAATGTTGATCCTGCTAATGTTGATCCCATCAAGCACATACCCTATACAATGGAACTTGTATGCCTCCGTCTAGTTTTTTTTTTCAGAATTGAGTGTGTTGCTGGAAAAGCATAGCAGGTCAGCCAGCATCCGAGGAGTAGGAAAAAAGACGTTACAGGCTGAAGTCCTTCATCAGGAATCCTCCAGCATCTGCAGACCTCACTGTCTCTGGGTTTTGTTTTCACCCTATGCTCTGTCAACTTTTGCTCACTATGATCTCCTGTACTGTGTTTCACTGTACTTAGGTACACATGACAATAAATTAATTAAATCAAATCAAGCCAAATCACTTTTGTAATTCCAGCTCATTTAGTATAAAGTCAAATATTTGATAAGCCTTTTGTGATTTCTTGTTGTACTGTACTCCAGCTTTTAGTAGTTTCTGTACAGACATCTACATGCCTTTTCTCCTCCACAGTCCTGAGATTGTTGAAAATATTCTAATTTATCTTTTACAATGATGACATCATTCTTCCACATGTCAAACCACATTTGTCTTTAGATTGCTCATTTGTTCAATCTCACTAGGTCACTTTGTAACTTCCTGCTTCCATCTATTGGTTGGATCTCCTGACTTAGTGTTCATAAGACCACAAATGAACAGAATTAGGCCAATGCTCTGTCATTCAATAATGGGGCTGATATGTTTCTCAATCCCATTCTCCTGCCTTGTTCCCGTAAACCTTGATCCTGTTACCAATCAAGAACCTACCTATCTCAGTCTTAAGTATGTTCAATGATTGGGGTTCACTGCCCTCTGTGGTAATAGGTTACACAGATTAACCACCTTCTGGCTAAAGAAATTTTTCCCCATCTCAGGTTGTCCCTTCACTGTGAGACTGTGCCCTCGGGTCCCATTCTCTCATACTGTTGGAAACATCTACTCTACGTCTCTAGGTTTGTCACCTGCAAACCTCAATATGTAGCCTTCTACGCTTTCACCCAAGCCATTAATATATACAGCAATAAGCTGAGGTCTCAGTGCAGATCCCAGGGCAACATTCATTGCCACATCATGCCAATCAGAAAACATTCCCTTTATTTCTACACTGTTCCTTACCTCCCAGGCAATTACATATCCCAGTATTATCTCCAAACCTGGCACACCTAATTTTCCTCATGATCTCTTGCTCAGAATCTTATCTGGGGTCTTCTTGGGGCTCACATAAGACAACACTCTTAGTTGCTCTCCTATCTATCTTGAAACTGATTCCCTCAAAGATATTCAACTAGTTCACATAGGTATTAACTACCCTTCACAAATCCATACTAACACTCTTTAATCAGCTGATACTGCCCTAAATATTCAGTCATTCTACCTCTAATGATATATTTATGGTGTATAGTTAATGTTGCCAGAACTCTTTTATCCCATTTTATTGCACATCAATTAGTAAATACACAGCCATTGATCCGCTCTGCTTAATCAACTGCATGCTTCTCTTTGGAGGCACCAATTGAAGGGTCAGTGTCAGTTGATACATCGATACAGCCCACGCCCAACGCTACCTGATCACCATCCTCCACTGCTGTTCAACTATCAGGCTGCTTCTCCAACATGGATGAATTGAAATTTCCCCCAGTTAGATAGAGTCATAGAGATGTACAGTATGGAAACAGACCCTTCAGTCCAACCCATCCACTCCGACCAGATATCCCAACCCAATCTAGTCCCCCCTGCTAGCACCCGGCCCATATCCCTCCAAACCCTTCCTATTCATATACCCATCCAAATGCCTTTTAAATGTTGCAATTGTACCAGCCTCCACCACATCCTCTGGCAGCTCAGTCCATACACGTACCACCCTCTGTGTGAAAACGTTGCCCCTTAGGTCCCTTTTTTATCTTTCCCCTCTCACCCGGAAACTATGCCCTCTAGTTCTGGACTCCCACACTCCAGGGAAATGACTTTGTCTATTTATCCTATCCATGCCCCTCATAATTTTGTAAACCTCTATAACGTCACCCCTAAGCCTCCGACACTCCAGAGAAAACAGCCCCAGAGTGTTCAGCTTCTCCCTATAACTCAAACTCTCCAACTCTGACAACATCCTTGTAAATTTTTTTTGAACCCTTTCAAGTTTCACAACATCTTTCCGACAGGAAGGAGACCAGAATTACATGCAATATTCCAACAGTGGCCTAACCAATATCTTGTACAGCCGCAACATGACCTCCTAATTCCTGTACTCAATACTCTAACCAATAAAAGAAAGCATACCAAACGCCTTCTTCACTATCCTATCTACCTTCGACTTCACTTTCAAGGAGCTATGAACCTGCACTCCAAGGTCTGTTTGTTCAGTAACACCCCCTAGGACCTTACCATTAAGTGTATACAGCCTGCTAGGATTTGCTTTCCCAAAATGCAGCACCTCGCATTTATCTGAATTAAACTCCATCTGCCACTTCTCTGCCCAGTGGCCCATCTGGTCCAGGTCCTGTTGTAATCTGAGGTAACCTTCTTCGCTGTCCACTGCACCTCCAATTTTGGTGTCATCTGCAAACTTACTAACTGTACATCTTATGCTCACATCCAAATCATTTATGTAAATGACAAAAAGTAGAGGACCCAGCACCAATCCTTGTGGCACTCCACTGGTCACAGGCCTCCAGTCTGAAAAACAACCCTCCACCACCACCCTCTGTCTTCTACCTTTGAGCCAATTCTGTATCCAAATGGCTAGTTCTCCCTGTATTCCTTGAGATCTAAACCTTGCTAACCAGTCTCTCATGGGGAACCTTGTCGAACGTCTTACTGAAATCCATATAGATCACATCTACTGCTCTGCCCTCATCAATGATCTTTGTTACTTCTTCAAAAAACTCAATCAAGTTTGTGAAACATGATTTCCCACGCACAAAGCCATGTTGACTATCCCGAATCCGTCCTCGCCTTTCCAAATACATGTACATCCTGTCCCTCAGGATTCCCTCCAGCAACTTGTCCACCACCAATGTCAGGCTCACTGGTCTATCGTTCCCTGGCTTGTCCTTACCACCCTTCTTAAACAGTGGCACCACATTTGCCAACCTCCAGTCTTCCGGCACCTCACCTGTGACTTTCGATGATACAAATATCTCAGCAAGAGGCCCAGCAATCACTTCTCTAGCTTCCCACAGAGTTCTCGGGTACATCTGATCAGGTCCTGGGGATTTATCCACCTTTATGCATTTCCAGCACTTCCTCCTCTGTAATATGGACATTTTGCAAGGTGTCACCATCTGTTTCTCTACAGTTTATATCTTCCATATCCTTTTCCACAGTAAATACTGATGCAAAGTACTCGTTTAGTAAATCCCCCATTTTCTGCAGCTCCACACAAAGGCCACCTTGCTGATCTTTGAGGGGCCCTATTCTCTCCCTAGTTACCCTTTTGTCCTCAATGTATTTGTAAAAACCCTTTGGATTCTTCTTAATTCTATTTGCCAAAGCAATCTCATGTCCCCTTTTTGCCCTCCTGATTTCCCTCTCAAGTATACTCCTACTTCCTTTATACTCTTCTAAGGATTCACTCGATCTATCCTGTCTATACCTGACATATGCTTCCTTCTTTTTCTTAACTGAGCCCTCAATTTCTCTAGTCATCCAGCACTCCTTATAACTACCAGCCTGTCCTTTCAGCTTTACAGGAAAGTACTTTCTCTGGATTCTTGTTATCTCATTTCTGAGGGCTTCCCATTTTCCAGATATCCCTTTACCTGCGAACATCTCCCCCCAATCAGCTTTTGAAAGTCTTTGATTAGATTAGATTAGATTAGATTCCCTACAATGTGGAAACAGGCCCTTCAGCCCAACCAGTCCACACTGACCCTCCAAAGAGTAACCCACCCAGACCCATTTCCCTCTTACTAATGCACCCAACACTATGGGCAATTTAGCATGCACATCTTTGTGACTGTGGGAGGAAACCGGAGCAAACCCACACAGACACGGGGAGAATGTGCAAACTCCACACAGACAGTCGCCCTGGGACCCTGGTGCTGTGAGGCAGCAGTGCTAACCACTGAGCCACTATGCTGCCCTATTCTTGCCTAACATCATCAAAATTGGCCTTTCTCCAATTTAGAACTTCAACTTTTAGATCTGGTCTATCCGGTTCCATCACTATTTTAAATCTAATAGAATTATGGTCACTGGCCCCAAAGTGCTCCCCCACTGATACCTCAGTCACCTGCCCTGCCTTATTCCCAAGAGTAGGTCAAATTTTGCACCTTGTCTAGTAGGTACATCCACATACTGAACCAGAAACATTTCTTGTACACACTTAACAAATTTCTCTCCATCTAAACCCTTAACACTATGGCAGTCCAGTCAAGGTTTGGAAAGTTAAAATCCCCTACCATAACCACCCTATTATTCTTACAGATACAAATTTTTTTCTCAATTTCCCTCTGATTATTAGGGGATACTGGGAAGATACTAGTTAGATACTGTTGTTATTGTTTATGGTCCCAGTTTGGCATTATCAAAGTGACATCCAGAATAGAAAATGATGATGTTTTGGTCATTTTGTCAGGACTGTAAATCACTTCCAAATGGTAGTGGACAGCAGAGAAACACATGTATCCTCTTGTGGGAAAGGACATAGCCTCAAAATAAGGCCTCATATTTTAGACAAACTTGAGGAGGAATGCCTTTTCTCCAACAGTGGTCACCTTATGGAATCTTCACGACAAAGGTGAGGCTGGGTCATTAAGTATAATCAAGACTGAGAGATTTTTAAACAGAAAGGGAATCAAGGGTTTTAGCGAAAAGGCAGGAAAGTGGAATTGAGAATTATCAAATCAGCCATGACCTCATTGAATGGCGAAGCATGCGTGATGGCCTATACCTGCTCCTACGTCTTATGGACTAAGTTGGAGGATGGATGTCAGAGTGGTTGCACATAATGTTACAGTGGATGTATGAGGATGATGCAAGACAGTCAATTGTGACATACAATGAAGGCACCTGTCCAGGCAGGAGTAGCTACAAGTAGCAGTAGTAGCAGAGATTGAACCAGTCTGTACAGAATCATGATGCCACATTTTGACCCAACTTGAGCTTTCAACCTCATATTGGCACCACTACTACAACTGCCAATTTCCACTCCAGTAACTTCACTTGACTTCATTCTCTGCCTTGGCCCATCTGCCGCGAATGCCCTCACTCAAGCCTTTTTAACTTCTAGACTTAAATTTTCCAATGCACTTCTAGCTGGCTTCCCACATGCTAAAGGTAACAAAGAGAGGCAACCGATGGCAGTTTAACCTGAGGGGCACCATGCCTCATGCAAGGAGACAGGTTGAGTTGGAGAGTACTTCGGGGTAACCTCAGCCAGTGCGGGAATTTAACTTCTCGCTGTTAACATTACTCTGCATTGCAAACCAGCCATCTAGCCATTCTATTTTCTGTAAATTTGAGGTCATTCAAAACTCTGCTACAAGCTGTTTCTTAATTCATACTAAGTCCCATTCACCTTTCACCCCGTGTTTGTTGACCTACATTGGCTCCCAGTCAAGCAGCATTGTGATTTTAAAATTCTTAACCTCTTATTAAGGTGCTCCATAGCCTAACCCTTGCCAATCTCTGTAACTTCTTCCAAACCCATAACTCTCCAGGTTATCTGTACTCCTATAATTCTGGACTCTCGAGCATCCCTGATTTGAATTGCTTCACTATTGGTGGCTGCATCTTAACTTGTCTCAGTCCTGAGCACAAAAATATCTTATCCACACTTTTCTGCTTCTCTACCAGACCTTCCTTCTTTAAGATACTGCTTAAAACTTAACATTTTGATCAAGATTTTGCACATCTACTATAATATGGTTTAATACTACTGTGTCGCATGTTGTTTTACAATGCTGCAGTCAGGAATCTTGGGAAATGTTGTTCTATTAAAGTCCCCATATGAATTCAAATTGTTCTCACTGATTTTGTGGCAATGTTAGTTGTCATTAAGATTCTTGTGTTAGGGAGACATTGGTTAAAGCTTTTGCACCTGATAGCAACCCAATAATGCCTGCTGTAGGTGCCCACATGTGATTAAAGAAAAGGGAATGGCTTGGTTGTGGTGTTCAACATAATACAATGTTCTATCAACACCCACTCTGTCAAGAGTCTCACATCAATAATGAACACTTGGGCAAGGTACTAGAGGGCAATTGGGATCCACAAATCAATTAACAAGCATCAACTTTAGGAGAGGTGGAGAGGAAAATGATGAGTTTGACAGTAAGTGTTTGTCATAACTCTAATTATCTTGCTATGTTCTAGACCTTATAATGACATAACTGTGACTTGTATTTATATAATGCCTTTTATGTGGGGAATACAGGGCACAGGAGTTCATTCAGACAGGAACTGACACCAGGATGAAAAGACCATTCTATATAACTGGATGTTTAGTCAAAGAGTGAGATTTTAATTCTGTCTTAAAGGAAGAGAGAGAGGTGGACACATGGAGAACTTTAAGGCGGAAATTCCAATGTTTAGGAGTTAGGTGACTGCAAAACCATCCACTAATGGTAGGGGCAAAGGAAATGGGGAATGTTCAAGAATCGAAAGTTGAAGACTTGCAGTGTTGTTGGAGGTTTATAGGAGCACATTAGATTACAAAGATAGAAAGCCACAATGAATTTGGACACAAGGTAAAGAATATTAAGAGGTGCGGTTTAACAATAAATAACCAATTAGAAGTCAAAGCCTGTCATTCACTGTAGTGCTGAAACGAAATGGCCCCGCTACAGAATTTGAGTTAGAATATTAAAGGCCAATCTTTGAATTTCAATCAAGTGAAGCAATGTTCCAAATTAGCATCAAAGCTTCCTAACATTTTAATCAAATGAACATTGTTGCTTATGGAGCACATTTATAATGCATTAAAAGCCTTGCATAAAAGCCTGCATTTCGTATAAGGATTATAGGTAGTTCTGGTCGCATTGGGCTTTCCATGTTCAGATATTATACTGCACAAATCATGCTTTATATTACCTGACTCACTATAAGCAACACCAAAAGAGATCAACAATGTTCTTGTTATGCTTAATTTCCCATCCTGAATACTTAATAAGAATATTATCGAAGCAAAAGAAAGCCATTCAGCCCCTCAAGCCTGTCCTGCCAATGAACAGAATATGGCTAACCTTCCATCTTGACTTCAACCTTCGGCACTATTTCCATTTCTCTTAAATCCTTTT
This sequence comes from Chiloscyllium plagiosum, assembly GCF_037043375.1. Lineage (NCBI taxonomy): Eukaryota > Metazoa > Chordata > Chondrichthyes > Orectolobiformes > Hemiscylliidae > Chiloscyllium > Chiloscyllium plagiosum. Next base: position 17,766,743 of record NW_028270153.1, on the reverse strand, counting down.
GAAACTAGAAATCTATCGATCTCTGTCCTAAATCAATTAAACGACTGAGCATGCACAGTTTCAAGTGGTAAGAAATTCCAAGTGAAGAAATTTCTCCTCGTTTCAGTCCTAAATGGTTCCATTTCCTGAGACTGAGGCCCCTAGATCGAAACTGCCAATCTGCCCTCACATTCATTCTAGGACCTTTCATCCTCGGACTCCGAAACTTGAATTATAATTTACATCCCTTCTAAAGCAAGTGCAACCTTCCTGAGTAAGAGGACCAAAATTTATCATGACTAGCATTTTATATTTTTGGGATATAAAATCAAACATTTCGTCATTGGAGCAAGGAATTATTCTTCCACTGTCTGCAAGTAAATATCTTAATTTAACTAGACATCGCGTCTTCAAATTCCATATGCTGATCATTTCTGTGGAACACAGAGGCACAGTTCACCTTATATTTACAGGAAAGTATGACCTGGGACAGTTACTGTGTGTCAACATGTCACACCTTCCCTTTCTCATTCACAGCTCAAAACAAATAGCATTACTGAGTACATAGTACTCTGGTGCTGAATGCAGGTTACGCACTAACTGCTCAAAATACTAGCTAATTATGAACATTCAAATTAAGGTACAAGACAAGTCATGCCTGCGGGTTTATTACTGTTACTGTTTGAGGTCTCAGGCTGTCTAACATCAGTTTATGAATTACATAACATCTTTATTAAGGTGTGCATGTGGTCCAGTAATAAAGCTCTGAGACAATTATGTTTCATCAAAATCAACTATGATTTAATATAATTAAGTATTGCTTATCCCGCCCTCGTTACACAGCTGCAACATTAGTCTCTGAGTGTTTCTTAGTATTAATTACAATGTAATTATATGTCTGGAATATATCTAATTACAACCCATGGATCTGGATTTCTCAGGCTCCCAATTAACATCATTTCTCATGTGGTATGTAATAGAAGCAGAACAGAAACAAGACAAGAACAGTAAAGGGTCACAGATAGGTAAAGGGACAGTCAGAGTGTTAATCATCACCCGCAAATTTTTCATGATTCATTACACAGACTTTATTCTAACATTTTCATACAAGGAGATAACACTGGAAATAACTGTCAGGTTTCCACAGTGCCATCATTAAGCCTCCATTGTTCATGGTACCATTCTGGGTTCTCAGATCCCATCGCGAAATGTTCTCTGATTTAAATAAAGTCAAGTCAAGCCTGTCAAGTCTGCTGCGCTGTTTGATCAAGTTGATATGTTTCTCTATCCGATTCTCCTGCCTTCTTCTCATAGCCCTTGTTTCCCTAACCAATCAAGAACTTATCTATCTCTATTTTAAAGACACTCAATGACTTGGCCTCCACAGCCTTCTATGACAATGAGTTCCACCATTTCACCTCCCTCTGGCTGAAGAAATTCCTCCTCGTCACAGTTCTAAAGGGCTGCGCGCTTGAGTCCTAGTCTCTCCTGCTAGTGGAAACATTTTGTCCACATCCATTCTATCCAGGAATCTCTGTGTTCTGTAAGTTTCAATGAGACACTCCTCATCCTTCTAAACTCCACTGAGTACAGACCAGAGTTCTCATCCACTCCTCATATAACAAGTCCTTCACCTCTGGGATCATTCCTCTAAACCTCCCATGGACCTCCTTCAATGCCACACATACTTCCTGAGATACAGGGCCAAAACTGCTCACAATTTCCTAAATGCAGCCTGACCAGAACCTTATACAGCCCTATTTTCCCATATACCTCCAAGTACTGTGCAATCTCATCCTAATTTCTTACCAACAATCGAGGTCAAGATAACAGGCCTATAGTTTCATGCATAGTGTAAATGATCAGGAAATTTAGAGCATTAGCATTTTTGCTATCTTCACACAATTCTCACCCCTCCATCCTCTTTACACAACAATGTACTAGAATGATTAGTAAGGCTGATCACAAACCTATCTGAACTGTGTCATAAGCACTCCTTTCATGTCCAACAAGTCCTAGAGTACATGGGACCTGATCTTAGAGATCTTAGAAAATGAGCCATTATCTGTTTAGCCACATAGAGTAATAGAGTCATAGAGAGGTAGAGCATGGGAACAGACCTTTCGGTCCAACCCATCCATGCCGACCAGTTATCCTAACCCAATCTAGTTCCACCTGCCAGCACCCGACCCATATCCCTCCAAACCCTTCCTATTCATATACCCATCCAAATGCCTTTTAAATGTTGCAATTGTACTAGCCTCCACCACTTCCTCTGGCAGCTCATTCTATACACATACCACCCTCTGCATAAAAATGTTGCCCCTTAGATCCCTTTTATATCTTGCCCCTTTCACCCTACACATATGCCCTCTAGTTCTGGACTCCCCCAACCCAGGGAAAAGACTTTGTCTATTTACCCTATCCATGCCCCTCATGATTTTATAAACCTCTATAAGGTCACCCCTCAGCCTCCAACACTCCAGGGAAAACAGCCCCAGCCTGTTCAGCCTCTCCCTATAGCTCAAATCCTCCAACCCTGACATCATCCTTGTAAATCTTTTCTGAACCCTTTCAAGTTTCACAGCATCTTTCCGATAGGAAGGAGACCAGAATTGCACGCAATATTCCAATAGTGGCCTAACCAATGTCCTGTACAGCCACAACATGACATCCCAACTCCTGTACTCAATACTCTGACCAATAAAGGAAAGCATACCAAGCGTCTTTTTCATTATCCTATCTACCTGCGACTCCACTTTCAAGGAGCTATGAACCTGCACTCCATGTGGCCTCCTTAAAGCATACCTAAGTTTCAGACAAAATCACTTACACTTATTGCATCCACAACCTTTTATATTCAACCAATTTACCCAAATCAAGTATTTGCCCATGAGGAAGTAAGCATACTCCCAGATCCAAATGCCAGTTTCCTTTAAATGTAGTCATTTGAGGATACTCTTCAAAGTACACTCATTTTCTTAAGTGTACAGCTGGTAGTAGGCATGTTTAAAAGATATTTTAAAAACTCACAGAGAAACCTTTCGAACCGATGACCACTTCATCAAGATGGACAAGAGCATTAAATATATGGGAACCTCAAGTTCCCCTCCAAACCACTTACCATCCTGATTTGGAAATATATTGCCATTCCTTCAGTGTAGGGTCGAAGAGTGTGATGCTGGAAAAGCACAGCCAGTCAAAATCCTGGAATTTCCACTGGTGGCATTGTGGGGTCAACCTACAGCACATTGGTGGCTCAGTGGTTAGCACTGCAACCTCACAGTGCCAGGGACCAGCGACTATCTATGGAGTTAGCACATTCTCTCTAGATCTGTATGGGTTTCCTCCAGGTGCTTCCCACAGTTCAAAGATGTGCAGGCAAAAGATGGCTTGGCCATGCTAAATTTCCCTGTAGTGTCCAGCGATGTGCGGGGCTACAGGGTCTGGGTGGGATCCTCTTTGAAGAATAGCCTGAGTAGCCTGCTTCCACACTGTAGGAATTCTATGGACCACAGCAGTTCAAGATGACAGCCCACCACCACTTTTCAAGGGCACCTCGGGATGGGCCATAAATAATGGCCAGCCGGCGATGCCCACATCACATGACTGAGTAAAACAAAACAGATCAATATAAATCGATCAAACTATTAAACCAATAAAGTCCTTTCAATAATTTGACATCAAGTCACTTCCAGAAAGCGGACTTGATACCTTCATTAAAATTTTCAGTTGCATTGATAAAAGAGCCCCAGGCTACCATTATGTATCTAGGGATATTCTTTAATGAAAATGGAAAAAGAGGCACAATTGCAGTTAATTATACTGACCAATTGTGCTTCATGGCAGATATTACATTTCTGACTTTGCAAATAATATTTGCCAAAACTTTGGTGTAATTTTCCCATGAAAGCCCATAGCAGGAACTCCCCACTCCATTTTTTTTAAATGGTGTTAAATCCATTTCTCTACCTTCCATTGAAGAAGACATTGCCTCTTGCATAGATCGTTTAGTCATTCATAGGATTTGGTTGTCACTGGCCAGACCAGCATTTATTGGCCAATAGTAGCTGCCCTTGAGAAAGTGCTGGCAAGTCACCCTCTTAAACTGCTGTAGACAGTGTGGCCTAGCTTATCCACAATGGTGTTAGACGGGATATTTCCAGGATTTTGATCCAGTGACGCTGAAGTAACAAGAATATACTTCCAAGTCAGAGTGGTAAAAGGTTTGGAAGTGACCTTGCAAATCGTGGTGTGCCCAAACATACTTTGCCCTTGTCCTTGTAGATGGAGAAGGTCATGGGTCAAAAAAACAATTGTATGGATGTTTTGGCATTCACTGTGCCAACCATGAGATTAGGTCACCCAACTGTGACCAGTATTACAACTGGAACCAAGGCTCTCCTTGTCTCATACTCATTTGCGCACTTTCCTGCAGTGGGCTAGAAATCAGACAAATAATCAGGTGAATGACCCTGGCTAACGTTCCCTTTAAGCCTCATGGCCACCGTTACAAGGGTCTATGCATGCAGATATCACCATGCTGAAGCATTCACTTTCAGTTTCTCCACCTGCTGCTGCACATAGACCTCGGAAATCTGCACAATAACTGAAGGCATTAGAGGGAATGTACAATCGTGGCTACATCCCCCACCCCCATACCCCGCCATAGTTCACAGGCAATAAAAGCGATTGTAGGGTCCTGCTGCCGGCCTGTGCAGATCAGCTCACTTGCCATAGACCATAAATCAAAACTGTCCCTCATGGTCTGCATAACTTAGCGCCATATGCGAGAACATCATTAAGCAACAAATTATCAGGAAATCCTATTTTTATTATTCAAAAGCATCCTGCATCGAATAAATGAAAATAAAGCTTTTTAGTAGCTTTGTTACTTGTGAACTACACTGTCATATTAACATGCAAGGATATTTATCCTGGATTCTTCACTTTTGGCTGATGCTTCTCCTCCAGGTATCAGCTGTGATTCTCAGTCAAGTCCAACTTCAGAGACTTACTGCAAAATCTCGACTGATATTCCAGTGCAGTACTGATGGCATGTGACGCTGTTTGTGATGCTGTTGTTCAAATGCAGTGTTATACCGAGGCTCTGTCTGCTGTCTGATAGATATTTAAAAATTCACAAACTTTCTTCTGAACAAGAAAGCCCTCCCTGATATTCGGGGTGCTATATTGCCAAATGTTTCCAGGAATGGATAATCTGGTCACTATTAGTTGCATGTCCTTGCTGTGTGCAACCTGGCTGCTACATTGACTACATTTTAAAAGCATCGGCTATGAGAAGCACAATAGAACGGCTTCATTTTCCCTTCTTTTCTTTCCAGTTGTTCTATGATTCATGTCTGTAATTCTGCGCCACAAAGCTACAAACAAAAGACCACTTTATATTAGGGAGCCCAACAAAAAAGTATAATAATCAGGTGGGAATCTTCCAAAGGATCTGTTTGAGCAAAGAAGTGTGTTTAAAGTGCAAAGGTTAAGGAGTGCATTAAAGGGAGTGTTATAGTGAGCTAGGGCATGTTACAGAAGAGAGTTATATTAAGGAATATGGGAAGCACCTGAGGATATACAAGTTAGTGCTTGGCAAAAATGAATCTCAAATACAAACAAGTAAACAAACTTTAAAGATGCAGAGTATAACTCAGGTCTGCGGTTTATCTATAAATGTCTGTCACACATCACGGTAGAACTCTCAACTAAAATCCTAAACTAGGCAACATCATATAATTTCTTAGATTAAAGGCCAACCATCACACTTATTTCTACATTTCATTTTGAATCTGTGATTCAGTTTTCAGTTTTCTAGTGACAGGAATGCTCAAGTTTAAAGTGCAAAACATGGTTGTTTTAACATATGACCTTGCAAAATGTAGGCCATTCAGCCCTTTAAGTTTGGTGTGATACTCAATAAAATCATGGCTGATCTGTTTGTGACTCAAGTTGCACCTTCGCATCCACGCCAAGAACCTGGGAATTCCCTGCCTAACAAGAATCTATCTACTGTTGCATTAAAAATACATAATGACCTCCAACTCCACCGCCTTCTGAAGCAGATTGTGCTATAGGGCACTATCTTCAAAGGGTTAAAATCCTCCCCTCATCTTGGTACTAAAACAGCAATCCCTAATTTTAAAACAAGGATGCCCTTTTTAACAAGATAACGCTCTAGACAATGCCGAAGAAAAATATTAAAAATTAAAACCTTATGACATCCAACTTGATTTATCTACACCATATTTGGAGATTGCTGCTTTAGAAAGCATCTGGGAGACTGGGTCTCACCCTAAAGCTTTTCAGCTTTCAAGGTGGTGCAGGGGAAGAAATGTTCAATTAAATGGCTCTGACAGATTCCAATCCCAATTGATTTCATTCAGTTCCTCTATCTGAAGTCCAGGTCTCCAACTGATTAATTGATTAATAATTATCATCTCCCAGCCTAGAAAATACAAATGGCTGACAAAACTGGACATGGGTTGAAGCACTGGACTACTTACTTAAAATACTAAACGTCAGCATAGATTATTAAATAAACTCAGACATGGGTTCATAAACTGGATGTCCTCTTTCAGTGTCATATAACGTTGTGACTTATCTCAGGAAAGACTGCAGCAAGGGCCAAAGGTATATTGGAGATTATTACTGAAGGTCGTGGTTACACAAGAGAATGTTTTAGTCAGAAAGGTGGTTTTTGAAGAGAGTTAAGAAAGATATTGGCTCAGCTAATACACAGTAGTCAGTGAAGAACAATGCCTAAATACATTTCAGATCTACTACCTAATCTGATTGGAGTTAGCAGGTATTGGGTGTGCATTGATGAAGCTTACAATTGGCCTCAGCACCCTTATGTCAGGGACGGTGAAATCATGAAAGTCTCTTAATTTTGATCGCTGTTCTAGGTTTGGCTTGGACATTCCCTTGCCTCATACAGTTCAACAAGGTTGAGTCTTACATTTTGTTTTGTAAGTTGCATCAAGGTTTTTGAAGGGATTCTCGCAATGACACCTAACGACTTTTCTCACTGCATCTCACCAAACTCACTTCATTAACTGCCCTGCCTCTACAGCATGCCTCTTGACTGATTCTAGTCCCATTTTACCATGGACCGATCCTGGAACAACTCACACTGCTGGGATATTCCAGTGTTAACCAGCATCCTAAACACCTTTGGCGTCTTTAAAAGTCCATTATGCACCCAGACAAGCCACATCAGTCTGGAGCTGCCCTGCACGGCTCCTGCCTTGAACATGGCAAACAAGGGCACTGCATGCCCTGCTTTATGGGCAGGGACCTGGAGGTCCTGCTGAACATTGGTGGTGCACAGGAAAGATGTCCTTTTTCCCAGGACCAGGAGCGAAGGACTGGATAGTAGACTTTGCCAGCCTCGTCCGAACTTCCCACGCAGGTTACAGCAGTCTTAGCCATCTGCAGGAATGCACAGCACTAAAGGAGTTCAATGTCGTTTTCCACTCATCAGTGTAAATGTCATCATCCTCCCCCTGATACCTCACACACATTCTATCCATGCTATGGTACCCTGCTCCCACCAAGGCTCATGCTCCACCAATCCAACTTGTAACTGCAACATCCCTGCTCACTTGCTGTCTACCACCCTCAATACTGCAAGCCTTATGCGCTGCCTGTTCATTCAGTCAGGACACCTCCCAAGCTGCATTAAGAGTAACAGCTGTGACAACCTCCATCACCTACAATACATGTCATTCCAGGAATAGGGCAGGAAGAGTCAAGATGGGTTGTGAGCAACCTGACCTTTGGCTCCTCATCCCTTACATGGACGGTACTTTGACTCTGACCATTCTGAAAAGCTGGTTGACAATGTCCAAACCATTCACTGCTGGTTTTTCCAGCTGCGTCTGCACATGAACCTCAGAGGCCAATGCAACAACTGGAGACATTAAAGGGAATGTTGAAACTAGACTATATTCCATCACTTCTCCCTAATCCTCCATAACTCACAGGCTCAGAGTATTGTGTGCAATTTTAAGCTTCACACTTTCGGAAGGATATCAAGGTTGTAGTCAAGATCCAACACAGATTCACTTGAATATGATTCAGAAATACAATGATGAGAAAAACTTGTAAATTAGATCCTTTTTCATTATATCATTGCATATTACAGAATGTTATAACACATTTATTAAATGGTTATGAAAGTATGTGGCACATGTTGTTGGAAGCAGTGTTCATGAGTGATTAGGAACAAAGGGACAGGAAACATTCCATAGATTGTTGGGAAGTTGCAGAATTTACTTATTGGTAAGTGGTTCAGGTAGAAACTGTCAATGTCCGAAGCTAGACTAAAGTGAATCAAGATATATGAATTGAAGGGACATAAGAATTTGGCAGATAAATATAAAACTGTTTAAACATGGTACAGCCATATAACCTGTTTCTGAGGTGTAAGCTCTTCACATTTCTATGTAAATTTCCTTGACATTAGAATTCTGACAGGGTCAGACACACAATTTCATAGGATTACATACAATTTACAATAGAAACGGGTCTGTTGAGAAACTGATCAACATCTGTGTGAATGTTCCACATGAGCCTCATTCCATCTCACTTCACTGAACCCTGTCAGGATAAACCCATAACCCCTAATATCTTCAGTGGAGATCAAACCCACAACCTTTGCATTGCTAGTATCACAGTCTAAAATACTGAGGTATATAGACTTTCATACTGAAATCATTGGCTTGCTACAACAAAGAAGGTGGTCCGAGCTAGTGAGGGCAGGAATCGGAGGATAGAGCAGAAGAATGCATGGCTGAGGAGCTGGTCTATGGGAGAAGGATTCACATTTTTGGATCATTGGAATCTCTTTTGGGGTAGAAGTGACTGGTTCAAGAAGGACGGATTGCACTGAAATCGGAAGGGGATTAATATACTAACAGGGAAATTTGCTAGAGCTACTCGGGAGGATTTAAACTAGTAAGGTGGGGGGGGGTGTGGGGCGGGGGGGGGCAGGGAGATAGTGAGGAAAGAGATCGATCTGAGACTGGTACAGTTGAAAACAGAAGCGAGTCAAACAGTCAGGACAGGCAGAGACAAGATAGGACTAATAAATTAAACTGCATTTCTTTCAATGCAAGGGGCCTAACAGGGAAGGCAGATGAACTCAGGGCATGGTTAGGAACATGGAACTGGGATATCATAGCAATTACAGAAACATGGCTCAAGGATGGGCAGGACTGGCAGCTTAATGTTCCAGGATACAAATGTCACAGGAAGGATAGAAAGGGAGGCAAGACAGGAGAGGGAGTGGCATTTTTGATAAGAGATAACATTACAGCTGTGCTGAGGGACGATATTCTCAGAAATACATCCAGGGAAGTTATTTGGGTGAAAATGAGAAATAAGAAAGGGATGATAACCTTATTGGGATTGGATTATAGACCCCCTCATAGTCAGAGGGAAATTGAGAAACAAACTTGCAATGAGATCTCAGCTATCTGTAAGAATAATAGGGTGGTTATGGTAGGGGATTTTAACTTTCCAAACATTGACTGGACTGCCATAGTGTTAAGGGTTTAGCTGGAAAGAAATTTGTTAAGTGTGGACAAGACAATTTTCTGATTCAGTATGTGGATGTACCTACCAGAGAAGGTGCAAGACTTGACCTACTCTTGGGAAATAAGGCAGGGCAGGTGACTGAGGTGTCAGTGGGGGAGCACTTTGGGGCCAGCGACCATAAATCTATTAGATTTAAAATAATGACGGAAAAGGATAGAACAGATCTAAAATTGGAGTTCTAAATTGGAGAAAGACCAGTTTTGATGGTATTAGGCAAGAACTTTCGAAAGTTGATTGGGGGGCAGAGGTTCGCAGGTAAAGGGACGGCTAGAAAATGGGAAGCCTTCAGAAATGAGATAACGAGAATCCAGAGAAAGAATATTCCTGTTAGGGTGAAATGGAAGGCTGGTAGGTATAGGGAATGCTGGATGACTAAAGAAATTGAGTGTTTGGCTAAGAAAAAGAAGGTCGCATATGTCAGGTATAGACAGGATAGATCGAGTGAATCCTTAGAACTGCTGCCTCACAGCGCCAGAGACCCGGGTTCAATTCCGCCTCAGGCGACTGACTGTGTGGAGTTTGCACATTCCCCCCGTGTCTGCGTGGGTTTCCTCCGGGTGCTCCGGTTTCCTCCCACAGTCCAAAGATGTGCAGGTCAGGTGAATTGGCCATACTAAATTGCCCGTAGTGTTAGGTAAGGGGTAAATGTAGGGGTATGGGTGGGTTGCGCTTCGGCGGGTCGGTGTAGACTTGTTGGGCCGAAGGGCCTGTTTCCACACTGTAATGTAATCTAATGTAATGTAATGTAATCTAATCTAATCTATAAAGGAAGTAGGGGTATACTTAAGAGGGAAATCAGGAAGGCAAAAAGGGGACATAAGATAGCTTTGGCAAATAGAATTAAGGAGAATCCAAACAGTTTTTACAAATACATTAAGGACAAAAGGGTAACTAGGGAGAGAATAGGGCCCCTCAAAGATCAGCAATGCGGCCTTTGTGTAGAGCCGCAGAAAATGGGGGAGATACTAAATGAGTATTTTGCATCAGTATTTACTGTGGAAAAAGATATGGAAGATATAGACTGTAGGGAAATAGATGGTGACATCTTGCAAAATGTCCATTTTACAGAGGAGGAAGTGCTGGATGTCTTGAAACGCATAAAGGTTAATAAATCCCCAGGTCCTTATCAGGTGTACCCTAGAACTCTGTGGGAAGCTAGAGAAGCGATTGCTGGGCCTCTTGCTGAGATATTTGTAACATCGATAGTCACAGGTGAGGTACCGGAAGACTGGAGGTTGTCTAACATGGTGCCACTGTTTAAGAAGGGTAGTAAAGACAAGCCAGGGAACTATAGACCAGTGAGCCTGATGTTGGTGGTGGGCAAGTTGTTGGAGAGAATCCTGAGGGATAGGACGTACATGCATTTGGAAAGGCAAGGACTGATTAGGGATAGTCAACATGGCTTTGTGCATGGGAAATCATGTCTCACAAACTTGACTGAGTTTTTTGAGGAAGTAACAAAGAGGCTTGATGAGGGCAGAGTGGTAGATGTGATCTATATGGACTTCAGTAAGGCGTTCGACAAGATTCCCCATAGGAGACTGATTAGCAAGGTTAGATCTCACGGAATACAGCGAGAACTAGCCATTTGGATGCAGAACTGGCTCAAAGGTAGAAGACAGAGGGTGGTGGTGGTGGGTTGTTTTTCAGACTGGTGGCCTGTGACCAGTAGAGTGCCACAGGATTGGTGCTGGGTCCTCTACTTTTTGTCATTTACATAAATGATTTGGATGCGGGCATAAGATGTGCAGTTAGTAAGTTTGCAGATGACACCAAAATTGGAGGTATAGTGGACAGCGAAGAGGGTTACCTCAGATTACTACAGGATCTTGACCAGATGGGCCAATGGGCTGAGAAGTGGCAGATGGAGTTTAATTCAGATAAATGCGGGGTGCTGCATTTTGGGAAAGAAAATCTTAGCAGGACTTATACATTTAATGATAAGGTCCCAGAGAGTGTTGCTGAACAAAGAGACCTTGGAGTGCAGGTTCATAGCTCCTTGAAAGTGGAGTCGCAGATAGATAGGATAGTAAAGAAGGCGTTTGGTACGCTTTCCTTTATAGGTCAGTGATTGAGTACAAGAGTTGGGAGGTCATGTTGCAGCTGTACAAGACACTGGTTAGACCACTGTTGGAATATTGCGTGCAATTCTGTTCTCCTTCCTATCGGAAAGATGTTGTGAAACTTGAAAGGGTTCAGAAAAGATTTACAAGGATGTTGCCAGGGTTGGAGGATTTGAGCTATAGGGAGAGGCTGAACAGGCTGGGGCTGTTTTCCCTGGAGCGTCGGAGGCTGAGGGATGACCTTATAGAGGTTTACAAAATTATGAGGGTATGGATAGGGTAAATATACAATGTCTTTTCCCTGGGGTGGGGGAGTCCAGAACTAGAGGGCATAGGTTTAGGGAAAGAGGGGAAAGATATACAAGAGACCTACGGGTCAACTTTTTCACACAGAGGGTGGTACTTGTATGGAATGAGCTGCCAGATGAAGTGGTGGAGGCTGGTACAATTGCAACATTTAAAAGGCATTTGGATGGGTATGTGAATAGGAAGGGTTTGGAGGGATATGGGCCGGGTGCTGGCAGGTGGGACTAGATTAGGTTGGGATATCTGGTCAACATGGACGGGTTGGACCGAAGGGTCTTTTTCTGTGCCGTACATCTCAATGACTCTATGACTCTAAGTGGCTCCACTTCACTATTGTGACAATAAAGTAGCATAGATTTGTGGCCCCTAAATGGTGGTACACCCTGGGAAGAATCTAATCATATCCATGAGAAGTGGGCTTTGGAGGAAACTATGGCAGGGTTGTGTGAGAAGTATGGCAAGGCCTACTTTGGCATTGGCAGCCTCAATTGCCCACCTATTTCCCTTTTGGTGAGTGAAATTATAAGCTTCTCATTAGACAGTGTGAGCTGTAGTTAAAGGGGATTATTGCTTGTTAAATGCCTTGTTCACAGACAAATTTGGCTCATTAATATCCAGTTGTGTTTCTTTCTGAATATGCCAAAAAAGCTAAATCTCAACTGATCGCTTCATGGGAATCCATGTTGAATACGGGGCCCCAATATTTCAAAGCATGCTTTATTGCCACTGGGCCACATATACCCTACTCCCACAAGCACTAGCATCCAACATGTGCCCGTAGTAAGAAATTTCCTCTCCAAACACATTTATTGAATCCTCCATCTCTTTTGCAAGTTCCTTTCCAGCCCTGGGGAAATCTCCCAAACTCTGACACTGGCTGGCATCAGTGCCCTCCATATGGACTCTAATTCTTTGTCAGCTTTCAGCGTTCAATAAAAAAACCCACCAGTTCCCATTCTTCAACAAACAGCTCAAGGGCAAAAATATGGTGTAAATTGGCCCTTTCTTGATTTTTATCTTCCTCCACAAACATCGTGCCCCAGAAACTCTTGTCTCAGGAACCCCAATGTCAAGCCTTACATTTAAAAATGTATCAAATGAATGGGATGTTTGAGGCTGGACCAGTGTCTGTGGAGCTATAACCCACCACGGAGGCAATGCAATCAAAAGAGGAAAGAAGTGAAAACTGAAGTTGTAAAATCAGAAAACCAAACTTAAAAAGAGGAAGCTTTAAAGAGGAGCAAGCAACAGGAGGTTTCAGAGACAGAGTAATCAACATCACCTAAAGAAGCAAACAAGGTGAGGGCCTTACAGCGAGCAGACAGAGACAGAGCCCTTACTCACTGGAGCTGATTGGAATCTTTCTTACTTTACAGCCAAGAGTTTGGTCAGTCTCAAATAGGTTAAAAATCACACAACACCAGGTTATAGTCCAACAGGTTTATTTGGAAGTACTAGCTTTCGGAGCACTGCACCTTCATCAGGGACAACCACCTGATAAAGGAGCAGCGCTCCTAAAGCTAATGCTTCCAAATAAACCTGTTGGACTATAACCTGGCGTTGTGTGATTTTTAACTTTGTACAGCCCAATTCAACACCGGCAGGTCCAAATGTCAAGTAAGTGGTTAAGTTGTTTTCTAATCGTAAATGTTAATGTAATGCTAATATAATTAAACACGCCAATTTGTATGAGAGCAGAGGCTGCATGCTGGACATGTAAACTTACCATGACATCATGGTTGAGAAAGCCAATCTAGCTGGTAGGAAGCAACAAAGCATGTAGGTGACAGCATCACGGCAATGACTGAAAAAGTTCCCTCCAACAAAGAGCCAGAGTTCAGATTGCCCAGGGTTTGGGACATTTATAGAATTAGAATTACTACAGTGTGGTAACAGGCCATTCAGCCCAACGAGTCCACATCAATCTTCCAAAGAGCATCCCACCCAGACCCATCCTCCTACCCCATCCTTGTAACCCTGCATTTCCCATGGCTAACGCAAATAACCTTCACATCCCAAGACATGAATGGGCAATTTAGCATGGCCAATTCACCTAACTTGCACATTTGTGGGAAGTGGGAGGAAACTGGAGCATCCAACAGAAACCCACGATGACACAGGGAGAACGTGCAAACTCCACATAGATAGTCACCAAAGGTTGGAATCGAAGTTGGGTCCCTGGCACTGTGAGGCAGCAGTGCCAACCACTAAGCCACCATGCCACTCCTATTGATCAGGGCTGGAGAGGAACTTTCAGTGGGAGGGAGTGGATTCAATAGTAGAACCAAGAAAGAGATACTGCTTATGGAGAATGAAAAGTTAGGCTATAAATTAAGAAATGGAACCTCAAAGTTTATCATCTGTGAATTACTACCTGAGCTGTGTTCAAATTGGTACAGGGTATATAAAGTTAGAAAAATGAATATGTGGTTGAAACACTGGGAGATATGGATCACTTGGACCACATTTAAAACAAGCAAGGGCTGTGGTGTTGGGATAATCTGCACCTGAACTTTGCTGGGCCAGTATTCTAGTGAACTGCATGCTAAGGAAGCAGAGATGATTTTGTATTAAATATTGAGAGAAAAGAACTAAATGTGGAAAGATGTGGTATCTGAAAGAGTAGGAACAAGTTAAGAGAAGAAATTGAATGATATGGGAAATGTGGGTCAGAGAATGGTAGGAAAGGGGAGGGAAGAAAAACTTAATAATGCACCAACAACCAAGACCAGATGGTACAGAGACAACAATGTGACTAAATTAAAAGCTTCTATATCTGAATGCACGTAAAATTCATAACAAAGCAAACAAATCTACACCACATGCTGAAGTAAACAAATGTGATCTTGAGCTTATACAGAGACATCGCTGCAAAGTGACAAAGAGTGGGCTCTGAATGTTAGAGGATATGTGACATTCGAGAAAAATTGGAGGCTCGGTGAAGGTGGGGGAGTAGCACTCCTAACCAAGGAGAGCATGTGTGCAATGATTAGAGACAAACTTGGTTCAGGAGATCAGGAATTGAATTTGGGGAATAGTAGGGAAAAACAGTCACTAATGGAAGTAGTCTGGAATCCTTCCAACAGGAACCACAATGTGGGACAAAGTATTCAAGAATAAATATTAGGTGCTTAAAATAAATGTGTCAATAATCATCATTTATAATTAAACCAGAAAAATCAGATTAGCAGTAGCAAACTGGATGGGCGTTCATTAATACTTCTGGGGTAGCTCTCTAGAGTAGCACATTCCTGATCACAGAGAGAGCAGGTTATAATAGAATATTATGATGTTATGTGGAAGGATTAATTACCAAATTCAGAATTAAGGTAATCCTTGGAAGCAGCAACCACAACGTGAATGAATTTTAAAAGCAGTTTGAAACAGAGAAGATTTAATCTAAGACTAGTATTTTAAACCTAAATAAGGGTAACTATATAAGGATGAAAACTGAGCTAGCTGAAGTGAATTGGTATAATAGGCTGGGGGATTGATCGATGAAGACAGATTGCAGATACTTAGGAAGATATTTCAGAATACTCAGAAAAAGTATATTTCAACTATAAAGAAAATTTCTAAAGGAAGGACTCACTATCTATGGTTCAGTGAAGAAATTAGGGAAAGCATCAAAGTTAAGATAAAAGCATAAACTTAACAAAGATGAGTGACAGGTCTGATGATGGGTCAGGATGTGAAGAATAGTAGTGAATGACTTAAAAGTTAATCAGTAGGAAGAAATTAGTGCATGAAACTAGCTCAAAAAGTAAAGATGGATAGAGTTTCCACAACTATTTGAAAAGAAAAAGTGTAGAAAGAGAGAATAGACAGTAACTAATAACAAATGGCAGATGAAGTGAGCAAAAATGTTGCTTCCACATTCACCACAGAGGATACAAAAATAAGTCCAATAATAGCTGTAAATCAGGAGGTAGAAGGGAGAGAGAAACATAATGGAATTACAATCCTGAGGAAAGTGGCATCAGCACCCATAATCACTGGGGCACATACAATCCTTTATCAGTCAACTTGTTGTGAAAAAATCCAAGGGATGCATGAATAATGAAGAAAACCAGTTCATCCCTTCTTTCCAGGAGCTTGACTATTTTGGTCATTAAGTCTTTAATCATAATACCTTGAGATCTGGTTGTAACAATACTTAATGCATTTAATGTAACTGCATGGCAGATTCCACGAACCAAACAGAAGACAGCAGCATTGCTGAAGAGGAAAATCATGACTGTATCAATTTTGCATGTTACATGCTTCCAGTATTTCCAATTGTATGGACCTTATAATACCTAGTACTATTTAGCCCCACGCCAGATTGACACTTCTCTGTTTCCACTGGCTATCCCATTGTGCCTGAATGAGGTATGCAGTGAAAAAGCATTTCCTTCTAACTTATAGGTGACTGTTCGGCTTTTGTTTCACATTTATTTGGAACTTGCTTGAAAAAAAATGTCTGCAACTCCCCTCCTTACTCTCTACGCAACAAACACAGGTTTTTTTAATCTCACTCTGAGAGGGATTAACTTTCTGGCCATGCAAGATAGCGTGGTGAGGCACAGTTAACTCAGTCCCCATCGGAAATTAAATTCAATTTCCATCAAGAAAGCGGGAGAATTGCGGGTGCTGTAGATCAGAAAGATCATTGTTATCATTGTTGAAGTTGTTGGAAAAGCTCAGCAGGTCTGGCAGCATCTGTGAAGAGAAATCAAGGTTAATGTTTCAGATCTAGTCACCCTTCCTCAGAACTGTATTTGACCTCAGCATTGTATTTAACCACAAGTTCTGAATAATTTTCTCTGAATCACAAGCCCTTGTACACAACACTGTCAATGATCAAAAGTTTATTCCTGGAATTACTGCAATGTGAAACTAGGGTCTAAACCATGTGATTAATAGTTTCATTTGAAACTGACTGGTGGAGG
The DNA here is from genome assembly GCF_037043375.1 of Chiloscyllium plagiosum. Classification (NCBI taxonomy): domain Eukaryota; kingdom Metazoa; phylum Chordata; class Chondrichthyes; order Orectolobiformes; family Hemiscylliidae; genus Chiloscyllium; species Chiloscyllium plagiosum. The sequence continues at coordinate 17,749,852 of NW_028270153.1, read as the reverse complement.
GTGTGAGGTTATATGATGAGAGTGATTCAAAATGCTAATTTCTACGACAGATATGCAATTCATGTCATAAATAAAAGCATGGTGTCCTCGCTGTGTTTGAAGTTTCTTTTGTTTTCAGGTAAGCTGGTAAGGTGTATTGGGTGAGCTATGATACAGGCCAAACCTATGAGCAACGATATAGTCCAGTGATAAGAAAGCATTGAGCAAGGAAAGGCCATTCACTTAACCTACTCCCATCCCTTCCACTGAACACTGAATTCACAATATTGTGGATCTTTTTTGTTCTTTGAGGAAATGCGGGCATCATTGACCAGGCCAGCATTTCTTACCCATCTGTAATTGCCTTTGAACTAAGTGACTTGCTAGGACTATTTCAGAGGGCTATTACTGCCCGTCTAGAATCACAATCAGGCCAGACCATGAAAGTAAGGATGACGGAGTTCCTTCCATAAAGGACTTTTAATGAACCAGTTAGGTTTATTCAATAATAGCTTCATGGTCATCCTCACTGAGACATGTTCTTAATTCCAAAATCTATTAATTGAATTTAAATTCCACCAGTTGCCATGGTGAAATTTGGGCCCGTGTTCCTCGAGTTTTAGCATTAGCCTCTGGTAAATTGTCACTGAACTCAAAGTGTCTTTATGTGCTAATTTGAAAAATATTCTAAAATGCCGTTTTGATCTTATTTCCAACATAATTCATCAGTAATTCATAGCATGCACTGGCATTGCCTTAGCTCAGTGGTAGCCTCTTAGAATCTAAGTCAGAGGTTTGTGGGTTCAAGTCCTAAGAGACTGAACACTCAAACTTGGCTTACACTTTAGTATAATTCCAAAAGTGAGCTCATAAAATAGTGATAGCATCCTTACCTCTGAGCCAGGAGGCCCAGGTTCAAGTCCCATCTGCAGCAGAAGTGTGTAGTAACATTTCTGAATAGTTTGGTTTGAAAATATGTATTATGATTCCAAGCCAAAAGTTGAACATATGTGGCTGAATTAGTTGCTCCTAATACTCATTAATTGCTCACATACTTAATGGCCATAGAAGCAGGAAGTTTTCAAACAGGCAAGATGAGGGGATTTCTATTACATAGTGGGATGTCATAATCTGCAATGCACTACTCCAAAGAATATTGGAAATAGTTTCAATGATAACTTTCAAACTGAATTTGGTTAAGGTCTTAAAGGAGGATATTTGCAAGACTATGAAGGAATGTGAGGGGTGTGGGGTTAATCAAATAGCTCTTTTAAAGACTGACCGTTATCAGGATAGGTTGAATGGTCTACTTCTGCATCAGCATTCTATGATGCTATAAGCATGGTACTTTTAATCTTTGATTTTTTTAAAAATGTTATTGTCGCACGTATTATGTAATGAAAAATACATAAATTACACTGAAACGTTTCCATTGTCGCCATGATCCAGCACCATTTTGAATAGTTTAAGAATAATAGTAAAACATAAAAAGATGAAGCTTAAAGAGATCCCACAATGCGTCCAACACCACTTCGTTGCCACCAGAGCCAGGCCCAACCAATCTTGAAGTCACCACTCCTCAGGCACCTTCATTTTCCACTGGGCCTAGCTTACCGATATTGCTTCTGCCGAGGTGGCAGCCAATGCTGGGTCCCGTGCTCACCCCTCCACCAGCCGCCTCCTTAAAACCACTGCCAAGGTCCCACTCCAGGCTCACCAGCCGCCACTACACTCCAGGCCCCGACAAAGTTGCCTTCCTCCCGCCTTCTTCCTTCCTTGTCAGTGCCGTCACTGCGATGCTGTCACAACCAAGCTCTCCCGGGGGAGGGGTAAGAAGAAGCAAAAACTTTAAAGTAAGACCAGGAAGGAAGATGAAAAAAAGAAAAGTGGACAAAGTGGACAAGATCCAGGGTCAGGAGCACAGATGCAGCCTATGCCACTGCCGACATCTTAAAATTAAAAATTTCTTAACAGATGTGTGCATAATCCCAGCCAGTGATGAGAATGGTGATAAGGCAATAAACGCTCATGTGCTGTTGTGCACCTCGAAGCACGACTTCAAAGATAATGTACCTGGAGCATTTGCACTGTTCCTTCCCTTATCAGAGAACAATAATGGATATGGATGATGGAGCCCGAGCCGTGCAGGACTCCAACACGAAAATAAAATATACAAATTTAAAAAGTTAACCTGAAGTGTAAGGCAGGCTAGAGTTTGTGTATTTGCACATGAAATATACGAGGTTAGAGACAAAAAAGCTGCAGATGCTGAAATCCAAAGTAGACAGGCAGGAGGCTGGAAGAACACAGCATGCCAGGCAGCATTAAGAGGTGAAGAATTCGACGTTTCAGATGTAACCTTTCTTCAGGACTGGGGGTGGATGTAGGGGAAGCTGCAAAGTGGGTGGCAGGGCCAGGGTGGTGAAGTGGAGAAAGGTGAAGACAGGGTAAGACCTGGTTGTTCAATGGGAGGAATAAATCCGGCTGGTAGCAGGGAGGGGTAGAAGGGACAGGGAAGGGCTGGGAAGGGAGTCAGGGGAAGGAAGGTTATTTGAAATTGGAGAACTCAATGTTGAGTCCTCCGGACTGTAGGCTGCCCAGGTGGAAAATGAGATGTTGTTCCTCCAATTTGTGATTTGGTTCATTGTGGCAATGGAGGAGGCCAAGGATGGTCATGTCAAAAAGGGAGTGGGAAGGGCAATTAAAATGGGCAGCGACTGGGAGGTCCGATCGGCCCCTGCAGACCCAGCTGAGATGCTCAGTGAGCCGTTCCCTAAGTTTACGTTTTGTCTCCCCGATGTAGAGAAGACCACATCGGAAGTACCTGATGCAGTAAACTATGTTGGAAGAGAGGCAGGTAAACCTCTGTCTCACCTGGAAGGACTCTTTGGGGCCCTGGATGGAGGTGAGGGGAGTGGTGTACTGGCAGAAATTTGCATCTTTTCCAATTGCAGGGGAAGGTACCTGGGGGTTCCGGGGTGGTGGGGGGGGGGGGGGGGGTTGTTGGGGACAGTGGCACAAACCAAGGACTGTCAAAGGGAACGGTCCTTGCAGAAGGCAGAGAGGGATATGGAGGGGAAGATGTTCTTAGTGGTGGGGTCCACTTGGAGTTGGTGGAAATATTTAAGGATGATGCTTTGGGGAATGGAGATGGTGTGGTGTAGGGCTGTCTGGATGAGGAAAAGCCCATTGTTCAAACTAGGTGAACATCTGGGATTCTTGGGAGTGCAATGTTTCCTCATCAGTGCAGATGTGGCAGAGGCGGAGGAATTGGGAGAATGAGATGGAATTCTTGCAGGATACTGGGAGGGAGGAGGTGTAGTCCAGGTATTCTAAAAGATGCAAAACCTGCTGGTACACCACTAACATCACCTCCATTCAGGGGCCCAAACAGTCTTTCTAGTGATGAGTAAGAGGTTCACCTGCCTCTATACTAACCTAGTTTACTGCATTAGGTGCTCCCAATGTGGTTTTCTCGACATCGGGAGACAAAACATAAACTTAGGGAATGGTTCGCCAAGCGTCTCAGCCAGGCCTTCAGTGGCTGACAGAATCTCCCAGTCACTGCCCATTTTAAGTCCCTTTCTGACATCCTTTTGCCACCTCCATTGCCACAACGAACCAAACCACAAATTGGAGGAACAACACCTCATCTTCCGCCTTGGCAGCCTACAACCCGGAGGACTCAACATTGAGTTCTCCAATTTCAAATAACCTCCCTTCCCATCCCCTGAATCCCTTTCTAGCCCCTCCCCGTTCCTTCCACTCCTCCCAACCACCTACCGGATTCATTCCTGCCATTGACCAACCAGGTGTTATCCTCTGCCTGTCTTCACCTATTCCCACTTCACCACCCTGCCCCCAACTCCTCCTTTATCTGCAGCTCCCCCTACGTGCACCCCTAGTCTGAGGAAGAGTTACACCCAAAACATCGACTTCTCCACCTCCTGATTCTGCCCGGTTTGCTACGTTCTTCCAGCCTCCTGCATGTCTACAATGAAATATACAAAGCAGGTGATTGAGGATGGCTAGTAATATGACTTTGTTAAAATGAGATATCACATCTGCCAAGTGCCACTATATTTTTCATACTTCCCTTTGAATATAGATTATCAAGGCTTGTACTCAAAGCAGTCTTAGGTCTGCTTTCACTGGGAAATGTACTCTGATTCAAGTCTCTTAGGAAAGAGCTCTCAAAGTCCCAATGGATTTATTAGCATAGTACAAGAAAAGAACATTACTGTGTTCTGAAATCGGCTGGGTTTCTTTTCCACATGAGGAGACCATGTGTGACCTGGGAAGAAATCTTGCAAGCGTTTCCTTCTTCCCCCACCATAACAGTCAGGGCTCTCTTCAATTTATATGCTTGTACTGCAATGCAAACATATTTGAGTGCAGCCGTGGAAGAGTGCAGAAACACAGCTGGTCCCCTTCCATCTGTCACTGAGATTCCACCCAGTTGTAAGACGAAAAGTATAATAAGGAATATTAAGACGAGTGATTGAAGAGAATTGCTGGAACTGACAGGTTAGGAAGCTTCATGCATATTGATGAACTAAAAAAAAATCCATAATTCAGTTAATCTTTTAACTTGTCATTAAAGAAGCAACGCTTGAATTATTGGGGATTTTAACCTCATTTGTATTTCTGTAATTTAACACGACACAGTTAAGAAATCAGATAAAACACAAATATCACGGTCATAGTGATCTTATCACTTCCCCTTTCTTTTTGCTTTCTTTTCGCAGGATTATCTGGTTGCTGCATTACATTCCCATCCTTAGTTCAACATAACTAAAAGGAACCAGGGAAAGTGGGATTCAATTATTTGGAAAAGCAAGTGCTGGGCTAGGTTTTGGAAGCTTCTGCTGGGTTGTGATCTGTGCTTGCAAATGAGATAGATCAGTCATATTTATTTGTAAAACCCAGTGAGGTCTTTGCGAACTATAACTTGAGTTTAAATCAGTTTTCTGCCAATGATGCATGTAATTTACGGTATCATAAATAAAGTGTCATTCAACAGATGGTATTTAGTTCCATTGAATAAGGTTGTTCTGTCTGTAGTTTTTACGACTACACCTGTGGTGTATGGAGGACAAACAGTAGGACACAGTGTGATATATAAATTCTTGCACGATCGAGGAAGACCTGGCGTCGTGCAAAGGATGAAACTACAAGTAACTTAGGATGGTTAAACATAGAAATAAGATAAACATAGTCCCTCTTTATCTCAAAGCAGTGGTTTCCCACTCTGTACTTTTCTGATTGGAAAACTTTCCACTTGTGTAAAAGACTAAAACAAGGCAACCATCTGTAAGGAATTCAGAAAGAGGACCCTTTTTACTGAGAATGGTTAGAACAAGGAACTCACTATTTTGGAAGTAGTTGTGATGAATAGCATGGATGCCTTCAAGGGGAAGCCATATAGATAAATGATGGAGATTGAAACAAAAAGATCTGTCCATGGGTTAGATGAGAAAAGGTGGGACAATATTAATGCAGAGCTTGATTATGAACCAGGTGCTTTGAATCCCTATGACGTACATTCTATATCACTGTATGAGAAGTGTCAGGGAAAATCTTCCTGTTCATCAGCACCTGGGCTAATGCTTCCCCTGGGAATAACGAATGTGGAAAATTGGCAAGAAAGAGAGCGCATCCATAAAAAAGCTGATCTCACTTTCTGATAATTTGACTTAGTGGGCAGAACATAAAGCTGGTTATATTTGGTGCATGCTTTGCATAGCAAAATGATTTTTCTTCATTTGTTGCACCTAGATCCTCACACAAGAAAATCTGTTCCTTCAAATGTTACTGCATGTGACAATAGTTATGATCTGGACAAGTGGTTAGTTATAAAAGGTGACACAGAATTAGTAACCAGACTTTTACAGCCTCCAAAACAATTTTGGACAAAATTGTGACACTAGGCAATAAGATATGTCACATATGGTAAGGGCAGAAAGCAGAAGCATTGGTCATTGGATGTCACTGTACACCAAGGCACTTGCCCAGCTTTGGAATAATATGTAGATAATATCAGAACCAAGAGGCTATAATTATAATTATCAGGAAAATTGGACTCTTGGACTGGGCCTGTTTTGTTTTGGAAGGAGAAGATTAAAGGGCGACTAATTAGAAGGCCCTAAAATTATGAAGGCATTTGATAGAGTGGGCACAGAAAAGTTGATTCCTTGTGTTGGAGGGACCGCAATTAGGGACCATAAATATTAGATGTCATTAATTTCTCCAATAAAGAATTTAAAAGTAGCATTCTTATCCAAAGATTGGTTGAAAAGTGAAATTTGCTACCCCAAGGTCGAGTTGAGATGAATTAGACAGATGACCTTAAAAGGGAAGCTATGCATATACATGAAGCAGAAAGAAATAGAAAAATATGCATTTAGAATTAGATTGTGTGCAAAGAAGCTTATTTGGTGCATAAACATTGAAACAAAGTAGACTGGCCAAGTTGTACCAAATTGTAAATTCTATGGAAAATTTCAGTTGAATTTCTTTCTGATGCCATGCAAAACTAGCATTAAGATAGGTGAGCTGTGCAAAGTAAATACAATGTCTGATCTTAAACTAATTGGTCCATGACCAATTCATGCAGGAGCAATACCGTCTGGAGTTGCATTATGAGGTCCACTTGTGGAAAACTGGATGTAAGAAATGTTTGCATGTGTTCTGTTTGATAGAAATTAAAGGTGATATGTTATTTTTTGCATAAACCTATTTAAAAGTTGCTAAACATTGTATGCAAACCATTAGACTTGCCAACAGATATGTCAACTTATTGGGGAATGCAGTTTGGCAATGGTCATTAGATCCTATGTGGTTGCCATGTCAACCTTCCACAGCACACAATGTTTTTAAGCCCATGGATGGTGGAGCAACATTTGCTGGAGATCAGATTGAGAAACTAGAGTCATACATGAAGTCACAGCTCTTCCAAAACTATATGGAATTCGATTTGAAATTCTCATATCCTTTCTCGCATTTCTCCAGTTGTAGCCCTAACATGGTGATCCAACAAATATTTTTATATAGGTTTAATTTTTAATAACTTTCCAGATTAAGCCACAAACTAAAGAAAGGAGGAATCAACATCCTTACTGAGGTACATGACATCACGTCCCAAAATTCCAACTTTTACCTCTCGATCCATATCCATAATTCAGAGAAAGGGCTGGGTATTTTCAGGACAAAGCATGCCACCTGATTATGCCATAGTGGGAATGGTACGAGTGTGTGCTATATACATAATTAATTGCAACAACTTGCCAAACCTTTCAAGCATATGACCTCTACTACCAAATGTAGCAGGTGCATGGAAACACCACCACATTGATTTTCCCCTCTGAGCTTCACACCATTCTAACTTGGAAATATATCCCCATTTCTGCTGTGTCAAAAGCATGGAGCTCCATATCAAATGGCAGGTTGGGTACAAAGATAGAATCATCATAGTCCCATTCCCTCATTAGAGAGGCATAACTGGTGGTAGTTTAACCTGATTGGATTGAATTGAATTGAATTTATTGTCACATGTACTGAGATACAGTGAAAAGCTTTGTTTTGCGAGTAATACAGGCAGATCACATAGTTAAGTAGCATAGATAACAAATAATAGGTAAACAATGGCAAACGCATACCTCAGGGGAGGAGAGAGGTGTCCTGGTGACCTCAGCTAGCATGAGAATTGAACCCATGTTATTAGCATCACTCGGCATTGCAGATCAGCCATTGCAGATCAGCCATCTAGTCAACTGAGTTAATCTACCATCCATGCTAGGTGCACTTACATCACATAGACTGGTTCTGTGGTCCACCATTGAAATAGCTCTATAGAGGCCAGTGTCCCATCACCGAGTCACCCTTCATTTACACATGGAAAGTCCATGACACTGATCCAGCTCCCTCAGTGCCAACTCTCAGTGTGAATAGGGTAACTGACTCTGATTTCATCCATCAGTCAGGGTTACCTGATTGGATCAGATTAACAGCCCCAATCAGGGAACTCATATTCAATCACTACATCCCTCTCCATCTGAGTGAGGACTTAGGCTGGCTCTTTCCTTGTAGCTCCTCCTACAGAATTTTAGCACCGGGCCAGGTTCCTCCTACTCGGTGTCTGATACAGGTGGTGTATAATGAACAGTAGCTCACCTCTGCTCCCGGAGTGTCTCTGAGGATATTCATCCTCCTCTTCTGGTGGCAAAGGTGTCGAGGCATTGACATCTACTGTGTCTGTCTCAGATTCCGAGGCATTTTCAACGCTTGACTGAGAGGGAGAACCGAAAATGTGTTGCTGGAAAAGCGCAGCAGGTCAGGCAGTTTCCAAGGAACAGGAGAATCGATGTTTCGGGCATAAGCCCTTCTTCAGGAAGGCTTATGCCCGAAACGTCGATTCTCCTAATCCTTGGATGCTGCCTGACCTGCTGCGCTTTTCCAGCAACACATTTTCAGCTCTGATCTCCAGCACCTGCAGCCCTCACTTTCTCCTGAGAAGGAGAACCCACAGCTTCCAGAACAGTCGGAAAGGCTGTCGAGGAGCCAGGCACATTTTGCTCCTGCACCATTTGCCAGTTTGCAGCTTTCATTTGGACCATGTATTTGGTCAGGACTGCATTACCTACAGGAACTTTGTACATCACAAGGCCTGACCTCACATTGATTAAGCCACTTGCCCATGCAAGGCCATTCCCATTGTTTTGGCACCAAACTTTGTCTTCTGAAGTAAACTGTCTCCTTCACGTAGCTGAGACTTGTGGCCAACATTGGTGTTCCTGATGCTGTTTCAACCTCACCCTACACACTCTCCCACACTCAGCTCCGGGAAGATCAGATTTACCCTGGTGTGGAGTCTTCTCCCCATTAGTAACTCTGCTGGAGCTATCCTTGTAGTTGCATGAGGGACTGTCCCATAATCAAATAGGAACCGGGACAGTTTGGTATCTAATGAAGCTGCAGGCTGTTTCTTTAAGCCAGCCTTCAAAGTTTGGACTGCTCATTCTGCCAAACCTTTGGATGATGAAGCTGTCCTTATATGATGAATACCATTCAACTTTAGGGAATACTCAAATTCCCTGCTGGTAAACAATGGTCTGTTATCTGTGACCAACACTCTGGGAGTCCCAGTACTGTAAAAGATATGTGTAATTTTTCTTTTGTCGTCCCTGTGTTTAATAACTGAACTCCATGCGCATCCAGACACTTTGAGTGGGTGTTCACAATGACTAAGAACATTGAGCCCATGAAAGGACTTGTATGATTGACATGTAACCGAGTCCAGGGTTTACCTGTCCATTCGTACAAATGTCGGGGAGCTGTTAGTCGTAATTTTTGTCCTTGTTGGCACTCTGTGCACTGACCCAGCAACACAGATATGTCTGCATCCAATCCTGGCCATCAGACATAACGTCTTGCCAGCGTCTTGGAAATCCCGGATGACTCTGGAGCAGTTCTGTCAATACCTGGTTCCGATCTTTGCTCGGGACAATCACTTTTATTCCCCATAATAAGATGCAGTCTTCAATGGTGATCTGGTGTCATCGGGTCAAGCAAGGTTTCAATTCTGGTGGTGATGGCCCTTTTGTTTCCCCCACTGCCACCGCTGTTTCAGAATTAGAGGAGGCTTGGGATCGTAATTTAAATTAACTAAATCCATCATCTCTTGAAAGGTTTTACTATCTGGGAAAGTTAGGCTTCTAATAACTGAAAAAGCTGCAGGTCCAGAAGCTGTCAGGAGAATTACTCATTGCTTTTCATCTGCACCAATGTCTTTTGTCTGGAAAAAGATATTCTTTCCACATACCAGGCCTACTCTTCAAGGTAAAAATGAACGAGTCAATCTTCCCAAATAATGGCATGATGCCAGAAATGCTTACCCCAACTCAAAGATGAATGTTGCCAGAACATTTCTTCAAGAGTGTGCTTCACTCTCATTGCCACTGCAATAACTCCATAGAGGCTGGTATCCCATCACCAAGTCAGCCTTTCATATACATGACACTGATCCAGCTCTCTCAGAGCCAGCTCTCAGCGTGAAGAGGATGTCTTTCATTCCTATTTTTATCTGATTGAACCAGATTAACAACTGCAATCAAGGAACTCATATTGTATGAGATCCACTGTACAAGAAGGACGGATTGCACCTAAATTGGAAGGGGACTATTATACTGGCAGGGAAATCTGCTAGAACTGCTCGGGAGGATTTAAACTAGTAAGGTGGGGGATGGGACCCAGAGAGATAGTGAGGAAAGAGACCAAACTGAGACTGGTACAGCTGAGAACATAAGTGAGTCAAACAGTCAGGGCAGGCAGGGACAAAGTAGGACTTATAAATTAAACTGCATTTATTTCAATGCAAGGGGTCTAACAGGGAAGGCAGATGAACTCAGGGCATGGTGAGGAACATGGGACTGGGATATCATAGCAATTACAGAAACATGGCTCAGGGATGGGCAAAACTGGCAGGTTAATGTTCCAGGATGCAAATGCTACAGGAAGGATAGAAAGGGAGGCAAGAGAGGAGGGGTAGTGGCATTTTTGATGAGGAATAGCATTACAGCTGTGCTGAGGGAAGATATTCCCAAAAATACACCCAAGGAAGTTATTGGGGGGAACTGAGAAATAAGAAAGGGATGATCACCTTATTGGGATTGTATTATAGACCCTCCAATAGTCAAAGGGAAATTGAGAAACAAACTTGTAAGGAGATCTCAGATATCTGTAAGAATAATAGGGTAGTTATGGTAGGGGATTTTAACTTTCCAAACATTGACTGAGACTGCCATAGTGTTAAAGGTTTAGATGGAGAGGAATTTGTTAAGTGTGTACAAGACAATTTTCTGATTCATTATGTGGATGTACCTTCGAGACAAGGTGCAAAACTTGACCTATTCTTAGGAAATAAGGCAGGGCAGGTGACTGAGGTGTCAGTGGGGGAGTACTTTAGGGCCAGCGACCATAATTCTATTCGTTTTAAAATAGTGATGGAAAAGGATAGACCAGATCTAAAAGTTGAAGTTCTAAATTGGAGAAAGGCCAATTTTGACGGTATTAGGCAAGAACTTTCAAAAGCTGATTGGAGGCAGATGTTCACAGGTAGTGGGGCAGCTGGAAAATGGGAAGCCTTCAGAAATGAGATAACGAAAATCCAGAGAAAGTATATTCCTGTCACGGTGAAAGGGAAGGCTGGTAGGTATAGGGAATGCTGGATGACTAAAGCCACTGAGAGTTTGGTTAAGAAAAAGAAGGAAGCATATGTCAGGTATAGATAGGATAGATCGAGTGAATCCTTAGAAGAGTAGAAAGGAAGGAGTATACTTAAGAGGGAAATCAGGAGGGCAAAACAGGGGCATGAGATAGCTTGGCAAATAGAATGAAGGAGAATCCAAATGGTTTTTACAAATACATTAAGGGCAAAAGGGTAACTAGGGAGAGAATAGGGCCCCTCAAAGATCAGCAAGGCGGCCTTTGTGTGGAGCCACAGAAAATGGGGGAGATACTAAATGAATATTTTGCATCAGTATTTACTGTGGAAAAGGATATGGAAGATATAGACTGTAGAGAAATAGATGTTGACATCTTGCAAAATGTCCAGATTACAGAGGAAAAAGTGCTGGATATCTTGAAATGGTTAAAGGTGGATAAATCCCCAGGACCTGATCAGGTGTACCCGAGAACTCTGTGGGAAGCTAGAGAAGTGATTGCTGGGCCTCTTGCTGAGATATTGTATCATCGATAGTCACAGGTGAGGTGTCGGAAGACTGGAGGTTGGCAAACGTGGTGCCACTGTTTAAGAAGGGCGGTAAAGACAAGCCAGGGAACTATAGACTGGTGAGCCTGACCTCGGTGGTGGGCAAGTTGTTGGAGGGAATCCTGAGGGACAGGATTTCCATATATTTGGAAAGGCAAGGACTGATTAGGGATAGTCAACATGGCTTTGTGCATGGGAAATCATGTCTCACAAACTTGATTGAGTTTTTTGAAGAAGTAACAAGCAAGATTGATGAGGGCAGAGCGGTAGATGTGATCTATATGGACTTCAGTAAGGCGTTCGACAAGGTTCCACATGAGAGACTGATTAGTGAGGTTAGATCTCACGGAATACAGGGAGAACTAGCCATTTGGATACAGAACTGGCTCAAAGGTAGAAGACAGAGGGTGGTGGTGGAGGGTTGTTTTTCAGACTGGAGGCCTGTGACCAGTGGAGTGCCACAAGGATTGGTGCTGGGCCCTCTACTTTTTGTCATTTACATAAATTATTTGGATGCGAACCTAAGAGGTACAGTTAGTAAGTTTGCAGATGACACCAAAATTGGAGGTGTAGTGGACAGCAAAGAGGGTTACCTCAGATTACAACAGGATCTGGACCAGATGGGCCAATGGGCTGAGAAGTGGCAGATGGAGTTTAATTCAGATAAATGTGAGGTGCTGCATTTTGGGAAAGCAAATCTTAGCAGGCCGTATATACTTAATGGTAAGGTCCTAAGGAGTGTTGCTGAACAAAGAGACATTGGAGTGCAGGTTCATAGCTCCTTGAAAGTGGAGTCGTAGGTAGATTGGATAATGAAGAAGGCGTTTGGTTTGCTTTCCTTTATTGGTCAGAGTATTGAGTACAGGAGTTGGGAGGTCATGTTGCGGCTCTACAAGACATTGGTTAGGCCACTGTTGGAATATTGCATGCAATTCCGGTCTCCTTCCTATCGGAAAGATGTTGTGAAACTTGAAAGGGTTCAGAAAAGATTTACAAGAATGTTGCCAGGGTTGGAGGATTTGAGCTACAGGGAGAGGCTGAACAGGCTGTGGCTGTTTTCCCTGGAGTGTCGAAGGCTGAGGGGTAACCTTTTTAGAGGTTTACAAAATTATGAGGGGCATGGATAGGATAAATTGACAATGTCTTTTCCCTGGGGTTGGGGAGTCCAGAACTAGAGGGCATATGTGTAGGGTGAGAGGGGAAAGATATAAAAGGGACCTAAGGGGCAACATTTTCATGCAGAGGGTGGTACGTGTATGGAATGAGCTGCCAGGGGAAGTGGTGGAGGCTAGTACAATTGCAACATTTTAAAGGCATTTCGATGGGTATATGAATAGGAAGGGTTTGGAGGGATATGGGCCGGGTGCTGGCAGGTGGGACTAGATTGGGTTGGGATATCCGATCGACATGGACAGGTTGGACCGAAGAGTCTGTTTCCATGCTGTACATCTCTATTACTCTATGACCTGGCTGACCTTGTTACAATCACTACAACCATCACATTTTTATGGATAATTAAGAATGGGCAATAAATGCTGGCCTTACCAGCAATACTCGCATGTCATGAATGAACAAAAGTGCTGAACAAAAGGTCAGCATTGTGATTTATTGCTAGAGATTAATTCACTCAACATTGCTGCTAGGTGTCAGCATCGGTTCAGTGGGAACAGCCATTTTTCAGCTCAAAGGTTACACACTCAAACCTAACTCCAATGTCTTACGAGGAGCATTGGAACTTTGAAATGACCACAACCGAAGTAGGTGGGCGGCACGGTGGCACAGTGGTTAGCACTGCTGCCTCACAGCGCCTGAGACCCGGGTTCAATTCCCGCCTCAGGCGACTGACTGTGTGGAGTTTGCACGTTCTCCCCGTGTCTGCGTGGGTTTCCTCCGGGTGCTCCGGGTTCCTCCCACCGTCCAAAGATGTGCAGGTCAGGTGAATTGGCCATACTAAATTGCCCGTAGTGTTAGGTAAGGGGTAAATGTAGGGGTATGGGTGGGTTTCGCTTTGGCGGGTCGATGTGGACTTGTTGGGCCGAAGGGCCTGTTTCCACACTGTAATCTAATCTAATCTAAAAAAAAAGACCATTTGGTCCCTCGAGCCTATTCCACCGTTCAATGAAATCATGGCTGATCTGTTTGTGTTATGAATTCCACATTCACACCCAACTCCAATAACCTTAGATTCCCCTGCCCAACAAGAATCTATCTACATCTGCCTTAAAAATCTGACCTCACTGCCCTCTGAGACAGAGATTTCCAACAGTATACAACCCTCTAAGTTAAAAAAAACCTCCTCATTGCTATTCTAAATGAAGGGGTCCCTAATTTTAAAACAGCGCACCTTCATTGTGGACTCCTCCACACACCCTTTCATATGGAATAATTGACAGTAGGTAATTCTCCACCACTAGATGTGCTATCTTTTGGGTGAGGCAATTAATTGCAGTTTTGCCTGCTTCCTCAGATGTACATAAAAGATCCAACAATACTGTTCAACAAAGAGAACTTTGACTCACAAATATCAGTCAAAACATCAAAAGATTATTCAAGTGGACAGACAGGAAAGGTTAATGTTGTTCTTAGAATACAGGAAAAGGAGCAGCAATAGTCCCTTCAGCCCCTCAAATCTGCCTCTCCATTCTCTGAGATCATTGCTGATCTGACCCAGGCCTCAACTCCTTTTTCATACCAGCTCCTCAACTCCTTGATATTTCTTGTTCAAAAAGAGACAATTAAAGGGAAATCTAATACAAGCGTTCGAAATTAAGAGTGTTTGTCATAGATTAAATTGGAGAAGCAGTTTCTGGCTGGCAGAAAAGATAATGCTAGATTTAAGATAATTGACAAAATAATCAGTGAGAAGACAAGGAAAAGCATTTGCTCTGGCAAATTACTATGATTTAGAATGCACTCCCTGAAGAGGTGATAGAGTAGATTTCTAAAAGGAGATATTGGAATAATTGCTGTGTTACAGAAAGAAGTAGGGGAGTGCAATTAATCGGAGAGCTCATTCAAAAAGCCTATATAGGCACAATAAGCCAAATAACAACCCCTCCCCATTCTATATGACTTATCTGTTTGTTAAAGCTTCCTGTGTTCACATAGTTACATTTCTCTACGTTGGTATAGTGACTACACTTCAGTGCGTAAGTGCTTAACTAGTTGTGAAAGACTTTCAGATATTTTAAAAAGTATGTAAATTCTTTTTTTCAACATATCTCAGCAGATAATATTCAAGGGCTTTAGGGCCACTCACATAATATAAGTGTACTTAATTCAAGGATCACGATTTAAGCAATAAAGGGGAATAATTCAAAACCAGTGAAAATATTAAGCATCAGCTACAACAGTAAGGTTTATCTTTTCTTAGGTTAAGAAATACCTCAAAGTGCTACATAAGGGAGCATTATCCAATTTTTGCATTGTCCACATTCCAGGATTTGTGTATTTCAATACGTTGACTGTGTTTGAATATGTTTTTTTTCAGCAAATCATTACTTCTTGTTTCTTACAACGTGACACTTCAAATAACATTAAAATAAAGGAAAAGTGGAACCTTCTCTTGGGACAGGGCACAGAATAAAGCAACAGGCAGGATCATCCAGATGTTTCCAGTATTACTGGTGCCTCACCTTCCTGTTAATCCCAAGTTAAATAGCAGCTTCATTATATAACCATCTCGAGGGGGTGACTTCACAAATTAGAAAAATAAATACATACTCCAGCTCAAGTATATCCCTCCGTTGTTTTATGATTTTTGATTGTCAAATGGCTAAATATGCTAAGATACTTCCTTTTCACAAGATGAAGGGTCAGTAAACCTCTCACCTTGGCAGAGCTAGAGTTGATCACCATATCCTGCTCACTGTCTTTGTAATGATTGCAGATTGGTTTCAGATCCACGTGTCATGGGCAGATAAAGTTGTCTTTGTTCAGCTCTTTTGATGTGACAACTGAAAGGATCTGGAGCCCAGTTATCCTTTAGTAAGACACAATTAAAATTTCTTCTTCCTCAGGATTTTTTTGGAATATCCCTGGTATTCTGACATATATTTTGATATGGCAGTGGTGCCGGGTTGGGGGGGGGGCGGGGTAGATATTGTGGAGTTGGCCGTTTGGCCCTTTGAGTTTGACCCACCATTCACTAGGATCATGGCTGATTATCCAGCTCATTAATATGTTCCTGTTTTCTCCCCCATGCCTTTTCCAAGCCAGTTAGTCCTCAGAACTATGTCTACGGCCTTCTTGAAAATAACAGTATCTAATACCTACTGCTGATCTCTCTACAAGTTGGCACCCAATGCAATATAGAGAGAGTGATACCACCTCTCAGGTTAGAAGTCAAGCCAAGATCCTGCCTCCCTCCTCAGATAGATATCTAAGATCTCACAGTACTATAATGAAGACCAACAGAGTAGCTCTCCTTTATGTCCTAGTGAATACTTATTCTTCAGCCGACAGATTTTCCACATTGTAATAACAATCACGCCTCAAAAGTATTTCATCAGTTGTAAAGTGCTTTGGAATTCTAACATTGCAATGGGTATTATCATCTTTTTAGATGATATGGTCATTGTCACATTGCTGACTCTGGAATCTTGATGTGCATAAATTGGTCAATAAACAATGGCAGCAGGTCCTAGCCATTCAGCCCATCGTGCCTGCTCCACTATTTAATAAGATCGTGGCCATTCTGATTATGATCTTAGCTCTACTTTCTTGCCTGTTCTCCAAAACTGTTAATTCCCTTGTCAATTAAAAATATGCCCAACTCAGGTAATATATTCAATGACTCAGCTTTCACTGTTCTCTGTGGAAGAGAATTCAAGGATTAATGATCTTCTGTGAGAAGGCATTCATCCTCATTTCCATCTTGAATGTAAGATCTCTCATATTTAAACTGTGTCCGCTAGTACTATATGTATATTACTCCATAAAGGAAAGTAACTTCTTAGCATCTATCCTGGCAGGCCCCTGTCACTTTTTGTACAATACAACTCTGAAGTAAAGGTTCAGGAATATAGTTCCTTGAAAGTTGCATGACAGATAGACAGGGTGGTAAAGAAAGTGTTTGGCACACTTGCCTTATTGTGTAGATCACAGAGTATTAGAGTTGGGATGTCACATTGGGATTCCACAAGATGTTGACGAGGCCATTTTAAGGAATATTGTGTGCAATTCTGGTCACCTTGCTATAAGATGGATATTATTAAATTGGCTAGCGTACAGAAACGAGTTACCAGGATGTTACCGGGACTAGAGGGCTTGAGTGATAAGAAGAAGCTAGATAGGCTAGGGCATTTTTCACTGAAGCGTAGGAGGCTCAGGAGTGTCTTTAGAGTGTTTATAAAATCATGAGGGGCACAGATAAGATGAATAGCAAAGGTTTTTTTCCCTAAGCTATTGAATTTCAAAACTAGAGGGTATAATTTTAAGAAGAGAGGAGAAGGATTTAAAAGGGACCTGAGGGGAAATGTTTTCATGCAGATAGTGATTCGTATGTGGAATGAACTACCAGAGGAAGTGGTAGATGCAGGTACAGTTACAACATTTGGACACACACATGAGTAGGAAACGTTTAGACGGATGTAATGCACTTTGGAACCTCCCGAGATTGTACATAAATGCAAGTCTTTCTTTTCAACTGAGATACACACACAAGTTTGCAATCCCACACAATCCCATAGAAAATAAATTAAACATAGGGGAATACAGTCAGGCCGAAACCCCTAAGTCACTCATGGTCAGCACTTTAGCTCTAGGAGAAGGTGAACTTCTGTCGTTAAATCAACAAGACAGTTACCCTTGTGCTAGAATGGAATGGGAAATGCAGAACTGAGTGGGGAAGAAAACCATCACAACAGAACATCTGAAGAAGGGAGTGGCACAAGGAGTGGCACTGTGGCTCGGTGGTTAGCACTGCTGCCTCACAGCACCAGGGACCTGGGCTCGATTCCACCCTCGGATGACTGGCTATGTGGAGTTTGCACATTCTCCCTTGTTCTGATTTCCTCCCACAGTCCAAAGGTGATTAAATGGATTAGCCATGGGAAATGCAGGGTTTAAGGGATTGGGTGGGATGCCCTTTGGAGGGTCAGTGTGGATGGGCCAAATGGCCTGCTTCCATACTGTGGAGATTCTATTACTAATAAAGAGTCATACATTATGTTAACTTGGTTTCTCTTTCCACAGATGCTGCCAGACCATTTGAGTTTTTCCAACAGTCTCTGTGTTTGTTTCAGATTTCCAACATCTTGCTTTCATCACAACAGATCAAGATTAAATGTAAACGATGCACAAGTAAGTTAACCTAATCCAGACCTTCTCTGATACATTTTAATATACCTGCTTTTCTTTTACATTCTGTCTTGCTCCTATCTGGCGCAGTTGAGTCCATGTGTGAAAATGCAAATTAACTTGTATTTATATCAAGACTACCACAAATCGAATAGTTACTAAAATATATATATTGTAATAGAATATTCATTGCTACATTGTTCCTTGTACATCAGAGGAAGACAGCTAGCTGAAGTCACCCTGGTCTCCAATTACTGGCTATATTCTGAAGAATAAAAATTGAATGAGCAGACAACCAGGGATTCCTAAATCCAAGAAAAATGGTGGTCTACAAATTTGCAATCACAGTTAAGCAATGTGTTGCAACAAGCTAAACATGAGGAGCAGGACCTATATATTTAGTCCTTAAAATAATTGGGCCCCAGGTTTTATATCCGTGGCCAAGTGCATTACCAAGCCTGGCACCCACCAGAAAAAGAGTGACGTATAGAGACTGTTCATTCAAGACAGCAATATTCCTTGCCTTAGATTAAATTTAAAGAAAGATAGATAGATCATTATCCTGTTATACAAATCATAAGGGAGTCTAGATACAGGCAGTACTGGGACATGTTACACACATAATCAGCTCAGGCAGTCATGTTGTGCAGAAAATCAGCACTAGCACAATCAGTCCGGTTATTGATATGGACAATACTGTGTTCTGTTATACACTTAATCAGCACTGAGACAGCCAGTCCTGTTTTACAGATAATCAGCAACAGCACAATTAGCCTTGTTATAGATACACACTACTGTGTAACATTATACAGACAACCATCACCCTGACAATTATTTATGCTATGTGTACAATCAGTACTTGCACAGTTATTTCAGTTATAGGCAGCTAATCCTGCTGCACATATGGTCAGGACTGGAACAGTCAGCTTTGCTGTACACACAATTAGTAATGGTACAGTCACTTTTGTTATGCGTACAGTCAGTTATGGAATGATCAGTTTACTTATTAACAGTCAGTGCAAGGACAGTCAGTTCTGTTATAGCCACAGTCAGGCACAGCAATGCCAGTTCAGTTATTAGCAACTGTATAGTTTCTCCCAATCTATTAGGAACAGGTTTCCATTGCGATACTACTTTACTGCACTCACAGCAAACAATATTCAGACTACTTTATGTTCTTCATGTTGACTGGTCTGCGGTCCTGGACATGAAACCATTTTCTCTGAAGCCATGCGCTTGGTTTGACTTACTGTTGGATGTCACTATCAGCACAGCTTCAAAGGAAAAGTGCACAGTTAAACTTGCTTTACTAACATATTGGCAGTTCAGAGATGAAAAAAAATAGCTTGGTATGGATGTTGTTTTGTGATTCCAGTTTGAAACCTCAGCAATATGAACACACCTAATGGACAGTGCCCATTGCGTAATGACAGTTGTGCATTTTTAGAAAGAGGCGAGGGTGAGTACTGCAGATGCTGGAGATTACAGTCAAGATTAGAATGGTGCTGGAAAAGAACAGCCGGTCAGGCAGCATCCGAGGAGCAGAAAAATCGACGGTTCGGGCAAAAGCCCTTCATCAGGAATTTTGCCCAAAACGTCAATTTTTCTACCCCTCGGATTTTGCCTGACTGGCTGTGCTTTTCCAGCACCACTCTAATCTTGACTCACTTTTAGAAAGAGACAGGCAAACTATTTACCAGTGTGTAGGTATTCATGTGTAGTAGGAGCAGGAGTAGAACATTCATCCCTTCAAGCCTGTCCTATCATTCTGTAAAGTCCTAGTTGATCTGTACCTGACCTCAACTCCTCTTTCGGGCCAGCCCCTCATGGCCCACAACTCTACAATAATTCAAAAACCTATCGCCTTCATCTTTAAATACTTTAGTGATCAAGGCTTTGCAACTCTCTGGAGCAGGGAAATTATGCATGCATTGGGTTAGCTGAAATAAGAAATTCTTCATATCTAACTTTTGAAATAATATCCCCCTAATCTTTAACTATATCTCCTAATTTGAGATTCCCTGAATAATGGAAACACCTTCCCAACATCTGCCCTATCGAGCCCCCTCAGAATTATGTATGATTCTTCTTCTCAACTTGAATAATAAAGGTCTAACATCTTTAGCTGTAAAGACATTTTTAGCCTCAGCAATCTTAAAACAGTGTTTACTGCATATTTTGCCCCTTCCGTCTGTCATTATTTTCTGGAGACTGAGAAAGAAATGCAAAGGAGGAGTTGTGTGCTTGGAGGATACATCATGATAAATATGTTTCTTATTTTGTTTTAACCTGAAATCTGCAAATTATGTAGGCAAGACTGTGGATATATTTAGCACAGCCAGGAAGGAAAGCTCAGAACAGATTTTGTAATATCTTAATTATCATCATAAAAATCCTATAGAATTTACTGCTTATATCTTCCAAATGTCTAAACTTTATTACCTACCCCAAAGTAAATTATATGGAATATATTCTATGAAATAATTAAATATAGACAATTAATTAGCCAAATAAATGGTAAAGATGAATATTCCAATCAAATGATTGCTCTCATCCATCTCTTCTCAGCATTAGTTAATCGATTCCGTGCCCAATATCAATACCCTGAAAGCATCAGTTCAAAAACGATGCACTGATAATGAAATTTGTCATGTCACCCAGCCCTGATATATATTACACTAATCAAACTATACTACCGGGTGGTGGCAGGGTGTAAAAAGATTGTAAAAGATGTGATTCACAGTGTTTCAATTTGGGTAATCACATGTAAGTTATAGCCTATCATGGGTAAGTGTATCGGTGGGGCTTTATTAAATTGTTAGGTGCTCAGAGTTAATTGAAAAAAGTTATCTGCTACAATAATTTAAGATGGTTAGATATCTAGTTAAAAAGAACCCCAATCATATCCTATGGATTAACCCTGTGAGGTCAAAAGCATAATTGCTGCACCAGCATTAATCAATATGACAAGCAATAAGTGGCTTAGATTGCAAATAGGAGGCTACATCTGGAGTAATGGGAACAGCAGAAAGACATGATAGAAATGTATCACTCAGGCAACATAGAGTGCAGAAGGGGTAATGGTGATATGTACTTTTGCATTTTAAACACAGCATGGCATAATCAGCAATCTGTCATATACACATATATTGGAGGTCAGAGATGAGGCTCGACTTAGTATTTTTACTTCTTTATCAGGTGCTAGCTGCTGCTGTTCTCTAAAATGCCTGTAAAATAGAGTAGCAATCATAAAAATAATAGATGGAGCTAAATGTGTGATGAAATACATTGTCCAGGGTGTGATTGAGCTTTCTAGATCAGGAAGCTTCATAGATGACAACTATGGCTGTCTGACTATTAAGACTCCAGCTTGAAATCTAAAGTGACAACTTCAATGTGGTACTGAATGTGTACTGCACTGTTGCAGGTGCCATCTTTGGATGAAGTGTCAAACCAAGGCCATGTCTGCCAAGACCTCTTGGCACTATTTTGAAGTGAGCAGGCTTCATGATCCCTTGACCGACATCACTAACAGGTCACTTGTTATCAGGTCACTTGTGGGCTTTGCTGGACATAAACTATGTTTCCTGCTTCTTTTTCTTCTGCAGCCATCATTCAGGATCAAGGATGATGTGCTTTCATCCCAATTGACTGGGTTCTGAATAAAAACCGAAAGAACTGCAGACACTGTAAATCAGAAACAGAAACAGAAATTGCTGGAAAAGCTCAGCAGGTCTGACAGCACCTGTGGAGAGAAATCAGAGTTAACATTTCGGGTCAGATGACCCTTCCTCAGAATCATTCTGCAAGTTCTGCAAGCTCTCTGCCACATGTGAGGCAGATTGTGCCTGAAATGTTGGGTGAATGGGTTATTAAGAGATGTGTGTCTTGATTTTGCCTCTGCAAATTCCTGATGAAATCCCTCAAAGTGTTCAGTGCCATCCTGATTAAGCCTCCTCAGTTTTGCTCTGTTACAAAACAGTTTTTCCTATGAGTCAGTTGGTAGGGATATTTGACCTCTTCAAAATGCTTTGAAGACATCCCTAAAGTGCTTCCACTCTTCTCCAGGAAGTCTACTCCATTGACTGAGTCTCAAAGAGAGTTGTTTCTGGAGACTAGTTTAAGACATGAGAGTAGCGTGCCCTGTACAGTGCAGATAGTTTTGAGTGATTAGTACATCACTGACTAAACATGTTGGCTTTGGAGAGGAAATTGCTATTGGACTGCCCTTCTTGGTAATGGATTTCCTACATTCTTATGTCATGTTTCCAACACCACAACATTTTAAAATCACTTCATTGGCAGTAAGTTATCTGCCAGTCATGAAAGACACTATTATAAATGTCTGACTTTGTAACTTCAATCCTTACTGTATTAGTTGATCTCAGTGAGGCAATGACATTGCTACAATTAATCTCATGCGACAGAACAAACAAATAATGAAGAAACTCAAACAATTAACTCTTCAATGCAATCAGTAAGCCCGTGCCAAGTATGAACCTATAGGTGAGATCACATCATGATCACTTCAAAAGGCCTGCTAACTTTCACGGTCATAGCTCAAACAATAGTTGAGATACTTAAGGACGGTTGATACCTATACGTCATCAAGACCTTTAAGTGTTTAAAAGAAAATCAGAGTTCAAAGAATGTAGCACTAAATCCGATCAGATGCACTGATATAGCAGTCATTCAGTTCATGTACCAGAAGGTATCAAATTATCCACTTAATATGTACTTGAGGGTCATCGTAGTCAGCTTAAAAGCCATGAGATTGTAAGTTCCTGTTCAGCATGTCCCCAAAGGCCCAAATCATTTCTTGAGCCAAGCAGTGTTAGGTTCTCACCCAATATGACCCTGAGGCTGCCTATTCGCTTTTTGCACCATGAAAAAGTAAATTATACACTCAATGCATCTCCACTGCGTGCCAGAGCACAGCATTAGGTTCTCATTATAGTCTTTGCGCTGAGGATAGCTGTTTAGACAATTTACGCCCAGTTAGTGCCAGTCTGAGACTGCATGCCAATTCAGTCACTAAATACGTATGTGTAAGCCAAGACAGAATGAGCTTGAAATGGACAAGCAGGAGTTACATCAAATAAAACAACTAAATGGAAAAGATTTGCAATGGGAGTTGTAAATTAAATTGCAGACTTTCACTGAAGAAAACCACTGCAGGTGAAAATATTTTAATACTTCATTTTTGAAAAAAAGGCTTTGTGTATTTTATGGGAGACTAACCATGTGCAGTATTTGCAACATGCATGAAGAGTAATTTACCTCACCACTGTCTTCTGATGCTCTCCCAGATGACAGCAGCATTTGGCAGTTTTGCACCAAGCAAATTTTAATCGTACTGACACAGCTCCCCAGCTCCTTTTCAAATGATAAAAACTTCCTTTCAAGTTTCTTATCAAGGCTGTGGCAAAAAAAATCTACTGGTTTCTTGATGCAATTAAGTCCAATCTGGAGCACCTTTTACAATTCAAATAAATGTCCTGTTCCCTTCTGAAGGAAGTGCTTCTTTTGACATTTTTATACTACGCGCTTGACGAAAGTTTATCCAGGATTTATAATTCATTTATTTTAATTGATCAAATAGCAATGCAGATTCTAATCCTATCTTTAGAAATTAGTGTGGCTCAGGAAACTGGCAAATCATTTGGATCTGATTTTTATGGTGGCAATCAGGCATAGTACTGCAAAATTGACATGCCCCTCCTGAAATCAGCCTCCAGGGTCATTCACAGCCCTGGCTACTCAGTATACTCTGTCAATGTCTAATTATCACAATGCATCATTTATACTCACCATATGCATTGAATACTATAAATATAACAAATGTTAATGTATTGAAATTAAAGGAAGTTTCCAGCAAAAAAGAAAGTTAAGATGCATTTTGAGTTAGCTTTAAAGAATTACTATGGTTAAGTCATACTTAGAGTCATAGAGTCAGAGACATATACAACACAGAAACAAACCCTTCAGTCCAACTCGTCCATGCCAACCAGATACCCTAAACAAATCTAGTCCCATTTGCCAGCATTTGGCCCATATCCCTGTAGACCCTTCTTATTCATATACTCATCCAGATGCTTTTTCAAATGTTATAATTGTACCAGCCTCCACCACTTCCTCTGG
Organism: Chiloscyllium plagiosum; assembly: GCF_037043375.1. Classification (NCBI taxonomy): domain Eukaryota; kingdom Metazoa; phylum Chordata; class Chondrichthyes; order Orectolobiformes; family Hemiscylliidae; genus Chiloscyllium; species Chiloscyllium plagiosum. The sequence continues at coordinate 17,725,665 of NW_028270153.1, read as the reverse complement.
CAGCACATTCCATTTTCTGCATGGAAAAAAATACCCCTTAGGTCCCTTTTAAATCTTTCCGCTCTCACCTTAAATCTAAACCCTCTAGTTTTTCACTCCCCACCCCAGGAAAGAGACCTTGTCTATTTACCCTACCCATGCCCCTCATGATTTTGTAAACCTCTTGACACATCATGCAACAACCTTTTGTTAAGTGTATGAACCAATCATTTAAAAATAAATCAACATGCTCTGATAATGATGGAGAGGAATTTATGTGAATGTTAACAGTGATTGCACAGCTTTATATTAAACTAGATGCTGAATAAGCACGAGGGAGAAAGGCAGTGAATGATATGTTGATGGGGTTAGATGAACTGGCGCAGGAGGCTTGTGTGGTGAATAAAAGATGTAATAGGCCACGTGGACCAAATGACTTGCATCTACGTTTTAGGTTTTGTGTAAACCAGGCAGTATTACTGCAATCTTTCACATGAAATTCCACCACATTGTGGTGTTTTGTGTCTGATTCATGAGTTGTTCCCACCAAAATGTGTGACCATGAGCTTGACTGCCTGAACTGCTGCGCTCTTCCAGCACCCCAGAATCCCATGGCCTGTCAGACTGATTTTTCTCAATAGTGAAGACAGATTCTAATCTATTTACGAAGTTGACGCAATGTTAGAAGGAGAGGTGAAGAATGGACTCCCTCCCTCCTCCAACTGCTTTGAGATTTCTGATCTTCTCCAATTCTGACATCTTGAATAGAGTCATAGAGATTTACAGCATGGAAACAGACCCTTCAGTCCAACTTGTCTATGCTGACCAGATATCCTAAATTAATCTAGTCCCATTTGTCAGCATTTGACCCATATCCCTCCAAACCCTTCATACTCATATACCCAGCCAGATGCCTTTTAGATGCCATGATTGTACCAGCCTCCACCACTTCCTCTGGCAGCCCATTCCACATATGCACCACCCTCTATGTGAAAAGGTTGCCCCTTAGGTCTCTTTTAAACCTTTCCCTTCTCAACCTAAACCTGTGCCCTCTCATTCTGGACTCCCCCACCCCAGGGAAAAGACCTACTCTATTTATCCTATCCATGTCCCTCATGACTTCATAAACCTTTGTAAGGTCAGCCCTCAGCCTCCAACGTTCCAGGGAAAACAGTTCCAGCCTACCCAACCTCTCACTATAGCTGATTTTAATCATGCCACCATTGGGAACTGTCTTGGGCTGCCTATAGGCTCTAAACACTGGAATTCCCTCACCTAACCTAACATAGTAATTCACTACCTAACAAGTAGCCAGGTCAAAATCTTATTCGATACTGCTCTTGTTGAGCTTGGGATATTGCTGTAAAGGGGGGTGGGATATGTAAGTGTACTATTGTTGAGCTGGGCTGCCGATTATAGCTATTACCCACTTGACAGGTCACACAATGTCAAAAATAACCCCGTTAAGTTCCTGGTCTCGGTTAATCAATTATGAAGTGGGTGCTGAGGTGGGTGATGTTACAGAGAAAGAAGGCAAAAAACGCTGATAAACAGCGGCTTAGCCTGCTCACAATACATTTACATAACTTGTGGCACTTATTGGGAGCAATGCAGGTTTAAACCCAGCAGCAGGTCAACCCTGAAGCGATATAACTGTACACAATACGTGAGGGAGAGTCAGGCGACCGACAGGGGAGGGGACACCGCCTAATTAAAAGCACTGGTGACGTTAAAACTAAAACCAATATAAAAGCGTGCTTATAAAGGCAGCTTGTGCTGCAAAAACCATTCAGAGTAGGATTATTATGTTACAAGTGTCAGCAGTGTGATTCAATATAACATTCGATCCCAAAAGGTCAGGGGATGAAGCCGCATTATATCCAGTGCATGGCCGAAGGCCTTTGTAAAGCTTCCAGTTTATCGCCACCTTCCTCCAGCGTCAACAGAGTTTGTGAAACGCGATGCAATCAAACTGCAAATCTGGGGCTGGCTAAAAATTGTCAACTTAGCTTGGCGAACACGCCCCAAATATGATTGCAATTTTTGGCGGACAAGTGTAAAATAAAAATCCGATTTTCTGCTAAAGTTGCGTTAGCATCACATAAAGAGGAAGGGGGGGGGGGATGAAAGTAAGATATTTCAATTCTTGTAGCATTCTCATAATAACTGAGCAATCGACAATATAGCAAATATAATCACTGCAGCCCTGATTGTAATCGCCTTTCTACGCTCTATGGAAAGTAAGTGAGATCGGAGCGATAAGGGTTAAACAGAAACCCTGCTGGTAGCCGAAATTTAATGCAGGCTCCTTGTTGCCTGCTGTGCCTGACAAGCCTGAGCCAGTCTGAGATACCAGCAATCACCTTCCAAAGCGAAAAAAAAAGCAGAGGAACCAGTTTTACTAGTTTGGCTGACCGACCTGAATTGTGCTCAATGGCATCAGCGGCTGGGCCTAAAGACAAGCTGGGAGGAGTTGGAACCCTCAAAAAGGTATAAACAGTAATTACTACTGTCAGCTTGTCATTTCCAGCACCTCCTTTCCAGGCTGTAATTTACTGCAAGGTCCATTTCTCAAGTCACCAGCGACAATGCCGCACCCCCACCTCAAACAACCATCTTCCCTCACCTAACATTCGCTGTTTGCCCCCACTCTCCAACAAAACCAAAGCAGTCTCTCCTATAATAAAAGTCCTGAAAAAAAAACTGACAAATACGCAGCAAGTCCGGCAGCCGCTATGCAATCCTCCGACCTTACTTCGGAGTCTGCTTATTTTGCCAAACATGGGGAAAAGATTGATACATAAGTAGTCTTGCTCGGTGTGAGCTGTTTTCATTTGGCTCTCCGGTTAGGAGGTCGTTTTGCAAAGGTTTTCGGCTTTAACGGAGCAAATAACGTGTGAGAACAACGGATTTTGACCGATTATCCCAGGCAAAAGGAAAGCAATAATGTATTTGATTTTTAGTGAAACGTTGGCTCAAAATTGCAAGGGTTTTCGATTGCATTTGGTCTTTTAATGTTCAAACCTTGACCTATTTGAGAAATGCAAAATATAAGTTTGTATAAGAACCCCAGTGATGACTTTCAATTAACATCCTACCATGTTTGAATTTTATATTATTACACATTTGGTAGTATAGAGCTCGACCATTGCTGTAAAAAAAGCATTTTATCAACTTGCACTCATCAGGACAATTTACGAGAATACCAATTCGAGGGCAAAACTAACACACTGCTAATTGTTTGGCACATAGTTGGTAGAGGTGATGCCACAGAGAATATACCAATGGATGACTCACTCTCTTGCACAGTATAAATGTTGGTATTCTTCTTGAAATGCTATTCTTGCAAATTGTCCTGATGAGTGCAAGACAGAAAGCTTTGAGAAAATGTGCCTTTTTTCATTACCTAATTGTTTATACTCAACAATGGGAACCACTGGAAAGGCATGTGTTGCCCATTCCTTATTGCCCTGAGGTATAATGCTTTGATCCAATTGAATAGCTGGCCAGGCCACTTCAGGGACATAAAAAAAGACTGAAATCACATATAGGCCAAGACAGACAGGTTTTCTTCCTTGAGGGACATTGGCCAACCAGTTATTAACAACAGTGTAACAGCTCTGTGGTGACTTTTACTGATACCAATTATTTTTATTCCCAGAATTCTTTTGAAAACTAATGCAAAATTATCGAGTTTTCCCAATGTGAATTGAATTCACATGCCACTAGGTTATTAGTCCAAATTTTGGAATTACTAGTTCAGTAATGGAACTAGTTCAGTACCATAAACCTAGGAGTTTATAACATCAGCCAGTGAAGATGATTAAAATACCAGTATGAGATTGTTTAATTCAGAAACAGAGAGAAAGCTGCTGAATGAATGATGCCAGGTTATATTGCATCACACCAGCCTTGTAAAGTGTGGCTTCTTCCCTCTGTGATGCAGCCACTTAAAAAGTGAGAAACTTGGAAGCAGCCAGATAATCTGCTGTTAGCACTTTCACACCCTTCTATGGAAAGTGACACAGGTAGCTCTTTCAGATGATTTACAGACCAGTGCTAGTAAACTGATACTCTAAACCTGTCTTTCTTCACAATGCACCTATCAGTAAGGATTACTAACTGTACATATAGTCTGAACACACACAACATGAAATACTCCCCAAAATTGCATCTATGCACGCATCTGTGCCCAGCAAAACAGAATAATCACTGTTTGTAGTTTTCAATGGAATGGATGTTATTGATGTTTCTCAAGCTTAACAATTCTACTTCTTAAAATATGCCCCCTCCAAAGATTTTTCTGAGTATTCCTGAAGAAGGGCTTATGCCCGAAACTTCGATTCTCCTGCTCCTTGGATGCTGCCTGACCTGCTGCATTTTTCCAGCAACACATTTTTCAGCTCTGATCTCCAGCATCTGCAGTCCTCACTTTCTCCTTCCTGATCACTATGCCAGTCTTTGTGTTTTGTAGGTCCAGCATTACATTTTAACAGATAATTCATTTTTAACACAAAACACTCTCAATGTACTCAATTAAAAATGAAACCGTTACAAATAATTATTGACTTTAATAGCCTTTGACTATTTGCCATCAACAAAACATTTTGTTTGAGTTACTATTAAATCTGCATTAGGGGAAATAAAATGTTATGCAACACCTTTCATAACCTCAGAGCTTTTGTAATGTTAGAAAATGCGGCATCCAATTTGCACAAAGCAGAAACAGCAATAAAATAATGTCATATAATCTATTTTTAGTGATGCTAGTTCAGAAATAATCACTGAGCTAGAACCTCTCTGCTCCTCCTTGAAATAGTGCCCTGTGTTTCAACTGAGAGGACAGATAAGGCTTCAGTTTAAATTCTCATCCAAAATGTTCCAGTTGTGCAGTGCTCCACCAATGCTACTGGATATGTCGGTCTTGCACTTTGATGCTTATATCTCTGAAGTTAAAAATCACACAGCACCAGGGTATAGTCCAATAGGTTTATTTGGAAGTATTAGCCTTCAGAGGACTATAACATGGTTTTGTGTGATTTTTAACTTTGTCTACCCCTGTCCAACACCAGCACCTCCACATTACATCTTTGAAGTGAGACACGAACACACCTTTTGACACAAACGTAAGAGTGGACTAGTTCACAAGAGATGCTAAGCCCGTTAATGTGTTCAGGCTGAATTAACATAATTGCAGATCGTCATCACCCTAATATCAACTGTAAAATGTTTTTTTTTTGCCATAGGAATGCAGCTAACAGCAATTTACGTAGATCTCCAGTTGTTTCTAAGGATCTGATTATTTGATTTGCAGCAAAGTGACAAAAAATATGGGTTTACAAATCTACTGCCAGACGAAGGCCGCCTGGAGCACACAGGATATGTGGTGTCATCAGCTTGAGCCAATATCTCTTGCAATTATATTTCTGATCTCCATGCATCCTTTCACTTTCTCTCAAATGTAGCCATTGTGTCAGTTCACTCCAGTCCCAAGTGTTTCCATCCCTTTGACAATCGGGGGGTGGTGCTTAGTGACAAAATACAAGGGAAAGAACATTACATGGAGAGGGTATTCTCTCAAGATGGTGCAGAAAATAGAATTTCTATTGGTTACACTTTTTAAATGTTTATTGAAATAATTTGAGCACCTATCTACCTTAAATCGACATAAAATAATTATAGTTTATTGAAAGAGAAGCAATGTAGTAGTCCCTGATATCTTGGCCTCACCAACATCATTAAACTGATTAGCTAGTCACTATTTTGTCACTGTGCACAAATTGACTGTAATGTTTTCCAAAATAATGACAGTGGCTACGCATCAAAAGTAATTAATTGGCTGCCATTGCTTTGGGCCAGCTTGAGAACATGAAAGCTGCCATATAAATTCAACAATTCTTGTCTTTTTTGAGTTAAGAAGGGTGGTTGAACATGATTGCCTAAATCCTTGTAAATAAAATTACTGTTCCTGCTGTGCTAATAGTTTGGACAATATTTTCAGTGACTGCTGTAGTCCTTCAGGCTCACCTTTGGCTAATTTTCCATTTGACTTAAAGGCTTACATTGTTAGAATTTTCTTGCAAAGTTAGAAATTCAGGATTGCACAAGAAACTCATGAACATTATTGAGCTGCAACCTGATTGTTCATTTTCTTTAACTTCACTTACTTCTAACAAACCAAATGATACAGAAGTCAAAATTATCAGACTGTCAAGTCCCCAACAAGCAGAAGGTATGCCTCTTGATCCCACTGAAAAATAAAGTGGTGGATAGTCTACTGGAACTCCTTAACAGCTTCTGGATGGCTTGGAAGCCATCCAGAAAACTCAATTCAACCGACACAAGTTACCAATATCTGTAGAACGATAAATAAAGGCTAAGGTTTGATGTCCGAACTAAAACCCTGAAATGATACAAACGTAGAGAAGGACAGCTCTCCCTTTGCAAATGCCAACCAAATGGCTGCACATCCCTAGCAACTTCTGCTTCTACACTGTGGTAAGGTGCAGTAAGATCAGCTGTGCTCAGCATTGGCATTGACTCTGCTGCTTCATCCTTTGATTCTTACAACAGAAAGCAAGCTTAGTTGGCATCATCAACAGAGCTAATGTCATTCCGACCACCCAAGAAGCTGCCATCCGCTCAGGAAACGTTTCTCTGATTTGGAAAAATGTGAAGGAAAAGCTAGCCTTGAATGCCATTCAGGTGAAACCATCAGTGAAGTCCACACAATGACCATGTTTACTAATCATGCGGAAGAGACAACTATAAAAAAAATTGTTCCTGCACCATTTCACAACCTTCACTTACCCTGGAGCACTTTACAGGCATGAAGTTGGTTTTGAAGTCTCAGAAGTGAAATTCACAAGCTGAACAATTTCAGACACAGGGAAGACTGAAAAGGTCACCTGCTGCATTTAGGCTACTGCAGGAGGCCACCAACTGGCCAATGTTCTAGCATCTGACTAATGTGTTCATTCCTGGAGAACTTCTCCTTCAAATGTTGGTATTCTTCAGCAGGTCTTGTGCCCTCTAAGCCCAACCTTCATCTGAAATGGTGGTGACCTTCGTTTTTGTCTTAGCTTAAGTATTATTCCATGTTGAGAGCAAGGTGAACTTAAAGATAACAGGGTAGAGATTCTTAACATGCACAGAAAAGCTGCTACATTGTCTATTATGAATACCATGTGTGATTGGTAGATGCATATGCCAGACACTGGCAGCCTATGTCCTTAGCTAATTTGACAGATGTGGTATCACTGTTTATGACTAACATTCTACATCTCATCAGTAAATTTAACTCTTAGTTGCAACATCGTCCATAAAAAAATGAATACACCTGATCCCTGAATCTCTCTTATCTCAAATTCGCTCTCTCCAAAATTTCGAATGATAAATGAAAATTACGGTGTAATTTCATACAGTGTATTTGAGGACTCAGTTAGAAAGAGGGGGAAATTTATCTCCTGCTGTGCAATTAATACTATGGAGTTTAAATAGAACAGTTGCCCTCACAGAGTTAAAACTCTGAGCCATCTCTTACTGTTTGTTTTTGCCTGTTCAGATTTATTTAACTGCAGTTGCAGTTGTCGACAACAGGATGGATGTGGGCCTGTCTGCGAAATATGCAGAATGCAGAAAGCTCATGAATTTATTCAAGCTTTAATGCAAGAGGATCGGATTTTTTCAGTGTTCTCATAAAATTAACAATTTGATCATTAAATCAGATGACATTCAGAGTTATTTTCAGCATATTTTTTCTGTGTGTGTATATATATATATATATATATATATGTGTGTGTGTGCTTTCAGTTTAAAAAAAACCGGCTGCATTCTGACCCGCAGAAATGAAGGGAAATGGAAATTAGGAGCGACAAATTGCACAGTTTCTGGATTGCGCTTTGCCTGAATTCTTTGTAATTGGGGTTACCCGTTTTATTTTACTGAGACATTTTTTTCATTGCATTCGCTGAAGATCCAGTTGGTTTTCTACACACTGTGTGCGTGCACATATATACATCAAAACTGAGCTCGATAACTTCTGTAACAGTTTTCAAAATGGACACTAATTTCTCCCACCCCATAACAATCGCACGGCACCTCACATTTGACCATCTTAAACATGACCTATAACCCATAAGGCGATGCTCAAATCTTAGCCCCTATCCTGCTGTATACCGTAGATAGGAATTCTAAACAATTGACCACTTTAATCTACTGAATCTACATGGGCCCTCTCTACAGTCGGCATTAACGAAGAGAGCAACTCTAAGGTTGGTAGCCACTCAACTCATTCCCCACCAATGTTTTTCCGCCCCCGACTATAGTTTGTTTCTGGTCATAGGCTGTTTTAATGGAAGTGGAGGAGAATGTTCAAAAGTGGCCAACTACAGTGTGTTCGACTGAGAGATACAAGCAGAAACCAACCATCTCTGCACACAAAATCGTTTTCTGATTGGTATCCGCAGGCAAATCAGATGTTGGTGAATATTGTTGCCTCGTCTCACCGTCTGCACTTATTGATCTGTTTAAATTGAGACCTTTTAACTTATGAATACACTGTTTTACCCGTTTGATCTGTTACCTTTTTTAAACAGAATAACGCATTCATTTTACACAAGATACCGCTCGTTAACTAAGACCACAATGCATTCTGTCACAATGCAGTTCTGTGAACACAGAAAGGGCTGCATATATTTACTCCCACGTGAAATGATTGTATTTTGTTGTTCCTCTTTCTGTATGGTAGACAGAAAATAAAGCATATTCTGAAATTACATCTGGAACAGTAACTGACCAGATTCTCAAGCAAATGAAAAGCATATTACCTGGTATGGGGCATGGAACGCACTGGTGGTTTTCTGGTGCATTTCATTGGGAATCTGTGTAAACGCAAGATATAAAATCAAAAGGTAGATTACATTTTCTTGCAGGTGATTGGATAAATGGATAATGGATGCACCAATCAATGAATCAAGACATTATTGTTAATAACCTGAGAGTTATCAATAGCGCCGATATACCAGCGATTGAAAGTCGCATCAAACAGCCTGTGCGCGTTTTAATCAGGCCTGAGTTGAAAGTCACTGAAGGTGTTTCTTAAAGCATTTTTTAAAACTTATTCGTCCCTACGGCAGAATCCAGCAAACCTCTTCAGAGGCTAATTTGGATACTCCCCACAATGGACATCGTTTTTTCATATGTCCTAATACAGGCGGAATTCTAATTTGATTCTACCTGGCCCTGTCAACCCTCTGTAACACAAATACGTTAGCAGGGGACCCGAAAATCACAATTTCTTAGGAGTGAAAGCTGGCTGTTTAAATTAGCCCTGCATCTCCTGTGATTATCGTGCAAGCGGTGAATCTGATCTGGAGAACTGATCTACGCCATATTGTAACAGCTGCCTCCCAGGTCTTTGAGCCCTGGAGACTTTGGAGGAGGACATGGAAAGCAAGAGTAATGTCCGATATCACAGGAGATTCCCCGATACTCCGCCTTAGAAGTTGACACAGCTGGAGGTCAGGGCCAGCAACGTGGACATGCTCCTGATTAACCGGTGCAGAGACGTAATTTCACGCCTTTGGAACAGGTGGGACTTGAACCCAGACCTCCTTACTCAGAGGGAGGTGAAGTGCCACTGTACCACAACAACCCTCAATGCTGGCAATCTAGCCCAAGCACCTGGATACAATACTGCACAAAATGCAATGACATCACACCAGTGGTCAAGATCAGTGAACCCACCATTGAATGCAAAATCCTACCAACTACATCACTCACCTCAAACAATGTTCACATGTCCCCATCCAGGCCACCATCATTCAACTAACATCAATGTCCATTAATCAGGACTCATACTTTTCATAGTTCTCATTCATAGGCTTCACCTCATTCTCACAAACCTAAGACAGCTGCAAGGATCACACACATAAAGCGCACGGCTTGCACATGCTGAACAATCATAAATGATTTGTACAAAGCTTCCACCTCACTTGGAGGACCAGGTGCTGAACAACTAAAAGTGTCAGCAGCCAACCGGAGGACCCCAGGCTCATCTGATTATCCTTGGAGGAGATCATGGGGGCTGTAATTGTTTGCTTATTCCTGAGGCAGTGGCCAACTTAAATGATTGAAAACACTGGTATCCTCGACTCTCTTTGTCCAATATTCCTACTCTGTTCTCCTCACAAGCTACAATTTCTTCTAAGTAACAAAAGTCTGGCTGGTGTAACAAAGCACCTCGTACTTTCAACTCTCCACCCATGCCTCCCCCAACAACCAATTCACCTCAACCTTATCCTTTATGCTTTGCCTTATTTTTCCTTTCAGATGCCCAAGAGATGCAGCCTGGTCAGACAGTGCAGTAACAGCAAGGAGAGGTGAAAACACATCTTTGTCAAATGATTTCTCCCCTGCTGATGCCAGCCAGATGTGGACATTTAATTACAGATGAGATCTGCACATGCCAAGGCACGGGCAATGAGTGGGCTTCAGCCAGTGTACCATCCATGGATACCAGAGGTTCCAGCTCACTGGTGGAATACAGTAGACTCAGGTGAGCACCTTAATGAGGCCGCCTACAGAAAAATCAAATTGCATGCACAGTTGGTGCATTAAGAAGCCTGTCTGAGAGGAGTTCAGCTTCAAAAAGCACAGCTTTAATCCAAAACTTCTAACCCATCTTCCCAGCATGGAAGTGTGACCAATTCTACTCACATACACATGGCTCTAACATGGGATAGCATCTGGTTATAGAGTCATGGAGTTATAGGGATATACAGCATGGAAACAGACCCTTCGGTCCAACGCATCCATGCCGACCAGATATCCCAACCCAATCTAGTCCCACATGCCAGCACCCGGCCCATATCCCTCCAAACCCTTCCTATTCATATACCCATCCAAATGCCTTTAAATGTTGCAATTGTTCCAGCCTCCACCACTTCCTCTAGCAGCTCATTCCATACACACACCACCCTCTGTATGAAAAAGTTGCCCCTTAGGTCTCTTTTATATCTTTCCCCTTTCACCCTAAACATATGCCCTCTAGTTCTGGACTCCCCCACCCCAGGGAAAAGACTTTGTCTATTTAACCTATCCACCCATTTCAGCACAAATACCAGGAACCAATGTGTGAATGTTGTGCTGGAAGATTAGACTACTGTTATGCTTGGTGAGCTTGTTGCCACAGTGGCTGTGGGTTATAATATGTAAAAGGAGCTATCAGGGTGTTAGAGCAGCCCAGCCATCTGTCTTTCACTACGACTGCTGAAGCAACACCTCCAGAGAGTGGCACTGTCTCCGGGGAGCACATGTTGGATGTCAGCATTCAGCTTTCCACCACGGGCAATCTACTAGTGCCCTTGCTCTGGCCTGACAACTAGTCAGCCCAGACTGCTGCCATTCACACTGAAATGTAGCCTGTGGCCTGATGTTCCAGGTCCAGAGCTGCTCCAGATCGTCATCAGAGCCATCCGTAGACTTCATCATTGAAAGTGAGCAGCTCTTCACCAGTCATTGGGATAGCACTGCATGTGAGCACCAAACCATGCTGTTCAGGCTGCCCATGACAGAACACTCCTACATGTGCAAAGACAGGTGTCAAGGGATGCACAAGAATAATTTATTGATTTTGTGTACAATGTGCTGTAATTTCTTTTACAAATTATGTTTGAAGCAATTGCTTTGTGTTTGCTTTTAATTTTGCATTGTGTCCAAATGGGCAGTGACAGAGGGAAGATAAAGTGTGGAACTATTGAATAATTGGAGATGCAGTCACTATATCATATTTTACATGTTCTTCAGGAATGGCCTTGCCAGAGAGCAACTCATCTTGATTGCATCCTCCTGTCCTTCTCCTACTCCTTTTACTCAGGTTTTTTGCCTTTAAGCTCATGCTAAGGGCCATTCCCTCATGGCACCCAGATTATGCAGCATGCAGACCACCACATCCTCGGACTGCTCTACCAAATACTGCAGGGCCCTCCAAAAAGATCCAGAGGCTAAAGTTCAACATGCCAGTGTCCTGCCCAATTACTTTTCATGTTGCAGCATGGCTTTCATTGTAAGCATGATGTGTGTGAATTGCACGCTGGAGTCATCAAAAGACAGCCATTGTCACGTATTGATTGTCATGTTTGAGTAGATTGCCATAGAATAATGGCTTCTCGCCTGCTAGCAGGACATTAGCCATTGACCTTTACAGACACTGCATTTGGTTGTTTCACTAGCTGGATGTTAAGGGAGTGGAATCAGTTTCAATTCCTGTACAAGGCAGAGTTGACATGCAGTCTATGTCAAGTGTAAAGTCGCAGAGCCCTGTACCATCGGGAAACTTGAGGTCCTAGCAAAACCACATTCATGTCTGTGGCAAAAGGGAGTGAAATATAGTTAGCTCTTAATGAGTAGAGAGCCTCAGTTACTTCCCTTGTGCAACAGTGGATGACAAGCTGTAAGATTTTGCAAATATCTCATCTCCAACTTACAAGGAGCCAGACAGATAAATAATAATTGCTACAGTTCCCTACACATTTTCTGGGAATGTGGCCCTTCTCCTGCAATGACATTGGAATTATGGCATTTGGCAGTGAGGATGTCCTTTATGAAATGTAGACATTTCATACATTGGCTAGGAACAATGTTCAGATAGGAAAATTGCTACACTGGCAGATAAGACATCCTATTGAAAGCCCACTCTCTTCCAGCTCCTCCTCTTGCAATAGCTTGATTTACTAGTGTATCTGCTTTATACAGAAGCCTTGAAGTGAGTAAAAAGTTCTTCAGGATCTGCCATAAGATTCCTTACAGGCTTTTGAGCCTTGAAACAACTTTTAAAAGCACCAGACACTTAGGTGATAATGGCAAAAGTCTGAGTATGGTGCGGCGAGATTAATTGAGGCTTTTGGAAAGGATTAAGATGGTTATTTCAAAAGGAGGAATGTACAGGCTTACAGGTAAGAGTGCTCTCATTTGGAGAGCAGGCAGAGACAGCATGGGCCAAATGTCTGCATCTGTGCTATTAAAAGTCTGTGAGGAAATCAACCAGTAAGGTAAGCTGTAACTAGCAATGATGCCTTTAAAAGCAATGGCAGGGCTCCTTTTCCCAAATTCATCTGTGTGCAGTAAAGAGATGCTGTTAGCTGGACTGATGAGTTCCAAAATGCAGTGTAAGCTGATTGATGCTATGATCTGTCTGTGCAGTTTGTTTTCCCTGGAGCTTCGAAGGCTGAGAGGTGACCTCATAGAGGGTTATAAAATCATGAGGGGCATGGATAGGGTAAATAGACAAAGTCTTTCCCTGGTGAGGGGGAATCCAGAACTAGGGGACATAGGTTTGGGGTGAGAGGGGAAAGATATAAGAGAGATCTTAGGGGCAACTTTTTCTCACAGAACGTGGTGTGTGTGTGTGGAATGAGCTGCCAGAGGAAGTAGTGAAGGCTGGTAAAATTGCAACATTTAAAATGCATCTGGATGGGTATGTGAATAGGAAGGGTTCTTAGGAATATAGGCCAAACATTGGCAAATGGGACTAGACTAGGTTGGGAGATCTGGTTGGCATGGATGAATTGCACTGTACGTTTCTGTGACTCTATACACCTAGAGGATGCTCGCTGACCCCATGCTGACACCATTACAAATATGAAACCTGGTATAATTAGTCCTATATATGTAGACACACATTCCAGATGCTATCTTGGAGCTCTAAAGGCCTTTGTGGCATCAGGTTCTCTCCTCTCTAACCTGCCGAATAACTTCCCTTCAAGAAACACCCCAACTACACATGTGGAGTATTTCATTTCCCACAGCAGGACAGGCATCTCTGCAGCCTCGGCAATTAGTGTTTGCGTGTAGGCAGTATTATGATGCAGATTGCCATCCTCAAGAAAAGTTTCTCCATATTGTACTTCACACGGGGCCTTTTTACAAGGCAGCAAAGCAAAATAGACTGTCACTCCATCAGTGCAGAATAGCATGTTAGCTCACAGCACTACCCGTTCCTTCCACTGCAATCATTTTGGATGTTGATATGTAATGAAATCTAGAAAGCAATCTTTGTGAATTGTGTATGGTGTCATCTTAACAGCCAAAAAAAATCTGTCCCATTTTTCTTTCAAGCCACCATTTACAGTCTGTTATTAAAACATGTTTCTTGGCTCTATTCCAGTGTGACCTCTCATCTTACTGAAAAACACAGTCTGCTACAAAGTTGTGAATTTTGTCTTTTCTGTTGTCAATTGCAATGAGTCACTTGTACCTCCCATGCAAAAAAAACTAGTGAAAGCATAATCTTGTCCGCCTCACCCTGCAGATTTCTTATTGTTCACTCTCGCTGCCCATTCCAACCAAGAGGGAATAGCAGGTGAGTTAAACAAGCCTAAAGGCTCTAAAAGAAGCATACTTAAGGTTTTTGCTCCAAGTGTGTTTGTTCATGCATTGTATCACTAAATGCACAGAAACTCAGTAATCTTTCATCATTCTTTTTGTTTAAGATTGTAGTAGCTTTCTTCCAACTACTATCTCACTGTCAGGGTTCGGACAGGGAATGCTTCACATGCTCCTCCTGAGAATGAATTTTTTAAAACTGTTGGCATGTCTGTGAGTTTTGAGTGTTGTAGTCGCTAGTTGATAATAGGGCATTCATTCCTTGTAGTTTGATCCTCTTTGCAACAATGTGATAATGATGGAATAATTACAGCATTGTTATTAAATCAGATGATTATGCTTGATACTTTCTATTTTTTTTCCGCAGCAAGTGCAGGAAAAATAACTTGTGTGCTCATTACAAAAAATGCTATTAATGATCTTATCGGGTGAGTCTATGATGAAAACTGTGTAAGCCAGGCTTAAGAGATCATTTTACATGAATGCAGCATTGCATGGCAGCATGGGAAGAAAACGAATACTTCCTTTCTAGGTGGAGTGGGAGTGGGGGGTGGGGGGGAGGTACATCTGCTTGAACTCAGAAGGCATCATAAATACGCTGAAATCGTTCTGCACAGTCTAAAGCTGGTAGTTCATAGGAACTTAATATGATAAAAGTCCCAGTGAAAGGCTTTAGACTGTGATGCCATGAGAATCAAATCATCAACTTGTGCTCATTATTAGGACAAATGTTTGATCCAGTGCGGCATCCCACAACAAACCCTGGGAATTTTGATGCTTGTGACCATAATGCACAGTGACTGCGGCAACTACTGCAGTGTCCTAAAGACAGTGAGAATGCCAGTTGCTGAGTGGACTTGAACATTAGCACACTACTTGCTGCAACAAAGCCAAACCATTTCCCTTAGTCGTTATCAACAAAAAAAAACACAACTGTGTTCACATGTAAATGTATGTATGCTTTAACAGCTAAGAGCAGAGAAAAATTATAAAGTGATAGCAAATGATTGTCAGTCTTTACATAAGCAAGGATCAGAAAATCATTTCTATTAAATTTGTGAGCAGAAACTCATACAGCACTGAAGCAGCTATTCAGCCCATCATATCTCTGCAAACACTTCAATAGAGTTGACTAAATAAATCAAAATCTGTTGGAGTATTTTTTTTCTCCATTGCTCTGTAAATTTTCTTTTCTTCTTTGTTTATAAGGTTAAGGGGTGGTTTGATTGAAGCTTCAAGACATTAAGGGGTTCAGATTGGGAGAGATTATTTGTGCAGGTGTGAAACTAGGAAATGTTTCTTCACACAATGGTGGCAGTTTCAAATTATTTTCCTCAAATAGAAATTGTGGCTCAATCGGTGGATAATTTTATATTTGTATTTGATAGATTTTTGTTAGCCAAAGGCATTAAGAGATAAGAATATAAGGTGGGGATCTGGGCTTAGGTTGCATATCAAATGTGATCAAATTGTGTAAGACAATGTGCTCCAGGAGCTGAATAGGGTAATTCCATTCCTACATTCCTTTCCAAATATATATCTAATTCCCTGTTGAAAGTTATTATTGAATTTGCTTTCACTAACCTTCCAAGCAGTGTATTGCAGACTATGTTAACAACGATGCATGTTCCTCTTGCGTCGCATGTTAAATTAATCATACTGATAACACAAATGCTTGCATGCAGTGTTGCCCCATAGTTACTCTTGTAAACTGGAATAGTCCCCTTTATCCTTCAAATTAACTGTCAGAAAAATAAAGATCCATGGTGGAAAACATGTGTTTCTCCATTTTCTGTGCTCACTGCGTACGGTGAATGTTCATATGCATTGTCCGCTATCCAGTGCACCAGGCATTTTATCTGAAACCTCCAAATTTTTTTTTTAAAAAGCCCTATTGTCCTTCTGTAAATGTTAGCATTTCAAATTTACATGAGAACCATTCAAATACTGATCAGTAACGTAAAATGTGTGACACTGTTCTAATGTTGTTCCTGTTAATGTTCCTAATCGTGAAAAGATGTTGCAGAAATTGCTATGCAGCTCTGCAGAATGGACCAAGGCTGAGTGGATAGTATTCCCACATGCCCTGATGGAGCAGGTTGGGTTAGCTACATAAAACATCGGACTCAAGCACATTGCAACAGTCCTGATCATTTCTATCTAATCATGCTAAGCATTTGCCCCTCAAAGGATTTTTGAGGGTGCCTGGCATGTCTAGTATACAGATTGCACATATATCAACCCACTCTCACTTTGATCCGCAGATGGCAACTGCCTTAACTAAATATTACTTTCAAATGTGATAATAACCAGCTCAAGCACTGTCCCTTAAAGAAAAGCAGATTTTCTTTTCCAAAATGCAGTTTGCATATGCAAAATGACACATCAATGTAATTTTCTTTCACTCAAAACTAAAAGGAGTGCAAAACAATATTTAGATCTAGAGGAATAATTTGCAAATGGATGGTATTCCATTGTAAAATTGGAGAATAGAATTTAACTTGAATGTGGCACGTCTTTTAAGAGGAAGAGTCTTGCAAGGTGATCAGAATTATTGTAGGCCATAGTTTTAAATAATTGATTCTTCAAATAAATTTTAATATGCAACAATGCTTTTACTTTCTTACTATTTGTATATAGTGTTGTTTTATTAAAGGCAGATTACCAGTATGGAAAAACATTGTTTTGCCTTAACCACTGCAGTGTCAGCTATGCTGTTGTGGTGGATTTTTGACTTCAGCTTTTCTTTTCTTTGTTTCAGTTCCTATTATTAAAACAATTTGACCTGAAGAAAGCATTGACTATTTTGTAATTCCTGTGGTGATTTTTTTTCTTTTGGATTAAAAAAATCATGTAAGTTCTAGTGTAAGTGTGATTCCATCATTTAGAACTGCTTTCTACCTTCCGCTTTCAGTGTCACCTCCTAATGTTTGCACCCAGAGGAGCCAGCCTCTTCATATTGAAGTCAGGGCCAAACGTTATCTCCACTGAGTGATCCTATGTATCTAGGATCAGTAATTTGACACCAGCAACTCCTGAAGAGATGTCCTGACCCCTCAGTGTCAAACACTAGTAACCAACCAGCTCACTACAGCAAGTCAAGCAGACAATGTGCTGAAAGCACAGCCTAAAACAGCTGGAAATGGTTACTTCACAACAACACAAGTGGAGGGAACTAATGCATTCTGCTAAATATCACAACATTTCATACACCCACTGTCTAAAATCTCCAAAGTATTCAATCTCATGAGCTGACAACTTATATTTTTCTTTTCTATTCTGTTCACTTTCATGCCTTTAAGCAACCCTGTGGTTTTGTCCCAGTTGGACAATAAAAACAATATAAAAAATAATTTCTTCATAGCTAAATTTTCACTATCAGTTTTTATTATGTTTTATTTTGATGCATTAAGTTTTAGAATCCAATTTAATAATTCAAAATATTTATGCAAAATTATTTTAAGGATACTCTGCACACTTACCTTATATTCTTTTAAAAATAAATTATCACTAATGTTTAGCAAATTTCCAGAGCCTGGGTTTAAATGCTCACTTTCTGAAGCATCAGCTATTTACCGCCTCTCTCAGATTTCTGCTACGATCAATGCATCCTGCTGAAATGCTGCCTACGACGTGAATTTCATCCAATTTACAGCATTACACATTAAAGAGGTCCACATCTCTTTGCCATAACCTTGAAATCGTACCAAATACATGAAGCTTGCAATTGTTGCAAACGAAGCACCAGAATGGCAATGCAGGACCTTTAGGAAAAGCACTGCAGTGATTTTGTGCATTAACCACCTATCTTTTTGCATTGGGACTTTGATTAAAGACAATATGCTTTATTGGCACTCAGCTAACTACAGGGCAAACTGGGTAACCTCTTCTCTGTTCCCACCATTAGAAACGTCCATTTCATAATGAAAATTAAAATTCATAATGGCAACTGATATGGCATAAACACCTCCTACATAAACGAACTCCGGCCTCTGAAAACTTCCATCCACACAGTATTCAAACAGAATACAGCATGCTAACCATACCATGGGGCTTTTCTTTCTATTTTCTTATTACTGTTGTTCAATTAGCCCCACTGTTTCATTCAATGCATGCATGAGAGGACGTTAATATGCACTGGCAGTTCCCACAAACAATATTCCTCCCAATCTTTCCCAAGCTAGTATGCGATAACTGGCAATGAATGCAATTAAAATCATCAAAATAACACTCAACCAGTAACTGTGCCCACTCAATGCGAATAAAAAGCAAAATTCAAAATTTGAACTCTTGTGTATAAGTACTAGCCTTATAACAGCAAATAGATTGAATATGTTACAGATTAAAGGCAGTGATTTTCCCAGTGACACGAAAAAAAATCTGCTATTGCTGTGGGATTTAATGTATAATTCTTGGCATAGTGTCAGGATGATCTGGAGTGCCAAAGGTATGGTAGGGGTGTAGGCACCCAGAGTGACAATGGTAATAGGAGTGGAGATTACACACATGAGTATGTTACAGTAATAATACAGATTTGAACTTATGTAATACACTTTGCGCCTCTTGACTTTTTTGCACACTTGAATTTATTTTTCAATAATAAGCAAAACAAAGAAAAAGGATCAAGTGAAGGTGAGAATAAAAGACATCGGAGAAGCACATGTCAAAATAAATGCCATTTGAATGACTTTAATAAGCATATAATAGAAAAAAAAACAGTCTTCACAGAACAAAAGAGAAAAGACAGAAACCATCTCTTTTTTTTTTGGATAACACCACCATACTCCAGATCGGAACAGATAATTGAAAGGCATCGTCATTCCCATAAGCTGTCTGCTTATGATCTCTTCAGAATTTATGGGAGCAATTTTTGTGAGCAGTTAATGAATCTGCATGAGGTCGTTTCAATCACTACAATCAATGTTTTATTTCTCTCTTCTCGACTGGAGAAAAATAATCATGCTTTAACAATATTTAAAAAGTAAAGACGCACAAATGTTTTCAAGCCGTCCAGTTATATTCATGTTAACTTAACAGATTTTATTCATTTTTTTTAAAAAAAACTCACTTAGGTCAGACGCCGTTTTGCATCCGCTCAGCAGTGCGCGGTTTACAAAGAGAGTTTTCAATTTGGTCACACTGTATCAGTGCTTCTTACACACTGATCTTGCACACAGAAAAAGAATGCATACTATCGAGAATTAAAGAGAGTACATTAATCAAGCATCACTTTGGTGTAAAGAAGGCTTTAGCCGACCAGCTTGGCTAATGGAGCCTTCGTACACTGTCAGTAATAAAAAATAGTTTCAATTTCAGATTTCTTAAAAAAAAAACTTTAAAACATTCTCACTACAGTGACTGTATATTTGTTAGCAAGCATTGGATTTACAACATACAGAACCCAAAACTTGACCTTTCTCTTTCTGTCTCCAGATTTGGCAGGGATTTAGGAAATTAACCGCATTTATAAAACAAATACAGCTTCCTACTGTGTGACGAACAGTTTACAATTGGAGTATCCAAAAAAAAACTAATTTTAAAAAAGTGTCATAGTCTTAAATCAGCTAAATTCTGAAGCAATCACCGCCCATGTTCAGAGCGCCAGGTAAAATTAACACGTTAATGGCACAAGGAAAGACTGTTGCTAATTGTGTGGTATATATTCATATCTGTCCGTTTCCTTTTTTAAAAACAAAAACTGCAGCAAACAAAACAACGAGGGAAATAAAGTAACCGAAACAAAGAATGAAGATGCGCAGAAGTTACAATGTTGGTTTCTGTTAAAGCGGAAAATTGCCCACAACTTTCCTCCCCTCCCCCCCCTCCCCCCCCCCCCCCCCCGAAAAAAAGATTCATTTAAAAAAAACACAGCCTGCTGAAATTGTTCAGTGCATATGGACACAGTTCTTGCTGCATTTATTTACAAGCTGTTATATTCGTCAGCTAAAAAAACCGAGGACTGCACAGACAGTAAAAAGTTCAACTATTCTGTGATAACTTCTTTCAAATACACAAGCTAAGAACAACGCCATGCCGAGGAAAGTAAACTGGTACAAAATAGAAAATATTACCATACATGTCCAGCATGCAGGATTAATTTGTGTATGCGTGTGTGTGTGTGTGTTTTAAATGCAGGTTTTCTATTTTTTCTCTCTCTATATATATATAAAACCAACACAGGCAATACATGGATGGGCAATGTTGTAGATAAGTAACTCTCTCGCTCGCTCGCTCTCGCTCTCTCTAACAATTCTCAAGCAGGCATATGGATGGGGTGTTATAGATGGAGGATGGCAGGCGTTAGGGGACTCACATGAAGAAATCTGGCGACGGCGGGTTGTCGCTGGTGGACCCAGCCTCTCTGAAGCCATTGCTGGCGAGTTTCTCGCACTTGAGTTTGTAGGCGTCTCGCTCCCTCATCAGCCTGGCTACCTCTTGCTTGAGCTGCTCGACCTGCTGGATGAGCTGGGTCTTCTCGTTCTCCAGCAGGTGCTTCTGCTGCACCCGCTTGTAGCGACAGGACTGCGCGTAGCCGCGGTTCTTCAGGGTCCGGCGTTTCTGCTTCAGGCGGATCACGTCGTCCTTGGAGAAACCCCGGAGGTGCCGGTTCAGCTCCCGCACCGACATGCTGACCAGCTGCTCGTCCGAGAACCTGTCCTCGGCGTGCAGGCCCGGGTGATGGGGGGAGCTCTGGATTTGCTGCGAGGGAGATGAGGTGCCCGACGCTGGAGAGCCGTGTTGCTGCTGCTGCTGCTGCTGCTGCTGCTGCTGCTGGTGGTGGTGGTGATGCCCGTGGTGGTGGTGTGGATGGTGGGCACCGTTACCTAGCTCGTCCGGGCTCACACCTGGGTACTGGTGATGGTGGTGATGGTGGTGATGGTGACCCCGAAAGCCATCATAGGCCGCCTGCTGCTGCTGCTGCTGCTGCTGCTGCTGCAACTGGACAGCGTGAGCGTTCCCGATCAGAGCCTCCACCGCGTCCTCCGGACTGAAGTTCAGCGCCTCCGGGTTCAGCTGTTGGTAGTTGGCCGTCATCCAGTACAAGTCTTCCAGGTGGGTCTTCTGCTCGGTGGGGCTGAAGCTGGGGGAGGAAGGCACCGAGCTACACGGCGTGCTGATAGGGGTGGACGAGACCGAGCCCGCGGGCTGTAACCGGTTGCAGTGTCTCCCGGAGCGGTCAGTTCCCAAGGGCTCCTTCTTCACGTCGAATTTCATCAGATCAAAGTCATTGACATACTCCATGGCTAGCGGGCTAGTAGGCAACTCTGCATTAATGGCCAACTCTGTAGTCATTGCTTTTCTTTGCAGTCTGTTTCTGGATGTTCCCGACACTCACAAAGTCCCTAGTCCTGTTGTCTTCTCTCTCTCCCTCTCTCTTTCGATTCGGTTGTCCCTGTTCGGACAGAGGTCCTTCACTCTCTCGCCCCCCCAGCCTCTTTGCACGGATGGTTCTCAGTGAGTAAAACTTCTCTGAACGGCGCGTTGCATGGAGAGAGAGAGAGAGACACAGCGGGGAGGAGAAAGACTTTTTTTTTCCCCCTGCTTGCCTTCAGCTTCGTTGTCACCGCGTAGCGATCCCTCTGTTAAACTGGCTGGACTGACATTCAGCTGCCGCCGCTCTGGAAGCGAAACGAAGAAGCAAACCAGCCAAAAAGAGGAGGCATTAAAAACAGAACCCTCGAGAGAGGGTTTAAAATTAAAAAAAAGCTCGAAAAGCACCAGAATTGAAGGAGGAGGTTGGGGTTTGGTGAGGGGTTGGGGGGGGGGGGGGGGGGGGCAGGGAGACAGGCCAGCAAGTTGTCCGGAATGGCCCCTCCAATGCTGCCGAGCCCCCGGTGCAAGTTCTAAGTTCTGTCCTCCCGGACCAGATGAAGTAAAACGAGAAGCTCTTGGGTGTTTTTTTTTTGGAGAAAAGCAGGAGCGTTTCTGTTGCTGGTTTTGTTTTGTTGCTGCTGCCGCTGCTGTTTCTCCCGGCTCAGCTCTGCCTCTCTGCAAAAAAAAGGGGTAAGAGAAAAAAAATGTAAAAAAAAAATCACCCACAACCAATCTGCTGCTGATCAGGCAGCTTTTAGCACAGATTGCAAATCTCCTTTTTCTTAAAAGAGTATATAACCCCCCCCGGCAGACGTCACACCCTGGAGGCGGGGCTCTCGCCGCCCCCCGCCAATCAGCGCCTCCTCGACAAGGAATTAGCATAATAGGATAGAAACAAGGGAAGTGGAGTTTGACAATTAGAGCCAATCAGCTGACAATCAGCTGGGCAGCAGAGAGCTGCCAAGCCAGCCTTCCCCAGTCCAAAGGCAGATCCAGAGTCCAAAACTCATCCTAAAGACAGACACAGAGGCATATGCACAGGCTAAAGACAGATACAGAGGCATATACACAGGCTAAAGACAGATACACAGATCAATGCACACTCCAAAGTCAGATACAGAGGCATATACACAGTCCCAAAACCGGACACATAGACATATACACAGCTTCCTCCAGACAAGAGACATCTTCATAACCCAAAGACAAGTACAGAGACCAACTCGCAGCCCAAAGACATGTAGAGAGATTATAAACACGGCCTTACCGAGCTCACACACAGATACAGACACATACACAGTCTTTCTCAACCACAGAAAGTCAGGCAAGATTCATGTACACAGCACAAAGACAAATGCAGAAACAAATACAGATACATTTACACAGCCTTCCCCAGCCTCCCAAAATTACAGAGGTCATTGACAAACACAGAAACACACACACACCAAAGATAGATACAGATACACATACACAGCTTTTCCCAACCAATGACAGTTCCAAAAACACACATAGCCCAGCAAGAGCACAGATTCAGAAACATATACTCATCCCAAAGACAGATACAGAGGCATCCCACACCTCAGACAGACAAATGAATAGCTTAAAACATATGTAGAGACATATACATAGCATCTATAGTCCAAAAACAATGACATTGTTATATACATTGTCTTCCTCAGCCCAAAGAACGATACCGGGATATACACTCCGCCTTCTCTCTATTCATCCCCGCACGTCTAACATTGCAGTCCACTCGGATCCTTCCACAGCCACTGTTATAACGGCTTCATTCCCACAGCCGCCGCCTTCAGTTGCAGAGGCCATGGCTGCTCTCCACCGACCTCTTCCTTTCCCCATTTACAAGGGTTCCACTCTTCACCAAGTGCCATTCAATTCCTAAAGCTCCTGGTTCTTCTACGCCTTGCACACTGATCGTAACCCTAATGCACATGGATAATTACCCCCAATACACACTGACAATTACTCCAATACACACCAACAAATACCCCAATACATATTGACAATCACCTAATACACACTGACAATTACTCCAATTAACACTGACAATTACCCCAATACACACTATCAATTACCCCAATACATACTGACAATCACCTAATACACACCGACAATTACCCCAATATGCACAAACAAATACGAGTCGAGAGTGTGGTGCTGGAAAAGTACAGCAGGTCATCAGGATGAAGGGCTTATGCCCGAAAGATCGACTCCCCTGCTCCTCGGATGCTGCCTGACCTGCTGTGCTTTTTCAGCACCACACTCTCGACTCTGATCTCCAGTATCTGCAGTCCTCACTTTCTCCGCACTAACAAATACCCCAATACATACTGACAATTACCCTAATATACACTGACCACGTTCCAAACCAAACTGACTGTATATCCCTCAATACACACTGGTCATGTTTGTCAATAAACACTGACTATATGCACATTGACTATAAACCCAATACACACTGGTCCTTACCCCCAATGCACACTGACCGTATCCGCCAATACACACTGACCGTATGCTCCAATACACATTGACCGTACCTTATAGTGTTCGTTCGATTTCTCACCCCAGTAATTTTAATGCCCTATTGCTTTGTTGTTCTTTTTTGACAGAATATTCCCCTCCTGTACTTCGCTCTCCCTCTGTCTTATTGACTTTCTGGTTATTCTGTTTCTTTTATCTTTCCTGACCGCTGTTAACTCTCTTTTTGACTTTATCTCTGTTCCTCTTTTGAACTTCTTCGCTCTCCCTGATATCCGACCCCCCCCCCCCCCCGCCCTTCAGTCTCTGGCTTTCTCACTCTATCTGCCTTTCGTAACCTCTTATATGTCTCCCCACCGATATTTTCCTTTACACTGCCCCTTCCTTTCGGTCTTTCTCGCCCTTTCATTCCTTGATATGTTTCTTTCACTCTTTTTAGAATCTCAGCCTTCCACTCTCACGCACTCCATCAATCCAGACACCACATCCAGTCCCTTGTTTTTGATGAAACTTTGGGTTTGCCGCGCTGTTTGAATGCACACTAACCGTGGAGATGAATATCGACCAGCTCACTATGGTTTACAGCCTCGCTGTTCAGAAGCCAAGTACAGCATTTGCTATCCGAGAGAGAGAGAGGTGCTGAGGGCGTTCTAAAGTTGTTTAAAACCAAAGGTCCAATTCAAGCGCGTTTTGCGAAGGAGTTGTAAATATTTGCAAATAAATATCTAAACTCAGGTCATCAAAACTCTGCAATCTCCTTCTGTTGACATGCAGCTGGTGGTAACCACTTCGCACCATTCTCAAAGTATACTTTATAATTTAGCTCCAGAGAAAATCGTTACCTCGTACCAGGTGGATCGATACTGTTTCCCCTACGGTAACAGACTAACAAACCCCTCCCCCCCCCCTTCCACTTTTCCCAGGGTACGGGCAGTAAAATATAGCCTGCAGGTTCACCCCCCCCCCCCCCCCCCCCCCCCCCCTCGGTGCAATGCTTGTTGTAAATTAAAGGACATTAAAAAGAAATCAAAACGGCGATTGGCTGCTCGGTTCTTGCACGCATGCATCACAGCACTTGGCTGCTTGACTGGCCTGGCATGTTTCAGCACAGACTCACAGGCACAAGGAAAGCTCTACAAAGTGCGACCCCGTGTGTTCAGATCAGGGCGCAGGGGAAAAGGGAGAGAGCGCAGAAATCAGCCACCGAGAGACGCGAACAAGCAGCACAGGAAACCGTTAGCACCGTCCCGCAGATACTGCTGCCTCAGAACGGACAGAGAGGGCCAGTTTTCAAACAATGGTTTCAAAAGGGAGGGGCAAAGGGACAGGAAAGCATTTTGAAACCCGCATTAAACTTATGACTGGTTGGTATGACAGTTACTAACACCGAACGTCATGACAAATATTAGTGGGTACGCCTTCAGTAGGTAGTTAGCATCTAGTGCATTGTCTATCTGTGGAGATATTCGGTACTCCAATATGTCTAGTACCTCCTAGTCCTTTCAGCTTGTGCGAATCCCTCACAATAGCTTTCTCACTCCTTTATTTTAAAACAGTTACAAATTGGAGATGAACCATATCCAGTTATCTTTGGATTTTTTTTTAACTGTCTTATTTTATGTTTATAGATACAGAATCTGGAGTTGTGCTGTGATTTATATGAACGAGATTTAGGTGATGTAACGATTAGTATCTACGAAAACCACGGTAGATTTCTGTATCATCATATATTTTAAAAATGTTCGATACGTGAGCCCAGCGCAGCGATGTGTAATAACGAATTCCCAGCTCTTTCCGCAATACAAGGCGTATCTTTGACTCTGAGCATCGCCCCTCTCCACAAAACCCAATTTAAGTAATTACAGGCAGCCGAGGACATGTGTCGCTTAAGTTGCTCTGCGTTTATTTAACAAAAAGAACGAGCGAAGCGGACGGGGATGCGGCGATAACATCGGCCTGGGAGAATGTGTGGGATGAGCATTTGCAGCATCTTGCTGTCCAGTCACTGGTACACTCAAACTTTCCGAGCCACGTTCCTGCGAATCCCGGGACAGCAAGAGCGGGTCCAGCTGTTGAGAAAACTAAAAAAAAAAGTCTCATTTCCATCCATCGTCGCTTTTACAACTCGGCAAGGGAGCGAGGAAATAGTCACTTTGACAATAACAAAAAAGTTTCAAACAATATCCTCACAGTCAGAGCTAGGTGACAGGTGTGAGTGCTTACAAATGTAAAGGGACTATTAAAAATATATAATCTATCATGTGAAATCTATTTAGAGACAGTATCTTAGCATTTAATAATAAATTATTGAAATTGAGACTTGTCCCTCAGTTACACGCTAATTAGCGATCACAGAACAACATGATATAACATTTAGATTTCTTTTTGAAAAAAAGTGAACCCGTGGGCCATGGCTTCGAACAAATATTTGGTATAATTTTATTCCTATTCCTGGGATAGATAAATTTATTTCAGTTGCAACCGATTTTGCGTTGGGATGTAAATGGACAAAAAGGGTGTTTTTTTAAACAAAA
Organism: Chiloscyllium plagiosum; assembly: GCF_037043375.1. Classification (NCBI taxonomy): domain Eukaryota; kingdom Metazoa; phylum Chordata; class Chondrichthyes; order Orectolobiformes; family Hemiscylliidae; genus Chiloscyllium; species Chiloscyllium plagiosum. The sequence continues at coordinate 17,698,960 of NW_028270153.1, read as the reverse complement.
ATGGGGGCCGTGTGAGTGGTGACTTTCCAGTTGTGCTCTGTTAACGCGGGTTGGGATGGATCGGGCGCCAGAATAACATAGGACAGCGATCAGGACATTAGATTTTAGTGCCGAAAATTCCTTCCCGCTCCAGGATGATAAGAGTGGGGTTAAAACCAAATGGAAGAGCTATCAGACCCGACCTGAAGAATAGCAAGAGTCGGTGACAAACAAACTCGTCGAGGATCAGTCCTGGTGGTTTCCCGGGATAATGTCAGAAATGAATTAATTGACCCCGCTGCTTCTTCAATTGTCTGATGCAAGTTTCCATCTCACTGAGAATGAACGATGTGAATAAATCTTTCTGGATAGTTGCTTGCTTGTTTACTGAGGACATTTAAATGTAACTTCTATTGGAGGGAAACCCGTTTGACTCCAAGCTTGGCTCTCGCCCAACTCCGCACCCGCTCCCACGTTATCTTCTATCGGGGTGAGTTGTAAATATTTATTCCCCTTTCCTCGCCATCCCAGGTTCCTCGGGCTTTCGGGGGTTACGTTTCCGAGATCGCGAAGGGACAGAGATCGGTTTCAATGTCAGGCGTGGGGTTACACTGCTCCGCCTGATCTCGCCTGTCAAGTTTTAAACACCTACAAAAATGTAGTGGACGGTAACTATAATTTCAATACCCATCCCTCTCCCGGACAGGGTCGACGCTACACTTGCCCAGCGGAGATGAATGAGAAGGACGCTGTCTCCAGGAATTAAAGAAAGAGAGCTTTAACTCCGTCCTGAACTTTGGGGTGATCAGAATCCAGACAGATGCCTCAGAATATCTATAAATACAGGAAAGGGAGAACGTGTATGTAGATGGAGAGACGAATCGTGCTAAATCAGATTAATAGTGGGCTATTTAAACACAGGAGATTGAGCTATCTTACAAGGGGGTCATTTTTTCATATAGAAACCGTATCGTTTACTCACAACCCGTTACAAATTGACTAGGTTTCTAACCGAAATAGAAATCACCTGCGTGTTTGCTCGGGATGCTTGAGCCTCCTCCTGCCTCTCTCTCTCTCTCTGCCCTGACCTCAGGCTTTGGAGCTGGGACAACTGGGAGCCCTGAGCGCGGCTGCAATACTTGCGAATGCCCCCAACAGCCAACTCCCACCCCTCCGCCCCCTTTCCGATCACTATGCACTAGTCCTGAGTAGCTAAGTGACTAGATCTTTGTATTGCAGAGCTCTCAGTTTCAAACAATGCGTGAACACTAACAGACACTGACAGTAACACACGCACTCAGACACACCAACACACTGACACGCAGAGAGATAAACCCTGACACAGAGACACTCACTAACACACACTGACACTACACACACAGATATAGACATTAATGCACACAGACACACTGACACTAATACACACGGGCATACATTAACACATACTGACACGAATACACGCTAACACGAACTGACGTTAACAAACACTAACATTCACTGACACGAACAGGCACTGACACTAACACACACACTGACACTAACATATTCTAACACTGTCACGCACTGACACTAACACACACTGACAGTACCACACGCCATCACCACACAATGACATTAACACACACACTGACACTAACACATACCAACATTCACTGACAGTAACAGGCTCTGTCACTAACACTCCACTGATACTAACACACGCTAACATTGGTACGAACAGGCACTGACATTAAACAAAACACTGACACTTACACACAGGCACTAACATACATTGACACTGTCATATAATTGACACTAACACGTACTGACAGTAACACATAACATCACCACATACTGATACTAACACACACATGATGTTCACACACGAGAGGCAGGGAAGCATCTCCCGGCAGTTACGCTTATTCGTGGCATCCAGACTCTAAACAACAGAAGCAAAGGTGATGAGATACAGCTCACATTCACACACACAACATTCACTCACTCACTCACTCAGGCCAATGCGTCACAGTGCACCCTGACACACAATGAGTTTACAAACATCAAACAAGTAAAACGAGACCCCCCTCATACGTTACCCAACCACAACACACATGCTGTCACATACGTGAGCCCCCCACTCCCCCACCCCCGGCCCCCTTCTCGTTCATGGATCATTTTGCAGATATTTACAGCAATCAGACTGTTTACAAAGCGCTTTGTTATCAAAGTTTGGATATCAGACCGAAACCGCTGGTCAAACTAAACCGTTTTATCCTTTCGGAGTCTTTTAGTGAAATGGAATTTGAGTTGAACAGGACAGGGTGTTGGAATATCGAATTTCTGAACAGAAGCAGAGTGGATGGAGTGTGGACCCAGCCCGGATTTTTTTTTAGATAAACATTCACAAAAGGGGGTCTAATTAATACCGAATACACATTCACCCCGTTAAACTTCACAATCTCATTCCGTAGTCGTTTCGACACCACCGAAATCTTCGAGAATTGAGGAATTTAAAACAAAACTCGAGAGCGTCTTTTGAGTAAGCAGAAATACAGCAAAATCCAGGCGCGAACCACTGCTATTTTATACATATTTTATAACGGGTTAGACAAGTTGAACTTTGTTTTGTCCCCAGTTATGCCACTCTAAACGGACGACACCATGTTGGTTCAGTTCTTAACATTTAGCAGAAGAAACGACAGTGGGCATAAAGTCGGGGAGAGTGTGTGTGTGTGTGTGGGGTGGGGGGGTTAATGCCCAAGTGAGGAAAAAATAAGACTTGAAGAGCAAGAGAGGGAGAAACTGAGCGAGAGAAAGCGCGCGGGGAAATGAGTACATGAAGGGGGATAACTGGGCCGCTCAGTGGTTAGATTTACTGTACTGTGTTGGGAATGCTCTCTTCAATAATTCATCGCAGGACACCTCTCTTGATGCTGAAGCGACTCGACTTAACCCGATTGGCGATCGCACCATCAAATGTGCTCCTGGTTCCCGTGAAGGCAAAGGGGAGCGTGTGTGAGCAAATTATTCCACATGAGCGCAGAAGGACAGGACGGCGGGAGTAGTCAACACCATCCAAAAGAGGTCAAGGGGGTGTTACTGCTGAAAACTTTGGTATTTTTTCAAAAATGCATGGATTTAAACTCAAGCGTCAAAAGACACTGGCCAATAGTGAAATGCACACACGACAGCACCATATCGGCACCTTGTTTCTGTGTTGGGTAAAATTCGTGGTTATTTTTATTTGCAATAAATTTCCTATAATGAGTGCAAAGGTAAATCCAACAGCAAACGTCTTCTTTGAAAAAAAAATAGGGAAAATTGCTGGGGAACTGCTAGTTATGCCTCTGCGGATGTGCCTAGCCTGCGAAAACGCCGTTCTTGGAGTTTAATGTTTGCTGCTGTTAAATACTCAGAATGTGTTTTTTTTCCCTCTTTCTGATATCTGTCTGTCACTGCCGGCAGATCAAACTGGGACGGGGTGGGGAAGGGGCAGGTTTCTCTCTGTCCAAATTTGCTTCGTCCTGATCTGTGGCTTTTTCTCTCTCTCTCTCTTTCTATCTCCCCATCCCACCCCTTCACGTGTTTGACATCGCAATTCACCCACCCCCCACACACCCCGTCCCCAAGCCCAAAGGAAACAGTACACGCGAACCAGAAAAGTGGCGCTCCTTGATGAAACCTGCATTTTCGCAGCAGAGCTACAGGGGGCGGCCTTGAGTCAGTTCACCGGCCAAGGACGGGGTGGGGGGGGAGGTGGGATCGGATCCCAGGGTGGGCTTGAGGAGGGAGGGGGAGGTTGGTGTGAAAGATACTGAGTTTGCCACATTGCTTTGGTGGCAATTTGCAGCCCCAAGTGTGTTCTCGCTTACTCTCTGCTCCCCCCCCCCCCCAGGCCAAAGCTACTGGTCAGGATTGTGCAGGAACGGTTCCCCTGCGCTTTGCCCCCAATCAAAGCGACGCAAACTTGCGACCGACGGAAATACGACGAATAAAATACGTGTCTCGGTGCCACGGATTAAAAGGGACCGGTGAGGTACACACCGAAGCGGGCCCTTTACCTGAAACAAAGCAGCGGGTCGAAGGGAGACAGCCCAACCTCAAATTCGTAACATTCAGAAACCTACCCCCTTCCACACTTTCTACAGAATTGCTCATCTGCCCCTTTCAACTGGGGCCAAACACCGAGGAAGCTCGTTTTAATTCACAGCCAATGTGTGGCGAACGAAATTGCATTTTCAAATTCGCAAAGTGCACCCGAATTACCGCCTATTGCGCTCGTCAGTTACACACACAGAGAGAGAAAATAAAAACAGGCACTCTCACAATTTTCCTTCGGGAGGGAGTTTTCCTCCGCTAATATCACACCGTTTAAGGGATTGCGTACAGTAGATTCTCAAATCGGCCGTGTTTTAACTCAGAGAAATGAACTCTGATCGATAAAAACGAAATGCGTTCCTGTTCTTGGGATTTCATGGACAGGTCGTCGATTACGAAAGGAAAGGGTCCCTTTTTTATGTTCGTTTATTTTCTAATAATAAAGATGGATTGCAACCGTTGCTTGCACGACTGCCAATGGATTTTATTACCTGTTGTTGCAATTCAGCCGAAGTTGCGCAAAAGTTACGACGGAGCTCTCAACTTTCAATCACTATAATGTTAATTAAAGTGTTGGAAAGGAACGTTCTAGCGAGTGCAACCCAACAGAACAGCGTGAATCATTGACAAATCACTGAAATTTGGCATTTGTGCAAAACCACTAGCGGCCCACACACTTACATCGTGTGCCTTCTCCCTCAGCACAGATCACTCAGCGAAGTTGCCATTAAACTTCACTTTAATCAGCTTGAAATTTGGGCTTTGTGTCTTGTACTGTGCCAAACAACATCCTCCATTTGTGAACCCTTTTGATGTCGGCTGCAACTTTCATCTTTGACCTCCGCCAACTCATGCCTCCTGTCTCCAGATAAGAGTCCATCTTGTCTCCAGCTCCAACATTGGAAATGTCCAGGCGCCTCCCTTCCACCCGCTTCTTATCTTTGCAAAACAGATAGCCTGTGACGCTGCCGGGCCAAGTGAAATCACACGCAGATCACCTCCGCCAAGATCTCAGTCGAATGACCATTTCTCTTTCTCCAGATAAGAGTCCCAAAATGTCTCCAGCTCCAACATTGGAAATGCCCACCGACCTATGTTCCTGCTTTGACTTGCTGTTTGCCCATTGTCACATCCAGCAATCGCAAGATGGTAGCCTTGACCAGACATCAGAGCAAATAAAGGCTGGAATAACTCAGCAGGTAAAACAGCATGGATGGTGAAATAGCAGCAGTGTAACTAGTCTAGTAATCAGGAGGCCCAGGCTATTCCCTTGGGGATTGGTGAATGGCAGCAGGTGGATTGAAATTCAATTAATAAACTCCGGAAGAGTGACAGTGACCCCACCTCTGAGCCAGGAGTTCAAGACCCACCTGCTCCAGAGATGTGGCATGACATCTCTGAGCAGAAAATATCTACCTGAAATTCCTTGTGTTAGAACAAACAAAATCTGGCAGACAATATGGGTCTCAGTTAAATAAAACAAAGAACTGTGGATGGTTGAGATCTGAAACAAAATCAGAAATTGCTGGAGAAACTCAGTGGGTCTGGCAACAGTGTGGGAGATAGAAAGCAGAGTTAATGATTTGAGTTCAGTGGGTTCTGCTGAAGTCACTGGACTTAAAATCTTAACCATGCTTTCTTCCCTCAAATGCTGCCAGAATTGCCGAGTGTCTCCAGGGATTTTTGTTTTTTGTTAAGGGTCTTAATAATGGTGAGCAAGAAACTACCTTATATTATTTTAAAAACCCACAAAATCCATCTGGCTTTATAAACATCCTTAGGGAAAGCCACTCTGTTCTGGCCTACAGACTTCATACAGCATTGAAAGAGGCCATTTGGTCCATCATGCCTGAAACATCTCTTCAAAGGATCATTGTTACCTTGAGTCAATCTCCTTTCTCTCATTCCTTTGAAAATTTGTTTATTCAAATAATTATCTGCTGTCCTCTTGAATGCCTCAAATGAACCTGGCTCCACCACATTTTCAGGCAATGTATTCGATATCCCAACCACTCTCTGGCTGAAACTTTTCTACATGTATGGTCCTTACTTCTTTCACAAAACACTTTATATCTATGCCCTCTCATTCTTGATACTTTTTCTCCAAACCCAAAGTGGTGCGATTTTTTTGAAATTCATTTTATTTATTACCATCTCAGATCATAAGACCCTACAATGGATAGTGCAGACAGTTGAGAGGATCATCGGAGTCTCTCTTCCCTCCATTACAGACATTTACATCACATACTGCATCCGAAAGGCTAAGAGCATTGTGGAAAACCACAAACACCCCTCACCCAAAGTCTTCGCCCTCCTGCCATCTGGCAGAAGATACCAGAAGCATTCAGTCTCTCATGGCCAGACTGTGCAACAGCTCCTTCTCCCAAGCCACTAAGCTCCTTAACACAGTATAATCAGACTATTTCCCATGTGAAGTTCTTTTGTATTGCTGCTAGAAAAATGTCTATTATTTATCATCCTTCTGTTACACTGTAACTTGCATGTTTTGCTCTTATGCACTTTACGCTGTGTGTGATCTTGTAGTTTGTGCTGTCCACATAGCACCCTCGGTAGTGGAGGAATGCTGTATCACGTTTACTGTATCAGTTGTACATAATAGAAATGACAAATGAAAGCTACTCTATTTTACTCTTGAGATAAGAGTGGGGTGCTGGAAAAGCACAGCAGGTCAGGCAGCATCCGAGGAGCACGAGAATTGACGATTCAGGCAAAAGTCCTTCATCAGAAATGGGGCTGTGAACTGAGGGGTGGAGAGCTAAATGGGAGAGGGGTGGGGCTGCGGGGAAGGTAGCTGAGAGTGGGAAAGGTACTCTACTCCACCCATTCACAGGATGTGGGCATTGCTGGCTAGGCACCATTTGTTACCCACGCAAAAGTGAGGACTGCAGATGCTGGAAATCAGAGTCTAGATTAGAGTGATGCTTTTGCCCGAAATGTCGATTTTCCTGCTCCTTGAATGCTGACTGACCTGCTGTGCTTTTCCAGCACCACTCTAATCTAGACCATTTGTTACCCATCTCTAATTGCCCAGATGGCAGTTAAGAGTCAACCATACTGATGTGTATCTGGAGTCACATGTAGGCCAGACCAGTTTCCTTCCCTCGACGAAGTTTAACAGCCCCGTGAAATGGCCATGTGAGCTATTCAGTTCAGGGGCAGTCAGGGATGGGCAATGAAATGCTAGCCTTGCCAAAATCCCAAGAATAAATACAAACCAGGTAGATGATCTGCACTCTGTTTCTCACTCTGAAGATACAGCTTGACCCGTTGAGGCTTTTCAGAATTTTCCTTGTTCTTCTGTCCATTTCCTGCATCTATGATCCTTCCTTCCTTCCTTCCTTCCTTCCTTCCTTCCTTCCTTCCTTCCTTCCTTCCTTCCTTCCTTCCTTCCCTCCTTCCTTCCTTCCTTCCTTCCTTCCTTCCTTCCTTCCTTCCTTCCTTCCTTCCTTCCTTCCTTCCTTCCTTCCTTCCTTCCTTCCTTCCCTCCTTCCCTCCTTCCCTCCTTCCCTCCTTCCCTCCTTCCCTCCTTCCCTCCTTCCCTCCTTCCCTCCTTCCCTCCTTCCCTCCTTCCCTCCTTCCTTCCCTCCTTCCTTCCTTCGACGTGGTCCTACTGGGAAGATTAGTAAGTACTGCCTATCCCAATTGCTCCTTTTAATGTTCAGGAAAGATTTTCACCTCATGAGAGTGAAGAAGCTTCCAATATGTGGGTCAAACCATTTTGGATTGTGGCTTGGCAAATTGAATCAGCCTCCCACAGCCTTGTCCATAAGACCATTAGAAGTAAGGTCATTTGGCCCATTGAGTCAACTCCACCATTCAATCATAGCTGACGGGCATTTCAATGCCACTTACTCACATTCTCCCCATATCCCTTAATTCCTTGTGAGATTAAGAATTTATCAATCTCTGTCTTGAAGACATTTATAAGACCATAAGAAATAGGAGTGGAAGTGAGGCCATTCGGCCCATCGAGTCTACTCTGGTTACCTGCTGTTTGACAAAATGGCAAAATCCCTGATCAGGCTCAGAATCTCAGAGCCGTGCGACAGAGGCTAGAGATCCAAGGAAGGGTTTACTGACCTGCTGCACACACAGGATTGCTGCTAATCTCTGGTTTCTAATCTTCAGAACAAGCACTTCAGTACCAGCCTCATGTGTCTCAGCTCCCAACTGAACTCATCAGCGGATTTGATCTCTACTAGGCAGGAACTCTGTGATATTTGCGTTAAAGGGTTGGACTGTACAACCCCTCCTACACTCCTCTCACTGCCATCAGCATAGATGAACATAACAGATACTTATATATAAAATGGGCACCTGCCTGAAAGCGGAGGCAAGATAGCGCAGTGGCTTTCACTGCATTGGAGGAAGGAGAGTATTCCTATGAGGGGAATACTCTATTCTCATCAGAGACCCATGCCTCAAACCTTTCTAGCCTCTAAAATTTCAGTTCACAGTTTCCTGCCGATACTCACACCCTATTTGCTGGTGTTTACCAGCTAGGCCTAACCAAATACCCCAAGCTCACCCGAACACTGGGATCCATGATACTTCTTCCCTAGTGACTGCCTGCGCTTCCCAGCAGTGGCCACTCTGCGGTTCTGGTGCTGCAGCACGACAGAGCAGGCAACCAATCAATTTGGCCAACAAACTCAAGAAGGCCAGTGTTTCTTGCAGACAGTTAGAGAAATCCCATTCTAAGTGAATTAACTGGAGTATCACTATGGAGCAGCTGTGCTTTTGGGTGGCACGCTGACAGTAGGTTGGGGCATGCAACCTTTGTAAGATCCATGCCCATGTTTCAGCTCAGATAATCAGAGGGCATAGGGTTGTTTTTGTTTTGCTAAAGTAAGGGCCTTGACTGGAACTGCATTGAACTGATCAGCAACAAGATTATTTACTGCAAGCCACAAAGGAAAGAGGCCCATTTTCTGCCACCTAAGCAAGACCTGATTTAAGGCAAGTTCAGCATGGCAGGTCTATGTTTTCAGTTTCAAAGGCAGCGAGCATGTTATTACAGCACAAGTGTAAAAGAACCACACCTAGACTCTGGGAGTTCCTCTGAGCATGCCACCAGGTTTGTTGGCAAGCTCAGTCACCTTGCAACTGTCCCATGTCTACAGCAAGCCATGTCACGTGTGCTCCACCTGGAGGTAAATTCTCTGCTCATCCTTCGTCCTGAGCTGATTTCAAGTTTGTTTCTGTCACTGCCCTCCATTGTCATGTGTTAAGATTAGAATTAGTTTTAGGGTTACTGTCAGGAATAGGGCAGTGGACAGGGCCCACGTCTACCCTAGTCAGAACAAACCGATGCACTGTTGATGATATTCTGAATCACACATTAGCCATGCAGACAACTGAGCTGACTGTCCCACTGTCCAACAAGCACAAAATGGCATTTGAATGTCAACTGTGCTTCAGCGGGTAGCACCCTTTCTTCAGTATCAGAAGGTTCAAGTCTCACTCCAGTGATTTGAGCACAAAAGTGAGATTGATTCACCAGGATAGTATTGCAACACTTTCAGAGGGGTTGATTTTCAGATAAGATATTAAACATTTGTCGTCTTTGGTAATGGTACCAACAAAAGTTTGAAAAAGAACAAGGATCTCCTTCTCAATGTATAACCTCAAACAATAACATTTACGAGAAAAGGTTATCTGGACAGGATCGCATTGACATTAGTGGTGTTTGCCATTTGTAAAACCTCCTACTGGATTTCCTATGGGTGCAATAGTTGACTGCATTTGAAAAGTAATGCATTTTTGTAATGCATTTTGTAACACACTTGGCTGTGAAATTCCTATACACTTTGGTGCAGATCTTCCAATCTCTGGATAGTCAGATGCAAACCCAAAGATATACATCAGGACCTCTCAGAAGGTCCAGTGTGTTAACTCCTCAGGAATTGCATGGAAATTTTAAGCATTCAATGAATAATTCCATGCCAAATGTCTGTGAGCACTGTTCCCACTGGGTTGTGTAGCCACGTGGCCATTCAGAGAGTGCTTGCATGCCGCACACAGGCCAATCAGCTTACAGACACATTGCCTTGTGGTTCTGGAGGTTGCTTCCATGCGCAGATCTCAAAGTCCCGTGTAACATCAGTAAAACGTAGGGGGACCTTACAGTCTGACCGAGACTCAAATACAAGCAAAATACTGCGGCTGCTGGAAATCTGAAACAGAAACAAAAAATACTCAAGAAACTCAACAGGTCTGTTTGCATCTGTGAAGAGAGAAATGGGGTCTTGATAAAGAGTCATATTGGACTTAAAACATTTACTCTGTTTCTCTCTCCAAAGATGCTGTCAGACTTTTGAGTTCCTCCAGCACTTTCTGTTTTAATTCTTACTTACTTTAACAGTTAGCATGAAATGTTAGACTCATTAAATCCATGTTTAACTCCTGAGTTAGCTCACATTTATTCACCAGCACTCTGAACAGCTTGTTAAACACCTCAAAGCTTTTTAGTGCATTTGAGAATGAAGAATTAGCAGAATATGACAGCATGTGCTGTAGGAAGGAGGCATGGCTTGTTGAGGATCCTGCGCTCTGAAGAAGGACTCAATGGAAGGTCTCTCCCTATTTCTGAGGATGCAGAGTTCGGGAGTCCCAGCTTGAAATGCTGAGCTCCACCACTGGAGGAGTGGCATGGCAGTTGGAGGGTGATTGGAGAATCTTGCTCTTTCAGTATAATATAAGCATTTCATACACCATCGAACTTCACAGTGAGTATTGAATGGGCATGGTCCTTTCTTGCGGGACATTCATACAGCTGTACAGAAAGGTCAGTACAACAGAAGCAGAAGTAGACCTGATTTACTCTCTATTCATACTTATCTATAGTATAACATTTTATACATAGCATGGGAATCTATACCTAACAGAACAGGATCTCCATTCACAAACCACCAATTTTAATTTCAACCTACAAGATACTCCAGTAAAGGGCATACTAACTGAAGATGCTAGATTTCACATTCAACCCAATCAGAATCCAATAACTTCTCGCCTTTAAACAATGGCTAAACCTTAAACAGATCATTGTTCACAGCAACTTGCCTGGCCTTCAGGACAACACCATACAACCCTGTCATGGCAGGCGCTGCAAGATGTGTCAGAGTGTCAACACAGATACCACCATTACATGTGGGGACACCACCCATCATGTACGTGACAGGTACTCATGTGACTGCCAACATTGTCTATCTCATACGCTGCAGGCAAGGATGCCCTTGGGCATGGTACATTGGTGAGACTGAGCAAACGCTACGGCAACAGATGAATGGACACCGCACAACAATCACCATGCAGGTGTGTTCCCTCCCAGTCGGAGAATACTTCAGCATAGAGTCTGGGACATTCGACCTCTGACCTTCAGGTGACTATCCTCTAAGGTGGACTTCGGGGCAGGCAACAACACAAAGTGGCCAAGCAGAGGCTGATAGCCAAGTTCGGTACCCATGGGGATGGCCTCAACCGGGACCTTGTGTCATACTACAGGTGACCCCACTACACTATACACTCTCTCTCTCTCTCTCTCTCTCTCTCATACACACGCACACACTTTCACACACACGCTCTTCCAGACCCACACACTCACACAGACCCTCTCTCATACTTAAGCTCTCTCTCGTATCCTCACACACACACACCCCACACTCATACCCACACATGCACCCTCTCACAGACGTTTACCCACTGACCCACTTGACTCTCTACACATCTACTCACTTATACATCTCATCTGTTTAACCACCTCACCCATCTACCCTGCTCACTCACTCACCCAACTTAATCACTAACCCACTACACTCATCTTCCCACTCATTCACCTTACCTACTTATCCATTCGCTCACTCACCCACATTCTAATTCACCGACATTCACATTCAGCTTTTCAACTTACACATGCCAGCTAGTGCTGTCAAAAGAAGCATAAGACCATAAATGCCTCCAACTCTGAGTTTGAGTCAGAAAATTGAGTCAGTACTTCCACATTACTTACTGGATAGTTACTTACCCAGGCAATGCTAGACAGATTGAAACCTAACCTAACCTTGAGGCAACTACACTACTGAATCCCACCAACCCCTCAAATAGCGCCTGAGTGCATGACTATCTCCTGACCATAAGACCATAAGATCATGAGATATGTGATGATACCGTCACTTTAAAAAAGCTGTTTTGTCCTTGGTGTTTTTCAAGGGAGGTCATGAAGGCAGAGGTGCAGAAATGTCTAGTTTAACAATGGCAAGGGAATGGTCAGTTCTCCCTGTTCATGTTTTTCTAGCTTGGTTTTGTTGTAGTAGTCATGTTATGCTGGAAGGCTGCAAGCTTTAGTGAAGATTCCTGACTGAGCTTTTTCTCCGAAATCTCTTTGGAAGTTGTTCCTTGCTGCCTGTAAGAATCTGTGTTTCAATTGACCTTTTTGCCAAGGGGTGTGTTTATGGGACGTTACTGGATTGGAATGGTTCCTTAGTTAAGTTGCTGTATCGGGTTGGTTAGGTCTTCCAATAGTTAACTTATTCTAAATTCCGTCCTCTTATGTTCGTGTTTCAACTGTAGTGTTTAAATAAATTCTGTTTTGCTTAAAGCCAAGTGGTTTGACCAGCTGCATCACACCTGGAACACCCACTTCACATCTGCCTTTAAAAGAAGAAAAATTAGGCTCTAGGCTACCTTCTTAAAAAATTTAAGGTGGGTCTAGCCTGGTCCATAACAGATATAAGAGCAGAATTAGGCCATTTGACCCATTGAGTTTGTTCCGCTATTCAATCATGGCTGATATATATTTCAATCCCATTCTCCTGCCTTCTCCCTGTAGCCCTTGATCTATTTACCAGTCAATGAGCTATTTATCTCTGCCTTAAGTACACTCAATGACTTGGCCTCCACAACCTGATGTGGTAAAGGCTTCCACAGGTTCACCACCTCTGGCTCTGCGCTGATCCTTTTTTGTATGGATTTCTACACTGAAGGAATGTCTTGCAAGATGCAACATCAGGAGTCAGATCCTTTTAAGCATAACCAGGTAAATGCACAAATGTTTGACTAATCAGCACTAGATGCAATGGTTCCAATGCTGGCTGAACAATTTGGGCCAATGTGCCTTCCTTTTGGAAGAGCTGACATAGATACTAAGAGCTCAATGTCCACTTTAAACATTGTAAGATTCCATAAAGCGCTCAGATCATATCGTGTCAGAGAAGTTCCCATGATATACCTTGGGGCATTCAATATAACTGAATTGAAAGAGAGACCCAGATTCCTGTGTCTTCTCCTCTGAATTGTTTGCTGGTGTAAAGCACTTAATCAAATGATATAATAGTGGGTAGAACACCTCTCCCAATCACCACAGACACACACCACACACACACGCTCACACTCATCATGCATGCACACACATGCGCACACTCGCACACATACACACACACACTTGCACGTGTACGCATGCACACACACAATCTGCAAACACACATACACTTACACACTCACACACACATGCATGTATGAGCACCTGCACGCATGCCCATAGGCACACACAAATGCACATGCACACAAATATGTGTACACACACATGTCCGCATACACGCACAAACACAAACACACATTCACACCTTGTACATACACCCCTGATTAATTGCAGGCTGAGATGGTCCATGAACAGCCTTCCTGCACTTTTGCCAATTGAGACCGTTAAGCGGGCAATTCACTGAAGGGTCTTATCAGGCTGCCCTTGCTTGATTATCTGCAGGCCTCCCAGGAGTCCCACGCTCTGCTGGAGTTCACATTCCTTTGGCCTATTAAGTGCCTGAGAGGAACAGGATTTGTTAGACTGTCCTGAAAAGGGGCAATGTCAGGGTTTCACCGAACCTTCAGTCAACCAGCTTCAACCCCTGTCACCACTACAGGATTCTGATTTGAAGCTGGGACAGATGACTGTCTCGATAGTGATGTGTCACGCTTATGAATTCTGTCACATCATGTAGTGAGAGAAAAATGCTTGCATCCTGTAGAACAGTTTTACTAACTCTTCCTAAAAGCTAGCTAAATTATGCATATTGCAGAATTCTCATGATGACATTTCATGGGCAACCACCTGGGTTTGCAAAATTAAGAGAAAGGCATTGATGAAGAATTGGAAATGTATCATGGAGTTAAATGCTAAGTGGCTTCATTGCTCTTCTTTTCCTTGGAAGAGATTCCTAAGTGAGTTAGCTATTTATTTCCTGTTTTTGTCGTAATGAACTACGAACCCTTCTACAGAATTGTAGAATCCTTACAGTGTGGAAACAGGCCATTTGGCCCATCAAGTCCACACTGACCTTCCAAAGAACCCACCCCCATCCTACCCCTGTAACCCTGCATTTCCGACCCAGCCCTGGACACTATGGGAAATTCAGCACGGCCAATCCACCGAGCCTGCACATCTTTGGACTGTAGAAGAAAACCAGAGCACCCGAAGGAAAGCCATGCAGATATGGGGAGAATGTGAAAACTCCGTAATAATAAACTTTCTCATAATAAGCTACATAGTTTGGAGGTAAGCAGATTGATACAATTTTGTCTTAAAATTAATTTGTCGAAAACAACTTGCACTGGCAGTCATGAGATTTTATTAATATTTTACAAACACATAGTAATTTCATTTGCTATGCATGTTATGCATGTGACCCAGAGTAGACGAGTGTCAGGTTTTATTTGCTTCATCGCCACCCAAGAGTTGTGTACTATATTGCTGCATGTGTGGCCTGGCCACTATTTATCTCTTAATCAACCTCATTAAAACAGATTATCTGCTCATTATCTCCCTGTTGTTTGGGGGGAGGGGAGTGTCATTGCTGTGTGCAAATTGGCTGTTGCATTTCTTACCTGGCAGATTCTGAGTTCATCAAGAGTGCTGTATAAATCAAAACTTTACTTCCTTATAGTTTTATTGACACATAAAAAAGGAAACAGAACTATATAAAGGATGGAAAACATTAAAATTAAATTTCGGAATACATTAACAACGTAAATCCTAATCTTATGAGACGATTCCAAGCAGAAGGAGCTGTTGATATTCTGTTAATGTGGCGTTCATTTTCTCTGACACCATTTAGGAATTGGTTTCCAGCAAAAAATAAAATCAGAGTGACAGCCATGAGAAGGCCTGTTTATGGAGTTGTGAGTTCTATTTAAGAAATATCCAGAATGGCAGTTTTGCAGCCTTTGGCAAGGATCTAACGAGTGCATTTGAGTTTATGTTCTTGGTATAATATCATTACATGGTAGACTTCAGTCAATTACATGAACTCTGAAGTGAGTCATGTTCAGGACAGTACATGCCGACGAACGAGAATTAATTAGAAACTCCAAACCCTTAAAGATTAATGAATAACCTTAAAAAATTGTTGCGCAATGTATTTCTGCCTCTTAGCTCACTGCTATTTGCTCAAGCAGGTAGTGCTTCAGTTTAACCCATTACATTGTTTTGGCGGCCTTTCTTTATTTAGATACTTTTTGTGTGGCGTTTAGAGTCAGATGATGTCAAGACTTGTTGATGTGGGAAGGCTTTTAGCTTTAAAAACACAACAACTCAAGGGCCTTTATGTCAGATTTAAGTAATGGTGTCTGTGCACTGCACCAAATAGGCATTCCCAACCTCACCCTCGGAATTACACCTCCCACTGCACGATGTGACATTTCAGTTTCTAAGATCAGCAATCCTTGCTTAGGTAAAGGGCAACATGCTCATTGTATCATGTTGAGCCAATTTCAATGGTTGTTCCTCTATTTCTTTTCTTTATTATTTTTGAGAGAGAGCAGACAAAAAGAAAGGCATATGACTGGTGACTTATGCCAATCAGTACCCTGCTTTAGGCTGACAATGAAAACCAACTCATGTGTAAGAAGGTGGAAGCAGAATTGGAGTTCTTAATGAGCAAAAATTAAGCAGTAGCGTAAAAAGAGACATAATTTAATGGCAGGAAAAACATGCAAATAAAATCCCTAGAATAACAATGGAAAATAGTTTATTAAAAGAAGGAGAGGCTGCAAACTAAATTCTTATTAATAATGAAAGGAAGAGATTAGGATTCAATAGAGGAACAATTGAAACTTAGTCAAATTCCAAACATAAGTGTTCATATTCCAGTAAAAAAAATGAAAGATTGGACAATATTCAGATTACTGGAAAGTTACGAAGAGGGGACATTGAAGTTTCTTTAAGTATAGGAGACTGAAGGGGACCTTATAGAAGTGTAAAAGATCATGAGAGGCATGGATAGGATGTATGCACTCAGTCTTTTTTGTCAGCTTGGAGAATCGAGGACTAGAGGGTATCAGCTTAAGGTCAGCGGGGAAAGAATAAAAGGGAACCTGAGGGGCGACATTTTTACACAGAGGGTGGTACGCACATGGAATGAACTGCCAGCAGATGTGGTTGAGGCAGGTACATTAACAACATTTAAAAGACATTTGGACAAATACATGGATAGGAAAGGTTTAGAAGGATATGGGCCAAGTGCAGGGAAATGGGGTTAGTGTGGATGGACATTTTCGTCGGCTTGGACCAGTTTGGGCCAAAGGGCCTGTCTCCATGCTATAGGACTCTACGCTCTATGACTCTAAGAATGGAAGAATTTAAGCAAATGGAACAAGAGTTACTAAAAAAGAAGCTTCTTTTAGACACATTTGTACAATGAGGAATAAGAACTAAATTAAGATTAGGATTTCCAATAGGTTTAGGAGGCAACATAACATTAAAGCTTGAAGAATGGAATATCCTTTGTTGTCACGTGTACTCCATTGTAGATGTATAGTGAAAAGCTTTTATAATGTCTGCTCTTATGATGCCATCTGAGGTATTGATTTGAATTTATTATCATGTGTACTGAGGCACAGTGAAAACTTTGTCTTGTGAGCAATACAGGCAGGTCACGTAGTTAAGTAGCATACATAGTAAATAATAGGTAAGCAGCGGCAAAAGCAAAAACCTGGTGCAGGAGAACTTTAAGAGCTTGTGAGTCCATTCAGTATTCTAACAACAGTAGAGTAGAAGCTGTTACGAAACTGGCTAGTGCATGTGTTCAGGTTTCTGTACCTTCTCCCCAATGGTGGAGGTTGTAGAAAAACATTGCCAGGGTGGGATGGATCTTTAAGAATGCTGGTGGCCTTTCCTTGACAGCGGGCCTGGTAGATGGATTCTATAGATGGGAGTTTGGCGTTTGTGATTATCCAGGCCGAGTTCACACTCTCTTTAACCGTCTCCAATCTTGAATGGTACAGTTGCCATACCATGCAGTGATACATCCAGACAGAATGCTCTCGATGGTGCACCTATAAAAATTGGCAAGGGTTTTTGCCATCATGCCAAATTTCCTCAGCTGCCTGAGGAAGAAGAGACATTGTTTTGCCGTTGTAACTAGTGTGTCCACATGAAGAGTCCAAGAAAGGTTGTTGTGGATGACCACTCCAAAGAGCTTGACATTGCCATTTGTGCCACCTCTGTACAGTTAATATGTAGGGGTACATGAGTAACATCCTGCCGAAAATCAATAATGAGTTCCTTGGTTTTGCCGGCATTGAGAGCTAGGTTGTTCTCAGTGCACCATTTTTCCAGGTCTTCCTCCTCCCATCTGTAGTCTGTTCCATTGCCATCTGAGATTTGACCGACTATGGTGGTGTCATCAGCGAACTGGTAAATGGCATTAGTCTGGAATTTGGTGACACAGTCATGGGTATATAGTGAGTACAGTAGGGGGCTGAGTATGCAATCCTGGGTGGCTCCAGTGTTGAGTGTGAATGAGGATGAAATATTGCCCACAATCCTCACTGATTGTGGCCTGTGGGTCAGGAAACTGAGGATCCAGTTGCAGAGATTGGGCTTAGTCCGAGATCACTAAGTTTAATAACCAGTCTTATGGAGATAATAGTGTTGAAAACTGAATTGTAGTCAATGGTGAGAATTCTCTCATAGCTGTTCTTGGTATCAAGATGTTCTACGGAGGAGTGAAGGGCAAGTCATATTTAATTGATGTGGATCAGTTTGTTCGATAGCATTTGGTGAGGGTCAAGAATAGTGGGAAGGCTCGAATTGATTAATGCCATGACCAGCCTTTCAAAGCACTTCATGACCACCAAACGTAGGGGCCACTGGGCAGTAGTCATTGAGACATGCTACATGAGCCTTCTTAGGCACAGGGATGATGTTGGCCCTCTTGAAACAGGCAGGAACAGTGGCCTGCTGCAGGGGGAGGTTGAAGACGTCCAAGCGAAGATCTCTGCCAGTTGATCTGCGCTTGCTCTGAGTGTCTGTCTGGGTCTCTTTAGGTACAAGTACCTAGGTACAAATCTTGGATACAAAAGAGGAATAAAAAGTAGTTGCATTACTTTACAGAGTTTAAAAATTAAGTTAGAAATAAGATATGGTTAAAGGATTGGCATTACAGTGAGGTGAAAATTTCAAATGAACATTACGTAATGGCAGATCAACTCTGACTGCACACGCCAGACCCCAGTCCCATCTCTGTCTGTTCCAAGCCTCCAGACCACTGTGTACAGGCACTCAGCTGCTCCAAGGTAAGTTCCAGGAGCCTCCAGCGCCAGTCTCCACCCAGGACTCACTGCCCATGTGTTGCCCTCACTCTTCTGGGACTCACTCTCCCCACCTGCTGCTGTTCCAGGATTCACCTCTGGGGCTAAGGGGAGAGAACAAGATAGAAAAAAATAAAAAAAAACAAAAAAAAGAACAGGCAAAGCAGAGGAGCTCCGGCAGGAGTGTTTTACTGTGCCACCAACTTGCTGAAAGGAAATATGTTACATAAGCACTTTGCATTAGTTTTCACAGAGGTGGGATCTGTAAAGTCTAGAAATAGTTGAGGTACGTGTCAAATTGGTCCATGTAGATTCTTAGTTAAGGAAAGTTGAAGTGAATAAGTTCATCCAACTTTGGGTAAACAAATCACAAGAACTTTGGCAGAAGAGAGGGAAGAAGATCAAAGGAAATTAGGATTTTCTCTTAGATTCTACCTAGTTTTGAGGGCTCTTGGATGAATAGGAATGGAACAATGTCATATCATACCAAACTCCCTACCAATTAACATGGCTTCAGTGATTTCTGCAAGCATTATAATGAGCAGCAAAATTCAAACTGCTTATTAACAATGGAATAATATTACATATTACAACTTTCAATAATAATGTCAAAGCAATGCTGGCACAAGGAATGCCAACTCACTTTTGACATCCAAAACGCCTGTGGCATTTAAAACATCTTTGTTAAAAGATGCAATCAAGCACAAAGTGAAATGCATTCCAGAGTCCCATGATTTTTATATTTTCTTCACATAAATAATTTATCTTCCTCATCTACCCTTGATACAAACCCCTGAGTTGCTATTTTCCTCAGGTTTTGAAGCAGACTCCATAGTGACGTGCCCTGCCAGGGGTCTGCAAGAATTGTTCTTATTTGTTCATGACCAGTGGATGTAGGTTTGCTCACTGAGCTGGAAGGTTCATTTTCTGATGTTTCATCACCATACTAGGTCATCTTCAATGACCCTCTGGATGAAGTACTGCTGATGATTCCTGTTTTCTATTTATATGTTTGGGTTTCTTTGAGTTCTTTTCTTGAAGTGTTGCAGTCTATGTGGTGTATGCACATTTGTGGTGTCAGGAGCTCCAGGTTTTTGACTCATTAACAGTGAAAGAATGACAGTTTATCAGTACATTAGGAGTAAGAGGATGACTTAGGAAATACCTGGCCAATCAGAGATGTATATGGTAATAAATGTGGGTGCAAAAGAGGTGTACAAGGTTTTAAAGAGGTATTTTGTATCTGTCTTCATAAAAGAGAGGAATGATGTGGACTTTCTAGATAAAGGGGGAGTGTGATATATTAAGTAGACTAAGAATAATGAGAAGGAAAGTTCTGGATGCCTAATATCCTTGATAGTGGATAAGTCATCAGGAGCCAATGACATGTATTTAAGGATGTCAATAGAATCCATGGAACAAATATCAGAGACTCTGAGGATAATTTTCCAATCCTCACTTGATACAGATGGGGTACAAGTGAGTTGGAGATCTGCACAAATTGGACAGTTTGTTTAAAAGGTGATGAAGAATAGGTCAAGTAGGTACTAGCTGGTTGGTCTCAGTGCCGGGCAAAGTATTGGAATTAATATTCAGAAAAATGATTAATTATTACTTGGAGAAGCATAGATTCATCAGGGATAGACAGCATGCTTTTTATTAACTGAAGGGTGTGTCTTACTAGCTTAATTAAATGTTTTTGAGAAATTAATAAGGAGGATAGACAAGGGTGGTGCAGTGGATGTTGTCAGTATGGATGTTAGTCAGGCATTTGACAATATTCCACGTAGCAGACTGTTAAGATACAGAGAATCGTGGTGAATTAGATCCAGAATTGACTCAGTGGTAGAAAGCAAAGGGTAATGGTTGACAGATGATTTTGTGAATGGAAGGTGCTTTCCAGAGATGTTCTCCAAGGCTCAGTTTGAGTTGCTTGCTTTTGTGGCATATATCAATGATTTAGACTTAAATGTAGGAGAAATGATTGAGAAATTTGCAAATGACACAACAATTGGCTGGGTAGTTGGCAATGAAGACAATACCTTTTGATTACGGGAACATATTAATTTTGGCTGAGTGGGCAGGAAACTGGGAAATGGAAATAAATCGGGAGAAGTGCGAATTATGCATTTGGGAAGGGCAATCAAAGTTTGGGAATATATTATAAATAGAAAGATACTGAGAAGGTTAGAGGAAGTAAGAGACTTTAAAATGCATGTACACAGATCTTTGAAGGTGGCAGGAGATAAGGTAGTGAAGAAGGCATATGTGTTGCTTTCCTTCATTGGATGAACTATTGAACACAAAAGCAGAGATACAATACTGGAACTATATAAGAGACTGGGTTAGGCCAAAGCTGGAGTCTTGTGGACAGTTCTGATCACCAGATTACAGGAAGGATACTTTGCTCTCTCTCTCTCTCTCTAGAGAGAAAGAGGGAGAGAGAGCAAGAGATAAAGATAGAGTACTGATGAAATTCACAAGAATGTGGCCAGGACTTGAAAATTGCAGATATGTGGAAAACAATTGATAGGGTATTGTTATTTTCCTTTGACTGAGGAGGCTGAGGAGTGATTTAATTGAAGTGTGAGGCTCAGAGTGTATAGGGAAGTTCTGTTTCCCACAGCATTGATGTCATGAAATATCAGTAATGTCACTGAAAATGATTGGACCTTGGATACTACTCTATGGAACTCCTACAGTGATGCTGTGGGCCTGACATGATCATCCTGAAACAGGCACAACCAAATTCCTATGTGCTCAATATAACTAACCCGGTGGAAGTATTCCTCCTGTTAACAATTTTGCTAGGGTTTCTCATGGCACACTCAGTCAAATGTCATATGGTGCCTGGTGTAGTGGTTAATGGCCTTGCCTTAGAATCATAAGGTGTGCGTTTAAGTAACACCAACCCTGGAAGTGTGTCATAATTACTATGGGGCATTGATTTGATTGGTAGAAGGATTAGAAGAGATATAAAGAGAAACATTTTACATCAGAAGATGATGGTTGTCTCAATTCGTGGTTGAGGCAAAAACTCTCAACTCATTTAATCACATCTGTATCTGCACCTGAAGCATTGTACCCTGCAAGGCCAAGAACCAGGTATTGTTCATGAGATTAGAATAGGTGGCTAGTTCAGCCACTTCAGATATGATGGGTAAGAAGCTTCTTTTTGTGCTTAAACCTTTCTATATTTTTATGGTTCTACATTTCTAAGTCAGAGTATTGTATGATGTGAAGGGGAACTTACAAGTAATGATGTTCCATGCGCCTGCCACCATTGAACCTCTAAGTAATACAGCATGAGGGTTTGGGAGGTACTGCAAAGGGAGTCTTGGTGAGTTGCTGCAGTGGATTGAGTAATTGGTACGCATTGCTGCTACTCTGAGTCTGTGATGGAGGGAGTGAAATTTAAGCTGGTTCATGGGTTGTCGATCAAGTAGGTTGCTTATTCTTGGGTGATACTATGATTCTTGAGTGTTTTTGGAACTGCATTCATCCTAACAAGTGAGGATTGTTGTGTCTTGCTCTTTACAAACACCTTATAGTTGGTGGATAATCTTTGGAGAGTTGATGATTGCCTCGCCAAAGGTTTTGTAGCCTCTGATCTGCTCTTGCAGTTATTGGCCAATGGTTTTGTCAGAATATGATGGTGATGGTAACACCATTAAATGTGAAGGAAAGATGTTTAAGTTTTCTCTTGGAAGATGCAGTCATTTTCTGACAATTGTGTCATATTAATGTTGCTTGTCATGCATTCTGTCAAGTCTGAATGTTGTTCAGGTCTTGCTGTACCTGGGTGTGGTCTGCTCATTAAATGAGGAGGTGCAAACTGAATTGAATGCTGTATAAACATCAGTGAATAACCCACTTCTGATTTTTGAGAAAAGCAGGTCATTAATGATGTTACTGAAAATGATTGGACCTTGGAAACTACATTGTGGAACTCCTGTCGTGATGCTCTGGGCCTGAGATAATTATCCTGAAACAAGTTCAACCATCTTTCTATGTGTTCAGTATAACTAACCAGTGGAAGTTTTCTTCTGCGTTGAGTTGTCATCTCATAAAATCTGACAGAGATGCTTGAGACCACTGGAACTTGGGAACAGATAATGATTGCAAATTAATTAATGGATATTTGGGTGAGCACTTGCCTTAGTGTAGATTTGTGGGGGGATGGATTCTTTTGGAAGAATGGTGCTGCCCCTACCTCTGAGTGATACGGCATAAGGCATAGGTTTAAGCTCCACCTGCACCAGAGATGTACCATAACCTGGCTGAATAAGTCATTTAAAATGTCAATGTATGTATGTAATGAGTAATCAGTGTTGGTTGAGGGTGTTGTGGTGTAGTGGTAGTGTCCTTGCCTTAGAGTCAGAAGGTGTTTAAGTACCACCAACCCTGGAGGTGTGTCAGAGCATATCTGAACAGATTGATTAATTTGTTGGAGCTTGTGAACCATGCAAAGAAATAAAACTCTGATTAGAAAGCTATACACTTGGACTCTGTCTAATTAGCTTTTAAGCTCAGGCATTTAACATGCTGGTCAATGGGCAGTTTTAAAAAAATGTATTCAATCTCTCTTGGCAACTTAGAGCAGTGGGAATGGAGGCTAGGGTTTTTGCATGCTCCTCTTGCAGAATGTGGGAGGTAAGGGTCACCATTATTGTCCCTGCTAACTTTGCCCGTGAGAAGAGCACCCAACTCCAGCTCCTCACAGACTCAATATGTAGATAGGCCGACTAGAAGGGAGGTCATATTGAATTTGATGCTTGGCAATGAACCAGGGCAGGTGTCAGATCTCTTGATCGGAGACCTTTTGGTGATAGTGATCACAATTCTGAGCTTTACTACAATCATGGAGAGGGATAGAAGCAGACGATATGAGAAAGTATTCAACTGGGGAGGGGGAATTACAATGCTATTAGGCAACAAGTATGGAACATAAGTTGGGAACAGAAGTTCTCAAGGAAATGAATGACAGAAATGTGGAGGTTTTTTCGGGAACACTTGCTGATAGTGCTAGATAGGTTTGTCGCACTGAGGCAAGGAAGGGTTGGTAGGGTGAAGTCAAGAGGAAGAAGGAAGCTTACTTATGATTGAGGAGGCAAGGATCAGACAGGGCTCTAGAAGGTTACAAGGCATACAGAAAAGAACTGAAGAATGGACTTAGGAATGCTAGAAGGGAAGGATTAAGGAAATGGCATTCTACACTTATGTGAGGAGCAAGACGATGGCCAGAGTGAGGATAGGGCTGATCAAGGATAGTGGAGGCAACATGTGCCTGGAGTCTGAGGCCTTAGGGGTCGTCTTGAATGAATACTTTGCCTCAGTATTTACTACTAAGAGGGACCTTGATGTTTGCGAAGACAGTGTAAAACAGGGTGATATGCTATAACCCCTGGGCAAGTTGGAATATACCCAAGGTTACTACAGGAAATGAGAGAAGAGATTGCTGTGCCTTTGGCGATGATCTTTGCATCCTTACTGTCCAGAGGAGTAGTGCCAGATGATTGGAGGGTGGCAGATGTTATTCCCTTGTTCAAGAAAGAGAATAGGGATAATCTTGGGAATTACAGACCAGTCAGATTTACATCTGTGGTGAGCAAACTATTTGAGAGGATCCTGAGAGAAGGATTTATGATTACTTGGAAAACAATAGTTTGATTAGAGATAGTCAACTTGGCTTTGAGAGGGGCAGGGCATACCTCACAAGCCTTATTGAATTCTTTGAGGATGTGATAAAACAAATTGATTAAGGTGGAGCAGTGGATGTAGTGTACATGGATTTTAGCAAGGCGTTTGATAAGGTTCCCCCATGGTAGGCTCATTCAGAAAGTAAGGAGACATGGGATACAGGGAAATTTGGCTGTCTGGATACAGAATTGGCTGGCCATAGAAGACAGAAGGTGGTGGTAGATCAAAAGTATTCAGCCTGGAGTTTGGTGACCAGTGGTGTTCTGGGACCTCTGTTCTTTCTGATTTTTAGAAATAACTTGGATGAGGAAGTGGAAGGGTGGATTAGTAAGTTTGCCAATGACACAAAGATTTGTGGAGTTGTGGATAGTGTGGATACCTGTTGTAGATTGCAACAGGACATTGACAGGATACAGAATTGGGCTGTTAAGTGGCGGATGGAATTCAACCTGGAAAAATGTGAAGTGATTCATCTTGGAAGGCTGAATTTGAATGCAGAATACAGGGTTAGAGTCAGGATTCTTGGTAGTGTCACTTATACCTTATTCTAGCTTTGATCAAAATCTGGACAGAAGAGCTGAATTTAAGAGGTGAGGTTAGAATGACTGCCCTAGGGCCCTCTTGTGGAACAGTAGTAGTATCGTTACCCCTGGACAAGGAGGCATGGGTTCAAGTCCAATTTATTCCTGAGGTGTGTAATAATATCTCTGAGGAGGCTTTGATTAGAAAAATGTAGTAGTGAGAAAAGAATAAAAATGGACATAGAACAGTACAGCACAATACAGGCCCTTTGGCCCTCGATGTTGTGCCAACTTTTTATCCTACTCTACCTTTCATTTTACTATCATCCATGTGCATATCCAAGAGTCATTTAAATGTCCCTTGTTTATCTGACTCTACTGCCACCTCTGGCAGTGCATTCCATGCACTCAGCACTCCCTGTGTAAAGAACCTCCTTAAACCTTCCTCTAATCACCATAAAATTATGCACCCCTGTGAAAGCCTTTTCCGCCATGGGAATAAGTCCCTGTCTATATACTGCATCTATGCCTATCATCCTCTTGTACATCTCTATCAAAACGCCTCTCACCCTTCTACGCTCCAATGAGAAAAGCCTTAGCTCCATCAACTTTTCTTCATAAGACATGCCCTCCAGTCTAGGCAGCATCCTGGTAAATCTCCTCTGCACCCTCTCTAAAGCTGTACAAGAAGGGTAGTAGGGACATTCCAGGTAACTACAGACCAGTGAGCCTGACATCAGTGGTGGGAAAGTTGCTGGAGAAAGTACTGAGGGATAGAATCTATTTATATTTGGAAGAGAATGGGCTTATCAGTGATAGGCAACATGGTTTTGTATGGGGTAGATTGTGCCTTACCAACTTAATAGATTTCTTTGAGGAAGTGGCCAAGTTGATAGATGAAGGAAAGGCTGTGCATGTCATGTACATGGACTTTAGTAAGGCATTTGATAAGGTTCCCCATGGTAAACTAATGGAGAAAGTGGAGTCACATAGTGTGCAGGGTGTTCCAGCGCCATGGATAAAGAACTGGTTGAGCAACAGGAGGCAGAGAGTAGTAGGTGAAGGGAGTTTGTTGAAATGGTGAAAGGTGACCAGTGGTGTTCCAAGGAGTCAGTGCTGAGACAACTCTTGTTTGTGATATACATAAACAATCTGGAAGAGGGCATTGGTGGTCTGATCAGTAAGTATGCAGATGACACGAAGATTGGTGGAGTAGCAGAAAGCATAGGGGACTGTCAAAAAATTCAGGAGAATATAGATAGACTGGAGAGTAAGGTGGAGAAGTGGCAGATGGAATTCAATCCAGACAAATGTGAGGTATTGCATTTTGGAAAGTCTAATTCTAGAGTGAACTATACTGTAAACGGAAAAGCCTTGGGAAAAGTTGATGAGCAGAGAGATCTGGAAGTTCAGGTCCATTGTACTCTGAAGTTGGCTGCACAGGTGGATACAGCAGTCAAGAAGGCATATGGTATGCTTGCCTTCATCAGATGGGGTATTGAGTATAAGAGCTGACAGGTCATATTAAAATTGTACAAGACATTGGTTTGGCTACATTTAGAATACTGTGTATAGTTATGGTCACCACATTACCAAAAGGATGTGGACACTTTGGAGAGGGTGCAGAGAGGGTTTTCGAGGATGTTGCCTGGTATGGAAGGTGCTAGCTATGAAGAGCGGTTGAGTAGGTTAGGATTGTTTTCATTAGAAAAAGGGAGATTGAGGGGGCACCTGATTGAGGTCTACAAAATCATGAAGGGTATAGACAGGGTGGCTAGTGATAAGCTTTTTCCCAGATTGAGGGACTCAATAACGAGCGGTCACACATTGAAGGCAAGAGGAGAAAAGTTTAAGTGGGATACATGTGGCAAGTACTTTCCACAGAGGATGGTAGGTACCTGGAATGCGTTGCCAGCAGAGGTGGTAGAGGCGGGCACGGTAGATTCATTTAAGGTGCGTCTGGACAGATGCATGAGTAGGTGGGGAGCAGAGGGATATAGATGCTTAGGAATTGGGAGAGAGGTTTAGACAGTGGATTTGGATTGGCACAGGCTTGGAGAAAAGAAGGGCCTGTTCCTGGGCTGTAAATTTTCTTTGTTCTTTGTTAATTTTCAGTAAGTGCCATTTGATAGTACTTTTGATAATACATTCCAATTCTTTGCTGATGATTGAGAACAGTCTGATTTAGAGTTGTCTAAATTGTCGAGATTGACTTTATCCTGCTTTTAGTGGACAGGACGTACCTGGGTAATTTTCCTTTGCAGTATTATGTACTTCTTGTCAGATGTGGAAGTTTAAAGAGAGTTTAAGGGTTTCTGCTGATTATATCTGCCATAAATGCTGTTGGATGCGAATCTTATCAGATCGAGTGGATTGGTTGGAGAGACAAATAGAAGCGATGAGGAATTTGCAACAGCAAAAGTATGTGATGGATGGCAGTTATAGGAAGGGGGGAAAGTCTCAGATACAGTCACATAGATGGGTTAACTCCAGGAAGGGTAAGAGAGGTAGGCACCTAGGCAGGAGTCTTTTGTGGATATACCTATTTCAAACAGGTATGCTGTTTTGGAAAATGTAGGGGGTGATGGATTCTCAGGGGAACGTAGCACGAAGAGCCAAGTTTCTGGTATTGAGACTGGCTCTAATGAAACGAGGGGTATGTTAGTTTCCAAGAGATCAATTGTGTTAGGGGATGCTGTAGTCAGAGGTACAGACAGATGTTTCTGTGGCCAGCAGAGAAAAAGCAGAATGGTGTGTTGTTTCCCTGGTGCCAGGATCAAGGCTGTCTCAGAGAGGGTGCAGAATGTTCTCATGGGGGAGAGGGGCCAGCAAGAGGTCATTGTCCACATTGGAACCAACGATATAGGAAGGGAAAAGGTTGAGATTTTGAAGGGAGATTACAGAGAGTTAGGCAGAAATTTAAAAAGGAGTTCCTCAAGGGTAGAAATATCTGGATAACTCCCAGTGCTACGAGCTAGTGAGGGCAGGAATAGAAGGATAGAGCAGATGAATGCATGGCTGAGGAGCTGGTCTATGGGAGAAGGAGTCACATTTTTGGATCATTGAAATCTCTTTTGGGGTAGAAGTGACCTGCACAAGACGGATGGATTGCACCTAAATTGGAAGGGGACTAATATACTGACAGGGAAATTTGCTAGAACTGCTTGGGAGGAATTAAACTAGTAAGGTGTGGGGGTTGGGACCCAGGGAGATAGTGAGGAAAGAGATCAATCTGAGACTGGTACAGTTGAGAAGAGAAGTGAGTCAAACAGTCAGGACAGGCAGGGACAAGGTAGGACTAATAAATTAAATTGCATTTATTTCAATGCAAGAGGCCTAACAGGGAAGGCAGATGAACTCAGGGCATGGTTAGGAACATGGGACTGGGATATCATAGCAATTACGGAAACATGGCTCAGGGATGGGCAGGACCGGCAGCTTAATGTTTCAGGATACAAATGCTGCAGGAAGGATAGAAAGGGAGGCAAGACAGGAGCGAGAGTGGCATTTTTGATAAGGGATAGCATTACAGTTGTGTTGAGGGACGATTTTCCCGGAAATACATCCGGGGAAGTTATTTGGATGGAACTGAGAAATAGGAAAGGGATGATCACCTTATTGGGATTGTATTATAGACCCCCTAATAGTCAGAGGGAAATTGAGAAACAAACTTGCAAGGAGATCTCAGCTATCTGTAAGAATAATAGGATGGTTACGGTAGGGGACTTTAAGTTTCCAAACATCGACTGGGACTGCCATAGTGTTAAGGA
This sequence comes from Chiloscyllium plagiosum, assembly GCF_037043375.1. NCBI lineage: Eukaryota > Metazoa > Chordata > Chondrichthyes > Orectolobiformes > Hemiscylliidae > Chiloscyllium > Chiloscyllium plagiosum. The sequence continues at coordinate 17,670,312 of NW_028270153.1, read as the reverse complement.
TTTATTTGGAGAGGAATTTCTTAAGTGCGTACAAGACAATTTTCTGATTAAGTATGTAGATGTACCTACTAGAGAAGGTACAAAACTTGACTTACTCTTGGGAAATAAGGCAGGGCAAGTGACTGAGGTGTCAGTGGGGGAGCACTTTGGGGCCAGCGACCATAATTCTATTTGTTTTAAAATAGTGATGGAAAAGGATAGACCAGATCTAAAAGTTGAAGTTCTAAATTGGAGAAAGGCCAATTTTGACGGTATTATGCAAGAACTTTCAAAATTCTGGATCAGTGGTGCTGGAAGAGCACAGCAATTCAGGCAGCATCCGACGAGCAGCAAAATCGACGTTTCGGGCAAAAGCCCTTCATCAGGAATAAAGAAGAACTTTCGAAAGCTGATTGGAGGCAGATGTTCGCAGGTAAAGGGACGGCTGGAAAGTGGGAAGTCTTCAGAAATGAGATAACAAGAATCCAGAGAAAGTATATTCCTGTCAGGGTGAATGGAAAAGCTGGTAGGTATAGGGAATGCTGGATGACTAACGAAATTGAGTGTTTGGTTAAAAAAAAGAAGGAAGCATATGTCAGGTATAGACAGGATAGATCGAGTGAATCCTTAGAAGAGTATAAAGGAAGTAGGAGTATACTTAAGAGGGAACTCAGGAGGGCAAAAAAGGGACATGAGATAGCTTTGACAAATAGAATTAAGGAGAATCCAAAGGGTTTTTACAAATATATTAAGGACAAAAGGGGAACTAGGGAGAGAAAGGGCCCCTCAAAGATCAGCAATGCGGCCTTTGTGTGGAGCCACAGAAAATGGGGGAGATACTAAATGAATATTTTGCATCAGTATTTAAGGTGGAAAAGGATGTGGAAGATATAGACTGTAGGGAAATAGATGATGACATCTTGCAAAATTTCCAGATTATAGAGGAGGAAGTGCTGGATGTCTTGAAATGGTTAAAGGTGGATAAATCCCCATGACCTGGTCAGGTGTACCCTAGAACTCTGTGGGAAGCTAGAGAAGTGATTGCTGGGCCTCTTGCTGAGATATTTTTGTCATCGATCTTCACAGATGAGGTACCGGAAGACTGGAGGATGGCAAACGTGGTGCCACTGTTTAAGAAGGACAGTAAAGACAAGCCAGGGAACTATAGGCCGGTGAGTCTGACCTCAGTGGTGGGCAAGTTGTTGGAGGGACTCCTGAGGGACAGAATGTACATGTATTTGGAAAGGCAAGGACTGATTAGGGATAGTCAACATGGCTTTGTGCATGGGAAATCATGTCTTACAAACGTGATTGAGTTTTTTGAAGAAGTAACAAAGAGGATTGATGAGGGCAGAGCAGGAGATGTGATCTATATGGACTTCAGTAAGGCGTTCGACAAGGTTCCCCATGGGAGACTGATTAGCAAGGTTAGATCTCATGGAATACAGGGAGAACTAGCCATTTGGATACAGAACTGGCTCAAAGGTAGAAGACAGAGGGTGGTGGTGGAGGATTGTTTTTCAGACTGGAGGCCTGTGACCAGTGGAGTGCCACAAGGATCGGTGCTGGGTCCTCTACCTTTTGTCTTTTACATAAATTATTTGGATGCGAGCATAAGAGGTACAGTTAGTAAGTTTGCAGATGACACCAAAATTGAAGATGTAGTGGACAGTGAAGAGGGTTACCTCAGATTACAACAGGATCTGGACTAGATGGGCCAATGGGCTGAGAAGTGGCAGATGGAGTTTAATTCAGATAAATGTGAGGTGCTGCATTTTGGGAAAGCAAATCATAGCAGGACCTATACACTTAATGGTAAGGTCCTAGGGAGTGTTGCTGAACAAAGAGACCTTGGAGCACAGGTTCATAGCTCCTTGAAAATGGAGTCGCAGGTAGATAGGATAGTGAAGAAGGCGTTTGGTATGCTTTCCTTTATTGGTCAGAGTATTGAGTACAGGAGTTGGGAGGTCATGTTGCGGCTGTACAGGACATTGGTTAGGCCACTGTTGGAATATTGCGTGCAATTCTGGTCTCCTTCCTATTAGAAAGATGTTGTGAAATTTGAAAGGGTTCAGAAAAGATTTACAAGGATGTTGCCAGGTTTGGAGGATTTGAGCTATAGGGAGAGGCTGAACAGGCTGGGGCTGATATCCCTGGAGCGTCAGAGGCTGAGGGGTGACCTTTTTAGAGGTTTATAAAATTATGAGGGGCATGGATAGGATAAATAGACAAAGTCATTTCCCTGGGGGTGGAGAGTCCAGTAGTAGACGGCATAGGTTTAGGGTGAGAGTGGAAAGATATAAAAGGGATCTAAGGGGCAACATTTTCACGCAGAGGGTGGTACGTGTATAGAATGAGCTGCCAGAGGATGTGGTGGAGGCTGGTACAATTGCAACATTTAAGAATCATTTGGATGGGTACATGAATGGGAAGGTTTTGGAGGGATATGGGCCAGGTGCTGGCAGGTGGGACTAGGTTGGGTTGGGATATCTGGTCGGCATGGACGAGTTGGATCAATGGTCTGTTTCCGCGCTGTACATCTCTATGACTCTATCACTCAGTGAAAAGCCAGCTTGGAAATACAAAGAAGCCTGACACATTGAATTCTATTACAACAATTGCCTTCGGATAGCAAAACTGAGAGAAACAATTATGAACTGGTAACCATAAGGAATAACAAGTTTTCTTTCTTTTTTCTCTCTCCCTCCCCTAGTATCACTCATTATCTTTGAGGACAGTATATTGTAAAATACCAAATTAGGGAAAAAAATCGACAAGAATCATAGAATCCTGTCAGTGTGGAAGTAGGCCATTTACCTCACCGCCCTTCTGAACAGCATCCCACCCAGACCCACCTCTCCTACCTTATCCCTGTAACTCTGCATTTCCCATGGCTAATCCACCTAACCTGCACATCCCTGGAAGCTTTGAGAAATTTAACATGGCCAAAGAATTCAAAAATATCTAAGAACTTCCTTCCTGCTAAGGATACCAGTCAACAATTAACCATCTATGGTGTCAGACTTAAAATCTCATAGTTCAAGCATCCTGAGAATGTTTAAAAATAAGTTGTCTTTATTCTTAAAGTCTGTGCCAGACACTTTATTCTTCCAAACTTGGGCGGCATGGTGGCACAGTGGTTAGCACTACTGCCTCACAGTGCTAGAGACCCAGGTTCAATTCCCACCTCAAGTGACTGTCTGTGGGGAGTTTGCACATTCTCCCTGTGTTTGCGTGGGTTTCCTCCCACAGTCCAAAAATGTGCAGGTTAGGTGAATTGGCCATGCTAAATTGCCTGTAGTGTTAGGTGTAGGGGAAATGGTCTGGGTGGGTTGATCTTCAGAGGGTTGGTGTGGACTTGTTGGGCCAAAGGGCCTGTTTCCACACTGTAAGTAATCTAATCAAACTTGTTTTGTGTGTGTTATTTTCTCGTAATAAAATTCTTTCACACAAGGAAATTTTGTAATTGGCTTTTTCATTTTGATCAAAATAATTTTTAAAATTAATTTTATTAAATAATGTGTGGTAATAGTATGCAATGTGGTTGACTTTTAATTGCCCCCTGAAACAGCCAAGCGAGCCACTCAGTTCAAGGGCCAATGAGAAATGGAAAGTAACTGTTCATCTGTCCACTGACACCCACATTCTAGGAAAGGACAAAATATTCAGAAGAAACATCTTCAGCTTCGAGTGGTAATAATGTAGAACTATAGCAAGGTGTAGTTGAAGTGAATAGTATGGATGTACTTCAGAGGAATATAGAAAAGGATATGAAAGAGAAGGGAATAGAAAGTGATGGTGGTAGATTTAGATGAGAAAAGATCGAAAGAAACCTGAGTAGAAAAACATTCAGAGCCAGATGCTGGAATTCTGTGCCCTATATATTATGTATTGCTATGTATGCCATTTTGTTCTGTTATATATTTTCTTCACATTCTGCTATTCTTGCTCTGTTTTGTTAACTTGCCATTTTTGTAAATTCCAAGACTCCTTGTGTTTGACCAAGCTTTCATAGCTTAGTCCCCATATACATTTTTATGCATTTGTTCCCAGAACCCAAAACTCTTTCCTCCCTTGATGATAAGCATTTGATTATCAGCCTTCCCTTTTCTTGTTGAAATATTTCCATTGCTGATCTATGATTTTATTTGCACCTCTCTTTTGCCATTTCTTTCTGACAAGGTCCTTTTGACTTTGCTTATCATGTTTTGTATCCAATGAGAATTATTTTTCTCCTTCTCTTATCCTTACACGATAGTTGATTTTTATCACATGCTCAAAATGGGTCTGGAATTAGTGAGATGAGTCTACCCAAAGCCAGCCTCACAGACCTGAATCAATCTCAGGTTCAGAGTTTATCAACATCAGTTGTGGTAATTAGTAGGCAGATTGTCGCACAAGGCAATTAATAAATCTACAGGCCCCATGAGAGATAAAAGTGAGTGGTAAAAGGAGGAGATGGTGGTGATGTCAGGCAATGGTATGCAATGTGTGAGACTGCATACCTGTTCCACTTGAGCCCCACAATAATCCAAATTCCAACATCCTCCCAACTCCCAAAGAGTCCCATATATTCTTCAAATAGACTCTGATTGGCAAATGCAAGCAACTTCGTGCCTTTTTTTGGGCTGGCCTACTTGAAAATTCTATAAAAAGGCAAAATGGGTGGGTTAACATTGAATGGATGTCCAAACACTAACTGACCACATTTTTCAAATATGTATCCCTCAAATTTAGAATGTTTATTCTCATCTCAAGAATTTTAAGGATACTTCATTAAATGCAAAATTTATGAAAATTGAAATCGCCAAGTGTCCATCTATTAGGAAAATGATATGATGAGGATATTGTCTTCCATCTAAGCTAGAAAGATTGCTGATCTTGGAAATGACAATGTCTTTTCTGTGCAATGATAGTTATCCTTCTGAGGGTGTGGTTAGAAAAGTTAGCTAAGAAAGTGTACAGAGGGCATTACCCTAAATGTCACCTAAGTTTCTGGAGTTATGTTGTTTTCAAAAATGAGAAAACTTCTCATGCCCATTATATGCTGCTCATCTTCTCACTTTATAACTCACATAAGCAAATCTAAATCATAAAATACCACAAATAAGGCCATAACAAAGGTTGAGACAACAGCATCACAGGGTAATAACAGCCAATCAGAGAGGGACATTAAAACAAAGAACAGCACGGTGGCTCAGTGGTTAGTTAGCCCTGCTGCCTCACAGCACCAGGGACCCGGGTTCAATTCCAGCCTTGGGCAACTGTCTGTCTGGAGTTTGCACATTCTCCTCATGTCTGTATGAGTTTCCTCTGGGTGCTCCAATTTGTTCCCATAATCCTAAAATGTGCAGTTTAGGCGAATTGGCGATGCTAAATTGCCCATAGTGTTCAGTGATGTGTCGGTTAAATATGTTAGTCAGGGGTAAATGTAGAGTAATAGGGTAAGGGAATGGGTCTGGTTGGGATACTCTTCAGAGGGTTGGTGTGGACTCATTGGGCCAAAGGGCCTGTTTCCACACTGTAGGGATTCTATGAAATAACCTATACTCAGTGGGTTAATTTGAAGATTAATCAAGTGACTTCTCGGCATTTGACCTTTTCCATCCAAGTACTCTGAGAGCAATTGCTTGTCCCTGAGATTTACAACAATGAACGAGACATCTTAAGGCCGAGAGAACAAGGGCAACACCGCTCGGAGTCTGAAGTTTAATGTGTTTTACAGGAAATCCCAAGGAGGAGCCTCACAATTTTGAGTGAGGGAATAAATCTTGTCAACGCCTCAAGGATTTCGTGAGAGTACTCGTGTGGGATGAATGTAACCTTTTCAGTGATTACTAAGTTAAATACGTTCAGTTACTGAGTCATTTCAAGTTTGATCGCCGATCTTTATGAGATTAGCTGATCTCAGCTATATTAACTTGACTTCAACAATTTTACAGTTGAGGTGAGGTGTTCTGTCTTTCCCTATTCATGCTTTCAAAATATTATGTCATTTTCTGTACAATGAATTGCATCTCTTACTATCTGCTCATGCTGCCAGTCTGTCCAGGCAGGGTCAACATTTTCCTCGAAAACTTATAGAATACCATGTACCACATCTTTATCATCTGTTCGAACACTATCATCTTTATTCTCTGCTCATTATCTTCCATCAAGTTTACTGCATGAGGCCACATTCTGTTTAATTTTAGGTAACATTATCCTGGCATAATTCTGTTCCATGTTATCTTATGAAATGCTTTTGAAAATCTATTAAAAACTGTATATACCACACTTGCTGTAAGTACTTGCATTTCTGAATTCTATAGGACTTGTTAAATTGGACTAATCTCTGGATATTTATTAAGGTCTTATCTTAACCGAAGTACTAAGTAATTTCATGGCATATTAGAATTAGAATGCCTACAGTGTTGAAACAGGCCCTTCAGCCTAAAAAGTCCACACTGACCCTCCGAAGAGTAACCCATCCAGACCCACTCCCCACCCTATATTTGCTCTTATATTACACACTTTAATATTTTTGAAACAATTGAAATAACGTAAGGGTGTAGTTTCCTCACATCTTTGTCTCCTTTGATGCGGGATGTTACATTGGCATCTATCCCTCATAGAATCATAGAGATGTACAGCATGGAAACAGACCCTTCGGTCCAACGCATCCATGCTGATCAGATATCTCAACCCAATCTAGTCCCACCTGCCAGCACCTGGCCCATATCCCTCCAAACCCTTCCTATTCATATACCCATCCAGATGTCTTTTAAATGTTGCAATTGTACTAGCCTCCATCACTTCCGCTGGCAGCTCATTCCATACCACCCTAAACCTATGCCTTCTAGTTCTGGACTCCCTCACCCCACGGAAGAGACTTTGTCTATTTATCCTATCCATGTCCCTCATGATTTTATAAACCTATACAAGATCACCCCTCAGCCTCCGACACTTCAGGGAAAACAGCCCGAGCCTATTCAACCTTTCCAAATAGCTCAAATACTCCAACTCTGGCAATATCCTTGTAAATCCTTTTTGAACCCTTTCAGGTTTCACAACATCCTTCCAATAGGAAGGAGACTAGAATTGCATGCAATATTCCAAAAGTGGCCTAACCAATGTCCTATATAGCCACAACATGACCTCCCAACTCCTGTACTCAATAGTCTGACCAATAAAGGAAAGCATACCAAATGCTATCTACCTATCCTATCTACCTGAGACTCCACTTTCAAGGAGCTATGAAATTTCTCTGCAAGGTCTCTTTGTTCAGCAACACTCTTTAAGACCTTACCATTAATTGTATGAGTCCTGCTAAGATTTGCTTTCCCAAAATGCAGCACCTCACATTTATCTAAATTAAACTCCATCTGCCACTTCTCAGCCAATTGGCCCATCTGATCAAGATCCCATTGTAATCTGAGGTAAGTCTTTCATTCTCCGAATGTGCAAAATTATCATACAAGTGTGATTTAAACAGGAGATACAGATTTGAGTTTCTTGACACTTGACTCAATTGCCAGGTTTAAGAAACTTTGTGTAAGTCAGTAATTTTAGTAGATATGATTTCCTGTATTTTACAATGGATTTCTGGTTGGGTGATTCCAGAAGCCATTTGAGTGCCATTATCACTTATAAAAACAATTTAGTCCATAAAGATCTAACAGTCAGATGGTGAATATTAAAATTTGGCAGTCCATATTTACAATTATCATAATAGTGTCCATATGGTTAAAACTGGTTGGATGGTGTAATGATAAGAACTTTCTCAGATACTGTAAAGTTGTAGTGAGTGGCATTCCACAAGGGTGGAATCAATAATGATATGCAAATTATAAAATGAAAACTGTGATCAAATGCACCATCATTTAGGCTCTGCTGATGTGCTAGGTTAAGGTGTCAATGGCATCGAAAATCTTACCGCAAAATAGGCTGGAGGCATGGGTGGGTGGATAGGTGATAGATACAGTTCAATGTAGAACAAGTAGGAGATAATATTTTGTAAAAGTGAATAGGGGAAGAAAGTACACATGGTATTGTAAATTGCTGAGATCAAGCTGATATTGCTGAGGTCAACTAATCTATTATAGACCATGGAACAAATTTAAAATGACTCAGTTAATCCTTACAGGAAATCAGGAAGCACTGAAAGGTCATAATCGTCCCACATGTGTACCTCTCTTTGATGCCTGAAGCTTTTGACAATGTTTACTTTCTCAATCAACATGCATGCCAATTCCTTAAAATTTGCAACTCCTCTGAGGGGTGGCCTCTTAGTTTGTCTTGACTTTGATCTTGACCTGTCTGATACCTCAGCCAGCCTTCCCCACCACTAATGTAAGGTGGCAGGTGCTTAATTTTAAGTTTTTTAAGCAGCTTGCAGTAGTTTTTGGAAATGACCTTCATTGGAAAGCTTAACAGTGCCTGGAGCTAATCAAGATAGCGAAACAAAGTATACACGTTTGAGCTTGCTTGGTAATAGGGTGCTAATGCTATTAACAATGCTTAATAACTTAATATAAAATGGATCTCAACATTAGTGCTGGAGAAAAGCTCACTAGTTCAAACATGCACCTGAAAAGAAAGATCATATGTAGTTATTCACCCTTTGTAATGCACCATTGAATCATTAATTATGGGGCATGCTATTGAGACACCAAATTGCAACATAAGTTGCAATTACTGAACAATTACCAACTAATACTCACAATGTGCTTATCCTATAGTACTAACTTTGTATTCTTCAACTATGCAAAGAAAAAGTACTTGGAAATGCAGAAAAAACAACTAATTTGGGTTTGGGGAATGATGATAGCAATTGTGGCAAATTCAACTTTAATATTTCAACTTATTGGATAATTGAAGAAGAAGAAGAAGATGTAGCCATGGAGCTAAGTACTTATCTTCTGCAATAAGCAGCCACATAGAGTCAACCGTACAACCACGTCCCACACATTAATCCTTCAGTTTTGAGGTATCTAACAGTGCATATGCACAAGCAACATTGTCAAGCTCATAACATACAGGAGCAAATGCAACAGTAAATTACATTACGTGTAAATGCTACAAGAGCTGAAAACTCAAAACTAATTTGCTTTTCCTATATTTTGCAAGATGCCTGTTTTTCTAGCAGAAAAGAAAATCAGATATCAAAAGCAAAGTGACTGACTGCTATGCTAAGCTCTGTGGATCACTGGTTGCCTCCTCATGAATAAGTCTTGAGGAGGAAAGTAAAGTCCTTAGCAGTGGTCATGCTTGACAGATGGCTGACCATATCTGCAGGACTCTGCACAACAGATATCACATTCCACTCATCACTTCCTCTTCTTTTGCCACGCAGGCATTTGATTCTGTTAGAGTAGTGTCATTGATAAAGCTATAAATTTCCTATGTTCACAGTTCTGCCTTCCCATCGGCCTCCTTCTTCACTGAAATGTGACAGTTTTTGTTAAAGGCGCTAAGTCTGTTCTTGCAGTGATATTATCTTAGGTTAGATCAGAGTGGTGCTGGAAAAGCACAGCAGGTCAGGCAGCATCCGAGGAGCAGGAAAATCGACGTTTCAGGCAAAAGACCTTCATCAGGAATGATATTATCTTATGCCACCATCTCCCACAAGCCTTTTGAAATGGGAGGAAGATGCTCACCTAGGCTGCTGTCTTCTTTTCACCATTGTGCCCACAGTCTGAGATATTCTCAGAAGATTACAAATTGGTTTGTATTGCATTCTGACTGTTGAGCTTCTTTCGCACCTCATCAAGAATCACATTCTAGAATCTCTTTTTTTTCTTGAGGTAGCCACCGAATTTACAGCTTTCGTCAAATTTTGGCTGTATGTCCAATGTTTTTAAAAGAGTTTGGAATTAAATTTTGGTGTGTCCACGGTGATGGAGGATCCTGAGAATAGACATCTGGCCTCACCAGGGGACTTGATATTTTATGATATGAATTGCACCAACATAGCTATGCAACTTCTCAATATCAATGGGGTGATTTGCAGAAACAGCAAGGGCTGTTTGATAAATGTGCATTTGGTGACCAGGCTAAGACCATCATCTCTATGAATGCCACCTCCAGTCTTGCAACTGCTATGATTCTTTTTTTTGCACCAGTTTGTTCTACACAGTTTCTTTGGGCTCCCAGTAGAAACTAGAGAATGGCAGCTGTGGGACTTCCCCATCCAAACACTGCACTTTTCCATGGAAATCAGCAGGCAAAGCAGGCCTTCAATGAAAACAACAGGACCACTAGAAACATTATTTAGCAAGCAAGTGGCTTCCTGAATCATCAGTTCCAATATCTTGCTCTTCCAATGCTTCCACTCTTTTCTGAGGACAAACAAAGAGAACCCCTTGGTGTCATACATAAAATGACCTCTTTCCTTCAATCCAACTCTATTCCTAACTGCTTTTGTGAATCCTAGAGCCCAGTAAGATTAGGTTCCCTACAGTATGGAAACAGGCCCTGTGGCCCATCAAGTCCACACTGACCCTCTGAAGAGTAACCATCCAGACTCATTCCCCTACCCTATATTTACTAATGCACTGAACACTATGGACAATTTAGCATGGCCAATTCACTGAACCTGCACATCTTTGGATTGTAGGAGGAAACCTGAGCACCTGGAGGAAACATGGGGAGAATGTGCAAACTTCACACACACAGTCGCCTGAGGCAGGAATCAAACCCGGGTTCCTGTTACTGTGAGGCTGCAGTGCTAACCAATGAGCCACCATGCTGTCCATTTTGGGTAACTTGGCTGATACTCCATTTTTTGTCATCTTGAATGCTTATGTTTCGGTTGTTTTCTGACCTCTGTTCCAATGCAGCTATCCTTTAAGAAGGACAGACCGCATTTAAGAGCTGAAGGATAACTGGAACACATGCCTGCTTCACATTGTACTATTGTGTTTACAGCCACCTAGAAACAAATGTTTCATTAATATATACCAAAGTCATGGCAATGAGGAAAGAATATGAGGTTTGTGCATTTTCCAATTCCAACAGAGCAGCTCCACACTAACAACTATGAGATACAAATGGGCTACTTCAGCTACATCAACATAAGATATATCTTTCCTACAGTTCATTCATTGTTTACATGCATCATGCTGCATATCACTTGTGCAGGCTTGTGTGTTGGCCTAGAACTGTCCCTGGCATATTTGCTTATTACTGAATCTATCTATTCAAAATGCACTGACTTATGCTATGCCCATGTAATAACACCGACAAATTTATGAAAAAGAGTGGACACTTTATTTGAGAGAGACAGAAATAAGAATAGATAATTTACCTTGACACAAGATGGAGACCAGGGGTCAGTGACTTTTCTCCAGTCATCCAATACACATAAGACTGTCCAAGGCTGGAAGCAACGTTCTTATTCAGTCAGGATTTTGAAGTGCAAATAACATTTTTGGGACATTCCATTGAAGAGACATTAGATTGTAACAAACCTCTCTCATGTGAAGGAAACAGTAACTGTTGTCTAAACGCCTACAAAACCTGAGTGCAATGACTATCTGACTTAGTGCCTGCAATTTGAAATTCCACAAAATAGGTATGGAAAACATCCATGTACACACAATGAAATGGAAACACTTACATTGGGGTTTATGTCCAGGCTAACATCATTTTGAACCATGATCTGTAACCAATAAAAATGCTGACACTATGGTCACATGGCAATAAACATCTTAATAACTCACATCTTTTGCATCCAGGAAAGGCAGACTGGGATACAGAGTTAGGATCAACTCTAACCCTAACTCTAACTGATTCCTCATTCAAAGAATTCAAATAAATTTACCCCCACCCCGATGCATTGCAATGTGTGTGGTTCAGCCTCCAGCTTATAAACTCTGAGCCAAAGCTGCATGAATTACAATTATTTACTGCTGCCATGTTTGCCCTGGATCACAATGGTGTCTGGGTGCTGGTTAATGTTTTCAATGCCTTTAGAGAGAAGTGGGTACCATGGGGGTTTCAGTGCTTTATTTTCCTCCCTAGCTCCATTTTGACTTTAGTCCCTTCCTGCACTCTTTATACCCTCATCTTTGATGGCTTGCATTGTCCATAATGGACTTTGCTTGTAAATGCGCAACTAACGACACCAGCGGTGGTTATTGGGCGAGAAATAAACAAAAGTCTACGTGTTGATTGGTCCACTGAATCATTTGGAAAGGTAGATAGCCTACCTTCCATTCCTGCATAAGAGAATATTAGGGAGATGTTTTTTCCTGCTGGGTTGGATGACATCCCTCTTCAGTCTCTGTTATCCATTGGGAGAACAAACTCCCCATAGCACCATGGTACCGGCAGTCATTTAACTGTAAAGCAACAAGCAAAGTAGTTATTGTAGATGATAATATGATGTTCCAGCATGTTATATGATAAACATACTGCATGTGCAGCAAGCAGAAAACCATGTCTCAAAGCCTGGGGTAAGTGGACTGTCCTTGGTGTGAGCCTCCAGGTTTCAGAGGGGAGCTGGATGGAGGTGGAGTGTCCTGAATGGAGATTTCGGCGAGTGATTCCTCCTCAGCTTGGAATGTCTCCTGGGGAGAAAAGGGCATCTGGAGTGCACACCAGTTTCTCTGTCCTGGATTGCTATGTCTTCAGTCCTGAGGTTCAATAACCAGGGTGATGGAATGTAAGTGTGTCCACCTCACCAGCAGACCCTGAGGGAGCTGGGCCTGGCTCTCCATGGCAGTGCCAATCTCTCCATGGAGGCTGACAGACACTCACATTGACTCACTGCACTGCTCCAGCTTCAGGACAAGAGGGCCACGCTTCCCATATTTATGCCTGCTGCTCCCGATCCTCCCTGTGCATATGGACCAAGTCCCTGATTATCGACCCCACAGGGTCTTCTCCTGCCTGGGGCTGAGCAGGTGCCTACTCTCAGTCAGTTCTCCAAGTGCCAGTCACAAGGGCATTTCTTCTCTGCCCAGCTGTGGAACTGTTGCAATAAGTTCACCCGATTGTGCTGCCAAACTTTCTTGTAGGAATAACCCCACAGTATCTGAGCCAGTGGAAGGTGCAAGTAGGAAGCAGCCTTCTCGATTCTTCCTCTGAGGTCTCTGTACTCTAGTCCTCAGACATCAAGGCTGTGAGTTCTGTACGAGCTGGTCCTTTTGCTGCAGCAGTAATGGACATCCTGGTGGTATCTGCAGGACACAATGGCCAGTGGTTAGAAATGGTGCACAATGACTGAGATTCACAGCAGGGTTAAAGTGAGAGTTTCAATGGAATGAAGACTGATTTTTGTTCAGTGGCAAGACATCAATGACTTGGCATTCCCACAGGAGGGATCCCGATCTTCTACCAGGTCTAGGAATCTCTTCTTGTAATGGGTGCAGAGCCTAATGTCCAGAACCTTTCATCCGGCCTGGCTGATTGTGACCCGTTTGGGCCATTTTTTCCACATAATAAGAGAAAGGGAGGGACTGCTTCGGGCATTAATATGAAAATACAGCTCCAGCTTGACCAAATTAACCAGCATGCATTAGAGGGAGCAAAAGTTTAAAGGTAAAAGCTTTGAATAGTCTCGACCATCATGAGAAACTGTCATGCAGACAAAAACCAGTAACCAAGGTTACAGTTACAACTACACGTAACCTAACATAGTGCTTCAGACAAACCCAAAGTACTGACTGTAGTCCACTCTCCTCTCTCCTGCTGTTAAGCTAATTTTGTGTCCAACTGGCAAGCTCACCCTGAATTTCATGTGATATAACTTTGCTAATTAGTCTACCATGTGAAACATTGGCAAAGGTTGTACTAAAGTCCAAGTAAACAATGTCAACCTCCTTCTCTCATCAGTCTTGGTTACTTTCTCAAAAATCTCAATCAACTTTGTGAGACATGATTTGCCTCACACAAAACCACGCAGATGATCTCAAATCATGCCTTGCCTCTCCAAATGCATATAAATTGAATCTTTCAGAACTACCTCCAACAATTTACCCACCACCAAAGTCAGACTCACAGGTCTGTAGTTCCCAGGCTTCCCCTTACATCTCTTCTCAAACAAAGGCAAAACATTAGCCACTCTCCATTCATGTGGTGAGGTGAGATGATAATAATACTTCTGCAAGAGGCCCTGCAATTCCTCCCTAACTTCCCACAACATCCTGGGATACACTAGATCAGGTCCCAGAGATTTATCCACCTTTATATTTTCTAAGAACTCTAGCACTTTCTCTTCTGTAATGTGAACTGTTTTCAAAACATCAATGTTTATTCCTGAGTTCTCTAGCTTCCATTTCTTTCTCCACAGTAAAAACTGATGCAAAATATTTATTTAATATCTCTCCCATCTCCAGACGTTCAATCAAGGATGGGATGTAGACAATAGACCAGAGACAGTAGACAATAGGTGCAGGAGTAGGCCATTCTGCCCTTCGAGCCTGCACCACCTTTCAATATGATCATGGCTGATCATCCTTAATCGGTATCCTGTTCCTGCCTTATCTCCATAACCCTTGATTCCACTATCCTTGAAAGCTCTATCCAACTCTTTCCTAAATGAATCCAGAGACTGGGCCTCCACTGCCCTCTAGGGCAGAGCATTCCACACAGCCACCACTCTCTGCGTGAAGAAGTTTCTCCTCATCTCTGTCCTAAATGGTCTACCTGTATCTTTAAGCTGTGCCCTCTGGTTCGGCACTCACCTATCAGCGGAAACATGTTTCCTGCCTCCAGAGTGTACAATCATTTAATAATCTTATATGTCTCAATCAGATCCCCTCTCCATCTTCTAAACTCAAGGGTATACAAGCCCAGTCACTTCAGTCTTTCAGCGTAAGGTAGTCCCGCCATTCATGAACCTTCGCTGCACTCCCTCAATAGCCAGAATGTCTTTCCTCAAATTTGGAGACCAGAACTGCACACAATACTCCAGGTGTGGTCTCATCAGGGCCCTGTACAGCTGCAGAAGAACCTCTTTGCTTCTATACTCAATCCCTCTTGTTATGAAGTCCAGCATGCTATTAGCTTTCTTCACTACCTGCTGTACCTGCATGCTTACCTTCATTGACTGGTGTACAAGAACACCCAGATCTCTTTGTACTGCCCCTTTACCTAAATTGATTCCATTTAGGTAGTAATCTGCCTTCCTGTTCTTGCCACCAAAGTGGATAACCATACATTTATCCACATTAAACTGCATCTGCCATGCAGCTGACCACTCACCTAACCTGTCCAGGTCACCCTGTAATCTCCTAACATCCTCCTCACATTTCACCCTGCCACCCAGCTTAGTATCATCAGCAAATTTGCTAATGTTATTACTAATACCATCTTCTATATCATTAATATATATTGTAAAAAGCTGTGGTCCCAGCACTGATCCCTGCGGTACCCCACTGGTCACTGCCTACCATTCTGAAATGGAGCCGTTTATCACTATTCTTTGTTTCCTGTCAGCCAAACAACTTTCAATCCAAGTTAGTACTTTGCCCCCAATACCATGCACCCTAATTTTGCTCACTAACCTCCTATGCGGGACTTTATCAAAAGCTTTCTGAAAGTCCAGGTACACTACATCTACTGGATCTCCCTCATCCACCTTCAGAGTTACATCCACAAAAAATTCCAGAAGATTAGTCAAGCATGATTTCCCTTCATAAATCCATGCTGACTCTGACCTATCCTGTTGTTACTATCCAGACGTGTCGTAATTTCATCCTTTATAATAGACTCCAGCATCTTTCCCATCACTGAAGTCAGACTAACTGGTCTATAATTTCCTGCTTTCTCTCTCCCACCTTTCTTAAAGCAATGGTTAGAGATTACCTTGGTACAAGAGATCAGGATGTGGGATCAGGAGATAAGAAACAGCAGGGGGAAGAAGTTACTAGTTAGATTGGTCTACAGGCCTCCCAACAGGGACAACAATCTTGGATAATGTTGGGGTGGTGCAGTGGCTCTGTGGTCAGCACTGCTGCCTCACAGTGCCAAGGACTGGATTTAATTCCACCCTCGGGCAAATGCGTGTGTGGAGTTTGCATATTCTCCCCGTATCTGCCTGGGTTTCCTCTGGGTGCTCTGGTTTCCTCACACAGCCCGAAATTGAGCAATTTCAGTTGATTGGCCATGTTAAATTGCCCTATAGGGCCCAGGAATGTGTAGGTTAGGTATGTTAGCCAGGAGAAGTTTAAGATAGGGAGATGGGTTTGGGTGGGATGCTCTTTGAAGGTTCAGTGAGGACCTGTTGGGCCAAATGGCCTGTTTCCACACTGTAGGGCTTCTATGATAAAGCAGGTATGAATAAATACTGGGTGCTTGTAATAAAAGGACAGGAATAAACATGTGTGACTTCAATTAAAATAAAAACAGGAAGATCAGATTGACTGAAGTTGCTTAGATGAGGAGTTCAAATAATGCTTTCTGACAAATGTTTTTAGAGCAACATGGTTTGGACTGACCAAAGACCAAGTTATATTAGGCTTAGTTTTGCGTAATGTGACCAAATTAATTAATGTAGGGAGCAGTAATTGCAATATGATTGAATTTTATTTCCAATTTCAAACGGGGAAATAGGGTCTAAGACTAATATTTTAAACCTAAACAAAGGTAAATATGTGGGCATGAAAGCTGAGACAACTGAATTGAACTGGCTCACTCAACGAGGGGAAAAAAATCAGTAGTGTCACAGAGGCAGACATTTTAGGGATTATTTCAGATTACATTGAATAAGTACATTCCAACTATAAAGAAAAATTCTTAAGTATGTACCTATTTTCAGTGGTTCACTAAAGTTAGGGAAAGTATCAAATTTAAGGAAAACCATATAAGTCTGCAAAAATGAGTGACAGGTCAGATAACTGGGAGAAAGTGAGGACTGCAGATGTTGGAGATCAGAGTCAAAGAGTGTGATGCTGGAAAAGCACAGCTGGTCAGGCAGCATCGAGAAAGCTGACATTTTGAGCTTATGCTCGAGGCAGAGAATGACAAAAAGGTTAATCAGGCAAAAGAAATTAGAGTAGTAGATGAAGTTAATTTGGATGGTAAAAACAGATGTTAACTGTTTCTAGAAATATTTAAAAAGGAAAAGTGTGAGTAAACTCAGTGTTGATCTTCTAGAGAGAAATCTGGACTAATTAGTAGATAATAAAATAGACAGAATGAACAAATATTTTACTTCTGTCTTCATGATAGATAGAAAAATGACAGTAATAACTAAATCAGGAGACAGAAGAAAGGAGGTACTCAGCAAAATTACAATCATGGTACTAAGCAAACCAATCGAGCCAAGGGCTGACAGGTGTCCAGATCCAGCACTTCATCTTAGTCCTTAAAAGATGTTGCTAATGTATACTCAACAATAGAACATCCATCATCTTCTGAAGTAAATAATTCCTAAGATTCTCAATGCTCTGAGCAAAGAAATTTCTCTTCATCTCAGTCCTAAATGACTGACCTCTCATACATTTAAATAATATTATCTCTAATATGACCATTGATACCTTTGATCAGCTTTATACCCATCATATAACAAAGGAAAAGGGATAACTATTTCATCCCTCACGCCTTCTGCCATTCAAGGAGATCATGCATGATTTGTGACCCAATTCCATATGACCACCTTTGTCACATATGTTTTAATATATTTACTTCACAAAATTCTGCCAGTTTCCAATTGTGGAACAATAGTCCAGAGTTCTATCACCCATTTCATATGTAACTGTTTCTTAATATCACTCCTGAAAGTTGTAGTTCTAAATTTTAGACTACACTGCCTAATCCTGAATTCCCTAAAGGTCAGAAGTAGTTTCTTTCAATCTGCCATATTTGTTCACCTTAACAGCTTGAAAATTAGGATTGAATCACTCCTTAAGTATCTAAACTCCAGACATCACAACAAGTTTGCGTTAACTCCTCATTTAATTTAACCCTTACTGTCCAGGCATGATTCTGGTAAAACTATGTTGCAATGTCTCCAGCACTTAAATATTTCTCATGTTAATTGGTGAGCACATTTGACTGTGGTATTCAGGTTAGTGTTTGATCAGAGCACTATAATTTACCAATTATTTCTTTTGATTAACATTGTCTTGTCTTGTCTGCCTTATTGTTAATTATTACACTCCATTCATTGAACAAGTTGAAGGAGAACAAACCTTAAACCATCTTTGGTTATTTCAGCGCGATACAAGAAATACACATTTTGTATATTTCCCTTCTGAGAGATGCCAGTTTACACTTCTCATAAATTGTCATCTGCTAATCTACTGCCCATGTAGATATTTCAACTGATTTTGTAATTCCTAAGGTGCCTCTTGCAAGACCAACTGCCCTCCTAGTTTGGGGGCATCAGGATATTTGACCACTTTACATTGAGATTCTGGTGAGAACTGTTGGTCTGCAAGAGACATCAACTAAATATATAAGCACTTCAGTGAATGTGGCGATTACGTCTAATGAGTTTTGCTGGTGAGGTGCTTTGCTCAATATGCATGTGCACTTCTGCTTGTTGGTTGTTGATGTCTTCTAGCATTCAGTATTTTCTCGGATGAGGTGAAACAAGCCTGATAGGTTGTATCTGACAGCTGCTGGGGATGCAGAAATCCCTGTGACGAAGCTTCCGAAACTACGTCGGTGGTGGGATCGCCTTTAGCAGAGTTGCTGAAAGCTTATTGCTACCATAAGTGGCTATTGTTTTGTGTGCAGAGCTAGATGCTGGCATGTCAATATTGTACCTGAATGGCAACATTACAGTACACCTCATGATATTAGCACATGTACACAACAATAACTGTGAGAATAATGTGGGCAAAGAATTAAACAAGGATTGCTGTGATATCTGTACATGTTCGGGGACAGGACAAGGATTATTACGAACATGTCAGTGCAGTGAATTCTAGAATATAAAATGACAGAAGATTATGTTTCCTTACTGTTCATGATGTGGGTGTGGGCATACATGCCTCAACTGGAAGGTGGAGATGGTTTCCAGTTCAATTACTGGAAAATCTGTGAAAGAACAGTCCTGAAATAATTGACATGGATTCTCCAATTAGTCCTCATCTTAAGTGTGACATTCCGAATTATGAGGGAAATGACTTGCAGCATGTTTATACATATATCTTAGGTTGCATTGAATTTAATAAGTTAAGGATTCATGACAAACCCAAATTTCAGTAAACGAGAAGCAGTTTGGTAATTTGAATACAATAAAATAGCAACTTATTGTCACTTGTATTTATGAAAGTACAGTGAGATGTATATAAATCTTCACAATTTGGTGTTATTTTTATTACAGAAATTATAAAAAGAAATAATTGAGACAAAGTTAGGAGAAAGTTCATCTTTTGTTCTCTCCGCGGCTTTTAGGTTTCTGTGGGATGTCACCACCAAAGTGGCCCCTGAAGCCACCAAAGCAAGGATTTCTGGGCCAGACCTATCACCCTGCCACTGCCAAAGTCAACACCAAAGCCACTGCTTTGCCGTCATTACAAGAAGGGTCATCGCCCAAGCTGTCGCCACTTCAGTTGTGACTTGAAGCCACCGTAGCCACGAGGAAGGAAGTGAAACTACCATGCCTCCAATGCCAAAATCGCCACACCGCCATCAGGCGGAAAGGACTGGACCCACTGACGATGAAACCTTTGAGAAAGCCGTAGCCACTATGGACATGAGGAATGGACATCCGGATCCACCACACTGTCACCACCGCAACGGGCCCTTGCAATCATCCTCCTCCGCCACAGGTGAACTTTGATACAAAAGGTGAACTAAGAAATGAAGAAAAACCAAAAAAAAAGAACAGAGAAGACTGCGGCTGGCTAGGTGAGCCGGAGCAGGAGTGTATGGACACAGAGCCTGACACCTTCTATCATGTCACTGCCACCATCTTCTGTCTCTAGCTATTTCTAAGATGACTCAGATCCTTGGCGCCCAGTTTGAGCCAAGAACTTCAAAACAAATCTCCTTTGATTGGAAGGTCTGTTTGCAGGCACCAGGGGTTAACCTCCAAATGAGCCAGTATATGGTTAAGCTGTATACCTGCTGATATTCTTCAAGCCATTGATCCAATTAAATATGTTGCCAAATGCAATTAATGTCATCATTTCAAAAACTAATACCTGACTAATCCTCAGAGTCTCAGTGTCAAAATAACTAGTTGCGGCATGTAGCTTTACCTAATGTGTTACTTAAGCTTCCTAACTAGGCTGGACAGCAGCAATACAGAGGTTGGCATTACTCGATTTTCTTGTTGGACTTTAAAACAAAATGCAGCCAAAATTTTAATAAGCAGTTCCTAAACATCACAAAACACAGTCACAAGTGAAAAATGAAAAGAATTGTATACTTAAAACTTACATGTTAGTATTTATTTTGGCTTTAAGAAGTTTCTCTACATTTAACTTAAGCAACCCAGTGTTCCCAGCTGAGTAGTGAGTTTAGTTGAATGATCAGCCATGATCATAATGAATGGTAGAGCATGCTCGAAGGGCTGAATAGCCTAATCCTGCTCTTATTTTCTATGCTTCTAGGTGGCAAGCTGACAATGATCTCAGCCTGCTGCTTTCCACATGTTGGTAAGCCCCAAAATTTCAGAGGAGTTCATCTGTTGATATAATCAAGTCAGACCTTAATGATGTGACTCCCAGTTGGTTGAGAGATTAGCCTTTAGCCATTGAGCCAAGAAGGGACAATTGTTAAAATAGTTGCCAAGATTAAAAAGTAGGTGAAAAACATGACAAATAAAATTCCTCTGAAAAAGCAGTTAGTTAAGACATTGGAACCAATAATCCAGCCTCCTCTTCTAATGTACTGTGCTACTGTTGCAACACCCACATACACATGCTGGGATGCTGAGCTAGCCACTAACAAAACTGCAATGTTAGCTCATTTGAATGCATATTTAGTGCTAGAGGCTTGTCACTTGTATTACTCAGCAGGCCAGTGGGATGTTGGCTACCAGAAAATTGGACTTTAGAATGACAACCCCAAATTAGATTTTCAGTGTCTTAAGGATATGAACATTCCAATGCACATGCGTAAATAGATATCACCAGCACGTAGACAGGTACAGACAGCATATTCAATGATGACCCAATTTCTGTAACTTATTAAGGATAGTGTTGCGCTGTACAGATATACGCATTGGACTTTGAAGAAAGAGGATGAGAGGGGGACAGCAATTTTGAAATTTGGCTATGACAGAGGATGTGAGGATGTAAACAGAAAGGCAAATGAGCATGTTGGACACATAGCAGAGGTTTTGAAGTTAAAATGATGGTAACTTCAGTGAGAGAAAGATAGCCATAGACTGAAGGAGTATTCCGAAGTGATAAAAGGGCCTTTAGGCCATTGCATCCACACCGGTTATCAAGCACTTATCTATTATAATCTCCTTTCCCAGCATTTGGCTCATAGCCTTGTATGCTATGGAGTTTCATCTATTTATCTCATTACTTACAGAATTATAGAGTTGTTTAGCGTGATAATAGACCCCTCAATCCAACTCATCCATGCTGACCAGATATCCTAAATTAATATAGTTCCAATTGCTAGCATTTGACCCATATCCCTCTAAACCTATCCTATTCATATACCCATCCAGACGTCTTTTGATTGTTGTAATGTAGAAACCTTCACCACTTCCTTTGGCTGCTCATTCCATACAGGCACCACTTTTGGCGTGAAACAATTGCCTCTTCGGTCCCTTCCAAACCTTACCCCTTTCACCCTAAAGCTCTGCCCTCTAGGGTTGCACTCACCTACCCTGGGAAAACAACCTTGGCTATTCAGTCTATGATTTTATAAAACGCCATAAGGTCATCCCTCAACCTCTGAAGCTTCAGGGAAAATAGGCCGAGCCCATTCAGCCTCTCCCTATAGCTTAAATCCTCCAACCCTGGCAACATCCTTGTAAATCTTTTCTGCACCCTTTCAAGTTTCACAACATCTTTCCTATAGCAGGAAGACCAGAATTGAATGCAATATTCCAAAAGTGGCCTAATCATGTCGTACACAGCCGCAACATGCCATCCCATCTCTTGAGTTCAGTGTACCAAACAATAAAAGGCAAGCATACCAAATGCCTTTTTCACTATCCTGTCTACGTGCAACTCCACTTTCAAGGAACTATGAACCTTCACCCTCAGGTCTCTTTGTTCAGCAACAGTCACCAGGGCCCTGCCATTGTCCTGCCCTGATTTGCCTTACCAAAATGCAAAACTTCATATTTTTCTAAATTAATTTCCATTTGCCACTCCTCAACCCATCGGCCATTTGATCCAGGTCTCATTCTGCTCTGTGATAACCTTCTTCCCTATCCACTGCTTCATTAATGTTGCGATGACGTCCATCTCTACTACCCTGTCAGGCAGTGAGTTCCAGATACAATTTCTCCCTGCATCCCTCTAACCCTCCTGCTCTTACCTTAAATTCATACCCCTGGTAAATTGACCCTTCTGATAAAGGGAAAGGTTTATTCCTATCATAGACTCATAGAGTCATAGAGATGTACGGCACAGAAACAGACCCTTCAGTCCAACCCGTCCATGCTGACCAGATATCCCAACCCAATCTAGTCCCACCTGCCACCACCTGGCCCATATCCCTCCAAACCCTTCCTATTCATATACCCATCCAAATGACTCTTAATTGTTACAATTGTACCAGCCTCCACCACATCCTCTGGCAGCTCATTCCATACACATACCACCCTCTGCATGAAAAAGTTGCCCCTTAGATCTCTTTTATATATTTCCCCTCTCACCCTAAACCTAATCCCTCTAGATCTGGACTCCCCCACCCCAGGGAAATGACTTTGTCTATTTATCCTATCCATGCCCCTCATAATTTTGTAAACCTCTATAAGGTCACCCCTCAGCCTCCGACACTCCAGGGAAAACAGCCACAGCCTGTTCAGCCTTTCCCTATAGCTCAAATCCTCCAAACCTGGCAACATCCTTGTAAATCTTTTCTGAACCCTTTCAAGTTTCACAACATCTTTCCGATAGGAAGGAGGCCGGAATTGCACACAATATTCCAACAGTGACCTAACCAATGTCCTGTACAGCGGCAACATGACCTCGCAACACCTGTCCTCAATAGTCTGACCAATAAAAGAAAGCATACCAAACGCCTTCTTCACTATCCTATCTATCTGCGACTCCACTTTCAAGGAGCTATGAACCTGCACTCCAAGGTCTCTTTGTTCAGCAACGCTCCCTTGGACCTTACCATTAAGTGTATAAGTCCTGCTAAGATTTGCTTTCCCAAAATGCAGCACCTCGCATTTATCTGAATTAAACTCCATCTGCCACTTCTCAGCCCATTGGCCCATCTGATCAAGATCCTGTTGTAATCTGAGGTTACCTTCTTCGCTGTCCACTACACCTCCAATTTTGGCGTCATCTGCAAACTTACTAACTGTACCTCTTATGTTCGCATCCAAATCATTTATGTAAATGACAAAAAGTAGAGGACCCAGCACCAATCCTTGTGGCACTCCACTGGTCACAGGCCTCCAATCTGGAAAACAACCCTCCACCACCACCCTCTGTCTTCTACCTTTGAGCCAGTTTTGTATCCACATGGCTAGTTCTCCCTGTATTCCGTGAACTCAGTCTCCCATGGGGAACCTTGTCGAGCGCCTTACTGAAGTCCATAGAGATCACATCTACCACTCTGCCCTCATCAATCCTCTTTGTGACTTCTTCAAAAAACTCAATCATGTTTGTGAGACATGATTTCCCACGCACAAAGCCATGTTGACTATCTCTAATCAGTCCTTGCCTTTCCAAATATATGTACACCTTGTCCCCCAGGATTCCCTCCAATAACTTGCCCACCACCGACGTCAGGCTCACTGGTCTATAGTTCCCTGGCTTGTCCTTGCTACTCTTCTTAAAGAGTGGCACCACATTAGCCAACCTCCAGTCGTTAGGCACCTCATCTATGACTATCGATGATACAAATATCTCAGCAAGAGGCCCAGCAATCACTTCTCTAGCTTCCCACACAGAGTTCTAGGGTACACCTGATCAGTACTGGGGATTTATCCACCTTTATGCATTTCAAGACATCCAGCACTTCCTCTTCTGTAATATGGATATTTTGCAAGGTGTCACCATCTGTTTAGCTACTTTCTATATCTTCCATATCCTTTTCCACAGTAAATACTGATGCAAAACACTCATTTAGTATCTCCCCCATTTTCTGCGGCCCCACACAAAGGCCACATTGCTGATCTTTGAGGGGCCCTTTCTCTCCCTAGTTACCCTTTTGTCTTTAATGTATTTGTAAAAACCCTTTGGATTCTCCTTAATTCTATTTGCCAAAGCTATCTCATGTCCCCTTTTTGTCCTTCTGATTTCCCTCTTAAGTATACCCCTACTTCCTTTATACTCTTCTAAGGATTCACTCCATCTATCCTGTCTCTACCTGACACATGCTTCTTTCTTTTTCTTAACCAAACCCTCAATTTCTTTAGTCATCCAGCATTCCCTATACCTACCAGCCTTTCCTTTCACCCTGACAGGAATTTACTTTCTCTGGATTCTCGTTATCATGTTTCTGAAGGCTTCCCATTTTCCAGCCGTCGCTTTACCTGCGAACATCTGCCCCGAATCAGCTTTTGAAAGTTCTTGCCTAATACCGTCAAAATTGGCCTTTCCCTAATTGAGATCTTCAACTTTTAGATCTGGCCTATCCTTTTCCATCACTATTTTAAATCTAATAGAATTATGGTCGCTGGCCCCAAAGTGCTCCCCCACTGACACCTCAGTCACCTGCCCTGCCTTATTTCCCAAGAGTAGGTCAAGTTTTGTACCTTTTCTAGTAGGTACGTCCACATACTGAATCAGAAAGTTTTCTTGTACACACTATGTATGTAATTCATAACACTGTAGACCTCAAACAGGTCCTCCACTTCAGCCAAATGTGCTCCAAGGCAAACAATTACAGCCCATGTGGTCTCTCTTTGTAGCTGAAACATTCCAGCCTGGTCAACATCCTAGTGAACTTGCACAGCATCATCTTCAATGCAATCACATCCTTCTATAGAGTGGCAACCAGAATTGCACACAGTAATTCCATCTGTGGCCAAACCTGTGTTCTGGAACAGACCAGACAAACCCCCAAGCCCACCCCCCCCCCCCCACGCACCCACCCCCTTTCCAACCCCTTCTCCCATAGTATATTAGGAGATAGCCTAGACCTTAAGTGTTATATTCTTAAAATGGCAAGTGTAAGGTGCTATGTTTCAAATGTGATTCAATTGGTCAACCACTAATCTTTAATCAAATCACACTATGTGGGCCAAGTGCTGTGAAATGGGACTGGAGTAGGTTTGGATGTCTGATCAGCACGTACGAGTTGGACTGAATGGTTTGTTTTCATGTTGTAATTCTCTTTAACTCTATGTCTATTTCACAGTTAAAATACAATAAAAGAAGAATTGGCATAACTTTACTCTATTGAAATACTTAACAAAATAATGTAATATTTAACCACTGATCATCAGCTGTTCCAGTACAGGCAGCATCCCATAAACGCACCCTTTGACAAAGGCAGTTCAGCAACACAGTTATTAATCTCATGTGCTGTCTGTCTCCAGTCCAGGAGAAAGAAACACAAAAAGAAACAATTTGCCCTTTTTGATTTTTTTTTAAGAAGAAACCTCTCTGTCCACATCTTCACTCCAGCAGCAGAACACACAACCTCTCAGCTCCAGCAGCCAACAATAACCACCAATTCACTGAAAAAGAAACAAAAGTTTTTTGGGATCTGTGTGAGCCTGAGCCCACTCATGCATGATTCTTTTATCTTACTTTAAAAAAAAGTCCAAAACTGTTAACCACCTGCCTGTCTGAAGGAGATATTTCAGCACCACTGTGACAATACCTCTCAGCAAGAGAAACAGGATAGAACGCATTTCTTAAAGATACAGCATTGTCATATCAACATCCTGTGCATTTACGTTTACAGACATTAGAAATGAGGATCTGACAGCCTTATCCTGTCAGCAACTGAAGCAGAGATTGAGAGTGAAACTGAAGAGGAAGAAGGAAATTGAATGGGTGGTTAACATTGAGATATGAACTGAGGGAATGGGCAGAGCGCCAGAGAAGAAACAAGATAATGCAAGAACCCAAGGTTATGGTGAATGCAAATATCCAAAAAAATTAATATTTTGTAACGAACATCAATTTCAACTTTCCAAGTTTTAGTTCTCTAACTGTCCTTGTAGACACTGATTCCACTGTCTTCTCAAAATGAAGTGTTATAGTTTGTAATTGTACCAGCCTCCACCACCTCCTCTGGCAACTCATTCCATGCATGCACCACCCTTTGCATGAAAAAATTGCCCCTTAAGTCCTTATAAATCTTTCCCCTCTCACTTTAAATCTACCCTTTCTAGTTCTGGACTCACTCACCCCAGGGAAAAGACCTTGGCTATTCACCCTATCCATTGCCCCTCATGATTTTATAAACCTCTATAAGGTCACATCTCAGCATACAACACTCCAGGGAAAACAGCCCCAGCCTATTCAACTCTCTAACACTGGCAACATCTTTATAAATATTTCTGAATCCTTTCAAGTTCCAGAGCATCCTTCCTAGAGGAGGGAGATCAGAATTGCACACAATAATCCAACAGAGATAATAGCCAATTAAAAGAAAAATGATGTGAATGAGATAGGGATGCAATGACAGAGAAAAAATCCAGTTACACAATTCTTTCCACATGTTGCAAACTAAGTCAATTTAGCTATTCCTCATGCCTTGACTGAGTTTTCACCACTTGTGTTGTCTGGGCATTGTATTTAAACTGAGTATAGGTCAGTGCACAGTACATAGTGTGAACTATATACATTCACAATAAAATAGTTCATAAATTAATCATACAGTTAATCAAGTTGTCAGATGAACTTAAAAAGCATTACAGCTTCCTGACCAGTTCTCAGCGTCGCTGCCAAATATGCTGGTCTTGACATGTCTCATTTCCTAGGCTGTCATTTAGTTATCTAAAGACATGACCTCTTGCCCGCAAATCAGACTTTTAATCTCTTAAGAGAAAATTCTGCATAAAGACTTCCGAATCATCAAAGATAATGGAGCAGTTCTGTCTAATATTTTATTAATCCCAGCACTTCATTTAGCCCTGGCTAGCTGCGGTACGTAGTTAAGGATAATCCTTTCTCCCCTTTTCTGCACTGAAGCATTGGAATAATTGTCTTTTGTCTGCAATGTCTAATATCATTCAGTACCAATATCCAGCACTTTGACAGTGGACCATCTGGCTGCACTGATTTATGGATAAGTCAACCATGACCTGGAGGTTAAGGAAAGGCAGATGGAAAATAATCCCTGGGTCACTGTCACTAATGTCGATAAAGTGTGGTGCTGGAAAAAGCACAGTTGGTCAGGCAGCAACCCTTCAGGATAGTTATGCTTGAAATGTTGACTCTCTTGCTCCTCAGATACTGCCTGATCTGCTGTGCTTTGTCCAACACCACACTTGATCGACTCTGACTTCTCCAGCATCTGCAGTCCTCACTATCTTCTGATCTGTGTCACTTATGCCCTTGGAGCAGGGTTGAGAAAGTGAATGGATGCATTTTTGGTCTCGCACAAGTCTGCAATAAACTTCTTCCACAGTGCATTAACTGTATTATGCAAGGCAATAATAGCACATAGCAAGGCACTGACAGCAATTACCAATGAGGTAATTTGCTAATTCTAGTCTCAATGTTCAATTTGGTTTGAAAAAAAATAGTCAAGTCTCCATGAGGAGAGAAGTTAGAACTATCCAATGGGGGTTTCATGTCCAAAAGGAGCAAGGCCTGCGAATAAACTGTGACATCACTTTCTTCATCAGAGTTTGCTATTTGGTACAAGGAGAAATGTGGAAAGAGTTAAGAAAATAATAGCTCACAATTCTGAGGAAAAAGCGATCAAGCATTGTCTTTTAGTACTGTCCAATTGTCCTATGATGATAAACAGACTAACACGTCTCTAATTCACTTGAAAAGAAAATGGAAAAAAATGCTCAATTCATTTCACAACAGGATATGATCATATTCTTGAGCAGTGATTTATAGTCTTGTGAAACTTTGGGGCCAATAGATCAGGAGCTGAAGTTCAGGATCACCTCCTGAGTTTAAAAATACTGTTCTGAGGAAAGGTCACCAGACCTCAGACATTAACTTTGATTTCTCTTCACAGATGCTGCCAGACCCGCTGAGCTTTGCCAGCAACTTCTGTTTTAATTTTAAAATACTGTAATTGTTTTTTTTTATTTAAAAGGTCTTGAAAGAAGGCTGAGCAGGATTAAAAGAGTTCAAGCAACAATCATTACTTCCATTAATATTGCATGGAAAATACTCTGTGGATTCCTGTTTCATACTCTGTATCATTAGCAGGAATCAATGACCCACTACCAATCTGTTGAGAAAGGTTCATCAGTCTAAATACACTTCTGCTGAACCAACACTTGTTAGAAGTCACAACAAAGAGAGTGTTGGCTTGTCTGATGAGCCGCTCAGTATTGGACTCTTGCACAGTATGTGATGGATGGCCATTCCTACTTTGTGGGGAAAGATGTGGCTCCCTGCATGGGGCCTTTTTTCATCTCAAATTTAGTCCTCATAAATCACAGGTGCAAAGGAGACAGCTTTCGTTTCATTACACCTACATGCCCTGGTATCAATCACAGCAGAACAACTGACTGTGTGCTCATCACAGCTCTTTTTTAAAATATATATGTGTGTGCATGTGAGTGTGTGTGCATGTGAGTGTGTGTGTGTCTGTGTCTTTTTGATCTTTTTGTCTGTGAATTCCATGAAAGCAGTCAAGACTGACCAGAGGCAACAAGAGAGAAAAGTCCTTTCAAAAGAGTAGAATAAAAAACAGTAGCTGTGATATCAGGTCCCAACTGACAGTTTGTGTGGTAAACACACGAGTCACCAGCACAAAGACCCTGCCACACAATTATCCGAATTTAACGGTTACAGGTTATGTGGGCAGCTATCTGCTCTCCAAGGAGAAGACGAATTTCTCCTCCTCGTCACTTGTCATTTGTTGTCCTGACATGATTTACAGACAAGGAAAATAAAACTGTTTCTTTGAGGAATGGAGTGGTAATGACACACCAAACTCTCACCTGTATCTCAAAAGCAACACTCCTCTCTTAAATGATTCAAGTGGCTTTTGCAATAGATTTCTCTTTGTTACACACTTTATTTCAAACAAAAAAAAATTCTTCAAAATTGTGCTCAGAAGCTCACAAGTTTTTCTGGAATTTGAGGATTGGTCATGGCTCATATTATATATCTAAAGTTATTTCTTGTCAAGGTCAAATGATCAGTGTAACTGCACTATAAGATAAAATATAGGAATGGGATTGGCTATTTATTCCCATGAGCCCACTGCTCCATTCAATTAATTCACAGATGGTCTGTATTTCAGATCTATTTTATCCATCTTTGCTTGATGTAATTACCTAAACAAAATCCATCAATATTAAACTGGATGCCTTCAATTATGTGGAACCTACAGCACTTATTCTCTCTTGATTTTTAAGATTGGGCATCTTTGGTTTTGATTTCCTCCACTAGATCTCCCCTCAATCTTCTATATCTAAGGCAGAAGATGTAAGTTGATGCAGCCTAGCTAAATGTTGTAAAGCCAGTATTTGTGTTCAGGAGAGGCAGTGTTACAGTCATTTATCACTAGGCTAGTCATCCCAGATCACTGGAGTAATGTTCTGGGACAGAGTGCATGGCAAGATTAGAGTACAATAAAATCTGAAATTGAAATCTGGTCTAATGCCAACTGTGTTATCATTTTTGACCGAGATTTTTTTAAAAAGTTCTGGTCCGGTAAATTCATTAGCTGAAGAAAATCTGTTTTCCTTACCTGTTCTAGCCTTCAAGTGGCTCCAGGCATATATCAACGTGGTTGACTCTTAACTACCTTGTGAAATGGCAAGCAAAGCCAATCAATTCAAGGAGGACTAGGGATGAACAGCAAATGCCTCCAGTGACGCAAACATCCCCCACACAGGATTAAAAAAAGACATCATTCGGCAAACCTGTGCTGAATCCTCTTCAAGACCAATAGCTCCTTCGTGAAGTGTGGCTCATTAGCATTTCCTATTCTATGGCTTCTATTTTGATTGAAAAACTAAGCTAACAGGAGAAGAACCATAGCACAAGATGATCAATAATGTAAAGAAGAAAAGTTACATTTTGTTGTCCTCACCTTCTGAGTTGGTGGTGTCCAGAGACATTGTTCTGATTCTCCTACCTAAGCCCAGAGGCATTTGGCTTTCTTGCCCTAGAAAGGGCAGGAGTGTGATGAGTGTCTGCATGACTACAGAACACAAAATCCAGTAAGTATTAGCAACTGTAACATTACATTTGAATGTGGGTATCTTGCAAAAGCATGAAACCTTTTCAAGAAGCACTGCACTTTCAGGCATTTGTCATGGACCTGTATAGTTAATGTGCACTCATCAATTGACTTAGTTTTCACATTTTTGTTTGTAGGTGCCTTAAATGGTGTTCCCTCAAAGAGTTTGGCAGCGTACAGCTGGTCATTTGGAAGAATATACTGTCAGCATCTGTTGAATGTATTGTCAGCATCACCATCAATCCTGAAGCATCTATTTTTAGATTCACTAATATCCTTTCCACAGCCCATAGAAAACCATGATGTCCATTGCATAATAAATCTAAGTCATAGAATCCCAACAGTGTGGAAGCAGGCCATCTGGTCCATCAAGTCTGCTCCATCCTCAGAAGAGCATCCCATCCTGACCCACCTTCCTCACCTATCCCTGTATCCCAGGATTTCCCATGGCCAATCCACCTAACCTGTACATCTTTGGACTGTGGGTGGAAACCGGAGCACCTGGAGGAAACCCACTCAGACATAGGGAGAACATCCAAACTCCACACCAACAGTAACACAAGGCTGGAATCGAATGTAGATCCCTGGTGCTGTGAGGCAGCAGCGCTAATCACTGAGCCAGCATGCCACCCTACTGGACATCAAGAGGAAGCACTGAACATCAGCATAAATTTATCAATTTATTCAAGAATGACATCTCTACTTAATTTTAAGGCAGACAATTCTGAAATTGCAGTTGAAAAGTAGTTGGATGCAAAACTACGAAGGGTCGAATGAAAATGGGTGATACTTCTTAGAAAATCTAATTTTCTGCACCTTGAAAAGTTGACGATAACTATCCATGATAATCCAAAAAGATATAGTCCTCCCTTATTGAAATGTACAGCTAACTGTGAATGCAGGTCCAATTTTAATGTAACTGCAAATCCGTGTAAAGATTAATTATTGCATATTTTTGAAATTTAAGGTTAATGACTGCATGTTTTGTAAATGAGTGTTAATGACACTGGATGTTCTTCATATCATTTGGAATTAATGCTATGTGTTTTGTATGCATGGATGTGGGATTAATTGTTGTGTACTTTGTATTACTTGGTATTTGAAGTTAATGGCTTCCTTTATTTGGGTTACTGGCTGCACATCTGGTATAATTTTAGTTCTAATCTGGTTACTTTTTAACAAAGTAATAGATCCTGATAGTTTGAACACTTACTTGAGGGAAGCAGCAACGACAGAAGTATTGTCTTTCAGATGAGAGGTTAAACCAAACTGTGGTCTAAGATGCCATGGCACTACTCAAGGAAGAATGGGGAATTTTCCGCACCAACATTTATCCTTCAACCAATAACTGAAAGCAAATGATCTAGTCTTTTATTTAATTAGTCCTTGTGGGGCCTTCCTGTGCAAAAATTGGCTGCTGTGTTTCCTACGTTACAATAGTGAATAACCAATAACTAATTGGCTATAGAGCTTTTGGGGACATTATAAAGATATCAAAAGCAGTATGCAGATGGAAATCATCCTTTATGAGGTTCCTAGGCCATAAAACCAAAACATTTAGAAGCATAAGTAGATCATTCAGCTTGTTGAACCTGTTTCACAATTCAATGAGATCATGGCTGATCTGATAATTCTCAATTCCACATTCCTGCCGTTTCCCCATAGCTCTTGATTCTTTTACTGACAAAAAATCTATCATACCCTTGAATATATTGAATGACCCAGTATGTGGTGATGCAATGTATTGGTGCGCAGAAGTGGAGAAATGGTGAATGGTTCTGTATCTCTAATTCCTCATTTGGACAGTTCCCAAAAGCAAGCAGTGAGCAGGAGCCAGGTGCTCTTGAAAGAAAATGAGATCAGCCTGAAGAGAAAGCCAGGAATCACTTCTTTGCACCTCCTGAAAGTTGCAAGCTTCTACCAGAAGATCATGGGATCAAATCTCACCTCAGAGCATGAAGACATACACAAATTGTCACTTCAGCATCAACTTGAAGAATTGTTTTATTGTTAGTGATGTCATGAGCCAGTAAGATGTTATTCCAAAGCCTGTCCTTGCCTGTCTAACTGCACCTACCATGATATCAGCAGCCATTTCTGGATATGCTCAAAAATAAAATGATAAACAATGATGCTTTCTCAGGAATTAGTACTGTAGACAAGCAGACATTGACTGTAGACAAGCAGGATTGATAAGGTGACTAGTTTTTTTTCCCACTCTTGTAGTTTTCAGTAGGCTCGTTGGGAATTTAGAATAGTGGGAATGGAGGTTAGGGCAGTTGAATGTTCCTCCTGCAGAATGTGGGAGGTAAGGGTCGCCACCAGTGTGCATGCTGACTTCACCTGTAGAAAGTGCACCCAACTTCAGCTTGTTGAAAACCACGTTAGGGAACTGGACCTGGAGCTGGATGAACTTCAGATCATTCGGGAGGCAGAAGGGGTTATTGAGAGGAGTTTCATGGAGGTAGTCACACTTCAGGTACAAGACAAATGTAGATGGGTTACAGTCAGGGGACAGAAAGGGCAGGCAGTGCAGGAATCCCCTGTGGCCATTTGCCTCAACAACAAGTATACCATTTTGGATACTATTGAGGGGAGCAATGGGGAAAAGGTCTCTAGCACAGAGTTCTGTCCCTGTTGCTCAAAAGGGAAGTGAAAGAGGAGCAGAGCATTAGGGACTTCATAGTTACAGGGATAGATAGGAGGTTCTGTGGGAATGAGAGAGACTCACGGTTGCTGTGTTGCCTCCCAAGTGCCAGGGTTTGTGATGTCTCTGATTATGTTTTCAGGATCCTTGCAGAGGAGGGGGAGCAGCCCCAAGTCATGGTCCACATAGGCACCACCAACATAGATTGAAAGAGAGATGGGGACTTAAGGCAGGAATTCAGGGAGCTAGGGTGGAAGCTTAGAGCTAGAACAAACAGAGTTATTATCTTTGGTTTGTTGCCTGTGACACAAGCTAGTGAGGCAAGGAATAGGGAGAGAGAAGAGTTGAACACATGGCTACAGGGATAGTGCAGGAGGTAGGGTTTTGGCTTCCTGGATTATTGGGGTTCTTTCTGGGGTAGATGGGACCTCTACAAATGGGATCATCTTCACCTGAACCAGAGGGGTACCAATATCCTGGGGGGGACATTTGCTAATACTGTTCGGGTGGGTTTAAACTAATCCAGCCGGGGGAGGTAGAGCGTAAATTGTAGTTCGGGTATAGAGGAGGCTGAGAGTAGCGAGGTCCGATATAAGGTTTCAGGGTCGCAAGAGGGCAATGACAAGCAAAACGTTGGTTTGAAGTGTGTCTATTTCAATGCCAGCAGTATCTGGAATAAGGCGGATGAACTTGCAGCATGGGTCGTTACCGTGGGATTTTGATGTTGTGGCCATTTCAGAGACATGAGTACAGCAGGGACAGGAAAGGCTGTTGCAGGTTCTGGGATTTAAATGTTTCAGTAAGAATAGAGAAAATGGTAAAAGAGGCGGGGGTGTGGCATTGTTAATCAAGGATAGTATTACAGCTGCAGAAAGGACGTTTGAGGACTCGTCAACTGAGGTATTAGGGGCTGACATTAGAAACAGCAAAGGAGAGGTTACCCTGTTGGGAGTTTTCTATAGGCCTCTGAATAGTTCCAGGGATTTAGAGAAAGGATAGCAAAGATGATTCTCAATAGGAGCGAGAGTGACAGGGTTGTTATTATGGGGGACTTCAACTTCTTAAATACTGACTGGGAATACTATAATTTGAGTACTTTAGATGGGTCTGTTTTTGTCCATTGTGTGCAGGAGGGTTTTCTGACACAGTACGTAGACAGCTCGACAAGGGGCAAGGCCACATTAGATTTGGTACTGGGTAATGAATGCAGCCAGGAGTTAGATTTGGAGGTAGGTGAGCCACTTTGGTGATAGTGACCACAATTCAGTTATGTTTAATTTAGCGAGGGAAAGGGATAGGTGTACACCGGACGACAAGAGCTACAGCTGGGGGAAAAACAATTACGATGTGATTAGATAAAATTTAGGATGCATAGGATGGCAAAGGAAACTGCAGGGGATGGGCACAATTGAAATGTGAAGCTTATTCAAGGAATAGCTACTGCCTGTCCTTGATAAGCATGTACCTGTCAGGCAGGGAGGAAGTTGTCAAACGGAGGAGCAGTGGTTTACTAAGGAAGTTGAATCTCTTGTCAAGAGGAAGAAGAAGGTTTATGTTAGGATGAGATGTGAAGGCTCAGTTAGGGCACTTGAGAGTAACAAGGAAGCCAGGAAAGACCAAAAGAGAGAGCTAAGACAAGCAAGGAGGGAACATGAGAAGTTATTGGTGAACAGGATCAGGGAAAACCCTAAAGCTTTCTATAGGTATAACAGGAATAAAAGAGTAACATTAAGTCCAATCTAGGACAGTAGTAGGAAGTTGTACATGGAGTCAGAGGAGATGGGGAAGTGCTAAATGAATATTTTTCATCAGTGTTCACATTGGAAAAAGACAATGTAGTCAAGGACAATACTGAGAAACAGGCTACTAGACTAGATGGGATTGAGGTTCACAAGTGGGGAGTGTTAGAAATTCTGGAAAGTGTGAAAAAAGATAAATCCACTGGGCCAAATGGGTTTTATCCTAGGATTCTCTGGGGAGCCAGGGAGGAGATTGCCGAGCCTTTGGCTTTGATCTTCATGTCATCGTTGGCTACAGGAATAGTACCAGAAGACTGCAGGATAGTAAATGCTGTTCTTTTGTTCAAGAAGGGGAGTAGAGACACCCCTGGTAATTTAGTTGTGGGTAAAGTGTTGGAAAAGGTTATAAGAGATAGGATTTATAATTATCTCAAAAGGAATAAATTGATTAGGAATAGTCAACATGATTTTGTGAAGGGTAGGCCTTACTGAATCTTTTGTGAAGGTGACCAAACAGGTGGATCATGGTAAAGCTGTTGATATGATGCATATGGATTTCAGTAAGGCATTTGATAAGGTTTCCCACGGTGGGCTACTGCACAAAATATGGAGGCATGGGATTGAGGGTGATTTAGCGCATTGGATCAGAAATTGATGAGCTGAAAGAAAACAGAGGGTGGTGGTTGATGGGAAATGTTCATCCTGGAGTTCAGTTACTAGTGGTGTATGGCAAGGATCTGTTTTGGGTCCACTGCTGTTTGTCATTTTTACAACTGACCTAGATGAAGGCGTTCAAAGGCTGTGTTAGTAAATTTGTGGATGACACTAAGGTCAGTACAGATGTGGATGGTACTGAAGGATGTGACAGGTTACAGAGGGACATAGATAAGCTGCAGAGCTGGACTGAGAGATGGCAAATGGAATTTAATGCAGAAAAGTGTGATGTGATTCACTTTGGAAGGAGTAACAGGAATACAGGTACTGACGAATGGTAAAATTCTTGATAGTGTAGATGAGCAGAGAGATCTTGGTGTCCAAATACATAGATCCCTCCAAGTTGCCATCCAGGTTGATAAGGTTGTTAAGAAGGCATACGGTGTGTAAGTTTTTAATAGTAGAGGGATCGAGTTTCAGAACCACGAAGCATGCTGCAGCTGTAGAAAACTCTGGTGCAGCCGCACTTAAGAGTATTGCGTGTAGTTCTTGTCACCGCATTGTAGGAAGTACATGGAAGCTTTGGAAAGACCTCAGAGGAGATTTACTATGATGTTGCCTGGTAAAGAGGGAAAATCTTACAAGAGACTTGAGGCCGTTTTCATTAGAGACAAGAAGATTGAGAGGTGACTTATTTGAGACATATAAGATAATCAGAGGGTGAAATCGGGTGGACAGTGAGAGCCTTTTTCTTAGGATGGTGGTGGCTAGCACGTGGAGGCATAGCTTCAAATTGAGGGGTGGTAGATATAGGACGGATGTCAGGTAGTTTCTTTGCTCAGAGAGTAGTAGGGGCGTTGAAAGCATTGCCTGCAACAGTTGTTGACTTGCCAACGTTATGGGCATTTAAGTGGTCATTGAATAGGCATGTGGACAAGAATGGAATAGTGTAGGTTAGATGGGCTTTGGATTGGTTCTGCAGGGTGACACAACATAGAGGGCCAAAGGGTCTGTACTGAGCTGTAATGTTCTATGTTCTACATTGAGCTGGGCCTTTTCCTGTAAAGGTACCTGCTACTGCAATGCAGCAAATGGTTTGCAAATGAACAGGGTTAAGGTCATGGGGTACAGTACTTAGTCATAGAATCCCCACAGTGTGGAATCAGACCATTCAGCCTATTGAGTCCACACCAACCCCTCAGAAGAGAATCCCACCCTGACCTATTCCTGTACCCTATCCCTGCATTTCTCATGACTAATGCACCTAGCCTAAACATCCCTGGATACTATGGACAATTTGTCATGGCCAATCCATGGCACATCTTTGGACTGTGGGAGGCAACCCATGCAGACACGAGGGGAATGTGCAAACTGCACACAGACAGTTGCCTGAGGGTGGAATCGAACCCAGGTCCCTGGTGCTGTGAGGCAGCAGTGCTAACTACTGGGCCGCCTTAGCTAAACCTGCTGGGAAACATGATACCATTGAGAGGGACAGAGGTGAGCTCTTCTCACAAGTATTCCTCCACCTCCACTTTGAATTCTGGAACAATTAAATGGCAACTTGCTACTCCAACATTGATCTTGCAGACTGCCTTACACAGGTTTCCCCTTTTCACCTTGACCTGTCCCTTCTTAAATCCTGACCTTTGCACCTCAACAAAGTGATAAGTTGTGAAATTGTGTTAGGCTCTCCAAAAGCTCTCTGGATTCTTATTCCTCACTTGAGTCTTTAATTATCCTCACACCCATAAAAATTACCCATCCACAAAAATCTCCAGGGATGTCTATGTTTTCATTTGGAGATGTGAATAATTGTACTGTGAGGTCTGAGTGCTACCTGCAACAAAGATTTAGGCAAGTTTTAAAGCAATGTATATACACAGTATCACTAAAATGAAAATCAGCTCCAAAGGTAGCCAGCAAATGTGTCCATGAAATGATTCAGAGCATCCTAGCCTGATGAATAAAGCTCAAAATGTCTGGCTCTACTGGACTGACACTTTGGTGCCATTGTAAGGGAACTGCTGTCCTTCAATTAAGACTGTTGCTATTCCCTGGTGAGCATATCTAATAGAATCTCTACAGTGCAGAAGAGGCCATTCAGCCATCCAAACAGTATTCCACCCATGCCCAGTCCCCTACCCAATCCCCATAATTACCAAGGCAAACTGACCTAGCCTACACATTCTTGGATATGACAGGACAATTTAGCATGGCCAATCCACCTAAACTGCACATCTTTGGACTGTGGGAACAAACCAGAGCACCCAGAGGAAACCCACGCAGACACAGAGAGAATGTGCAAACTCCACGCAGACAATCACCCAAGGCTGGATTCAAACCCAGATTTCTGGTGCTGTGAGGCAGCAGTGCTAACTATTGAGCCAACATGCTGCCCTAATAATCCAGGAGATTATTCAATGAAAAGCAATGAAATTTTTCTTGTGGCCTGAACAACTTTTGTCCAACAGCCAAAATGACTAAAACAGATAAGCTGCTCACTTAAATTATTGTTTGTGGCTGGATCTTGTTGTGTCCATGTTGAATACTGTGTCTCCTGACATTAGAAAAGTGACTACAATTGGAATGAAGCAATTTGAGACATGAAAGGCACTACATAAATGCAAGTTCTTGCCTTTAATGTATGCCTGTTGTAGAACTGTGAGCTTGCAACAGGGCATTCCACTCACCAAACATTTGATAAAAATTTCAGTATTGCCTAACTGACCTGTTCAGGTGTGTTCTGGAGCAGGTGGGACTTGAATTCAGGTTTGCCTGACTCAGAAGCAATGACCCTACAACTGTACCACAAGAGCCCCATTATAATAGTGCTATAACCACCAAAGCCAATCATAGATATGAACCTGATATTTAAATAATTTCAGGATTAACAATATTCAGCTAATCAGACTGAAATTTTAAAGTTAGCCAATCTGCTGCTACCAATTAGAACAATACACCCTTAGTTGCATTTCAAAACCCTGTCCAGTGGAATGCCCTGGAATAATACATTCCCAAGTCCAATTATTTCTTGACAGGCTATTGATCATTAACTAAATAGAGTGCTTTGTCAGCAGGTCGCTCACATTTGAAAGGGGCCAATCAGTAACTGCAGAATTAACTCTTTACAGTGGTTTGATTTCCTCTTGATACTGGAGCTTGTAGAGGTATTAAGTGTGTGTTTCACTTACACCAATTTTATACATTACATATCCACCCATAATGGCTGAGAGACTGTTGAGATTGCATCAATCTCCCAGAGGCCAAAAAAAACACTCTGGAAAATCTAGGAACGATATTTTAAGTAGATCAGTTACATAATTCATGCAGAAGCCATGTCAGAGCTTTAAGCTCATCAAAATGGTGAACTCATTGCATTGTAAGCATAGTCAGCTGCCAACGTTGTGAGGACACAAAATATAGGTGTATGTGCCTCCCCACCATTGATGGTAATGATGCAAAAAGGCAGCTCATCATGACCTCAGTTAAAGTTCTGGGGAACCTGGGTTCAAATCCCACTATGGCAGATGGGAGCATTTGAATTCAATAAAGAATCTGGAATTAAGTATCTAACAATGACCATGAAACCATTGCTGATTGTCGGAAAACCCATCTGGTTCACTACCATCTATTAGGGAAGGAAATCTGTCATCCTTCCCTGGTCTGGCCTACATGTGTCTCCAGACCCACAGCAACATGATTGATTCTTGACTGCTATCTGAGCAATGAGGGATGGGCAAGAAATGCTGGCCCAGGCAGAAACACCCATGTTCCATGAGTGAATACAAAAAAACATTGCATGAATGAATAAAGAAGAATAATGTGAACAGATATTGACATGTAACATGTTTATATGCTGTGTTGCTGAACACAGTTGCTTATTCTCACACTGGTGTTGAGCCTTGAGGAAGTATAAAGGGGTGGGTAAAAAGAATAGGGTGAAATTGAAGCAGTGGGTAAACAGCAGCACTGGCATAGCCTTAAATCTCCATACCTTTGGACAGATGGCAGTGGCATAATCATTTACAGGGCAAAGAAATCTCTTGGAATGGTTTTGGTCACAATTGGCAACCCTAGGGGAAGTAATGGATGTAAGGATGGTGCAGGAAGACGGAATTGAGGTGGAAGAGCATATTGATTGGAGCAGCAATCTCAAAGAGCCAAGTAGCTCCTATTTCTTAAGCTATATTTATGTGACATTGCTGCACTGATGCAACATTAACTCTTCACATTGGCATTAAGACAATGGATGAATTGTCAGTGCTCTGTGGTTAGCAATTCAAAAGATGGTGCAAACTGGATAAGACTTGTAAATGCTGCAGCATATGTTTTCCATCAGGTTTGGCAATGACTATACTTGACAGGAGGAGAACCAAGAGAACACAAGGATTAATAGTTCAGCTGACACAAGAATTGGTACAGCTGATTTGTCATTTATGGCATTCCTTTCAAAATGATTGCAATTAAGTCAATATAAAATATATCAGTTCCAAAGAAAGGTTATACAGAACATGAAATGTTAACTTCATTTTTCTCTCTCCACAAATGATGCCAGACCTGCTGAGGTTCTCCAGCACTTTTTGTTCTTTTTTCTGATATCCGTCACCTGCAGTATTTTACTTTTATTTATCAAAGAGGTGGCTCTTTATTCTATACATTTCAAGATGTTTCACAGGGAAGCAATGGCCCAGTGATGTTGTTGCTAGACCATTAATCCAGAAACTCAAATAACATCCTGGGGGCCCAGGTTTGAATCCTGCCATGGCAGCTGGTGATGGAATTTGAATTCAATCAAAGAAAGTTTGAAATTAAGATGGTCATTAGTAGAACCAATGAAGCCAGTGCCAATTGTCATTAAAACCCAAATGGCTCCCTAATGTTCTGCCAACCTCACCTGGTCTGCCTTACAAGTGACTCCAAACCCACAGCAATATGGTTGATTCTCAACTGCCTTCAATTATATTCATCACTACTAGGGATAGTCAATAAATATGGGCCAGCCAGCAACATCCATATCTTATATGTAAATTAAAAATATCCAACAATTTCTAAGTCTTTCTTCAGATGTTGGTGGCATTTTGTTGTCCATCACTAAATGGCTTGAATTGATATGCATGATTGGTATTTCAAAGATTTTTAATAAGCCAGCTATTCAGACATGCTATAACGCACCTGTAGAACAGGTGGGACTTGAACCTGGCCTTCTGGCCCAGAGGTAAGAATACTACCACTATGCCTCAGAAGCCCTGATAATTTGCTAATCAATCTGTTCATGGTTGCTACTGCATGCCTCTGGAGCTGGTGGGACTTGAACACAGATCTGCCAGCTCTGAGATAGAGACACTACCACTGTGCCACAAGAGTCCTATAGAGTAGCATTATAAAGCACTTTCAATAAAATACCTAACATCTGGATGAAGGAAGATTTAATTGGGCACAATCCCCTAACTTGTCAGGTAACCTAGATTGATTTTATGTCACCCCTTTGTATTTATCAAGTCCAGAGTGGTATATGTTCTTTGACAGAGACACAATCTCAGACAATGACCTGAAACCAAGGAACAGCATTCAGCCTGTCGGTGGAAGTCAATCTGGCCATGCCATCCACCAACTGCTTCCAAGTTCAACCTGCTGATATTATTGCTGACATTACAAATGCCCCTTCAATCATGTGCCTGCAAACATCATTGTGTATCCCTGTTGTGCAGCAGCAGCTAGGGACACAAACCCATTTGCGGTGCTCAGGAATGTAATCCCAGAAACAGTTTTGGAGCAAAGTTTGAGAACCGGCTTCAAAAGAAAACGTACATGGAATATTGGTGTGGGAATGGACAAAAGATGTCGTGATGCTCACAGATGTTTTTCATGACATCATTTATGCATCTGTAGACAATATTCTTTACTATTCCCTCAAAGATCCCGACGGTGTGTCGGCTGCTTTAACAATGAATTGCAGTTAATGATCTGAGTGAACATTTGGGGTCATGTCTCTTGAGAGAAACAAGTGCTCAAACTCCTCAAAAGTAACACCTCTGCGGAACCGTGAGAAAAGGCCAGCAATGAAATGTACTCTTGAAGCAAAGGTTCGTGTAGGCCATTGAATTCCTGAAGGATCTTTTCCAAAGTCAAGACAATTTTGATGGTAACCTCCTATAGTGGGTTAACAAAATAATTCTGCTATGTTGCAGACCACACTAGATTGCAACTGAGAAAAATCTGGAGGTGGCATTGCTCCGAAAGGGACAAAAGGGGGGGGGGGCATTAGCTCCCTTGAGCAATGATTTCATTTCTCCCTTGACATCTGCCCTCAAAAAGTTGAATTTTGTGCATCTGTTTTAATTAAAAATGCCAGTCATCTTCTTTTGGGCAGAAGACTTGATGAAATAGACTTTTGCCATGAACTCTGTTGTGTATTTGTGCAAGTATGATGAACTATCACTTTAAGAGTCTGATCACCTGACATTACGATAACAACATTGCTACTTTGGGCAAACAAACAGCTCTTTCTAACCTTGTTGCCAACTGAGTGAACACCTCTATAATAACGTTGCTGTTCAACACTTCAGCCTCCTTGTCCTTCTTGGAACTTAATAACCACATAGCACAAAGCATGGTTTGGGCTGAGTGCAGGTGGGGAAGGTGAGAGTGTAAAAGGATTTGCATTGTAATAACAGAATCCAATGTCATTGACTCCAGTGGAAGTTGGTGAATCCTATTAAAATGTTATTTCCACATTGTGAAGTATCAAGCTATTTATCAATATAATAATTCTACTTCAAAACTAAATATTACAAATTACAAACTTATTAATGCTGTCAATATTGAATTAATTGCCACAGAACACTGTGGAGACTAGGTCATTGCGTACATTTAAGACTGAGATAGATAGGTTCTTGAGTATCAAACAGATTAAGGGTTATGGGGAAAAAGTGGGAGAATGGGGTTGAGAAACTTATCAGCCACGATTGAATGGCAAAGCAGACTCGATGGGCTGAATGGCCTAATTTCTGCTCCTACATCTTATGGTCTTATGGTCTAATAACTGTGATGTGATGCACTAATGCCTTGCAGTAAGGTTTTAGATCTATTCGGCCTCGTTTTCATCTCTGGTCTCACACCAATCAATTCAGATTGTGGATCTTTGAATAGCTTTTACTGTGAACATGTGTGAACATGCTAAATCTCCAGACTTGAATAGCTTGCATGGCTTTTTTCGTGAGCCAGGACTTTTTAAAAATTCTTTCATGTGGGCATCACTGGCCAGCTTTTGATGGTCAATTTTAATTGTTCTTGAGAAGCTTGTGATGTGCCCCCTTCTTGAAATATGACAATGCATGTGGCGTAGATACACCCACAGGACTGT
Source organism: Chiloscyllium plagiosum (assembly GCF_037043375.1). NCBI lineage: Eukaryota > Metazoa > Chordata > Chondrichthyes > Orectolobiformes > Hemiscylliidae > Chiloscyllium > Chiloscyllium plagiosum. The sequence goes on along the minus strand of NW_028270153.1, from coordinate 17,627,555 downwards.
TAGGAAGGGAGCATCACAATTTTTGTCTCAGTGACAGTGAAGTTAACAGCGATATAGTTCAAGTCAGGATGGTGCATGGCTTGGAAAGTAACTTACTAGTGCTGGTTCACAAGTATCTGCCGCTCTTGTCTTCCTGGGTGGTAGAGGTCATGAATTTAGGAGATGCTGTTGAAGGAGGTTTGGCAAATTTCTGTAGCACTTCTTTTATTGAGTACACACTCATAACACTGCACATTGGTGGCGGAGTCAGTAAATGGTTAAACTGCCAGATAAGGTGCTGATCAAGGGAGCTCCTTTCTCCTGGATATTATCAAGCTTCTTGAGTTTTCGTTTATTCATTCATGGGATGATGGCATCACTGGGCTGGAATTTAATACCCATCCCTACTTGCCCAGAGGGCAGTTAAGTGACAACCACATTGCTGTGGGTATGGAGCCACATGTAGGTCATACCAGGTAAGGATGGCAGTTTCCTTCCCTCAGGACATTAATGAACCAGATGGATGTTTCTCCAACAATGGTAATGGATTCTTAATTCCTGCTTTTTATTAAATTCAAATTCTATCGAGGCAGGATTCCAACCCAGGTCCCAGAACATTACCTGGGTCTCTGGATTAACAGATCAACAATCATACCACTAGGCTGTTACCTCCCCTGTGTTGGTGAAGCTGCATCCAACCAAAGAAAGTGGAAAGTGTTTCATCACATTCCTGAATTGTGCCTTGTAGATGGTGGACACACTTTAGGGAGCCAGTACTTGAGTTACTTGCATCAATGTTCCAAATCTTTGATATGCTCTTTAAGCAAAATTATTTATATGGTTGGTCCAGTTCAGCTCTTGTCATTGGTAGCCTCCAGACTTTGATGAAAACCATTTATAATAGCCTCCCCTTGATGAAACCTTTGTCCTATTTTGCCATCCACTTCCAAGTAATCAGAAATCTGACTAATGGTCTCACTTCCATAACTTTTGTCCATTCCCGATTAACATTTTCCTTTTTAAACTTGATATGGAGGTGCCGGCATTGGATTGGGTTGGACAAAGTTAAAAATCACACAACACCAGATTATAGTCCAACAGGTTTATGTGGAAGTATTAGGTTTCAGAGTGCTGCTCCTTCATCAGGTAACATCATCTACGTGATGGAGGACAAACACTTTGAAAGCTAATACTTTCAAATAAACCTGTTGGATTATCACCTAATGTTGTGTGGTTTGTAACTTTTTAAAGATGTATATCCCTTTTGAAACCTGTTCTCCAAAACTATTTCAGGGATTGCATTCTTAATTGCAACACTCTCAACTTCTCATCTTCCTCATGGTAATATTCTTTGTGCCAATTATTGTAAATTTGTTACAGACTACACCTGACAATGAACACAGTTTCTCCCAGTCAACTCTGACTTTGGCTCTTTGTACAGATTGCCCAGACCTGAAGACAAACAGTGTTCAGCACCTTGTTCATGCTAACTAGGATCTCTTGCTCAATGCCTCGAATGTATAATTCTACGTCCACTACTTGTTAACATGTTGGTTTTGATATAAAAGTTTTATTTTTAAAAAAGACAAAGCTTCAAGGGAATTGTGCTGGGGATGTGGAATGTTTGACATCTGCTGTAGTGCAAAGCAGTGGCTAATATTTGAGCAGTCTTCAGAGCTGGCTGATCCTGGCAGATGCTCAGGATTTGACAATGAATTTATCAGATGTACTAATCCACTCCAAATGGTTCTAAGCCATTTACTGCCTATATTACTGCTTGAAAGAAATTACAGAAAAACGAGCTTATTAGAAGTGAGAAACTTAGTTAAGAAGGCTATTTTTTGTGGGGGGAGTATGTATAAAAGAGTTGGGCAGAGATTTCTGTTCCAGTAGTCATACTCCTAATAATAGAGACTCAGGGACATTGCCACATAAACATCCTGATTTTTAGGGCTATGGAGAAAACACAAGGGAATGAATTTACCTAGACAGTTCCTTCTCAGCGAAAACTGACAAGACAGACTGAATGGCTGCATAGAAACACATGGAACGAAGAGACAATTCAGTCCTTAGTGCTCATAGTGTTTGAAAGAGTCACCAATTATTTGCACTCCCCTGCTCTTTCTCCAATTATGCTGCATCAGTGGAGACAGTGCTATTGAGGTAGGCCCAGAGGTGAGAGATGACACCTGAGCCTCGGCGATTACATTGTTAGTTGTGTCCGGCACTGGCAGCAGCGAAGCGATGGAGGAAGGGCATTATGGCGACATTGATTAGGTGGGCCCAGGGAGAGAGATGAGACTCTGACATTTGTGAGTCCAGTGCAGGGAATGGTGAGGAGGTGGTGGAGGAGAATCAGCCCAATGGGGAAAGATGGCACCTGAAGACTGACAACTTCAGTGTTGGTACAGTCCGGTGTTGATGGCAGTGAGGCAGTGGAGGAGAGATAGTGGCATAGGCATCATTGATGATGAGCTGGCTCAGGATTGATGAACCATCTTTAAGATATATCTTTCTGATTTTTGTCCTAATTTCTTAACATTATTCAGAATGCTGCTAGATGGTGACAACAATGGAAAAGCTTATCACTGTATTTTACTGTTTTCACACTGTAAAATACACATGACAATAAAATCGTTCATTTAATCATCCTGGAATTTTGTAATAGTTCACACATTTATCCAATTTCCATTTTAGTGCCATGCCCCTCGTATTAAAACAATTTGGTGCAGAAAAATATATTCTCTTTGTGCTGTTTCTGGTTGTTTTTCTAAACACCTCAAATCTATTCCTTTTATGTTAATTGTATATTAATTGAATGTATAATTATATTCAGGTAGTGGGCATTAATTATGGTATTTCATCTGTGCCTGTATGGGGCTCTCCTGTGGCACAGCAGTAGTGTCCCTACCCCTGGACCGAGAGGCCTGGGTTCAAGGCCCACCTGCTCCAGAAACTGTGTAATAACATCTCTGAATAGGTTGGTATAGGAAGATATAGAACACCTGCCTTTATATGGGGGTGTTGAGGCACAGTGATAGTGTCCACACCTCTGAGACAGTAGGCCTGGACTCAAGTCCCACCTGCTTCAATAATGTGTCATAATATCTATGAACAGGTTGATTAGAAAGTCCCATTTGCCTCAATATACATTGAAATAGACTGTCTGAGTCAGTTGGATGTCGAGGTGTGAGATATAATGCGTAACTCTGCCAATAAAAGTTCATAGAACATGTAAAAATTAAGTTCCATTTCTATCCTTCACTGCTTGGCTTTCTGGAATAGAATATTTTTGTCACCATGCCTTCTGCCATTGGAAATTGTTTCCCTTTGTTTGCTTGTGGGCAGTACGCTGACTCAGTGGTTAGCATTGCTGTCTCACAGAGCCAGGGACTGGGCTTGATTCTAGCCTCAAGTCACTGTCTGTGTGGAGTTTGCATATTCTCCCCGTGTCTGTGCGGGTTTCCTCTAGGTGCTCTGGTTTCCTCCCACAGTCCAAAGATGTGCATGTTAGGTGGATTGGTCAAGGTCAATTGCCCATATCACTTAGGAATGTGTGGGTTAGGTGCATTAGCCATGGGAAAAATGCAGGCTTATATGATCTGTGTGGGATTCTCTTTGGAGGGTCATTGTGCACTTTTTGGGCCGAATGGCCTGTTTCCATGAAAAGAAAAATTTCTTGATTTCAGACGTCTTCATCAAATGACCCTTAGCCTGTCTCCTCTGCTCCATCAGAATAATCCCAGTTTCTGTCTGATGACAGATTACATGATGAGTAAATATCTTTCCTTTGTAATAATTCAAGAGATATTTTTTTCAAATTGGTATTGAAGAAATGACCTCAGTGACTAGAAGAGGACCAGAAGCACATTCTGATAGCTCTCAGGAATATTCCATAGTAAGTCCAAATGCTGATTCTGGATCGAGATACAGCTTCTAAAGGAAATTTATAGTTTGTGTTCCATTGAGCTGGAGCTAAATGGGTTTTATTGAAAAAGACGTCCAAGAACTAATAAAACTCATGAGAGTATATAGCATCACCGAGATGTACAACATGGAAACAGACACTTCAGCCCAACTTGTCCATGCCGACCAGATATTCTATCCTAATCTAGTCCCATTTGCCAACACTTGACCCGTATCCATGAGTAGGCCATTTGTCCCACTGTTCCTGGTCTCCCATTCAATAAGATTACGGCTGATCTGATTGTCGCCTTCACTCCATTTTCCACCTTCTCCCTGTTAACCATTGACTCCCTTTTTAACCAAACATTTATTTCAAGTCACCCCTTACATATAGACTTCAGTGTTAGCCTTGCATCTAAGGAGTTTTTACTATGTTAAAGGTGCTCTATAAATGCAGGTGCTCAGAAGGTGTCGTTGGTCAGTTTGAGTTCACTTTGTACTTGCCTGCCTCAAAGGGCAGTGCAGGAGGTCAGTGCCATGTTGTGCAATGTGCAACTTGGATCAGCAGACCATGCCTGCTTTTCCACTCCCCGGTGAATGAATCATTCATCTCTGCATGTTTCACTTTGAATAAAAATAAAATGCTTTTTGTTATTTCTCTTTATTAACAGCAAGCATGCTGTGAGAAGCCTCTCCAGTGGCATCATTTCTCCTTTTTTTCTCTGCTCTGTTGTCATTTTGTAACCCTACTGTGATAGACCCATACCTTTTTTTTACCAAATGAAAATACCTTGGTACTTTATTATCGCCAATTCAGATTTGCTGTGACAACAAATTTGTTTTCAATCTGCAAATTGCTCTGGAAAGTGTAGATAACGTTCAAAGCTTTGAATGTTACTTTTATGTGGTAAAGAAAGAAAGCAGAAAGATGTCGACAGGTACGCGTAACAATCAAGAACAATGCCACACTCGATTCTAATGTTTTTATGAAGTCGGTGGATGGCACACTTTGCTTCTTGAGTCTGAAGGTTGAGAGTTCAAATCCCACCCCAGAGCTCTGAGTATAAAGTTTAGGCTGTGTTGCTCAGTGCATGACTGGGGAAATCTCAGGAAGTGTTGTCTTTCACTTCAAGACACCAAAAGTCCAATTGTTTTCTTAAGTGGGTCTAAAAGGTCCCATGGCAGTACTTCAATGAAGCACAGGAACAGTCATCTAGGTGTATAAATTATCTGATCATTAGCATCTACCTGTTTATGGGAATTGCTGGCAATTTCCTTATAAGAAAGGCTGTGCTTATTGTCAACGCCACTGCGAGGTGGCACAGTGACGGCACAAACACAGCATTGCAGTCCACCTTACTGTAGCTGCCTGGAAGAAAGATGGCGTTACCCTTACAAATCCACTTCAGGGTGGAATCCAAATTCCTGAGCATAGGCTGTGGGCAGATTGTAAAACCTTTGGTCAATCAACTCTATCCATAGTAAAAGCAGGTGTTATTTCAGTTTCACTCATTATGCATGGAACAGTATCCATTGAGTCTGCCTCTGCACTGCAGTAGAAGATGAGCTTTATTGATGTTCAGTCACTGCAATGAGGCCTGCATCCATCAAAGTCTAAACAGAATGGAACATGTTGCCTGTTGAGCTAAAGCTCTGACTGGCTCCATTAACACAATTGACTGTGGTCAGTTATTTCAAGGTGTGGGGTGGTCCATTGATAGAACTGCCATTCATGGAAGGAATTGGTTCAAATGGGCTAAATCAGTTGAAAACTCCATTCCTTCCTAAACACACAAAAGGAAAAGCAAGCAGTACTACTGCCTACTGAGGTGTCAAAACACTTTTGAGGAGATCATTTTTGCTGATACATTAGCACCATTTGCACATGTGCAAGTGGCAGCCATTTTTGCCAGCATTATCAATGCACACTCTGTACATTAAATGGTCACTCCAGTTCCAAAGGTATTTTGTTCACTGTAGATATGACTTGGAACCTGTTGGTGGTACCTTTTGATTTAATATCAAAGGTAATTGTTATGGACCTTGTTTAAGCTTCTAACTTCTTGTTGCTTAACTTGTTTATCTATTTTTAGATATGTAGCTGAAGTTGAAACTGAACTGAAGCTTGGAGGTCATAAGGACCAAATAAACAGACTGAATATTAACAAAGCATATAGCTTTGAACCAGTGATTGGGCACCAATAAAGATAACAAACAATTTACTGCATTATCACAAAATTAATATTTCAATGCAGAGTAATATAATGAAGCAATAATAATGATTGAGTCATATTCTCAAGGTTTTCTGCTGCAGTTTTCTGAGCTTCTGCTTATCATGCATTCAAATGCTCACAGCATAAAGAACAAGAATCTTTAGTACAACATGTGTGGTTAATTACATGTTTATGCTACCTAGTCATAACCTGAACATTAAAACTCTGATATTGGTCAGGGAACATCAGTGGGAATCCAAGCTATCAAATCAAAGCAGGTTCCCTCTTTTCACAAGGCTACTATTCCAGCAGTAAAGTGGGATTACACTCACTGATTTCTCCAATTCAGGCCCACTGATATGCACAGAACAGGTGATGGAGCAGCTCATCCATATGATGGTCAGCATCCTCACCACTATAGGTGTATCTTAGACACCAGGCAGCTCCATTCAGTTGTAAACGTTGGTTACGCACATTGAGAAATTACTTTTCTCATCTTTAGAGATTTCTAACACCTGGCTATTGCCTCCTTCCCCAAATCCCTTGACAACTTGGACATGGTGGACATGGTCACACATTATTTGACTAGATTTACTAGCATTCAGACAAATTTATTATGGGTTAAGGAAGCAAAGTGATATTCTGACCTTTGCCTCAGTGCTTTCTGCTCCTCCACAAGCTGACCAGAATGTTTTTATTAATTCTTGGAATGGTCCCCAAAACCTTCCCCAAACTTTGGCATAAATGCTGCCCCTCCACGCTTCATTTCAACTCTGATGAAGAGTCATCTAGACTCAAAACATTAGCTTGGTCTCTTTCCATGGATGCTGTCTGACTCGCTGTGATCTCCAGCATTTGTTGTTTTCAGTGCAGATTCCAGCATCTGTAGTAATTTGTTCCTACATTATGCACGGCCTGCTGGATTACGACTTTAACAACAATACCAGTTTGCCATTGTCTCTTCTACAGCATTAAATCCTGCATTATCCAGGTCTTGACAAATTTCTTGGTCTGAATGGTGAGAAAAAACTTTTTCACACGGCAAATAGTTAGGGTGTGGAAGCATGTTCGAATGAGGCATTCGAGAGGTCATTGGATGTTTTATTTTGAATGATATTGGTGTGCAGAGGTAAAGGGGAAATGGCAGGACATTAGTACTTGACAATAAAGCCAGACTAGATAATAGAGCCAGTGCAGATATGAAGAGCCAATTGGACTCCCGCTGTACCATAATAATTCTATAATTCTGTGAAATAAATTTGGCACAGGTCCCAATAAATGCTTTACACAGATTAGCATGTTATAATTCCCTTCCTAAATAATAAAGGCTTTTAAAATCCAATCATAGCAAGATCTAACTACTATTGTTTAATTTACTTCATCTTCTATGACTATTTTTAAACAGGAGTTACATATTGCACATGGTCTTGATCTTCACCTAACTTTCTCAATGCTGATTGTTTAAAATAAAGCTATAAAAACAACTTTAAAGCTTTTAAGTTAATATATTAGTCATAATATCGTGCACAAATATAATCTTAAATCAAGAGAATCAGGAATTTAAGATTTATAATGATCTCAATCTGGAAGTCCTAACAGGAATGACTCCAGCTTGACTGTGAAATCATCTAACACCAGTACATACGGATGCCTGAGGTTTGAAAAACAGTTTCTTTCAGTGAAAAAAATAACTTGCACGATGCCTAAAGGCAGTTCAATATTTTGACAAAGTTTGCCAGGGAGATGATTGTGTTCAGTTATGGATTTGCAGCAAAAAGACACAACTTCTCCCACAATCTGAGACTGATGGGTCTTTTCCATTTGGGTTTTAAGAGGGAGGGTCCCATTGAGATGTGTAATAATAGGATGCACTTTGATAAGCTATTTCTCAGCTTTATCTCACTTCACTCACTGTCTTAAAATAACAACCAAGTGTAATTTAAGTTAATAGAAAATGGATGGCAGTAACACAGTGCATATAAAATCTTTATTGCCCAATTTTATCTTCATTGCATAATTTTTTGTAAACATACAATTCAATCTCTTACGCAGCAGTCTTTAGAATGCTCTCATATTCCAAAGTAATATTGTCATAAATCACCCTTGCATATTTAAACAGATGATTCATCCACATCAAAAGCCAGTGTCACTAATTTGTCTGAAAAAGAGAAAAAGAAGAGGAACATGTTATATCATCCAATATACACCAGATATAACATTGACACCAAATCAGAGGGCGAAAGTGAGGACTGCGGATGCTGGAGGTTAGAGTCGAGAGTGTAGCGCTGGAAAAATACGGCAGGTCAGGCAGCATCCGAGGAGCAGGAAAATTGACGTTTGCCCGAAACAGCGATTTTCCTGCTCCTCTGATGCTTCCTGACCTGCTGTGCTTTTCCAGCACCACACTCTTGACCAAATCAGAGGGACTAGACTTTAGCATCTCAAGCTTTTTTACACAAAGAATACCTCAGAAGAATAAGCTTGCTTGCCAGGAAGCCATGATCATTCCACTGGAAATCAGTTCAAGTATTAGATTTGATTTGATTCCCTACAGTGTGGAAACAGGCCCCTTGGCCCAACCAGTCCACACCGACCATCCGAAGAGTAACCCACCCAGACCCATTTCCCTCTGACTCATGCTCCTAACACTATGGCAATTTAGCATGGCCAATTCACCTGACCTGCACATCTTTGGACTGTGGAAGGAAACTGGAGCACCCGAAGGAAACCCACGCAGACACGGGGAGAATGTGCAAACTCCACACAGTCAGTCGCCCGAGGCTGAAATCGAACCTGGGACCCTGGTGTTGTGAGGCAACAGTGCTAACCACTGAGCCGCCATGCCGTCCCATCTGAATATATATCTAAAGCTATTTTGATTTTGGTTTACTGTTCTGAAGAAGTGGTGATGGCCTAGTAGTATTCTGGGTAGACTATTAATCCAGAAAGATCCTGGGCCTCCTCCATCGCCAAACTCTTACCACCTGAAGCCTAGAGGAAGAATGCCTCATCTTGCACCTTGGGATCCTCTAACCACACCTCATCTCAGATCCAAACTTCCAAACTGACACCGCCCTCCTGACCTGTCCTACCTGTCCATCTTCCTTCCCAACTATCTGCTCCACCTTCCCCTCTGTATTCTCAGTTACCTTCCCCCAGCCCCAACCCACCCCCACTCCCATTTATCTTTCAGCCCCCTGTGGCCCTCAAGCCTCATTCCTGATGAAGGGCTTATGCTTGAAATGTTAATTGTCCTACTCCTCAGATGCTGCCTGACCGGCTGTGCTTTTCCAGCATCACACTCTCGACTATTAATACAGAAACCCAGGCAATGATCTGGGGACGCATAGCTCTGGCTGATGGTGGAATTGAATTCAATTAAAAGACAAAAAAATCTGGAATTAAGAGGCTAATGATGATCATGAAACTGATGTTGATTGTTAGGGGGTGGGGATGAATCATTTCGTTCATTAATATCCTTTAGGGACAAATTAAGGACACTTTCTAAGAAAGTGGGTATGGTTTGAGATGTAGATTAATCATTTGTTTGAAATGTGCAAGAATGATTTCTGAATATATGACTTTGGAATATGAAAGCATGCTAAAGGTAACTGTGTAAAAGATTGAAATGTATGTCCTATTCTGGCTTATATGTGATTCCAAATTCACAGCAATGTGATTGACTGTTAACTGACTTCTAAACAATTAGGGATGGGCTATAAATACTGACTTAGCCACTGACACCCATACCCTGTGAATGAGTTTTTTTTAAAAATGCCATTACCTGTACCTTGGTTTACACTGACATTAGGAACAGCATTTACAAGACTTAGGGAAACAAGCTGTACATTTCATTACTGTGCTGAAGTCACTATCTTCCAGGAGCTCAAGACTGTGGTTAGTGTAATTAATATAACACTTTAACTGTCATTATACCTAATATGTGAGGCACGTCAGAATCTATTGTGATGTTGCTTCCAAAGCTTGACTTTTCAGAATCTCATAGACATTTTAGGTAACAATAATGTAATCAAATTAACTAGTAATATTTAATCAATATGATTTATTTATCATTTTTCTTTTCAAGATTTGCTTAAAGGAGGCTTGTTTCACGTTCTGGATATGAATAGGTAACATGTCTGTTACAACAAAACTAATCATCGTTACTCATAATTTAAGTTTACGAAAGTAGGGAAGTTGATATGAGAATACACTGTCCCGCATCCTTGCACTCTGGTGTTCCAATCTTTCCTGTACTTTCTCCTCAACCAAGTCAAGTATAATTGTGCTGATCATTTATCAAATAGAAATAGGTGGAAATATATAGGGGGTCAATCAGTACCTGCAAAGAGAAAAACAATGAAAGACTTGTCATTTATACCACCCTTTTTCACAAACAGTTTGGAGAGATTGAATAGGACCTGAGTGATGTAGGTTACGGTGAGATGTCGGGCAGAATTGGGTGACAAGACTGACAAGTTCCATCCCAGTACTGAGAAAACCTCACTCCGTCTTTTATGCTTTTCACCAGAGGTGAGATGCCAATTTAGTAATCATTATTGCTTGTTAAATGCCTTGTTAACAGGCCAACTCACCTCTTCAATATCCAGCCTACCAACTTACCAAACTCATCAAACAAACTCAATATCAGAAAAACTCAACAAGGAGACCAGAGTGTGGATTCCGATCACCGTTTGCTCCAAACAGCCTCTAGCATGGAAACTGGGCCCCAGTATCTCAGGGTGGAATTAATGGACACCAGCCATGCACTCACCCTTCCTTTATCCACGGACATTGGCATCCAGTATTTGCCAACCTATCACAACCGAGGAGAAAGTGAGGACTGCAGATGCTGGAGATCAGAGCTGAAAATGTGTTGCTGGAAAAGCGCAGCAGGTCAGGCAGCATTCAAGGAACAGGAAAATCAACATTTCGGGCATAAGCCCTTCTTAAGCCCTGAAGAAGGACTTATGCCCGAAACGTCGATTGTCCTGTTTCTTGGATGCTGCCCGACCTGCTGCGCTTTTCCAGCAACACATTTTCAGCTCAGAACCTATCACAACCATCATGCTATGGCTCCAAAGAACTGGCAGGCCAATCCAGGGGAACAGAGTTGCATTGGAGTTTTTCATTCTTAGTTCCAAAAATAACTGGCCATGTGACAATTTTCACTGAAGACCATATGATATAGGAACAGATGCAAGTCATTCAGGCCATCAAGTTCTAATACACCATTCAAGGCAATCATGGCTGATCTGATAATCCTCAATTCCATTTTTCTGCATAACCTGTGCTTCATTTGTTCATGCTTTATTAAGTTCATGATTTAAGCTGGATTTTTTAAAAGTTACACACCTTTCAGATCTTGCTGGAAAATCCTAAATAATTTCTGTCAATTTTTAGGATCGTGTTAGTGAGACACAACAATTCAGCAAGTCGTTGTGGTTTCCTGCATAACAGAATGTAAATGCCAGAATTGTGACTGAGCATTGCTCTCGCAGCCTCGGATACATCACACTCTATTTCAAAGATTTCCTTTCAAAGGTCATCTCCATGCTTCATTTACAAAGGTGATGGAAAAAATCGCAGTTATGTTATTTCATGAAACAGTTTTAAGAACCAGTTACACTTTTGATCATCATCAGGCAAAAATGCATTGCGAACTGGATTTGCAGTGCAACCGCTTTAGAAGTGCAATGAACGCTTTATCTGTGCAAACCTAATGTGAGATTATTGCAGTGTTCTGATAGGGAACATATCCAAGGAGATTCCCTTACCTTGCCTGTGAAGGACTGAGCACTTTAATTACAGTTGTGTTTTTGACTGCTTGGCGTTTGGCTACATCACTGAGTCGCAATTCCTTTTGTTGGTTCTGTCAGATTAAAGGAGCCAGATGGTACAATGCGCATTAAGCTGGGTCGATTAGAAAAAGTTATTTTTTTCAATTAATGTTAAATTATCAGATGTTCTTTTAAGTGATCCAAAACCTGAAAGGCAAGAGATTAGAAAGAAAAATGTTTTATAGATGATGCCCTGTGGTAGAGAGGAGACTGTTACCCACAGTTAGGATGCACATGTCTCAGAAACTGCCTGAGTTACATACCTCCCAGCAGGCACTTCAGAAGATATAAGGACATTATCCATACTTCGAAAAGCACGAGTGATAGCATATTGTGTGCATTTCTGCTCCAACATTCTACTAATGAAGTTCGGGCAGCAGTGGGAATATCATGAGGGAAATGGGACCGTTCTTTCACTGCATGCCAGGTATCTGCTATGCCCTTTGAACAGCTCAAGGGATGGTAGAGACATTAAAGGGGACTCTGCCCTCATTGCTATGGAAGACAAGGGAGCTCGCACTTCACTGCACTTCCAAAAATACTGCTACACCTAGATTGCAGAATCCATTTATCACTTTTGTACTGCAAAAACCCATATGACCGCAAGCTCATCTGTGGGCTACAGCTAGTTGCAGACTATTCTCCACAGCTAAACATTTCAGCGATACAGGATCTTGCTAGAGGTGCAGCAATCCTAATGATTAATAATTAATTGAAACGCTAATTGATTAAAGTGGGCATAATAAATGAACAGATTTTCTGACTCTCCTTTTTTTCCTTCCAAAGATTAACCACAGAAAATTCTCACTGATTTTTACAGCCCAAATTGCCAATTACAACACAGCATGTGTTCATTTGAACGCATTTGGGGAAAGAGATTGTGCAGACAGACTTAACCCTTTTCATTCCAGCCACAAGGATTCCTGCAGCCACTCTAATGCAAATGCATGTAAGTCTCCAATGACCCTGCAGCAAGTTAATTAAATAATACTGGGATTTTTCTCATGGATGGTGATCATGAAGAAATTTAATTATCGTGAATTAAACTGGACAGAACCAGGATGGCATTCAAGGGAAGGGAACTAATTAATTAAGCTAGTGCAGGACCACTTAACTTAGCATGATAAAATGGGAATGGGCAGAGGCTATGCTTAAATTAGCAAGGGAAATCAGAAGCTGGGCCAAGAGCTTGCTTTGCTCTGTATGATAAACTGTGATTAGGGACCACTGTCATGCTTAACCCTACATGCAAAATCAGAAGTCAGGCCAAAGAGCATGCTTAAACTCTCCTGTATGATCAAAGAGCAGAGAGGCCAGAGACACTAGCAAAACAAAACAAAGAAAGATCTCTGTTGACATAGCACCTTTCACAACTACAGGACATCATAAAGTGTCTGACGTTTTGTGGTGGACTCACTACTGTCATGTTAGAAAAGTGGCAGCCAAATTGCTCCGTGCACACTCTGACAAACAACAACAAGACAATGATAAGCTCATCTGCCTTAGGGATTGGTTAAATCTTTGGCAAGTACACCAAGGGGATGTCCCTGGTCTTGCTTTGAATGGTGCTATGGTATCTTTGACATGCACCTGAGAAGGCAGATAATATCTCAAAATAGAGTTCCATCTGAAATAGCTTTTGAATGGTGAACCGGAGTTCTACTCGAGTGTTCAGACTGGACCTTGAGCCTACATCTTTCTGACTTACAGGAAAGATTACCACCCTTGAACCATGGATAACACCTTTAAGTTGGATCCACATATGGTTAGAAAGGGGATCTTTTCTCTTATTAGTACCACTGTGTCAACATGCAATACCAGTCAAAGATGTAAAACTTTGTCACATTCTTAATATGCATACCTACAGATAACATTAACTATTTATGGAGGAACTCTCAAGGTACAGTGGTTGTGTCCTCGTGTCAGAACTAGGAGGCCTGGTTTTGAGTATCACTTGCTGCAGAGGTGTGTTATAACATTTCTGAAAAGATTGGTTTGAAAATAACTGTAACCATAGATGGTCATGGCACATAATTCATTCCACTTTAATGTTTTTGGCCAATAACACACTACCAAGCTGAATCTTACTTTCCAGCTACTGATTTGTAGCCACAAAAGTTACTGTACTTCAAGGCAGCATCCAAGTACCTTTTAAATACATTGTTTCATATTCTCAGACACTGGATTCCAAACCCTTAAACCACACCCCCCCCCCCCACACCCGAATGAAAAGATTATTTGCCCACTCCTGTCTAGTCCTTCTGCCTATGTGACCTCTCTATTAAGGAAAGTACCTGCCCCTATGCACCCTATGACGACTTCTGCAAAAAGTATGGCCACTGGGGGAAAAAAGCCTCAGTGATGGCTGCGAGAAATTCTCCTCAGGTGAATCACTTGACATCATTTTTACTGTCTATATTAACATTGTAAAAAAGGAAGTGAATACTTAGGCAAGCGGCTAGTTAGCTTAAGGAACTGTGCCAAAATGAGAATCAGTGAGTTGCAAAGAGATTGGGAAAACATATTGTTATCACAGAATATTAAATCTAGACTCTATTTGAGCTCATGTTAACAACTGGGCTAGAGAGATAAGTAATTGGTTATTTCAGCTATTCGTCATTGTTGGTTGTTGTCAGTCCTGGTCTGAGGAGCAAAGATGGTGCCCAGTTGACTTAACAAACCCTTTACAACTTGTTTGGAAATGAGTGCAAATGAAACCCTAAAACTCTTCTGATCATTGTGTGAAATCATTACAGTCTAATAGTCTACAAGGGTCACTTAAACAGCACAGAATGACTTTGTTTTTTTATGGCTCCTTACACCACCAAGAAATACAAGTGGAATAATTGGATATTCTTACCCCTGCTAGCCTTTTTACTATTCAGGTCAGCCATGTGAACATTAAACTCAAATAATGAAAGAGGATTTAATTTATTTGTATCTAAACAAGTTCTTTTATCATAAGGCAATAAATTTGTCTTGTGGTAGCAATTTGTTGCCAGTGACATAGCCCAATAAATTGATTAATCACTGGAATACGTGGTGAAATGAGAAAAGCAAGGAATTATTATTAATAGCATCTATCGAATACAGTGGAGATTCATTATTCACACTGCTCACCAATGGTTAGCGTTTTGCTTGATGCAGATTACATTCATTTGGATCCTCCTACATCACACTTACATAAATCAACAAACATGCATTTATTAAGAGAGGCATGAAAGCTCTTTGGTGAAAAATAGCTTTCTTTCAGAGTGTCCTGCTGTCTGAAGCTTCTAGTTTTCTTTGGAGAGTAATTAAGTACTAAGTAAGATCCCATGTTCCAGTAAGTAGGTGGAAAACCATAGACACAGCCTTCCTTTCTTATGCATTTTGTTTTAGTGTTACTCCTCTGGGTGAAATTTGTGCTTTTTCTAGGGAGGACTGTTACACCTTAGTTTGAAATTCTCACCTTCAGTTTCATAACCATGCACTGATCTCTGTAACTTCCTCAGCCACACAACACCTCAAGAACGCGAAATCCCTCTGGTTTTGAGCTGTTATACATTGCCAATTTTTGTCACTATATGATTAGTAATGTCTCAATTACAAGCAAAATATAGTGCAATGCTGGAAATCTGAAATAAAAGTGGAAAGTGCTGAAAAAACTCAGCAGATCTGGTATTATCTGTGGAGAGGGAAAGGGAGTTCATGTTTCATGTCCAAAGACTCTTCTTTGGAAGGGAACTTGGTTCTGAAGAAAAATCTTTGGACTTGAAATGTGAATTCTGTTCTTCTCTCTACAGATGTGGCCAGACTCGCTGGGCTTCTCCAGCATTTTTTTTCTTTTAATTTGGTGATGTAATCTCTGAAATACACTAACTACATCTCTCTGTACCTCCACCTCTTCCCCCTTTCAAAATTTTCTTAAAATTCTTAAACGTCTTGAATCAGGTTTTGCCTCACTTATTGTGAAACTAAATTTCTTACAGCTCCTGTGAAGTGCATGGGAAAGCTTTACTATATGAAAGAGGCTATATAAATGGACATTGTTAATATTGGTATTGTGGATATTGTTGTGTCAGCATTGAACCCTTTTTGGTTTGGTTGGTGCATGTTTAAATATAGAGTAAGTGCCCTCTCCTCTGCCCTCAGACAATGAGCAAAACTTAATTATAAGCCATTAACAACCACACCTTGTACTTAAATAGCACTTTTAACATGGCAAAATGTCCCAAAGCACTTAACAGAGGTCTAATTGGACATAAAATGACACCAGGGCAATGGAGACATTGAGGAGAAAGTGAGGACTGCAGATGCTGGAAATCAGAGCTGAAAAATGTGTTGCTGGAAAAGCGCAGCAGGTCAGGCAGCATCCAAGGAGCAGGAGAATCGACGTTTCGGGCATAAGCCCTTCTTCAGGAATGAGGAGGGTGTGCCAAGCAGGCTAAGATAAAAGGTAGGGAGGAGGGACTTGGGGGACGGGCGTTGGGAATGCGATAGGTGGAAGAAGGTTAAGGTGAGGGTGATAGGCCGGAGAGGGGGTGGGGGCGGAGAGGTCAAGAAGGCGGTGCTGAGTCCGAGGGTTGGGAATGAGATAAGGTGGGGGGAGGGGAAATGAGGAAGCTGGAGAAATCTGCATTCATCCCTTGTGGTTGGAGGGTTCCTAGGCGGAAGATGAGGTGCTCTTCCTCCAGGCGTCATGTTGCCATGGTCTGGCGATGGAGGAGGCCAAGGACCTGCATATCCTTGGTGGAGTGGGAGGGTGTGTTAAAGTGTTCAGCCGCGGGGCGGTTGGGTTGGTTGGTGCGGGTGTCCCAGAGGTATTCTCTGAAACGTTCCACAAGTAGGCGGTCTATCTCCCCAATGTAGAGGAGGCCACATCGGGTGCAGCGGATGCAGTAAATGATGTGTGTGGAGGTGTAGGTGAATTTGTGATGGATATGGAAGGATCCCTTGGGGCCTTGGAGGGAAGTGAGGGGGTAGGTGTGGGCGCAAGTTTTGGATTTCTTGCGGTTGCAGGGGAAAGTGCCGGGAGTGGAAGTTGGGTTGGTCTGTCCTGGTGGTGATTGGAGGGGCGGGGCTCAAGGGCAGAGGAGCGGGAAGTGGAGGAGATGTGGTGGAGAGCATAGTCAACCACGTCTGAGGGGAAATTGCGGTCTTTGAAGAAGGAGGCCATCTGGGTTGTTCGGTATTGGAATTAGTCCTCCTGGAAGCAGATGCGGCGGAGGAGAAGGAATTGGGAATATGGGATGGCGTTTTTACAGGGGGCAGGGTGGGAGGAGGTGTAGTCTAGGTAGCTGTGGGAGTCGGTCGGTTTATAGTAAATGTCCGTGTTGAGTCAGTCGCCTGAGATAGAAATGGAGAGGTCTAGGAAGGGGAGGGAGGAGTCTGAGACGGTCCAGGTAAATTTGAGGTCGGGGTGGAAGGTGTTAGTAAAGTGGATGAACTGTTCAACCTCCTCGTGGGAGCACGAGGTAGCGCCGATACAGTCATCGATGTAGTGGAGGAAAAGGTGGTGCCAGTGTAGCTGTGGAAGATGGAATGTTCCACATATCCGACGAATAGGCAGGCATAGCTGGGGCCCATGCAGGTGCCCATGGCTACTCCTTTGGTTTGAAGAAAGTGGGAAGATTGGAAAGAGAAGTTGTTCAGAGTGAGGACCAGTGCAGTCAGTCGAAGGAGGGTGTCAGTGGAAGGGTACTGGTTGGGTCGGCAGGAAAGGAAGAAGCAGAGGGCTTTGAGGCCTTCATGATGGGGGATGGAGGTGTATAGGGACTGGATGTCCATGGTGAAGATAAGGCGTTGGAGGCCGGGGAAGTGAAAATGGAGACATTAAGCCAGGTGACTGACAGGAAAGTCTAAGAGTTGTAATAGCTGGACTAAGACTAGGCAGAAATCACAAGCAGCAGACAGTGGTTATATCTCTGGAGTTTGTTCTCCAGTTGCTGTGGAGCCAAATTGAACTAACTACCTCTCTATTCTATTGCTGTTCAGACCTGACGAGGAGGTGAGGCATTGATTCTGTTTCTTACTCCGCAGATGCTGCCCAGTTTGTTGAGTTTCTCCAGTGTTGGTTTCAGACTTCTGGCATCATGCAGTATGTTGCCTTTGTTCAGATATAACAAATGTTGCTTTTAACTGTTTTTAATTATGTGGATAAGATTTCATCACAGTGAAATTGTCCAGGATTTTAACTGGGACAAGATTATGAGTTTGTTACAAAGGGGAGATCTACCCTCTTTGTACATGAGAAAAAATAGTGGGCTTTCCTTCAGGTTTCTAATTTTGCCCAAATACCAAGGAATTCTTTCTTAGTTATGTTCACCGAATTCTAATTTAAAATATTCAGTGATTCCCACTATATTTATTAATAAAACAGTGTCAGTGAATATTTTTTGCTGACCATAGAATCATCCAAAAATATGTCATGATTGGCAATGTCTTCTCCATACTGTACTTCAGGGAGACTGTTAGTAATATCTACTTGAATGCCAAGCATGTGCCATCTAATGCCACCTAAAGACTGCATTATAGCTTCCAGACTCAGCCGTAGCAGGGGCTTCCTATAAAGTGTCATTATGCCACATTCAGTGTGGGATGGGCAAAGCATGAGTAGAGAGAATAACACATCCCAAGGGGCACTTTACCCTGAGGATAGCATCTCTATAATGGTCTGGTTGTCGTAGGATTTTTTTGTGACTAATTTACACTGGGGATTGTAAATTTGACGGAGCAATCTCATGTACAACAGCCATATCGTTTTCTAATTCAGCCGCTTTACTTGTAGTGGAGTCATTAAATCGGTAGTCTGCTCCTGAAGCTGTTTTGGTTCAGAATCTAAAAAACATTGTGGACACACGTGTTACAGTCTGCCCTGTCTTTCTGCCAATGTGACTCCTCTTCCATTTCTTCAGCTAGTTGACTCAAGTTGATAAGTGAGAGGTGAAAACATCAAAGACACTACACAGTATCATAGAAGCCCTACAGTGAAGAAAGAGAGGCTTTTCGGCCTATCAAGTCTGCACTGACCTACCCCCATTGTAGCCCATATGGGGCTTTTACCATTGATAATCCACCTAACCTGCACAATATTGGGCAATTATTTTTAAAAGATGGCCAATCCAGCACATCGTTAGACTGTGGAAAAAACCAGATCACCTGGTGGAAGCCCAAGTAGACGCGAGAAGCAAGTGCGGATTCAATATAGACAGTTACCCAAGGCTGGAATCGAACCGGGTACTTGAGCCAGCAGTGCAAACTATTGAACCGCCATATTGCCCAGTAATTGAAGAATAATTGACACAATGTTAAGGAAAGAGACATCATGACCTGTGACTAAAAGATTGATCAGAAGGAAGGTCAAATAGAGCAGGTTAAAAGAGGAGGGAGAGATGAAGAGGAGGCAAGGTTTGGGCACAGAACTTCGGCTTGTGACCTAAATCGTCAAGATTGCCAATGTTGAGTGGGAGACAGAGATGCACAGGAGCTCAGAATTGAAAGAAAACACAGTTCTTTGAGGTATTGCAGGGCCCCTAGGATATTACAGAAATAAAGAGGGTTGAAGCTGTGGAAGGATTTGAACAGTATGATAAATACTTTCAAATCAAAATGCTGAGAGGGTGTTGAGGAGGTAAGTTTGATTAACGTGCACAAAGCTAATTGGTGAGCAGGACTTGGTGTGAGCTACAATCCAGGAGAAGATTGAATTTAAGTTTATGGAGAGCAGAAGACGAAAGGCTGGCAAGAGTCCTAGAGTTATAGAGTTGTACAGCACAAAGACAGACCCTTTGGACCAGATTTCTGAAATCAATCTAGTTCTATTGGCTGGAATTTGGCCCACAGACCTCGAAACCCTTCCTATTCATATACTCAGGAGAAATTGAGGACTGCAGATGCTGGAGATCAGAATCGAAGAGTGTGGTGCTAGAAAAGCACAGCTAGTCAGGCAGCAATTGAGGAGCAGGAGAATCAACATTTCAGGCATAAACCCTTCATCAGAAATTAGGCTTGTGGGTCAAGGGGGCTGAGAGATAAATGGAGGGGGGTGTGGGGCTTGGGGGAAGGTAGCTGGAAATGTGATAGGTAGATGAAGGTGGGGGTGAAAGTGATAGATCGCAGAGGAGGGTGGAGCAGATAGGTGGGAAGGAAGATGGACAGGTAGGATCTTTCAAGAGGGTGGTGTTGAGTTGGAAGGTAGGATCTGAAATAAGGTGGGGGGAGGGGAAATTGGGAAACTGGTGAAATCCACATTGATCCATTGTGATTGGAGGGTCCCAAGGCAGAAGATGCAACTGTCCAACCATACGGCATCAATGTGGATTTCACCAGTTTCCCCATTTCCCCATCCCCCACCTTACCCAGTTCCAACTCGACACCACCCTCTTGAAAGATCCTACCTGCCCATTTTCTTTCCCACCTAACTGCTCCACCCTCTTCTTTGACCTGTTACATTAAGGCAAGAATGGCAAGTGTACCAAATGCCTTCTTCACCACCCTGCCTATCTGCAACTCCACAAAGAGTTATGCGTTATTTATATTTACACAAGAGCAGGGGTGCAACCTTTAAGCTTGCAAGCCTGCATTCTCTCTCAGTAAGTGTTGCAAAAGTAAATTAATGGGCATTTATCTTGCTACTTTTCTTGGGATCTTGCTGTCCACATAATGCTTTCTGTTTCTCCATACAATGACTGCACTTGATAAGCAAGTAGTTAAACGCTTTGGAGTTCCTTGGCTCAAAGAAATAGGGCTTATTCTTAAGGAATGTTGACCATGCTTTCAAATCATTTAGTATTTTCTGTTTTATCCTGTCTGAGTACAGTCATTTCTAATGTCTGTGCGGTCAGTTACAGTTTGTGTGCAATCTGTAGCAGTTTGAGTGCAGTCTGTTACAGTCTGAGTGCAGTGTGTTAGTTTGTGTACAGCCTGTTATGGCCAGTGTGCAGTCTATAAAATTATGAATATAATCTTTTGGAGCCTGTGTTGCAATCTGTTACAGCACATCACAGTGTGTTCAATTGTATGCAATCTGTTACAGCCCTTGTGCAGTCTGTTACCATGTATTGAAGTACCTACAGTCTGGTACAACCCATACATAGTCAGTTTCTGTGTATGTAATCAGTTACAAACTGGTTCAGTCTGCCGTAGTCTGTGTGCAGCCTTTAACAAACTGAGTATTCTCCTTCTGTTAGCTTTCCTGATCTTATAAACTTTTGACATTTTTTATGACAGGAAGTTATTTTTTTAAGAAAGGCTTTTGAGAATATTTTAACTGCAATAAAATGGCATAACAGGAAAGGATAATTGTTATAAAGTTAAAAAAAAGCCACTTCCACACTCGACTGAATTGCTTATCAGACTGATCAATAATTTGTGATCCCAGGCAAACAGGCCTCACATGCAACAGAGACTGAGTCAAATTAATACATTTAGCTTAAGGCTGGCATCTATTTTGGACGGGCACTAAGTGTTGAGTAATAACTGCCTGTGATGCATAACAAAGGCATAACAAAGGCTAGAGCTAATTGTTTCGCAGCCAAGAGGCACAACCAACATGATGAAAGCTAGGAAGAGTACATCCAAGTAGATGGTTTGCCCCACCTTCTCTGTTGGAATAGCTCTCAAAATTATTTTGTTGTTTTTAGCTTTGTCAAACTTTCACATTTTTGCCAAACCAATGTGTTGTAATCTTCTTATCACAACATTTTGAAATATAATGTGAGGGAAAATAGATGTGATGTCAACCTAACAATATCTTCATTGAAATTGTCACAACAGTTTTAAAGATGTTCAACAGCATTTATAGTCATGTCAATGGAGCAATTAATGGCTAACAGCCAAGAGAAACACCATGGCAGCCAAAACACTTTTTCTTTCTAAAGTCCAATAACTGGAGACTAGCCTATTATTTAATGTACTGATCCTTTTTCTCTAATACATACATCAATAAAACATGACAATGGCCTTATTCTCAAAATATTTATTCAAAAACTCTGTCCTGCCTCTGTACTTCCTTATTTTCTTGACTTAAATTAATTAAACATTTCTTCTTTCTTATAAAGAGGTGCCTCTTCCTGTTGGGAAACATATTTTGGTACTATTTTTAAGTCTTAAATGTTAAAGGCAACTTTTGCCTCAGTTCCCAATATTAACTGCTGCTCTGCTATATAACATGCAGTCGGGGAGCAACAGTAGTGGGATAAGTGGATAAGTGTTTGCAATATCACAGCTACTATATTTCTCACAGTGGAAACAGATCAGAGCTTGTTCCACTGAAGGATTTAAGTTAATTTGCTAATCTCTTAATTGAGTTGCTTGGTAGTTTCCTCTGCATAAAAGAGAAATCATTGGCTGTCTTTGAATCATCTTTCAGTGTAGCTCCACTGATTCTGGAGTGGGAATGCCAGAGTTACTTGATTGGGTAAGTTATTTATCATGCTGCATTCTTGATGGGACTATATTAGCCTGCCAGCCTTTCTGCTTCCCTATAACCTATCCTGTTGCTGGTCTGTTTGCTTGACAGCTCAAGTTTTACATGAAGATGGAAGCAAATAAATTGTTCTGTTTTCATAAAACATAATTCAAAGTTCCCATTCCTGATCACAACTCATTGTCTCTTTTGTGAGATTGTACAGGTGACAGAATTGATCTTAACTTACGATATCTTCCTTCCTTCCAACTTTGCGTGGGTTTCCTCCGGGTGCTCCGGTTTCCTCCCACAGTCCAAAGATGTGCAGGGTCAGGTGAATTGGCCATACTAAATTGCCCGTAGTGTTAGGTAAGGGGTAAATGTAGGGGTATGGGTGGGTTTCGCTTCGGCGGGTAGGTGTGGACTTGTTGGGCCGAAGGGCCTGTTTCCACACTGTAATCTAATCTAATCTAATCTAATCTTTCTTTCTCTATGCTCATTGCCCAGATGGTTGGGGATGGTGGCTTCCTGCGGTAGTGCATTTCATCACGGGTTGAGAATCTTAAAAAAAATGAATTGCATTTCTGGTTCAAAGAAGCAGGCAAACCTCACTGTGCTAAGTACCTGCCATTGTTTGTTTACATGCATTGGTATTGAGCGGGCCCATCGCACCTTTTTCATTGGCTAGCTATAAGGACACGCACTGCTTGTGACGCAAAGTAAATGTCGATGCCAGCCAACCCATGTAAAACAAGGCCATCCTGCAACAATAAAGTGCTCAAGCAGTTGAAAATATAATGTTCAATCCTCAGTGGGAGGACGTCCTGTCCTTGAGAACTGCTGTTCAACTTGTTGAGGTAGCAGTCTCAGTAGTGCCAGAGCTGAGTAATGGTTAGCTGAAACTGTAACTGGACTCCACCGGCATGGGGTCTGGGCCCAGGTAAGACATGGGCTGTTGCATAGGAATGGGTCAAGGAGTCTCGGGAGGGAGCAGGTTTTGATGGGCAGGCAGGAAGTGACAAGGACAATGAGTTTGTAAATAACATATCGGGAGAGTGCACCCAGTGCACAAGGGGTACAATCCAAAGGACATTACACCACACCCCATGACCTTCCTTCCAACTTTTAACCAGTTTGCTTAAAAGAACAGCTTATCAACACACACCAGCCTATCTCTGCCAATTGGTTTATTTTGTGGGCAACATGTTATTCAAGTCAATTAACTTGTTGACAGACTGAACTGCCTGTTAAACATTTTCCTCCAAAAAAAAAACAGCTGAGTGGATTGTTGATTTTGAGCCACCTACTGTGTTATGGGGAGTGGGCTGGGGATGAGCACGAAGATGGTGGGCCAGCCATCCATTCTGTTTTATATAGCTCTCCACCAAACATACACACAAACAGAGGCTACAAAATCCAGTCCCATGGAGGGTTAACTCTCTACAGGTGAGAATCAATTAAGTTACAAAACAAAGGAGAAAGGGTTATCTTTATTGATGGAAATTTTGGATGGACTGTACAATTCTAGTTTAAAATACGGAAGCATTAAGATGATGTATCTTGGTATAGTAGCAACACTCATATCTCATAGAATCATAGAGTCATCCACTTTGGGATGTTCTGTCATGATTTGAGGATGCCTGTGTTGGACTGGGCTGTACAAAGTGAAAAATCACATAACACCAGGTTATAGTCCAACAGGTTTATTTGGAAGCACTAGCTTTCAGAGCACTGCTCCTTCATCAGGTGGTTGTGGAGTATAATATCATAAGACACAGAATTTATAGCAATGGTTTTACAGTGTGATGTAACTGAAATTATATATTGAAAAAGACCTGGATTGTTTGTTAAGTCTGTCATCTTTTAGAATGACCATGTTGGTTTCAGTTCTTTCATATGTAAATCACAGAACTTTTTTAAAGTTACTTTCTCAAATGATGTTCTGTAATTGTGAAAAATACTGCATAACTTTTTGTAACAATTCTGAAATCAGAACCCTGTACATAAAATGTTTAAGTATTTTAAAACAGACATTTCTGAAAAGGGATATGCAAATTAATTCAAACTTCTCTTCAGCTTTGTAAATGTTGGAATTACAGCTCAATCCAGGATCTAATGTAACAGTTTGCTCAGTCAATATCACTAATAAGGATATCTGAATAATGTCTGCTTCTTTGTAAGGGTTGATAGGAATCATAATATCCATTAACTTTTCTCATAAAATATATTTTATTCTTCTAACCAAAGAAGCAAATAGAAGAAACTGAAACAGAATATGTTCAAATTTGTGTCAAAGAGTTTATACAGATAGAGAAAACCATGTGTTTTATTTCATAAGACAGAGGTCAGTAAATTCTAGTTTCACGTTACTTCATAGATGTGTTCAACATTTAGTCTTGACAGAGTTGTCAAGGAAGAAGATAGTTTCTATTGAAGGTCTGGTCTGTA
This sequence comes from Chiloscyllium plagiosum, assembly GCF_037043375.1. NCBI lineage: Eukaryota > Metazoa > Chordata > Chondrichthyes > Orectolobiformes > Hemiscylliidae > Chiloscyllium > Chiloscyllium plagiosum. The sequence continues at coordinate 17,602,782 of NW_028270153.1, read as the reverse complement.
ACTAAAGGATACAAATTTAAGATAAGATCTAATTAAACCAGGGGGACGATGAGGAGAATTTTGTTGTTTTACTCAGCAAGTTAAGCGGATTCAATAATAATGTTCAAAATAGAATTGTTTTTTATTTAAAACAGGAATATTTGCAGCAGGATGGGGAAAGAGCAGAGTGGTAGGACTAAGTGAATCAGAGATCTCAAGTGGCGGACTAATAGGCCTTTGTGATATTTCTTCCTAGCTGCAGTCATAAACTGACACTCTCCAAAGGAGGCAAGGATCTTTGGATTCTCTGAAATAAATAAGGAGGGCCACTGATGATTCGGTTTAATGGAAGTATTTATTGAGAACTTCGAAAATATTTTAATTTCCAATCTGACCTGATCACCCTTTTCAAACATTTATGACTTTTCACTGGCAGAGAACTTGTGTATTTTTTAAACACTCTGCATTGTCAATATGGAGGTTGACTGTGTTGGACTGGCTACAATTTAAACTACTGAATAAAATTACAATTCCTGCTGAAGAAATGACATTTAATAAAATCACTGTAGAAATATAATGCTGTGTGCTTACTAGGAAATGGCCTGATTTGTATTGGAGAGTAAAGAGTGAAAGACTGGCATTTGTATAAGGCCCAATCCAAGATGTGCCCCAAAGGACTTTATAGTCAACTAAGTGTTTTTATACTGCACTCACTACTGTAAGTAGAAAATCATTGGGACCGATTTTACCCACAGCAAACTCCTACATGTAGCAATGTCGTAATGACCGGATTATTTGATTTAGTAATCTTTAGCGATAAATATTGGCCAACACATCAGGGAGAAATCTCCCATGTTCTTCATCAGAATCATGCCGTAGGGTCTTTTACACATTGGCAGTGGGGTCGATGTTAAAAGTCCGAATCTGAAAACTGACATTTCTGACAGTACAGCATTCAATCAGCACTGCACTGGGTCTGGCTGTGTCATCAGGACCTTATGGTGACACTTAAACCCAAACCTGTTCAGAGGCAAGAGCATTGCATTATCCTCCTGTGATAATTCCAACTATGAAACAATCTCATGGATTTTGTTATTTGCTTAAGAAAAGGCTAATTTACTAAATGAAAGCATTAATCCTCCTTTACGTTACTGAATCTTGGAAGTCTACAATATGTTCAATCTGTCAGATCATGAGCCTCTTGGTCGAATTTTGTTATCTCCCTGACAGCTGTCTTGACCATAAGATGTAAACAGGCGCATTAACACATTGGGACCAGGCCTAGGATCACATCAGGTTTCACCAGCTATGAGATTCCTTTCTGCTGAAAGGATCTCAAGCAGCAGGCCCACAAATAGATCCTTGACATCAAACCCATTTTGTAAGCAAGCTAGGAGGAGGAATGGAGAACTCCCTTTGGAGCACTGAGTGCAATGCCTTCCCATTGACCAAACGGCCCATTGCTTTAAATTATTCTTAAGTGGTCCTCTGACAGCTCTACCAAGATACTTAATATCTTTGAAAGCTGAAACCAAATGTCATGTTAACTGCCATTTTAGGCAAATGATTTAAGAGCAGCTCCTTGCTGTGTGGCTGGGGTCATGTATATTACGTGCTGCCACGTACTTTGCAATATCATTATTCCTCCCTCATCCACCATTCCTTTCTCTCTACATTTGTACATCTAGGTGGTCCAGACGCTTGATTTGTACAAAATAAATTCATTCTAATCATGAATGGCACAAAAACATTGACTAGCTGTGTTGCATAATTCTTGGCAGATTACGAGCTAGTAATTATTGTATCTTCACCTGGATTAGTTTTAAATCCTTTGAATTGAATAATTTGCTCTTTTGTTCAAAACTCATTTTATACCTTCCAGCTCATAACACCCACCAAGAACATTATCTTTCACCCATTTCTCACTTCAGAAAAGAGTATTCTTTGTTTTTGAGTTTTTCAGAATTTCATTATGTTATGAAAGGCAATGCACCCATCCATTGGCTGCTACATCTCACTTGGATACCGTCACATAGTAATCTAGTTATTACTTGTGGAATGTCACTGCAATGTGAATCATCATTTGTTTGTTATTTTGTTGGTGATGCCCAAGGACACTTTTGTAATGCTCTCTGTTTTTGACAACAACAAAAAAACTTGCATTTATAAAGCACATTCAGTGTGTCAGCTGTGTTTCAGTTAGTAACGCTTTCATCTGTTAGTCACAAGAGTTAAGTATAAAAACACTCTACTGACAGTGTTATACTGTTGGATGTGCTGACTTTGGATGTGAGATTAAAACAAGGCCCTACCTATTTTCACAGGCAGATGTAAAATGTCCCATTGTTTCCAGTTGTGCAGACACAATACAGTGGCACTATTTGCCACACACCGTCTGGGATCCAAACATTGGAACCTCATCCTCATTATCACCACATTCGTGGTGACCTTGCTTGAAGAATGGGCAGCATTGTACCCACTTTCCATTCTAGTCAGATGGTTACACAATGGAATCATCAGCCATGGTAGCCCCTAAACATTTTAACTGATCTTTTAAGGCATCCAGCACTTGAACAAAGCAGGAACATTGAAGTTTGCGAGAATACAGGCAGCTCCCATGATACCTGGCACAGACTTCTAAGATGTACCAATGATCACGGATGATTTGTTCATTGATGAATGGAATCCTTTCTTGTTCATGAATCAGTTGCTTTATAATTTAGTTTTCTCAATGTGACGTCTCATAGCACCGCACAGTTTTTCAGCATGGAAAGAGTTTCTTTGCTCATCATGTCTGTGCTGGTCATCAAACCTTCGTCTATTCTAATGGCACTATTTTGAAGAAGAGCAAGGTGTTAACTTAGTGTGTCCTGTCTGATATTTATCCTGCAAACAACATCAGCAAAATGGATCATCTAGTCATTAACATATTCCTAGTTTTGAGGGCTTGCTGTGTGTAAATTGCCGTTTGTGTTTCCTGTATTTCAACTGTGGCTATATTTCATAAGTACTTAATTGGCCGTAAGATGTTTTAAGACGTTCTGAAGCTAAGAAAGGCACTACATTAATTTATATTTTTCAGTTTTTAATATTGTAAAGTACCATGAGTTCTTGCACAAGTGTGTTACCGGACAAAATCTAATGACACTGGAACAAATTAATGTCACTTCCTTAGGCATAAGGGAGTCAAACAGATATCTCTACACAGCTTCCCCAATTCAATATCATATTTCTGCAGCACAGTCAGTGTGCTGTGAGGAAGACTCCCCATTCTAATCTCTTTGATGAAACAATGTTTGCCTATAATGCATTGTAATGAGAATGTTTGGGCTGGATGCAAATACCCAAGTTTGATAATTATGCTCCTGTATTTTCCAGTGTCATACTTATGGAATAGTTAGCTGGAAAAATAATTGGACATGGCCACAGTGAACCCAACTACAGGTCCAGAGCCCCACAGTCAATGTTCAAAATAAAATTCTATTGCAATACAACATTATTCAAAGCCTTAGAAACACAAATTAGATGTTCTAAAATTGAACTGATTTGCTAATTCATGTTGTCAAGAACCTATTTGCCTTAAGAATTTCTTTCACTATTTAACTAGTTATTTCTTTGGATAGTACAGTGCCCCACCTCCTTTATCGTGAAAGTCATACAAACAACACAAAAACTAGCAGCTTTCAATCATCACCTAGTCAAAAAGTCAGCACTCATTGCATATTTGAGCTGAAATAGCGTGGAACTGGGGAAATTGCAATTGCTAATAACCACCTCCACAAGGCATAAGATTAATGATTTACATTGAACACATTTTTTTCTTCCCACTTATGTATATGTAAGATGGTTTTCTGATTAATTTGATTGGTGTAAATTTGAACCAGAAATCGACTAAGTGTCAATTTTGGTGAGTTTCGTGGATGTTTTCTCTCTGTGGACCCCAGTGAAACTTCACACTGCACATTCCAAAACTCTCCTCGTTATTTATACACCATATCTCTATGGTGCCTCTCTTATTCTATCTTCCTTCTTGTCTCACCATTCAGGGTCACCTATAATTTCCTCACTGCAGGTGCCATTTCTAAAACCTAGTTGTGTACCAGGTCAAACACTGCTAGCCAGGAGTTACCCTTCAGCATGTGCAAAGTGAGAGGAACCAAAAAGAAATATTCCTCAAGGCAGATAGGGAGCACAATTGACACTTTATTGCAAATATGGTGCGCATTTGTAAATGTATTGCTATTTAAGGACCAGGCTACATAGGTGACCTATGCTTAGCGTCATCCCACTTCTAAAGGATTGTTCCTCATTTCCCAGTGCCCAAAGTATGACTATAACATGCTGGAAAGCCTTCAATTGATTTAAAACCTTCAGTTTCATCAAAACCAAAGAAAAGCCAAACAAACAGAAGCTGCCTTTGCTTCTGGGACCAACAAGGGATGGCTTGCCTTTCGAGTAGCAGCATATTTAACAGTCGATGAGTGATCACTGCTCCCGGCTCACATCTACTGAAACTGGGTGTCAATTAACTCATTCCTGAGTTTCCTGAAGAAGGGCTCATGCCTGAAATGTCGATTCTCCTGCTCCTTGGATGCTGCCTGACCTTTTCCAGTGCTTTTCCAGCAACCTATTTTCAGTCAATTAAATCATATCTGGTGTGTTGCACCCTTTGTTGCACTGCTCCAAGTGATGATCAATGTCCTTATCGTTCTCCTGAGAAGACTCTGCCAATTCATCACACCCCCTCTTTGACAGTTTCAGTTGTGCAGACGCAGTATGGTAGCACCACATGCCACACACCATCTGGGATCCAAACATTGGATTCTCATCTTCATTATCGCCACTTTTATAGTGGCCTTGCTTACAGAATGGGTAGTATTGTACCCACATTCCATTCCAGTCAGAAGATTACACAATGGAATCATCAGCCATGGTAGCTTCTGCACTTTTTTTTAACTATTCATTTAAGGCATCCAGGCTTTGAAATAAAGCAAGAACTTTGAGGTTCTTGAGAATGTCAGCATCATTCTCTAGCATTTGGTCCATAACCTTGTATGCTATGGCGTTTTAAGTATTCATCTAAATAGTTCTCAAATGTCTTGAGGGTTCCCACGTCAATCACCCTTTCAGGCAAAGAGCTCTGCATGTCCACAGCCCTCTGGGTGAAAACAAAATTAATCAATCCCCTCTAAACGTCCTGCTCCTTATCTGAAAGCTGTGCCCCTCTGTAACAGGAGAAATTTCTCCCAATCTGCCCTGTCTATACCTTTCAAAACTTTATCCACCTCAATAAGTCTGCCCCTCAGCCTTCTCTGCTCAGAAGAAAACAACTCAAGCCTGTCTCATCTCTCTTCATAGGTGAATTGTTTCCAGCCAGGGAACATCCTGGTAAATCTCCCCTGCTCGCTCTTTAGTGCAATCACATCCTGGATATCATGTGCTGACCAGATCTGTGCACAGTATTCCAGCTGTGGCCTAACTAAAATTGTGTGCAACTCCATCATAACCTCCTTGCTCTTGTATTCAATGCCTTGACTAATAAAGGCAAATATCTCTTTGCCCACTTAATCTCCTTTTTGTTTCTTTATTCATTCACAGAATGAGGGCGTCGTTGGCTAGGCAGCATTTGTTGCCCATCCTTAATTGGTCAGAGGACACTTAAGAGTCAACTACTTTGCCATAGGTCTGGATTCACAAGGAAGCTAGACCAGGTAAGGATGGCAGTTTCCTTCCCTAAAGGATCCCAATGGACCAGATGGGCTTTTCCAACAATTGGCAATAATTTCATGGTCATCATTTGACTTTTAATTCAAGATATTTATTGAATTCAAATTCCACCATCAGCCATGGTGGGATTTGAACGTGGGACCCAAGAACATTGTCATGGAGCATTATGGAGGCTTGAGATGGGGTAACTTTGACTACCAGGCTAAACCTGAAACACACTGTTCCAGGAGAAAGTGAGGACTGCGGATGCTGGAGATCAGAGCTGAAAATGTGTTGCTGGAAAAGCACAGCAGGTCAGGCAGCATCCGAGGAGCAGGAGAATCGATGTTTCGGACATGAGCCCTTCTTCAGGAATGAGGAAAGTGTGTCCAGCAGGCTAAGATAAAAGGTAGGGAGGAGGGACTTGTGGAAGGGGCGTTGGAAATGTGATAGGTAGAAGGAGGTCAAGGTGAGGGGGATAGGCCGGAGTGGGGGTGGGGGCGGAGAGGTCAGGAAGAAGATTGCAGGTTAGGAAGGTCGTGCTGAGTTCGAGGGATTTGACTGAGACAAGGTGGGGGGGAGGGGAAATGAGGAAACCGGAGAAATCTGAGTTCATCCCTTGTGGTTGGGGGGTTCCTAGGCGGAAGATGAGGCGCTCTTCCTCCAGCCGTCGTGTTGCTATGGTCTGGTGATGGAGGAGTTCAAGGACCTGCATGTCCTTGGTGGAGTGGGAGGGGGAGTTGAAGTGTTGAGCCGCGGGGTGGTTGGGTTGGTTGGTCCGGGTGTCCCAGAGGTGTTCTCTGAAACGTTCCGCAAGTAGGCGGCCTGTCTCCCCAATATAGAGGAGGCCACATCGGGTGCAGCGGATGCAATAAATGATGTGTGTGGAGGTGCAGGTGAATTTGTGGTGGATATGGAAGGATCCCTTGGGGCCTTGGAGGGAAGTAAGGGGGGAGGTGTGGGCGCAAGTTTTGCATTTCTTGCAGTTGCAGGGGAAAGTGCCGGGAGTGGAGGTTGGGTTAGTGGGGGGTGTGGATCTGACGAGGGAGTCACGGAGGGAGTGATCTTTTTGGAATGCTGATAGGGGAGGGGAGGGAAATATATCCTTGGTGGTGGGGTCCGTTTGGAGGTGGCGGAAATGACGACAGATGACACGATGTTTCTGGAGGTTGGTGGGGTGGTAGGTGAGCACCAGTGGGGTTCTGTCCTGGTGGTGATTGGAGGGGCGGGGCTCAAGGGTGGAGGAGCGGGAAGTGGAGGAGATATGGTGGAGGGCCTCGTCGATCACGTCTGGGGGGAAATTGCGGTCTTTGAAGAAGGAGGCATCTGGGTTGTACGGTATGAAACTGGTCATCCTGGGAGCAGTTGCGGCGGAGACGAAGGAATTGGGAATATGGGATGGTGTTTTTACAGGAGGCAGGGTGGGAGGATGTGTAGTCTAGGTAGCTGTGGGAGTCAGTCGGTTTATAGTAAATGTCAGTGTTGATTCGGTCGCCTGAGATAGAAATGGAAAGGTCTAGGAAGGGGAGGGAGGAGTCTGAGACGGTCCAGGTGAATTTGAGGTCGGGGTGGAAGGTGTTGGTAAAGTGGATGAACTGTTCAATCTCCTCGTGGGAGCATGAGGCAGTACCGATACAGTCATCGATGTAGCGGAGGAAAAGGTGGGGTGTGATGCCAGTGTAGCTGCGGAAGATGGACTGTTCCACACACTGTTCCAGTCCCACCATCCTGGGAACAAATCTGATGGACACTTGTAGCACTCTTTCTATGGTAATGGTATCTTTCCTGAGATAAGGAGACCAAAATTGGACACAGTACTGCAGGTGCAGTCCAAACTGGCTCCTATACAATTAGAGCAAGACTCCTGTTCAATATGTGTGAAATAGTCCTTCTTTGTTCCCATGAGAAGGACCTTGCAGAGTAAACAAGATTTATTGTGTCTCTGCAACTGTTTACCCATTATAAAAATAAACTCTACGTTACTAGAAAGACCACTGGGAAGATCTAGCTTTCGGTCTGTCTCTTACAAGTTCCCACTTTACTCTCCCATTATGTCTCCATGACACCATCATTGTGGATGGAGCCTATTACATGCAGTAAGTGCAAGTAATAACTCGTTTGTGCCCTTTCAGACCACTGTACAATTCTGAATTGTATCAAAGCTCTGCAGTTAATAAAGAAAACTAACCATCAGTTTCTCAAAACAATGGATAGGCAATGCAGCCTTGCCTGTAATGTTCACACACAGAAATATATAGTTATTCCAATTCTTTAGTGCAGGATCTCTCTGGAATGGTATCAAACATTCCAGAATGTTACACAATACTTTTCATTGCGGTGGATAGTATATCAAAGCGCAATTTAACAAAATTAAACAATAATTACAGTTAGCCTGGACATCCAAACCAGGTGACTTCTGATTAAAAGTCTAATGGTGTCATTATAGAGTGAAATGACTCAATCTTAACATCATTAACAGTACTTTAGTTTGTCTTCTTGATATATTGCTAACCTCCTGATATAAATATTCAAGCACTTTGAGCATATCAATAACCATAAATTGATGATATCTCAATCACACTACTTGAATAAAACCAATAACACAGCAGAGATGCTTAATTTAAAGCAATTCAGTCTAAGAGAGCTCTTACAAAATTGTCCAAAACCCACTTGGTTTTCACAATCAAAACTTTAGATCAAGTTTGCATTTTGTTCACTTTTATGATCTTCCAGATTTTACAGTATTTCAGAACATGGCAATGCTTCAAAAGTACTTCATTGACTGTAAAGTTTCTTTGGGGCAACCTGAGTTGTGAAAGACACTAAATAACTGTAAGCTACTTTCTTATTTGTCAATAACTATAATGAACAGTTTGTTCTTCGCCTCATGAATCTCTTGTATCAACTCTTTTTCTTGCATGTCTTACATTTCTAACTATCCAGAGACAATTCTGCAATCCATGTCCTCCTGTTTTGAGTCCATAATAAAACAGGTAAAGTGCCACACCACTAAATGTCATGTGAAGCTTTCAAGACATAAAATGATTGAGTATACAGATGGCACAGTGGTTAGCACTACTGCCTCACAGCACCAGTAGACCTGGGTTCAATTCCCACCTCAGGCAACTGTCCGTGTGGAGTTTACACATTCTCCCTGTGTCTGTCTGGGTTTCCTCCACAGTCCAAAAATGTGCAGCTCAGGTGAATTGGCCATGTTAGGTGAAGGAGTAAATGTAGAGGAATGGCTTTGGGTGGGTTGCTCTTCGGAGGGTCAGTGTGGACTTGTTGGGCCGAAGGGCCTGTTTCCACACTGTAAGTAATCTAATCTAAAAGGAACATTTACACATAAGCAATGAATGGGAAATTGGTGAAGTTCTTAATCCCAGTGCAGAAAAAGAGACTTTAGTGCTTAACATAATGCATTTTTGGAAGTTTCCACTGACAGTGCATAACATATCTAAACTGACAAGATCCTAAAACTTGTTGTGTTACAACATAAACAACAACATTAATGGGAAAAGAGAAACTCTGTCTTCTAGATCCAAACTTTTCCTCCAAGTATCCCATTCCTGTGTGCAATAAAAAAAAACCCAAGGTCAACATTTGAGACTCCAATTTCAATGTTTTGGCATTCCTCATGTTTTACTTTGCATCCCACTGCACCAACAACTCAGGTGAGTCTGGTATGACAGTGGGAATGATGTACAAATCCCAACTGCAGTGGAACAATGACTATCAAGACATCAAAACTCCATGCCATTATGTATAACTCATCAATACATCATGTCTACTGTTACTATGCAGTAAATTCTATCTTGTTAATAAAAGTGCCTCTTCTCCTTCAGACGCACTTGTGGTTTTTCCTTTCTCACTGTGGAAACATTCTACCCCAATCATTAGCTGATAGTGTTTGGTTTTGTAACATATACAGTAAGATACTGACAGATTTAAGTCCGAAAGATTGGAGTAGGTGTCAGCTAAACATATACACCAGCATGGACTGGCTTGGATGAATGGCCTTTTTTTAATGCTATATACGCTGTATCGTTCTGTGTGAAAATAATTGCAGGCAAAATTTCACAAGATGCTGCCAATTCAAAATAAATGTCAGAATACAGTGACAGCAATGGTGTACTGGAATGTAGAGGCAGGAGAATGGAAGTAAGAATGTCATTGGCCCCAGTCAGAATGAATCAGGCAAGCTGTAGGTATCAAAACAAGTTGCTCACCTGTTGGAATTTTAGCCTGTGCCAAAGCCTAGAGGTATGTCTGAGCAAGTTGGTGGCATTGTTATGTTCAGAAGCAACATTGTGGGTGGGTTGGCCACCACCAGTTGCTGCTTCAAAGAGCCAGATGCAAAAGCCCTTGCTCCTTCCAACTCCAAATAAATATACACAATGGGCAGAAAATTACCATTACAGCAAGGGACAGATTTGTGCCCAGAATGACAAAATACCTGGCAATGATAATGTCAAGTTATTATTCCCATATCTCCCCACTGGGATGCTATATAACATGAGTGGTTTGCCTTTGAAATTGAGGAATGTGAATCCATCCTATTCAAGTAGAACAATATGGACGAGAATGAAACATTTAGATTGCAACTATGCAATCTGTGGGTGGGGATGAAGGCCAGGTGAATAAGTCAATTCTTATCATTGTATTTGTCAGGATGGATTTAAGTGCAGCAGTTAGGATCAGTGGTAGTTTAGGCTACTGGCCAATGAGAGTTACTCTGAAGTTTCGCATTTGTCAATCCTCACAAATGTAAATACTGAAAGTTGTAGGCACTTCTGTGTAAGTGCTGCCTGAATGCAGGAAAATGAAAGGAGATGATTTCCGTTGAAGAGGAGGGCAGGATGATGAGGAGAAGCAGGAGAATGAGAAAGAGAATCCTGAAATGGTAGTTGTCACTCCAATTACTCAGAATGAAGGGGCAGCAGGGAGCTGGATTGTTAAGTCAGAAACTTGCCAAGAGACATTATGTAGCCAACCAAGTCTACCAGGGTCACAGTAACATTCTTGCAAATATCTGACATTACTGGGATCTCCACATCCACAGTGATGCTTCTTTATGATATGATGGCTAGGGAGATAGCCTCCAACTGTGCATAGGGTGTTCAACCCCAATGGCTGGAAAGATAACCACAGTCCCGAATTATTTTATATAGAGACATAGAGTTATATTGCATGGAAACAGAGTCTTTGGTCCAACTTGTCCACCCCACCTCCCCCACCCGATTAGATATCCTAAACTGATCTAGTCCCGTCTGGCAGCATTTGGAGTCATCCGAATTCTAGCCCATCATTGCATGAATGCTTTCACGAGTGCAATGTCCCAAAGCGCTGCAAAATCCATTGAGTTTACAATGGACTGCAACAGCCATGTTTGAAAGAGCCAGGGTTTCCATGCAATGGCATGCTTTCCAAGGGTTCAGGCTGTCTCTAACTGTACACATATTACCTTCAAGGTGCTCACAGTCCAGCCATGCATTTTCATCAACAGGATGGAGTGTCATACTATAAATGTCCAATTGATGTGCAGCCACCAGTAACAAATGCTGCACGATTGTGTCAGATACTTGGGCAGAAGCCATGACTGACACAGGAACTTTTAGGCACCAGACTTATATTTAATGACATGATGTTTTGGAAGGATGACTGTTGAGAACAAGGGCTGACTGTTGAAGAAATGGCCCCTGACCCCCGCCAAAGTTCTCAAGGTGAAAGCTGAGCAAAGGTACCATGGCAGCCAAGGCACAACAACGGTCATCATCGAGCAGACTATATGTCTGCTGAAGATTGGGTTTAGATGTCTTAACAAATCAGGAAGAGCTCTGCATATTCTCCAGCTACTGTCCCCGGTGGTAATTATGTGCTTCATTCTGTAGGACCTGGTGTAGAGATGTATGAAAGGGGATGCCCTGGAAGAACAGCAGATGTGAGATAACATTGAATCCTCTGATGAAGATCACTCTGAGGATAGGGACAAACCACAATATGGAAAGACGTAAACCCTGCAGTGGAGTGCCTTGAAGCCCATGAGTTGAGCAAGAAATTCAAAATGCAGAGAGAAAACTGCATTACTCTCAACAGCCTGCAGCTGATTTACATTTCTGCTATGCCACCTCACAGCAAAGAATTTCACATAGTTGCTCACCACTATAATCAAACAGCACCTTTACTTACATCATAGCTCACCCACACTTAAAATCCTCATAGACTTTATATAGCATTTTCTCTATGATTAACTAAACCACTCAACCCAAGCATGATCATAGTGCAACAACAATTTACTTAAGCCGCACCTTGGAATGGGAAAAAACTGAAAAGAACCCCCATGTGAACCGAAATATGTTTGTAGTGGATGTTGTTTATTTTCTTCCTCTCGTGTTGCTCCCCTCGCATTCAGCCACTACTGAGAGAAAGCTGTTAAAGTGTTCATCCTGTTGTCATAGCTAATTATGTCAGCTGTCTTCTGGCTGGTTTTGGCTATGAGGATAGCTCCTATGAAATTTAGCATATGTGATCGGCATGGACCAGTTAGACCGAAGGGTCTGTTTCCGCGCTATACAACTCTATGACTCTACAAGTGGCAGGAGCTGCATTGGATAGTAATTGTGTCAATCACAGCGAGGTGGAGAAAAGGCTAGTGCCAGCAGAATAGGCTGGTGACGTGCTTTCAGGTGAGTGCCAGCTACTAAATTATACCTCCCTGTTTTCTGGAGAGGGATGAGGCCCTGTATGTGGAAAAAGTGAGGACTGCAGATGCTGGATATCAGAGCTGAAAAATGTGTTGCTGGAAAAGCGCAGCAGGTCAGGCAGCATCCAAGGAGCAGGAGAATCCACATTTTGGGCATAAGCCCTTCTTCAGGAATCCTGAAACATCGATTCTCCTGCTCCTTGAATGCTGTCTGACTTGCTGCGCTTTTCCAGCAACACATTTTTCAGCCCTGTATGTGGACCCAGAATCCCAATACATCAATCATTCTGACTCTGCATGACTGGTCACAGAGCCAGGGTAAAAGAGTATAGGTCAGTCTCCTGAAATTTGCAGGTTCTGTCCCTCCACAACCATCACAAGACAGTCCATGGTGAAGGCAGCCTACTCTGAAAACTGTTTGACTACCATGCTCAAGGATGGATATTTCCAAAATCCTTACCAGAGCACAGAGACCCTCTGGTTATCCTGGTGCATGACCATGCATCTCATTGGACATCTTGAATCTGCCATCTTTCACACAATTCCTGAAGACCACTGTCTAACTTGGCTTCAGCATCTGGGTCACCTTCAACCAACCTCTGCTGCTGGATTCCTGCTACATCTCACTGTGCAGCAGCTGCACTGGGCGTAGCTGTGAAATGCCCTCTGTGCAAGTTACTGAACATTACTGAGGTGCCAGTATCTACACTGATGCTTGTGGCGGAGAAAGAAATGTGTCATTACAGTGCAGAGGGCTTTCTTTTCTGTCTCTGGGATTGAATTCACTCTCTTGTTGGCGGGGGGTTGGCTCCTGGGCATTTAACAGTTCAACTGTGGAACAGACAGAAAGTTGAAGGGTTAAGGCCATTTTCCAAACTGGCTGTTGTGAGTGCAGAACATTTCAGAATGGCAACATTTGAAATTACATTGAGATCTCTCTAAGAATTTACATTCCCCAATTTACACCATGCAAGAACTCTGAAACCTGAATTATTTAGGTTTGATAAATAATAAATATTGTACAATTATAGTAGCCATGTCACCCCTGAAATAGATATATCAGGAGTAAAAGAATGACTAGAGAAAGCTTAGGGCCAATCAATAGATAAGTCCCCTGAGCCAGATGGGATTTATCCTAGGATTCTCTGGGAAGCCAGGGAGGACATTGCGGAGCCTTTTGCTTTGATCTTCATGTTGCCATTGTCTACAGAAATAGTGCTAGAAGACTGGAGGATAGCAAAAGTTGTCCCCTTATTCAAGAAGGAGAGTGGAGACAACCCTAGTAATGATAGACCAGTGAGCCTTACTTCACTTGTGGGTGAAGTGTTGGAAAAGGTTATAAGAGATTGGATTTATAATCATCTTGAGAGGAATAAGTTGATTAGGGATAGTCAATACGGTTTTGTGAAGGATAGGTCATGCCTCACAAATCTTATTGAGTTCTTTGAGAAGGTGACCAAACAGTTGGATGAGGGTAAAGTGGTTGATGTGATGTATATGGATTTCAGTAAGGCATTTGATAAGTTTCCCTATGGTAGGCTATTGCACAAAATATAGAGGCATGGAATTGAAGGTGATTTAATGGTTTGGATCAGAAATTGACAAGTTGAAAGAAGACAGAGGGTGATGATTGATGGAAAATGTTCATCCTGGAGTTCAGTTACTAGTGGTTTACTACACAGATGTATTTTGAGGCCATTGCTGTTTGTCATATTTATAAGTGACCTAGATGAGGGTGCAGAAGGGTGGGTTAGTAAATTTGCAGATGACACTAAGGTCAGTACAGTTGTGGATAGTGCTGAAGAATGTTGCAGGTTACAGAGGGACATAGATAATCTGCAGAGCTGGGCTGAAAGGTGGCAAATTGAATTTAATATGGAAACCTGTGAGGTGATTCACTTTGGAAGGAGCTACAGGAATAAAGAGTACTGGGCTAATGGTAAGATTCTTGGTAGTGTAGATGAGCAGAGAGATCTCGGTGTCCTTGTAATAGATCCCTGAAAGTTGCCACCCAGGTTGATAGGGTTGCTAAGAAGGCATATGATATATTAGCTTTTATTGGTAGAGGGATTGTGTCACAAGGTCATGCTGCAGCTCTACAAAACTCTTGTGTGGCCGCACTTGGAGTATTGCGTACAGTTCTGGTCACCGCATTATAAGAAGGATGTGGAAGCTTTGGAAAGGGTTAAGAGAAAATTTACTAGGATGTTGCTTGGCATAGAGGAAAGATCTTATGAGGAAATGCTGAGGGACTTGAAGCTGTTTTCGTTAGAGAGAAGAAGGTTGAGAGGTGACTTAAATAAGATAATCAGAGGGTGAGATCTGGTGGACAGTGAGACCCTTTTTCCTCGGATGGTGATGGCTAGCATGAGGGGATGTAGCTTTACATTGAGAGGTGATAGACGTAGGACAGATGTCAGAGGTGGTTTCTTTACTCAGAGAGTAGTAGGGACATGGAACGCACTGCCTGCAACAGTACTAGACTCAGCAACTTTAAGGGCATTTAAATGGTCATTGGATAAACATATGGGTGAAAATGGAATTGTGTAGGATAGATGGGCTTCAGATTGGTTCCACAGGTTGGTGCAACATTGAAGGCCAAAGGGCTTGTACTGTGCTGTAATGTTCTATGATCCATGTGCTATGTTCTTGGGCCTCTGTTCTCTTGTCCTTGCAAACAGGCCACCACATTGCCTTCCTCCAGTCTCAGCTGAGCTAACTATCCAACTCCAAATGTTTGCAGTCAGCCCAAGCTCTTCAAGCATTTCTTCCTCAATCAGTATCAGAGTGGCCCAGTCAGCCACTTTGCCGCCTACGCAGATCCTCTCCCTTACATCGTTGGCCCTCTTATCCTGTAATAAAATGGCACAGTCGGATTATGTGGAATGTCATGGACCCACCTCCCACTACAGTTCTGGACTGTAATAAGTCCAGGTTGGGCCAAGTGGTAACCAGGCATTGCACCATCCAGTAACCAGGTAATGGGCAATGCACTATTTAATTCCACCAGGAGTCAGGAAGAACAGCACCTCATTTTTGCTTCTACATTTTACAGCCTTCAGCAAGGCTGTTCAACAACTCCACGCCATAAACGCCATTTATCATTTTTAATTACATTCCTTCATCCTCTCTTCACCTCTGGTTAAGGTCTCAAACTCACTTTCCTGTCATATTGAATGGCAGATTTGGCCCTGCTCTATGTAAGTTTAAAAGGGTTAATATCTGATTGAGTGTAATAAGCACCAACCACTGTAAAGATTGTCATGGGCACTTGGCCAATATAAAGACGGGGCTTGTAGGAGACAGACCTGCAGCTAGTACACTCCTGACAGTCTCTGTAGTCATATAAATCATATCCAAGTAATCTGCAAATAGTTACAGTAACACAATAAGCATCACATGGTTTACTTAACAAGACTCTTCTAGTTAGAACAGAAATGTGGATCTTCTTATCCACATTAAATGGGACTCACACACATCATGCTCATCCCCTTTTAATTCCTATTTCTTATGACCTTAAGATGCTGGTGACACTTTTGTTCACATATTGTTTGTGTAAAAATTTATTATTCTACTTTTCTATTCAAGATTCAACTTTTTGTCAATAGTGTCAGACAATGTGGTCAGGTTCATAAACAAAAAAATTTCTGAATTATGCTGTAATTCAATAGTTTTGTGGGAAAATATTGTCAAATTAAATTGACCAACAGAAACAGCAAATTTTAAATTAAAATAAATGTTAAAAACTTTGGATATAATGTTTCTATAAATGTATAAAATATAATAGATTCAATCTGGAAACAATGCTGTGAAAAATGTTTGCTTATTCAAATGACTCATTATAATCAAGATTTGAGCAAACGAAATCTGATTAATTGAAATGAGTTTTAATGTAATCTCCTATCCCTGATAAAATATTTTAATTTCTTCTTTTGACTTTGCTAACATTTCGATTAATACATAAAACAAAAATGGGCCTCTGACTCAATCTTTGAATTTGAAAGAATGAAAAACATATCTCAGACAGAAACTTTTAAGATCCCTTCTGAAAAAGCACAACTGAAATATCAATCTACCAACTGCACAGTTAAGTGGCGTCGCCTGAAAAGGTCAAAATGAAATTCCTACATGTTTGTTCGTGGACAAGGAAGCATTTGTTCCTTTGAAGGTTTAAGAAAGTTGGCATTTTTATGGAGTCACAGTGGGATGATCGTTTTGTTACTGGGCCTTCAGCCGCAGGTGAGTCTAATTACAGCAGTACATGCAAGCACTGATCTGTAACATACTAATGGTTTTGAAACAAATGGCATTTAAACTAAAGATCTAGATGCTTGTTATCTATGTTCAAATGAATTGAATGGAGAGACTGCGAAGGGAATGACTGATGAATTAACAGCTGAGTTTATTAGACAGGCTGGATTTATAACACAGCAGCTCGACCATAATTTATTACAGTCATAACAGACAAAGTCAGTGTTTTTAGTAAGATTACATGTTGTCACACTCACTGACTTGGAATATTTGACAGTTTTGTTTAAATTGATTGCACCAGCGAAGTGAATTTTCTTCTCCTCAAATATGTACCTAATCAGATATATTTCTTACCTCACAACTGACAGTTAGCAATGTCTATTAATCTGGAAACCTGCCCCAGCCCTCCAATGTTACCTATTAATATGTTCTGGTCTGTATCTCCACCTCATGACTCATTGGCTGAATGAATAGCCTGTGGAAATGCAGCTACAAGATCACTCATGTAGCTCGACATCATCTGAGCAAATCAATCTGCTTGATTGGCAGTCCATCCACCACTTTAAATATCTACTCTCTCTCTCACTGGAGCAATATGGCTGCTATGATCTACAAAAGCACTATAGCAACTCACCAAGGCCAATTCCAAACTCTTAACTTAAAAGAGGGCAAAAAGCAACAGGAACATGTGAAAATCATTACCTCGGAATTTCTCTCCAAGTTCCACAACAACTCAGTTGGGATACATTGTTATGAAAGCAAGAAGATGGGGTAATTGACTCCCCTCTTTCTAACTGCCCCATTTGGTCACAACAAAGGTTTTATTATTTTCAGCCCAAAGCTGTAACTTTGTCCAATTAAAATGTAGGTAAGCTACCAGAAACAATAAGGAGCCAACTACAAAATTCAAGGAAGAGCAATTTTACTATTTGCTAAATGTGAGAAAAATAGTAAAGACAGAAAATCAGACATACACAGACAGACGTACTAACCTGAGAAGGAATAGTGTCCTGTACGGTATCAAAGTGAAAGGAATACACAGCTTAAGTCCTTAAGGTGGCCTTGAGGCACTAAGATTTTAATGGAATCACTTGCTAAATGATGCCTTGGATCCTCAGCAGTAGCAAATATTTTGGGTGTGCTCTGAGTTCTGATGTTTACTTTTGATCAGATCTGTCACTGGATATGTTTCTACTTGAGAGGCTGAGGGAGCACTTCTTCCAGCTGGTTCCAGTCCCAAATCTATCTCCCTTTCCCTGTTAAAAGAAGCTTCCCGAAATACAGCTGGTTTGTGTATTTCAATACAAAGGCAGGGAAACACAGCAGATCTGGCAGCATTCGGAAAGAGAAAACGCAGTTAATCTTTTGAGTCCACTGACAATTTGTTAGAACAGAACATCTCTCCACAGATACTGCCAGACCGACCGTATTTCTCCAGCACCCTGTGTTTGTTTCAGATTTCAAGCATTAACAATTCTTTGAGTTTATTTTCGTCTATTCCAATATCTGAGCTCTTTGTCTCCAAACTTGATAACTGCAGGTGTTATTTTTCGTGTCCAAATGTGAAACTTATCATACAGATATAAATCAAAACAAAAGGTAATTTTTTTTTAAGTCTAGTTAGTTTCAGTGGGTGAAATTTTATAATGGCCTGAATGATATGGGCTATGGTGAAAATGTGGCAGAATCATATGAGAACTCTGGTGAGTTCTATCACAAAGTTAGGAATAATTTGCTGCATCTTTTAGACAAGTTCTGAACATTGAGGCGAGATTCTCTAAAATAGTGAGGTACCTACTCAGGAGGATTATTGTTTAACAGCCTAATTAACTGCACATCTTACCTTAGTAATTTGCAGCTTCACATCCTCCTACTTGCTGTGAGCAAACTAGATGCTGAGAACACTCAGTAGGGAAGTCAAAGCAGGCACCTAGTGACTTTTCCTGACCGCTTGGTCCAAAGGACCTTCATATTGGACACAGGGCATCAGGATCTCAAGGCTAGCACTATGGGCACCTGCCATATACACTCCATGCTATGGATATTGGCATCTGACATTGCCACCCTCTAAGAACTCTCATGGTAAATATCTCTGATTCACTTAGTGTACAACTCTACAATCTGTCATTGAGTTTCTTCTCAAATTGCTGTGCATTCCTCCTGAGACTAAGCTGGTGTCCCAGCCTCCAAACAGCTGACATGATCTTGTGTCATGGTCTCCATTACCCATCCCGAGGGAATACTACATCCTACCTCTGCACCAATCCTGTTAGGAGGAGCTCCAGATGGCTACCCCTAAAGCAGGGTGCTAAAATGTCGCTTTTCTGCTGTCTGGAGCAAATGTCAGGAACCACGGAGGATGCTCCGGTCAGACAGCGTTTGTCTAGGTACACAATGGCTTTTTAAAGATCATGTTGGCTTCAGGGATGCCAGTCAGTTTCAGGATATATTGGCAGTAGTGAGTTTTTCCAGGAACTGTGTGTTAAGATGGGGTTAGAATTGGCTGTTAATGAGGCAGGTTTTGTAAGAAGTGGTAAATGACCTTGTTAGGCCTCACTAGGACTTTATTGACACCTCACACCAAGTATTTTTATACAATTATAATGAATTTTATTGAAACTGATGATTTGTAAGGTCAATCTGGTGTACACTAAAAGATGCTCTCTCCTCTGGTTGGTTAGCTCAGTTGGCAGGATGGTTGCTTTATGACCTAGAGTGATACATTATTGTGAGTTCAATTTCTACACTGGCTGAGGGCACTATGAAAGTTCTGTCATGTCAGCCTCACCCTTTCCTGAGATATGGTAAGCCTCAGGTTAAACTCACCACGTGTCGTCTCTCTCTAATAAGAGAGACGCCATATGGTCCTCTGGGATTCTGGCCACTATTAGTCACAGCAATGACCTTAAGCCAATGTCTTAGAAGATTATTTTCCATATCCAACAAACTGGAAACAATGAGTGCAGCCCACTGCGTTTAAAAACCAAGAATGTGTATAACGTTGTGCATTCTTGGGTCAGGGAGTTCTTGGTGTATAAAACATTTAACATTCTTGTCGCATGACAGACATATACTCCAGTATACACACAGGGCTTTCAGAGTCAGGAGCAGTTTAAAGAAAGAACTTGTATTAATGCAGTGCCTCTCATGTCCACAAGATAGTCCAAAACATTAGACATACTTTACGAAGTGGTCATCACTGTTTTCATGTAGAAATGTACTGCAGTCAGTTTATGCACAGCAAGTTCCCACAAACTGCATAGTGGTACATCGTGGGCGGCACGGCGGCATGGTGGCACAGTGGTTAGCACTGCTGCCTCACAGCGCCTGAGACCTGGGTTCAATTCCCGCCTCAGGCGACTCTCTGTGTGGAGTTTGTACGTTCTCCCCGTGTCTGCTTGGGTTTCCTCCGGGTGCTCCGGTTTCCTCCCACAGTCCAAAGATGTGCAGGTCAGGTGAATTGGCCATGCTAAATTGCCCGTAGTGTTAGGTAAGGGGTAAATGTAGGGGTAAGGGTGGGTTGTGCTTCGGCGGGGCGGTGTGGACTTGTTGGGCCGAAGGGCCTGTTTCCACACTGTAAGTAATCTAATCTAATCTGTTTTAGCGGTCTTTACCTGACAAAGGAACAGCACTTCAAAATCATGTGACTTCAAATAAACCTGTTGGTCTATAACCTGGCGTTGTGTGACTTCTGACTCTATTTTAATGATTTTGGTTGAGGGATAAATAATGGCCAGGGCACTGTTAAAATGTACTGAAGTCTATAAGAGGTATATGTACGTGAATAACTGTGCTAAGTGGTATTGAGTTTGAAAAATTAGGATTAAGGCGTCTGGTCTCTGGATCCCAGCATTCAAACAGCCCTTAGAGATTGAACATTTTTTTAAGTAGATTTGAAGCTGTGTTTCACAATCAAAGACCCATTGTCTTTTGGATGAGATTTTAAACGAAGGAGTCATGTCAAAGATTCAATGGCTCCAATTTGAAGGAAGTTCTCCTCAGTGTTCTGGCTATGATCTATCCCTTAACCAAAATCATAAATGAAAACGAATGGTCTGAAGTTATCGCATATTGCTGTGTGAGGGAGTTTGCTGTGCAGCAGGGATACAGTGTCTTGCTGTTTATATTTTTTAACAAAGGTGCTTTACATCTTCCACAGATAGATTGACGAATGCACCACCATTTATCCCAGATAAGTAACTTGTTAGCTGCTGAACAGAGTTTGGTAAATCAATATTACAGATTTTGTTATGATTTCAGTTGCTGTTTAGGAAATTGTGCTACAGTAAATAGATGCCAGTCATTTTGGTAGTGGGTCATATAAAGCACCACAAAGGAAAGACTTACATTTATATCACATCTTTTATGGCCTCAGGGCATCCAAGTTGCTTTACAGCCAATTAGGGCAGCATCTGTGGAGAGAAATCAGAGTTAACAATTCAGGTCCAGTGAACCTGCTGAGCTTTCCCAGTAACTTCTGCGTTTGGGTTTGATTTCAAGCATCTGCAGTTATCTCAGTTTTTATTAAGTAGTTTGAATGTTATCACCATTGTCAAGTCAATAGCCAATGAGTGCACTGTGAGTCCACAATTGCACTTAATTATCCAGGGTGGGACTTGAATCCACAACCTCTAACTTTGAAACAAGAGTGGTCCTTCCATTAAAGGAATTGTTCGAACCATGTTTTACTATAAATCCCAATATCTCAATACTGAGAGCAATTTGCAATTATACACATGAATATATGAGATTTTAGCAGATGCAGGCCACTCTGCCCCTCCAGCTTGTTATGCCATTCAGTAAGATCATGGTTGATTTGATTGTAACTTCAGCTCCATGTTCCCATCAACCCCAATAACCTATCTCCCTCCCTCCCCACTTACCAGGAATCTTTATCTTAAACAATTTCAAAAACTGTTTCCATTGCTTTTTGAAGAAGCGAGTTCTAAAGAGTTGTGAACTTGTGTGAGAAAAAGTTCTCATTTCAGTCTTAAATGGGTGACCTTTATTTTTAAATAATGAGCCCGCCAATCTCAATTCTCAATCACAGGAAACATCATCTCCATAACTACCATGTCAAGACCCCTCAGGATTTTATATGACTATGCGAGTCAGGTCTTTTCCCTG
Source organism: Chiloscyllium plagiosum (assembly GCF_037043375.1). Lineage (NCBI taxonomy): Eukaryota > Metazoa > Chordata > Chondrichthyes > Orectolobiformes > Hemiscylliidae > Chiloscyllium > Chiloscyllium plagiosum. The sequence goes on along the minus strand of NW_028270153.1, from coordinate 17,581,016 downwards.
GGGTGCAGCAATCCAAAACTAGAACACATAGATTTAAGGTGTGAAGTTTTAAAAGGGACCTAAAGGGCAGCTTTTTCATGTAGAGGGTAACATGTGTATGGAATGAGCTGCCAGAAGAAGTGGTGGAGGCTGGTACAATTACAACATTCTAGATTAGATTCCTTACAGTATGGAAACAGGCCATTTGGCCCAACATGTCCACACTGACCCTCTGAAGATTAACCCCACCCAGACCCATTCCCCTACCCTATATTTACCCCTGACTAATGCACATAACACTATGGGCAATTTAGCATGGCCAATTCAGCTAACCTGCATCTTTGGATTATTAGAGGAAACCGGAGCACCCAGAGGAAACTCACGCAGACACAGGGAGAATGTGCAAACTCCACACAGATGTCATCCCAGGTGGGAATCAAACCCAGGTCCCTGATGCTGTGAGGCAGCAGTGCTAACCACTGAGCCACCGTGCCACCCTCATTTTAAAGTCATCTGGATGGGTATATGAATAGGAAGGGATATGGGCCAAGTGCTGGCAAATGAGGCTAGATTTATTTAGGATATCTGGTCGGCATGAGTGAGTTGTACCGAAAGGTCTGTTTCTGTGCTATACATCTCCAAGACTCTATACTTCTAAACACAGACAGATACAGCACGAACCTGACCAACCTTTTCCCAGCAAACAACCCACACATTCCTGATACAGAGTGTAATAAACCTTGTCTGAACTGCTTCCGATGCTTTTACATTCTCCCTTAAATAAGGAGACCAATACCATACACAGTATTCCAGATGAGGTCTCAACATATAAGTGATGCATAACCTCCCTTCAGTTGTATTCAATTTCTCTCACAATAAATGATAACATTCAACAGCCTACCTAAATACTTACTGTACCTGGACACTAGCTTTCTGTAATTCTTGCACTAGGACACCCAGATGCCTCTGCAAGTCAGAACTCTGCAATTTCTTACCATTTAGATATTTTGTTTCTTTTTTATTCTTTCTGACAAAGTGAACAATTTCACTTTTCCCATATTATGCTTTATTTCTGACCTTTGACTGCTCACTTAACCTATCTATATTCCTCTTACTGTTGCCTCCTTACTTCTTTACGTATCTTTGTGGCGTCAGCAAAGTTAGCAACCATACCAATGGTCTCTTCATGTATGTCATGATGTGGGGGTGCCAGTGTTGTACTGGCGTAGGCTAAGTCAGAAGTCACATGCCACATGGTTATAGTCCAACAGGTTTATTTGAAAAGCTTGAAACTTCTGACTTCATCTAAGTCATTTCAATAACTTGTAAAAGCTGAAGTCTCAGCCTTCAGTGCAGCAGCATGACACATGTAACATCTTGCTAGCCAGATGAAGACTCTTGCTCTCTGTTTCCTCTCAGCCAGCCATCATTATGTCCATGCCCACGTCCCCCTACACCTTGTCCTTTTATTTTCCCCAATAACCTTTGGTGTAGCACCTTAGCAAATACCTTCTGAAAATCCAAATGTAGTACAGCCACAATTCCCTTTCCCATAACATATGTTACTTATTGAAATAAGTCCAAAACATTAGTTAAACATGATTTCCCATTCATAAAGCAATGTTGGCTCTGTCTGATTACCTTGAACTTTTCTAAATGCCCTGCGATAATGTCTTTAATAGTAGCATCTAAAATTTTCCTTATGACAAATGTTAAGCTAATTGGCCTGTGGTTTCCTGCTTTCTGATTCCCATTCTTGATGAATAAAGGAGTTATGTTCACTATTTTGCAGTCTAACTCATTTGTGCTTCAAAATTACTCTGCTAACTGATGATTGTATTTTAATTTGTGCTGAGGGGTCACCTACCCTTCTTAACATCAATTCCAAGTGAAAATGCTGCACTGTCTATATAATATGAAATGGTTAAATAAAAAATGGTGAGGCTTACATTTATATACTGTCTTTCTCAACTTCAGGGTGACCCAAAGTGCTTTTCAGTCAATGTAGTCGATCTTTTGTGGTGTAGCCACTATTATATTGGATGAAATGCAGCTGTATAATTGGGCAGAGAAGCTTCCATGAAAGGCATTGATCAGATAATATGTTTAAAATTAGTGATGTTAGTTGAGTGTTAAATATTGGCTAGCTAAGATCATAGGATCATAAGAAATAGGAATAGAAGTAGACCATTCAGCCTATAAAGCCTGATATGCCGAATAATAATATATAGTGCCCCCACAGTGCGGAAGCAGGCCATTCAGCCCACTGAGTTCACAACAGCCCTTCAAAAAGCATCCCACCCACACCCACCCCACTACCCTATCCCTGTAATCCTGCATTTCCCATGGCCAGTCCACCTACCCACCAAATGTTTGGACTGCGGGAGGAAACCGGAGCTCCCAAAGGAAACCCACCCAGACAGTCACCCGAGGATGGAATTGAAACTCGCTCCCTGGTGCTCTGAGGCAGCAGTACAAACTAGTGAGCCAACAGGCCACCCAATCAATCCATACAAATGTCTTGGAAGAAGAGACTGAACATCCGGTTGCTAAATATGCTGAAGACCCAAAGAAAGGCAGAAAAATAAATTATGAGGAAATAACAAGTTTCCAAAGAGATTCAGATAAGTTAAATGAGTGGGCAGAAAATTGACAGATGGAATATAAGGGAACTCATCCAAGAAAAGAAGAGCTATATGTTATTTAAATGGCAAAAAATTGTACAACTTTACAGCATCGTGAAATCTGCCCCCCGGGTATATCAAACACAAAAGGTCATGTGCAGCAAGGAATTGGAAAGCAAATGAAACCTTTGCTAAATGCAAGTCGAATGGAAGTTCAGGGGAGTTTTATTAAAATTGTAATGGGCATTGCTGAGACCACATCTGGAGTACTGTGTACATTTTTGTTTCTTTACTTAAGCAAGGATATAATGTTATCAGAGGCAATTCAGAGAAAGCACACTTGGCTGATAGTTAGGATGAGCGCGATCCTTTGAGGTGAGGTTGGCCAGTTTGGCCCTGTATCTCTGTATTTAAATGTAGAAGGAAAGGTGTTCTTATTTTTAAAAAAAACTAAATGGAATTGGCATGTAGGATGCTGAGAGGATGGTTCCCACTGAGAGAAAGACCAGACCGAGGGAGCACATTTTACAACAAAAAGAGTCTTCTATCCAAGATGGAGATAAGAAGAATTCTTTTCTGTCAGATGGTCTGTGGAATTCCCCAGACAGTGATAGGTGAAAGGTCATTGAATAAGTTTAAAATTGAATTAGGTAGATTCTTGATGGACAAACATGTTAATAGGCATAGAAGATGGACAGGGTCATGCCTTTAAGATCACAATCACATTAACTATAATTTTAACCAATTGCAGAGCACGTGTGGGGGCTAAAGGGCTCATTCCTGTTCCAAAATTTGTATTTTTATTTGATCTAGTTTTTTTTGGGTTTTATTTATTTGTTGCCATGTGTATTTGTTACACGTGACTCTCCAGAGCCGCCTTAAAACACAGAAAATAAACCAAAACATCGAATATAAAGGCAGAAAATAAGGAAATAAAGAGTTCAACTTTACAGTCCTTCTTTTAAGTGCTTAGCCTGGGTCTGGATCTGGGCTCTTCCACCCCGATGCTGAGACCAACCCGAGCACAAAGGAATTTCTCCTCTTGTCTTTGCTGGTGTCTAGGTTCAGTTTATAGTCTCCCCTGTTTCAGGTACTGTGACCTTAACTCCACGTTTTTGCCTGGATCAAAAAGCTATATAAATCAGCTTTGAATATATTGAAAGACTCAGCCTCTTCTGGTCTCAATGAAAGAGCATTCCAAAGAGTAATCACTGCCTGAGAGAGGAAACTGCTCCCCACCTCTTAAATGTCAGACCCCTTATTTGTAGCATCCTGTTAATGTTAATGCTTCAAGACAAGTGACCCACAATCAGAATTTCCCTCAAAATCTTGTATGTGTTAATAAGATCACCTCACATCTTTCATTGTCTTTTTAAATAGATAAAGCAGTTGCATCCAGAAAGAAGTGTTATACCAGTGATTTTAATTGTGAACTTTTGACTGTGGGCTCAGAATTGGGAGAGATGTAAAAGGACTGATTTATCAGAAAATTTTACATAAAAATTTGCTTTGTGGATCTCCTGGCTATGACTTAGCAAGGGCTTATCTGACAGAGCTACAGGCATGTGGCCAAGTGGTATTTGCAATTCAGGACATTTAGCTGAGGAATCCCAGTGAGCATGCTACATAGATCATTACCATGTAATATTGACAATGGGCCAACAGTCCCATTAAAGCTGCAAATGAAGGAAATGGTTTGATGGAAGTGAGTGCTGTTTGTGTGTAGACATTATCAATACAACATGTACTGGCTCAGATCAGGCAATATCACTGTAGTGTCAAATCTGATCCATTTATTTTTTTAAAACCTATGTTGGCAGTTTGTTTGGAATGTAAGCTATGTCCTTTCCTTATATTGAATAACATATTATAAATAATCTTTTCCTGGCTGGCTTACCTTCATCATTTGAATGCGTTTGCAGACCCAATTTTATTAAATGGAGTTATAACTGAGACTCACATTGTTCTCTTTCCTCCATTTAAGATAGAAGGTGTACATTTTAGACTTAGCTAGAATTCAGAATATTATTCTATTTAAACGGATTTTTTTTGTCATTTGGAATTTTACAACACAGCGGCAGTTCAGTGACTGTGTCTGTGCTGATGTTTAAGTTTCACACACACCTTGTCCCACATACCTACTCCAGTTCACCTTATCAACATATTCCTTTCCCTTTTCTTCTCTTGCTTCCCCTAAGTGCATCTGAGCAATTCACCTCAAGTCCTGTTCTACATTGGAACCATTATCATGGGAAAGGCATTCTCCTCATGTCCTTACTGGTGACTAGGTTCTGTTTATGGCCCCCTTGTTTCAGGCTCCCCAAAAGGTCCACATATTCTCTTCTTCTGCCCTTTGTGAAATCCATCATAATTTTGAAAACCTTTAGAACATTCCCACTTACTTATCTCTTTCCTAGGATACAAAACAATCTTTTCTGACAGTTTCACACTCTCCACTCTGTCACCATCTTTGTACTAGAAGACAGAGAAAACAAACCTGTTCAGAATTCTTTTAATACCAGGACATTGCCATGAGTCATCCAAGGAGTTTGGGTGGCTGATTATGTTATCATCCTTCATGTAAAAAGGCCAGCAGACCTCCAATCAGAGTGCCCTCCTTGACAGAGAGCTTACCTTTAGATTTTCATGACGGGGGAATCATAAGGATTAGCTCGTAACTGCCTGTCTGTGTCATAAAGTCCTATTGCATTATTAATCAAAATGATTTGCTGCTTCATTTCATTTCCTTGACGAAGTTCCTCAGCAGACTTCAAAATGAAGGAATTTTTTTCCTGCCTGTGTTAATCTTTTGTTACAACATCATATCCTACATTTTGACTGGGCCTAATGATTTTTAGATTCAAGATCAATGGCCAATTTTTTACCTCTTCAGCACGAATGGCCACACCTTGGATTTCTTTTATTTTACTCCACAAAGAGGAAACATCCTATATACATCCATCCTGTTGTGACCTGTAAGAATTTTCTAAGTTTCAATGAGATCGCCTCTCATTCTTCCCAATGCTCAGGAATACAGACCCATTCCCTCAATACTGGTAATAAAACTACCTCGACAACCCAAGGAATATTTTGATGAACCTCCACTGCACTGCTACCATTTCTTCTTTAGGGAAGGAGACAGAAACTGCACTCAATACTTCAGGTGCAGTCTTCCCAAGACTCCACAACTGTCCAAAGGTGTGTAGGTTGGGTAGATTGGCCACGCTAAGTTGCCTTAGCGTCCAAGGTTTTATGGAATAGCCATGGGAAATGAAGGGCTACAGGGATAGGGTGGACAGCTGAGTCTGGATGGTTGATATAGACTTGATGGGTCAAGTGGCCTCTTGCCACACTGTAAGGATTCTATGATTCAAACTGCAGAAATACATCTTTACGTTTATATTCAAAACCTGTGGCATTGAAGGCCAGTAAAAATTTGCCTCCTTACCTGCTTGCTGCAACTGCATGCGAGCTCTTAGTGACCCATGAACAATGACATCTAGCTTCCTTTGGCCATCAATATTCTCCAACTGCCCCTATTTAAGACATGTTCTCTCTTTCTACCAAAGCAGATAATGTTGCATTTGTTTGGTTAGCTTAGCTGCCTCGATAGCTGGCTTGTAATGCAGAATAACAGCAAGGTGTGGGTCGATCTGCTGTACTAGCTGAGGTTACCAGGAAGGATTCTCATTCTCAACCTTCCCCCCAATGCCCCTTCAGCTGAGGTGTGGTGACCCATAGGTTAAGCCACCATCAGTCATCTCTTTCTAATGAGCCCTATGGTCTGGTAAGACTATGGCAACTTTACCTTTTATTCCATTACATGGGCAGTGGGGTGACATAAGACTGGATGAGGAGGTGAAGGATTGGGGAGTGAGAGTTGGGAGGTATTTGGGCTGTTCCACTGGAGACTGAGGTGGGGCTGCGAACTAGACATACTCTGATCCTGAATTCCTCATGCACTACATCACAGCTCACAAAGTGCACTGTGAATCTAATGCCCTTGTATGGATGAAAATTCCTCATAAGTTTGCGCATGAATTAAATGTTCCACTTTGTGACCTATTTTGGGTGCAGTGTTCTTTTTAATGTACTCACAGTGCAAAGGGGCTTTTCACCATAAAGGAAGTGGGCTGAATTTTACCAGATGAATATGAAGGGCAGGAATTATCATTTTATTTGGCCCTCCCCTCCCCCATCTGTTCAAAAGCAACCAATGTAAGAAAAGGCCATCCCAAAACACTTACACTCTGGGTGGCTTTAATTACCTGAAAATAGGGTTTCTGCCCTTCTGTAGAATGCAGAGTTATGCCTCCCTTAAGAAGTGCTGACCAATCTGGTTGGCTGGCAGCCTTGGCAGTCCCAATAGCACCAATAATCCATAGTGGGCACTGGTGGTGACTGGATTAGAGTAGTGCTGGAAAAGCACAGCAGTTCAGGCAGCATCTGAGGAGCAGGAAAGTCGATGTTTCGGGTAAAAGCCCTTCATCAGGAATAGAGGCAGAGTGCCTGCAGGGTGGAGAGATAAATGAGAGGAGGGTGGGGGTGAGGAGAAAGTAGCATAGAGTACAATAGGTAGGTGGTGTGGGGATGAAGATGATAGGTCAGGGAGGAGGGTGGGGGAAGGTAGCAAAGTGTACAATGGGTGGATGTGGGTGGGGATGGAGGTGATAGGTCAGAGAGGAGGGTGGAGTAGATAGGTGGAAAGGAAGATAGGCAGGTAGGACAAGTCATGGGGACAGTGCTGAGCTGGAAGTTTGGACCACCGCTCCTTCACCACCGCTCCCTCACCACCCAACGCCTGGAGGAAGAACGCCTCATCTTCCGCCTCGGAACACTTCAACCACAGGGCATCAATGTGGACTTCACCAGTTTCCTCATTTCCCCTTCCCCCACCTCACCCCAGCTCCAAACTTTCAGCTCAGCACTGTCCCCATGACTTGTCCTACCTGCCTATCTTCCTTTCCACATGTCCACTCCACCCTCCTCTCTGACCTATCACCTTCATCCCCTCCCCCATTCACCCATTGTACTCTTTGCTACCTTCCCCCACCCTCCTCCCTGACCTATCACCTCCATCCCCACCTCAATTCACCTATTGTACTCTATGTTATTTTCTCCCCACCCTCACCCTCCTCTTATTTATCTCTCCACCCTGCAGGCACTCTGCCTCTATTCCTGATGAAGGGCCCAAAACGTTGATCTTCCTGCTCCTCAGATGCTGCCTGAACTGCTGTGCTTTTCCAGCACCACTCTAATCTAGAATCTGGTTTCCAGCATCTGTAGCCCTTGTTTTTACCCAACTGGTGGTGACTGCAAGGCAGCCCAATAAGAAGGGCAATAGGTCCTAGAGGAGCTGGATGGAGATACATTCTTTCAGGCAGGAAGAGATCTGGCAACTTAGGGAATGGGTTAAGGGGTTCATTTTTGATACCAGTCAGACAGGCACAAAGTAGGGATTGTCTTCTTGGGGGACAATCTATGATATGCTAGGGAACCTTCTAAATAATATGTCTCCCCTTTCTTCCTAATTTTCAAGAAACTATTTCAAAATGGCCTTCTGAATCTTGCGTGCCTTTCAACACCAGCCATTTTATGACATTGGCAGGGTAGTAGCTAATTTGATTGGTTGGCTTGTTAACAAGCTTAAATGCCAGTAAATTGCTTTTTTTTAGCAATGGCAGACCATAAGACCAAAAAACATTGGTGCAGAAGTATACCATTTGGCTGATTGGATCATGCATCTCAATCCCATTCTCCTGGTTTCTCTCTGTAACCCTTAAACCCCTTAGAAATCAAGAACCTCGCTATCTCTCATGGACACTCAATGATTTGGCCTCCATAGCCCTCTGCAGCAATGAGTTCCACAGGTATGCTGCTGAGTTCAGTCCCACTTGTTAAAACTCACCAGTATGGAGCAGCAAATTTCCCCGATGTTAGATTTGAACAATACTTTGGGCACTGGTACATTGTGAAAACGCTGAAACGCTCAAGCTTCCATGTCCTTTTTCAACAAGCACTCCCTGGACAGCCCAACTGTACTGAATGCCACACCCCCACCTCCCACATGCTCCTATGCACCACCTTGAATTGTGAGTCCAACTTTCATCCTTATCTTCTGAGCCTGTCACTAAGGTTTGATCATATTCACATTCATCAAGGCTACAGTTGGTAACGGCCTATCATCAGGCTCACCTCGCACTACATCCCACCTTCTCACATGGGTACATAGGTTCACCTTTATACATTGAATTTCCTCCTTTACAATGCTAGTATCCTCAGGTGTTGATCACTTGCACTGCCATCCCAGAAAGATGTAGTTTTTGAAGTATCATTTTTTAACAAAGAGAGCGTCATTTATCATGGTTATTTTGAATGAAAGTTGCTCTCTTCCCCACCCCACCTCTCAATATGAATGGGACAAAGATTCTTCTTAAATGAATCAATATTATTGTTTTTTAGTTTAATTACTCTTTCATCCTCATTGTTTTACCCTCACATCCAGACTGTTGCCTCCAGTTCCTGAAGTTGACTTCCCCTCACCTCTCTTCTGGAACAGTGTTCCCTCATACCCATCCATGACATTCATTCAACCATGACTTGGTTTCTGCATCTTAGGAGCAAGGTAAGACAGAAGAATTATCATCCTATAAGGTGCAGCTAAGGGGCAAAGTGCCAAAATGAAAGGTGTGGTTGGAATGCTGTGGGCATTGAAATAGACACAAAGTGAGTGAGACGTGAGAGGCAAGCACTCCTAAGATGCTCCCTGGTCCAATCCTTGAGCTGGGTGCCTGTCTATGTACACAAATTGTCCTTATAGCAACATTACAGTGACAGGTGCCTCTACATTCCAAACCATTAAGGTGCAAAGCTGTACTGTTAGTGACTTGGAGTTGTGCCATTAGAGTGCAGTGAAGCTGTTACTTGTCAGATGCTGGGTCTGTGGACATAGGGTCTGTATGGTTGCTGCCCATGAAACCCACCTTGAGATGGTTGTGCCAGGTGTCCAGGAGGGAGGACTGGATGAACAAGTGGTGAACTGGAGTCATTTGGTACCCACTCGGGTATTTACATCAGGAATTCTCGACGTTTAGCTTTGAGCACCCAGACCACCTGTAATCAGTGCAAAATGACTGCCACCACTCCTGGTGATGAATGGATTTAAATGTACAAGCGGGTTTGCAATATCCATGGAGTTTGAACTTTTTATATTCCAAGCTGTTGCCTGCAGTTCTGCAGCATGAAGGAAACACAAGCTCAGGGAAGCAATTGCCAAAATTCTGAAAGCTAGTCAATTAAAGCAGTGATTCAGAATTTGTTAACGAAAAATGATCACTGGGGTTTACATGGTGATGAAATTTCACAGAAAGTAATCACTAAACTGATTGACAGATTGTGTTTGCACTGGACTTTTCTAGCTTCCTAGGCACCAGGACGTTCAAGAAGTTGTCAATATGTTGAGATTTGTTAACATTTTTCGACTGTGTAGGGATGAGATAGATTAATGGTTTTCCTTATTCATCAATGAGTAATCAGCCAGAAAACCAATAATATTGATTCGTTTAAGAAGAATCTTTGTCCAATTCATAGTGAAGGGTGGGGGCAGGGAGAAGGAAACTTCCATTCCCAATAATCATGATAAATGTCCCTTTTTTCTTTAAAAGATAATACTTCAAAAAATATATATTTTCTGGATAGCAGTGCCAGTGAGCAGCACCTAGGTATGCTGCCATTATAAGACAGGTATTCAGGGAAATGCTAAATGACCCATACACACATTTAAATATAGTTGAAGTTCCTGTTTTACCAGTCATTGATAGCAAAAAGCAGGAGATATTTAATGTGATATGGTTGCGGCTGTTTGGCAATGTAAGAGCAAGACAATCAACATTTCAGACATAAGCCCTTCACTTTCCTGATGAAACGTTGACTCTCCTGCTCCTTGAATGCTGCCTGATCTGCTGTACTTTTCTAGCACCACACTTTTTGACTCTGATCTCCCACACCTGCAGTCCTCGCTTTCTTCTCGTCAATGTAACAGCAACCAACCCATCTGCGCATGACCACTTTACAGGGTTGGCTCTTCAGGTTCCATTGCGGAAGCCTAAGTCTAAATCCTAGTTTGACATTCCCGATGCTGTGCTGAGGGAGTGCCGCACAGTCAGAAGTGCCATCTTTCAGATGAAATATTTTAGACAAGGCCTTGTGTGCTTGTCATGTAAAAATTGCATGGCACTATGAAGAAAAGCAGGTAGGGTTATCCCTGGTGTTTTGGCCAGTACCTTTCCTTCAAACAACATCATAAACAAAATACGATTATCTGGCCATTATCACATTGCTCTTATTGGGAGATTGCTGCGTTTCCCCTTGCGGGCGAACTAGAACTGGGGGGGGGGGGTCATGGTTTAAAAATAAGAGGTTGTGCATTTATGACAGAGTTGAGGAAACATTTCTTTACTCTCAGGGTGTTATGAGTCTTTGAAATTCCCTTCCTAAAGGGCAGTGGATGCAGAATCTTTAAATATTTTAAGGCTGAGGTGGATAGATTCTTGGTTATCAACAGAATGAAAGATTATTGGGGATATGCAGGAATGCAGAATTGTGGTTAAAATCAGATCAGTCATGATTTTATTAAATGGTGAAACAGGCTCTTTCTCTTGTTCTTTGTTAGAAAGCCTGTAAGAAATTTGGCTGCTGCATTACCTAACAGATCAACAGCAACTATTCTTTGAAAGTTATCTATTTTCTTGCCTGCAGCACTTCGGGTTGTCCTGAGATCACAAAAGGCGTTACTGAAATGCAAGCTTTTCTTTCTTCAAGCTTGAAGTCAGTGTGAAGCTGATGAAGGACTCCCACCTTGAGTTGGCCTCATGCCTAACACAAACACCCACTGGTTTGGCACCAGTTACATCGCAGATTTTCACATTTGAAAAGCCAGAAGCACATCGCAGCACTGTGTAAAAGATAGAGCATAACTGCTGGATTAGGATGCTAATTTGTAATAATCCTCTTCAAACAGTGCGTGTAAGTTTCAGCACAAATGACAAATTCCATGAAAATTGCATAAAAATGCAAACATTGTAGGTTTAAAAAGAAGTGTGATAATGGGCTAATGTCTCCACTGCCCCCTATTACTAAACAATAAAAGCTTTGATCTTTTTGGTTATCTGTCGGAATTAGGCCGTGCATTAAACCCCCCCCCCCCGAGGTTCGTTCTTTATCGTCCACACTCTCCCACCCCCACACTACCAAGACAAAGCAGAATAGTGGAGTGTATGTCTGAATTGGATCTCTATCATGTAAATTTGGACAAATATGTATTTTAAAAGTTCAGTCTTTATCTTTGACTCCTTCAGGGATTGTCTATAAATTGATATACCTAATTGTGCAGCTTAAAATAACCTGGGCCTTGCTACATCAAATGAAGGTAAGGGAGCCTTCATTTTTGTTTTAATTAGAATTTCACCTTGTCAATGGTGTGAGCATCTTTGGGATTTAGTAGCCTCCAATGGCATGTTGGTGAACATTTTTGATTCCTTTGTGAGCTATCTTAATGCCATTGGAAGTCTATCTATTTTAACCAGGCTAATGATTGCACTAAAAAAGCGCTTAAAGAAATTTTAAATAAATCCATTAACCTGAATAAACAAAAAGCTCATACAGACTTTAATAGAGAATTGGTGTATGTAGTATACATGGAAGGAGGTTTATGCTAACAGTTTATTGTAATGAGAGGACAGTAATGACAGAAATTTATTATCATAACTGAGTTTATTATAACAAGGTGTTTGTACTGTTACTTAAACAGCAGGCACCTACATCATTATAAGATCTTTCCTGCTTATTTTTATTTTACCAATTCATTTTATGCTTTCATTTAACATGATTAAATATTTCCTATATTACAGCAGCAACTACACTTCAAATGTGTTTTATTGGCTGTAAAGTGCTCAGGTTGTGAAAGGTGCTACATTAATGCAGTTTTCTTGATAAAAGCGCAAGCTATTGTTTGAGAATTCGAGTTTACACCTTACGTTGAACAGACAGAAGGTAAGGATGCATTTCCTGCTCCTGCAAAATGTTTTGGGACTCTTGTCCTTATCATAGGCACAATATCAAGGTAAGTTTGTTGATCTTGTCAAGCAGGGAAATGAGTGAACAACTTAGGCCCTGGTTGGAGTTATATAGCATGGCACATATAACTGTGACAGAGCCCAGAATGATTTTAGGCAAAAGAAACCTACTGCATCTGGAATATATATGAATGGGGGAACTGGAATCACAATGAGATATGATCCTGGGAATATGGGGTCATGTAGTTTAATGTAAGAGGCATGAGGAAGAAATATGGACAAGATTCAAAAGCATAAAGGATTAAACTCATTTTTTGTTGCCTTGTCTTGGGGGGTAGAGCATTTTAGCTAATCTACACTCATTATCAGAAAGTAGTCTGTTATTACCACAGTTGAAATTTTATTTTCATTAAAAGGAAGAGAAAGAAAGTGCCACTTGGTCAAATTAGTAGCAAATCCACCATAAATTGCTTTTCTTTTTTTGTATAAGTGTACATATTTGTGACTGCAGTACAGGATCTAGGTTGGCAAAACCCAGCTGGCTTTATGCAAATATTAAGTTCCTACAGAATCTAAATAATGTGCCTTTTGGACAAACGCACAGATGAGAGATGAATATATCACTGTGTTTTCCTGTAAGAAGACCATTGAGGTCTTTTGCAATTAGTTGATATATTGAGGTTATATTTTCTCACGAAAGTTGTTTATAAAAAAAAATCCTTGGTCTTATTAATTGACTTGGAAACCCCATGTATCAATGCCACTTCAAGACGGGTCCCACATAAATTACTCTCTACATTTTTCCTGGTAACATTGTGGAGGTTTTTCCTTTTAAACGACAAAATGTATATTTTTGCGAACTAAACAAGATCTGTGCTCACAACGTGACTGCAGCGAAGGGAGAGAGAAAAAAAATAAGCTAATCAAATTTAAATAATAGACTTAAAAAGATAATTCACTCCTAAAGGAATGATGGTTAATCTTCAGGAAAGGAACCCATAGTGCAACTAATGACAAAAGCTGGTGTTGTAATTAAATAGTATTCATCATTCATAAGACAAAACGGAATTTGTTAAGGGAACACTCTTCAACCTGTTTCATGCTCTGGCATTTATGCCTTAGATTGCTGAATAGTATTTATTTCTTTTAATACTTTTCTATCCCATTTTCTTTCTCTGTCAGATAATCTTTCTGTTTTTCTCCTCCTCAAAAAGCCACTATGCTCAGTAAGATCAGTGTCAACGTGGAATGATTTTGTTACAATTTACTCCGTCGTGGTGTTTCTATTCAAAACTAAAAGCTGTTCCCTCAGGATCACCCAAACGAGGAAATCTTCACAAGTCCACTCCCATGTAACAGCCACAAAAATGCATATTTTCATTTGCACACTTCAAATATTAAAATGTCCAAAGGTGTTTCCCAGAAGTATTATAGAGAAAAAGTATAAAACCAAGGTCTGTAAGGAGAAAGTAGAAAAACTTTCCAGTAAGTTTCAGGGAATAGTTACGCCCACTGGTATAATCCGCTGGAAATCAGGCCCTGAGGTTTCTGGGGTTGTGACAAAATCAAAGATTTTATCAAAGTACACAAAGTCCTCAATTACTTGTCTGCTAAACTCAAATTAACAGAAAACACAGACTCGGTTTTTGCACATAAAGCCTATCATTTATTCAAACAAATAGAGACTGACCAAGTAAACACTGTAAACTCTGACCAAGTATGAACTGTCGAAATATGACTCCACTAGTTAGAAATGTCACCCCCTCGAAACCTCCCTAGACAAACGCACACATACATACACATACAATACAGACAGACAAGAAAAATGGGGTTATGGATGGAGGGAAAAAATATTGGGGAAATAGTTCCAGTCCTCACGATTCCACGTACGGGATATTTTGTTTCCCAAGCTCTTTGGTTCTCAAGGCTTCTCAGTTGGGTACATTCTCTTCTCACAAGCATCACTACGGGATTAGCTCACATATTGTAAAGTATGTAACTTATTGGTTAATAGCAATGCTTTCATCAACAATAGGAGAAAGCACCTGGCTTTCTCCAGACTTCAAGTATTTTACCACACCACCTCCCCTCCCAGATGTCCAAAGACTTCTCACTGTATTGTTCACACCCAAAAGCTGTTGAGTTACCAAGGAATCAGTCAGAGTTTCAGGCTGATGACCTTTGGAATCCACAACTGGTGACATTTGCTCAAATCTCACTTTGTCTTCTTCTCCCAAAGTCTGCTATCCAGAGAGTACCCCCGCCGCAGCCCACACCCACACACACACACACACACCCACCCAAATTGAGCAAAGCAGCAATGTAAATACCAACACACAATGAGTTTCAGTTATTTGTTTTATAAAGTGTAGTAATTCCTTCCATAGTCTCTGATTTTAAAACAGTCCTTTCTCCATATCAGTCCACAATCAAAGATATCGGACATGAAATGATACAGTTTACGGGTATCCTAAAAAAAGAAAGTGAGGCTGAGAGATAGAAAACTTTATGAAGGGTTATCCAGGGATTAGGGCCTGAGCAACCTAAGAGGTAGCCACCGATAGTGAAATAATTAAAAACAGGGATGTGCATGAAGCCAGAACAATGGGAAAGGAAGTATTTCAGAGGTTTGTGAACATGATGGAGATGACAACAATATGGAGGGGTGAAGCCACAAAGAGATTTGAAAATAAGGATATGAATGTTAAAATCTGACACTTTGATTGACCCGGAGACAAGATAGGGCTCAGGAGTTATAGAGGAATGAGATTTGTTGGAATCTACCATAAACTAAAATTTACAATATGAGTAAACAGCCTGGACTATGTTGGAATAGTCAACTCCAGAGGTAACGAAAATATGGATGAGAGCGTTGGTAGCCAATTGCAATTTGAAATACATGGTTTTCTGACGTAACATGAATATGAGTTCAGAAATGCATCTCTGATCAGATGCAACATAAGGTTGTGAACAGGCTGGTTGAACCTTAGATTTTTAACTTTGTCCACCCCAGTTCAACACTCGCTCCTCCACATCATGAATCTTAGATTGTCATCAGGGGGAAGGTAGAGGTTGATATCTAGGGAATGGAAATTGTCATGGTTACAAACACAATGGTTTCTGTTGTCACTATATTTAATTAGTGGAAATTTCTGCTCATCCAGTACTGAATGTTGAAAAAGCATTCAATTAACAATGGTAGAAGTCACCTGGCAGGTAGTAGTGAGGTATAGTTGGCTGTCCTCAGTGTACATTTGAAATCTAGTGCTGCATTTTCAAGTAAAGGGACACGCATTAATGGGCAACATACAGATTAGAAACAGGAGTGGGGCAAGCATGGTACCTTGGGGGGGGGGGCGGGGAGGAATAGAGTTTACAATGTTTTGAGCAATACTAAGGATAATACCATAGTTAAAACATTATTAAATTGTTCTTTCTACCACACACACAGAAATGGTCTCTTTCTCGATTCACACCTTGTCTTTATGAACCTAATCACTCATTATCCAACAAATGTAGGCAACTACATCTATTTCCTTAATATAAGGTGTATTAGCTGCACTTACCTCAGGTGGTGTTTCTGTACAAGGGGAGATTGCCATTCTCCAGTGGATTCATGCATAAATAATCTGGAAAAAAAGCAGGCTAACTTGGATTATCAAATCTCAAGACATTACAGCTCACATCAGTCATGTCACCTTGGTTCAAGAAAAGTAGTAAAACACTAGAGTAAAATAAATCATCAAAAGTTATTGTCAAACAAAATACATGAGTCCTATTAAATATTTCAAACTTGCACGATTGATAAATCCAAGCAAAAGTAAAAAGAGGCATTAGACTTTGATTGTGACTCATTGTCAGTTACAGCATTCAGAATGGCCTAATTTTTTTCCATTGGCTTTTGTACAGAGATTTCCCCTACAGGACAATTTTATCCAATTGTTCTGTTGCTGAGCACATATCCAAAAAAAGAGTAGAACAGTTTAATATTGCTTTAATATAGAATTGCTTTACTGTTACATTACACAGTTGCGAGTAACACAGGCAGTGGCATGGTGGTATTATCACTGGGCTACTCTTGTTCAGGTCTGACAGTGTCAGGTACCTCTGCTTCTGACACATTCATCTTGTCCTCATATTGGAAGGTAGGCCAGGAAACAGGTGTAAAACCTCAGGTCTCAAAGGTCAGAGCTGATCTCCTGGTATACATGGATATTTCACTTCATCCTGTAAGGACTCCAAGGTCAGAGAATGGACTAGGTGGTTCAGCAAAAAACAACTTAGAACAACCTACTATTTTCACAATGTGCTTCGGGGCTTTCCATTGCCCAGAGATTTTGCTGTTAGACACCAAACCTTTTAATTTTTCAGGGACCTTTAAAAATAAGCAACCGATAGACGGAAGAAAATGAAAGTCCCATGCTTGTTGGTCCACACTGCCTCTCTGTTTTGCAACACTCAATTTTTAAAATTTCATTCTTAATTTCAAATCACTCTATAGACTCATCCCTCGTGATCTCAGTCATCTCTTCCAGCCCTGCATCACTCTGAGATTGTGATGTAACTAATGGACAGTGAGAATAAGAATGAGGTCAGTGATGGATCTGGATGGACAGTGATGATGTGAGTGTCAACATTCTATGAAAGTTCAGCATTATATGGAGGTGTCGTTTTGATGATGGATGTGTGACAGTGTGATGGGAAAGTTTGGTTGTGATTTTTGTTGTTGGGATGAGTGTAAGGGTCTGTTTGTAGGATTGGTCTGTTATTCTGATGAGCTGCATCAATTTGAGAATTTACATCATGCAATGTGTTTTTCATCATTTAAACAATGGCATGAATTTGACTTTGATTAAATGCAGAGAGTGAATCTGTTTATGATGTTGAAGTAGTGCGAGACGCTAAATTGCTTTACTGTTACATTACACAGTTGCAAGTAACACAGGCAGTGGCATGGTGATATTATCACTGGGCTACTCTTGTGAACTTGAGGTTAATGTTCTGTGGGCGTAGGTTTGAATCCACCACAGTAGGTACTGAAGATCAAATTCCATTCCAATTTGACATTTAAATGCTCATCCATGTTGCCATAAACCCACCTTGTTCACTATGACCCTTTCCTCAGGTAAAGCAAAATGTTCTCCTCCCTTGGAGTGCATGATCATAGTTCCTTGGAAGTGGAATCACAGGTAGTGAGGACAATGAAGAAGGTATGCTTTCCTTTATTGGTCAGAATACTGAGCATAGGAGTTGGGACGACATGTTGTGGCTGCACAGAACATTGGTTAGGTCACTTTTGGAATATCGTGTATAATTCTGGTCTCCCTCCTATATGCAGGATGTTGTGAAACTTGAAAGGATTTCAGAAAAGATTTACAAGGATGTTGCGAGGATTGGAAGGTTTGAGCTATAGGGAGAGATTCGATAGGCTGGGGCTGTTTTCCCTGGAGCATTGGAGGCTGAGAGGTGACCTTATAGATGTTTATAAAATCATGAAGGGCATGGATAGGGTGAATAGTCAAGGTCTTTTCTGTCGGGTAAGGGAATCCAGAACTAGGGGGCATAGGTTTAAAATGAGAGGATTACGATTTAAAAGGGATTTAAGGGGCAACTTTTTCACTCAACTTTTTCATGCAGAGGGTGGTGCATGTATGTCATGAGCTGCCAGAGGAAGTGGTGGAGGCTGGTACAATTACAATATTGAATAGGCATTTGGATGGGTATATGAACAGGAAGGGTTTAGAGGGATATGGGCCAAGTGCTGGCAAATGGAACTAGATTAATTTAGGATACCTAGTCAGCATGGACAAGTTGGACCGAAGAGTCTGTTTCCATGTTGTACATCTCTATGACTCTATGACTGTGTCTGGCCTCATATGCATCCTTGATTTTCATCGCCCCACCATTGGTGACCATGTATGCCTTGAACTTTCACACACTTAGCTCTAGAATTCCTTCTTTAAATCTCACTGCTTCTGTTCCCTTCCTCCTTCCTTTGTCATTCCTTGGTATCAGTTCCTTCAACCACCCTTTTCGATTGCCTGTCCTAACATCTCCGTAGTGGGTGGCACGGTGGCTCAGTGGTTAGCACTGCTGCCTCACAGCACCAGGGTCCCAGGTTTGGGTCCGGCCTCGGGTGACTGTCTGTGTGGAGTTTGCACATTCTCCTTGTGTCTGCATGGGTTTCCTACGGGTGCTCCAGTTTCCTCCCACAGTCCAAAGATGTGCAGGGCAGGTGAATTGGCCATGCTAAATTGCCCATAATGGTTAGAGTGGTTAGAGTGAAATGGGTCTGGGTGGGTTACTCTTTGGAGTGTCGGTGTGGACTGGTTGGGCCAAAGGGCCTGTTTCCACACTATAGGGAAGTTAATCTAATCTTATGTGTTTCACCATCAAGAGTTGCCTAGGATTGCTTCCTGTGAAGTGCACTGGTTTTACTTCATTACTATGACCATTTACGTCATTAAAGCATCATATAAATATAAACAAGTAGTTGTTCTTGTTATGATGAGAATGGCCTATTCCACTTCATTCCAAAACATTCCAAATAACCGCCCAATTGCAAAGCAAGCCCAGAAATATTAAAGGAAATAATACGCTGAAAGATCTAGTAAATGGTTCACCAACCAGTTCTCTGATGGGAAAGTCTTCAATCCTGTATTGTTGCAGTTATTTATTATATACCAAAGTGCCTCACATCAGTAAGTTATTTTTAAACAGCACTGACTATTCTTATGTAGGTAATGGGGGGTTGGTGGTGTACTGGTAATGTCATTGGACTTGTAATCCACAACACCAGACTGTTGTTCTGGGTATATACGTTTGAATCGCACCATGGCAGATGGTGAAATTTTAATTTCACAAAATCTGGAATCAAAAGCTTGTCTAAAGTCAAATGTTGTAAAAGCTTATTAGGCTCACTGAAATGCTTTAGGGAAGGAAATCTGCCACCCTTATCTGGTCTGGCCTGCATGTGACTCCACATCTATAGCAATTTAGTTGAATCTTAATTGCCTTTTGGTAATAAATGCTGACCGAGTTGGTAATGCCCACATCCCATGTCCGAATACAAAAATAATTCAGCAACCTGTTCGTGCAGGCAGATATCTTATCTTACAAACATCAACTGAGCTTGGTCAGTTACAATCATAGAGTCATAGAGATATACAGCATGGAAACAGACTCTTCAGTTCAACTTGTCCATGCTGACTAGATACTCTAAGTTAATCTAGTCCTGTTTGCCAGCATTTGGCCTATATCCCTCTGAACCCTTCCTATTCATATAGCCATTCAGATGCCTTTTAAATATTGCAAATATTGCACTTTCACAGCCTCCACCACTACCTCTGGCAGCTCATTCCATACACACACCATCCTCTGCGTGAAAAAGTTGTCCCTTAGGTCCCTTTAAAATCTTTCCCCTCTCACCTTAAACCTAT
The DNA here is from genome assembly GCF_037043375.1 of Chiloscyllium plagiosum. Lineage (NCBI taxonomy): Eukaryota > Metazoa > Chordata > Chondrichthyes > Orectolobiformes > Hemiscylliidae > Chiloscyllium > Chiloscyllium plagiosum. The sequence continues at coordinate 17,560,901 of NW_028270153.1, read as the reverse complement.
GCCCTCTCATACTGGACTCCCCCACCCCAGGGAAAAGACTTTGTCTATTTACTCTATCCATGCCCCTCATGATTTTATAAACCTCTATCAGGTCACCCCTCAGCCTCTGACGCTGCAGGGAAAACAGCCCCAGCCTGTTCAGCCTCTCCCTAAAACTCAAACCCTCCAAATCCGACAACATCCTTGGAAATCTTTTCTGAATCTTTCAAGACTCACAACATCCTTCCTGCAGGAGGGAGACCAGAATTACATACAATATTCCAAAAGTGGCCTAGCCAATGTCCTGTACAGCTGTAACATGACATCCCAACTCTTGCACTCAATGCATTGACCAATTATGGCAAACATACCAAACGCCTTCTTCAGTATCCTATCTTCCTGGGACTCCACTTTCAAGTTACTATGAACCTTCCCTCCCCCAGAGTGTCTTTGTTCAGCAACATTCCCCAGGACCTTACGATTAAGTGTATAAGTCCTGCCCTGGTTTGCCTTTCCGAATTGCAGTAACTCGCATTTATCTAAATTAAACTCCATCTGCCAATCCTCGGCCCACTGGCCTAATTTCTTTAGTTTGGAATGATTGACAGAGGGAGAGACACATTGATCAGACTGTCAGGAGAGTTTTCTGGCCTTTTATAAGCAATTAAAAGGAGCCTAAATGATTTCTCTCATCCAAAAATGCCACCTTTGCAATGTAACATTCCCACAGTATTGTACCCAAGTTTCAGTCTAATGGTAGTAGTTCAAACAAGTTACCTTCTGACCAACATTAGAACATAAGAAATAGGAGCAGGAGTAGGCCATCTGGCCCATTGAGCCTGCTTTGTCATTCATTAAGATCATGGCTGATCCTTTTGTGGACTCAGCTCCACTTACCCACCATCTTACCATAACCGTTAATTCTTTTACTGTTCAAAAATCTATCCTTGCCTTAAAAACATTCAGTGAGGTAGCCTCAGCTGCTTCACTGGGTCGGGAATTCCACAGATTCACAACCCTTTGGGTGAAGAAGTTCCTCTCAACTCAGTCCTAAATCTGCTCCCCCTTATTTTGAGGTTATACACCCTCCACCCCAGTTATAGTTTCACCCGCCAGTGGAAATGACCTTCCTGCCTGTGTCTTATCCACTCCCTTCATAATTTTATATGCTTCTAATACATCCCCCCCATTCTTCTAAATTCCAATATCACCCCAGTCTACTCAATCTCTCCTCATAATCCAACCCTGTCAATTCTTTAGAAGCTGTAGGTGAGATATTGCCAAAGAAGCCAAAAGAACATTGAAAAGAGAGCTGGGAAAACTATCTGAGGGATGAAAGAGAAACAAAAATAACACTGTACATGTGAATATGTTAGTTTGACCAAATGTGATGCTGTTGTTGCTCCAGAGCCTGCTACTCATTTTACAGAAGTGGCATTGACCATAGATAATAATGAGGTGGGGAAGGACATGGGAATAATGATGTAAGAATGACTATAAATTCCAAGGGTAGAATCTTATCAGTGCTGAACAACACGAGCTATGATGAGGAATTTGCATCATACGCTTGTAAAGATGGATGAGATCTTTCTCAAAGGGGCAACAAGCCACATTTTCCAAAAGAGTTTCAAATGCCAAGGTGAGATTCTCACTCAGGATGGAAGAGGTCCCTATTAATGGAATTTTTCCTCATTATCACCCCCATTAACACTGAAACCTGACCGAATTAACATGCAGGTTCCTCCTTTAGCACAAGCCAGATAGAAACTAGATGCCAAAAATTGCTGACATGGAAGTCAGAGCAAGTACAAGACAAATCCAACTCACTGCTCGATTTTCCAGACTTTTATCTGAGATGTCCAGCAACAACAACCTCAAAAGACCTTGCAGGGCAGCGGCCAAATGCACCCAACATTGGCATTAGACAGATGTCAGCCCCACTGCACCTTCATGCCTTTTATTTGGCCCATTTTCAATATGTGTCACTTCTCTTTAGAATGCTGCTGTAAGGACACTCTGTACACAGGGACAGACACACAGCTTATGGAATGGTCTAGGCTGCATTTCAGGGCTACTCACTTGTTGTCCGAACGCTCACTCACTTTAAGCCTACATGGATGCTCACAGCATTGCTCCCTCGCCTTTCCTTGATATGTAGCTTAGGTATAAAGCCAGGCACCTGGCCATGGTTTTCAGCAGTCACCAGTCAAGGGGGTGGACATGATGTTGTACATCACCATGCTACATTAGAGTTACCCCTGCACCACATGCCAGTAGCTGATGTGGCCGACACACTGCATGTGCTTCAATCAATTGGCCAAGGACCAAAGTGGTAGTGCTCAGTCATGTCAGGACAGACATCCTTCAGTCAGGGAGTCCTCACACAAACATCCAATCTGAGTCCAGGGGCTTAACACAATCAGGGAGATACTTCAGGCAGTCATGGTCATGACCATCTTTTCTTAAGGTTGAGGAGCCAAGTGTTCATCATCCTATCACCATCATCACTTCTTGGACTCAACTGCGGGCTGCTTTCTATTGGAATGAGAGAAAGGAAGGGATTGGGTCAGATGAAACTGAATGACACAGTTGTTACAGTTGGGCAAAAGGTGGTGATGATCGAATCAAAGGCACAGGGGCTATGCAGGATTAGCAGTCTGAGATATTGAGGAGATGGCAGTGAGTGAGAGAAGATATTGCATACAGTAGTGAGAGTGTTAGAGCATAAGACTAACTGGAAGGTGGGTGCAGTAGCGGAGAAGATAATTGACAATCTTACTACACTGCTATACTTCCATTCCAGGCTGGCAGAGTCTGATGTAGTGCCTCTAATGCTGGTCCAGGGGGAAGTGCACTGTAGCCCCTCTGCATCACCCATCCGCCAGGACCTCCATGTTCCTGTCTGTAAACCAAGGCATCACTTTCCCCTTCCCTGCCATGCCTGGAGCAATTGTGACAAACTGAGCAGGACAGCTCCAGGCTGCCAGTGCTTACCCGGGTGCACAACGAGATGCACCATGTCGTAGGGTTCACCTCCAGGGATCCTTCCACACTTTTTATATAAGATTCAAGCAGAGGTCACTGGGTGGAGGCAAGGCTCTGATTGGCACTGGTTCAATCTATGTCTCACCCTCTTCAGACAACGTGGATTTGTTCAAATCAGAGAATGCTTCTGTTTATGCAACTCAATTAACAAAGCCAGTAACTTTCTGTAACCTCTCGCTTACCCAGAATAGAAAGAGATCGCAAAGTAAATGACAACTCACACGAGCCTTGCTCATTCCATTTTCATTACTCTTGCAAACTGTCAACCCACTTATAACATTTGACCTTGTATTAAATTACCTCAAATAAATGTGCTGGATTTTGCAGGCAGCGTGTTTTGTGTGATATCGTGTTTTTAATTTATTTGTTTATGATTGATTTTCTTTTGTCAAAGGTTGTCCTTTACTTGACACAGGCAACAAGTGAAGAGCCCATTGATTTATGAAAGGCTAATCCACCAAGTGATTTAGGGACACATCATCCACCACTAAAGGAACAGTGCAAGCTTCCTGATTGTCGTTGTGTTTCTGGAGCTTCACTCTAGATGCACAATTAATGGCCCTAGAAATACATATGTAACAGCTTTTGTTTTGGCAGTTCCTGGTGTATAATCTGTCTTGGACCTTGGAAATTCTGCTCTTCAATTCAGCCTCAATGGCTTACTCAGCTGCACACGTGTGGCTGAAAAGAACACAATGTTGCTTATCTGTTTTCTTATCAGCTTTAAGACTGTGTATCATGAAGGGAGCAAACGTCACATTGCCAGAATGCCGAACTCACGCAAGCTATTTTCATGGTGACACTTTCTCGAAGGCAACTTTGTGGAAATGATTTACACCTTTGCAGAAGCTGTTCTGTATTGAGCCTTCCTATTGGATAGTCAGCACAAGAGTATAAGCAATATGATGTCAAGATGTTTTCACAATCAAGGAAAAGAATTTCATAACAAATTGATTAATCTATCTTTTTTGTCATTATTTTCTTACATTTGTGTGCCAAGATTAACTATGAAAAAGCATCCATTTGCTGCAAAACATTTGGACACAGATTCGCACCATTTGTGATCGATGGGTGTTGCCGGAGGGTCAGTGCTGCAGCAAGGAGAGCTGCTGGCATCTCCCCTGTAACAAGGATCCAATGAATACTCTCTGTCTCCATGTTTCATTTATCATAAACAAACACTTTGCAAATGTTAGCAGTTTTCTCTGTCTTAAAACAGACTTTGAAGCTTTAAAATCCAGATCATTTATTTGTGTGTGCTTTTAAATTGCGTTAAAGCAGGATGCAAACTTCATTTCTTAATGGCTGCACAATTTTGTTCCTTTAATTTAATGGTATACTTATTAATGCCATTTGTTGATTATTGCCTTTTATGTCTCTCAACAAATCAACCTCCTCCAATCTCAACACATATGACATTTCAATAAATGTCTGCTTCACCCTCTTGCCAATCTATATTAGTTGTGAAGAATTAACCTCCTCTGATTTCTTCAGTTCCCATCCCGGTTCATAAGCAGCTCCCCATCCTCCTGCGTAATGAACAAGTTGGCTGACACAGGAACATCCAACCTAAGGTGCCAACTAGGAGTGAGCCTACACTTCACTGCCTGATGGCACAGTATAATGTTGTATTCATTAAGAGAGGTGTGTTGGTCATTTACAGCTGATGTTCATTGTGTTATGAATGGAACATATTTTACCATAGGTTTATTTTTTCTTCTCAACTCCCTTTGTCAGATGATGCTGAATCTTTCTGGATCCATTTTCGGAAAGGAAATCAGAAACTATGAAGAAGAAGGCCTGACTGTTACGGATTCTTTTAAGCAGTACACCTGCAAATCAGGCTTACCTTTCACAAGAGGGCATCTCATTCATCTGAAACCGTTCAGAGATAATCACCATTCAAGCTGAATCAAGCCCACATTTCAAAGAGAAAAAGAAAAAGTGCTTTTTAAGATTATTTTTGTACAAATGCAGAGAACGCTGGAGAAACTTAGCAGGTCTAACATCACCTGGAGAGAGAAACAGAGTTAATATTTTGAGTCTAGTACAACTCTTTTTCAGAATAGCTTTCATCCTTCTGTAAATTTTTGTTAACTTTATAAAATTAATTCCGCAGAGAAAGAGAGTGTAGATGACCTCAAGAGAGGAACGTATGGAAAAGGGCCTGCCGAAGTGGCAGAATGAATTAACATCAGCCGTTAACTTGAGCAGCTACAGAGATACCAGTCACTTCCATTGAGCAGGTTTTTCATGGATCACAATTTTGTGGAGAAGGCAATTAATTGTAAAGATAAATGTACAATTATATTATCAAGAAAAACCAATGGATCACGACAAATTGTAAATGGCAGTTGTCATTAAAAGAAAACTTTTATTCAAAGCCATGACCAAAGAAAATCTCGTGTTCGTCTTAAAAAGCAACATTTTAAAAACAATACATAGCTAGTGTGTGTTCTAATACTGAGTATTTCCCTCGCCCCTTTATTTTTGGGGGTTAATGTGATAATGCTTCAAGGTTTTCAGAGAATTTGAATTTTCTCTCCTCTACCTCTGCTACTGATCTCAATGTACCAGGAAAGGGAAGGGAATCTTCCCTTTCAACTACCTTCAAAAATTAAAGACCTCAATCAGAATCCTCCATTCTCTTCTCTTTTCTCAAGAAAGGAGATGTCTGAAGGATGAATCTGATCAAGGTCTTTAATTTTTGAAAGTAGTTGAAAGGGTAGACATACAGACCTTTACCAGGATGTTGCCAAAAATGGAAGGTTCAGTTATAAGGTGAGACTGGACAGGCTGGGAGCTTTTTGACTGGAATGCAGGAGGTTGAGGGGTGATCTTATAGTAATGTATAAAATCACAAGGGGGTGTAGATAAGGTAAATAGCAGGTGTCTTTTCCCTCGGGTGAGGGATCTCAAGACTAGGGAGCATATTTTTAAGGTGAGAGGAGATAGGTTTAAAAAAGATATGAAGGGGCAATTCTTTTACACAAAGAGTGCTACATGTGTGTGATGAACTTCCAGGGGAAGTGCTGGAAGCCGGTGCAGTTACAACATTTAAAAGATATTTGGATAAGTACATGAATAAGAAATATTTGGAGGGATATGGGCCAAGGGCAGGCAGGCAGGATTCATTTAGTTTGGGATTATGATCAGCATGGACTGTTTGGACCAAAGGGTCTGTTTCTCTGTTACATGACTCTAGAACTCTATGAAAGGTCTTCACATACCTGAGACATATCCAAAGTAAGGCACTAAAGCTATAAAATTGTAGCTAATAAATCCAAAGATGAATTCAGGATAAACATCTTGCTCAGGGAGTGATTTGGACTAATAGAGGCAAAAATCTAGGCAATTATACATAATAAGAGAAGAGTAAAAGTTCATGCCAATACAGATGGTTGAAGTAGGATGGTAAGAGGAGCATGAACACCCATTGGTCAGAATGGTCTATTTCTGTTCTACATAATCACAGTAAGAGCAGGAAGTCTCGGCAGTATGAGTAATATCAATGCCTCTGTGCCAGAAGCCTCGTGTTCAAGTCCCAGTTTGCACTTCACAACCATGGGAGCTGTGTTCACAACATGGCGAAACAGACTGAGTAGCAAATCCTTCCAACAAATGCTGATGTAGGCAGCAAGAGTGGAAGAGATTTCTGGCCAGCAAGTAATGGAAAGAGCCTGGAGAGTACCAGGACCATCCTATGCATGCAAAGGTCTATGTTGCCACTTCAACCAAGACGCCCTATGTGAAGGAGTTCAGTTGACTGAATAACAAATGTAACCCAGAAGGGTTGCACACTGAGACATTTGATCTCCATCCTGTTGGGGTGGATTTGAGAGCTGCCTCCTTGCCCTAACAGATCATATGGCTGTATGAGCCAGGCCTGCAATCAGACTAAAGAAGAAGATGGTGGAGGCTGAGTGTGAATACTGATTGGGATTGGGTTTTGTAAACTTCCTACCAGTCAAACATCCAGCAATATTCCACATCAAAATGGACCCTCATAAACAAAAGGAGTTTGTGCTGTTCCAGTAGAATGGAAGTAGGGTCTCCCTTCACCGGATCCTACACCAACTGAAGCTGCCAAGACTAAGGTAGGTAGAGGTGATTTGTTAGGTAAGGGTGCAAGAAAAATAGGTCAAAGGTGAGAAATGGAGTGTGGCCATGGCTTAATTGAAAGGATAGGGCAAGAAAATGAAATGGCCAGAATTTTCCCATTTCAGAGGAGAGAAAACCACCCAGTAAGGTAAGAAAACCCATCGAATATTCAGGATGCTGATTGGTTGTCAATAGGCTTGCTACAGAATTAGGAGCTCAGGTTAGGAAATCCCAATCAGCTGGAACTGCTGGACACTCTGAGGCTCCCAAAATCATCATTGCCATGGAAGAGGTAATGGCTGCTGCTGGGATGCCATCCTATAGAGTCCCAGATTGGAGGATTGTCAATAGGAAGTGTAAGCACTGTCTCAGGATGATACTGCAGTTGGGGCTAACTGAGAGAGAAGAGGGCAGGAGGAATGGCAGTGAGAGCAGTATGGCATGTAGCTCTGAGGGGCTATCCTCTACTGTAGGTCCAGTCCATCAATCTTGAGCTGATTCCTTTTGCTTGAAATATTGATTGTCCTGCTTCTCAGATGCTGCCTGACCTTTTCCAGCACCACACTCTCGACTCTCATCTCCAGCATCTGCAGTCCTCCCTTTCTCTGCATTCATTTAGTAGCCTGGTCAGCTGAGCCTTTCTCGTTCCAGCCCATAGTATTTTTTTATGCATCCATGGGATGAGAGCATTCCTTGCTAGGCCAGTATTTATTGCCCATCTCTAATTGCCCAGAGGGTCTAAAGTCACATGTACACCAGACCAGGTAAGGATGGCAGCTCCCATTCCGAATGGACATTAGTGAACCAAATTAGCTTTTCTGACAATCAACAATAGAATCCTGTACATCACTAGATTCTCAATTCCAGATTTTTATTGAATTCAAATTCTACCATCTGCCATGGTGGGATTTGAACCCTAGTCCTCAGAACATTAACTAGACCTCCAGTTTAATAGTCTCGTGATAAAACCACTGGGCCTTTACCTCCTCTTAATGATTTCAACCCAAGTGGGATGAGGCCCTTAGGTTATCCTTAATTGACCTTAATGGGAAGGTTGAAGGTGTTGTGGTAATGTCATTGGAGAAACTCAGCAGGGCTGGCAGAATCTGTGGAGAGAGAATCAGAGTCAAGGTTTTGTGTATTTGTTGGCAATTCTCTAGCACTTTATCTTTTTATATCAGATGACAGCATCTGCAATATTTTCCTTTCTTTTTTTTAATGCTGGAGTTTATCTCCCACTTGAGCTGTGGCCCTAGTCTCATGTCCCTGTCCCTATTCTCGTGACCATTTATCTATCCTTGCCTCCAACTTCTAAAAAAGCAAAATGTTCTCTGCTTGAATCAAAACAAGTGGAACATTCCATTGTCTCATGACCTCTTCATTAAAAAAAGTTCATTTTGCCCTCTACCCTAAATCTCTTGTGTTTAACCTAATCTCTAGTTCACCTTATTCTGAACACTTCAAACACTGGAAACCAGCCACCAAATAAACACTTAATCACCCCTCTTCTATTGAAAGCAAATACCAATATATCAGCTTGTTGTACAGAGACACGGACTGTAGTTCTTCAGGCCACAGATTTGGATTAGTAAGAGCTCATATCATAAAGTTCATTGCCCTAAAATGTCTGCTTTTTTCTTGTAGGGTATTGGAGGAACTTGGAGAAGGTGAAGCTGTGCCCAGCGTTAGGTGGTGGACCCAGGAAAGTAATCCAGAACACCAGGCTATTATTCTGAGGACATGGGTTCAAATCCATCATGGCAGATGGTTGATATTTGAGTTCAATTTCGAAAAACAGATGCAAAAAGCTTCTCTAATGATGACCATGTATGAAGTTTTGATTGTAATGAAAGCTCATCTGGTTCACCAATAGGAAAGGGAATCTGCCATCCTTACCTGGTCTGGCCCACATGTAACTTCAGACACACAGCGATGTGGCTGTCACCTAAGTGCCCTCTGGACAATTGGGGATGGCCTAGCTAGCAATGCCCACATCCCATAAACACATTTTTAAAAAATCTTCTGTTGGTGCCAATTGTGGGAGGGTCAATCTTGGACTTTCTTGCCCAGAAATTAATGAGGGTAAGATTGGGAAGGTGGTGGCTTTCTGGAGCACCACTATCACACCGAACTTTCAATTCCAGCTCCACCACCTCCAAACCCAGAAAGTTGAATCGTCTACTCCTGTTCTCTATATCATGGGGTTACAGCTAGCAAATGATTATCGGGAATGTAACACATGCAGAGCTATCCTTCCCCAGCTGTTTATTCAGATGAAGTAAAAATCTGTTTTATTGTGGCATTCAGGCATTCAAGAGAAATCGATTGAGAAGGCCATCTTGCAGCACAGTTGCAGTTCAATACGGTGATATGCAATGACGCAGTTGCTAAAAAAATTCCCTGGGTTACTTATTTAGATTGCAAGACTGCTTAAATAGAAAGTGGAATTTGGGCTATGACATCTGTTTCTGTCTTGCAAGATATATGTATCCTGTAGAGGCAGAGACTGGAACTACCCACATTGAGGTTCTGAATAGTTAAATGTTATACACACCATGGATCTGATCAACTGGACAAAACCACAAGCAGCTATACTTCATCCTTGACCGATATATTAATTAGTTCTGACAGAGCAAGTGCCTTCCCCATTCCTTACCAGCTGCTCGAACAGAAAGGCATTATTCAATTCTATAGCCAAGTTCTCTTTTCCCAGTTCTAATTTGCTCCGTTAAAAATGTTTGCCATTATGTGACATTTACACAGTACTAATACCTTGGATAATGCTTAAGGACGTGCAAAAATTGCAGGCAGCCAACTTTAAACTACATAGAGATTGCAACAAGGGAAAAGACCACTCAGCCCAATCAGAATGTACTGGGATAAAAGAAGGAGTTGCAGAAACTCAGTGGCTCTGACAGTATCTGTGGAGAGAGAAACAGAGTCAATTTTCCTCTGGCATTTCTCTAGTACTTTCTGTTTTTATATCAGATTTCCAGCATCTGTAAGATTTTCCTTTCACTTTTTATGCTGACGTTTATCTTCCACTTGAGCCGTGGCCCTAGTCCCATGTGCCTGTTCCTATTCTCATGACTATTTATCCACTCTATCCTCCAACTACTAAAATATTAAAATGTTCTCTGCTTCAATCAGAAAAAAAATACATTCCACTGTCTTGCAAAATGTTTGTAAAAAAGTTTCCTTTTGCCCTCTACCCTGAATTTCTTGTGTTTAATCTAATCTCTAGTTCACCTTGTTCTTAGTCCTTCAACCACTGGATACCATCCATCAAATGAGCACCTAACCTCCTCTCTTGTGTCAAAAACAAATACAAACATGTCGGCTTGTTGCACACAGATGTGGACTGTGGCTCTTCAGGTCACAGATTTGAAACAGAGAGCTCGTATCGCTCTGTTCACTACACTAAAATGCTTTTTTCAAAGGTGTTGGGGAAATAGGAGAGGGTAAAGCTGTGCCCAGCGGTAGTTGGTGAACCTAGGCAAGTCAAGAACTTGGAGCTATTGGGAATCATAACCGTTGTGATGAAGAGTCATTGAATTTGAAATGTTAACTCTGCTCTCTCACAACAGGACTTACTGAGTTTCTCCAGCAATTTCTATTTTTGTTTCAGGTCTCCTACATCTGCAGTTCTTTGTTTTAATCTAAACGACAGAACCTAATCTGACTAAGTATTAAATGGAGCCCTGCCCAATATCCAGACCAATTGATGACTGGAAGGTGCAGGGGTGGAACTGGATGTGTGGTGTTGAATGAGGATTTCCCTGGCCACACATGCCAAGAAGGTCATGCGAGGATTTGCATTTCCTGAGAAATTGGAGGTGGGATCTCAATTTTTGGAGTTCTAACACCTTGCTTGACCATTGCTTTGCTTATCAGGATGTGGAAAAGGAGGTTGAAACTGAGGTTGTTCATGCTGTGTCACTGTCCACCATTCTGCTGAGTATTGGCCTGCACATTCAGTTTTAATTTCAGATTTCCAACATTTGCAGTTTGTCATTTTTACTGAAGCTTTTTTGGGCATCCTTTTCCATTTCGCTCAATTTGCCTATGAATCATGAGCACCATTAGAACTAAGCAGAAAGCCAAGAAGTATTTCCAAGAAGAACTCAAGGAACTTGAAAGGATCTTAATAACTGAGTTACTAAGGAGACTATTCTAATCAAAGCAGAGGTTAGCGTGGAAGTTAGTCATTGTACTGCATAATATCTATTAATTATTGCATTTCTATCCGCCTGAAAGTCAAGTTTTATTCCTGAGAGAGTTATTTATTATTTGTGTTGTGTCAGTTAGAGTTATAGTGCATTATAAGAGACAAGTAAATAGTCTTCTTTAAAAAGAGTTTTATGGAAGAGGATAATGTAGAAAATGAGAGCTGTGCACAATGAGTGGTGTTAGACTGCATGACATTGGTGAAAGTTATAGATTAGATTACTTACAGTGTGGAAACAGGCCCTTCGGCCCAACAAGTCCACACCAAAGCGTAACCCACCCAGACCCATTCTCCTACATTTATCCCTTCACCTAACACTGTGGGCAATTTTGCATGGCCAATTCACCTGACCTGCACATCTTTGGACTGTGGGAGGAAACCGGAGCACCCGGAGGAAACCCACGCAGACACGGGGAGAATGTGCAAACTCCATACAGAGAGTCACCTGAGTCGGGAATTGAACCCGGGTCTCTGGCGCTGTGCTCCTTGCTCTGATGAAGGGCTTTTGCCTGAAACATCGATTTTCCTGCTCCTCGGATGCTGCCTGACCTGCTGTGCTTTTCCAGCACCACTCTAATCTAAACTCTAGTTTCCAGCATCTGCAGTCCTCACTTTTGCTTCCTTGCTCTGGAAGACCAACAAACTTTTGACAGTCCAAAGAGCGTCTTTAACCAAGTTGATAGTCCCCCAAGCACAGTTGATGTTTGTCTTGGTGTGTGTCCTGGGAAACAGCCCTTAAAGCACAGAGTGCTGCGTCATGGAGCTGCTCAGGACAAAGAGATGGCATTCTATCTGCTCATCACTTTCCCTGACAATCTACAGGACATTGAAATCCAAGTGTGCTCACCACCACTGCTTTGTTGAACCTCATTATAGAGTAGTGGTGTTGTGCACACTGGTGCTTGACCTTGGGATCTTAATAAAGAGAAGCGGTGCTATCTACAAAGTGTTTGTTTTGAGGATGCAAAGTGAAAGCAACAATGACAATAATTAATAGCTTCAAATGACTACTCAGTATTGACAACTTACAGTTTGGTAGATTGTGACTTTAACACTGTAAAACTGCCCAATGGAATTCATAGATATTTTACCAGGTAACTTGACATTGAGCCCCATATGGATATGACAGATGACCTAAAGCTTAACCAAAAATGTAGACTGTGGGAGAAGGGAGAAATTGAGGGAGGGAATTACAGGAATTAAAGTTTAGACAGCTGAAGGTATTTTTGCCAATGGTGAAGCAAAAGACAAGCGGAGGAATGTAGAGTTCTCGAACAGGCATAAGGTTTGAAGAGGTTGAAATATCAGGAGGGATTTGAACACAAGAATCCGAGTTAACATTTCACAACTACCTGAACAGTGGTTTAAAGAAAACAGTGAAATGCACTCTCAAACAGTCAAATGGAACAGAAATATCTGAGTTCAATGGGAAATTACAGAGTAGTATTTAGTTCAGCTTTAACATCACTGTAGCATTATGGAAATGTCCACAAAAGGATTCCTAGTTTGAAATTACTTAGGCGAATGACAGCAGCACAGAGGTGGAGGTGGAATTATTATCAATGTTCATAGCCCCAAGGACTTTCCTTGCACTAATTGCCTGGAAATGCCTGAGGCCTTTCGGACTCAGTAGACACCTTCTGAATGAAAGTTGTTAGCAAATGCAATATGTGTGAATATATCACTGCCTTCTTTTCCATGTTGCTGGACACCTGAAAAATATTATACAGATTAATTAGGAATCAAACAGGGGTGCCAGATCTATATTGATTCATACACTGCAGGGAGAGCCCTAACAATAGAGGAGATCTTTGCTGAAAGTGGAAGTGTAACATGTAATGGAACACCTCACTGGCTTGTGCTATATATTTAATTTGGATGTTAGTGTCATTCCTGAAGTTGGTTTTTATTAGTTGCAGAATGAAAAAATAACAAGACACTGGAATTAGGAAGAGAACAATTTAATTTCCACCAAAGAATGAAAGAGGTAAATATTTTACAATATGTTACAGTTTGACTTATTCCTTTGAAGAACTGATAGTGCCTTGTTACTTGGAGTGGAGCAATACATTGAGTGATTACTGCTGTGAAGCTTACAGAGGAAGATCTCATTACACAAATTTGAAATTTCCCAATTACCACTTCAACCTAGAAGGACCAGGGCAGTAGATGCATGACAACACCAGCACCTGCAAGTTCCCCTCCAAACTACTCACCATCCTGACCTGGAAATAAATCACCAGTCCTTCACTGTTACTGGGTCATAATCCTGGAATCCACTCCTTTATGGCATTGTGAGTCTACCTGCAGCACACAGACTGCAATGGTTCGAGAAGGTAGCTCACCAACCACCCACTCAAGGACAACTTGGGATGGGTAATAAATGCTGGCTAGCTGGCTTCACCCACGTCCCACAATTAAAGTTAGTAATGACGTCTCACCATCAGTGCAAAAGCTTCTGGCATACAACATCCATATTGATCAGTGCAGAGGACGGTGGCTGGAGGATCTCTACCTGCTTAGATGTGGGACTCATTTTTGGCTCAGCATGTAGCATATTTATCTCTGTCGGAAGGTTGTGAGTTCAAGTCCCATTCTGACCATCTGAGCACACAATTAAGGCTGACACTCCAGTGCAGGCTCTCTGCACTAATGGAAGGGCTGTCTTTTGAATGAAACTTTCTACTCAGGGCAATTCCGGTGGTGACACACAGTTCCATGGCACTATTTCAAAGGAGAGCAGGCAAACTCTCCCCACTGTCTTGGCCAATAATTATTCTTTGCTAAAGCCTATTATCTGGATATTGTTACATCACTGTTTATTTTTATGGGATGTAGGCATTAGTGACTAGGCCATCTTTAAGAACAGTAAAGAGTCAATGACACTGCTGCTAGTCAGTTAAGTGGGATTTAAACTCATGGTTACTAGCCCAGTGAACATTGCCACTGAGCCACTATCTTCCAGTGTGAAAATCAGCTACTGTGCAATGTTTGGCATTATGGTTACACCTCAGCTCCCCAGTGTCAAAATTGGCAATCGTGCTTCCTACCTTAACTCCAACTTCAAACAAAGTTAATTTCTGTCAGGCTACTTGGGGTGTCATGGGTCATGTTATGCACTGTATAAATACAAATCTTTCTTTCTCATTGTTATATGAAAACTAAAATGGATGCTCAGGAAAAGGGAAATGATCAAAAAATATAGCGGTCCTATCTAAGGGAATATAGACGTCACTAGACAGACCAGTATTTATTATCCATCCCTAATTATCCAGAGGCAATTCAGAGCCAACTACATTGCTGTTGGTTTGGAGTCATATACAGCCCCACCAGGTAATGATGGCAGAGTTCCTTCCCTAAAGAACATCAGTGAACTAGACGGGTTTTTCTGACAATCAACATTGGTTTCATGGTCATCATTAGACTCTTAATCTCAGATTTTTACTGAAGCCAAATTCTACTGTGACATGATGTGAATTTGAGTTCCTAGAACGTTACCTGGGTCATTGGATTAATCACTAAGCCATCGGCTCTGCCCTTATATCGGTGATATTTTCATTTTAAACAAATCTGATTATTGACAGCCTCCTGCGACCTTTACACTGCACATAGACCTGCTCTGGAATGTTCCATCTTTTCCCATCACTGACATCATCATTGTGTGTCTGAAAACTTGGAATCCTCACTCAATGCGCTGGTCCATGTGCCTCCCCGATAACCTTACTGCTGCTTCACTTTATGGTCTGCTCAGCACTCTGCTCATCAGCCTGCTCAGTTCACACAGTGCAACAGTCAGTGCTCTACTCACAATCCACTCACCCTCCCACTCACTCTGCCACTCATTCTCCCACTCACCCTCCCACTCACTCTACCACTCAATGTCCTACTCGCCATTCCTCTTATCTCCCTGCTTACTACCACGCTCTCTGGCCACCCATGTCTTATTCCCCACTCCCTCCCTCCCACTTGCTGCCCTGCTCCCTTGCTCATGGGGCCATTAACTGGCAAGATGGCTAGATGGTGGGAAGGACGATGACAGTGAGAGATCTGGATTTGGCAACAGATGGGGTGACAAAGTATTGGCAGTGGAACAGTTAGCAAAACCTTTTAAAAAAAAGGTTATTTGTGCTGCACACATTAAATCACCTTTGCGTCGCTCCATGTTAAAGATGTTTGATGGAAGGGGCGACCTGTGGCAAGTAAGCTAGGACAACATTGACACTCCAACTGCTTGGGCAGTGTGCACGGCTCTGCAGTTGCAGTTACATCATGCCTTCGAGTTACCAATCCAATGTCTCTAATATCAGTTTAATGACCAGGCAGGCAGGAAGCTCTTTCCACCCTGACCCAAGATGGATTGTGATCTTGATCTGGCAAGCAAGGAACATTTCCCCCCACTGCTCTGTTGGAGATTTTTGCGCCCAATTTAGGACTTGCAAAACAAATGTGGTGCCTTCAAATAAATATTTTAGTCAAAGTTCCCCAATACTATACAGGCAGTGAAATGGAGGTTCTTTCGTGTATTATTTACCCTGTGTCGCTTTCTAGGACTGCATTTTATGCCTACTCAGTACATCCTCGAATTTGCTGTATACAGCAGATACCTTGTTGGTCATCAGTTGGTGTTGTTGCCAGGGAGTCTGAATAGCATCACCATCCATCTCTTATTGCTTCAAGGTGTTTGATTTGAAGGCACAACAGATGTTGCAGCAGTGTTTGCAACATAACAAATGGCAGCAGTGCGAACTCTTCGGGAACTAGTGATGCTTAGGATTGAAATACACCATTATTCAAATATTCATTAAAGGATTGGGAAAGAATGCTACAGATTAGTTACGCTATAACTGTGGCAACATTAAAATGTCCATCTACAATTCACCCTCGTCACTCCACTACTGATATACAATGCTGTATAAAAGTTGAGTTTTTAATGTATTACCTTTCTTGGTGCTTCAGTTTCTGCCCCTTTTCTGATACGATGGAAATAAATTTCAACAAAACCATCTTTAATACGGCTGAAGGTAACAATACTTCAACAGAATGTTTTCAGCCAATCAAAGGTCTAATTTCATTTTAGTTGGTCCTCGAAATGACAGTTGAGTCAGAACAGTGCTAGAATGGTGGTCGAAAGCTTCTGTTCTGTATCCAAACCACTTCTGGTCAGACAGAAAACTATCCACTCACCTGGATAGGTTTAAAAAGGGCAGACTAGTGATTCACAAGGCAGAACTCCTGTTGCACAGGAATCCACCCAGAGTACAGCAAAGAGAATCAGTGCAGAAGCCATGTCCTTTCTTAAAGCATTAGCTGTCATGAGCTTAGTCCAGAGTGAATGTCGGTGAATAGATGACTGAGCAGGATGGTAAGGTGGGTAGTCGAGTGAGGGAAATGGATAGGGTGGGTTAGATTAGATTAGATTGGAAACAGGCCCTTCGGCCCAACAAGTCCACACCGACCCTCCGAAGAGTAACCCATCCAGACCCATTTCCCTCTGACTAATGCACCTAACACCATGGGCAATTTAGCATGGCCAATTCACCTGACTTGCACATCTTTGGACTGTGGGAGGAAACCCATACAGACATGGGGAGAATGTGCAAAACTCCACACAGACAGTTGCCTGAAGCTGGAATTGAACCTGGGACCCTGGGGCTGTGAGGCAGCAGTATTAACCACTAAGCCACCATGCCTTTAAGTCAGTAGATGGACTGACACTTGAGTACTGAGGTAGCATGGCAGGTAAATGGAGTTGTAGGTGAATGAGTAGGCTGGCAGGATAGCAGCTGGTGAAGTGGCAGGGTGGTGAGGGGGTAGGCAATGTTGAACACCAGAGCACAAATGTCCATTGCCCAAATTCAGGGCAGATGGTTTTCTGGTCAGACTGTCATTCCAACCACATACCACTGATGATTTATTCCCTATATATTTATAATATACATGCTCAGGTACATTATTGATATTTTAATCAACCTATTCTGGTGTGCTATGACACACGCTTGAAATAGATGGGATTTGAAACCTGGCTTTCTGTCTCAGAGCTAGGGACACCACCAGTGCATCAGAAGAGCCTTTCACACAATACAGTGTATACCCAGTCAAAATCTAACCCAATTACTCTCAATTAGCATAAGGCCAACACTTGTGTCCTGCTTCTTCTTGATCAACTCTACTAGAGTGTAAGAGGTGCATGTGATTAATAAGTGTGGAGATGGGTCAGGTCAGGAGCTGGTCAATTTATGTTTGTGGGGGGAGTAATCTGGTTAGATTGAGTCGAGAGAAAGCCAAGGTGAGGTTGAGGGGGGAATCGATGAGTCATTGAGTTAGATGAGAATTTTTCTGCCTGATATATCTCAAGCAACTATCCAGCATTTACAACTGAACTGTAGGAATACTCTGACTCTAACTCAGAGTCAGGGACGTTTTTGAAAGGTTCCAAGGAGGAATGGAGTTACGTATCAGATATTCAAACCCTCAGGTAATTCCCACGGAGGTCAGTATGCGTGATATTCATTTTGGGTCATAAGTCCCTTACTGATTAAAATCGCAGCCTTTAATATACTTAACAACCTCTACAGCCCTCTGCGGTAAAGAATTCCCCAGGTTCACTACACTCTGAAAGAAGAAATTCCTTCTTATTTCCGTCTACAATGTGTAACGCCTTACTCTAAGATTATGCCTCTGAACCTAGACTCTCCCAGAATGGAAAATAACCTCTTTGTATCTACCCTGTCACCCCACTCCCTCCTCCCCCCCCCAATAACCTTATACAGTTCACAGAAGTCTTGACTTATTCTTTTAAACTCAATGCAGAAAAGCCCAACTTACTCAGCCTTCCCTCATAAGAAAATCCCTCCATACCCAGGATCAACCCAATTAACCTTCACTGAACTGCCCCCAATCCCAGTATACCTTCCCTTAGATCAGGGGACCAAAACTCTTCATGGTATTCTAGGTGTCATCTGACTTCTGACTAGTTTTAGCTAGACTTCCCTATTAAGATACCCCACTCCCTTTAAAAAAAAATTCAACATTCCCTTTGCCTATCCTGTTACCTGCTGAACATATATGCTAGCTTTTTATAATTCAGGCACAAGGATTCCGAAATCCCTCTGTGCATCAGCTTTCTGCAGTCTTTCACACTTAAATAGTAATCAGCTCTTATATTCTTCCTGGCAAAGTGCATAATCTCATGATTTCCCTCAATTATTCTATCAACCAAGTTTTTGTCCACTCACTTCACCTGCCTTCCCACCTATTTTTGTATCATCTATAAACCTGACATTAGAGCTACCCTCATCCAGGCAAGTGGAATGTACTCCATCATACTGTGCTTTGTGGATGATGGACAGGCATAGGGGGAACAGGCGAATTCTGCCCCTTTTTCTTTTTTTTCGAAAAGCTTCAATGAAATGCAGCCAGACCATAATCCACTCTGATCACAGCAATGCTGAAACCATTATACTTGGCTTTATTGATTATGCTCAAGTTCCACATCAGAATTTTATAGAGCAATGGAAAAGAAGGGTTGAAAACGTTCTTAAAAAGAAACAAATATAATGGAGTATAAGGAAAATAGTAACAGGTGCAAAAGTATGCCATATGGCTCCTTGTGTTTGTTCTACTGTTCAATCAAAGCATGGCTGATCCTTGACTTCAACTATCCTTCCTTTTCCTTAGACTTTGGAAACCTTCAGCCTTTAATATCCTCAATACCTGTGCATCCACAGCCCTTTTGGTATAGGTTTCAAAGATGTACAGCTTGCCAAGTGGAGAAATATCTCTAAATGGCTGTTTCGTTATCTTGAGACTAAGGTGCCTGGTTCTAGACTCTCTAGCCAGTGGAAGACAGACTGTGTTATCTGCAGGGAATGCTGACAAAGGTGTACAGCTTTCTACATTCTATTGATCTGGTATTCCAATTCTCAGAAATGTTGAATGAAGAATTATTTCAAAAACTGTTAATAATTGAATTGAATCTAATGACAAAAACTCCGATAAATTGAAATAGCGTAATTGGTTCTTTGTCAGGTGGTTACTTTCCCATTTGCTTAACCTTCAATTAAAAGCACGCTTGCATTTCTAGGTAAATGCATTTGGGTCAGTCCATTTGTTTCGGCTGTGCTCTGATGCATTGTTTTGTGCTGCACAGCACATTTGTCCAGCAGCACCATTCCCAATGACTAATGAAGGCGCTGTGTGATTCTGAGGTGGGGGGTTTATAGTACCAAAATAAAATGGCAAGGTCAGAACTGTGAACACTTCGATTTTCACAGGAGGTCAAAAAAAAAGCCAGACTTGGCACGTTATCGTGATGCACAGGGACTGGGAGTTCTGTTTCAGCAATATCGCATCAGTGAGTCATTTTCTCTCAGGTACAGTGCGGATTTTAACTAACAATACCGTTTCCTTATCCAATAATTCCCATTCAGCCAGGATATATTTGTCGCTTTTAAAAATAAATTTGGTCAATATGCCAGGTTGCTAATTCGCTTTGAAATGACATCACTTAAACTGAAGTGATGATATTTGCAACCCCTGTGTTGCCCTGCTACAGTAATGAGGAAACGCCCTGAAAATGTATGATAACAGCTTAATAATAACAGCACCCATTTCCATTATTTGTATTGGTTTTAAGCCGAATGAAATCTGATGTGTTTCAACATGAAACAATTAGAAGATACTGCAGCATGTAAATTTTGATCATTATTCCTGGAAATATCTGACCTGATAAGTCCTTCCTGCAAAGTTTGGAGTCACAGTACCACAAAAAGTATTGCAACTGCTTTTCATATATATTGCTTCCCTAAGCTTCATCTGATGAAGGAGCAGCACTCTGAAAACTTATGATTTTTAATAAACCTGGTTTAGATTAGATTACTTACAGTGTGGAAACAGGCCATTCAGCCCAACAAGTCCACACCGACTCTCTGAAGAGCAACCCACCCAGACCCATTTCTCTACATTTACCCCTTCACCTAACACTATGGGCAATTTAGCATGGCCAATTCACCTAGCCTGCACATTTTTGGACTGTGGGAGGAAACCCACGCAGACACGGGGAGAATGTGCAAACTCCACACAGACAGCTTAAGGTGGGAAATGAACCCAGGTCTCTGGCGCTGTGAGGTAACAGTGCTAACCACTGTGCCACCGTGCTGCCCATAGTGGTCTTATGTGACTTCTGACTTTACTTACCCCTGTCCAACACCGACGTCTCTACAGGCTTTTTCTTGTAGGTTATGTCAGACACAATCTTAGGATCAGGCTCTTTAATGTCTGCCTCCTTCTCAATCATTAATCCAATTTTCTCTGCTTTTTGGGATTGGCCCAGGGCCAATATCTCTCATGCAGCAACTAGTCTAATGTTTCAGGAAATAGAGGAACCTCGCTGGAAACTGAAGGAATGCCTTTGACCATCAAAAGAGTCACCATCATCCAACTCGATTATAGGGCTATTCTCTCATTGGAGGGAGACACCTGGTGGGGGCTTAACCTGAGGTTCATCATGCCTCAGGTGAGGGGAGAGGCTAAGAAGGAGAGTTCTTCACGATAACCTCAACCAATACACCAGCTGGAGCCATACTGCCAACTGAGCTAATATGATCATGTAGAGAGTTCTGCAGTGTTCTGTGGGACTAAAACTGTAAATAAACCTGGGGAATTAATAATCCACACTTCTTGGGCAGGTTAAGGTAATGTGTAGTTCAAACTAACCCATTCGGCTGTCAATTTGTTTAATAAATTCATGCTGGTTTGAAAGCACGTTACAAAGTTGCCCATTCGAAAAATTGTTAGCAGGCAGTTAATTAGAGAGCAAGAAAGAGAGAGAGAGAGAAAACAATGAATACTTGTTTCTTTTTTATTTATTTGGAGGATGTGGGCATTGTCAGCTGAGCCAGCATTTATTGCACATACTTAGTTGTCCTTCAGAAGGTGATGGTGAGCTGCCTTCTTGGATTTCTGCAGTCCAGTGGGTGTAGATAGAGCCACAATGCTGTGAGTGAGGAAGTTATAGAATTTTGATGCAGTAACCCCAAAGGAGCAGCAATTTATTTCCTAGTGAAGATGGTGAATGGCTTGGAGAGGGACTGATAGGTGATGATGCTCCAGTGTATCTGTTGCCCTTGTCTCTCTAAATAGTGGTTGTCAAGGATTTGGAAGCTGCTGTCTAAGAAGTTTTGGGGAATGATACACACTGCAGCTACTCAGAGTTAATGGATAGGCCTGACAGCCTGTGGATGTGCTACCAATCAATGAATTGCTTTGCCCTGGATGGTGCCAACCTCTTAAGTGTTGTTGATGCTGCACTCACCCAGGCAAGTGTGGAGTAGTTCATCACACAACCTGACTTGTGCCTTGTAGTTGATGGACAGGCTTTGGGCTGTCAGGAGTGAGTTACTCATTGCAAAGTTCCTAGCCTCTGATCTGCTTCTGTAGCCAAAGTATTTATGTAGCTAGTCCAGTTCAGTATCTGGTCAATGATAACCAGCAGGATGTTGATACAGAAACTAAACTGTCTTGTTTTCAGGACTCAATTTGGTGTTGCATTGACAACACAAGGATATAAGAAATATGAGCAGGAGTAGGCCATTTGGCCCCTCAATAAAATTGTAGCGGATATGAGTCTAACCTGAATTTCTCTCTCCCATACAGTTTTCCATAGCTCTTGACTCTGATACCATGTGGATGAAAATTCTAATTCAGCCTTGAATATATTGAATAGTTAGGTTGTTGTTTTTGTCTGGCACAGACTTGATGGTCTAAAGGGCCTTTTTCTGTGCTGTAGACCTCTATGACTATGACTCACTGCCATATGGGGGACAACATTCCAAGGATTAACAAAACCTCTTGAGAGAAGAATTTTCTAATCATCTCCATCTTAGGAATGTCAATAATTATGAAGCAGTGTTTCTCATTTTTTGACTCCCCCACAAAGGGGAACCATCCTCTCAACAAACGTGTATTGCAAGGCAGGGGCCTCAGGCCAACATGCTACTGGGCTGTAACCTTGGATCTCAACTGAACTTTTATTCCACAGCTAGCAGCAACTGTTATGCCTTCAATGGCAACCTGAAAAAAATGAATATTGGATTGCTCACTTCACTAACAGTGGTCAACAGCTAAATCTATTTAACAGTAAGGAATAGTGAGGGATGGGACTGACCTAGTGAAGTGGACATGAGTGAGGGATGGGGTCAAGCTTCAGGGTAATGGAAATTTGGGGCTAGGCCAGGGGAACATGATACAGGGTTTGGTTTGGTGGGCAAGAGAGATAGGAGAAGAAGTCATAGCTAGTCTGTAGCTAGTGACGAAAGCATGAGGGCTCAGGTTGCAGGGAAGAAAATTGAAGTAATCTTCTTTCCACAAGGTGATTCAGCGTAGTAAATAAACTTTGCAGAGATGAGTTGTGCCAAACAACTGGGATTGCTCCAACCATACCTGGGAATCAATGACCATTTGCAAGTGAAAAGCATTGATGTTGAGGAATGAACATGGGGACCATTCAATGGGAGCAACCTGATCTGAAAAGGTGAAGGAAAGGCCACCAAAGTTGGAGGCTAGAGTGTAATTGATGAAGTCAATGATTACAGTGTCTAATGTTGGATAAAGGCAGGGCAGTTTGGAACGTGAATACATAGTTGTTAGGAATGGTTAATGGCATGTGGGACATACTGAGCATGAACCATGCATCTTAATTCACATTATCTCACCTGACAAACATTATCTTTGCATCTCAGTGAGCTTTGGCTCTGTGAGTTTTACTGTAGCCTGTCAGGGCTCTGGAAAAATTCACCTAAATCCAACAGAAAGTGACCAAGAGCTGAAATTCCATTTGATTTATCCCTGTAGCAAAGACATCAACAGGGAATGACCTACCAGCACCTCATCTACTTCTAGCTAACCCAGCTTAGATGAGGGATTAGATCTTGTTATAATGAGGAACTTCAATATTAACTATGACAGTGAATTCTAATTCTGTCTGTTGGCACTGTATAACCTTGAGAAAACAATGCAATAGAAGCTCTTTTAATTGTTTTCATGGCAGCTATGCCCAGTATAAAAAACCAAGAAGCAGGGCTGACCCGATGACACTTGGAAAATGAGCATTCAGAGGACAAGAATTCAAGTTGGAGTTGCCAGATTAAAGCAGGTTAATATGTATAAAACATCCTGGTGGAAGCAAGGCTCCATCTACCTTTTAATAAATAGTATAACATCAAAGTTCACAGCTTCAAAACTCAGTTGAAATTTAACATGAACAGCTAATTCCATTGTAAATTAAGGTAATGAAAGTTGTGGAGAGGGTTGCAAAACAGGCTGTCGACTTGCTATCATCCATTTTACACGATCACACAAAGTTTGCCCCAATCAGTGCTTCATAAATTCATTTCTCTCCCTCTACATAACCATTATAATGCAGTTGCTTTAATTCATTACATTTCACTGCCTGGATGAAGCTGCAAATTCATTAATTTATTCCTTAATAAAATTGTCGATTAAAAGGCAGGGTGAATGGAAAATTGTAAATGATGCAAGTCTCATAATGTAGCTTCACCTAAACTAATTGAAAGGAGGGGGAAGAATCTCACTTTTAAAAACATTGTTAAAAATTGGATGATTATAAAAACAATGCTGATGGCCTTTGACATTTTTACTTTATTTTTAAGTAGCTCTGATTCAACGCTGAATGCTGATGGCATTGTTGAAGTAAGTGATGTGGAGGAGTTAGTGAGCTCGCCAGTGCGAGGGAGCTGAATTAGCACACACAGTCGAAATGACAAGCTCACTGAACCACCCGAGGTTAATGACTGCATCTCGTGATGTTATTCAGTCCCTCATACTGTCAGACTCTGTAACCCCTTGCATTCCATTTGATTGTCGTAGCCTCTATGGGAAGTGCAGTGGGAGCAGCAGTTGCAAACAAAATATGATATTTACTGAAAGATGTTGGGGGTTGTTTTTTGTTTGCTCTGATAATGCCTTAATCAGTGTATCATGTCCACCTTTTGCATTTGTTCCAAGTCCCACTACAGGACCTGAGTATGAAAATCAAGACTTACTCTCCAGCAGGGGTATTGAGGGAGCATGGCACCGTCTAAGCTGTTGCCATCTTTTGATAAGGCACTAAACCATATGCCTACTTAGGTCGTTGGCTCTAATTTGAAGAACAGTATCAGAGATATTCCTGGTGTTCTGGACAATATTTATTCCTCAATCAACATCACGAAGAGAGATTAACTGGTCATTGTCAAGTGACTGTTCTTTGGCATGTGATGTGCTCAAGTTGGCTGCCATTTTTCCTACATTATAATGCTTCATTCACCATATGAGATTTCGGATGTTTGTGAAATGGAAGTCATTCGAATGCAAATCTTTTTGGCTTTGACATTGCATTTCAACACTGACAATTTCACCATGTGGAAAGTGCAGCAATGCTTGAGAATGCTACCGGGCCAAAGGTGTCCTCCAAATCACGTACCGTTCCACGTTGGACATGTATTAATGATCCTCATTGTTCCATGGTCAAAAGCCTGGAAGCCCATAACTAGCAGTACTGCAGAAGCACCTTCACCACATGGAATGCTGTGGCGAAAGAATTAAGTTCCGCGTGGCTTCTCAAGGGCAATTGAGGATGGGCAATAAGTGCTGGCCTAGCCAGCGATTCTCATATCAGAAGCATGAATGATAAATAAGCACGCAACAATCAATTTGAATTTCTCCTTTTGTGGGGATATTTCTGGCACTTTTCCCCCTCAACTAGAATATTCCAGTGTTAATAACACAGCTTAAGGAAAACAGCATTCTTAGACTTGAGAGTGCAAACCATGGGTCTCTCACAAAAACTTAATGACACAAGAATTCTCATAACCCCTACTGATCAAAAATCTATTGCAGCCTTGAATATATTTAATGACTCAGCTTTCCCTGACATGAACAACCTCTGAAAAAAAAGAAATTCTCCTCCTTTCTCTATCTTAAAAATAAGGCCTCTTGTTCTTAAACTATGTCCTTTAATTTTCTTTCCCCTTCCACAAGCTTATCCATCCAGTCAAGTCCCCTCAAGATATTCTTTGTTTCAGTGAGTCCACCTCATACTCTTTTAAACTCGAGTGCTGACGAACCTCTCTTCATAAAAAAAACCCTATCATCACAGCAATTATTAGGGAATTTTTTAAAAAAAGAAATCACAGGACCGGGAATCGGAGAGGTAGCTCCTTTGGGAAGATTGGTGTGAGTCTCTGGGCTGCTCTTCCTACCCATTTCAAACTGCTGAGTCTGGCTCCCTCTCTCAACACCCTTCAAAAGTGGTATTAGGATAGGAACCTCCATATAACTGTTGGCCTCCTCATGCATCTCAGGGTCAGCTCCTGGTGGCCTCTAATCTGCCATTTTGCTAATTGATTGCTTGCCTCTTTGGAATGGGCAATCTCTCCATGTCTAGTTCTGCTTCTGGAAAAACTCCTCAGAGTCAAGACAATGTCAGGGAACTGAAACTACATGGCTCCTGCAATTTTACTGGGATGCCCCTCTCCCCTAGCCCACCACCTCCCAGGGACTGGTACAATCCTGGTCAATGAAGTGCTTTGAGAAGCTGATAATACGTTAACCTACGGTAATATCTTAGCCTCGTCAACAACAAAGAAAGACTTTCTCCAGTTGAAGAGTTAATAAAGGCACTTTTCCAGCCCATCAAACCATATTACTTTTAAAATAATTTATTTTTCATTGCTATTTTTCTTTCACAAACCAAGTTCATCCATAACCAAAGTTTTATGATGTTCCTATTTTTCAATAGGCTGTTCACAAGGTGATTTATCTTTTAAACATAAGCTATGGGGAATGAATCACCAGGGAGCGGTGGGATGAAGGGAGCTCAGATATTTTGAATTCGCATCAGATACTTTCAGCACACTCATGATTATTCACACATCTTACACCTTCCTGATGTAAATTCAGTGGAATGTCCTTTCAATCAGCATGTCCTCGGTAGCTAGCACTTTCACCATTGATTCAGAGGGTCATGGCTTTAAGTCACACACACTGAGACCTGGACAGATAAACGAGGCTTGCACATCAATGTAGGACTGAAATGACACTGTCATGTCAGAGGTACTATCTATTGGATGAGATGTTATCCTGTTTGCCTTAACTCTTGAGTGGATGGAAAAGATTCTGTAGCAGTATATGTAAATGCAAGCTCTTCCTCATAATTTTGGTCATTGGATGTTGGTGTCAATAGTGAGACCAACTATTTACTGTCCAACCTTGATTGGACTTGAGAAGTCTTGATGAATCACTGCAATCCTTGTAGGTAGATAAACCCACAGTTCTTCTGGAGCAGGGGTTAGTTCCAGAATTTTCACTGGAATTTTCCAGAATTTAGTGGAGGAACAACTGATTTGGTCCCATGTCCGGATGGTGTGTGTAAAGTAATGCGTTAAGAGCACAAGATGCTCTGATGATGTGGGGTCAAAGGGGTAGAAAGAGAGAGGAGAGAGAGAGTCTCAAGAATGACCTCAGGAAGGACTTATATGTTTCAATAAGATCATCTAATATTCTTTTAAACTCCATTGTCAGTAAAACTTCCTTCATTGGAAAACCCAATCATCCCAGGAATCACTGGTGAACAGAAGGGACACTCTCTGCTCAGATAGAAGTCTATCTGTAAATAGGAAGTCAATAACTGAACACCCCTGTTGAAATGAGCATAGACTGCAGGCCCCCTTACCCTAACATGAAGAAGAAAAAACAGTGTGTGACTTGAACGAATTTACAACTATCTATTGGTTAGGTGGATTGGCCATGTTAAATTGCCCTGTAGTGTCCAGGGATATGCAGGTTAGATGGATTAGCCGTGGGGAAATGCAAGGTGATAGGATATGAGGTGGGTGGGATACTTTTCAGACAGTTGGTGCAGACTTGATGGGTCAAATGGCCTGCTTCCAACTATAGGGATTCAATGATTCTATGAATTGGCTGTCTGTCTGGATGTAGGTTTGCTCGCTGGAAGGTTCGTTTTCAGACGCTTTTGTCACCATAGTAGGTGAACCACCGAATGAAGCACTGGCGCTGTAGCCCACTTTCTAATTATATGATTAAGTTTCCGAGGGTTGGTGATGCCATTTCCTGTGGTGACATCATTTCCTATGGTGATGTCATTCCAGGTTATTTTTCTCAGGGGATGGTAAATGGGATCCAAGTCAATGTGTTTGTTGATAGAGTTCTGATTGGAATGCCATGCTTCTAGGAATTCACGTGCATGACTCTGTTTGGCTTGTCCTTGGTTGGATGTGTTATCCCAGTTGAAGTGGCGTCCTTCCTCATCCGTATGTAAGGATACTACTGAGAGTGGGTCATGTCGTTTTGTGGCTCGTTGATGTTAATGTATCCCGGTGGCTAGTTTTCTGCCTGTTTGTCCAATGTCCAACACATTGACAGGGATACTATCAGGAATAGTATCACAGCTGCAGAAAGGGAGGTCATCGAGGAGGGTTTGTCTACTAAGTCAGTATGGGTGGGAGTCAGAAACACAAAAGGAGCAGTCACTTTTATTGGGAGTTTTCTATAGACGTCCCAATAGCACAGAGATTCGGAGGACCAGAGGGAGGCAAAGGTGCAGAAGTAATAGGGTTGTTGTCATGAGTGACTTCAACTTTCCTGATATTGATTGGAACCTCCTTAGAGCAAATAGTTTGGATGGAGCAGATTTTATCAGGTGTGTCCAGGAAGGATTCCTGACTCAATATGTAGGTAGGCCCTCAATATGTAGAGGGAAGGCTATTTTGGATTTGGTGCTTGGCAGGCCAGGTGTCAGATCTCTCAGTGGGAGAGCATTTCAGTGATAATGATCACAACTCCCTAACCAAGGATTGGAGCAGACAGTATGGGAATGTACTTAATTGGGGGAAAAGGAATAACAATGCGGTTAAGCAGGAACTATGGAGCATAAACTGGGAACAGATGTTCTCAGGGAAATGCACAACAGAAATGTGGAAGTTGTTTAAGGAGTACTTGCTGCAGGTGCTGGATAGGTTTGTCCCATTGAAGCAAGGAAGGGATGGTAGGGTGAAGATACCATGGGTGGCAAGAGATGTGGAACATCTAGTCACGGGGAAGAAGGAAGCTTATTTAAAGTTGAGGAAGGAAGGATTAGACAGGACTCTAGACAGTTGCAAGGTAGCCAGGAAGGACTAAGGAGAGCTAGAAGGGGACATGAAAAAGTCTTGGCGGGTAGGATTAAGGAAACCCTGAGGCATTCTGTGAAAAACAAGAGGATGGCCAGAGTGGGGGGAGGACCAATCAGGGATAGTGGAGGAAACTTGTGCCCGGAGTTGGAGGAGGTAGGGAGGTCCTTAATGAATGCTCTGCTTCAGTTTTCACTACTGAGAGAGAACTTGTCATTTGAGAGGACAGCGTCAAACAGGCTGACATGCTCGAACAGGTTGATGTTCAGAAGGAGAATGTGCTGGAAACTTTGAAAAACATGAGGATAGATAAGCCCCCTGGGCCAGACGGGATATACCCTAGGTTACTATGTGCCTTTGGTGATGATCTTTGTGTCCTCACTGTCGACTGGAGTAGTACCAGATGATTAGAGGGCAACAAATTTCATTCACTTGTTCAAGAAAGGGAATAGGGATAACCCTGGGAATTACAGACCAGTCAGACTTATATTGGTGGTGGAAAAATTATTGGAGAGGATTTAGTATTATTTGGAAAACCATAGTTTGATTAGAGATAGTCAGCATGGCTTTGTGAGGGGCAGGTCATGCCTCACAAGCCTTACTGAATTCTTTGAGGATGTGACAAGACACATTGATGAACGTAAAGCAGTGAATGTGGTGTATATGGATTTTAGCAAGGCATTTGATAAGGCTCACCATGGTAGGGTCAGTCAGAAAGTAAGGAGACATGGGATACAGGGATATTTGTCTGTCTGGATACAGAATTGGCTGGCCCATAGAAGACAGAAGGTGGTAGTAGATGGAAAATATTCAGCCTGGAGTTCGGTGACCTGTGGTTTTTTGTAGGGATCTATTCTGGGACCTCTGTTCGTTGACAGGATGCAGAACTGGGCTTAGAAGTGGCAGATGGTGTTCAACCTGGAAAAGTGTGAAGTGATTCATTTTGGAAAGCCAAATTTGAATGCAGATTACAGGGTTAAAGGCAGGATTCTTGGCAGTGTGGAGGAACAAAGGGATCTTGGGTCCATGTCCATAGATCCTACAAAATTGCCAAGTTGATAGGGTTGTTAAGAAAACAAATGGTGTATTGGTTTTCAGTAGCGGGGGGATTGAGGTTAAGAGCTGTGAGATTATACTGCAGTTCTGTAGAGTCCTGGTTGACTGCACTTGGAATATTGTGTTCAATTCTGGTCATCTCATTATAGGAAGGATCTGGAAACTTTAGAGAAGGTGCAGAGGAGATGTACCAGGCTGCTGCCTGGACTGGAGGGCATGTCTTATGAAGCAAGGTTTAGGGAGCTAGGGTTTTTCTCATTGGAGTGAAGAAGGATGAGAGGTGACTTGATCGAGGATTGACTTGACAAGATGATGAGAGGCATAGATAGAGTGGATAGCCAGAGACTTTTTTTTCCCGTGGTTGAAATGGCTATCTTGAGGGGCATACCTTTAAAATGATTGGAGGAAGGTTTCGGGGAGATGTCAGAGGTAGGTTCTGTACACAAAGAGTGGTGGGTGAATGGAATACACCGCCAACGATGGTAGTAGAGTCACATACATTAGGGACATTTAAGCGACTCTTGGATAGGTACATGGATGATAGTAAAGTGAAAGATATGTAGATCAGTTTGATTTTAGGGTCTGATAAAAGGTTGGCACTACATCAAGGGTCGAAGGGTCAGTCTTGTGCTGTACTGTTCTATGCGCTATGTACTCATCATTACTGAAACTAGCTTTCAATTCCAGGTTTTATTAATTGAATTTAAATTCCACCAGCTGCTGGGGTGAAAGTTGAACCGATGTCCCCAAAGCATTAACCTGGGGCCTGCATTACCAGGCCCAGTGAGATCACCACAACACAATTGTCTTCCCAAATAAAGTGAAATGAATACAATGTGAATTATTTATAAGTGAAATCGAATTTGAAAACATACATCGCCTAACTAAAATGTTGTGGTATTAAAACATTAATTCATGGATGTGGGCATCACTGACTGGACCAGCATTTTTGCTCATCCTTAGTTGTCCTTGAGAAGGTGATGGTGAACTGCCTTCTTGGGCTTTTGCAATTCATTTGGCGAAGATACATTCACAATTACTTTAGGGAGGAAGTGACAGTGAAGGAACCGCAATATATTTCCAAGTCAGAATGATAAGTGGCTTGGAGGGGAACATGCAAGTGGTAGATTCCCATGTATCTGCTGCCCTTGTCCTTCTAGATGGAAGTGGTCACTGGTTTGGAAGATGCTGTGGGAAGAGCTCAAGTGAATTTCTGCAGTGTATCTTGTGGATGGTACACATTGCTGTTACTGAGCGTTGATGGTGGAGGGAGTAGATGTGATGGCAAATAAGTGGTCAACTACAGCCTTGATGTGAAGAGCAGTAAATCCTTTTTTATATTCATTCAGGCGATGAGGGCATCGCTGTCTAGGTCAATGTTTATTGCCATCCTTAATTGCCCAGAGGACAGTTAAGAGTCAGCCCCATTGCTGAGAGTCTGGAGTCATATGTAAGCCAGACCAAGTAAGAACGGTCTTTCTCTATAGGACATTAATGATTTAGATGGGTTTTTCCAATGGTTTCATGATTGTTATCATCAAACTCTTAATTCCAGATTTTTATTTAAATCAAATTCTACCTTCTGCCATGACAGAATTTCAACCTGGGTCCACAGAACAGTACCTTGGTCTCTGGGTTAACAGTTCAATGATAATTCAACTAGGCCATCACCTCCCCCAATTTCCTGTTACTTCAGCAATTCCAAGTTGTTGTGCAGAAACCATCGCACCCGCATGTTGCAGCCTGCAGTAGGGAATAATTACTGTAGAAACCTTAAGATTCTTTCATCATATGGCTAACCAGACCTCTCTCCTGCTCCATAACATTGACATGTATTGGAATAATTTGCAGGTTATAACTCAACCTATCAGACTGCATTATAAATGCACCTTCATTGGTCATCAATCCCAGGGAGGGATTCAAACCTGGAACTTCTGACTCAGAGCCATGGACAGTATCCACAGTGCCACAAGTACTTGCACACAACAGAAAATAAGTGCAATTTGAAGAGCTGTCTCAATGTAGCATAATTAATTCAGTTGGTGTAGCCAGAGATGAGGGCAGGGCCAAATCCAGGGGAACTGAATCTTAAAACAGTATTAGTGATGATGTAAATTACAAGCTTCTACTGCGTAGCCCATCAGTGTTTCAAATTTGCCACTCTTAAATTAGTTCAGCCACTTGCACTGGCATCTGGATAGAAAAGCCAACAAGCCCGACCTTCAGATGGATCTGGGAATTGCTGGCAGACTCAGCTCTCTGTATAAGTTGGTCAGTTAGAAAATACCGAGGAACCTCGATTATCTGAATATCAATTATCCGAATATCAGATTATCCAAAGGAGATTTCAAGGTCCCGATAGAAACATTACGTCAAAGAGCTGTTTCAATCCTGATCATGTCTTTTGTTTACAGGTACAGCGATTAAAAATGGCTCATTGAAATGCTGCGGAGAACAGTCCTGGATAGTCCAGGCACCATCTCTAAATGACTGACCTCCTGCCCTCACTCTCTTCCCACAACACTTTCCCTGGAGTTCTACACAGGGATGTACTCTAAACCCCCATCCCCTAGATAATCTCTCCACGATTGTCCTGTACGGGGCAGAGGTGGAACCTGTCAAAACATTGTGTGTGTGTGTGTATGTGAGTGTGAGTATATATGTGTTTGTGTGCGTGTGTATGAGTGTGTGTGTGTGTGTATTTGTGTGTTTGTGTTTGTGTGTGTGCTATTTAGAGACCTACCTCCCAAAAGGCAGCAGCACACTTACTGTTGGTGTACAACCCGCTGCCCGAGGTCGGGGAGGGGGGGGGTGGTTTGGACGGGGGGGTGGGGTGTTGATGGTGGGTGGGGCTGCGTGGTTGGGGCCGGGCTGGCAGGCAGTGTTGGACGGGGTTGGGGGTGGGCGTGGGTGCAACAGGGTTGGGGGTGGGCAGGCAATGGGGGCAGGGTCTCACATGTAGCGTGCTTTTGCCTAGTCTCCTGAACGGGGAGCAGATTTCAAAGAAAACTCCAAGCCCCAGAGGAAATCAATTAACCGAATAATCAGTTTTCTGATCGAAATAGTGCCCACCCATCTCGTTCAGATAATCAAGGTTCGTTTTTGTACTGCTGCTGAAAAGGGGAAGAACAGTCAGGCAGTCAGTCCAGACTGCTGCTTTCCATTCCAAGAGTACTGTCCAAACATGTTATATTGATGAAAGCCAGAACTGAAGCCAATCTTGATGTACCTTTATATTTTATTATTTGCACGATTAAATTCCCTACAGTGTGGAAACAGGCCCTTCGGCCCAACCAATCCACACTGATCTTCTGAAGAGTAACCCACCCAGACCCATTTCCCTCTGAATGATGGACCTAACACCATGAGCAATTTAGCATGGCCAATTCACCTAACTTGCACATCTTTGGACTGTGGGAGGAAATCGGAGCACCCGGAGGAAACCCACGCAGACACAGTGAGAATGTGCAAACTCCACACAGATAGTCACCCGAGGCTGGAATCGAATCTGGGATTCTGGTGCTATGAGGCAGCAGTGCTAACCACTGAGCCACCTGCCAGCCCAAAGGAAAGCTGCTCAAGGAGATGTGGAGCAAAAGATACCCATTACAAACTCATGTTTCCTACCATAGCCTCCACAGTTTCAGTCTGTTCCAAAATATAGCAGCATTGTCAATAGCACTTTCCAAACCTACAACCTCCATTACCGAGCACAACAAGAACACTGCCTCCATCTGCAAGTTTGTCTCGAAGCAAAATACTATCCTTTATTGTCACTGTCTCAAAATCCTACAGCTGCCTTCCTAACCGCACTGTTGGTGCACCTCCACCACATGATCTCCAAGCTGTAGTCACCTTTTTAAAGACAATTAGGAATAGACAATAAATCCCATGAACAATTAAAGTGAATCTCAACTAACACTTCCTCCCAACCATCTTCCTGTGATTTATCACAATTAATATGTAATTAACCCAAAATCAGGCCCTTCTTTTGCTCTGGGATGATATGTGAGACAATGGGGCAGCTAAGGACACCCTCAAAATGGGCAGTAAGGGATTCATTTCAGTTTGTACAGTTGGATAATGATGAGTTTTTTTGTGAGCATCCTTCTTTATTGAAATGTGCCCAAGGAAATGCTGGAGCGTCTCAGGCAGTGTAGCATTGTGTCTGGAGGACATGGTCAGGGTCGGTACTTCAGTAGTTTTAGTGATAGTTAGTTGGAGAAGTGAAGAACTTGCTGTATCCTCACTATCTCATCCTCTTTGTCCTCCTGTTCCCAAGGTGGCCTTCAGATTCTTTTCATCTTCTCACAACAGAGACATTGTGATTAATTCAATCAAAAAATTGAAAACTGTGATTTTATTTTGTGTGAAAGCCTTAGGGGACATGGGAACGTGGGGTTAAAATAAGCTGAAGAACAGATCAATCATCATTTAATTGATTGGTGGAACAAGCTGTGTTAATCAAAACAAAACTTGCTAAAGAAACTCTGGCAATATCTGTGGAGAGAAAACAGAATTAACATTTCAAGTCTAGTGACTCTTCTTCAGTTCAAATGCTGCCAGACCTGTTGTGTCTCTCTAGCAATTTCTGTTTTCGTTTCAGATTTCCAGCATTTGCAGCTCTTGGTTTTGTCTTAGGCTACGTTAATGTTTCTGATATTTATTTCGATGCATTCAAAACACTGACTACTCAAGGTGAGAGCAGTAACTCAACAACATGGATTCTTTATTCAAAGATGTTTAGATTAGATTAGATTAGATTACTTACAGTGTGGAAATAGGCCCTTCGGCCCAACAAGTCCACACCGCCCCGCCGAAGCGCAACCCACCCATATTCCTACATCTACCCCTTACCTAACACTACGGGCAATTTAGCATGGCCAATTCACCTGACCTCCACATCTTTGGACTGTGGGAGGAAACCGGAGCACCCGGAGGAAACCCAAGCTGCAGGTGTTTCTGCAGGTATGGAGAAGTCTGCACTGTCCAGGTCCTTTCTCCTGCCACCTGCTGGAAAAAAACCCACATCATCTCACTCTTAAATAAGTGATCCCTTACTCTGAGATTAGGTCCTGTGGTCTTAGACAATCCAAGGAGAAAGAACAATGTCTCAAAATCTACCCTGTTAAAACCACCAGAAGTCTTACATGTTTCAATAAAGGGGCCCTTTAATTCTGTTAACCTCCAATGAATTTAGGCCAATCTACTCAACCATTCTAAATAAGTTGGAAGTCACATGGCAGCAGGTTACAGTCCAATAGGTTTATTTGAAATCACGAGCGTTCAGAGTGCTGCTCTTTTGACACCCAAGAAAGGCAGTGTTCCAAAAGCTCACAATTTCAAGTAACCCTATTGGACTACAACCTGGTGTCATATGGGAGGTGTAGTGGACAGCGAGGAAGGTTATCTCAGATTACAACGGGATCTTGATAAGATGGGCCAATGGGCGGGGAGTCGCAGATGGAGTTTAATTTAGATAAATGTGAGGTGCTGCACTTTGGAAAGGAAAATCAGAGCAGGATTTATACACTTAATGGTAAGGTTCTGGGGAGTGTTGCTGAACAAAGACTTTGGAGTGCAGGTTCATAGCACCCTGAAAGTGGAGTTGCAGGTAGATAGGATAGTGAAGAAGGTATTGGGTATGCTTTCCTTTATTGGTCAGAGGATTGAGTATAGGAGTTGGGAGGTCACTTTGTGGTTGCACAGGACATTCATTAGGCCGCTTTTGGAATATTGTGAGCAATTCTGGTCCCCCTTCTATTGGAAGGATGTTGTGAAACTTGAAAGGGTTCAGAAATGATTTACAAGGATATATCCAGGGTTGAAGAATTTGAGCTACAGGAAGAGGTTGAATAGGCTGGGGCTGTTTTCCCTGGAGCATCGGAGGTTGAGGGATGACCTTATCGAGGTTTATAAAATCATGAGGAGCAAGGATAAGGTACATCGACAAGGTCTTTTCCAAGGAGTGGGGGAGTCCAGAACTAGATGGCATAGGTTTAGGGTGATAGGGGAAAGATTTAAAAGGGACCTAAGGGACAACTTTTTCACACAAAGGATGGTACACGTATGGAATGAGCTGCCAGAGGAAATGGTAGAGGCTGGTACAATTGCAACATTTAAAAGGCATATGGATGGGTATATGAATAGGAAGGGTTTAGGGGGATATGGAATAAGTGCTGGCAAATAGATCTAGGTTAGGTTAGGATATTAGGTTGGCATGGACGAGTTGGACCGAAAGTTCTGTTTCTGTGCTGTACACCTCCATGATTCTAAGACTTCTGACTTTGTCCACCCCAGTTAACACCGGCACCTCTACATCATGGCTCTAAATAAGAAAATCCATCTCAACCCACAATTAACCCAGTGAACCTTCTCCAGATAGAATCCAATGCCAGTATATCTTTCCATATTTCTTCATGGAATGCAAACATTACTGGAAAGACCAACATTTATTGCCCATCTTTCATTGCCCTTGACTGTCTCTGAGAGTATTTAAGAGGCAACCACTTTGCTGTGGATCTGGAGTCACATGTAAGCCTACATCTGTTCCTAAGTCA
Source organism: Chiloscyllium plagiosum (assembly GCF_037043375.1). Classification (NCBI taxonomy): domain Eukaryota; kingdom Metazoa; phylum Chordata; class Chondrichthyes; order Orectolobiformes; family Hemiscylliidae; genus Chiloscyllium; species Chiloscyllium plagiosum. The sequence continues at coordinate 17,524,746 of NW_028270153.1, read as the reverse complement.
TGTGGTTTAATATTAACCATTTTAGCCCAGCACAATATGAAGGCTGAGGCCTAGATAAGCTTTCTGAGGTGAAGTGCCCAGAACTGAACACAATGGACTTGACAATCTCTGTCCAAGATAGATGGGCATCTGTTGATTTGTCTTCATAGACTTAGTTATTTTATCCTCTGTAGACAGGGGATTGTGATTTAAGCTTCTGTCCTGGGAAGAGAACAAATAGGACATTACTGCAATCCTAAGCTCCCAGTGGAGAGAGATGCTGTACTCGAGTATGATTTAGAGATTGTTTTTGTACTTTTGCACTCTTTTTTTCTTTTCTGAAGACTGATTTTGAGTATTGGAATATGTTGAAGGCTTATTAAGAACCCACTTTGAACCGTATAAACTCTTTTTCCATGGGAGTTGACTTAAGAGTTTTCCAGCGCAGGATTACCAACCGAACCACTACGGCTATGTGGTCAAAGTAACCACTAATCATGAGACGGGGAGTTGATTGTGCTCTATATGTTGGAATTTAGAAGAATGAGAGGTGACCTCATCGAAATATACAAGATGCTGAGGATAAATACAGAAAGGTTACTTCCTCTTTTTTAGAAAATCTAGGGCCAAGAGGCATAATCTTCTTCTCTCAGAGTGCAGTGAATCTGTGGAATTCTTTACCACATATGTCTGTTGAGGCTGGGTCATTGAGCATATTCAAAGCTGAGATAGACAGATTTTTAATCAATAAGGGATTCAAAGCTAAAGGGGAACAGGCAGGAAAGTGCAATTGAGAATTATCTGATCAGTCACGAGATTTTTGAATGGCAGAGCAGATACAATGAGCTTAAGGATTTACTTCTGTTCCCATGTTTTATGGTTTTATAGTATGAGTCAGAGTGGGGTTGGGAAATTAATCTACAAATGGACCATTCTCCATGTGCTCAATTGGACTTGTGGGCCTGTCCCCTTTGAACTCAGATCAGACAAAAGAAAAGCAATTCACACAATCTACCAAGAGTTCAAAATGGTAGGGATTTGGTGGGGAATGGCAGGGAACTCATTATTGATTTTCGGCGGGATGTTACTCATGCCCCCCTACACATTAACAGCACTGAGGTGGAATGAGTGGAGCTCCTGGGAGTGGTCATCCACAACAAGCTTTCTTGGGCTCTTCAGGTGGATAAACTAGGAGAAAGTGAGGACTGCAGATGCTGGAGTACCAGAGTTGAAAAATGTGGTGCTGGAAAAACACAGCAGGCCAGGCAACATCCGAGGAGCAGGAGAATCGACGTTTCAGGCATAAGCCCTTCTTCAGGAATGAGTCCATGGGGGGTCAGTTGGTTTCGTGGGCAGGTGCTGAGGAAAGAGATGTGGCTGTAGTCGCGAGTTTGTCTCAGGATGTGGCTGAAGAGCTTCAGGGCAGAGGAGATGACCGGGGAGGTGCAGTGAGAGAGGGATTCACTGAGATCCTTGTAGAGGGAGGAGGAGAGCTTCTTCAAGGTAGGCACCCTTGCAAGAGGATTCGCAGTAGGTTAAGATCAACTAGGAGAAAGTGAGGACTGCAGATGCTGGAATACCAGAGTTGAAAAATGTGGTGCTGGAAAAACACAGCAGGCCAGGCAGCATCCGAGGAGCAGGAGAATCGACATTTCGGGCATAAGTTCTGCCATTCAAAAATCTCATGACTGATCAGATAATTCTCAATTGCACTTTCCTGCCTGAAGAAGGGCTTATGCCCGAAATGTCGTTTCTCCTACTCCTCGGATGCTGCCTGGCCTGCTGTGTTTTTCCAGCACCACATTTTTCAACTCTTCATGTGGATGCACTGGTTACAAAGGCCCAACAATGTCTCTTCTTCCTCAGGCCATCGAGAGCATTCTGTCTGGATGTATCAGCACATGGTAGGCAACTGTACCATTCAAGATCGGAGACGGTTACAGAGAGTGGTGAACTCGGCCCGGACAATCACAAAGGCCAACCTCCCATTTATAGAATCCATCTACCAGGCCCGCTGTCCAGAAAAGGCCGCAGTACTCTCAAAGATCCATCCCATTCTGACAATGTTTTTCTACAACCTCTACCATCTAGGAGAAGGTACAGAAGCCTGAACACATGCACCAGCTGGTTTTGAAACAGTTTCTATCCTACTGTTGCTAGAATACTGAATGGACTCACAAACTCTTAACAATCGCCTGTACCTGTGTTTTGGTTTTTGCCGCTGTTTACCTATTATTTACTTATCTATGCGACTTAACTCTGTGATCTGCCTGTATTGCTCACAAGACAAAGCTTTTCACTGTGCCTCGGTACACATGACAATAAATTCAATTCAATTCAATTCATTTGGCAGCTAGGTTCTGATAAATGAGGAAATGTATCAAAATGGCATTTATCTTTGCTGCATCAACCTTCCAAAGATTGACAACAATGGTATGTGATAAGCAAGTTGTTCTTGAAAAAGCATACAATATACATCCACATTGAGATCACCCAAAATAATTAAATAGAAAAATCTTACATCAGGGAGAAAGGCTTTTTAAAACAAAATCAGTCTGGGTAGGTCTGGCCCCATCAATGAATTGTGGTTCTTTTAACCGATTATGCTACCCAATCACTAAATTGAATTTTAATCTTCGCAATGCAAATTGACTGTGTCCTTACTCAGCATAATTGTTTGACTCATTTACCAGACAATTCACAGCCCTTCTCCCAGAACATTTCATTGCAAATAATAGAGTCCAATAGTTAAGGAGGTGTGATAATGAAAAAAACACACCATGTAATTATTCACTATGTGATACTATTAATTGACAACTATAATTTACTTGTGCTTTCACCCTCTTCCTTAGTAACTTGCCACTTGGAAAGAGAGAGAAAACAAGCTGAAATGTTCGGGTGATATATGAAAGCCAATTAAAAATACAGGCAATACACAAGACAAATGACTGTATCCCTATCTTTAATGTAGATAAAAGATTTTGCAAGCATTGCTCAGTTCAAACAATTTAGTAGAATAATTCCCTCCTAATAAATGATTAGAAATTTTCTGAATCTGTAAACACAAACCCTAGTCTTCAAATTCAGGATGAAGCTACACTTAATCGAGTCAACAGAGGTACAGCAAAACCTTCTAATGAGATAACCTTGCCCAATAGAAGGCAGTAAATAGAGTATTAAAGATTGAAGCTAATATTCGAGTCCTTCCAAAGTTACAGCCCATTGTGAATGGCTCAGCAATTTTTGATTTACCTCAAGATTCATTACTCAATGGTGTATAAAATCTTGTCATGCTGTTGGAGCAGAATTAGACCATTCAGCCCTTCAAGTTTGTTAACTCAGTTAATTTGATTTTGGATGACCTCGATCCCAATTCCTTTCACCTACTTTTTAATCCTTTATGATTCTCATTATCTGTGTTCTGCCCAAAGTTAGGACCTTGGTTCATTGTTGCCTTTCTCCATCTTGTGCTAGTTTCTCATTTCCCAATAACGACCTTTACATCATTCAACTTGATACTCTCTCTCTCCTTCTTTCTTGTGTTTCCTTTAAATCATCCCACCATAACAGTTCTTCAGTCCATTGCGATTTAATAGGGTGGCACGGTGGCTCAGTGGTTAGCAATGCTGCCTTGCAGTGCCAGGGACCTGGGTTTGATTCCAGCCTTGGGTGACTGTCCGTATGGAGTTTGCACATTCTCCGCGTGTCTGTGTGGGTTTGCTCCGGTTTCCTCCCACAGTCCAAAGATGTGCAGGTCAGGTGAATTGGCCATGTTAAATTGCCCAGAGTGATAGGTGCATTAGTAGGGAGTAGGGGAATAGGTCTGGGTGGGTTACTCTTCAGAGGGTCGGTGCGGACTTGTTGGGCTAAAGGGCCTGTTTCCACACTGTAGGGAATCTAATCTAATGTACCTGGTCACCTTGCCTTCTCCTAAATGCATTCAGCAATTTCCTTTGTTTCTTCGCTGTCCTCAGCATTTCCCCATTTATTACCTTTTCTAGCAGATCCTTTCCATTCTGCTCCAAACATACATTTCAAAGCCATTTTTGCAAGTTGATCTCACATCCACACAAAACAGCATGACAATAAAGCTCTTTCCAAGTTATTTCTATTAGACCATAAGGTGTAAGAGTGGAACAAGGGTTATTCCACCCATCAGGGTTTCTTCACCATTGAATGAGGTCATGGCTGATCTGATTATCCTCAACTCCACTTTCCTGTGATTTCATCACTGATCTTAAAAAATCCGTCTATCGCAGTCTTGAATATACTTAATATCCCAGACGTTACTGCCCTCTGCAGTAAAGAATTCCACAAACTCCCTACGCTTTGAGAGAAAAAGATCCTCCTCATCTCACTCTTAAATAAGTGACCCCTTACTCAGATGTTACGGCCTTTAGTCCTGACTGTCCTTCAACGGGAAACAATGGGCGTGGTGGCTCAGTGGTTAGCACTGCTGCCTCACAGTGTTAGATATTCGGGTTCACTTCCACCCTCGGGCGACTGTCTGTGTGGAGTTTGTACGTTCTCCCCGTGTCTGGGTGGGTTTCCTCCAGGTGCTCTGGTTTCCTCCCACAATCCAAAGATGTGCAGGTTAGGTAAAATAGCAATGATAAATTGCCCATGATATTCAGGGATGTGTAGATTAGGTGCATTATTCAGGGGTAAATATTGGGGAATGAGTCTGGGTGGGTTGATGTGGACTTGTTGGGCTGAAGGGCCTGTTTCCATACTATAGGGTTTCTATTTTAATGTCTCAGAATCTATCCTGTTGATCCGACTAAGTATCTTACATGTTTCAAAATGGTGTCCTTTCATTCTTTTAACCTGTAATGAGTTTAGGTCCAATCGACTCAACCACTTCTCATTAAAAAAACACCCTCTATCCCACAATTAATCCAGTACACCTTCTCTGGTTTGAATCTGTTGCCAGCATATCTTTCCATATTGTTTCATGGGATGTGGGCATTGCTGGGAAGACCAACATGTGTTCCCATCCTGAATTGCTCTGGAACTGATTGACTCTCTCAGCCATTTCCAAGGACATTTAGGGGGCAAACACTTTGCTGTGGGGCTGGAGTTATAAGTGGGCCTGCATCTGCTCCTATGTCCTAAAGTCATGTGATCTAATTTTTTTTAATTAACCCTTTTAGCATTGACACAATTTTGGTAAATCTGCACTGTAAAAGTTTGAGGCCTCCAAAGCCTTTCTGAGGTGAAGTGCCCAGAATTGAACACTGTGAATTAGGCAGTCTCTATCCAAGACAGATGGGGATTTGTTGATTTGGCTTCATAGACATAGCTATTTTGTCTGTAGACAAGGGATTGTGATTTCAAGCTTCTCTCCTGGGAAGAGAACAAACAGGCCATTACTGCGATCCTGTGCTCCCAGTGGAGAGTGATGCTGTCTTTGAATATGATTTACAGATTGTTTTTGTACCTTTACACTTTTCTCTTCTCTGAAGACTGGTTTTGAGTAATGGAAGATGTTGAATAAAACCTACTTTGAACCATGTAAACTCTTCTTCCATGGGACTTGGTTCGAGAGCTTTCCAGCGCAGAGGCCGAAGAATTACCAACTGAGCTGCTATGGCCAAAGATACCACCCCAGATCTATGGCTCACACTACTGCCAGGTTTTTGAAATCACCCTTTTATCTTCTCAAAACTTGAGTGCAGCAAATGCTCTCACCTGCCATTTAAGGTGCATGTTGGCAAGTGGTCTCTTCATAGCAAGAGAATTTAATACAGGAGCAAGGATGTCCTGCTGCAACTGTACAGGGTGAGGTCACACCTGGCATATTGTGCACAATTGTTGTCTCTTTATCTGAGGAACAATGTTCTAGCTATAGAAGGAGTACAGCAAAGATGTTAGAGGCTGATTACTAGGATGGCAGGACTGACATGTGAGAAGAGGTTGAATCGATTAAGATTATATTCTTAACTGGAGCTGGAGATCTGAAGAATGAGGGGAGAATTTTCATATAAATATCTAAACTTCTAACAGGATTAGACAGGGTAGATACCCGAAGGATGTTACTGATGACAGGGATTCCAGAACCAGAGGTCACAGTCTAAGAAGTCAAGGTAGATCATTTAGGACTGAGACTAAGAGAAATTTCTTCACAAAGATAATGGTGAGCCCGTGGAATCCACTATCACAGAAAACAGTTGAAGCCAAAACATGGTATGATTTCAAGAAGGAGTTGATGAAAGAGTTGATCCTCTTAATACTTGATGTTAAGGGGATCAAAAAATATCAGGGAAAACTATGAACCAGATATTCAATTCGACGATCAGTCATGATCGTAATGAATGGTGGAGCAGGCAGAGAGGGCTAAATGGTCTAGTTTTCTACTATTTTCTATGTTTCTATATAGCTCTTGCATTATTGGAGGAATAATTCATAGTTTTCCTGGTGCCCTGGGGTCACTTCCTTCCTCATCCAAATCAATCAGAGTGGATTAACTGATGAATCATCTTATTTTCTGCCCATCTGACCTTGTGTGTACCAAATGGTACCTGTTATGACTTTTCTTCAAATTGTTATTCATAGCATTGCAAAGGGATATAAGTTGTCAAAGTTTTTCAACTTGCACATATCAGGACAATTGCAAGAATACCAAATTTGAAATGTTTACAGCAGTTTACACTACAGGAAAAATGGTGCTGTTTAGTTGGAAAAGTGAGTATGCATAGCTGAGGTGTTGCCATGGAGAAAGCAATAACAAACCATAAGCTCCTCAACCTGCAGGGTAATTTTAAAAAGGGCAGAACTTGAATATATTCCTTTTGTTTGCGAAGGGTTGGTCATTGCATATGCTGCTTTAGCAAATGTAAATGAACCATGCAATAAGCTGGAGTGATTATCTTAAATTGCTTGCTGGTGTAGCCATTAGGACACTCGGAATTATTCCTCAAGCACTACTCATTTGTAGAATCACATCTAACAGACTATTTAGGTTCATAGAGATATACAGCGTGGAAACAGATCTTTTGGTCCAGCACATTCATGCCAACCAGATATCCTAACCATTCCTGAAGAAGGGCCTGTGCCCGAAACGTCGAATCTCCTGTTCCCTGGATGCTGCCTGACCTGCTGTGCTGTTCCAGCAATAAAGTTTCAACAGATATCCTAACCTAATCTAGTCCCATTTTCCAGCACTTGACCCGTTTCCCTCGAAACACTTTCTATTCATATACCTATCCAGATACCTTTTAAATGTTGTAATTGTACTAGCCTTCACCACTTTCTCTGGCAGCTCATTCCATACATGCACCATCCTCTGTGTGAAAAAGTTGCCCCTTAAGTACCGTGTAAATGTTTCCCCTCTCGCCCTAAACCTATGTCCTCTAGTTCTGGTTTGTTCTTGAGAAGCAGACCAAACGCAGCCAGGAACCCTAACTACCTTACCATACATCAAAGAAGTTTCAGAAATGACGGCCAGACTACTAAGACACCTTGGAATCCTAGTAGCACACAAACCCACCAACACTCTCAAACAAAAACTAACAAACTTAAAAGACGCAGTACAACTCATGGACAAAACCAATGTCATCTACAAAATTCCATGCAAGGACTGCCACAAACACTACGTAGGACAAACAGGAAGAAAGTTAGCCACCAGGATACACGGACACCAGCTAGCCACAAAAAGACACGACCCTCTCTCCCTCGTAGCCCTACACACGGATGAAAAAAATACCACCAATTCGACTGGGACAACACATCTATCCTGGGACAGGCTAAGCAAAGACATGCCAGAGAATTCCTAGAGGCCTGGCACTCCAACCACAACGCCATAAACAAACACATAGATCTAGATACCGTCTATCAACCCCTCAGAAAACGAACAGGAAATGACATCACCACAAACCCCAGGAACCCCATCCAGGACAAACATATAAATAGAAAGCAGGAGACAACAGCTTTGCTTCACTTGGAGATCGCCACTGATGATGTTACCTAGCCAGGTAATGAAACGTCTGGATATCAAACCTACAGCTCAGCGATCAAACCTACACCATAAACCTCAACCTGAGCTATAAACCTTCACAAACCTTGCACAGTGGTATTTTCCACCAATAGGATGTTGCCATTGGTCCAAAATGACATTCTGGGTTCCACACACTTCTGGGGATGAGTCGGGGAGCTAAAACAGACTAAGGGGCAGACAGAGACATAGTTCAAAAATGTGCATGCGTTTGTCATCCCTTCTAAAGTGTCCCTAACCAACATCATAACAGACCTGTTAATGATTCTTACTAGTTTTACCCCAGCAAGGCAAATCAACCCAATCAAACTTAATGTCAGTTCAAAATCTTGACCATGAGAAATTTCAGATCATTAAAGGAACTTAGTCAGCTAGACATGATACAGATTAGGCCCTGTAATGAAATATCATTCCCCCTCAGTTTTATCTCAAGTTAGAATACATCTATAGTTTATTCTCTCATCTTGAAGAAGGATCCACCTCCTGATGCTGCCTGGCTTGCTGTGTTCTTTCAGCCTCCTTCCTGTCTACTTTGGATTCCAGCATCTGCAGGGTTTTTTTTGTCTCCAATTTGTTCTAGCTGAAACAGTCTCTCTTTTACATTTACCAATATGAGAGCTTAGAATTCAAACTTAGGATCTCTAGGATATTGGTATCTAGATGTGGGTTTGTGAAGGCATAAATATCAGACTGAAACTTTAATTGCTTCTGAATAGTTATTGCAAAAATCAATTCCAAATTGCTGCATTATGAATATTATATGATTGAAATATTGAAGATAATAATAACATGCCTATTCCATATCAAATTCATAGGCAATGTTTAAATCCATCTCTAAAATCCCTTTAGATTTTTAAATAAATAGGATTTAAGGAAAACTACACCTACAATTCAATATAATTTGTTGAGATTCTTTTTGTCTCAAACTTCAAAAAGAACAATTTTTTCTTAGAAGTTAACCTCCTCTATTTTTCTAAGATGGCTGATCAATCTCCCTGTTTGTATGCATATGTGTGTTGCATTTTATGATTTGTTGTTTGCCTCTGTGGCAGTTTTCATTGTTCATTCTATGATCAGATAAAAGATGTTTTATTACTTTGTTTATACTGTCTATTTTTGAACATCTGGAGTTCAGGTAAACTGTCAAGTGTTCAGCTACCCTCCAGATGCAAGGCTTACAAGTTTCTTAGCATTTCTGTATGGTGTTTACTTTTAGCTTTTCACATTTTTTCAAATACTACTTTGAGTGCATTTTTTTCCCATTCATTCCATTTAAATTAATTAATACTTTAATTTCTCCATGAAATCGGTCACTTCCTTTACAGATTCACATGTCCACCTTTGTAGACAATGAAGGTGGTGATGCATTTGAAAAGGCTGGATCGGGGAATGGAGATAAGAAAGAATAAAGTTGCTTTAAAGCAATTGATTGATCAAAATTGGCCAAATGCATATCGAGTTGTCAATGACAGTTTGAATAAGGGTAATATGTCATCAAGACTATCATCAACAAAACTGAGAAAATTCTGGAGAAGGTTGTACTTTGTGAAGATTGTACCTATGGACCTTGAGTTGATGGGGAGATGCAATCTAATGAGAACTGGTGGATAAATCTAAGGAGGAAAAGAGCTGTAAATTCTATCTGAGGAAAACCAGAGCTTTGAAGGACTTAGTGCATGAAATTGATGCTACACGTGCTCAGGGGCTGGCTAATAAATCTGTGGGATTCTTCTTCTTTACAGCTGCTGTTTAACATACAATTTATCATTTATATTGAATGTGATTTGCTTGTTTAATTTATGTTGATTTTGGCTTGATTGTTAAATTCAACTTTATAAAAAGGTGAAATATTGTACATTTTTTTCATTGGAGTGGCCGCGTCAATTTGGTTCCGTTGGTTTGTGGACTTTTATCCTCTCTCTTCTTTCAGGCACTCCTTTAAACCTATTTCTCTGCTATTTTTGGTCACATGTCCTAATATCTATTTCAGTACTTTAAGTTAAATGTTGATTGATAATGTTATGAAGCTGCCAGAGATGTTGTCTTATATTTGGGTTTCTATATAAATACAACATACTGTCATAAGAGACAATTGAAAGGAGTACCACATGGGCAATTGTCAAAGCTCTGGCAAAGTTAGACACCAGCTCATACCAACACTGTGGCCAATTCCTGGAATTAACCTCTGGGGATATCCATAATATAAACGATTCAGTAAAGCTCTTCACTGCCATTACCTCACATTGTGAACTATGTATCTTTTTTCTTTATTGTTTCATGGGATGCGGGCATTGCAAGCAAAGTTTGTTGCCCATCACTAATTGGCCTTGAGCTGAGTAACTTGCTAGCTCATTTCAGAGGACAGTTAAGAGTCAACCGTCTATTTTATTTTATTCATGGGATGTGGACATCACAAGCTAGACCAGCATTTATTGTCTATCCCTAATTGCCCAGAGGGCAGTTAAGCGTCAATCACATTGCTGTGGGTCTGGAGTCACATGTAGACCAGACCAGGTGAGGACAGCAGTTTCCTTCCCTAATTAGTGAACCAGATGGGGTTTTTTTTCCAACAATGGTTTCATGTCATCCTTAGACTCTTAATTCCAGAATTTTTTTAAACATTGAATTCAAATTCTTCTATCCACAGTGGAGGATTTGAAACTGGTCTCTGGATTACCAATCCAGCGACAATTCCATTAGGCCCCCATTCTCCCTGTGCAGTAAATGGGAGTCAATGCTGCTTTTTTTTTCTGTTCTTTCACAGGACGTGGATATTGCTGACAAACACAATACGGTGCTTGATAAGACAATGGTGAACTGTCTTTTTGAATATAACTGAATGGGAATTTAAAAGGTCAAATAAGATTATTGCCATAATCCACATTGTTGTGGATTTGGTGTCACACTAATTTTTCACAAGAAAGAGTAGCAGATTTCTTTCCCTAAAGGGCCAATCATTTTTTTTTGTAAAAAGAATAACAATCCAGTGCTTTCATGGTCATCATTACTGATTCTAGTTTTCTTTTCTAAATTTATTTAATTTATTAAAGTTAAATTCCCCAGATGCCAGTTTGAATTTGTGCTTCAGTTTTTTTTATTCCAGGCCTCTAGATTACAATGCTGGTAACATCACCACCGCCACCACCTCCCCCACCACCCCCCCCCCCCCCCCCCCCACCCCCCAACCCTGCAAGCAAGAAGTGAATGTAATCAGGGATAAAGAATAGAAGGAACTGCTGCTGAAGTGCTTCTCTGCCAAACATTGAGTGAATTCTAATGCATATGTAGTTCTTTTGGAAATCTAATACAAGACATACTAAACTGCAGCAATATCCCACCTTTTATTTCTAACTCCACTATATAAGCTCATAACTGTTTAGGTGCAATGGAAGCAGAATTCCCTATTATCTAGCAGCACATGAAAAAGCCCTAACATTGTTGTCAGCCTAAAAGGGCAAAGTTTTCATATTTACTTGTTCCCCTGTCAAAACTAAAAGCTAGACATTGTTGCTTATTCCATTCTCTGTTCCAATGTTCTTGACAAACTATGTAAATCCCCTGTAGCCAGATAATAGTGAATGGCTGGCAGACAGCAGAAAGGATACCTGCAATTTATCTGTTTGTAGTTGGTTTTGATGACACTGTTGGGAAAAGAAAGGCTCAGAGCTGTCATCTGCCTACTTATTTCACTGCTTCTCCTTGGAGAACACAGAGAACTAAAAGAAGAATGGGCGACAGTGGGGAGGAGACCAAGAGACAGAGAGAAGCGGATCAATAAATGGGTTAGTGTTTGCATCACTATTAACACTGCCGCTGTCATTGTTCCCATTCACCATATCACTCACTGTGAGATTCACTGGTCAATGCATTTCCCCTTCCAGCAAATCCAAACAATCTTAGTGGCTGTAAAAGGAAGACATTCCACACAAGTGTCGAGTACACCAAATGAACTCCATGTATTCACAACATAAATCATCCTCTCTTTTTCAGATAGAAGTCAACGCCTCAACTGGTCTGCACTATTTCACAACCACAGTTTAACCTGATAGGGCGATTCGTCTCTGTCAGACTGTTAAAATGATAATGCCAATTAAATAACACGAGTAATTGCTGGTTTGTCCCTCCAGAATTCCCTTAAGATATTATTGTGGAATATGAATGAGATCTGGTCTGCTCAGGAGAACAGCAATGTGATTTGTATCTTTTAACCTTCTTTCAACCCTGCTTTCTGATCCAATGATCATAATTATAATTCAAATATCCAGGGTCAGTCACGAGGTTCATAAAAATCTGGAGGGAGAAAAAAACACACTTTTAAAACCTGACAGCACAAAGCACAGAGACACTGATGATGAAAATCTGGGACTATAGGCAGCCATAAAAAGTCATATTACCTCCCAGAACCATCATTCATTTTGCTTTTAAATTACTGATATCCGGAGCAAATTTAAATGATCATCTAGGATGTCTATAAATGGTTTGACAATCGAGCAGTGACATTATTGGATGTTTTAGTTATATTATAATAAGAATGAGAACTATAATAAAAACAAGAACTATTGTGTAAAACCCAGCAGATTTTCTCTTGATGATAATGTTTTTAACAATTCAAATTACTTTTTAGCTGGAACCATAAGGTGATTTAAAGCTGTGATCAGTAAGTTGTTGTTCTGAAAGTGCCTTGGAGAACTGATTTTAGCAAGAGCATCTTGTTTAAGGAGGAAATTTGACCATAATGATCTTGCTTAAACAACGAATATCACCAGCAGGAGGCTCTTTAAAAAGAATGTCTGATTATTACAATCTTGTGGAAAGAGTGAATCGGAATATCAAAATCTCAGTTAATATCCTTCACTAGAGAATTGTGCGAAAGAATGAATCACAAAATCAGGGTCTCAATAATCATAGAATCACGGTTGCAGCAAAGAAGGAGGAGATTCGGCCCATCATGTCTTTACCCGATCTTTTTATTAGATGAGATTCCCTAAAGTATGGAAACAGGCCTTTCAGCCGAACAAGTCCATGCTAACCCTCTGAAGAGTAACCCACCCAGACCCATTCCCTATCCTATAATTTACCCCTGACTTGGCAATTTAGCATGACGAATTCACCTGACCTGCACATCTTTTGGATTGTAGGAGGAAACCCACAGAGGTGCGGGGGGATTATGCAAACTCCACACAGACAGTCACCTGAGGCAGAATTGGACCTGGGTCCCAGGCGCTGTGAGACAGCAATGCTATCTACTGAACCACCATGCCACATCTCTGCACGAACAATTCACCTGACCTCACTCCTGCTTTTTCTCCTTGCTTCTACAATTGCTTTATCCTTTGTAGATAATTAAGCAATTCTCCTTTTAAGAATTCAACTGAATCTGCTTCCATTGTGTAAAAAAGTTTTTCCTTTCAACATATGAAAGTTCAGATTTTAGAATCTCTACAGTGCTTCTTTAATTGCCTTAAATCGGTATCTTCTGGATCTTGACTTTTTCATCAAAATGTTTCGCTTTTCTCTATCTGCTGCGTCCAGACCTCTTATGGTTTTGATTCAGCATGTCAATCAGTACCTTAAAGAGAAAAACGCAGTGAAATTCTGGAATGCAGAAAAATTCAGTGAAATGATGCAATTCTTCATCAGAACGTTTAAAGGTTTTAAAACCTTTTACCAGCCCTGCCAGCACCAACAGAACCTGAAGCAAGTTGGTGCGCTGTGCCATATGCAACGTAAAATTAAGCCTGTTGCTAATCACAGCTACTGGGAAAGCCCAATTATTTTGTAAAAATGTATGTTTTTATCTGACAGCTTTAATGTGCCCAAGTAGATTCACTTTTGGCCTACTCTGCAAAACCTGATGAAGGAACTGACTTTGCTAACAGTAAAAAATCAACATGGGACTGAGTGAAGCGAAGATACATGAAGACAATGAGAAATAAGACAACACTAAGTTAGATGTAGAACAGAGCAGACATTATAGGAGTCTTGAACATCTAGTTTGAAATTTACATCAAAGTTTACTTCAATTAGATTTGGTGTCCATAACAAATAGCAACCTGATAGTTCACAACCGGACTGTTCTTAACCTGAAGAAGGATAAAGTGAGGACTGCAGATGCTGGAGATCAGAGTCAAATGTTGTAGTGCTGGAAAAGCACAGCCAGTCAGGCAGCCTATGAACAGCAGGAAAAATCAATGTTTCGATCATAAGCCCTTCATCTTGATGCCCGAAATGTTGATTTCTCCTTTTCTTAACTTGACACAAACCATTACTACAGATCTCAGAGTTTCTCAGTCTCTCTGGGTCTCACCTGAGGTAAAGCATTGTACTCAACTGACCTGAGACAAACTAAACATCCAAATGTCCCAGAAAAGCCACAGCAATCTTTCACTTCCAGAACATTGAAACAATCATCAGGAATTTTGGTTCTCTTTGCTTAGATGGTTTTGATTTATGTGGCCAATCAGATTTTCATGCATTTGCAATAGATATATGGATACAGGCCCTTCTGCCCAACAAGTCCACACCGACCATCTGAAGAGTAACCCACCCAGATCCCTTCCCCTATATTTACCCCTGACTTGGCAATTTAACATGGCCAATTCACTTGATGACCTGCACATCTTTGGATTGTGGGAGGAAACTGGAGCACCCAGAGGAACCCGCACAGTCACAGGCAGAATGTACAAACTCCACACAGACAGTTGCCTGAGGTGAGAATTGAACCTGGGTCCCTGGCACTGAGGCAGCAGTACTAACCACTGAGCCACCATGCCACCCCATGATAGCTCAGCCTATATCATCACACTGTATAATCGAATCTTGTTATATTCTTCAAATACATTCTAAATCCCTTATCCACCTTTTACAGGCATACAGATGTCCATTTCAGCCTTAATTTAAAATTATTACCCTCTTCAGTCCCGTAATTGAACCATGTTAACCTGTGCAAGGGACAAGAACTGGTGAGATTTGAGAAACAAACATAATCACAACTTAGAAAGTCATGTCTTTTTTGTTTGGGTAATGAGAAACAACAAGACAGTCAATTAACTTCAAGTTTAAAGGGTGGCATTGTGACTCAGTAGTTAGCACTGTTGCCTCACAGAACCAGGGTTCAATTCCAGCTTTAGTTGTAGATTCCAGATCCATCAGCATCTCTATAGAGAAGATCTAGAGCCCCAGAAATTTTAGGGTAATTTTAAAAAAATTACAGATCTCAATTCCCTTTTAAAATGATGTAAGAAAAAAATGTGGTTAGGGTCTGGAATGCATTGCCTGGAAATGTGATGGAGGCATGTTCAACTCAGGTGTTCAAGAGGGCAGTGGGTGAAATAATGTGCAGGAATATGAGGAAAAGGCAGCAGATTGGTATCAGATAATAGAACTGGTACAGGCATGATGGGCCAAATGGCCTCCTTCTGCACTGCTACAATATTGTGATTCCTTGTTTTGGATTTTGCACATTCATTAGGCAGTAAAACAGGCATCCTGACAGTACAAATCACTCCTCACATCTTTGTTCCTCCTCCCAGTAACTTGGGAGTCTTCCTGTACTTAAATAACAAACTTCCAGAGGAGATTCGATGTTAACCAAGTGCAAATGAATATAATTTCCTTTCAAACAATGTGAACAGTTCCATGTTGAATAAAGGACTGATTCCATACAGCAAATTATACAATGGTACAAGAGCACTATTGATATGGGGAAGAAAACAGTAAATGTGCCTGCTGGAGATTAGACCAAAGTTTAAGCAGACCAGAAACTCTGAGAGATTCTGTTCCTTCCAGAATTCTAATCCCCAAATTGGTAATGTCTTTTTGGTCTCCATCTTCACTGGTTCCAGAAATTTTAGACCTTTAGAATGGTGCTGAATATGACCTTCCAGTCTAAAGGGCTGCAAAACTAAATGTCTTTCCATCATTATTGTCCGCATACAATGTAGCATATGAAAACTGATTGAAATGTCAAATTTTCTTCATTTTTGGATCCAGTTTTCTTATCATTTGGACATAATTTGTTTGAGAGTTGGTTAACTCAGATGGTGGGAAGGCTGGTTTGCGACAGAGAGTGATACCAAGAGAGTGGGTTCAATTCCTTTACTGGCTGAGGTCACCATGAAGCCCTGTCTTCTCAACACTACCCTTCACCTGAGGCATGCAAACCTTCAGGTTAAATTCACTCACCTCCATTCTCTAATGATGGAGCAATTTATAATCCTCTAGCACTATGGCAACATTCATTTGGTGCATTGAACAAAGAACAATATGGTCATCAAGGTGATTCATCACAGCTTCACAAATGAGTAAACTTGCGTAGACAGAAAAGAGTGGGGCAAAGAATGAAGATTGAGGAAGAGATCTACAAAACAGGGCTGATAAAACAGAAAGTAATGCCAAAAGCTCACACTTGTAAAAAAAGGCATTTATCACATCTCATTTAATCTGAGTTGTATTTGTTTTGCTGATCATCCTAAAAAAAAATCTGCATCGAGAAACCTACTCAAAACAAATTTTCTTTTCAGAATTTGATGTCAAAGCACTTTTTTTTTGTTTAAGAAAAGGAACAGGCCATAATCTTATTGCTGTCTTATGGGAAAAGAAATATCACAGAGCAGAAACCAATAGAAGTATCAGCTAGACGTGGGTTCTAAAACACGATGGTTTACACAGTTGAAAATTAACAGTGTAATTCATGGGCTAGCCATTGTGTAAGATCAACTCCCGCCCAACCCCAAAATAAATCTGGTGCCATGTAATCCCCGCTCTACAAGATTCCTTTGTATGATGGCGAAAGCCTTTCAAGAGTTAAGCATTGTCTCAGGCTGATCCCGGAAGGAATATAAAAAAACACAGCCATGAACCATCCAATACACTTTTCAGCAAATTAGGGTGATTAATTTTAGCCTGAAGCATCAACAAAGAGTAAAAGCATTTCATTTATTGTCGTTCTCAAATATCCTGTTTGTCCTCATTACATTCTCTGCACTATACAAATTATGATCATAGCTTTCTTTGCACACTTCACAGACAAGAGTTAATTAAAACAAACACATTTCCTAATGTAGGATATGGACTGTAACGGAGAGAATGCTTGCAGGGAAGCTTGAAAACAGTTTTCCGTTTTTTTTAGCACACTAGTTTCTTTTTCGCACAAACTATACATAATGTACAAATAGTGTTACCCATTGCTCAGTATTAACACATTTGCCTTTAGTCAGGAAGGGCGTAGGTTCATTGCTGCTCAAGATACGTGAACGCAAAATTAAAGCTGACAATCCAGTGCATTCCACGAATGTTATGTTGTCAGAGCTGCCATACCTTTCAGATGAACCAAAGTCCTTAGTGTTGCCTGAAGTAAATGTATAAAGTCCCATACTACTACTACTTCAAAGGAGAACAGGGAATTTTATCAGTGATATTTAACCCTCAAATAATAATAAAAAACAGATCATCTGGTCATTACATATGGCTTTTGTTGGGAGGTCTTGCTGTGTACATAATGGATGTGATCTTCTCTACATTACAACAACTACACTAACAAGTTGGGTCATTGGCTGTAAAGCACATTCAGATATCTTGAAATTTTGAAAGGTGTTATATAAATGTAAGTCTGTCTTTCTTTTAGCAATAACGACTTTAAATTCTGTTGGCGTGCAACAGAATTTATGTAAATTGTGCTGATATAACCGATCATTGATCTTGATAGCAGTAAGAGAAGGCAGCAGTCTAGACTGCGTTGTGAAGAGACAGGTATTAGACACTACACTCAAGAGATTATTTGATAATTTAGGATTCACAAATGTAAATAAAGGAGTTTTACAGTATTTAGAGACTTGAAGAGCTTTGCACAGAGGGAAGGAGCAAGCAGCTTTAGGAACAATGTATGTGCAAACTCCCACAACCCAGAAATATCTCTGACTGTAACCTCAATATGAAGGTAGCAGCTTTGGCTTAAAGCACTAGGTAAAACATGATGGCAGCGATGGGAAAAAAAACAATCTAGAGCATGGCAATGCAGTGTCCAAGCAGCATACCTGAAAAGGGGGCAGTATTGGACCTTGGAAGACTTCAATAGTGCAGTTAAGTAATAAAAAATGAAGACTGCAAAACCAGACAAAGATGTTGAAAAACTTTGACAAGACAAAATCTGGAAAAGCAGAACTATGAAGGCAGGGAAAAGACTTTGGAAGATGTTGGTTGCAGGGATGAAGTGTGGGAAGACTCCTAAGAAGATTTGGAAGCCTGACCATGAGCTAATATTGTGGAGAACAAAAATCGAAGAACTTCAACAGTGAGTAGGAAACGTCAAGTACTCACCATTTCAGTCAGGTACAATAGTCCATAGACATTATAGCTTTGGTGTAGACTTTGCCACTATCTCAACTATTTGATAATGCTGAGGCCAGAAGCAAGAACTGTGGGAACAGCAGCTTTGGATCTAGAGAACAGCCTCAGGTTTACATGTGAATGAACAGCACCATCAAGTTAGCATATTTTCATATGCTGTAGCCCCAATAGCTGATGGTATTACGATAAGAAAAATTGTGGAATAAAGCATTATAGAAGATAATGTTTAGAGTGTTTGATACATAATATAACTCCAAACGAAATTTAGAAATTGACTGGTCAGGATTTAATTAGTGATCTCAGCATTTGGGAGAATCAACAGAAGACTTTATAGTTGATTTATTTTATCCAGCAGGGTATTCCAGACATGGGGCTTGAAGAAGTTGAATAGAAACACTATTACCATTACACCAAACTGTACGAGGGATGAGGAATTCTCAGACTTTCTTTAATCTAAGGAGGATTGAACATTTGAAGAGGCTATCTGATTTAATATTCAAGCAGAACTCAGCTAGGAGAAAGTGAGGACTGCAGATGCTGGAGATCAGAGCTTAAAAATGTGTTGCTGGAAAAGCGCAGCAGGACAGGCAGCATCCAAGGAGAAGGAGAATCGAAGAAAGGCCTGAAGAAGGGCTTATGCCCGAAACGTCGATTGTCCTTCTCCTTGGATGCTGCCTGACCTGCTGCGTTTTTCCAGCAACACATTTTTAAGCAGAACTCAGCATCTAAAATGAGTCAATATGTGAGGAGATATTGGGGATTTTACTGCCATGGTGCTATCATCCTCATGAATACTCACCAAAAATATCTAAAGGGCTCAAACCAACTTTATCTAAATCTTAGATTGTACAAGCTACTGCTCCAAACAGAATCACAAGCACATCAAATATACGGTGTGTTGGAGCTGGGGGGAAGGGGGTCTCTGTGCGATAACTGTGTAAAGTTGGAGAATGTTAGAAATCATTGTAAGTAAACTACACTTCAAACATCTCAAAAAGAATGAGAAAGTCCTGCCAGAAGAAAACTTCCAGAAAAATGAGAAATTCATACAACACCAGGTTACAGTCCAACAGGTTTATTTGTAAGCACTAGCTTTCAAAGTACTGCCTCTTCATCACCTGGTGTTGCGTGATTTTTAACTTTGTCCATCCCAATCCAATACCATCTCCTCCAAATCAGAGAAGTGGAAATTATACAACAAGAAAATGTTCAAGAAGGTAAAGAAGCAGAATTAAGACAACATCCCTAAGTCGAAAGTCGAAACCAATTCTGGATCATGAATGTATGATGCTTTGAAACAGAATTTGTACTCAACACAGGAGCAATTGTTTCAATATGGTTGGACAGCTTGCCTTGACTGAAGTCTTTCAGAGTCGGATCAGCAAATGTAGGATTCCAAGGTCCAATAGGCACACATCTTCAGGTTCATGGACAAATCACTATATACTTAGTCATATAAGATGAAGTATCAATGAAACACTACATATACTGAGGAAAAAGAATTACTTATTTTTGAATAAGATTGCATGTGCTTGTCTAAGTCTCTTATGGAGTCAAAAATCGTGGCACTGGAGAAAGCACAGAAGGTCAGACAGTATTCGAGGAGCAGGGGAGTTGACATTTCGAGCATAAGCCCTTCATCAGGAATGCTTTTTGTCTCTGACTCTCCAGCAGCTCAGTCTTCACATTCTCCTAAGTCTCTTATGGAGACCAGATGAAAACTGTTTTCAAAATGAAAACAGAAGAGAATTTCTGCAATAATTTCCAAAACTTTACATATTGTAAAATCTCAGTTTGACAGTATGATAGAAAGCGGGGTCATATCATCAGTGACAGAACCATCACAACTGTACTTAGGGCTCGTAATTGTTCCCAAGACGAATGGAGAAATAAGATTGTATGTGGATAGGAGACAGCAAGGAAATCCATGCTATTTAATCTTCTGACTACAGCTTGACAAGATTGGCAACAACTAAGTTTTCACAAAGTAGTGAGTTCTGATGGAACGTTTAAAGCATTAGTCATGTTTGCTGACCACATTATTACACAATTTGGGCAGTCAAACTTCAAACAGCTCCAATCTGGGATCTCCTCTGCATCAGATATTTTCCAAAGAGAAGCATTTAGAATCCTGAAAGGAAAGCAGGGAACCAATCTCCATATGGATCATATCATTATGCACAACCAAAAACAAAGGAACACAAATAGATGGTCAGTGAGGTGTTGAAGCCAGAAAAAATGCATAGTTTATAGTAAATGAAAATGCCAATTGCCTACAATGTTGATTATATTTCCCAGCCACCTTAACTAAGAACAAGGTAGCACAGAGGATCGGAGGGAGACAAAAACCCTCGATGAGTTTCCAGCACTAAATGCATAAATGATGCATAGTGCTTCTTAGTCGTGGCAAATAAATAAAGTGGGAAAGCTTAACCCTGACTGAACCAATCTTACTCAATCCATAAAAGAGCTTTTGAAGAAAGCCCACCATTGGTGTTTCAGTCAGGAATGGATTGAAGCTTTTGAAGGGATTAAAGGGGACGTACTTTCTCCTAATGTTTCAATACATTACCATCAGGCTGATTCACTATAGTCATTGCAGATGCATTATCCACTGGACTAGGAGCAGTCATTATTCAAATGCAAACTGACATTACATGGAAACTGGTGAGAGCTTTGGTGAAGCATTTACAGAGGTACACAAACATAGAGAAGTGAGTGCTAATAGTTGCATGGTAATCTAACAGGTTCACAAGCTATGTCATGACATCTTATGTCCACATAGACTACAAGCCTTCGGGAACATTACTGGGATTGAAACAAATCTCAGATATGTCACAAAGTATTCCAAGATCCAGGCTTGGATATTATTGTGGTATAGTCTTTGTTCCAGTAAGGCACAAGTAACAACAGATACAGTCTCAAGGACAGCAGTTGACTGAGTATAAACAAAAAAGTTTTAACCGTGTAGAAGAAGGGGAGTCTATTTCTGCAGATATAACCAATACTTTCCTGGTAAGTGAGAGCAAACTCGAATAAATTTGTGCAGCTCAAAATCTGGCAAATAGGACACAAAAGTCAAACATTTTTATTAGTAAAGGTTAGTCGAAATATAGTCCAGCAAACTGAGTGCTGAATAGATACTGTTAGATCCCTCTCTGATTTTTCATTATTTTTAATTTTATTATTTATTTTAGTTTGCAGTTGTGAACCAGGAAATGGGGGCTGACGGTGACTGTTAGACTTTGGGAAACAGCTTGTGGAAAAAGAAAGAACAGTCCAAATAAACTTTTGTTTGTTTTTTGAGGCTAGGCGTGGAAGTTAATAGCAGGCTGATTCTTGCTTAAACGTTTCTACAAACACGTGAACCCTGGGAAGAGCAATGTATTCAAAAACATAGCAGAAGCTGGTTATTAATGAGATAAGTATTGGAAATTGGTTCTAGCAAGTCTGGGAGAGACCTAGATTTATGCAGATGGCAGATGTCGATTGGTAATTGAGATCCCTAGAAGATGTGGTCAGTCTATCAGGGTGGGACCAGAGTTAAAGTTGTGTTTTGAACTGTGCTTTCTGGAGAGAAGGGTTTTGGCTGTTGATGACACAACATGAAGATCTTGAAACTTCTCTCCTAATCTCCCTCACCAGCTTTTGGAAGCCCATGGAGTTTAAAGCTGAATGAGAAATATTAGTACCTTTACCCGAATGAACAGAAAAGATGACCCTGCTCAATGTTTCCAGAAGAAGCAGTCAAGGATTCCACATCTATGCTTGTGAAACAATGCATTGTGAAAACAACTTAAGTAATCTGACCAAGTTTGGTAGTTTTTAAAATTTATCCTTTAACTGTATTTGTTTGTTTGTCATTATTAAATGTGATATTTCACACATCCTTGCAAAAAATTAATCTATACAATATATATTAATTAAATGAATCTGAGTGTTATGTGATTTTAATCTCTCATATTTTCAGAGTTAATTGTATCTCCATAATTACTGTACCCAGCAAGGTCCTATTGTTTAATTCCTTGTGGTAGTCTTATTATTTTGCATCCCTGTGGCACATTTAACATATTGGATTAGATTACTTACAGTGTGGCCCAACAAGTGAACACCGACCCACCACCCCGGACCAATTCCCCTACATTTACCCCTTCACCTAACACTACAGGCAATTTAGCATGGCCAATTCACCTTACCTGCACATTTTTTGGATTGTGGGAGGAAACCAGAGCACCCAGAGGAAACCCACACAGACATGGGGAGGATGTGCAAACTCCACACAGAGAGTCACCTGAGGAGGAATTGAACCCAGGTCTCTGGCGCTGTGAGGCAGCAGTGCTAACCACTGTACCACCGTGCCACCCATATCTCCATTACGTACAACTTTTATATGAATGGGGCTGCAAAAAAGTGTTTCATGTTTAAAGCACAGACATTAATTTGATCACTTAGTTATTTATTATTTTTCTCTGCTAAAGTTATTGTGTATATGATAAATCATAAAGTATTTTGCTAAAACCATGAAACCATTGTTAATTATTCACAAAGTCTTGGATTGTTTCTTCAAAGGTCTCGTTAGGAACCATTGGAACAACTATTGAAAGTCTTCAAAGGTTTCAATTTTCGAGTGTTGTGAGTACAGAGGTGGAAAGTCTGATTTGATTGAGCTGGCAGTCTCCATGTAGTAACAGTATCATGAACAGAAACAGCACTTGATAGTAATGGAAGATTTGTTGGTGCACAACCATAGAATGGTTATCTCAAACTTGATGTGAAGATAAGTCCAGCAGAAACTTTGCAGAAGGTAGTGAGTTTTGAGAAGATTTGTAGCTCAGGTTGAGGTTCTGAATGTAGATTTGCTCACTGAGCTGGAAGGTTCATTTCCAGATGTTTCGTCACCCTTTTAGGCAACATCTTCAGTGGGCCTCCAGGTGAAGCACTGTTCATGAACATGTTCATGAACACAATTCATGAACAGTGCTTCACGTAGAGGCCCACTGAAGATGTTGCCTAGTAGGGTGACAAAACATCTGGAAGTGAACCTTCCAGCTCAGCGAGCAAACCTACATTCACAGAAAATATTGAGTTAAAAATCACACAATACCCGGTTATAGTCTAACAGATTTATTTGGAAGCCTTTGGAGCACTTCAACTACCTGATGAAGGAGCAGCACTCCAAAAGCTAGTGCTTCCAAATAAACCTGTTGGACTATTAACCTGGTGTTGAGCGATTTTTAACTTTGTACCCCCAGCCCAACACTGGCATCTCCAAATCAGGAGATGTTGAGTTATCACAAAGTACCGAGGAAAAGCACAGTGTAGTGGTCAGGCATATCAAAAGACATACAAGATTACACTTCACCATGTCAGACATGTGCCTTCCAAAAACAAATGTTTAAAGAGCCAATAATTTCATCATGATTTCCAGAAAAGCTATGTGAAAGGCCAGCAATAGATTTATTCAATGTTAGAAGAAAGATATACTGAGTGTTAATCAATTATTATTCAAGATATGAAACTTGAAAGGGTGCAGAAAAGATTTACCAGGGTTGCCAGGGTTGGAAGATTTGAGCTATAGGGAGAGGCTGAACAGGCTGGGGCTGTTTTCCCTGGAGTGCGGAGGTTGAGGGGTGACCTTATAGAGGCTTACAAAATCATGAGGGGCATGGATAGGATAAATAGAAAAAGTCTTTTTCCTGGGATCAGGGATGCCAGAACTAGAGGGCATAGGTTTACGGTGAGAGGGGAAAGATATAAAAGAGACCTAAGGGGCAACGTTTTCACACAGAGGGTGGTATGGGTATGGAATGAGCTGCCAGAGGAAGTGGTGGAGGCTGGTACAATTGCAACATTTAAAAGGCATTTGGATGGGTATATGAGTAGGAAGGGTTTGGAGAGATATGGGCCGGGTGCTGGCAGGTGGGACTAGATTGGGTTGGGATATCTGGTCGGCATGGATGGGTTGGACCGAAGAGTCTGTTTCCATGCTGTACATCTCTATGACTCTATGACTCAAGATGGATTAAAGTGGCAAGACTTCATCTAACTATAGCAGTATCAATTATCAGAACACTGAAAAGGAAATCAGCAATAAATGATTTCCTGGAAAAAAATGTAGCATTGAACAATGGACCTAATTGGTGAATGAGGATTTCTGACATCAACCAAGTAACAAGTTTTCCATTCCATCCTAAGGCAAATGGAGAGGCAGAAAGTGCAAAAAAGACTGTGAAGTCACTGATGCATAAGAATCAGACTAGGTGATTAATCATCACTCCTTGATGTTCACCGGTATTACCACTGCCGAGACCCCACAATTAACATGCAGGGGGTTACCACTGAATGGAAACTGAACTGAACCAGCCATATAAATATAAAGGGTTTGATGAAGGGTCACTGGACGTGAAACATTGACTCTGCTTTCTCTCCACAAATGCTGCTGGACCTGATGTTTTCTCAGCAATTTCTGTTTTTGTTTCAGATTCTATATTGCCAAAGTCATTTGACTTTTAGTAATCAACAGGTTGATCACAGTTTGCCTTAAACTGTTGACCTCATTTTGAAGAAGTCACATCGCTCTCTTTAAACCATTGATAAATAAACAAAGCTTTTCAAATCCAGAAAGTACCCAAAGAATTCAATATCTTCCTACATCACCCATAAATATTGATATGTATTCCCATCACACGTCCTTTACCACTTTCCACTTACCCTACCTTCACCGCCAATACAGAGTGGCAGCTGAATTACAGGGTGCACTGTATTAACCCACCAAGCTTTCTTAAATAGTATCTTTCAAACAAACAACCTTCACCATCTAGAAAGGCAAAAGCAGCAGTAACAAGAGTTTTAACACCAACTGCAAAATCCCTCCAACTACATACCATCCTGATTTTTATCTTATTAGGTCATGGGACCTGGGCATCACTGGCAAGCCCAACATTTATTGCCCATCCCCTGTTCTCAATGAGAAGGTGGTGGTGAGCTGCCATCTTGAACTGCTGTTGTCCATTTGCTGTAGGTGGAACCACAATGCCGTAAGGGAAGGAATCCCAAGATCTTTATTCAACAACACTGAAGATATAGTTCCAAGTCAGGATGGCGAATGGCTTAGAGAGGAAATATCACGTCATTCCTACACTATCACTGTAGTTAAATCCTGGAACATCCTTCTGATCAGCACTGTAGTTGGCAGTAGTTTGAGAAGGCAGCTCACCAGCATCTTCTTCAAGGGTCTATTAGGGATGGGCAAAACTGCAGGCAGAGACAGTAAAGCCCATATGATATGAATAAGTGTTCATTTTTCTTATTAAGTGATTCTACTAAGTTACAGGGTAACACCATTGAACAATGTTACTCAGCAATGGAATTATTAATGGAGAGAAGATTAAAGATAAGTGTACCAGTTGTCCAACACGACTGCAGGTCCAGATCACAGGTAGTTAAACCAACTAGAGAAAAGCCACAACAAAAGGCAATAACAGCAATACAACTCTAGATACAGAGTCACAATTCTGTCAACCTTAAAGCCAGGGTTGAACACTTACTCAATGATCAGGAAGTTAAAAGATATGGTCATCAGAAAAAACATATGAATTGAAACCTTATATTGTCAGAATGTCTGAAGGAATATTCAGCATGAACAGTAAGGCATGGAGCTAACCCAAGTGAGAAGTGAGACTGAGCACAATCATTACAGGATGTAGGATAGCTGTCCTTACTCAACATCAGACAATGAACAGAGTGACATAAGTTTTGCAGACATGGTACTCCACCAGCATCCTAGTGCTGAACTCAAGCGAACCAGATCGAGATGTCTGGTCCGTGTTCTAAATCATTTTAACCTGTGAAATGTTGATTTTTGGAGAGCTTGAGAGCCAGATTCTGATAATAATGTTAGAAGTGATAAGACTATGTAAGTTAGTAGAGGTAAACTCCTGGAGTAATGTAGACCAGATAGCGAGAAACTTGGGAGAAATGTTGAAAATGTAAAGCATGATGATCTAATTCTGATATCAGCAAGAGAGAAGACACCAATCTAGAAGTGTGCACTGTGCAGTGTGTTTGCTTCATTAGGGAGCTGAATATTAACGTGGCAAGTATGACAAGGTGTTTAACAAGTTATAATCTTCTAAACTGGCAGCTTGCCACTGCCTAGTGAGAATCGTGTCTCACCACTTGGAAAATGCTCAACAGATGCAGCAAGTTGTTCCCGCTGTTGAGATAGGTCTTACTGGACTTGTCAGTAAGATGGACTAGGCCATCTTGTTTCGACCCCCCCCCCCCATTCGATTCCTCCCGGAGTTTACAACTCTGCTTTGGAGTAAGCAGCTGTATGATTGTTATGTGCAATGTTATAAATAAACATCCAAAAACCGGATCAAGTTCTATCCTTTACTACCTTGCTTTCTGGATTTGGATAGCATATTTCTTATGTTTCATGTTATTTCACTGTGAATCTGGAGGTGGAGTTGTGCCATGGGCGTTTGAGAATGTTCTATTCCCAGCAGTCACGTTATTATAACACAAAATGCTGCAAATTCAAATCCCTGCTGGCAATATTTAACAGGAATGTCCGATACCTTTGTTCTTGATTTTTTCCCCTCTCTACCTCATTAGCCAATAGTTCTGTCAATTATATTTATTAAATAAAGATGATAAATGGTACTGTCTTGTAAATACCATGTAAGTCATTTTCTATCTGGAAACAATATTACTGCAATGCTGAGATTTGAAGTTGTATTCTTATATGAATGTATTTGCATATTAAATACAGGAATATAATGATTTTTTTCCCAATGTTGGGAGGTTGTGGGATTATGGTGAATATGCCTATACAATTTATAATATCAAATTCCTTCAAAACTCAGTGAAAAAAAAATGATCATGCCAATCCTAAAAGACATAAGCTTAATGTAAAATTGTTTGCTGCAAATATAACAAACTTCCTAAAGCAGATATTTCACTAGATGTTATAGAATCATACAGGATAGAAAATGGCCATTTAACCTTTGTGTCATTTCCCAGTCCTTTCCCCAAAACACTGCCCTTCTTTTTTTTAAGTATTTATGTAACTTTCAATGGAATCTGCTTCCATCTCCTTTTGAGACAGCAGATGCCAGATCACACCTCGATTTAATGCAGAATGGGTTTGAATGCTCCCAGTTCCATGACATGGACAATGGCAAAACAGTTGGGAAAACATGGCAAGAATTTTAAAAAATGAGATTCTTAATGACAAGAAATAAAAGGACAATTTCCATTTAAGGATTTAACAACAAGGTGAGAATCTCATGAGTGAGTGGTGAGAGGCATGTATTAACTATTACCCAATCTCACCTCATTTCTATCCAGGTTGCTACTTCCCAAGGCAACAGAGAGAATTTAGGTGGCAACAATTCATGACATGAAGGTCCCAGCAGATAACTCAAGACTGCAACTTATAGACATCTCCTCTGGATATCCATCTCAGTCAGCATTCCCCAACATTTTAGGACTCCATGGTTAGCAATCACCAAACTGAATTCTAAATTCTATCATGTTATGATCACTACTTTTCAGGGGATACTGTACTCTGAGATCATTTATTAAACCAGCCTCATTATACATTAACCAATCCAAAATAGCTTGAGCCCTGGCTGGATCTGCAACATATAGTTCTGGGAAACTGTCTCAAATTCACTCTATGAATTTTTTCATGTGGTTATCCCTGCCAGTTTGATTTTGGCAATCCAAGTGAAGGATTAAAGTCACGAGTGATAAAGTGATGCCTTTCTTATGTGCTCTTATTATCTCCCGATGTATTCTCTGTCCAAAGGTTTGGCTACTATTAGGGGCCCTATAGATTACTATTACCAGCCTCTGCTTCCTCTGTTATTTCACACCTCCGCCCCTATGGACCCGATATGTTCCAATCCAGTATCATTTGCTGTTATCATACTAAGCCCACTTCACACGAACAAAGTTACTTCACCACACTGAGTTTCCTGCCTCCCCTTCTGAAAGGCTATATACCCCTGAATATTTACTTCTTTGATCTCCTTGTACTCATGCTTCCATACTGGTTATAAGATCATATTTAATCATCTTTATTTGTTACATGAATTCATTTATTTTGTAATAAAATCTATGCATATTTAAGTAAAGATCCATTCATTTTGCCTTTTTGCCATTTTTTCCGCCTTAACCTTATTTGATGTTGCCTTTTAATGTTTATGCACTCTGACCCCTCCTATCCCACTCTGGGTATCATTGCATGAATTGAAGCATTGTAATGCTGCCATATCCTTTTGCTTTGTAATCCTATGTATCCCCTCCCAGAACCTTCTTTCTCAAATTAGTTTAAAGCACTCTCTGCAGCCTCAGTTCTTCAATTCACCAGGACATGGTCCCAGCACACTGAAAGTGAAGCCTGTCCTACTGGAATCATTACCTACAGTATGGAAACAGGCCCTTCGGGCCAACAAGTGCACACCAACCCTCCGAAGAGCAACCCACCCAGACCCATTCCCCGACATTCACTCCTGACTAATGCACCTAATACTACAGGCAATTTAGCATGACCAATTCACCTGACTTGCACATCTTTGGACTGTGAGAGGAAACCGGAGCACATGGAGGAAACCCACGTAGACACAGGGAGAATGTGCAAACTCCACACAGACAGTTGCCTGAGGCAGGAATTGAACCCAGGTCCATGGCGCTGTGAGGCAGCAGTGCTAACCACTGAGCCACTGTGCCGCCCATTAATCATTCCTTTCTACCTCACTATAGTTACCAGTGTTCCCTGCACTCATTCCTCCTACACCAATGTCGAGCTATACATCTAACTCCTTGACTTTATTTGTCTATGGATCAAGTGATAACTCCGGGATTACTATTTTGGACTCCTCCAACGTTTGATCCATTTTACTAAGTGCCTCCGACAGACCCGTTTTCTGTTCTTATGTCAAGCTATGCATTTTTACAAAGTTATTAATGGTTAGTGTTGTGGGGTCCTCCCTTGCCTGGGCTGGGCAGATACCTGATCTCTTGAAGTCCGCTGAATGCCAGAAAACCATGGCATTTCTCCCTGCCAGTGAAGTGCCAGTGATGTGGAGGGGAGGCATTGACTTAGTGATATTGTCACTGGGCTGTTAATCCAGACACCAGGTAATGTTCTGCAGACCCAGGCTCAAATTCCACCACAGCAGATAATGGAATTTGAATTCAATAAAAATCTGGAATTAAGAGTCTAATGATGACCATGAATCCATTGTCAATTGTCAGAAAAAAAAAATCTGGTTCACTAATGTCCTTTAAGGAAGGAAACTATCATATTTACCTGGTTTGGACTACACACACAGTAAAATAACTGCACAGAGGCCGATACCCCGTCACCAAGTCACCCATTAGTACACAGTACATAGTATACTGACTGTCAACAGCCAGCTCTGAACCAGTCCCTAAAATCAAGAGACTCTTTGAATCCCCTGTTTAGTCTGTCAGCAAGGGCTCCCTGTTTGACCAGGCTAACAATCAGGCATTTCATCGTCAATGGAGATTACAATTGATTGGTAATCAATATGGGCCAGGAGCAGGCAGGTGTGACTAGTTTAGTCTGGGATTATGTTCGACATGGACTGATTGGACTGAAGTTGTATGTGCTGTATGAATCAACAACTCTATAAGTATGGACCATGTCCTATGGCCCATATCCCTCTAAACCTTTCCCATTAATGTACTTATCCAAATGTCTTTTACGCATTGTAATTGTGCGAATATTTCCTCAGGAAGTTCATTGCACATGCAAAACACCTTCTATGTAAAAATTCTTCCCCTCATGTCTTTTTAAAATCTCTCTCCTCTCACCCTAAAAATGGACCCCTAGTCTTTAAATTCCCCATTCCCCCTCCACATCACTGGCACTTCACTGGCAGGGAGAAATGCCATGGTTTTCTGGCATTCAGCGGACTTCAAGAGATCAGGTATCTTATTTTTAACCATATCTATAACCTTCATGGATTTATAAACATCTACAACTTCTATAAACTTGTATATCTCTCGACCTCCTACTCTCCAGTGAAAAAAGTCCCAGTCTATCCAACCTTTCTTTATAACTCAAACCTTCCATACCTGGCAACATCCTGATAAATCTCCACTGGACCCTCACCAGCTTAATAATATCCTTACTATAACCAGGAAGATCAGAACTGGACATAGTATTCCAGAAGAGGCCTCACCAACTATACCTTCTGTACAAACTCAACATGATTTCCCAATTCCTACACTCAAAGGACTGAGAAATGAAGGCAAGTATGCTAATTGCCTTTTTAACCATTTTGTCTATATGTGATGCAAACTTCAAAGAATTGTGTTCCTGATCCCCTGAGACCCTCTGGTCTACAACATTACCCAAGGTCCTACCATTAATTGCATAAGACCTCGCATTCATCCAGATTGAATTTCATCTGCCATTTTTCAGTCCTTTGATACGTTTGATCACAATCCCTTTGTAACCTTAGAAAACCTTCTTCACTATCTACAATGCCACCAATCCTGGTGTCATCCACAAACTTACTAACTATGTCTTCTGCATTCTCATCCAAATCCTTTATATTAATGACAAACAAAAGAGGACCCAGAACCGATCCCTGTGGAACACCGCTAGTGACACGCCTACAGTTCAAAAAACCAACCACACCCTGTCTCTCGCCATTAAGCCAATTATGAATCCATTCTAAAGAGGTGAGAATGCAAAACTGTGCAAGAGAACACACTGGAGCTCATGGAGGGAAGTCCTGGAAACTCACCAAAATTGACACTTAGCCAAATCCTGGGAAAATACGGTATTGTTCTCTCCTTTGCCTACACAACAGGGAGAAATTGGGGTATTAGGGTAAGGTCAGCTGAGGCAGTGGTAAAGGCAAAAGATAGAAATCATTTCATAAAGATAGAAATCACTTAACAACTCTAATTACTACACTCTTAAGATCAATGTGCCATTGACAATGCTTATTAAGCATAAGATAAACATGTCTTTTTACTTAATTAGATTGGACTTCTCCCAAGCCTTGACAATTAAACCTTGTTTTTATAGAATTTGGTAAACTCAGGTAAAACTGTGACTGACCATTACTTATGCAACATTGATTGTTTCAGATTGATACTTCACTGAATCTATTTCTTATGCATTCGTGCATTAAATAGTTAATGTCCTGTCATGTACATGTGCGCTGTGCAATCACTAAATGCGAATTTTATGATTAGGTGCCAACACAAAACCACTTTTGAGTTGAGGAACTTTTCATTTTAAGCCTTAATTAATTCAATGCTTTCCAAGTTGTCTATATTGTTTATGCTGTCAGAGTTTCCTTTTATTAAACACATTCAGAACACAGTGAAGACAATGCTGCAAAAACAAGGATGACTCTTCAAAATAACCCAACGCTACCAGGGCAGCAAAAAAGGTGGCTACATTTCACTGAGCTCAGTTAGATGCACTTTGACCCTCTAAACTTAGATGATCTGTTCATTGTTACACTGCTGTCCTTGTGAGCTTGCTGTGCACAAATTGGCTGCTGAAGGCTCATTGTTGGGACACCTTTTCACTTTGTATATTAACAATCTAGATGAAGGAACTGAGGGTAGACTGGCTAAATTTGCAGATGATACAAAGATAGGTTGAGGGACAGGTAGCATTGAGGAGGTGGGGGGGGGCTGCAGAAGGATTTGGATAAGTTAGGAGAGTGGGCAAAGAAGTGGCAGATGGAGTAGAACATGGGAAAGTATGGGGTCATACACTTTGATAGGAAGAATAAAGGCATGGACTGTTTTCTAAATGGGCAGAAACCCGAAATACAAGGAGGCCTGGGAGTTCTAGTCCAGGATTCTCTCAAGGTAAGCTTATAGGTTGAGTCAGTAGTTAGGAATGCAAATGCAATTTATTTTGAGAGGACTTGAATATTAAAGCAGGGATGTACGTTTGAGGCTCTAAGGTGCTGATCAGACCACATTTGGAGCATTGTGTGCAGTTTTGGGCCCCATATCTCAGGAAAGATGCACTGGCCTGGAACGTGTTCAGAGGAGATTCACAAGAATGGTCCCAGGAATGAAAAGCTTAACATATGAGGAACATTTGTGGACTCTGGATCTATACTCGATGGAATTTAGAAGGATGAGGGGGCACCTAATTGAAACATACAGAATACTGAATAGTCTGGACAGAGTGAATGTTGGGAAGATGTTTCCATTGGTAGGAGAGACTAGAATCTGAGGGCACAGCGAAGACTTTTAGAACAGAGATAAGGAGAAACTTCTTCAGCCATCAAGTGGTGAATCTATGTAATTCATTGCCACAGAAGGCTCTGGAGGCCAGGTCATTGAGTGGATTTAAAACTGAGATAGATAGGTTCTTGATCATAAAGGGGATCAAGGGTTAGAAAGCGGGAAAATGGGGTTGAGAAACTTATCAGCCATGACTGAATGGCGGAGCAGACTCGGCGGACGGAATGGCCTAATTCCTGCGCTTATGTCTTATGGTCTTATGAATTTCCTGGGTTACATAAGCAGTAACCCTTCAAAAGTGTTTCAGTATCTGTATGGCATGTTGGGCTCAAGAAAGGCACTATAGGAATGCAATTCTTTTTCCCTTTCAATTTAATGCAGTTCAGTCTCAGAAAGGATATCCTCAGCTCCCATACCTCCTCCACTGTGATTACTTCAAGAATCCTCTGGGACTGAAATTCTCCTGTTGGTGTCAGGTCTGGGGCATTGTGCCACCTTACAAAAGTACCAGGGGCATCCAGACTGCAGAGTTTGCCACATTTCAAAAGTCATGATTGAGAAATCTCTGGGGTTTTATCCCCACTGCTTGTAAATCTTTCAGGTACTGGCAGGCCAGAACCGGTGACTAAGGAACAAGACAGAGAAGAGCAGTCAGCTCAGCCAACTCTTGGTGGAAACTTTCCATCTGTCAACTTGCATCTTTCAAATAAGAACATAAAGATTTCCAATAGCCTATTAAAGAAGCTGGTTGTAAGAAATTGGGGTAATTGGCTTCAACTCAGCTTCAGATCAGTAATGGCTCTTTGAGAAACCGTCCTGAAGCAGCATTTTTTTCTCTCTAAGAGCTTTTTGGTTAATTACCAACATGGAAAAGGAAACTCTGTTTAATTGGGACACTTGGATAATGGAGCCCATTACCAGCTCCATCATAACGCCCCTGTACAGTACTTAGGCTTGAACTGATTACCATAGCCAGATAGCCTTTTATATCGGTATTTACTGGACGTTTAACCTTTTCAGTCCTGTGCATCAATTTCAGCTGTCTAACATGACTACATCGATCCGACATGGACTCATTCCACAGAGATTCTTTCTACATAGCCCCTTCTAAATGTATGTAGTTCGGGCGCATGTATTCTTCAAATATATACAGTACACCTAATACACATACTTATGTATCTTCCATCCATAGTTTATGCACAATATACATACAGTCCATATATTTCCTGTACTAATGTGCTTTTATCAATTTATGTATTAAGAATGTGCACACCAGAAGCATTGAACAGGCTTTATTTCAAGTTAGAATCTTTCTGCTTAATGCACTTGCCTGAACTATACTATGGGGAGATGGGGAGGTGAGCAAAGTGTGAAAGAAGTCCCTGGATTGTTTGATGCGGAGATCTTAAGTTGTGGTGTGTTACATTTCCCTCAGGGTGTCCAGCATATTGTCACAACATTCACTTTTCCATGTATGGTGTAGCCTGTTGTCTGGAGCAATGGATCATTATAGAAGGGGCTCCATCGTTCTTCCCATCACATCACTGACCATGAATCTCTTCCACTCTTACTGTCTGCCATTGACACAGTTTGAATACTCAACCTGTTTGATTGTGATTTATAGCATTTTCCAACTGGCCAGGAAGTCTTAGGTTGGACATTGACCCAAAGGTGTTTCAGGCATGGAGTCCCACACAACCCCTATTAAATAAACTGAACTAAACATGTCACAGAAACAGAAATTCCATGAGGAACTCAGAGGTCTGATGGCATTTGTAGAGAGAAAGCAGATTTTCAGGTCCACTGATCCTTCTTCAGAATTAATAGGCGATAGGTGAAGACAGACCCCAGAAGAGGAGAAAGGCCGTTTTGCAGATGAAGGAATAGATAATAGTAAGCCAATGGAGAAAGAAAGCTGCTAATGGGGACCATTAGTAGGTGAAAGTGGGTTGACTGTGCTGAAAGCAGCCCTTGTCATGATAGGAGCTGGGAAGTGGCAGTGGAAAGGACATGGAAGAAAGTGTTCAGGCTCTAAAATTATTTAACTCTGGATGACCAGTATCTCCATAATGCCTGAAAGCCTTTCTCTCCCTTTGGCTCTCTCTCCACCTCTAGCATACTCTTTTCATAATCACCAATTCCTGTCTTCAGCATTTAAAGCACTTTTTCCTGGCTACTATCAGCTCTGAAGTCGGAACTGAAATATTAACTCTCCTTTCTCTCCAACAGTTACTGTCAGATCTGCTGAGTTTCTCCAGCAATTCCTGTTCTTGTTCCAGATTTCCAGCATATGCAGTTTTTGGTTTAGTTTAGATTAAACATGTGTTTTCGAGAATAAGGAAGAATGTGAGAGTTCATTTCATTAAAGCATTTTACAGTAGCTTGAGATATTTGATGATGGAAGGAACCTTCCTCTGGGTAATGAAACGAGAATTAGGGCTCATAATCTCAGAATAAGTCCGAGCTTCTTTAAGACTCTGATGAGGAGAAATTTCTTGACTGAAATGGTTGTGAAATTTTGGAATTCCTGACCCGTGAAAACTGTGGATGTTCAGTCATTGAGTATATTCAAGGCAGAAACAAACAGAGTTTTATATACTAAGAGGTAAGGAGATTGTATATAATTTGAGTAGATGATCAATCAATGTGGTCCGTTTTTCTATTTATGTGGTGTTTCTGAAATTAGGAAAGGAATGGATTTGAGAAATCTTTTGAAGATTCAGATTCGGTAACGAGTCAAAGAGTTCAATGAAGAGACAAACAGAGGAAATGGATCTTTGGTGAAAATTACCTTTGGGTGGGGTGGGGATGAGCCAACTTCCAGGAGAGGTTTTGCACATGTGACCAGCACATGGAGTGAGCTTGCTTCCAAATTAAAATTCTAAATTTGAAGTCACCAGCATCATAAAAATATAGAACAAGAAATAAGTTCTTAAGCAACCTGAGATTAGAATAGATTCCCTACAGTGTGGGAACAGGCCCTTTGGCCCAACAAGTCCACACCGACCCGCCGAAGAGTAACCCACCCAGACCCATTTCCCTCTGACTAATGTACCTAACACTATGGGCAATTTAGCATGGCCAATTCACTGACCTGCACATCTTTGAATTGTGGGAGGAAACCCACACAGACAACATGCAAACTCCACACAGATAGTCACCCAAGACTGGAATCAAACCTAGGACCCTGGTGGTGTGAGGTGGCAGTGATAACCACTGAGCCACCATGCCACCCAAATTGACACACTATTCAGTTAGATGCTAGCCATTTTGGTTCAATAATACACAGGGCTGAATTTTCTTTTTTGGTTAAGTCTGAATTGCATTATGTTTTGTGAAGGGTTCATACCACAAG
Organism: Chiloscyllium plagiosum; assembly: GCF_037043375.1. Lineage (NCBI taxonomy): Eukaryota > Metazoa > Chordata > Chondrichthyes > Orectolobiformes > Hemiscylliidae > Chiloscyllium > Chiloscyllium plagiosum. Next base: position 17,488,807 of record NW_028270153.1, on the reverse strand, counting down.
GCCTAGTGAGTTTTCTCACCCTATCTTATGAAGCTCTCCCCATTAATATCCCACACCACCCCTATGGCATCTCTCATGTCCATTTCTTCCCCTTCTTTCTACATGCCATTAACAGAAAAGCTCACTAGTTGATGGATATCCATTGTAAGAGGAGTATCCCTTGCACCCATGCCTCATTTGACAACCTGTGGAGCACCCAGGCAAGCACTGTCAGTCCAGAGCTGCCCTGCACAATTGCAGACATTTGCTCTGGACATGGTAGTCAAGGAAAACTTGGTAGCCTTGTGATGATACCATGGCTTTAAGAGGTGGACTTTGTGCTGTGTTTCTTTTTGAGACAGAGGTGCCAAGTCGTATCTTCCAAGGCAATAAAGTAAGCAGCTTGTGAGATCCTGAGGTTTTTTTTTAAGTTAGAACAATAGAAGCAGTATGAATGGGTGTAGTCAGCTCCCACAGAAACTATGGTTTTAGTTTAGCTTTCAGTAGTTGGGGTTTTAAAATTGGTTGTGGAAGCTGTTGTCCATCTCTCTCTTCCAGAAATTTCTCTTGATGTTCTTTTCTCCTTGAATAGAGAAACATTGCATGTGAGACAATCTATTTTATTGAATTTGCCTTTGCAAAGGGTGTGTTTATGGGATGTTAGTATATTGGAACAGTTGCTGTTTGGTAGTTAAATAAACTATTATTCTGTTAAGTTTTTCAATAAAGTTATAATAATTCTTCTTTCTTTTGTTGGTGCTTTAACTGTAGTGTAAGAATAAAGTGTGTTTTGCTTAAAGCCTTGTAATTCGCCAATCGAATTACATCTTGAACATAGCACCTTACACTTGCCTTTAAATAAGATGGAGACTTGAGTCGAGACTATCTCTTTGATATACTTGAAGGGGGTTTGGTCTGGTCCATAACATCCTACCTTGCAGGAGAGACCTGGAGGTTCAGCTACACAAGTGGTGCTAACATTGGACTTCCTCTTCCCCTATGACCAGCGGTCGAGTCCATAACACCAGACCTTACCATCCTGGTCTGAGGTGACTTCCTGGTTGAAAGCCATTTGCAGGACTACCCAGCAATATAGGAAGAAGAACAATGTCTATCTCTACTCTATCAGCATCTTCTCTCTATTACCTCAGACTCACTCCATCTCATTTACAGTGCCCACTCCCCACAATGGCTAATGCTCTATCTCTTTCACTACTGCCAGCAACATCGTCCCTCACGCACTTTCAGCCACACCCTTGCCAACTATCTGTTCAGGAATTGCTGTTCTGTCCACTTTCACATCTGTAATGTCCGTCTCTCTCTCTGTCATTCCAGGAAGAAAGCAGTCTACAATAGGGGAGAAAGAGTCAAGAAGGTGGTGTGCTGCCATCATTCAGCTCCCCATCCCTTATGTGAAGAGGATCCTTACTCTGATTGCCCAGAGCAGGCCCTGGACTGATACCAGAGACTGCCCTTGACTAACTGTGCAGGGAACTCCTTGAGTAAAGCTCTTTGATTTGACTGAGGCCTGCAGACAACAATGACAAGCTTCCTGGCTTTGCATCTATGCTAAATAGGAAAGCAATACAGCAGTTATACAATCCTGGCATCTCTAGCTGAGGGACCAAAGTGCAAAAGGGCAAGAAAAGTCATTGCGAGGAAGGGATGCTGTAGAAAGGTTCAGAGTGAGTGAAAGCAATGGTAGAGAGCATTGAAATGGAGCTGTAGTCTGGTCCAGTAATGAGCCCGGTGTCCTTGCTGCAGCGTTACAATGATACCTGCCAGTGTAGCTTGAGGTGCAGCGTTGAAGTGCAGACACAACCTGGATCAGAAATGTGGCATGAGGGTTCTCAGTGGCTGGAGAAAGTGAGGTCTGCAGATGCTGGAGATCAAAGTTGAAACTTTATTGCTGGAACAGCACAGCAGGTCAGGCAGCATCCAGGGAACAGGAGATTCGACGTTTCGGGCACAGGCCCTTCTTCAGGAATGAAGTTTCAACTTCTCAGTGGCTGGCCCATGTCAGATGCCAATGTCCTTGAATGTTGGGTGCCCCTGTAGCATGTGCCAGCTTTATGTTTTCTGAGGCTTAGTTTCCACCAGAGAGGTCAATCAGGGCAAGCACCAAGTTGAACCTGGCTGGTTCTCGCTTTGGTTTCCTTGTTGAGTTTTCCCAATGTCGAACTTGCTTGGTAAATTGGAAGGCTGAAGATTATTAGGCCAAGTTGAGTATTAAATGATGAATGGTAACTATCAATTGGCATCTTGCCACTGTCTGACAAGAACCTCGGCACACTGCTTGTGAAATGATAAAAGACAGAGTGAGAGGATTGAGATGATTAGATTGGCCTTGCTGCATTTAGTCATAGAGTCATAACATGGAGACAGACCCTTCGGTTCAACTCATCCATGCTGACCAGATATCCAATACCAATCTAGTCCCATTTGCCAGCACTTGGCCCATATCCCTTTAAACCTTTCCTATTAATATACCCATCTAGATCTCTTTTAAAGTTGTAATTGTACCACTGTTGCCCATTTCTGCTACACAACGCTCTGAGCTCTATATGATTCTACATATAATCTCCCTGCTTAACAGGACTCTAACCTTGATCTCACTTGAAACATAAACTAAGTAGCACACATGCCTTGTTTGCTTCATTCTAGTTTATTCATGTTCAGAGCAGTCAAATTTAAAAGAAACCACAGGTATTATTGATATAAAGGGAAGCACCTTCACAATAGTCTGTGAATACTTAATCTGACCCTACCCCACCATTCCAGTTTACACTATTCCTGCATCCCCCAGCCATTGCAGGACCAAAGTGCAAGCCAACAGGTACATCAGGCCCATCGACTAATGTCTCTAACCCACTGGCTGAATAGAGAAGAGGCCGCAGTTCAATTCATTGTGAATTTTATATTGATCACCTTCGAGCACAAATTTCCTTTCTGGTGCCCATTTTGAACCAGTGTCTGGATCTCTTCCAATACCTCAGCAAAAGAAACTTGCAAACAGCACATTTTCTGTACTCACACAATCTCCACACTTTCTTAGATGGTTAAATGTTGCGAGATAATGCTCATGCTGCAGGTACACTTTTGATGAGGCTGTGAATGGGACAATCAAATGGGACATCAATAGGTTCAATTGCCAGTTCTCCTTCCATCATTGAACAGGACTCCGCTATGTCCTCCTTAAGCATATGACATACATCATTCCCATGCACATCCTCTTTTTAGTGAAGGGTGATGATTTAAAATATGTTCTTCCTTTTTGACTGCAGATTTCTATCATGCTGTCCACTGTCATCCTAGAAACAAATTCAGGATCTGCTGTGGAGATTTTGTCGCTGGAAATAACTGCTTGTGGTCTCTTTATTTTTCAGCTTGTCCTTTATTGTCCAAAACATGAGATTTTCAGCCCCCTGGTGCTTTCATTCACAGTTTGCTAGCAAGGGATTTAATTGCCTCGACTGTTGTGTTGCTAAACTCATTCATATCAACTTTAGTTTGTGTGCTGTTTTAACTCATTTCTTACCCCACCTCAGGGCAAACACATTCTTAAATGATCGTGCTTGGTTGAGAGACAAATTGAGCATTGTTTAAGGATTCAAAGTGATACAAGCTGCATTCTCAGGATGCTCCTTTTTTGCAGCCACAATGGGTCATATTGATCTGACTGTGTGGGATGGACTGAGGTAGCAGGATTCATCATGCTTGAGACAGGCTGCTGTAATGAAGAAGGATAAGCTTTTACACTGTTGGGGTTTCATTGAGCGGACTGGATTGATTACCAAGCCTCCTAACGAATGGCACCTTCCCCAGACACTGTGGGGAGGGTTAAGCGCTGTGAGCTAATATGAAGCCCCCCCTTCTGATAAAAATGCCCCACAGCATTTACCACTCAGTGAAGCAAGTGGGTGTCATATCTTCTGCATGAGGTTTTTGAGTAGAAGCTATCCATTTTTAAAAACTTCCTTTTCAAACGAAAGGTAGCTTGTTGTCTGATTTAATCAACCTTCCACACAGTGGCTAGTCAAAGCAAATGTCCAGCTGTTGCAGAAGACTCCTGTCTCCCGGACTGTTAGCCCCATTACTCCGAAGCCTCAACAAATATGGTTGTGAATATATGTGCACCTGTCCAGCTCTAATGGCTTGTTATTATCATTTTCCAGCTGTGATTGATGGAAATTATTTGATTAATGGATGGTTGAATGTTTTCGAGCTTTGCTAAAGTGAGCTGCAAATTAATTTAATATCCTCTCTGGTCATAAGCTATGAAACCTGGATCAGTGTGATGATGTGTAAACCATTTGTGGCATGTATTTAATCTCTGGACAATGGATGGAGATGTTAATGCATGCTACACTAGGTTCTATTTATGCAGACTATTAAGATTGCTCAGGCTGAACGTAATTTCAACCACTTCTGAGCTGGGAGAGGACTAAACAACTTGCATTAGGAACAGAAATATCAATTAAGGAAAAAGACCTAAATGCGGACACTGTCAAGTGAGTCCAAACAAAAAGTGCTCTCAGTCTGGCCAGTTAATAATCAACCTGGAAATGACAGCATCTCTTTAAACAGTTCATCCACAAGATGGGGATTGGTGTGATGCATTGAGCACAGTCTCCCTGTGCCACGAATTGGTGGGTTTGAAGCTTTCTTCATTCCCTCCAGGTTCTTTGCATTGTTAAGTCATTTGGGTAAAGAACAATTTATATAAAACACCACACACTGCATATGAGTCACCAGAATTAGAAACCATATGGTTACTATGGATTACAACATTAACTTGCATTTATATAGCACCATTAACATAAGGGTTACTTAGTATTCTGTCCTGAACAGTGCAAAACAAAAAATAAAGCTTCAAAAGCCTGTCTCCTATTTCAACAATAATAAAGGAATGTGTCAAACTGCTTCCTAAATGGGTGTCAGGAACTGCAAACCATATCTAGACATTTTCACAGCACAATCAGATATCACAATGGATATCTTGAAGGTATTGGCCACACATAATCCACCATATGCCTCAGAATGTGAGAACTGAGAATGTAACAAGACAATGAAGGATGTAGCTACATTTCATAAATCATTCACTGCATACTTTACAGTAAACCACAGTAAATGACTGTTTAAAAGATTTGCTTGTCATACATTGCACGCTACAAGATGATACCAACCCTCAGCATTATACCAGATAGCACTGTGTAATACACACAATCATTAGACATAAGTTGTTGGGTGTATATTGTATAAACATCAATAGGATGCTAATTCTATATTACATAAATCGCTATTCTTTAGTTATTGGTGTTCCAGTTTCTGAGATCTCACAAGGAGACAAAATCCACTTTAATACTTGCCAGTTGTAAAAATTTGCATTGGTTAAATAATTGAAAAACTTTCCTTTTATTAATTACTTTAATTGAATATACAAGGATGATGTTTAAACTGTGATCTTAGAGTCATAGAGATGTATAGCAGACCCTTCGGTCCAACTCGTCCATTCTGACCAGATATACCAACCCAATTTAGTCCCACCTGCCAGTGCCCAGCCCATATCCCTCCAAACCTTTCTTATTCATATACTTAACCTATCAGGAAAGTCTGAAGATCAAAAAGAAGATGGAATGATGATCTGATAACAGTCTTTAATATTATGAAAGATTTGGCAGGGTAGATAAAGAGATGTTTTCACTCGTGGGGAGATCAAAACTAAAGGGCAGAAATATAAGACGGTCACACATAAAAGCAATCAGAAATTCAGGGGAAAACCACTCAGAGGGCTGTTAGTATATGAATCTCTTCACAACAAGGAGTAATTGAGGGGAATAGCATGGAGGCATTTAAGGGAAAATGATAAAAACCATGAGAAGAAATGAAAAAAAGGTTATGCTGATAAAATTAAATGAGCAGGAGCAGGAGCGGAGTCGTTTGGGGCATTAACACTGGCATGGATTAATTGGACCAAATTACTTCTTTATATGCCGTGTAGTTTAATTCCACGCTTGCGAGAGTGGCATGAATTAACCTTAGCTGATCACGGATATAAATTGCTAGAAGAAATTTTCATCCAACACTGTTTTCTGAGGTACATCACAGAGTTTATCAATGGACTCCTGCTTCAGGACATGCATTCTGCTACTGTTTGAATCACCCACGGAGCCCATAAGACATAGAAGCAGAAATTAGACCATTCGGTCCATCAAGGTAAAAACAATGACTGCAGATGCTGGAAACCAGATTCTGGATTAGTGGTGCTGGAAGAGCACAGCAGTTCAGGCAGCATCCGAGGAGCAGTAAAATCGACGTTTTGGGCAAAAGTCCTTCATCAGGAATAAAGGCAGAGAGCCTGAAGGGTGGAGAGATAAGCTAGAGGAGAGTGGGGGTGGGGAGAAAGTAGCATAGAGTACAATAGGTGAGTGGGGGAGGGGATGAAGGTGATAGGTCAGGGAGGAGGGTGGAGTGGATAGGTGGAAAAGAAGATAGGCAGGTAGGACAAGTCATGGGGACAGCGCTGAGCTGTAAGTTTGGAACTAGGGTGAGGTGGGGGAAGGGGAAATGAGGAAACTGTTGAAGTCCACATTGATGCCCTGGGGTTGAAGTGTTCCGAGGCGGAAGATGAGGCATTCTTCCTCCAGGCGTCTGGTGGTGAGGGAGCAGCAGTGACGGAGGCCCAGGACCTCCATGTCCTCGTCAGAGTGGGAGGGGGAATTGAAATGTTGGGCCACAGGGCGGTGTGATTGATTGGCGTGGGTGTCCCGGAGATGTTCCCTAAAGCGCTCTGCTAGGAGGCATCCAGTCTCCCCAATGTAGAGGAGACCGCATCGGGAGCAATGGATACAGTATATTGGTGGATGTACAGGTAAAACTTTGATGGATGTGGAAGGCTCCTTTAGGGCCTTGGATGGAGGTGAGGGACGAGGTGTGGGCGCAGGTTTTGCAATTCCTGCAGTGGCAGGGGAAGGTGCCAGGATGGGAGGGTGGGTTGTAGGGGGCGTGGACCTGACCAGGTAGTCACGGAGGGAACGGTCTTTGCGGGAGACAGAAAGGGGTGGGGAGGGAAATATATCCCTGGTGGTGGGGTCTGTTTGGAGGTGGCGGAAATGTTGGTGGATGATTTGGTTTATGCGAAGGTTGGTAGGGTGGAAGGTGAGCACCAGGGGCGTTCTGTCCTTGCTATGGTTGGAGGGGTGGGGTCTGAGGGCGGAGGTGCGGGATGTGGACGAGATGCGTTGGAGGGCATCTTTAACCACGTGGGAAGGGAAATTGTGGTCTCTAAAGAAGGAGGCCATCTGGTGTGTTCTGTGGTGGAACTGGTCCTCCTGGGAGCAGATACGGCGGAGGCAGAGGAATTGGGAATACGGGATGGCATTTTTGCAAGAGGTAGGGTGGGAAGAGGTGTAATCCAGGTAGCTGTGGGAGTCGGTGGGTTTGTAAAAAATGTCAGTGTCAAGTCGGTCGTCATTAATGGAGATGGAGAGGTCCAGGAAGGGGAGGGAGGTGTCAGAGATGGTCCAGATAAATTTAAGGTCAGGATGAAATGTGTTGGTGAAGTTGATGAATTACTCAACCTCCTCGCGGGAGCACAAGGTGGCACCAATGCAGTCATCAATGTAGCGGAGGAAGAGGTGGGGAGTGGTGCCGGTGTGATTACGGAAGATCAACTGTTCTACGTAGCCAACAAAGAGACAGGCATAGCTGGGGCCCATACGTGTGCCCATGGCTACCCCTTTGGTCTGGAGGGAGTGGGAGGATTCGAAAGAGAAATTGTTAAGGGTGAGGACCAGTTCGGCCAAACGAATGACCTATCACCTTCATCTCCTCCCCCACTCACCTATTGTATTATATGCTACTTTCTCCCCACCCCCACTCTCCTCTAGCTTATCTCTGCACCCTTCAGGCTCTCTGCCTTTATTCCTGATGAAGGGCTTTTACCCGAAACGTCGATTTTACTGCTCCTCGGATGCTGCCTGAACTGCTGTGCTCTTCCAGCACCACTAATCCAGAATCCATTCGGTCCATCAAGTCTGCTCTAGTATTCAGTCAAGGCTGATAAGTTTCTCAACCCCATTTTCCCATTTCTCCCCATAATCTTTAATCCCTTTGACAGTCAAGAACCTATCTATCTTTGTCTTAAATATACACAAGGACCTGTCCTCCAAAGCCTTCTGTCGCAATGAATTCCATAGAGTCACCACCCTCTGGCAGAAGAAGTTTCTCTTCATCTCTGTTCTGAAGGGTCTTCCCTTTACTCTAAGATTATACCCACGGGTGCTAGTCTGTCCTGTTAATGGAATCATCTTCACAATTCCCAGGCCATTCAGTATTCTGTGAGTTTCAATTAGATCCCCGCCCATCCTTCTAAACTCCATTGAATACAGACCCAGAGTCGTCATATGTTAAACCTTTCAGTCCTGAGATTATTTTCCTGAAGCCCCTCTGGACCCACTCCAAGGACAGTATATCCTTCCTAACATATGGGGCCCAAATTTGCTCACAATACTCTAAATGTGGTCTTACCAGAGTCTTATAAAGCCTCAGAAGTACGTCCTGCTTTTGTATTGTAGTCTTCTCACAATAAATACTAACCTTGTATTTGCCTTCCTAACTACAGACTCAACCTGACAGTTTACCTTAAGAGAATCCTGGACTAGGACTCCCAAGGCCCTATAAATTTTCACGCTTCAGAATTTTCTCTCCATTTAGAAAATAGTCCAGATCTCTATTCCCCCTGATAAAATGCACGACCTCTCACTTTCACACATTGTACTCCATCTGCCACATACTTAACCACTTTCCTAACCTATCTAAGTTGGTCTGTAGCCTCCCTGCCCCCTCAATATTACCTGTCCCTCCGCCTATCTTTGTATCATCTGCAAACTTAGCCAGAATGTCCTCAATTACTTCATTGAGATTATTAATTTATAAAGTGAAACGTTGTGTCCAACACTGACCTTTTCAGAACACCACTTCTCACTGACTGCCATCCTGAGGACGACCTCTTATCCCCCACTCTCTGCTTCCTGCCAGACAGCCAAGCTTCTATCCATGATAGCACTTTGCCTGTAACACCATGGGCCCTTCTCTTACTCAGCAACCTCCCGTGCGGCACTTTGTCAAAGGCTTTCTGGAAGTCATAGAGTCATAGAGATGTATAGCAGACTTATACACTGCGGACCAACCCGTCCATGCCGATCAGATATCCCAACCCAATCTAGTCTCACCTGCCAGCACCCGGCCCATATCCCTCAAACCCTTCCTATTCATATACCCATCAAAATAACTTTTAAATGTTGCAATTGTACTAGCCTCCACCACTTCCTCTGGCAGCTCATTCAATACCCATACACCCTCTGCATAAAAACATTGCCCCTTCGGTCTCTTTTATATCTTTCCCCTCTCACCATAAACCTATGCCCTGTAGTTCTGGACTCCCTCACCCCAGAGAAAAGACTTTGTCTATTTACCCTATCCATGGCCCTCATAATTTTGTAAACCTCTATAAGGACACCCCTCAGCCTCCGACGCTCCAGGGAAAACAGCCCCAGCCTGTTCAGCCTCTCCCTATAGCTCAAATTCTCCAACCCTGGCAACATCCTTGTAAATCTTTTCTGAACCCTTTCAAGTTTCACAACATCTTTCCGATAGGAAGGAAACCAGAATTGCACACAATATTCCAACAGTGGTCTAACCAATGTCCTGTACAGCTGCAACATGACCTCCCAGCTCCTGTACTCAATACTCTGACCAATAAAGGAAAGCATACCAAACGCCTTCTTCACTGTCCTATCTACCTGTGACTACACTTTCAAGGAGCTATGAACCTGCACTCCAAGGTCTCTTTGTTCAGCAACACTCCCTAGGACCTTACCATTAAGTGTATAAGTCCTGCTAAGATTTGCTTTCCCAAAATGCAGCACCTCGCATTTATCTGAATTAAACTCCATCTGCCACTTCTCAGCCCATTGGCCCATCGGGTCAAGATCCTGTTTTAATCTGATGTAACCTTCTTCGCTGTCCACTTCACCTCCAATTTTGGTGTCATCTGCAAACTTACTAACTGTACCTCTTACGCTCACATAAATCCAAATCATTTATGTAAATGACGAAAAGTAGAGGACCCAACACTGATCTTTGTGGCACTCCACTGGTCACAGGCCTCCAGTCTGAAAAACAACATTCCACCATCACCCTCTGTCTTCTACATTTGAGCCAGTTCTCTATCCAAATGACTAGTTTCCCTGTATTCCGTGAGATCTAACCTTGCCAATCAGTCTCTCATGGGGAACCTTGTTGAATGCCTTACTGAAGGCCATATAGATCACATCTACCACTCTGCCCTCATCAATCCTCTGTTACTTCTTCAAATGTCCAGGTAGACAATATCCACTGGCTCTCCTTGGTCTAACCTGCTTTTATCTCCTCAAAGAATTCTAACAGATTTGTCAGACATGACCACCACCACCACCACCATCACCACCAGGCGAATCTGTGTGTAATTTCCCATCTTTTGCCTTACTCCCTTCTTAAACAGGGAGATATATTAACTGTTCTCTGGGACCCTCTCTGACTCCAATGATTCCTGAAAGATCATCAGTAATACCTCCGCTATCGCTTCAGCTATCTGCTTCAGAACTCTGGGATGTAGTCCATCCAGTCCAGGTGATTTACCCACCTTCAGACCTTTCAGTTTTTCTAGCACCTTCTCTTCGCTGATAGTCACGTTAATCACCTCTGCCCCCTGACTATCTTGAAGTTTTGGGATGATACTCATGAAAACTGACACAAAGTATTTCTTCAGTTACTCTACCATTTCCTTTTTTCCCCATTACACCTTCCCCAACGTCATTCTCCAGCAGCCCAATGTCTACTTTTGCCTCTTTTTTGCCCTTTATATATCTAACGAAACTCTTACGATCTTCTTTCATATTACTGGCTAGCCTACCCTCATATTTAATCTTCGCCCCCTTTATTTCTTTCTCAGTTGTCCTCTGTTGATCTTTGTAGGCTTCACACTGCCCTTCCCAGCATTATGTCCTTTCTCTTTTGCTCTAATGCTGTTCCTGACTTCCCATGTCAGCCATGGTTACTTTGTCCTCCCCTTGGTATGCTTCTTTTCTCTCCGGATGAATTTTTGCTGGGTCCTGAGGGGTGACCTTATAGAGGTTTACAAAATTATGAGGGCCGTGGATAGGGTAAATAGGTAAAGTCTTTCCCCTGGAGTCGGGGAGTCCAGAACTAGAGGTCATAGGTTTAGGGTGAGAGGGGAAAAATATAAAAGAGACCTAAGGGGCAATTTTTTCACTCAGAGGGTGGTACAGGTATGGAATGAGCTGCGAGAGGTACTGGTGCAGGCTGGTACAATTGCAACATTTAAGAGGCATTTGGATGGGTATATGAATAGGAAGGGTTTGGAGGGATATGGGCCGGGTGCTGGCAGGTGGGACTAGATTGGGTTGTAACATCTGGTTGGCATGGATGGGTTGGACTGAAGGGTCTGTTTCCATGCTGTACATCTCTTTGACTCTATGACTCCCAAATTACTCCCAGAAATTCCTGCCATTGCTGTTCCATTGTCTTTTCTGCCCGGCTTCTCTCCCAGTCAGTTTGGTCAGCTCCTCCCTTATGTCTCTATAATTGCCTTTGTTTAACTGTAATACCATTCCATCTGATTTCAGCTTCTCCCTCTCAAACTGCAGGGTAAGTTCAATCATATTATGATCACTACCTTGAAAGGGTTCCTTCACCTTAAGCTCCCTTATCAAGTCTACCTCATTGCACAACACTAAATTCAGTATTGCTTGTCTCTAGTGGGCTCCATCATAAGCTGCTCCAAAAAGCCATCCTGTAGACATTTCACAAATTCCTTTATTTGTAATCCACTACCAACCTGATTTTCCCCGTCGACTTGCATATTGAAATCCTCTATGATCACTGTAACTTTGCCTTTCTTACACACTTTTACTATTTCCTGGTGTATTTGTTCCCTACTACTGTTTGGAGGCTTGTACATAACTCCCATTATGTTTTTTTTACCTTTGCAGTTCGTCAATTCTTCCCACACAAATTCTGCATCATCTGACCCTGCATCATTTCTTGCTATTGATTTAATTTCATCTCTTACTAATAAGGCAACCCTACACTCTCTGCCCACCTACCTGTCTTTTCAATCAGATGCATTCCTTGGATATTTAGCTCCCAGTCCTGATCTCCTTATAGCCATATCTCCATAAGGCCCATCACATCAAACTTTCCAATTTTGATCTATGCATCACACCTTTTGAATTTAGCTGCTACAGATACTGAAATAGAATTTTAAAACTGTTGCACAATATGGACGAGAGGGGAAAAATATAAAAGGGACCTAAGGGGTAACTTTTTCACACAGAGAGTGGTGCGTGTATAGAATGAACTGCCAGAGGAAGTGGTCGAGGCTAGTACGCTTACAACATTTAAAAGACATCTGGATAGGCATATGAATAGGAAGGGTTTAGAGGGATATGGGCCAAGTGCTGGCAAATAGTTAGGTTAGGATATCTGGTCAGCAGGGACAAATTGGACTGAAAGGTCTGTTTCCGTGATGTACATTTCTATGACTCCATGAATGCATGACTAATCAAGGGTGATTTTATATCTCTTTTTACTATATTCCCAGATACAAAGCTCCCAAGCACTAAAAGAGCGATGATTCTTCTCTGATACAACTTTTGCTATCCCCTTCCTCTGCAAGAGGCAATGACTTCATCAATGGTTCGGCAAATACTTAGTTATCCATCAGTCCCCATTCTGTCAAGGTCCCATGATTCAAACTTCCAATCTAAGTATCAGAATGCTTTCTGATTGTGGCTCAACACAATCATCCCATCTCCAACATGTACGTTTTTCACCATCAGGAGTTGGTGCACAATGATCAGAAATAGCTTCATGACAGATTTACCCATATCTACCTCAGGAACTCTTGTTGAAACCTGTGAGAAGAATAAGCTAAGCTTTAGTGTTAAATGGATTGGTGAACAAAGGAGAGATAAAACCACAAAAATATTCTAGCGATATGTTAGGATAAGGATGAATACTGGTTTCAGAGAAGAACATAAAATTGAGCAAAGTTAACATTTGTTGGGAATAACGGTCCAATATTAACTTGGAATATTATAAACAGAGCAATGATTCTCGGATTCTTTCAGAAGGATTGGACAATGGTTACTGCACAGACACCATTAACCACTATGGGTTTCAAATCAAAGTCATAAACACATCTCTGTTAACAGAGAACAGAGAATATAGGAAAGTACAACCCTGGAAAAAGCCCTTTAGCCCACCATGTTGGTGCTGACCAGTATGCTATGAGATAAACTAATCTCATCTGCCCTCACATGGTCCATATCCCTCTATTCCCTTCCTCTTCATGTATCTGTCTAAAGGCCTCTTAACTTTGCTATCACATCTGCTTCTACCACTTCACCTGGCAACACCACCCAGGTATATCAAGCGCTGTGCAAACAAAATGCTTTACATATTTTCTTTAAATTTTCCCAATCTCAACTTAAACCTATGGCTCCTAGTATTCTTTTATGATCCTATTTCTGATCATTGATATTTTCAAACTGAGAAAAAGACTCCAACTATCCAGCTTATTCATGCCTCTCATAATTTTGAAGATGATACAATTGGATTCTTTGAGGACTACTCAGACACCTTCTTGTAAATCAAGCAATACCTTTTACTTTACAGGGGCTGGTTTTCCTACTGGCAGCAAGGTATTGATACTCAGTCTGAGAAGAGCTAACGGTTACATTACACGTACAATTTTTATACATATCTGACAGATGCAAATCATTCCGTTTGGCAGTTGGATCAGCGATGACACACAGTCACAAAATAGTCACAAGATTTACAGAGAACTGAACAAACAAGATGTGGCTACAAATTTAGAAATGTAGTAACACCAAGTTGTGAAAAAGAACAGAAGCAAGTGATCAGGTAAGCTGGAATAATGGTTGCTGCTGCCTGGCCTAATGAGATTACAATTTTAACCCATTAACCCTTAGTAAACAGATGTGCTTCCACAATAATTTGATATACTTCTATCTTTTTCCCAAGGTGGAAATGACAAATACTGGGGGGTACATCAAGAGGCAGTGGGCCCAGCTGATTCCTGTCCTACCTGTGAGGAATGGACAAATGGTCAGTGAAGGTCTTGTCAAGAACATACATCTGTTGGCTCAGAAAGTTTTCTGACTCGAAGTTCTCATTCCCTCCAAGCAGGCCAATAATGGGACAATTAATTTCAAGAGAAATAACTCATTGCACATTTGTAAAGAATGTAATGAGATTATAAATTACATGAAAAATAAAAAAAAGTGTAAGGAACAAAGGGACCTGGGAGCATAAATGCATAAATTACTGAAGTTGTGGCTTGAGTCAAATATGAACTTTAGCAAATAACCGTAGAAAAGAATGCAGGCAAACGTTATGTTTATATTTCTTATGAGAGGTAATTAATTCCCCTTTGATGTTTTCTTTTATATATATTCTTAATTATGTCTATTGTTTATAAGTAGATTAATTTGTTGCAATTCCCTGAAGGAATGTTTTGCATTATCATTCTCAAAAAATAAAGGAAATGTAACAACAATTTGAATTGACATAGCACCTTTCACAGACAGCAGTTAAATCATTCTAAGGATCCCACAGCATCCCATAGCATTCCATTGGAGTGTAAGTAGAGAATTCTAGAAAGCAAAAGATTAAGGCAGGAAACCAAAAGAATGGCTAAAGAGCTGAAATTTTAAAAAAAATTTAAATAGTTTTCTTCACCACTAATGCCCCAAACACTCAATAGATGGTTTTTGTCAACAAATTTAGAAGTTTGTACGTTAGGTAGAGACTTGCCACAGCTTCAGTAGATCATTGGCAGAAAGTTCAATGAAATGGTATAAACAATAATGGTGAGAGATTGATGTGTTCTCTAGAGTTATTATGTTAACTCTGGTGACATGAACACCAAAGCTGAGTACTTCCCGAGAATATGTATGAGTAGATGTATTCATAGAGCTACTAAATACATTGCAACCCTATCACAGAGATTGATATACTCCAGGCTGAATCTGGTTTCACAACACAATTCATATAAATTTAACAGCTTTTGCTGGGAATCCAATATCACATAGCAATACCAGTTCATCGTCTAATGCATCATGTTCCAGAACAGCTACAGATTCTCCGAAAGACAATAAGTGGTCTATTACTCCAAATCATAGAAACACCATTCGGCCATTCAGCCCCTCAGGCCTGCTCTATAATTCAAATGGATCATGGCTGAAATATACCTCACTTTTACTTAATTTAAAACAGAAGATGCTGGAGAAACCCAGCAGGTCTGGCATCACCTGTGGAGAGAAAAATTTCAACTCCAATGGCTCTTCTTTGAAACTTTATTCATCTGCCTCAGCTTCAACTTTCTTACCCACCAAAGCTGCATCAATCACAGTTTTGAAAACTTTGATTATCAATGCTCTTAGTCTTTTGGAGAGTGCAAGTTCCACCTTCTCACTAACTGCAGTGTGAAAATGCTTTCTGAATTCCTTCCTAATGGTCACACTCTAATTTTAAAAGAATGTCTCCTTGTCTTGGATCCCAAGGACCAAGACTCACTTGTGCCTAAACTCAAATTCCAGGATTTTTACAGGAACCCAAATTCCCCTTGGTCCAAACTGTGTGACTCAAAATGTCTGCGACTATGTCATCTGTCAATTGCATGTAGAAGTTGAAAACCTGGAATGTTGAGAAATGTTTTAGACCATGAAAATAATCTGTCTGTCCCAATATTTTTCAGGTTGTCTGCAGTATCCTGAACTGCTTTGGACAAATTCGGCTCGAGTCTATTTGCATTATGATGATCTGAAGCTGCCCTGTTGTTTTGCCATTAATATTAATAGGAAAGATTCTGTCAAAACATATCACAGTTGCATACTGCCACTTATAGTAAACTGAGACCAGTATTTTGTAACTCAAGTGTAAACTGGGAACTACTCTCCCCTTGTCTCTTTTTATGAACAACATATTTATAGCACTTGCTGCATTGTATAAAAATGCGCATAGTGTTAGATTGTGTTTAAACCAGTTATGGACATGGTGTTTGTGAGTATTGAAAAACTTGCTGACAGCTGTGAATTTTCTTTACGTTTACACCCTGTCATGAGGAAGGTTTGAAACAATAAAATATTTGCCTGTAAAATCTTGTGGAAACCAAGCTAATGCATATGGAAAGGATCACAGACATATCATCTGGAAGATGGATGCTGTTGCCACATCATTTTAAACAGTTGCTCTACCTTTTTGAGGTGCTGGAGTGATTATTACTGGTTACTTCTTATGTCACTTTCTGTGCTTTGGTCAGCAAATAACTTACGCCTTTTGCAGCTTACACATACAGAGAAATGTCTGAGACACATGCAAGTTGTGCTATGCCAGACAGAAGTTGAGAACTGTCAAAAATAATAACAGGAGATGTGAGAAATAGACAACACCTCCATCTGCATCAAAAAAATGATAGGGACTCAAATAAAAATGAGGGGTACTCATCTATCATCCAGTTTCCATTTCCTAGAGGAAGAAAAGAAAATATTGCATTTACCTGACATGGTCAAAAAACATCGCAAAGCATTTTACAACCAATAAAGTACTTTTGAAATGCTGTGCTGTGTTCTATTATGTGTAAGGTGCTGTACAAATACAAGTTGTTGTAGTTCATTCAGACACCTATCACTGTTCTTTCACCATCACTGTGGAGTAACCTGTATCCTCTTGCCGAACAGCATCTTCACCACATGAATTGCAGGGGTTTAAGAAGGTCAAACATCATTGTCTCCACAGGCAACTGGGCATTGTCAGTGAAAACAGAAATTGCTGGAGAAACTCAGCAGGTCTGGCAGCATCTGTGGAGACAAAGCAGCATCTGCAGTTCCTTGCTTTATTTTGGGGATTGGTAATATGTGCTGATAACCATGGAAGAAGACTCAGAATTAATATGGAAGTTCTTGGAACCATAGAGTCTCTGCAGTATGGATAAAGGTCATTTGGCCCATTGGGTTTGCACCAACCCTCCAAAGGGCATCCCATACAGACCCACCCCATTCCCATAACCCTGCATTTACCCCAAACCTGCAGATCCCTGGACTCAAAGAGCAATTTAGTTTGGTCAATCCACCTAACCTGCCCATCTTTGGACTGCATGAGGAAACCAGGGCATTTGCCGAAAACCCACACAGACACGGGGAGAGTGTAAACTCCACGCAGTCACTCACGGCTGGAATTGAGCCCAGGTTCCTGGTGCTGTGAGGCAGCAGTGTGAACCATGGGACAACGGTGCCTCCCAGATGCACCAGAATGTTGCTTAGATTGTGTCAGTTTCACTGTAAAGAGAGGCTGGACAGGCTTGAGTTGTTTTCTTTACAGCAAAGAAGGCTGAGAGAGAACCTGGGAGAAAATAAGGACTGCAGATGCTGGAGATCAGAGTCGAGTGTGTGGTGCTGGAAAAGCACAGCAAGTCAGGTAGCATCCGAGAAGAAGGAAATTGATGTTTCAGGCAAGAGCCCTTCATCAGGAGTGCTCTGGCCTGAAACATCGATTCTCCTGCTTCTTAGATGCTGCCTGACTTGCTGTGCTTTTCCAGCAACACACTCTCGACTGAGAAAGGACCTGATTGAGATGTATAATATGAAGGGGCATGGAGAGAGTTGTTAGGAAACTATTGTTCTCCTCAATTGAAGGGTTAACACCAAGGGGACATAATTTTAAAGTTCAGGGCAGGTGGTTTAGAGGGCATTAGAAAAAAATGTTTTCACCCAGAGGGTTGTGGGAAAATGGAAGGCACTGCCTGAGAAGGTAGTTGAAGTGGGAAATCTCGCAACCTTTAAAAAGAACTTGGATGAACACTTCAAATGTTGCAACATTCAAGGCTATGGGCCAAGTACTGCAAAGTGGGATTAATGTAGGTATGTTGTCTGTTGTGGAAGAATCACTCAATGTTCTATAAAAAATTGTCAGGAGACGCAGAAAATCTTTCACGAACTTAAACTTTAATCTTGCAAAATCAAAGCTGTGGAAGCCAGCAAAATGTCTTCCCTGACTCCCCACAAGTTTTTTGTTCTCCTCCAGTTTGTACAATTTGTCGGTCCCGTGCTTATCGGATAACATTAGCATAGCCAATCATGCTGGCTTGCTTTGTCTTTCTAAACTAATCATCATCTGTCACACTGGTTCCCTCTATCACATTTAACCTATCACATTACAACACCATCATCTTCAGCCTTAGCTCATCTCCCAGTGATTTAACTAACCTATCACAATGCACTACCATTATCTGTTACTGGAGCTCTGTCACATGATTCCGGGCATACATTGCAACACTAAGGTAACTACATAACTGCCAGAATAACTTGCACATGTCCCAGTCAAATTTGTGGTCCTTGTTATCTGTGTGCAAGGCTACTAGGGACAGCTGATCGTGGCTTTTAGTGGCTAGTTGGTGTTTGTAGATGTAGATTGCTAGTTGACTGCCTGTTTGCTCTATATGGTGTTTCATGCTGTCTTTGCATGGAATCTTGTGAATTAAGTTAGTCTTGCACATGATGGGTATCAGGTCTTTTGTTCTGATGAGTTGTTGTCTGAGCGTGGCTGTCGGTTTACGGGCTGTCATGAATCCAAGTGTTCGGAGAAGTCTGGCTGTCAGTTCCGAGATTTTTTTAATATAAGGTTGTGTGACTAGTGAGTTAGATCCTCGTTGCATTGTTTGTTTGTTAGGCATCTGCGAATGAAGCTGTGGGAATATCGGTCCTTGGTGAATACTCTGTGGAGATCTTCTTCTTCTTCTTCATAGGTCCAGACTAGTGCAGTGTGTTGTAGCCCTTTTGAACAGGGTCCTAATGCAGCTTCTTTGTGCGTTCGGGTGGTTGCTGTTGTAGTTCAGGATCTGGTCCATGCGTGTAGTTTTTCAGTGCACTTCTGTGGTGCACTCTCCATTCTGTCCAGACTGCAGCACTCCCAATCTATGAAGGGAAGAAGAAGAACACCTTTACAGCGTTTTTGCCAAGAACGGATGTCCCTGCAACATCATCCGTGGATACCTAACAGACAAACAATGCGACCAGGACATGCTAAAACCTAACTCACTAGCCATGCTACCTTACATAAAAAGAAGTCTTAGAACTGACAGCTATACTTCTCCGAACACTCGGATTCATGACAGCCCATAAACTGACAGCTATGCTCAGACAACAATGCACCAGGACAAAAGACCCTATACCCATCATGTGCAAGACTAATGTAAGTTACAGGATTCCATGCAAAGATTACACGAAATACTGTATAGGACAAACAGGCAGACGACTAGCAATTCACATTCACAAACACCAACAAGCCACTAAACACCACGACCAGCCGACACGAGTAGACGCACATGTAGATGACAAGGAGCACAAATTTGACTGGGACAACACAACGATTGTAGGACAAGCTAAACACAGGGCAGCCAGAGAATATCTAGAAACGTGGCACTCATCCATGCAGTCGATCAACAAGCACATAGACCTAGCCCCAATATATCGGCCACTAAAACGAACAACCGGAACTGGAAACTGGAAGTAGCAGGAACAGAACCAAATAAATTCCAGAACAGTACAGCAACGCTTTACAGGAGGTTCTGAAGCATGTAGACAGGGGACGAAACGTCTGCAAATCAACTTCCCAGCTCGGTGAACATACTCACAACAACGATAGCATTAGAGTGACCACCAGATCATATGTATTTTTGGTGATCCACCATCACAGTGCCGATTTCTCCATTGGGTTTAAAAATGCCTATAATGTGCTAAGTACATTCATCCACTGCTTATAGAAGGGTCATTGATTTTAATGTCCCTCTGTAAGCATTGCATGGTGTACTAAAAGAGAACTGGGGCAAGAAATGCCTGAGATCAATTTTGACAAAGTCACTTTCTTGTAATGTGTTGGTTTAATGAGTTGATGATTCAACCTTGTTCCCTATTGGAGGGCTCGGAGCAGTAAATAATGTGGAGCCAGGCTCCAACTCTATGCCTTTTAAGGTCTGTGTTTCAATTTTTAAATTGTGCCCACACATTTCACATTCCACCATTTGGAGGTATTCTCATAGAGCCATAGAGATGTCCAGCATGGAAACAGACCCTTCGGTCCCACCCGTCCATACTAACCAGATACCCCAACCCAACCTAGTCCCACCTGCCAGCACCAGGCCCATATCCCTCCAAACCCTTCCTATTCATATACCCATCCAAATGCCTCTTAAATGTTGCAATTGTACCAGCCTCCACCACTTCCTCTGGCAGCTCATTCCATACATGTACCACCCTCTGACTGAAACAGTTGCCCCTCAGGTCTCTTTTATATCTTTCCCCTCTCACCATAAACCTATGCCCTGTAGTTCTGGACTCTCCGACCCAGGGAAAAGACCTTGTCTATTTATCCTATTTATGCCCCTCAAAACTTTGTAACCCTTTATAAGGTCACCCCTCACCCTCCGAAGCTCCAGTGAAATCAGACTCATCCTGTTCAGCCTCTCCCTATGGCTCAAATCCTCCAACCCTGGCAACATTCTTGTAAATCTTTTCTGAACCCTTTCAAGTTTCAAAACATCTTTCCGATAGCGCCTCATCTTCCGCCTAGGAACCCTCCAACCACAAGGGATGAATGCAGATTTCTCCAGCTTTCTCATTTCCCCTTCCCCCACCTTTTCTCAGTCCCAACCCTCAGACTCAGCACCGCCTACTTGACCTGCAATCTTCTTCCTGACCTCTCTGCCCCCATCCCCTCACTGGCCTATCACCCTCACCTTAACCTCCTTCCACTTATCGTATTCCCAACGCCCCTCCCCCAAGTCCCTCCTCCCTACCTTTTATCTTAGCCTGCTTGGCACACCCTCCTCATTCCTGAAGAAGGGCTTATACCCGAAACGTCGATTCTCCTGTTCCTTTGATGCTGCCTGACCTGCTGCGCTTTTCCAGCAACACATCTTTAAGCTCTGATGTCCAGCATCTGCAATCCTCACTTTCTCCTCAGGATAGTAAGACACAATCAGGTGGCTGGGTTGTGTGATATGAGGACAATGCAGATCAAGGCCCCAGCTGTACATCCAAGGAATATAGCTGCAGCACCTTCTTCCAACAATGCAGCATGGGTCATGGAGAAAGTAGGCTGTGATGCATCACATCCCCTTTCTGTTGCGCTGTTTCAAGCAAAACTAAACAAACCATTTCTTGGCTATGGCTTGTAATTAACTCCAATGGAAATGGCAAATGGTTAGTTCACTTTGCTCCATAGAAGAAATTCCCATGATAAGGAGGGACAGTGTTAGGGGTAGAAATTGCAATCCTAACATTTGACATTTCCATAGCAGAAATCCAACCTGCGGAGCTTACTTTGCTCATTTCCAAATGCAGTTGTCATTTTTTCTATTCCAGAATATAAACAGTAGAGGTGAAGTGAGGTGAGCTGTGCCAAGGAAGAAAGAATGATACCTGTACCTAATGGGGTTTAAAACACAAATGTAAACTCTAACAGATATGAATGACCTGTTGAGCTGCTGTGTGCTGTGAAAGGGATGTGAGCGGTTTTGAAGTTCGTACTTCATGCCCAGAATTTTGTTTTGGACTTATTTATAAAATAACTCATGAAGCATCTTGAATCAGCATACAGTGGCTGGGATTTAATTGTACAATGCCGAGGAATTTTAAGGGTGAGTGCCGGGGGGTTGGTGTTGGGGAGGGGGGAAGGGAAGGAGCGTGCAGGTTGGGAAATTGGGATGTTCAATGCTGTCTGGTTCTCCACTGCCCACCAAGAAGAAATCTCACTGGGCCATTTTCCAATTCGCTTGCTATGGGCTGGCTGGCATGCATCTGGTCAATCGGAGGACTCGATGTTGAAGTTTAACCTTGCCAGTAGTTTAACCTTCAAAGGAGCCATTGGTGAGTGACTATGTCTTTTTTTTTCTGAGTCTTGCGAGGAGTCATGGGAAAGTGTGAATCAGGAGAGTCGGACGCAAGGGTAGGAAGGTGGCTTCCAATGGCCATTCCTTTGCCCAACTCCATCTCTGATCTCAGTTGGCCCTCGGTTGGGGTAAATGGACGACACTACACCAAACATGACAAGGGTATCACGTGGTTTCTAGTCAGTAAACCAACCACGTTTCTCCCATGCTGAGAAGACGGGTAATCAGACGGGGGTGGGAATGGAGGGTGTTAGGGAGACAGTTAAATCCTTAAAGTGACTGTTAATTGATGGTTTAAAGACCTCAATTGTTAGTGATTTTGAGAAGGTCGCCAACAGATTTTTGTTTGGTTCAGCAAAACATAATTGCTGTAGCGGCAAGTAGGTGGTCAGCCCGATACTCCTGCATACCCCTTGGTAACAAGAATTGATCTACCGCTGCCTTATCAATATTTGAAGGTTCTATATCCAATGCCTTTTGAGGAAGGGAATTCCAAAGACACACAACCCTCTGAGGGACACGTTTCTCCTCAGCTCTGTCTTAAATGGGCAAGCTCTTCTTTTTAAAATTCTGACTTTAGTTCTACATCTTGGGCCTTTGGCACACTGACCCTCCACTCTCTGGGACCTGCACCATGTAAGACTTTAAAGAAAACAGCCAATTTCTCAGCAGAACATCCCTTGAAACCTGTACATTCTGCTACAATCTCCGGAACCCAGACATTGCTGGCTCCTGATTTTCCACAGCTTCTGACAAGATGGCAATTTTTAAAAGTTAATGCATGAGATGTGGGTGTCACTTTTTAGGCCAGCATTATTTGCCCTTCCCTAATTGCCCAGAGGGCAGTTTAGGGTCAAGTACATTGCTGTGGGTCTGGAGTCACATGTAGGCCAGACCTGGCTGAGGATGGCAGATTTCCTTCCCTTAGTGAACCAGACAGGGTTTTTCCCAACCATTGACCATGGTTTCTTAATTCTACATTTTTAATTAAATTCAACAGTAGGATTTGAACCTGGATCTTCAAGCATTACCTGGGACTCTTGATTACCAGTCCAGCAATAACCGCCACGAGGCCATTACTCGCACCCCCCCCATTTACCAAGAAACTCACTGGTTAGATCTTCAATGGCTAATTGGCATTTGCTCTGGTGAATTGTTTTGCTGATAGAGGGAATCTTGAGAAACTCGCTCCGAATACTTTGTGCGTAGAGAGTTAAATCTCAGTGTAAACTCCAGCCAGCTCTGCTTCTCACTTTTGTCATACATTGTGCTGTTTAATTATCCAAAATCAATGATGATTTGACTGTATTTGCTGCAGGAGTTTTTAAAGATCTTGGGGACCTTTTCAGTCTACCCATTTTTAAGTTAAAAGATGAACAAGGGGAAAATGTTGAGTGTTTGATCTCAGATGAGATTTTCTACTCCATCTCAATGTTGCAAATTCTGTTGAGCCACTGACAGAGAAGAGATGCATTTCTCTCAGAAGTAATCCATTCATTTGAATGGCCAACATTGTTTGAAACAACAATGGGGCAAGAGTCCAAAAGAGTGGCACTGGAAAAGCACAGCAGGTCAGGTAGCATCCAAGGAGCAGGTCAGTCAACCTTTCGGGCATAAGCCTTTACACTCCTGCTTCTCAGATGCTGCCTGACCTGCTATGCTTTTCCAACACCACCCTTTTCAACTCTGATTCTCCAGCATCTGCAGTCCTCACTTTCTTCAACAATGGGACAAGGTAAAGGTAACGTTTGCAATAGTCTTACTGGACCATAGGCTGCTCTCGAGAGCTGACTGGTTGAATCTGAGGTCACTATGCCTCAGGCAAGGGGAGAGGTTGAGATGTGGTACTTTTATCATAACTCCAGTCAGTGCAGAAATTAATTTCATGCTGTTGGTGTAACTCTGCACTTCAAACCAGTTACCCAAGCTAACCAATGCTCTACACTAGTGTAGCCATTAACAGAAAATCCAACATTCCAGTATTAGATTCCCTACAGTGCTGAAACAGGCCCTACGGCCCAACAAGTTCACACCGACCCTCCGAAGAGTAACCCACCCAGACCCATTTCCCTCTGACTATTGCACCTAACACTGTGGGCAATTTAGTGTGGCCAATTTACCTGACCTGCACATCTTTAGACTGTGGGAGGAAACCGGAGCACTCGAAGGAAACCCACACTTACACGGGGAGAATGTGCAAACTCCACACAGGCAGTCACCCAAGACTGGATTAGAATCCGGGTCCTTAGTGCTGTGAGGCAGCAGTGCTAACCACTGAGCCACTGTGCCACCCCAAATTGTGAGTATGCAAAAGACTTTTTGAAAAATATGTTATATTATTGCTTCTAATTGTCTTTTAGGCACAGTAATTGGCAATGCAAGGAACAATCAGTACTTAAATTGGAAAAGAGAAAGTACCTGTTACTGAGATTGGTCATGACTCAGTGGCAGGGGCAACCACACTAATCAGATTTCAGAGGAGGTGTCAGCCAATTTGGCAATTAGAGAAAAGGTATTTTTCTGTAATCGAAGAAGGATGGAGCCCTCAGAGATTTGACACTGTAGAATTTTCTCATAACTTGTACATTTTTCATCAACTCATCTTTTCTCTTAAAATATAAATCAGTCATTTTATGAGTTAGCTGTCAAACAGAAAATTTACTCATCATCTTCAATTTGCAATAAATACATCACCCAATCAGAAAGAAACTGTGTTGGGCAGATGTAATCAGCAGATTATGAAAAGCAGTACACTCAGCACTGAGTTTGACTGTTTGTCTGTCCAATTGAAGCTGGTTGGGACATTGCCAAAGATAATTGCCAACCACCAGAACCTATAGGAATGTTGAGGTGGAGCAAGCAAACAGGCTTCTTGTGTTACCTGGTCCACACTCAGTATTAACCATGGTCAGTAATTCTCGTCCTTGTATTCAAATGCTTCCATGGCTTTGCCCCTTCCCATTTCTGTACCTTTCTCCATGCACAACTCTTCACAGTTTCTATGATCCTCCAATTCTAGCCTTTTGTGCATTCACCCTTCTTTTAACCCAACATTGACGTTGTGCATGGAGCCATTTAGATCCTGAATTCCCATCCTAAACTTGCCCATCCATCTTCCATGAAGATGTTCATCAAAGCATATATCTTTAGTCAAGCTTTTGGTCATCTGTCCCAACATGGCCTAATTTGGCACAGTTCAAATATTTTGTCTGATTGTATTTCTGTGATTCATCCTTGGATGTTATAAGTTGTATAAATGCAAGTTATTATTATTTCGAAGCATTTTTAAGGAAACCAGGACCTTGAAACGTCAAGGATTTATAATGGACATGAAGGAGCGAACATAGCCAGAGAAGCTTGTTAGCACTCTGGACATTAGCGAAAACTTAAAATATTTTGTCATTACTCCAGGTTGAGAGTGAGTGTTAAGTCTATAATTTACTTCTGAGATTCAAATGGCAAATTCATGGGAGCAAAGCTCAAATAGTTTAGGAATGTCATGTGGTCACAGAGCTTAAATTAGACTTAAATACAACACCTGCCATCTTTAATTTTGGATAACATGTTCAAGGCTCTGTGCAATGAAAGTTGCCTTAACAAACGTTAAAAGTAAAATTATAATGACGCATTTAAGAGGTTCTCAAGGTGTACTCACCGAAGAATATATTGCAAATCTGCAATCGTGAATATTTTGCAAATTTATATTAACGAATGAAACCCCTGAGTTAATATCAAGTGTTCCTTATTCTCCATATAATGTAGGTTACCTGCATTTTTATGTCCCTCTACACAAATGCATCAGTGTTTTATCATTATTACTTCAGCTAAAACATACTAATTTCCACACAGATCATCCTTCTGGCTTCATTGGAATGATATTAGCAACAATTAACAATTCAAATGAAACAACTGATTCTTACAAACTAGGTTGAGAAGGCTGAAACTTTTTCCACATGGAATCCTGAGTTAAATGATAAGAAGAAACCTCTGCCCTCTCATTGCAGCAATTACCTCAATCAGCACTCTAGTGCTGGAGCAATATTCTAAACAAATACCTCTGTTCCTGAAAAGATTATGAGAGGATGTACGCTGTCAAATTGCACTTTAAATTGTGAAGCCAAAAGGCAAGGATTTCTGAGACTAGGTCTTTGATTGCACCTATCCTCCCCACCATTTCACGCATACACACAACATGCAAACGCACACACTCCCCACCATCGCACCCCACCCAGCAGGGCCTTTGGCAAGGTCTCACATCTCAAAGAATCACAGGAGTATAGTCATTAATTTTCATTTTCAATTAAAGCAATGTAAAGGATGGCAGAAAATGTCAGATGCAGTGTCAAAGGAGCGTTGTCCTATTGAAGGGAAATATTATTCTACCCCAGAGAGCTGTGAATGTTCAGTCTGTGAGTATATGACAAAGCAAGAGCAATAGACCTTTGGGCACAAGGAGAATCAAATGATCCTTGAATAGGACTGAATACTGTTGAGGTAGAAGGATTTTTAAATACTATTCATTCATGGAATCCCACTGACTGAGCAGCATTTATGGCACGTCCATTTGCCTTTGACACGATGGTGGTGAGCTGCCTTCTTGAACCCCTGCAGTCTATATGCTTTAGGTAGACCCTCAATGCCCTTACAGAGGAAGTTCCAGACCTCTGACCCAGTGACAGTGAAGGACCGGCGAACAATTTCCAAGTCAGGATGGTGAGTGACTTGGAGGGGAACTTACATGTGGTGTTCCAATTCATCTGCAGCCCTTGTTCGTTTAGATGGTAAAGGTCATGGGTTTGGAAGGAGCTACTTAAGGAGTATTGGTGAATTTCTGCAGTGCACCTGATGGAATTACACACTGTTGCTACTGAGCATCAATGTTGGAGGGAGTGGATATCTGTGCATGTGATGCCAGTCAAACAGATTGTTTTGTCACAGATGGTCACAAGCTTGTTGAGTGTTGTTGGAGCTGCACTCATCCAGGAACATTGGGGGTATTCCATCACATTCCTGACTTACACCTTGTAAATAGTGAACTTGCTTTGGGGAGTCAGGAGGTGAGTTACTCACTACAGAGTGCCTGGCTTCTGACCTGCTGTTGTAGCCACCGCATTTACCTGACAAGCTAACAAAAAGAAATTGCTGGAGAAACTCAGTAGGTCTGGAAGGGTCTGTGAAGAGAAATCACAGTTAGCATTTCAAAACCAGTGATGCTTTTTCAGAACAAGGAAAAGTCATCTCTATTTATTACTGTGATTGTGCCGATGAATTTTTGATCAAAATACTACCAGCTAAATACCCACTGCAGCATCATTGCAAATATCTAAACTGCAATTACAATTAGAAACACTTGTCTAATGAGCTTTTCTGATTGGTGGATACACACTAGCTGCTGAGAAGCAGATGGGGAATGAAACACACAAACTTTTTTTGTAATAAATGCAGGATAATTGCCCAGTTACAATGAAACATGGAAAAGATGTTCGGATCTGTCGGCATCAATACGTCCTGGACTGTTATGAAAGCACAGCAAACATCAAGTACATTATAGATATTTATGGAGTGTGACAGGGCAGGAGGAGGTTATTCTGTCCATCATGCAACTGCTGGCTCTTTGAAATAGCTATGCAATTAGTCCCACTTTGTTGCCTTTTCCCTACAGCCCTGCAAGGTTTTCTTCTTCATGTGTATATCTTAATAGATTTGACCTCAAGATATTTAGATCACCTTCCTTAACGGTGAAATTCCTGGGGCTATCCTTACAAGCATGATACTAACTCAATCAACAGTCTACGCTGAGTTAAGGACGATCAGTCAGAGAATTAAGAGCTCTGATCAACGGCAAAGGAAGAGATAAATATGCCAAGCATCATATATGACATGTATACTATCATCCACTGATTGTATCATCAGCTACGTGAGTGTGGATATTTTCAATCTTGTAACCAATTATGATATTTCTTGCTTCATGATAATCAGCTTATTATTATTTTACAGACATTTGCAATCAACTTGCTCAGAGGTATTATTACACATTTCTGGAGCAGGTGGAACTTGAATCCAGGCCTCTGGCTAGGAGGTAGGGACATTACAGCTGTGCCACAAGAACCCAAGTGTGTGGGCACGCACACTCAATAAGGATTAAATTCATTTCCCCATTATCAAATAATCCATCAAATGGTGTCAGCTGCAGTTCAGTGGTCAGCATTGTTGTCTCTGAATCAGAAAACTATGGGTTAATGTTCTGCTCCCACAGCTGTAGTGTAAAATCTACACTGACTGTCCAGTGCAGTACTGAGAGAATGCTGCACAGTTGGAGGTGTCATCTCTCTGAAGACAGGTTCCGCCTGCTGTCTCAAATGGGCAAAACAGACCCACCAGTGCTTTTCAGAAAACAGCGGTGTTCTCCCCAATGTCTCGACCAACATACATCCCTCACCAAAATCATTTAAACAGTTAACGATTATCTAATCATTGTCTCATTGCTCATTGTGGAGTTGTGTATAAATTGACAAATTACAATAATGACTCAATTCCAAAAAGCAATTCCTTCACTGTATAGCACTTTGGCATAAAGTCATGAAAAATAACAGGCAAATGTGTTTTTTCTTTAATGAAAGCATAATACTATAGATGATGGAGACTTGAAATAAAAAGAAGTTGTTGCTGGCGAAACTCAGCAGGTCTGTCAACATCTCTGGAACGAGAAACAGTTAACATTTCATGATGAATGTGACTTCTTCAGAACACAGATTTCCAGCGCCCACAATATTGTCTTTTATTTGACTCTTCTTTGAGATGGAAGTGTTAGTTCTTTTTTTAATACTCTCAGAACAGTCAGTTAAAATGTGAGTGGCTGATGGCCAAAGAAACTATTCCCTGAATTCCGACACTGACTGGGAAAGATCAGGGCAAGAACTGGAAGCGGGATAGACAAAAGAAGGGTGAATAAACTGAAGCAAAGATTCCTCAAAGCATGTGAGTGCACAGTGTCATCATTCTCATCTGCAATTTCAATTTGTTGCAAAGCCAGCTGCTGCATTAGTTTAGATAATTCTGTCAGTGTAACTTTGCACTCTGTGCATGCCTGCTAAATTTGTTAAAGAATACCCAGGGCTAATGCATCATTACATTCCCAAAGTCATCTATCTTTTAGTTCATATTAATTCTTTTTGTTTTCTATTCCCATAAATCCTTGTGCACTTAATTAATTTCAGTTACACTGTAAGGTCCTTAATACAGAATTGTTCAAGCAAATACAAAATTAATTATTCTATTTACAGCCTTCTCATTGAAAGGAGCTTTTCATCTTTCATAATTACATTTTGGAAAGTCCAATTATGAATTCAGGCTAATGCTGTTTTGGATTGCATTGCTCTAAACACTGTATTTTTAAATAGAGTTAGTGCTCCATGTATTGCATTAGGTATGGGTTTAACAGAGGTGGAGCTATCTTTATAGATGCATATGTCAAATATGTTCCCACTCAGCAGCAGAGAAAGTTTATAATTAAATAGAAATGCTTTAATTTCTGCAATAGCATATTGCAATGTATAACTGAGGGGGTGCTGGAAAGACAAGATAAAAATGTGCTGAGGCCTTTGAAAACAACTCCTTTTGTTATAAACCATTAAAATATATTGAACATTCGAAAGAAATTTGTACAGGCAGCACAGTGCAGTGATTGCCACTCTCTTTTTAGAATCCATGTCATCTCCACCAGATCAAGTTGGCAAGTTTGAAACAAGGTTCATATGAAGATTATGCTGAAGTGACTTAATATCATTGCATATGAATGGGGAGAGGTTATAGCTGTGTGAACGTGAAAGAAAAGTTACTTTGAATGGAGCTCAGTGGTGGAGGTTGTGGTGGGGGGAGAGGTTTGTGGGGAAGAGAGAAGAAATATGAGATGGAGATGAAATCAAGCAGAAAGCAGGAATCTTCTAATATCGAATTCTGGAGTGAGCTATATTCTGGAGACTGAAAAAAGATTGTTTCCGAACAAAGAATGGAGCACAGAGAATGCTAGAAAGTTCTGCAGGTGGGGGCAGCAACTATGGAGAGAAACAGATTTAACATTTCAAGTCAAGTATGACACTTCTTCAAATCTGATCTCACGTTCACAAATACATTGTCTGCACTCCATTTTTACTGCAGCCAGACTCTGAGGTTGTTCATTTATCAATGAGAATAGAATTTGCAGTTCGCTAGTTCATTTGCATTGACAATTGGACTGGGACTAGTGTTTTTGTGATGACTAATGTTAGTTTACTGTCTTAATTCGTAGGTCATTCTACATACAAAAAGCTTAAAAGGTAAGCAATGAATGATTCCATGGAGAGCAACTTCAAATGGTGCCTACTATCATTTTCATAGTTATAACTACCTATCATCTATACACATCCAAAGAGTTAAATATCCACAACACAACATAGAACCAGAACATTTTGTCAGCTCTTGTTGCTGCATATCGAAAACTAAAGTTTCCGTGAGTTGTTCAGTAATCTCTTTACACTGTTGGTGATTTAGATATTCAATAACTCAAGCATATCAATGCTATATTAGTTACAAAATATAATCTTTGTGTACTGAGAACAATAAGGTTCAGCATCTTCCTGGAATCTTGGCTGCAGATTAACAGGCAGCAGATTTTAACTGAAATCCCATTGCAATTGTCAATTTATTATTTCTTTAAGCTATGAGAATGTTAGCTGGAGTGACCTAATAGAGGTTTTTAAAACTGTCAAGGCAATTGGTAGGATAGACTTAGACAAGCGGTTCTACTGGTCGGGAAATTCAAAACTAGAAATTCTATCTATACTCTAATAAGAAATTCTGGAGGAACGTGTTGACCAGAGAGTGGTTAATATGTGGAGCTCACCATTGCTGGAGCAGTAGAAGCAAGTGGCATAGATACATTTAAAGAGAAGCTGGAAATGAGAAGTGGGGGGAGACATGAATTAAAGGTTAGTTAATGGGCTTAGATGAAGTTGGGTGTGATGGTAATTTGAGAGGAATAAAAATATTAGCCAGCCAATTCGCCTATATAACCAGTTTTTGTGCTGTAATCTCTATGTAATTTCATGTTTAAAAAAGTCTGACTTAAAATCTCAAAAAGGCCTTAGTTTATTTAGTACTGATTGCTACATGTAAAAGTTAAAATAAAAGTCCAAAAGAAGTTCAATTGTGAAAGGCATGTGCAAAACTCTAATCAAAAATATAAATAGGAGAAACTCAATAGTTGTCAGAAGGCCAACTTGTAAATATTTTGATATCAAATCACTAAAGTGAGGTTTGGAATTATGCTGTTCATCTCAAAAGTTTATTTAGATCCATTTACTAGTTTCATGCAGTGGCTTTGCACAGTATCAGCTAACATGTAAGGTGAAAACTGGCAATTTATTCAGGCATGGTACTCTTCTTGAGTTATGTCTGTTTGGCTCCTTTATTTTTACAGTAAAGAAATTAACAATTGACTCATAACTGGCTTTGCACAACTCAGCTGTGTCTCAGCCTTATTCACTACAACAAAAGAGAATCTTGTGCTTATACATTACTTTTAAGAGAATGCAAAGTCCCAGTGTGCTTCACAGGAGCATTATCCAACAAAATTTGACACAGAGCAACATAACAAGATCTTAGGTCGGTGATCGAACACTTGGTTAAAGAAACAGATTTTAACCAGTGCCTTAAAAGAGGAGAGATATAGAAACGTTTAGAGTGGAAATTTCACATTTTAGGGCCTGGATAGTCGAATGCACAACCTTGGCAGGTTTACAATTGGGTGGACTACACTCATGGAAGGATTTCAACATGATAATGAGAAATTCAAAAGCATAGCTTTGAGAATCAATGTGATTCAGTACGTACAGGAGGGATGGTTGAGCAGGACTTCATTTGAATCAGAATACAGGAAACAGAGATGGAGATGAGCTCAGATTTAAGGAGGATTAAAGCTGGTATATGCACTACGTGCTCATTCAGAGAGCCGACACAGTCATGATGGGCCAAATGGCTTCCTTCAGCACAATTCTGTGATTCTGTGATAAATGTAGCAATGCAGTCATGCCTTGTACTGTACTGCCCACGTGTGTTTTCAGGTTGCTTCCTATGAAAACCTAACTATCGGTTCCAAACATATTAAGCCCCTAATTAAATGAGCAGTGTGATAACAGAAGCAGTTTCCTTTGGGTGAGCTGCAGGTTTTCAGAATTCTCATTGCATTCTAAGAGTAAATAAACAACAAGTAATATATTGACTGCCTGTTGGTTCAGCAATCTCAAAGTACTAGCAAATGGAAATGCTTGCCTTGCTGAATTCCTCCCATATACTTCCCCTTTGGTCTGGCTCTCCCTTACCCCAATGATAAAGAAGGTGCATTTCTGCCAAAGCTACATCATTCTATTTTCTCATCAAGTACTTGAAGCCTGGGTAAGGAATTGTTATTTGAAGATGGGAAAAAAAGAGGAAAATGGTCAGAATATTTGAATGTTAGAATGAAATATAAAATGTGCCTTATAGATCCTTGCATGGTATCAATATCAATGCAAAATGACTCATTGTCATTTCTTTGTTTATCTTTCATTTATAATTTTAAGATTTTTGCAGAAAAATATTAAAATGGTCTTCAGTTGTCAAAGGAAGAGGACAACTGAAGACCATTTCTAATATTTTTCTGCAAAAATCTTAAAATTATAAATATAAACACACCACAACATTTAGCACTGTATCATAGCAGAAAGCTTCCTGCCGACATTGACCCCTTCTCTTATAATATGTTAAAACACGTTTTGCACATTTTGTTTTATCAGATAAAGAAAATGTGAATTCAATCAAATCTTTAATTCATTAGTCTGGTTCTAATTTGACTTTCATTTAAGTTTTAATTCAGAAGATCGAAGGATTGGTACAGATGCAACAGGGCATTCAGCCATTTGATTTCATCCATCCAGAATTACCATTTCATGCAGTTTCATAACTGAGCCCAGTGTTTTACCTACCCTTTTCAGCATCCTTTTCCAACAATTGATCACCTATGTACTGAGCTCAAACTTATTGTTTATTGTTTGATTGTTTAATTTATTGTTGCCACATGTACCTAAGTACAATGGAAAGTTTTGTTTTGCAAGTGGTACAGGCAGATCATAACATACAAGGACATACAGCTCATAAGGTGCTTAGACAGAGTAAGGCATTCAAGGTTATGGCTGCACAGGAGGTGCACAAAGCTCTGAATCTTCTAACATAGTATCCGACTACTTTGGTGCAACCCCAAGCTTATTTTCCCTATCTTGTTTAATATCTAAGGTTCCCTCTAAGAGACCTCATCTCAAGGCTTTATGGCTTTCCAAATACTTTCCCACAAGTTCATACCAAGAGTCGCCATTATTGTTCTGTTACAAACTGCCTCCAGGTTAGATACAGTTTTCTATTTTGGAGACAAGAACAATCATTATTATCATCTGTTTCAGGGTATTGTTTGAAGAATAACGTTACTGTTGCTTGAGTTGACCTTGAAAGATTGAGTTGGCCTTGAAAGTTGAAAGACTGTTCACAATAAATGGATTCTCATGATATCCACAGTTATCAATGATTGGCAGGAGGTCTCATAAACTCTGGAATCTCTGCATACCTACAACTCTGGCATTTTGTACTCCTAATTTCTTTTTGACCATAATTGGCAGCTGTGTTTTGAGTTGCCCAGGCTGCAGGTTCTGAAATTGCCTCATCTTTCAAGTTCTCTCTCCCAATGTTCAATGGGAATTCCCACAACACTTCTTAGAATTTAGCTCTTTGGTTAAGCTTTTAGTAACTCCTCCTAATACCTTATGTCAAATACGTGCAGTTTTGGTCACCCTACTATAGAGAGGATCTTATTAAACTAGAAAGAGTGCAGAGA
Source organism: Chiloscyllium plagiosum (assembly GCF_037043375.1). NCBI lineage: Eukaryota > Metazoa > Chordata > Chondrichthyes > Orectolobiformes > Hemiscylliidae > Chiloscyllium > Chiloscyllium plagiosum. Next base: position 17,454,896 of record NW_028270153.1, on the reverse strand, counting down.
CTATTGACTAGGATGCTACCTAGACTGGAAGGGTTGAGTTATAAAGTGAGATTGGAAAGACTGGGACTTTTTTCACTGCAGCATAGGAGACTGAGGGGTGACCTTGTACGGGTCTATAAAATCATGAGAGGCATAGATATGGTATATAGCCAACAGCTTTTCCCTGTGGTAAGGAAATCTATAACTAGACAGCAGAGGTTTAAGGTGAGAGGAGAAAATACAAAAGGGTGGAGAGGGACATTTTTTTTCACATAGAGGATGGTGAGTGTCAAGAACTGGCTGTCAGAGATAGTGGTGGAAGCTTGTACAATTTCATCATTTGAGAAATATTCAGACAGGTACATGGATAGAGTAGGCAAGGAGGGATATTGACCAAATGCAGGGAAATGGGACTATTTTAAATTGTAAAAATTGAGCAGCACAGGCAAGTTGGATCAAAGGGCCAGTTTCTATGCTGTAAACCTTTAGAATCATAGAAACCCTGCAGTGTGGAAACAGGCCTTTTTGCCCAATAAGTGCACACTGACCCTCCAAAGAGTAAGCCTCTCAGACCGTATCCTATTATCCCATATATACCCCTGATTAATGCACCTATCCTACATATCCCTGAACACTATGGACAATTTAGCATGGCCAATTCACCCAACCAGCACATCTTTGGATTGTGCGAGGACACCAGAGCAAACCCCACACAGATAGTTGCCTGAGGTTGTAATCGAACTCGGATCCCTGACGCTGTGATGTAGCAGTGCTGACCACTGAGCCATTATGTCACCCACTATGACTTTATGACTCTAAATGTTGTTTGATTGTGCTTCCATGAAGTGCCTTGCAACCTTCTATCATGTTACGGGTACAATGTAAATGTAAATTGTTAATAGAAGTCAGGGCAAGGAGATATGGATGTTGTTTTGATTCAAATACTAACCCTTTACTGATACTCACTGAGCTAGAAGGTTCATTTTCAGATGTTTCATCACCATACTAGGTGACATTTTCAGTGAGCCTCCAGACAAAGCACTGCTGATGTTTCCTGCTTTCTATTCAGATGAAACGTCTGATAATGAACCTTTCAGCTCAGCGAGCAAACCTACATCAAAAACCTCAACCTGAGCTACAAATCTTCCCAAAACTCGCCTTTACTGATTGTTATGAGAATGGATTCAAATTACTCGTTCCTAATAATATTTGACAAGCAGCCCCTCCCTTCTAATTGTTCTTATAATTAAAGTTTTTGAAATGATATTTTATATGGAGCTCCTCTTTGTCATCGAATATAAATTGTGTTAAATTATAATTTAACACAAACACTCATTATTCAACCTGAAATTGCACTCCAACAAACTTCAGTGGAAAGTTGGAAATACAATGCTTGAAGAGCCATCCATCAGTTTTGGAAAAATGAATTGGTCGTTTAAAATTTATTTTGAAGTGCGATGTAGAAATTTAAGTGAATGTGATGGTGAAAATATCACTGATCAAGCAAACCACTTGTAGTATAAAAGGGGTAACTAACCCACGAGACAAAAGGAAAATGGGCCTTCAAGATGTAGTTCCAAAGTAGAATCAGGAAAAGAATCCACCCTGAGCTGACATGGTAGCTATTGCCAGACTGCTAGCTACTTTTTCTTGTCACGTTATGTTAGATGAGCACAGCTTCAGTCCCTGGATTCACACTTATTTTCCCCTTTTCTCCAACATACCATTAAAGATGTACATTTGTGTTTGAAAAGTTCTCACTTATTCACTAACAAAGGTTATTAAGGGCAGAGGGTATGGGGCAGGTGTTGAAATCTCCTCATGTTTTCCCATGGCCTTACAACGTGAACAGTAGTATTTATAACGTGGGAGTTGCTACAATAAACAGTCCAGGGAAATAGTCAGAAACATCTGTGCATTCCAGTCATTTAGAAACACTTTGTGCAATAAAATATGATCTGGCTGTCAAAATCCGTAACCATGAGCGTGACACCCGGTGTTGTCATGTTGACATGCTCTGTCATTGAGTGAGGAAGGCAGATCATTATTAAACTCAAAGAAAATGCATCTCCTGTTTAATTTGACAAGAACTGTGATTTTAAAACGTCTTCAGACTAAAACACTTCCACATCATCGCTTTCCAGCATGACGAGTTGGAAAAGCAATTCTAGAAGGATAATGCAAAATCGGGAAGTACAGATGCAACTCTGTCCCCCCTCTCCTCCCCTTCAGTCACACTCTTCCCGTCCCTCCCCACATGATCCTTACACTCCAAGTCATTCAAAGAATGCATCTTAAAGCAAACTAAGTGTTATCTGGTAGCTACACTTTCTTTACAGGAGCAACGCTCTTAACCATTGCTATTATAACTGTTCAGGTCAAGATGTACTAATGTCAATCTATAGGCTGCTGATTAGTCTCTACAAATTTCAGTGGAAAGGAAATGAAGTTGTGATATAGTACTTGATGGCTTTAGAGTCAAGTGTATTATTATAGGATCATGTGTATCCTCTTTTATATTAGACAGTTCTCTTTCCTGGCAACCCTAGCTGTCTATAAGCTTAAAAGTACTACAGTAGACGTTATTTTCGACAGTTTAATGCTTACATCAAACTCTTGAACATTGTAGTGACACAGCAATGTATTCACTGTTAGAATATAGGATAAGAATGACTATTGGTGACATGAGAGCATGAGGACCAAGTAATGCTTTTAGTGATGTTGATTGAAGGTTAAAAATGGCCAAGACACCAGGGAGAACATCAGTCCTCCTCTTTGAAATAGTGCCATGCAATCTTTTACATCTACCTGAGGAGGCAGGGAGGATCTCAATTTAACATAGCATTTGAAAAACAACACCTACAACAGTGCAACACTCTCTCAGTATCTGCAGAGTATATGTATCCAGCAATCTGCAGTGGGAATTGAATCATGACCTGACTGACTTGATGAAGCAAGAGGGTTACAATGCTAACGCACAAGTTCTTATTTTCTAAACTCGAGACAACCCAACTATTTATCTTGTCAATCTCCCTATCTTCTGCCAACCTATTGGCCTTTAGAGTCATAGAGTCATCAAGATGTACAGCACGGAAACAGACCCTTCGGTCCAACTCGTCTATGCCGACCAGACATCCCAACCCAATTTAGTCCCACCTGCCAGCACCAGGCCCACACCCCTCCAAACCCTTCCTATTCATATACCCACCCAGATACCTTATAAATGTTGCAATTGTACCAGCCTCCACCACTTCCTCTGGCAGCTCATTCCATACATTCCATGCCCCTTAGGTTCCTTTTATATCTTTCCTCTCTCACCCCAAACCTATGCCCTCTAGTTCTGGACTCCCCCACCCCAAGGAAAAGACTTTGTCTATCTATGCTATCCATGCCCCTCATGATTTTATAAGGTCACCCCTCAGCCTCCGATGCTCCAGGGAAAACAGCCCTAGCCTATTCAACCTCTCCCTATGACTCAAATTCTCCAACCCTGGCAACATTCTTGTAAATCTTTTCTGAACACATTCAAATTCCACAACATCCTTCTGATAGGAAGGAGACCAGAATTGCACACAATATTCCAACAGTGGCCTAACCAATGTCCTGTACAGCCGCAACATGCCCTCCTAACTCCTGTACTCAATACTCTGACCAATAAAGGAAAGCATACCAAATGCCTTCCAAATGCTCTGCCCCAGAGGACAGTGGAGGCCCAGTCTCTGGATTCATTTAAGAAAGAGTAGGATAGAGCTCTCAAGGATTGTGGAATCAAAGGTTATGGAGATAAGGCAGGAACAGGATACTGATTAAGGATGATCAACCATGATCATATTGAATGGTGGTGCAGGCTCGAAGGGCAGAATGGCCTACCCCTGCACCTATTGTCTATTGTCTATTGTCTATTCACTATCCTATCTACCTGCAACTCCACTTTCAAGGAGCTTTGAACCTGCACTCCAAGGTCTCTTTGTTCAGCAACACTCCCGAGGACCTTACCATTAAGTGTATAAGTCCTGCTGTGATTTGCTTTCCCAAAATGCAGCACCACACATTGATCTAAATTAAACTCCATTTGCCAATTCTCCACCCATTGGCCCATCTAGTCAAGATCCTGTTGTAATTTGAGGTAACTTTCTTCACTGTCCACTACACCTCCAATTTTGGTGTCATCTGCAAGCTTACTAACTGTACCTCTTATGCTCATATCCAAATCATTTATACAAATGGTGAGAAGTAGTGGACCCAGCATCGATCCTTGTGGCACTCCACTGGTCATAGGCCTCCAGTCTGAAAAACAACTTTCCACCACCACCCTCTGTCTTTTATCTTTGAGCCAGTTCTATATCCAAATGGCTAATTCTCCCAGTATTCCATGAGATCTAACCATGCTAACTCATCTCCCTTGGGGAACCTTGTCGGGTGCCTTACTGAAGTCCATATAGATCACATCTACCACTCTGCCTTCATCAATCCTCTTTGTTACTTCTTCAAAAAACTCAATCAAGTTTGCGAGACATGATTTCCCATGCACAAAGCCATGTTGACTCTCCCTAATCAGTCTTTGCCTTTCCAAATACATGTACATCCTCCAACAACTTGCCCACCACCAATATCAGGCTCACTGGTGTATAGTTCCTTGGCTTGTCTGACCATCCTTCTTCAACAGGGGCACCACGTTAGCCAACCTCCAATCTTCCGGCACCTCACCTGTGACTATCGATGATACAAATATCTCACTTCCCTTGCTTCCCACAAAGTTCTAGGGTACACCTGATCAGGTCCTGGGGATTTATCCACTTTTATGTGTTTCAATACATCCAGCACTTCCTTCTCTGTAATATGGGCATTTTTCAAGATGTCACCATCTAGTTCCCTACATTCTATATCTTCCATCTCCTTTTCCACAGTAAACACTGATGCAAAATACTTGTTTAGTATCTCCCCCATCTCCTGCGGCTCCACACAAAAGCCGACTTGGTGATCATTGAGGGGCCCTATTCTCTCCCTAGTTACCCTTTTGTTTTTAATGTATTTGGAAAAACCCTTTGGATTCTCCTTAACTCTATTTGCCAAAGCTATGTCATGTCCCCTTTTTCCCCATCTGATTTCTCTAAGTATACTCCTACTGCCTTTATACTCTAAGGATTCACTCAATCTCAGTCTGTCTACACCTGGCATATGCTTCCTTCTTTTTCTTAACCAAAACCTCAATTTTTTTAGTCATCCAGCATTCCCTATACCTACCAGCCTTTCCTTTCACCCTAACAGGAATATACTTTCTCTGGATTCTCGTTATCTCATTTCTGAAGGCTTCCCATTTTCCAGCCGTCCCTTTACCTGTGAACATTTGCGTCCAATCAGCTTTTGAAAGTTCTTGCCTAATATCGTCAAAATTGACCTTTCTCCAATTTAGAACTTCAACTTTTAGATTTGGTCTATCCTTTTCCATCATTATTTTAAAACAAATAGAATTATGGTCATTGGCCCCAAAGTGCTCCTTCACTGACACCTCAGTCACCTGCCCAGCCTTATTTCCCAAGAGTAGGTAAAGTTTTGCACCTTCTCTAGTAGGTACATCCACATACTGAATCAGAAAATTTTCTTTTACACACTTAACAAATTCCTCTCCATCTAAACCCTTAACACTATGACAGTCCCAGTCTATGTTAGGAAAGTACCATAACCATCCTATTATTCTTGCAGATAACTGAGATCTCCTTACAAATTTGTTTTTCATTTTCCCTCTGACTATTTAAAATCCAGCTTGTCACCATCAATTCTTAGAGTCATACAGATATACAGCATGGAAACAGACCCTTTGATCCAACTCATTCCTGCTGACCAGATATCCTAAATTAGTCTAGCTCCATTTGCCAGCACTTGGCCCATATCAGTCTAAAGCTTTCCTATTCGTATGCCCATCCACGTGCCTTTTAAATGTTGTAATTGTACCAGGCTCCCACATTTCCTCTGGCATCTTGCTATATACACACACTGCTCTCTACGTGAAAAAGTTGCCCCCTTAGGTACCTTTTAAATCTTTCCCCTCTCACCGTAAACCTATGCCCTCTAGTTCTGGATTCCCCCAAACCAGAGAAAAGACTTTGTGTATTTACTCTATCCACGCCCCTCATGATTTTAGAAACCTCTATAAGGTCACCCCTCAGCCTCCAATGCTCCAGGGAAAACAGCATCAGCCTATTCAGCCTCTCCCTGTAGCTCAAACCCTCCAAACCTGGCAACATCCTTGTAAATCGGTTCTTGATGTATGTTTTTTCTTAACTATTCTTTGTAGTCTTGGTGTCATCCTAAGAAACTATGAAACAGTGAAAAATAGACAGCCACAACTGGGATCACCTGTTCCAAGTATGAAAGGCTGGAGGAAATACTTCTCCTATGGAGATACTTTCTATTCAAGATCCACAAGTTGTTGTCGCAGGATCCACTGTTAAATCTGTTAACCCTGCTCACACTGTTCATGGACTAAAGGCATGATCACTTGTACATCCTATTGGAATTTATTTTGAATACAATACATTGCCCAGTTGGGGATCAATTAGCTCAGTGTGCAGGACAGCTGGTCTCTGCTGCAGTGATACATCAAGTACATATTCAATTCCCACATTGACTGAGATTGCCAGGCAGGACTCTTCTTCATAACCTTTCCCTGAGACATGATGACTGTCAGGTTAAATCACCACCACTCCTCTCTCTGTAATGAGAGAGCAGCCTGAAAAACATACCATGGTTGTAGCCATTACATACGCTCTTGTGGAATCTCTTGCCTCCCTTTGTGCCAAAAAGTGATAAAATACTGGTCTGAACCAGTTTTAACAGTTTGTAAATGAACTGTTTCTGAACATTGCCGTATTTTCCCAGCCCTCTAGGAATATATCCACCGTTTGAACAAAGGATAAAAATGGTATTGGAGAATGTGGACCAAATAATGCTTTTAGTGATGTTGACTGAAGGTTAAATGTTGACCAAGACACCAGGGAGAATATCAGTCCTCGTCTTTGAAATAGTGTCATGCAATCTTTTACATCTCAGGCCCATTTCCCCTCCCCAGTCCTGATGAAGGGTTATGCCTGAAACGTCGACTCTCTTGCTCCTCAGATGCTGCCTGACGTGCTGTGTTTTTTCAGAGCCACACTTTATTAACTCTGACTTCCCCAGCATCTGCAGTCCTCACTATCTCCTAATATTTTCCCATTTCACATGAAGGTCAAATATTGTCAATGGGGCAAGGTTCCATCACTAAAAATATACCTTCCCCATTAGCCAAAGAACACAAGTCTCCAGCACAGCATGATATCTCGTTACAGCTGCCATATCCTCACATAGATAATGAAGAGTGTAAGGAGAGGATTCATGTAAGGTAGGAAAGAGTGGGTTGTTCCCTAGCAGCTGTCTCCTGCTAAGACCACATGGAGGCTTTCTTGGGCCACAAGGTCAGGATAACTAATGCGCTGGGATAAGATAACAAGCTGAGAAGTGTGCGATCACATAAAATCTTGCATCCTGAACTTTGGCGAAAATAATGTCATCCAACACACCTGCCACCATACTTTAACTTCCAAAGTGGGAAACTGTGGCTGATGAGTTACACCAACGAACAATTGTAGGAATTAAATTTTAATGGAAGCCTAAATATTCCAGATCTCTGATAAGATAGTTCTCCAACAAATTGGATTCAGAAAATTTGTCTTGTTTACCATTTGTATGCTGGATCTAATCCCATCCAAAACAAATGGATTGGAGCTAGAAACTAGGACTGACAACCTAGTTGGACTTACATTGGTAATAGGTTCGCTGTTAGCATTCAGTTGACTGGTGAAGAGGCCACAGGGATTGTTGATATGGTTTGGAAGCAGCATGTCTCATAAATCGAAAGGAATTCTTTGAGGAAGTGACTAAATTAGCAGACAAGAGCCATCTAGCGAAGACACTTTCTTGTTGCATCTCAGAAACCATTTATTATGGTTCGCATTTAGAGCATTTTATGTCGAGGAAGGCCCAATGATTTAAGTATCCAGCTATATTGAAAATTGGCTGGGAAATAGATAAGGATAAATGACTGAGAGGATAGGTGTGGGGATGGTGATGGAGAGGAAGGCAATAGGCAATGCAGAGCAGAATTCCAATGCAATCGTCCCAAGTGGTCTGAAGCCAGATACTTTAAATAATGTTATCAAATTTATTCGTAATAATCTACGTAGAAAATCCATAAAAGTGGTGGTTTATTCAAAGGGATCTGAACAAGTCAGGAAGATGGGTTAAGGAATGTAATGAATATAGAAATGAAGGCAACTGTGAAACTAAACTGATCCATGTCAATAAGGGGAAAGCAAAATTTATACACACGGATCTGGAGATCATTATCAAAGATTAGCTAATAGTATTGATCGTAAATCGATTGTTAATGAGGCTGGTTGTTACAACTTGAGAGTATTCCATCAGAAAACATAAGGTTAACCCATTCAATTCAGAGATAAATTCATTTTTAGAATATTGTGTGGGACTACCTTATTTTCAAAAAGCCAGTGAATCAATGAAGAATTCAAAGAAAAATAATAGATAATTCTGGGACTCCCAGCCCAGAATTTCCCAAGTCTGATGGTGGTGGCTTATTTAGAGGTGGGAGACGATGTGAAATTTTTGACAGTAAAGGTGGGGGAGGTGAGGGGAGGGGGGTTCCACTGAACAATTGGTTCCCGTCTCCTCACAGGTTTCCCAGTGGTGCAATGGAAACGGGAACACTCCCGGCAGCAATCACCAGAGAATGGGGCGGCACGGTGGCACAGTGGTTAGCACTGCTGCCTCACAGCGCCAGAGACCTGGGTTCAATTCCTGCCTCAGGCGACTGACTGTGTGGAGTTTGCACGTTCTCCCCGTGTCTGCGTGGGTTTTCTCCGGGTGCTCCGGTTTCCTCCCACAGTCCAAAGATGTGCAGGTCAGGTGAATTGGCTATGCTAAATTGCCCACGGTGTTAGGTATAGGGGTAAAATGTAGGTGTATGGGTGGGTTACGTTTCAGCGGGTCGGTGTGGACTTATTGGGCCAACGGGCCTGTTTCCACACTGTAATGTAATCTAAATTCATTTGTGAGGTTCTCAGCCTGCAAACCTCTCCCAGCTTCTCGTGTTCTTCAGTACATCCCTGTTGCTGGAAGCTCAGCCAACACTCCCACTGGTTGCACAATGAGGGCACTTTGGAGAAATCAAATGAACATGAATTATCACATAGATCCCAATGCATGAGGCAACATCACGAGCCTACACAGACATGCACAAAGTGACACGAGAGAGCAACCTGAAAATAAGGCCCTCCAACATCAAGTTGAGGCTATAGGATGAAAGAATTTTTATCCCAAGAGGACAAACGAAGGTGAGAGACCACGGAAATGAGGAAAACAAATGAAGATTTGCAGTTCTAGATTGAAGACATTGTAGAAAATCCACTCAACTTAACTGAAACGATTCTAAAGCTTGGAAATAATAACCTTACATGTGCCTGAGGAGATTTGCGGCATTTTGCAAACCACCCAGCCATTGATTGCAGAACAGATTCTGAAAATTTAATATGATCGAGGTTGGAGGAGTGCATCGATTCCTTTCTTGCCCTACTTCTCCACTCGTCACAACTAATTTTAAATTTAACCAAGTTGAAGATGTGGCCAATTAAATCAGTTTTAGACAGTACTTGGCTTAGTATTAGAAACAATTCAGCCAGCTTTCTTTAGAGTTGGATTTAAAATTAGCTTTATTGTCACATGTACTCACATGAATACAGTGAAAAGTTTAAATGTTGCTATTTACAGCTCCATCTTCGGTACAAAGATGCTAAGGTACAAGTTCTTGAGTACAAATACTATGGTATAAAATAGAAAAATAAAGAAATGAAAGGTACAAATTAACACTCCTTCCACCCCAGTCCACGTAACTCCAGTCCTCGTTGGGTCTTGCCTCAAGAAAACGCCATGGCCTCACCTTCAATCCAGTTGCTGGTAAGTAGTTCTTACAAAGAAAAGATATTAAAATAAATATGCAAAGGTTATTGAGACAAATGGTTTAAACTGTGCAAAGATTGAGATGAATTAAACTGTAACATCGCAAATGTAACGTGGAAAATATGGGTAACAGTCAAATTAAGGTCAAACACCCCACAGAAAGCATTAAGCAGCAATTATGATTGAGACGGTTCCCATGGCTTTCTCAGCAATTGCCCCAAATTCTAGTGCTACTGTGGTTCACCAAATCTTGTTTAAACTTTACAATTCTTCATTTTTGACCATCTGGCCTTGAAATTCTCTCAAAAGCTGCCTTATCTTGCACTATCTCAAAACCTGTTTATACTCCAGTGACTCACTTGCCTTTCCTGGGACTGCACTCCCCCGAATTCTAAAAACCGCACTCCAGGATTTAAAGGCACCACCGCAGTGTTTCACAAACAGCAAGCTTCACTTAGCTAGTATCGCCCTTGTATTTGCTTCCTGAACTCTAATCTGACTCAGTTACTCCCAACAATTACTGCTTTCGGGCTTTAACCGCCCCCACTGTCAACTGTACTGAATGACAAATTGTTGTGATGAAATCCATTTCCTGTACTTGGAAAGTGAATATTCTCTGAGAATTCAGGGGCCACTAAGTTCTAAAAATTGTGAGGTAACTGCATTCACTTCTGCCCAATAATAGAGGCCAGGATTTTTGCAAGGTTTTCAACAGGCCCTTTAGTTTGAAGTATACTGAACAGGAGTTTAGAGGAGACAAACAGGGACTAAAGATCAATAATTATCAGACAGATATAGATTAGATTAGATTAGATTAAATTAGATTCCCTACAGTATGGAAACAGGCCGTTCAGCCCAACAAGTCCACACCGACTCTCCAAAGAGTAACACACCCAGACCCATTCTCCCTACCCTATATTTACCCCTGATTAATGCACCTAACACTACGGGCAATTTAGCATGGCCAATTTACTTGACCTGCACATCTTTGGATTGTGGGAGGAAACCAGAGCACCTGGAGGAAACCCATGGGGAGAATGTGCAAACTCCACACAAATGGTTGTCACAAAGATAGGCTCCAGTTTGAAATGCAGCAGTTAGCTATATCACTGAGAAGTTGTCTGAATTACATGGATTCTGTGCAGGGGGCTAAGTGAGGAGTCAAGAATGGTTGGATGGTTCTGTATGGTTGGAATGAAATCAGGAAGAATTCTGGAAAATAGTAGACAGCTAAGAGTTGGAGTCAAGACTCGGATGAAGTCCTGGGGAGCTGAGAAAGTGAGAGGATCACTGTTTTGGTGTTAGCAGAAGCAGTGAGGGGTTCAGAAGAAGTTTGAGAGCATGCAATGCATCTGAGAGAGTGGTGGTTGAAAAGCTGACAAATATTACATGCTTGATGTAACTGAGGAAGCTAGGAGTTTGGGGAAAATCCCCAGTTAGGATTAGTTTGATGAAGCTTGCTGTCAGCTAAAAGCTGGAGTTACTCCGGTGAATGACAATGCAGTTTCAGCGTCCAGGCAGCAGACAGCCAGGAAAAGGATGTGATCAAGAAAATCTGGAGTATTTGTTGAGGCATTCTATGAGTGGCACTTGAGAGGGAGCTTCGAAGTTGATTGGCAAAAGTGGAGAATCATAATGAGAGCCGTTTGAGATATACAGGTGGCTGCACGTGCCATCTGGCATTTCAGCTGTTCTAGAAGACTATTCATATGGACAGCATGATGTGTCATAGAGTCATACAGAAGGAAAACAAACCCTTCAGTTCAACTTGTCCATGCCAACCAAATATCCCAAATAATCCCATCATCAAACCAGCAGAGGTATTGAATCTGCGACAAGCATCTTGTTGTGATTAAGTACTCACTACAGGAATGATATGCCCCAGAGGAGGAACATCGCTCCAGGATCAAGCAGATAGCAAACAAACTGCCGACACTAACTTGGACATGTGCTACTAAAACACCTGAATGTTTTAGAGCTTCTATTGTTTTAGATGGTATGCATGTGCAGACAGACAAAAGTGGGATTGGCTGGAATGAACACAGTTTTGATCATGAATGATAGTTTTCCTTGTTGATCATGTATATTGCTCAAGTTTGGTAAGTTGTAACAGTTAATAATGGTATGTGTTTTCTTTTGTTTCCTTTCACAGAAAGGGGGAATATTTGCGGAATGCATTTATAAAAGACACTATACATGTGTGACTTGCCATTGTCATGTGTACTCTGCTGTTTAGGTTGAATGGTGATTAAAATACCTTGTATGAAACAAGTGCTGTCAGCTTTCTTAGCATTGCACTGTGCTATCCTGAGCTCCTATCTTCAGACTCCACCTGCAGTCCCTAACTGAGGTGTTAATGGTCAGTCTCCTGTAAAATTAAACCAGTGGGGACACTACCAAAAAACAGGAGGGCAGGAAATGGTCTTGTCACTAGGTCTCTGACATCCAGGGGATCATTCATCACCAAACATCAAGTCATAAAAATAACTTAGACTTTGGGAAGAAGATTGGGAGAAGACACAATGCAACTCCTTCATTGGCCTTCATTACCGTGGGAGAGGTGTTGCTCATTTCTTCTACATTTTGGATTACTGCCGTTTCACTTTGAGATAATTGATGTCAACTAAATATTTAGGAAATTGAAACAATTGACAAGCATCTCTGCTTAAAGAGGGTGAATCATTTGAAATGCTGAAATACATAAAAGGAGGCTATTTACCTTAACCAGTGATTTCAGAACATGCAATAAAACATGTGCAAATCTTAAACCTCAGCCCAAATTAGAGGTATTCTTTTCCTCATTGAGTGACACTTCAGGAATGGGTGTCAGGAGAATGTCTCCTACTGTGGAAAATTGCCGACTAGTGGACATCTTGTAGAAATAATCACCAAAAGAGACAACAGGGAACTGAGAAGAGCCTTCTTTGCCCAAGAAGTAGCAAGCAAGTAATGGGACTCATTAATTCAGGGAGTGACTAAAGTGAACAATATACCCCTGTATCTGGTTTTAGGCAAAGCTGGATAAAAATGTGAGCAAGAAGGGAATAGAGAGTTACAATGATAGAGTAGAATGAAGAAAGATGAAAGGAGGTTCAAATGAACCATAAACTGGTCTGGTTGAGCCAGAAGTCAAAAGTGTGGTACTGGAAAAGCAGAGCAGGTCAGACAGCATCCAAGGAGCAGGAGAGTCAACTTTTTGAGCGAAAGCCTTTCATCAGGAAAAAAGTTATGTACTCCTATGTAATTCACTAAAGGGAGCATGGTAACAATCTGAATGAGGTAGGCTATTCAGACATACTCAGCTAGTCCTTTTATGAAACTAAAAGTAACCCCATTGTAGCAGTTATCTGTTTCCTAAATGACTCCAAGCTTTGTTTAAAAACCAAAAAGACTTGCAGATGCTGAAAACTGCGGAAGCGTTAACTCTGATTTCTCTCCACAGATGCTACCAGATCCGCTGAGCTTTTCCAGCAATTTCTGTTTTTGTTTCCAAGTTTTTTTTTGCCTTCTACTAGTCAGTTCAGTTTAAGTGTTGCCACAAGAAAAAGCTTCTTAGCATTAGGGCAAGATTAATGAATTTCCTTTTAGGATGCTAGAAAATTATTTGGCATAGAATGCGGTTGCGGGTTGTACAGATGTGTATAGACTGGTTTAATAGAATAGTGCTTAGGACATTAAGAATCTGACCAGCATTTGCAATACCTAACCAGTCAGAGTTGAATAAGTTTTCACTGACTCTGTGGGCCGTTATGCTCCGGTATATTTAGAGTTAGATAAGAAAGTTTGCCAGATTTTCTTCTTTGGAAGTGAAATCTTTAGTTATTTGCCTCTCTCTCAGGAGATTTAATAAATGAGAGAAAGACTATTGAACGCAAATTACTCACAGTCCATTGGCTTTTCTCATTCCATGTTTATTTTTTATGTTCTTATACAAAGGGGGCTGTACTTGACCTTGGAATGTTTCACAAAAAGAGAATCATTCCTATCTTCTTAACAGAGCTTTGCCTGATTTAGGATTGCTCCATAGCTTTTACTAAAATACTTTATGCTTTTGTTTTGCTTAGTGGATCAAGCCTGTGAGCTGTTAGTTTCCCAGTTTGATGCGTTAAGTGCACAGAAAGTATACATAGCTCTCTGGCAGGTTTTAGTGCTCTCATTAAATTGACAATGTAATGAAAATGTTTACTAAGCAGCAGTAACCAGCATTGTAGAAATGGGAATGAATCTATTAAGGATGAATGAGCCCACTTAGTTGTGCATTCTGAGCTTGGGCTATTTCTAATCAAACCCCTTGACTGGATCCTAGTATTCTTGCATTGACTGCAACTTGAAGCTCTCAAAAGAGAAGAAAAAGCAACATTTTGTTTTAAATGACTATGCCATTAATAAATTCAGGCCTTAGGATGTTGGAGAATTACTGTAGCATTTAGGGAGAAAATGCTTTCCATTTCCAGATCATAACGATGCTCGTAAAAACAAAAGCGTATGTATCGTGTTTAATTAACAGAAGGGCAATCCAGTGGAGAAAAGCCAGCCCTAATAATTTTAGGAGCATTCTCTCTCAGAATTGAACCTCCAAACACATCAATCACCCAGATTTCTGAATTTGTTATAAAGATTTAATTTTCTATAGTTTCAGCAAACATCATAAAACAAGATGAAAGATCTTAATATGAGAAATGACTTTGAGAGGAAAGGCAAAGTTCAGAACTTGTTTAAGTAATTTATCATTTGTAAAGTACAGCGTGGAATAATAATCATGTTCTATGCCCGTGAGTTGCTGTGCTGCCCAACTGCAAACAGTCCTAGTGATGAGAAACCATTAGAGAAGGTAAAGCACAAGGTTGAGTAATTGCAGCTATCGAACATATCCTTACATTTGGACAAGATCTCCGTGTGCGAGCTTGCACTAATGAGTTTTAAACTTTTCCTTATAAGTGACCATTCCCCCAATCCCAGAAAACATTATCAGGGAACTGTCCTCACCCAAATGCTCAATGTGGTCTGTCAAGTATTGGCACAACATCCTTCCTCACCTGACTTCCACAAAATAGGGCCAAAAATGAAGTACTTTCGCTCTTGCAGAGACCACGATTTCATTCAAAGGAAGCCAAACATTGTCAAGGTTCCAGGAATATGAACATACATACGTAAATATGAATTACAGGAATGAGTTATTTGGCATCTCTGGACTGTCTGTCATGATCGACCAGATTGTGGCCTTAACTTCACATAGGCCTTTCGGAACTGGAACTGGGTACAGCCAGTTCCCCTACAACATGGTCGTTCTGTTCTCATGCAATACCATGGTGTAAGAATTTGATGTAATAGCAGCACTATTTAAACTAATGGGGCCAGAATCGCATTATAACCAATACACACTTTAAAAGTTCACATTTTAGAAACAGTGTCCCCAATTCATCAATCACATTATAGCAAACTTGCATTAACAAAACACACATTATATCAGAATGACCTGTAATTGGGATTACCTCTTGAGTCTCCTTAGGATCAGTTGAAAAACTTACAGTCTGTATTTCCAAACTGATTCACTGATTAATACAACAGAAACCATTTTACAGCTATTTTATTCTCAATGAAGAAGTTTTTCAATTTGACTTTGTTGGAGTACATCAACATTAAAATACAAACTTCTACATTTTCGTGTTAACAATAAATGCCTCAAGAACTTTACTTCATGGGGAACTTTGCTGAAACAAAACTTGAAATATAAAAAAGGGGTGCTGCAAGTACAACAAGAGACAATTTACTATTATGTGCTTATAGCATACAAATCTGTTCGGTTTGTGATTGAAGCTCAAAGCTAATGGAACGCAAAGACTTGGCAGCATTCTGTTTTTACTCCAGTTGGACTGATGCACACCATGCCTCAGCACTCTGTATAAGGCAATGCAGCAATGAAGTTTCTGCTGTAGGGTTTGCTCAGAACAATACATTGTTTGTATAACTATGTCAGACAAGATTTGTCAAATATCAACTGTTTGTGCAAAGGCAGTATGGAAGGTCCTCATTTAGAATTCCATGAAATCGGTCAAGAATTGGAATTCTGGTTTAGTTTGTCTTGAAACCTTAATTAGTGGAAAGGCTCGAATCTCTGCAAACATGGTACACAGTTCCTGATGGTAGCACATGCAGCTGACTCAACATGACCACACTGTTTCATCACTAAGTAGAAAAATATTGTTGAAAGAATCATAGAATGATGCAAGGTCGGACAAGGTTGTTGGCCCAATATGTCTGTGCCAACAAAGACTGATTTTCTATGCAGTCACATTGGCTATTCCTCTGTCTGCACCGCAGATAAAAAAAGGGCAATTGTTAGCCCACTGCACCATGCCTATAATTATTCTTTCACCTTTGCTCTTTCGGAAGGAACATTAACTACTTTGTCAGTGGAATTGGTAACACAAAGCTTGTGACATAGTGCACTGCAGTTTCCAAACATCACACCATTGAGTAGGAGAATGTACTTTGAAGTTGCAATTCCATCTCTCATGAATTCCAAATACCCTGGCAACCACAAGTGAAACTCCAGGTTGACTGGCATTGGTAGAAGTCACTGAATAAATTGCTCGAAAGCTCACTTTGTGGACTTGGAAACATGAGAAAACAAAACTCAAGGAAACAGGAACAATGATAAAAGTAATTCAACCAAAACAATGCAGGATGAAAATGATTGAAACTATTTAATGCAATCATATCACATTATTTTGTTATTTTAATCCATTTAATGTAAGCACTGAACTGCCTTTATCACTAATAAGTTGCAAGTATTGCTAGGCTTTAAGGAGCTGGATAGCTTTCTTGCCTCATACACACTGAGAAATCAAGCAGCTTCTACAAATGAGACATTATGCAAAGGATAGGGCTTGTGTCCTCCCAATTCCCCCTGTGCCTTGAAAAGAGTACAACTTGGGGGAAAAAATGCAAGAATCTCTCCACAGTACAAGAATTTCAGCTAAACAGGACAATTACTGTCTTAAAGTTGCATTGAGCAGAATGAGAGAATCATTAAAAAAGTAGTGAAAAATAGCAGTGTGACTGAAGGAAGCCTGCTTGAAATGATGGCTCCTGCCAAAGATGGTTAGGCATTACCAATGAGACAATGTATATAATACCTAAGAATTAGCTCATCATAAATATAACCTTGTTGTGCTTTTACCAGGGACATTAGCTTCTGTAAGTAATTAAGTGAAAACTGCTGATAGCAATAGAAAGGCAACAGTTATACCGATATTTACGGTTTACATAATTCTGCTGTGAATATTTCACACATAAGTGAATTTACTGAGGACCGACTGCTGTTCCTGATGAGCCAGTCTGAGCTTTATTACCAAATACTCTGCGTGATTCCACCAATGAGCTGTATGACTAATGGCAGGGCACTTAACCCTTTCTGTAATGAATCCTGATGCCTTCCTGCAGCACCATTAGGTTTTGTTATTTAAAAACCCACCTTCAGAATAAAATCCCTGTGGGGGAGGTGTCGAGGAGGAAAAGGAGAATCACAATGCATTGTGGACTTTTTATTTCTGCCTCAAACTAAACTCCATTAAAGTGAGCAGGACACCTTTCTGTGAACGTTGCTGTATTAAATATCACGACTGTCACAAAATAAAACTTCCAGACAGTTTTCCTTCTTATTGATTAGCTCCACACACAATAATACAGATATGGTGACTTTTTTGTTGTCAAGAAAAGTCATTTGTTCATCTCTCCCTGCCTCTCAGTAGAAAGCCAACAGATGTAGCAACATCGCCTGGCCTATTCTAATTAGCAATCCCCAGCACGTCCCTAATACTTCTAATTAGTTGCCCCAGCCCCCACTAATTGTAATCTAGTGCTATGTAAATTAGATTTCCATTGAACATAAAGGTGTTTTTTTTTGGAACCTGATAAGATACAGTTGAAGTAGAACACATCAGAATGGAGAGGACATAATTCTTCGGGAAAATTACCTGTCAAATAAACAACATTATTTCTCTCTCTCCCACTTTATCATTCTTTCCTTCCCCTCTCTTCATCTATCTTTCAAGACTAAATAAAACTATATCAGCTCGTACTTTTTAGCAACCCATACACATAGTGCATTACTTGGCATGAGCCTCTGTTTAGCTAGGAATATAGGTTTGGTCAATTAGGGCACATTGTCATCTTTAAAGTTAAATGTGATTGCGATCTGAGGATTTCAGATCTTCAAAATCCGGTGTTTAGATATCAAAGTGACTTGAAGACATTTGTCATGTTAAACTGTTTCAGGGCAGCTCACTATTTAAGTACTCCTGAAATGAAAAACCGATAGTCCTTGACTATAAGCATCTGTGTCTCAGTGGATCCCAAATGGGCAGACAGAGTGTTCGTGGACATTGTTGTCAGAATTGCTGGGTTCAGCAACTGGATCAGCTGGTAGTGGTCCTGCTGTGAAGAATGTGCTCTCTGGGGCAGAGCCACCAAAAACTCTGCACGCTCCAGTGTCTGTGATGTTAATGCTACATCTTCAACCATATGATAACCAGCTTGGAAGGCACAGCTGACAAAGGGGGCCTGCTACACATGGTGACAGCACAGACAATTGTGATGAAGACATCTTTAATCTGTGTTGAGCAAATAAGTGGACTCTTCTGAGAGCATGTTAGTTCAAGCTGACACATTGCAGTAGCTTTCGAGTGCCATTCACTGACATGTAACTCTCATATTCTATTGCCAGCCTTTTTCTCCCCATCCCTGCTTCTGCATCGTTCAAACTGAGCATTTGGTGGCAGAGCTTTGAGGTTTTGGGGACTGCGTTAGTGGGAGTAAATATTTTGAAGGTAAAAACAATGACTGCAGATGCTGGAAACCAGATTCTGGACCAATGGTGCTGGAAGAGCACAGCAGTTCAGGCAGCATCGAGGAGCTTCAGCAAAATCGACGTTTCGGGCAAAAGCCCTTCATCAGGAATAAAGGCAGAGAGCCTGAAGCGTGGAGAGATAAGCTAGGGGAGGGTGGGGGTGGGGAGAGAGTAGCATAGAGTACAATGGGTGAGTGGGGGAGGAGACGAAGGTGATAGGTCAGGGAGGAGAGGGTGGAGTGGACAGGTGGAAAAGGAGCTAGGCAGGTAGGACAAGTCCGGACAAGTCAAGGGGACTGGAAGTTTGAAACTAGGATGAGGTGGGGGAAGGGGAAATGAGGAAGCTGTTGAAGTCCACATTGATGCCCTGGGGTTGAAGTGTTCCAAGGCGGAAGATGAGGCGTTCTTCCTCCAGGCGTCTGGTAGTGAGGGAGCGGCGGTGAAGGAGGCCCAGGACCTCCATGTCCTTGGCAGAGTGGGAGGGGGAGTTGAAATGTTGGGCCATGGAGCGGTGTGGTTGATTGTTGCGGGTGTCTCGGAGATGTTCCCTAAAGCGCTCTGCTAGGAGGCGCCCAGTCTCCCCAATGTAGGGGAGACCGCATCGGGAGCAACGGATACAATAAATGATATTAGTGGATGTGCAGGTAAAACTTTGATGGATATGGAAGGATCCTTTAGGGCCTTGAGTAGAGGTGAGGGAGGAGGTGTGGGCACAGGTTTTACAGTTCCTGCGGTGGCAGGGAAAGTGCCAGGATGTGAGGGTGGGTCGTAGGGGGGCGT
Organism: Chiloscyllium plagiosum; assembly: GCF_037043375.1. Lineage (NCBI taxonomy): Eukaryota > Metazoa > Chordata > Chondrichthyes > Orectolobiformes > Hemiscylliidae > Chiloscyllium > Chiloscyllium plagiosum. Next base: position 17,435,278 of record NW_028270153.1, on the reverse strand, counting down.
CGACCAGACCAGGTAGTCACGGAGGGAACGGTCTTTGTGGAAGGCGGAAAGGGGTGGGGAGGGAAATATATCCCTGGTGGTGGGGTCTTTTTGGAGGTGGCGGAAATGTCGGCGGATGATTTGGTTTATGCGGAGGTTTGTAGGGTGGAAGGTGAGCACCAGGGGCGTTCTGTCCTTGTTATGCCCATTTCTGCTCATCATTCTAGACATTTGCTATGATCTTATTGTTCATTATCGATTGTAAGTTATCCCTCAATTTTAGTGTCAGGCTTTGAATAGACTTTAGATCATGTTTTGAATTTCTAAAATATTATTTGATAACACTCTCCAGTGGGTGGTATAGATAAGTGCATGAGAGACTACCAATGACCAAATGTCATCATTGATCTTTTGTAGTTGAAATTTTGCAGTTAAGTCTATTTGTTGCAGCCATTTTGGTCAGATGATCATTGGGTTAAATGTGTATTTGATGAAATAAGATTTGGTAGAATCATTTTGGGTATCATGGTATTTAGGAAAACATTTAATTTGGGAAATAACCAATAAGGAAGAGGAAAATTGAAAAAGATTAGGGACTTGGAGCTCAATTTTAACTCACTCACAATGAATTCACTTGGATCAAGTCATAACTGAGTCTTTAATGTCTCAACATCATTCCTTTACCATGTGAAAACTCGGGAACTCTACCTTAACAGAACTCTTGATGTACCGACTCCACACGGACTGTAGCTGTTCAGGAAGGCACCTTCTCCAGGGCAGCCAGAGATGGGCAAAATGCTCAAGTCCCATGAACAAATAAAGAAAAGTGGTTACAGTATAGATGAGATGCAATGTAAGTAACGGCACAATAATATTCTTAAAGATTACATCCCATTATAATGCTGCCTTTGGGGTCTATACAATAACATATTATAAGCTGGAGGAAGAGTGGATTTATACGAGTTGTGAATTCATGAGGGAACTATTATATCCAGATGTTGTACCATATCAGAGAGCCTTATATACGGTTTGCTGCATGACTTTCACCTTAATGGTCTATTAACTATTTATCACAATTGACTGCATAAATAAGTTACTCAGGAACAGACTGGAAGCAACTCTGAAATAAACTTCATTTATACAAAAAAACAGAAAATGCTGGGAATACTTATTGTGCCTGAATACTTAACTGTGCAGAAAAAAACAGGTTGCGGTGGCAGGGGGTGGAGGTGGGTGGTGGGGAGTCCGGGGGGGCTGTTGTTTGATGAGGGTGCTGGCATACTGCTCTCCAGTCTTCTCCTCCACAAAGTAAATCTGCAGGAAGCCAAACCATTCTTTGCAAATCTATGCCATAACACATTGCGGGCAGGTTAAAGTGGCTAATTGTGGGTCTTCAATCCCTCTCTCAGAAAAAAGTCTTGCCCTTGGGATCTGTCAGTCAACTCAACTGGTTGGCAGTTCTATCATTGCCAGGAGTGCCAGAGGGTATACTGCTGCAGAAGGTCCTCAGAAGATCATTGCTGTCAAGAGTAGGTACATCACCAGGTTTTAGAGCAGGGAGGAGTCCAAGAGCAGGAGAGTGGGTGAGAGTCCAAGGACTGCGAATGGTGGACCCAGAGGTAAAAGCCCCGGTGGTAAAAACTAATATTAAAAGTTCAGTAATACTTGGAAATGATTGTACTGGGTTGTTACAACATTTAAAAGACATTTGGATAGGTACATGAATAGCAAAGGTTTAGAGGGCTATGTGCCAAACACAAGCACTTGAGACTAGTTTAGTTTGGGAAGCATATTTGGCATGGAAGGGCTGGACCGAAGATTCTGTATGCCTCTGTGAAGCTTCTTTTTAAGGTATTCAAGATGATACATGGTGAGGCAGTCGCAGTGGTATTGTCATTGAACTGGTCATCTAGAAGACCCACACTAATGTTCTGGATCTATGGTTTCTAATCCTACCAAAGCAGATGGTGACATTTGAATCAATCAAAAAGACTGATATTAGAAGCTAGCCTAAAGATAACTGTTATCAATTATTGTATAAAAACTCATCTGGTTCTCTAATGTAATTCAGGAAAGGAAAATCTGTCCATCCTTACCTGTCTTTGCAAGCTTTCCTTGTGGGGTGATATCTTGGAAGAGGTGTCCCTGATGTATGCAAGGTACCCTCTCCCCAATCTTGTTCACAAAGGTCTGCCCAGTTGCCCACATCAGCTATGTTATGGCATAGGCAGTGGATAGATGTTTTCTAATCAACCTGCTCTGGGATAATATTATATACCTCTAGAGCAGGTCGTACTTGAATTTAGGTTTCCTGGTTCAAGGACTGAGGGAGACTGCTATTGAGCCACAGGAGGCCTCATAGGCAGAATATAATTCAAATCAAAGTTAACAAGCCTAGTTGACCTAACATTTTTTTATGCAAGTATTTCACGCAATACTGGTGCCCTTCCACCTGAAGTACAATGGAGGCAGACTCAGGAATGGTTGATGGGAGTCATAGAGTTGTACAGCACAGAACCAGACCCTTCAGCCCACCTCGTCCATGCCGACCAGATATCCTAAATTAATCTAGTCCCATTTGCCAGCATTTGACCCATATCCCTCTTAAACCTTTCCTATTCAAGTACCCATCCAGATGCCTTTCAAATGTTGTAATTGTACTCACCTCCACCAATACCACAAGCTCTTGTCCTATACCAACCTCTGCATGAAAATGCTGCCTCTTGGGTCCCTTTTAAATCTTTCCTCTCTCACCTTAAACCTATGCCTTCTAGTTTTGGGACTCCCTTAGCCAATCAACTTCATGTAACCCTTCCCCACCATTGTAAATATGCCCAGTGGAAACACATAAAAGCTATCCATGAGCTGCTGTTTCAGGGTCCTGATAAAAGGTCTTCAACTTTAGACAATATCTCTCCACAGATTCTGACAGGTCTGCTGAGTATTTTGAACATTTTCTATTTCCATCTCAGACTGCAGTACTTTGACTTTGTGCACAGGTACAGGGAACACAGAGAGTCTTTGACAAACAAAACCCAAAGAGAGGGGAGACGGAAATAACGAGGTGGGTTGGAAACCTGAAAGTGCTGAAAAATGAGTGCAGTCACCACTGTGATGGATTTCCAGCTGAAACACTGACCCCTTTTGCGCAGCTTTCATCCTTTCTGTGTATAGATTCTGATAGGTTTGCTGAATATTTCCAGCATTCTCATTTGCATTTAATTTCATTTGGGAAGGGTATCAATGTTTTATCCATTCAAGAGTGAGTCTGAAAAACGAGTGGATAAGAGACTGTGGCTCACATATCCTGAATGCAGATAAAGGGGGACATTTGAGCTGACATGTTTGATCCCAATTGAATTGAAAAGGTAAAGTTGAATGAATAATGTGCGTATGTATAAATAAAGCTCCACTACTTTCCTTTTAATTAGGTTACCCTTTTCACCACTCACTCACTGCACTTTAGATAACCTTTACTGCGCAGATCTCTCTGTATACACCTTGCAACGAAGCAGCATGTTATGGCACTTTAACCCTTCAGATTCCAATGCAAAATGCTCCATTGATTCAGGCAATTGTTCTCAATCTTTTCTGATCTCCCCAAAGGATGAGTGATTTACCCATCTTCCTTCCTCTCAACCTCTTCTTTCACAGACACGATATATTGAAAATCATCTCTTAATCAATACATGGAAGTCAATTTGTTGTCAAAATAGCCAAGTAATATTGCAGTCCTACAACATAAATTTAATACACCTTCAGGTCCTGCAGCACAAAGCCAATATCCTTTCAGGTACATTGTCACAAAATCCATATGCAGGTTCTAAGTTGTGTAAAATTTTGAAAGAAGAACAAAAATTGAAATGTGACCCCACAACACATTAAAAGTTGAAGAAAATTCTACTTTGCTCAATATACTGTAGGAGTAGAGAAAGCAATTCTCTGTAATTTAGTGCTACTCAGTTGCACATTCTGTTTTGTGCCATGAACCCTCTTTTTATTTGGTTTAAAAATATCAATCCCAGTTTTTTGTGACTTTCAGGTTTGTTAAAGCATTGCTGCATTGCTCAAAGGTGAACTGGTCACCAACTTGCTGCTATTGGTGGTGCGATTGATCAAATCACTCAATGTGTGAATGTGGGACCCAATTTTCTCAAACAGGAAACTCTGTTGTAAAATGAAAAGCAATGGGGGAATAAAAAAAAGACAACCCAGCGAAGTGAGAAGAAGAGCAAAAAGACTGGAAGAAAAATAGATCTGAAGGACACAAGAGAGAACAGTCAGAAGAGAAACAGCAAAGAAAAAGGTAGATACATCTTACGAGTATTTTTCAATGTAGCATTTTACTTCCTCTTTAGTGATCGCTAGTTTCTCTTTAATTACACTATCATACTGCCACATTGTTATTGTCTTGTCTTATGAAAAAAATCCCTTCACTCCAACATACCAATTATATTTTCTCATTTGCTTTCCCTTACCTTAACCTACAAATCTCCAACCAATCAATCAATCAATAACTTCCTTTGACATTTCTGTCAATAATGGCCCTGCAAGCAAATGGCTGCCAGTTCCAAAATTGGTCGAAAGTAATATTCTGCCAATGAAACTGTGACTTTAGTGAGGAAATGTCATCCTATCTGCCTGAAACATATGTGTATGTTACATCTTATTTATTAATAATTACTAAAATACCCATGAAGAAAATTGTGAATAAAATTGTTGTGGGTGAGAGAAAGGTTTTCAAATTAACAGGACCAGACAGATAGCTAAAACTCAGCCTACACAAAGGGTAGTTGAGAAAATAAAAATAACGACATAAGGGAATTGAATGACACATCAATGTCTGCATCTTTCTGAATTAATGTATCTACTATTGAGTTAATGAACATTGTTTTAGAACTTTTGCTGAAATTAATGGAAATTCAATGCTTGTCCCAGCTCATCCTTCTTTGGAAGTATAGGAAATAATAGAGGTTATTGTGTAGTTGTAATCTCACTGGACCAGTAATCCAGAGGCTCCCAGCTAATACTGTAGGGCCATGGGTTCCTTTTAGGAAGTAAACCTGACATCCTTACCCAATCTGTGTGACACCTATATTCTCCTGTGAAAGGAACATTGGCAGCCTCTTGTTCAATGATGGACCTCCACAGTAAACAAAAATTATGGTGTATCAAGCAAAGTTTCACTCTGTAGTCTGACATGTCCACATTCCCACATCAAATGACAACAGGCTGAATTGATGGCCTCTCCAATAGAGAACATCAGTAGCATCATGAATGCAGTTATGTGCTGAAGACTGTGAAATACCATAGAGGTCCCCAGTAGCCCTCTGAAACGATCAGCTGGCAAATAAATGATGGGTAGCTGTTATCTTTCATGCTTACTGGATTGGAATTGCACCTACTCCTTGTGGTCACAGGTCCTCATCTAGCCCTTGTTCTAGGTGTAACATGAGGGCCTGGGATATCCTGAGTCATCTCAGACACTCATTTTCACCAGGTTTGTAGATCCTGTTTCACATAAGGGTCTCCTTCAATGTGCTGGCTCTTGTCTTGCTATTTCTCAATCTATGGGCAATGCAGCAAGTGATGTTGACTACTACTGTTTGTACAGCTGCAGTTCTTTCTCTTGTCTTCTATAACAATCCCTGCTGCATAGAATGACGGTCATAAGAAAATAATCTGTTGGATTGGCCTCTGCCATTCTCCTTTCACTTTCAGCAGGACTGTGAGAGTCGTATGTGAAAGTATATGGTCTGAGTTAAGAGATGACTTAGGTTTGACATCCTTCCTCATGATGCTCCTGGTTCCGGCCTCACAGAGGTTACTCCTGCATCTCGCCAAGGCCCCAAGTGCTCCACGTGTTCTGCATTGCCATGCTTCTTCAGAAGACACCTCATTATTATCGGCAATGCAGCAGGTTAGAGTTGGACTGAAGAGTCTGTTTCCGTGCTGTACATTTCTATTACTCAATGACTCTATGGTGGAGGCGTCTCCTATTGGCATTTTACGTTCGAACTAGACAATGTCTTTCCCCAGCACATTAGTCATCCTGATCTCAGTGATCCAAGAAAGTTTCCATGTGGTCTTAGCAGGAGGCAGCTGCCAGGGGACAACCCATTCGTGCCCACCTCCACCGTGCCCCAATACATGAGACCTCTCTGAGCACCCTTCCTTACCTCTGTGAGGTTATGGCAGAGATTTGGCAACCAAAACCATGAGCGTGTGCAAACTGAATGCCAAAGAGCAAAGTCTTCAGGTACACACTTGGTTCGTGCAACTGAGTTTATGAAATTTTGAAAGCTCCAAAATCCAAAGTTTGTTTGAGAAGTTTTCTTTTTCTCCATAACAAGGTTGTTTGGCATGTGAACAGGTGACCCAACTCCACACCCACTCGACCCATGCTGCTCAGATGTGATGTGGCGGCGTGGCCCAGCACTGGCAGGTGTCAATTGTGTCTCTGCACTTGCACACGTGGGTCTGCTGTTAGGTAATTTTTTATATTTCAGTGTGAAAATGTCATTTATTCTGAAATCCGAAAAATTCTGAAATCCGAAAAACAACTGAGCCCAAGGATTTCGGATAAAGGGTTGTGTACCTGTACCTTGAATAGGGAGAAGTTAATTGGGAAGGGAAAGTTCATTTAGGCAAATTGTGTAGGAAATGAGATGCAAATGCATATCTGTAGACTTCTCACCACCTAAAGGTAAAGCATCTCACTATTGAAGGAGGGAAGAGTTAATTGAGACAGTTTTTCTCGATGACAAGAATCTGATGTTGAAAAAATCCCTTCACTATAATTCTCACCACCTTAGAAAGTGGAAGAACGCACCCTGAGTTTTTATTTAGCAGCTGCTGGGCTAACTGTCCCACTTCCAGTCCATTTAAGGTACTTACATAACTTCCCAACCCAAAGAACCCACACAATTCCAAATTGCTGACAAGCTCAACATGCGAACAAGCAATTTCCTGCCCTTACACAATCAGGGAGTTCTGCTCATACTCATTAGCATCCAAGGCTCAATGACAAATGTGAAAATTGCCTCTGGCGTATAGATCAACCACTTACACTTACATACAAATAAACCAACATATAAATTAGCAGGAGAGGTAGGCCATTCAGCTCCTCAAACTTACTCCAATGTTCAATAAAATCATGGTTGATTTGATTGGAGTCTCAACTCCGTTTTACTCCTTAGCCCAAAACCCTTTGATTTTCTTGTGAATCAAGAATCCCTACATCTTTGCTTTCCAGCTAGCACTGTAGATGCCTCTACACCCTGTGGACTGAATTGAATTGAATTGAATTAAATTTATTGTCATGTGTACCGAGGCAATACAGGCAGATCACAGAGTTAAGTAGCATAGATATGTAAATAATAGGTAAACAGCAGCATAAAACAAAAACACAGGTACAGGTGAATGTTAAGAGTTTGTGAGTCCATTCAGTATTCTAACAAGAGTAGAGTAGAAACTGTTCCGAAACCAGCTGGTGCGTGTGTTCAGGCTTCTGTACCTTCTCCCTGATGGTAGGGGTTGTAGAAAAACATTGCCAGGGTGGGATGGATCTTTGAGAATGCTGGCTGCCTTTCCTTGACAGTGGCCTGGTAGATGAATTCTATTGATGGGAGGTTGGCCCTTGTGATTGTCTGAGCTAAGTTCACCACTCTCTGTAACCGTCTCTGATCTTGTATGGTACAGTTGTCATACCAGATAGTGATACATCCAAACAGAATGCTCTCAATGGCAAACCTATAAAAGTTGGCAAGGGTATTCGCCGTCATGCCAAATTTCCTCAGCTGCCTGAGGAAGAAGAGACGTTGTTGGGCCTTTGTAACCAGTGCGTCCACATGAAGAGTCCAAGAAAGCTTGTTGTGGATGACCACTCCCAGGAGCTTGACACTCTCCACTCATTCCACCTCCGTGCTGTTAGTGTGTAGGGGGGCATGAGTAACATCCTGCAGAAAGTCAATAATGAGTTCCTTGGTTTTGCCAGCATTGAGAGTTAGGTTGTTCTCAGTGCACCATTTTCCACGTCTTCCACCTCCCATCTATAGTTTGTTTCATCACCATCTGACATTCAACCAACTATGGTGATATCATCAGAAAACTTGTAATTGGCATTAGTCTGGTATTTGATGACGCAGTCATGGGTATACAGTGAGTACAGTAAGGGGCCGAGTATGCACCTCTGGGAGGCTCCAGTGTTGAGTGTTATTGAGGATGAAATATTGTGTCCAATCTTCACTGATTGTGGCCTGTGGGTCAGGAAACTGATGATCCAGTTGCAGAGAGTGGGGCTTAGTCCGAGATCACTAAGTTAAGTAATCAGTCTCAAGGGATTAATAGTGTTGAAGGCTGAACTGTAGTCAATGAGTAGGATTCTTATGTAGCTCTAAGGAGGAGTGAAGGGCAAGTGATATGGCATCTGACATGGATCTGCCAGTCCGAAAGACAAATTGGAGTGGGTCAAGAGGAGTGAGGAGGCTGGAGTTGATTAATGCCTTTCAAAGCACTTTGTGACCACCAAAGTTAGGGGCATTGGGCCTTCTTAGGCACAGGGATGATATTGGCCATCTTGAAACAGGCAGGGACAGTGGCCTGCTGAAGGGAGAGGTTGAAGATGTCTGAGAAGACCTCTGCTAGTTGATTTGTGCATGCCCTGAGCACACGGCCTTGTACTCCGTCTGGTCCCATTGCTTTCCTTGGATTCACACGAAGGAAAACTGTTCTAACCTCTGATTCAGTGACTGTTGGGATAGGTTTGTCAGGACTTATTGGAATAGGTGTTACCTCTCTGCCAAAATTCTGCTCTAAGCGAGCATAGAAGGCGTTGAGGTGATCTGGGAGGGATGTGTCATCGTCTGCTATCTTGCACTATTTCGTTTTAGAATCTGTGATGTCATTCAGTCCTTGCCATAGTCTCCAGATGTCTGTCTGGGTCTCTAGTTTGGATCAGTATTGGTCCTTGGCTGTCTTAATGGCTCTGCTAAGGTCTACACCCTGTGGACTGCAAAAAGACAACTCTCTGACACCTTGCCCAATGCAATTAGGGATGAGCAATAAATACTGGCCAAGCCAGTTACATCCACAAATATAAAAAAAGTTCTTCCACTATTCTTTTGGGAAAAGAATTCCAGAATCTTATGACCCACTGAGAAAAACACAATCACTTCATCTCTACCTTAAACAGGTGACCTCTTATTTTTAAACTGTGGCTATTAGTTCGAATCTCTCTTACAAGAGGAAACATTATTTCGGCATTCACTCTGTCCAGCCCATTGGGCACAGTATTGGATTTCTTCCTTAAAGGTATATACTTTCTTTAATTGAACTACCTATAGTATGGGACAACAGTCATGCTTCATGTACCAGCCCCACCTCTGAGTCAAGCATTTGAGTCCAATGTCCATTTCAGAGATTCAAACATATTTTATTGACTGATGAATGAGTGCTGAGAGAACTCTATTGTGGAAGGTACCATCTTTAGATAGAAGAAATTCCACATTTTCAACTGGACCTCATTGTTCCCACCCTATTACCTCAACAGAGTATTAAAGGCTTGGTTAGATGGGCAGCTGGTTTGCAATGGAGAATGATGCTAACAGAATGGATTCAATTCTAGAGATCAGCTGAGGTTACCAAGAAGGACTCTCCTTCTCAACCTTTCCCTTGTCTGAGGTGTAATGACCCTCACATTAAACCACTAGTCATCTCTCTCAAATGGGAGAGCAGCGCTATGGTCAGTGCTTCTTTTTATATAGAAAACCATCAGGCACATTATTAGATTTAAAAACAGTTTTAGATTCTGTTTGAATAGGGAGAATATGAAGTACAATATGCACTACATTGACGTTAAATGGTGTTGCTAATGATTTTTTTTAATTGTCCCTCCAGTCACATTAATATGTTGCATAATTTTGATAAAGGTGTGTTATTTTAACATTTGATAATGACATAAGATTAATGATGTTGAATTAGTCACCCAGCATATATCTAGCCCAGATATCCTTGCAATTTCACAGTATTTACACTATGGTCTAAATTTAAAATTCTGTAACACCATGGTCTGGTCTCAAATTATTCTCTCAAGGTGTGTGAGCACACCTTCCATAGTCAATCTTTGTTGTGCAATTAATGACACAAAACACAAAAACTGGCAATTAATTTCCTCTACAAAATTCAAGAAAAAAACTTAGTGAGCTATTATTATAAACTAGAATTGGTTCTTAAGTTTGCAAATGAAAGAAAATATATTGAGAGTGTAAGGATAGGAGTGCTACAAAAACAGATAAAAAGAAATGTCAAATAGATTAGAGTAAAATAACACCAAATTACAGAAAATCAAGTTCATCATAGACAGAGATAATGAAGAGGGAATGAGAGATTTGTGAGAGAATGCGTGAGAGAGAGAATAGAGCAGTACACAAAGACAGAGACAGAGGCAGTCAGCAGAGAGAGCAATTTGGAAGTTACTGCGTGCTATTTCTTCTAAAGTGCTTGTTTGGTTTATGTCCCTGATCTACTCAATGAAGTGATACAGAGAATGAATTTAAATGCTTAATTGTCCAATAAATTGTAAAAAAAAGTCAGCCCAATGTAGAAAAGAAGGATTAGGAATTATCTGCTTTGGGAATATAGAACATGCTTTTAACTTCACACGCCCAATGAGAATGGTGTATGGTAGCAGGTTCAGACAAGGCTGAGTCCACTTACCAAGTTCAGCTCATTGCACTCATTCCCATTGGATGGCATCTTACCTTCAGTGAATTTCTGAAGTTGACTGAGGCATCTGCCAAAGGGTCAAATTTAAATGTTAATATCCAATGACGTAAAATCTAAAGTATGGTCGACTCATTGTTTAAGTCATTAGATTAGGACAAGATAAGTTATCAGGTCTTTTTCTTATCCTCCCCATAAGACCATAAGACCATAAGACCATAAGACATAGGAGTGGAAATAAGGCCATTCGGCCCATGGAGTCCACTCCGCCATTCAATCATGGCTGATGGGCATTTCAACTCCACTTACCCGCATTCTCCCCGTAGCCCTTAATTCCTTGTGACATCAAGAATTTATCAATCTCTGCCTTGAAGACATTTAGAGTCCCAGCCTCCAATGCACTCTGCGGCAATTAATTCCACAGGCCCACCACTCTCTGGCTGAAGAAATGTCTCTGCATTTCTGTTCTGAATTTACCCCCTCTAATTCTCAGGCTGTGTCCACGGGTCCTAGTCTCCCCGCCTAGCGGAAACAATTTCCTAGCGTCCACCCTTTCCAAGCCATGTGTTATCTTGTAAGTTTCTATTAGATCTCCCTTAATCTTCTAAACTCCAATGAATACAACTCCAGGATCCTCAGCCGTTCCTCGTATATTATACCTACCATTCCAGGGATCATCCGTGTGAATCTCCGTTGGACACGCTCCAGTGCCAGTATGTCCTTCCTGAGGTGTGGGGACCAAAACTGGACACAGTACTCCAAATGGGGCCTAACCAGAGCTTTATAAAGTCTCAGTAGCACAACGGTGCTTTTATATTCCAACCCTCTTGAGATAAATGACAACATTGCATTCGCTTTCTTAATTGCGGACTCAATCTGCATGTTTACCTTTAGAGAATCCTCGACTAGAACTCCCAGATCCCTTTGTACTTTGGCTTTATGAATTTTCTCACCGTTTAGAAAGTAGTCCATGCTTGTATTCCAAATCATACCTTCCTTAACTCTCACTGCCACTCCATAGCACTTGCCATATGTCAAAGCTCATTCTCATGGATCGGTGGTGAGAGCTGTGCTCCTACATTGATTCCTGCCCTTCCCCACTTTACGAAATTCCCATTGGCTTTCCGTAAGACACAAATTTCAATTATTTCAATGCGATCTATAGGTTCGGGTCAGCAAGCAGGAGGCTGGAAGAATGCTGCAAGCCAGGCCACATCAGGAGGTGGAGAAGACAACGTTTCATGCATAACCCTTCTTCAGGTCTGGGGGTGGGTATAAGGGGAGGGAGAGCGGTGAGTGGGGTGCGGGGTGGTGAGGTAGGGATAGGTGAACACAGGTAGAGGTTACGACCTGGTTGGTTGTTGGAAAGAATGAATCCTGTTAGTACCTAGAAGAAAGGATTGTTCAGAGGAATGGAAGGGAGGGAGAGAGGCTAGGAAGAGAGTCAGGGGATGGGAATGGAGGTTATTTGAAATTGGAGAACTCAATGTTGAGTCTTCCTGGCTGTAGAGCTGTTGATTCTCCAATTTGTAGTCTGATTCACTGTGGCAATGGAGGAGGCTAAGGATGGTCATATTGGAAAGGAAGTGGGAAAGGGAATTAAAATGGGTGGTGGCTGGGAGGTCAGGTCACCTCATCTTCTGCCTGGGCATCCAACAACCCAGAGGACTCAACATTGAGTTCTCCAATTTCAAATAATTTCTGTTTCCACCCCCTGACTCTCTTCCCAGCTCCTCACCCCCCATTCCTCTGATTGACCCTTCCTTCCACCTACCAATCGGATTCATTCCTCCCATCAACCAACCAGGTTTACTCTCTACCTGTGTTCACTTATCCCCACCTCACCACCCCACCCCTTCCCCCCCAAGTCTCCCCTCCCTCTTATCTGCAGCTCCCCTTACACCCACCCTCAGTTCTGAAGAAGGGTTACACCTAGAACATTAACTTCTCCATCTCCTGATGCTGCATGGCTTGCTGTGTTATTCCAGCTCCTGATTGTCTACCTTGGATTCCAATATCGAAAGTTTTTCTGTCTCTATTTATGTTAGGGCCAGCCAAGCTTCCTTTGTAATTTATAATTTCCAGTGAGCCCTCCGATTAAGGCCTTCCAGTAGTGCCATCATTGCATGGACAACTGGCCTTCAGAGGAGGTGACTCCATTGCTTGGACCAAGCAGGAGGTACTCTTCTGTACTTGATGGACCGAGCCTCCAGATGACTGATTGTCTGCTGCGTCCTGTGCAGCCTAGCTAAGCAAAGGGGTGAGAACTTAGCAGAGGCAAAACTGAGCAGTCACCTGCCTTTTCAGAGGAGGAAGAAGGGGAGTTTGACAGAGATATTGAGAGCGCCATCACTGATGATGAGGATATTGAAGAAGCTAGGCCAGCAGGAAGGTGAAGTTGATAGGTCTGGGAGAAACTGGGAGAACATGGGGGAGAAGCCTGGGAGAACCTGGGAGAACCTGGGGGAACCTGGGAGAAGCTGGGACAAGCCTGGGATAATGGTCACATTTGAAGTTGAATGATTTTACATGAACATACGTATACACTTAGAACTATGAGCCAATCGCCATGAAAAGGCATTCTTGGCTTGATTGGTTCACAGCATTAGAAGATTGATTGGCATACATTTTAAGTTAATTTGTTCCCTTTGTATCAATAATCTGTCTGACCAGTTTTCTGGTTAAAGCATCAATGCACAGTAATGCAGGATTACACAGGAGCTGTGCCTGTATGACTCACACCTTTACTAGGCACGTATCTATCTATCTATCTATCTTAGCCAGTTTTGAGAAGATTTGTAGCTCAGGTTGAGGTTCTGGATGTAGGTTTGCTTGCTGAACTGGAAGGTTCATTTCCAGACGTTTCGTCACCCTACTAGGTAACATCTTCAGTGGGCCTCAGGTGAAGCACTATACATGATTCCTGCTTTCTATTTATGTGGTTGGGTTTCTTTGGGTTGATGTCATTTCCTGTGGTGATGCCTTTTCCTGTTCTTTTTCTCAGGGGGTGGTAGATGGGGTCTAATTCGATGTGTTTGTTGATAGAGTTCTGGTTGGGATGCCATACTTCTAGGAATTCTCATGCATTTCTCTGTTTAGCTTGTCCTAAGATGGATGTGTTGTCCCAGTCAAAATGGTGTCCTTCGTTATCTGTTTGTAAGGATACTCGTGAGAGAGGGTCATGTCGTTTTGTGGCTAGTTGGTGTTCATGTATCCTGGTGGCTAGTTTTCTGCCTGTTTGTCCAATGTAGTGTTTGTTACTGTTCTTGCACGGTATTTTGTAAATGACATTAGTTTTGCTTGGTGTCTGTATAGGGTCTTTCAAGCTCATTAGCTGCTGTTTTAGTGTGTTGGTGGGTTTGTGGGCTACCATGATGCCAAGGGATCTGAGTAATCTGGCAGTCATTTCTGAGTTGTCTTTGATGTGGGGGAGAGTGATTAGGGTTTCTGGATGTGTTATGTCTGCTTGTCTGGGTTTGTTGCTGAGAAATCGGTGGACTGTGTTCATTGGGTACCCATTCTTTTTGAATACACTGTATAGGTATTGCACCCCATCTACCATTCCCTGAGAAAAAGAACAGGAAATGACAACACCACAGGAAATCAAACACCAACCCAAAGAAAGCCAACCATATAAATAGAAAGCAGGAATCATGTACAGTGCTTTGCCTGAGGCCCACTGAAGATGTTACCTAGTAGGGTGACAAAATGTCTGGAAATGAACCTTCAAACTCAGCGAGCAAACCTACATCCATTTATCTATCTATCTTTCTATCTATATATCTATCACTGAGATGCAGAGGAGCTAAACTATGCTGAGTGACTCTCAAAACCCAACCATTTGCCTCGGTTCTCACATTCCAGTGGTCACATTCCTCCCAGGGGACAGCAGAGAAAGGCAGTCTCTCTGTACACATATGACATGGGGTGAGCTTGCCACCTCAATGTAATTTACAAAGGATTCATAAACGATCAAAAGCTTTTGCACAGTCAAAGAGACCACAGACTGTCATTGAAACTGTTGCATTTGTGTCATGTAATTTTGTGCAAAAGGTTAACACCCATGCACCCAAATTGACTTCAATGTTCTTAATCTCTTCCTATTTTATCTTTGTCTCACATCAGCAGTGCAGCTTAGTTTGAGGGAACCTGCTTATTACTTTACCATCTTGCTTCAGTGCCACGTATCCTTTGGTGGTCTAGGGTGGGTGGTTGCATGCTGAGTAGAGGTTGAGAAGTTGCAGAAAGTTCAGGGCTAACCAAGTGCCATTTAAATATGGCGTCCAGAAGTTGAAGCCAGGAAGGTACTGATGAAGGGGTGAAGCCTGCCTGCTTGTCTATAAAGCTTGACCTTTTGCCTGTGCATGAATGTATAATGAACTGAGAAAAACATAATCACGTGGGATAATTTACCCCACACCAAGTAGAAGTTCCTCCCATTTTTAGATCACTATCCACATATAATCACAAAATAATACACATGATGCCAGTGCAGGACTCTTTGTTGTCTACATTGGCTCCTAGTTCGTATATTCTCATATATATTCTTATAAATAGAGCAAAATTAGAAATAGCTGGAAAAGCTCAGCAGGTCTGGCAGCATCTGTGGAGAGAAATCAGTGTTTTGGGTCAAATGACCTTACCTCGGAACAGCTCTGAGGAAGGGTTACTCGACCCGAAATGTTAACTCTGATTTCTCTCCACAGATGCTGGCAGACCTGCTGAGCTTTTCCAGCAATTTCTATTTCTGTCTCTGATTTGCAGCATCTGCAGAACTTTTGTTTATTTTATATATATATATATATATATATATAGCAAGTGTGTATTCAACACACTGACAACTCTTAATATAACCAGCATGTTACAATACAATGCAGTATTATATAACTTTGAGCTAGTAGCTATTAATGCAGCTAGCTTTGGTTATATAGAAATGCAGTATGTATGATATGGATGGCCTATATGCACCATACAAAATTCAACTGGTCTGGATTCTTCATACTGCTGACAAATATAATGTTTATTCATTAAGTTAACACAGTAAGAACATACTATAAAATAACTAAACTGATCTTTATAGTATAGAATGATGTAACCGCTTTATATTATGTAATATAAACATTATATGCTTTATATTATAGTGTATTGATGCATTAAATGGTAGCATAGCTCAATTGGCAGCACATTTGCCTCAAAGACACAAGTCCTCCTCCAGGATTTGAGCACAAAAGCCAAGGCTAACACTCTGTTGCAAAACAGAAGGTATGCTCCAATGTTAGAGGTGTTGTCTTTTGGATAAGTCAATGAAACAAAGCCCTGCAGTCCATGACACTATTTTAAAGAAGAGCAAGAGAGTTTTTTCTTGTGTCTTGGTCAACATATTTCCATATATTATTACTCAATTAGCATCACTAAAAATGGACTATCTGGTCATTATCTCATTGCTATTTGTCTGAGTTCGCTGTGAGAAAATTGACTGCTTTGTTACATATGCTATGAAAGTAAGCATACTTTCAAATATACTTGCTTGGCTGTAACATGTCTTGGAAATCCTATGATTGTGAAAGGTGCTACATAAATGACAGACAGGGTGTATCACATAATGGTTCAGCCTAAATATTTATCTGCATTTGCTGTACAGTATCTAATTTGGCAGCACGTTCAGGATTTAAGGTTTACCTATGCAAGACATCCTACTGGTTCATTTTACCAGAAACAGATGAAGTGTCCCAGAAAAATATTCCTGCTGATTTACAAATCCAACAGCTTAATCTCTGTACTCCTGAAAGCACACAAGTATTGAAGCACAATGATGTATTTGAGGTAATTAGTCTGAAAGACAAGATAAATGAATACAAAGATTGCCATGTTACAGAGGACAGATGATTAGACATCGCTGCCGCTTTGCTACCAGAGCATAACAGGTTCTTTGAAGCTAATAATTAAACCATAACTTGTAGAACAATGCTGGAAATTTAGTGTTATATTAAAATCCAGACGGCTTTGCTCATTGCCACACTCCCTTTTGACATATGGCCACTTTTGCTCTGTATTTTACTTCAGTTCAGATCGTTAGATTCCCTTATTTAGGCTTTTGTGAGTTCTCAGTCTCTATACACTACTTCTCCATGGGATTGCAAACTATGCAAGAGTAATTAATTAAAATGATAATCATCAAGCTTATAAATAAATCACTGTTATTTAAATGTACTATCTTATTACAACCTAAATTATTTTGCCTATCACCTCATCAAACAGGATGTCTTCTACTTAATCTTGCTAGTTATTTTAAAGAATGCAGTGAACTTCAGGTTTCTCATAGATTCTGATTCCAATTTGTTATGTGCACCAATCACTGATTCCTAACAGAACAATACTGTAGTAAGTTCTCTTTTATGTTCACTGCATCACTAAACTTGCAATGAAATGCTTATACTAAGTAAGCTCAAGTAACATTTGACAGTAGTCCTCTCATTTGTCAAGTTGTCAAGTTCTTAACTTCCCTGCTGCAGGAGCAGGAGTAGGCCATTCAGCCCCTCTAGCCTGCTCCTCCATTTAATAAAATCCTTCTGATCTGGTTTATTTGCTTGGCTTGGCTTGGATCTAATTTTAAAGTTACAGCACATTATTCTTGATGTCTCACATTAACATCAATTCCATTTGAAGTCCTAAGAGTTCTCACTCAGATCACTTCTTAATAAAATATACTCCAGAAATTCATATTATCTGTCCTAACAACATCATCCTTAATGCTAACATTCCAGTGCATCTGCACTACATTCCCTCCAGGATTGATATACCCTTTATAATACGTTATATCCAGAACAGTATACTTTTCTGCAGATGTGCTCCAACCAGGAATTTGTATAGGTATAATTCAAGCAAAAACAACTGGTAAAACTCAACAAGTCAGGCAGTATCTGTGGAGAGAAACACAGTTAGTTTCAGGTCAATGGCATTTCATCA
This sequence comes from Chiloscyllium plagiosum, assembly GCF_037043375.1. NCBI lineage: Eukaryota > Metazoa > Chordata > Chondrichthyes > Orectolobiformes > Hemiscylliidae > Chiloscyllium > Chiloscyllium plagiosum. The sequence goes on along the minus strand of NW_028270153.1, from coordinate 17,417,611 downwards.
GAACTGGTGCATAATTGGTACAGCGTATTCTAATTTACCATCAGCCTCAGGTTTAGTCTTTCCACTAGACCACAACATTTCAATGATATATGCCCATCTCTCTTCACTTACACCATCCTCATTTTCACCACTTCCAAAAAGAAAACTCAGGTCTGTTCTCTTTTAGTCCAATGTAAATGTATGCACACTTAGCTTATTGAAATTGGCATGCCATATATTTGCCCACTCATTTAATTTATCTCTTTAATTTTACGTTCCAATCTATATAACTTACTATGTCACCACCAACAGCAAACCTGGATATGTGGCTCTCTATTGAGTTACCAAAGACAGTAATAAACATAATGACTAATCAAGGCCTTAGTAAAGATCCTTAAGGATATCGCTATTCTTGCCCTTCCAGTTTGAGTGCACACACACTATCATCACATTCTATCTTTTACTGCCTAACCAATCTGCTAACAAGCTTAAAAATGTGTTGCTGGTAAAGCGCAGCAGGTCAGGCAGCATCAAAGGAACAGGAAAATCGACGTTTCGGGCATAAGCCCTTCTTCAGGATTCCAGAGATGCTCTGATCTCCAGCATCTGCAGTCCTCACTTTCTCCTCCCTGCTAACTAACAAGGTCAATCATTTACCTTCAACTCCATTTGCTTTCAACTCCTTAAGTTTTAATTTTAACTATCATGCGAAATCTTGGGTGGAACCTTCATGAATGCTTTCTGGGAACCCAGAAAAAAGATATCCATGGACATTTTCCTGTCAGCAACAACCTTAAAAATATTCAATGTTGTATTAATTTGTATCATACCTAAAGCCTTCCTAGAATGAAAGATGGAATTCTGGAGGTAATTGTCATGGTCTCTGATCCTCAAATTTTATATGGAATTCCAATATTATTGATTTATCTGAGTTTTAAATTTAGGCTGGAAGGGTAACTGTTGACAAAATAGACAAGGCTGTTCTGCGCTACAGCACTTTACCAGACTACTCCTGACCCTGAAACAATTGGCAAGCTTGGACATTCATCTTGGTAGACAATGCACCGGATAGCAGCTTTTCTTGAGATGGCATGTTAGTTTATTTCATATTGTCTCCATTACACTGAAATCAGGGAGTAAGGCAGGGAAATTCTGCTTTGCAACTCACCTGGGGTCTTTTGCCACAGTGAGTTGAAGAACAAGGAAATTTGTTAACTTTTGAGTAAAAACAAACTAATTCTTCAATTTCAATTTCACATGAGTTTTCTTTGCTTTTTACAGCTTTTCTTCTCAACTCTACCAGTTACTTCATCCTCACAGTGCCCTGCATATTCACTCTCAAGTCAACAGCACAGATTAAGGGATTTTTTGTAAACCTGACTCAGGGGAATTTGTCCAACTGGTCTGATTTTCACCCCTAGAAATAGGGGAAACTGAGTCTGGAAGCGAGTTGTATGAAAGACCTACCTCATTGATCCAGGTTAGAAATATACTGAATAAGTCAAAAATAGTCCTTTAGTCCTCACCTTCACTTTGCAAACTCTTCCATGCTCCAACCAATCCAGCTCATACCTCCCCATACTAATTGCTCCTCATACTCCCAATGCCAATCTGTGTTCCTCTGTCAATCTCCATGGCCTTTCATGCCAATCCATGGTCCACTGACCAACCTCCATGTTGACTCACCCAGGATCCACCATGGGCTGATCACAAGACCAATGTTGGGATGAAATTTTTAAAAGTTCTGACAATTGATGACAACTATGTTTTAAAAAGATCATGGATAAAAGCCCATTCATTGCTTTTCAGTTACCATCCCTCATAAAAACATGTTATTCAAGTATATAATCCCTTATAAAAGCAATCTTTTGTTTTCATAGCCCCACATGAAAGTCCTGATATCCTCTTACAACTGTCAATCAATTTATGAACAGGAACCACATTGTGATAATAATAGGTAATGAAACTTACCAGGGAGAAAGTGAGCACTGCAGATGCTGGAGATCAGAGTTAAAGAGTGTGTTGCGAGAAAAGCACAGCCAGTCAGGCAGCATCTGAGGAGCAGGAGAAATTTCTTCATTCTTGATGAAGAGCTTATGCTCAAAATGTTGATTCTCCTGCTCTTCGGATACAGCCTGACTGGCTGTGCTTTTCTAGCACCACACTCTATGAAACTTACCATGCAGCACAAAACCCAAAATGACAGCCCTCAGGCTATCAGCAGACACAATACATTTGCAAGCACTGCTTTTGTTAAACCGTAGACTGTTTTAATCTAAAAGGCAGAAGATTTAAATGCCTCAACAGTTCAAAAGACTTTTAGCATGTCTTGACAACTTCATTCCCCAAAGGAAAACTTGCCTTTCCAATCGATTTTCTATCTCTCCAAAGAACTTCAGTACATTTATACTATCTCTTTAAAAGTGCAAAGTCATAAGTCAGGGTGGTTAAGAAGGTGTTCAGTATGCTTGCCTTCATTATTCAGACCTTTGAGTATAGGAGTTGGGACATTATGTTAAGGTTGTATAAAACATTGGGGAGGCCTCTTCAGGCACACCTTTTGCAGTTCTGATCCCCCACTATAGGCAGGATACTGTGAAATTGGAGAGGGTTCAGAAAAGATTTACCAGGGTGTTGCTGGGAATGGAGGGTTTGAGTTATAAAAATAGGCTGGGACATTTTTCATTGGACTGTAGGAGGTTGAGGGGTGATGTTATTGAGGTCTATAAAATCACAAGGGGCATAGATAAGAGATAATAACAAGGGTCTTTTCCCTATGGTGGAGGAGTTCAAAACTAGGGGTTATACTTTAAAGTGAGTGAAGAAAGTTCCAAAAAGGACACAGCTTTTTGGCAACAACTTTTGAGAATGTTTAGTGTGTAGAATAAACTGCCAGAGTTCGTGATAGATGGAGGTACCATTACAACATTTAAAAGGCATTGGATAAGTCCGTGAATATGAAAGATTTGAGGGGATATGGGTCAAATGTAGGCAAGTGGGACTTATTTGGTTTGGGAATATGGTCGGTGTGGACTAGTTGGACCAAGGGGTGTCCATGCTGTATGATTCCATGATTCTACAAGACATATCTTTGAAATGTGAGTGACAAGAATTACATCTGACTGAAGGTAACTACACACTTACACATGAATCTATCTCCATGAACCATACACGTCAAATTAAAACTGATCGATGATCTCTCCCCTGCTCTGTGGAAATGCTGGTTGTCCTATTGGGGTATGGAGCTTCGAGGATGGGTCTCAGTGCCATTTTGGCTAACTTGAAGGCCCTCTCAATTCCCACAAACATTCAGATCCGTATTCTCTTTTTCTAAACTGTTCAGCATTCAGTCCTTTTTGTTAAGGTTCTGACTACAATTGTTTTTCTGAATTTCTTTCTGAGGCATTGACTTTATTAGTGCAACAATTGTAAGTATTACCACGTTTACTACTGAGCAATCTCACCACAACCTAAGTGCCCCCTTGTGACAGCCTTAAAACAGATTGAAAAAATGATGGGGAGAAATTATAGATAAACAGGCAGTGACTTGGGGAGGTCAGCCTTGGGATCTAAAGTATGCATGTAGTAAACATGACAAAAATGGAGAAAGATAAACAGGTGCAACGTTTTGCAATTTTGGGAGCAAACGGATTAGATGAGGTGACATGCACCTGAGGATTTAAAAAAATATTGTAAAAGCTGTTACACAACCTTATTAATTTCAATGAGCACACGGCTGTCTATTGCTAGTTGCCCCTAACACTGCATAGCAACCATGTAAATACCATGTTATTCAACAACTGGGATTATTCCTGCTTATTCAGCTAATATCAAGATCTGTGACTGGGTTTTATAAAAGGATCTTTCATCAGCAGTGAACTGGCAGCTGGGCCTAGTACATGTGTAATTAATTGACTATTTACTTGACACTTCTTGCATTAGACTATAAAGCAAAGTACTCAAAGGGCTAATAAAAGATAATCCCTAAACAGATCAATGAAACAGCAAAGAACATGATGAATAAATGTGACCATAAAACTTTGCATTTCAGAGAGAAAAAATGTAATCCCTTCATTCGTGCTTGTGATCCCATTAATGTATCCATTTTGATATTCTCAAAGATTTGATAGTAATGAAATGAAATGCTACGAGCTGACAGTTCCTATGTTTGAATTTTTCGAGACTTTAAATCATTAAAGCAAATGGATTTGTACCTGTGACACTCTCTATGATATGTAGAGAAGGATTAGCCTAGTTTGGCGACGCTTCAGAGCTTTACGCTTGTGCAGTCTTCGATTCCTCACAAGTTATTGCATTCCCTACAGCAGAGAGTTGTGAGATCGTACCATTTGTTAAATTGATTAAAATAATTAAGCAGTAATGTATGAAAATTGCAATCGATTCAGTGAGCTGAAAAAATGGAATCTTCTGTTCAGTTTAGCCTCTGAGTAATATTCTGCAGTTAAAGCATCTTTGATTGAAAAATCTCAGAATCAATATTATGAGATTTTGTAAATTAAGTACTGTGCAAGACACAGTGAATGTTACAGCTAAAAGCTTGAGGAAACACTGCACTAAAGCAGAGATATGGAATCAAAGACAGAGCCAACATATAACAGTGTAGTTTTATGTCCACAGCTTGAAGACCAAAGTAGAAGATGCTTCTATTTATAAATGAAGAGCAGTTTGACAGTAACATTCCTGGGGCAATTTTTTAATTCTAAAAAATGTAGTCTGTGTAATCTTTATTACGCAATTGATTTTTGCTATTTTTTTCAATTTATCTCCTCCTGGTTATAACTCTAACCATGAAGCACCTTATTCATAAACAAGGATAAGGTTATCTATCTGCACAAGTTACAGGAGAGGTATGTGGGGTTGTTACGAAGATAAGAAATAGGAGCAGGAATTGCCTATTCACACCTTTGAACTTGCCCCACTATTCAATGGTTGATCACCTATCTCAAATCCATCTTCCTTCACAATCATTATATACTTTTACCCTCTTTGTATGAATACCTATTAATCTCTGATCTTCGATATACTCAATAACTGAGCATAAAATTGAAATGTGGATGCTTGAAATCAGAAATAGAAATGGAAATTGCTGGAAAAAGTCAGCAGGTCCAACAGCACCTGAATCAATGTTTTGGGTCCAGTGACTTTTCTTCAGAATATTTAAGCACACTCATCTCTCTAGCTTAGAGAATTCCAGAGATCTCTTGAGTGAAGAAATTTCCTCTCAATCTCAGTTCTAAATGTTCAATTCCTTGGTCTGATAGTTGACCCCCTACTTTCAGCCTGGGGAAATATTCTTCAAGCAAATATCCTGCTGAGCCATTTCCAATTACACACCCCTCAACTAGATCATCTCTCTTTTTCTAGGCTCTTGGAAAAATAGGCCTTATATACTGAATCTACTTTCATTGTATGGTCCCGTCATTCTAGGAACATGTCCAGTGAATCTTTGTTCCACTCCTTCCAAGATAAATATACACTTCACTAATCAGGAAACAAAACTTCTAAACAGTATGCCAGGTACACTCTCACCGATGCCTTTTATATATTGCAGCAAGACTTCCTTATTCTTACACTCTAATTCCTTTGCAATAAAGGCTAACTTATCACTTGCTTTCCTAACTGTTTGTTGTATCCCGTTGTGAACTTTCTTTGATGGTTCATTCAACATACTTCATTCTTTTCCTGCTACAATGGTCAACGTCTTGGTTGACAACTTATGGAGCATTAAAGTCAATGGCATCCTGGGGAGCATTGCTAAACAAAGAGACCTTGGAGTGCAAATTCATATTTCCTTGAAAGCGGATTCATAGGTAGACAGGATAGTGAAGGAAGTGTTTGGTATGCTTGTCTTTATGGGTCAGTGCATTGAGTATAGGAGTTGGGAGGTCATGTTGTGGCTGTACAGGACATTGGATAGGCCACTCTTGGAATACTGCATGCAATTCTGGTCTCCCTGCTATAGGAAGATGTTGTGAAACTTAAAAGGATTCAGATAAAGCTAAAGGATGTGACCAGGGTTGGAGGGTTTGAGCTATAAGGACAGGCTGAATAGGCTGGGGCTGTTTTCTCTGGACCGTCGGAGGCTGAGGGGTGATCTTATAGAGGTTTACAAAATTATGAGGGGCATGGATAGGATAAATAGACAAAGTCTTTTCCCTAGGGTCAGGGAGTCCAGAACTAGAGGGCATAGGTTTAGGAAAGATATAAAAGAGACCTAAGGGGCAACTTTTTCACGCAGAGGGTGGTACGTGTATGGAATGAGCTGCCAGAGGATGTGGTGGAGGCTGGTACAATTGCAGCATTTAAGAGGCATTTGGATGGGTATATGAATGCGGTGCAGGCTCGAAGGGCTGAATGACCTACTCCTGCACCTATTGTCTATTGTCTATGAATAGGAAGGGTTTGGAGGGATATGGGCCGGGTGCTGGCAGGTGGGACTAGATTGGGTTGGGATATCTGGTCGGCATGGATGGGTTGGATGGAAGGGTCTGTTTCCTGCTGTACATCTCTATGACTCTATTATAGACGTTTATAAAATCAGGAGGGGCATGGGTAGAATAAATAGGCAAAGTCTTTTCTGTGGGGTAGGGGAGTACAAAACTTAGAGGGGATAGGTTTAAAGTGAAAGGGGAAAGATTTAAAACAAACTTAAAGGACAACATTTTCAAGCAGAGGGTGGTGCGTGTATGGAATGAGCTGCCAGAGGAAGTGGTGGAGGCTGGTACAGCATTTAAAAGGCATCTGGATGGGTATATATATAGGAAGGATTTAGAGGGATATGGGCCAAATGCTAGCAAATAGGACTAGATTAGATTAGGATATCTGGTCAGCATGAACCAAAAGGTCTGTTTCCATGCTGAACATCTCTATGACTCTGTGACTCTATTATATAAGACACTTTCTCATGTTGGCAAGAGCAGAATTTCAAAATATCCTCATTTTCAAGCATCAAAATTCAGCTTTATCAGTGAATAGGCCAAACCAGCTGCTTCTTTATGCCTGCTGCCAAATACAGTTACAGTATTTGCCACTTTGGGAATAGATGAGACTGCTATACATTTCCGCTAATGCATTATTAACACTTTGCATCATCATGTACAATCACAGCCCAATTCTTCAGGTATGTCTCTGCATGTGTTTTATGTTCATTAAAGACACACAAACATGCACTCATACAAACCACACACATGCAGACCACACACATACAAACCACACACATGCAGACCACACACATACAAACCACACACATGCAGACCACACACATACAAACCACACATGTAGACCACACACACAAACCACATGTGTAGACCACACTCATACAAACCACATACATGTAGACCACACACATACTAAACCACATGTGCAGACTACATAATACAAACCACATACATGTAGACCACACTCATACAAACCACATGTATGCAGACCGCACCCGTACAAACCACACATTAAAACTACACACGTGTAGATTACACACATACAAACCACACACTTGTAGACCACACACATACAAACCACATGCAAGCAAATCATACACATACAAAGCATACATATGCTGACCACATACAAACACACATGCATACATCAATTTTTCTTAAAAACACAGACACATTGGAACTAGGATCAGAAGTAGGCCATTTGGCCCCTCGAGCAAGTTTCATAATCTAATCTGATCATGATCTACCTCAATACCATCTTCTTGCACCATCCTCACATCCTTTGACATCATTCATGTTTAGAAATCCACCAATCTTTGTCTTGAACATACTCAATGCTTAGCCTCGTCAGACATCTTTTAGTCACTTCCAAAGATTCATCATCCTCTAAGTGATGAAACTCCTCCTCATCTCCGATCTAAGTGATCTACCTCATATATTCTAAGACTAGGTTCTCTGAGTCCAGACACCCCCAGTTGGGAGAAAAATCCTTTGTGCAACTATCTTGTCAAACCCTGCTTCAATAAGATTACATCTCAATCTTCTAAACCACAGAGAATAAAGTCCCAGTCTCCCCAATCACTCATCAATAGACAAACGTTCCAAGGACTCAATCTGATGAACCTTCACTGTAATCAATCAATGGCTAGTATATCCTTTGTTCGGGAAGGAAATCAAAAGTGTGCACAATACTCCAGGTGCAGTCTCATCAAGGGTCTATACAATTTTCTGCAAAACTTTGCTTCTTTGCTTATCTCTTCACCTTCTTGTGTTCTGTCAAGCACTAGCCCAACTTCTAAACCAGTCTAGCTTCATCATTCATGCCAAATCTTTCTCACTTGGACATTCATCATACAATCTGTACCTAGAAACTCATAAACTAACAATTGCCGTGCAATAGGTGTAACCCAGCAGGAACAGAATGGTAAAATAACCATCTTAGTAAGGCTCTGTGGTCCAACAGGTTTATTTGAAACCACAAACACTCGGAGCGCTGCTCCTTTGTCAGGTTCACTTCCCCTGATGAAGGAGTTGCACTCCAAAAGTTTGCGATAAACTAGTGTCATGTGACTTCTGACCTTGTCCACCACAGTCCAACACTGGCACCTCTACATCATGGCCACAATATTAGACTGAGGTCATGGAGTACTAGTCCAGTGAAATTACCACCACATCATCACCTCCCCAAGCAAGGAAGGATCTAACGAAATGAAAACAATCATTAATCACCAAATCAACTAATCAGTTTCACAATCAATCCATCTTTTTAGTTTTAAAGCCAGCTTAAAGCAGTGTTCATTTAACCTTAACTTTGCTAATTATACATTAGCAAGTGACAGATGACTTTAAGTATACCTGCAGTACATATAGCTCCCATGTAGCATCATGATTGTGTAGCCTCATGTAGGAACAAATTACTGCAGATGCTGGAGTCTGTACTGAAAACAGCAAATGCTGAAGATCACATCAGGTCAGGCAGCATGCATGGAGAGACAGCAAGCTAATGTTTCAAGTCTAGATGATCTTCATCAAAGCCAGTTGTGTAGCCAGTTGGATTACCATGTCCCACTTCAAGGAGCAATTCTTGGTGAGAAGCTTAAAGTTTATACTTTACAAAATTAAACTATGGCCAATAAATTCAGGTTCACTGTGCCTGTTTCTTAGGCAGTAACTGGCCTACTTGACCCACAATATGGCAGACGACAACATCAAGTATATTTTATGCAAATAGTGTACAGATCTGCTATTTAGGAAAGTGGGTGTTAGTTCCTTTGGTCCTGCAGATGGAGAACTAAACTTATGTTTGAAGTCCCCTTTACAGGATTGATTTAGTTAAGCCTGAAATGATAAGTTACAATGTCAAAAACATGGATCAGTTTTGGAATTGTTCACAAAGTGTGGAAAGTTTCAAGTACTAGCCATTGAAATGGAGACGAGGTAAAAACAATGACTGCAGATGGAAACCAGATAATGGATTAGTGGTGCTGGAAGAGCACAGCAGTTCAGAGAGCATCCAGGGAGCAGTGAAATCGATGTTTCGGGCAAAAGCCCTTCATCAGGAATAAAGGTAGAGAGCCTGAAGCGTGGAGAGATAAGCTAGAGGACGGTGGGGATGGGAAAAAAGTAGCATAGAGTACAATAGGTGAGTGGGGGAGGGGATGAAGGTGATAGGTCAGGGAGGAGAGGGTGGAGTGGATAGGTGGAAAAAGAGATAGGCAGGTAGGACAAGTCCGGACAAGTCATGGGGACAGTGCTGAGCTGGAAGTTTGGAATTAGGGTGAGATGGGGGAAGGGGAAATGAGGAAACTGTTGAAGTCCACATTGATGCCCTGGGGTTGAAGTGTTCCGAGGCGGAAGATGAGGCGTTCTTCCTCCAGGCATCTGGTGGTGAGGGAGCAGCGGTGAAGGAGGCCCAGGACCTCCATGTCCTCGGCAGAGTGGGAGGGAGAGTTGAAATGTTGGGCCACGGGGCGGTGTGGTTGATTGGTGTGGGTGTCCCGGAGATGTTCCCTAAAAGGCTCTGCTAGGAGGCGTCCAGTCTCCCCAGTGTAGAGAAGAACGTATCGGGAGCAACAGATACAATAAATGATATTAGTGGATATGCAGGTAAAACTTTGATGGATGTGGAAGGCTCCTTTAGGGCCTTGGATAGAGGTGAGGGAGGAGGTGTGGGCGCAGGTTTTACAGTTCCTGCGGTGGCAGGGGAAGGTGCCAGGATGGGAGGGTGGGTTGTAGGGGGGCGTGACCTGACCAGGTAGTCACGGAGTCTTTGCGGAAGGCGGAAAGGGGTGGGGAGGGAGGTGGTCTTTTTGGAGGTGGCAGAAATGTCGGTGGATGATTTGGTTTATGCGAAGGTTGGTAGGGTGGAAGGTGAGCACCAGGGGCGTTCTGTCCTTGTTACGGTTAGAGGGGTGGGGTCTGAGGGCGGAGGTGCGGGATGTGGATGAGATGCATTGGAGGGCACCTTTAACCATGTGGGAAGGGAAATTGCTGTCTCTAAAGAAGGAGGCCATCTGGTGTGTTCTGTGGTGGAACTGGTCCTCCTGGGAGCAGATACGGCGGAGGCAGAGGAATTGGGAATACGGGATGGCATTTTTGCAAGAGGTAGGGTGGGAAGAGGTGTAATCCAGGTAGCTGTGGGAGTCGGTGGTTATGTAAAAAATGTCAGTGTCAAGTCAGTCGTTATTAATGGCTATGGAGAGGTCCAGGAAGGGGAGGGAGGTGTCAGAGATGGTCCAGGTAAATTTAAGGTCAGGGTGGAATGTGGAGACGATTGGTAGTGTTAACATTGATGGTTGACTAGTCAATTTCAAGACTCATAATTATACAATTTGGTTGAGATTCTGTTGTTCTGATTCATTTTGACGACAACTGAGTCCCAGAGAGAAACCTTATGTTGTCCTGTTTACTTTAGTCTGGTTTTGCTAGCTGGTCACTGGAGTGCAAAGGGTCCCTGACTAGGAATGAGGCTGTGGCCTTCAAGGAACACTAACTCACAACCCAGGCTCGTACACAAGGTTGACTTAGCCCACTGGTAAAAGGAGGACCTCAACCCCACCAGCACACTCTAATCAAATTAAAATTGTAGTTTTTGTTAACCTCTGCTCCTGTATATTCTTCAATAGGAAACACACAAAACGTGTATGCAGTTTGGGCCATAAACTGTAGAGTGTGGCTTGCTGTTGACCAGGGATCATCAGCCTTTCTTTATCTTGTAGTTACACGAGATTAGAGTTCAATGTGATTGGACTAATCATTTCCACCTGTGAAATTTCCTTTCAAATCTTTCGGTGTAACAATCTCTTTCTCTCTTCCACTCTCCAGACAGACTTGCACCCACAGCCATTTTTGGTTGTATTAGCCCTCGTTTAAAAATATATTTTGGAATTACAAGTTAAAACTGTTCATAGTAACATGGAGATCTGACCTGTGGTTGTGATACCTTGGGCATGTCCTGTTTTAATGGCTCCATCATTGATTGCCTGGGTTCTAAGCTCTAGAATTCCGTCACGTAAGCTCTAGACCTTTACACCTCGTTGTCCTTTAAAATCCTTTGTTAAACATACCACTTTGTCCTAGCTTTTGGTCACCTGTCCTATTGTGTCCTGACACAGCTCAGCATCACAGTTTGACTGACAGTGCACCTATGAAGCATCTTGGGAGGTTTTAAGACCTCGAAAGCACTTTGTAAGTGTAAGTTGTTGTTAAATTATTTTACATAATGTTGCACTGTATTTTGTCTATCTCCACATACCTTCCAGAATCTTTTAATGCTTGGCCTAATTTCATTGCATTACAGGATGTAGCACTGTAATTGACTCCTTATGCTGCATAATATTAGATTGTAGTATAGAATAGTGAATAGATTTCACTATGCACCATTGCATTCCACAACTCAGTTTACAGAACAGTGTTTTCTGTATTTGGGATTCTGTAGCATACCATTTGAAGTCTAACTCATGCTGTGTTGTCCGAGTCAGCTGACATGCCAATGTTAAATATGTGATGGCTTTGAAATGGTCATTTTGAAGTTTGTACTGATAGGAATCTGAAAGCATGTTACACATTTTAGAAATGGCAGATGTATTTTATAAGTCTGGAAGAAATGCAAGGGGGAAAATTATAAAGGAATGGCGAGTTATGATACCAATTTTCAAAGCTCTAAATTCCATACCTTCTGCATCTTCCACTTCAAAGTATTTTGTATGGAACTATTGAAAGAATATAAACTAAGCTGTGCTAGGTGGGTGGGGCTGGTTTGACAGGAGGGGGTGTCTTGTCACCACCCGCAGGCACTCTGATCCAACCTGGTCAACAGGGAGAAATCTGCTTAAGTTCGTATGAGTAAGGTCTGGCTTGGGATCATGGCATGGCTGGTTGTGAACACAAACAATTCCCTGAGGTTCTTTTTTTTATTATTAATGGAGACAGCAGCAACGTGTGCACAGCTGGATCTATGGGAATATTGGCAAGGTGTCAGATAGAGTTTTTATGGGTCATGCAGCAAAATAAATCCAAAGATTCCATCATAATGGCATGCCAGATATTGGACTTGCTTTCCAATTATTCAGAGTTTTAATGCACGTATTATCATATCATTCAGCTAAGGGATATTGACATACAGTTAAGTAGAAGTTGAAAATGACTGTTTAAATTTTCAGCAAATGAAATTATAGTCTATTTATCCTTTTGATCAATATAATTCAATCTAAATACATTTAATTTCAAATGATCTTTGCTGTGCAATCCATCTTATAAATCTCACTCTTTCCCATGTACATCTCAATTCTGACAATCGATGCTTTAAAAACATTTAACTGGCCGATAATTAAGTCTTGTCAAAAAGGTCTTACAAAGCAATAATTGCAAATAGCATCATTATAATAATGTCCCCTCAAAACAATCAGTTCAAATCCACATTTCAGAAATTTCATTTAAAATCATATAATTTCCCCTAAACTCAACAAGTTCTTTAATACTGCAGGGGTTTGCTGTGAAAATTTCAGAAAACAGACCACTCGTTCCTCTTTCAATTAACGGGCTGCAAGACATCAAAGATGATCTGCTTTGAAAGGTCGGGAGGTTGTGAAAGGCTCTATATAAATGCAAACCTTGTTTTTCACTACAAGGCTTCTCAGTGCTGTGTTGCCTAGGGTTTAAGGTTGTGAGCCAAAGACATAAAACTGAGGGTTTATCAGTCTGTATTTTTTTTCTAAACATACATAACTTTTCACATATTTACTTTGGTTTAAGAATTTAAAGGTTTTGATTGCAAGAAAAAAGTTTTGAGAGATAAACCTTTACTTGAAGATTATGTTTTGTAAATGCAGTTCTGAGAATTTCTGCATTTCAAAAACATCTACACATCCATATATTACTCATGTTGCAATGGTTGGAGGATATTCAAATTTTAGTGACTGTAGTTTGGTTATGCGCTCTGGGCAATCAAAAGAGAACAACATCCTCTGCTAACAGATAGAAATCAGATTAAAAATTGTAGCTTCGTCAGATACATACATTATTCTGTTTCACCCATCTCCCTCTGCCCCCCCCCCCCCCCCATTATAAAATGGTTGCTGTCACAACACAGAAGAAAATAGAAGGTTTGCCTTGAAGATGATATTAATATCAGTGGGAATACTAATGAAATGTTTATTGGTGATGGGAAAAAGAAACAGCACAAATTTCTGCAGAAGATCATTCAGTACAATAATCAAAAATTGCTCACACTTCAGTTTTTTGGAGGATTTTATCGCTGTGGTGTTGTATTTGCAGCAACATAACTATCAAAAAAAACTTAATAGCTTTAATAATAACTCAGCTGTAATAAACAGTTTTTCTATTGCTGATTGTTGTAACATAATTGGAGATTTCAAAACTGATCAATATATTTTTGTTAGTTCGGCTTATCAAAGGGAATGAAACTAATGGGTGAATGTAGCTGAGTGTAATGACCTGATGAATAGAATAGAATAGAATAGAATATCCTTTATTGTCACATGTACTCCAGTACAGAGGAACAGGCGTACAGTGAAAAGTTTTTACAATGGCTGCCTTTCAATAGCACCATCTTAGGTACAACTACCTAGGCACAAATCTTGCAGAATTAAAAAAAAGTTATTATAAAAGTTAAAAAAAGAGGATCAAATGGCAAGCAGTATTGTTACAAACAGTGTCTGAGAATTAGTTAAAGCTGAGCTAGTTATAACAATGTGGAAAGGATTTATGTTACAGACCAGTAAGAATTCCAAACATCAGCAGCTCAACAGTTGGTAACAGACCCAAGTCCATCAACAGTCCTTCATCCCTTCAGCCTCCAGTCCACTCTTCACCGGCACTTAGCAGCAACAAGGTAAGTCGCACTATGCTGGGATTCGCTTCACCTCGGCCATTCTGGTCCTCAGGATTTCCCACCTCTCACATCACTCCAGCCTCCAGAATGGTGGAACATAGTGGAAGAATTGAGCCAGTGTCCCTGCTTTGTTTCGGTATAAAGCACATAGTTGGAAATGACTTTCACACAAACATAAGAAATAGGAGCAGGAGTAGGCCATAGTGACCCTTGAGCCTTTTCTGTCATTCAATAAGATCATGCTTGACCTTTTCCGTGAACTCAGCTCCACCTATCTGCCTGCTCACCATAACCTCTAATTCCTTTACTGTTCAAACATTTTTTCCATCTTTGCCTTAAGAACATTCAATGAAATTGGCCATACTGCTTCTAAATGTATTCTGCCACTGATTACTGATACCAATTGGATCATTGCTTATGTTTATAAAAACAAAGAATTGTGGATGCTGTAAATCTGAAATAAAATGGAAAGTGCTGGAGAAATTCAACATGATCTGGCAGCATCTGCAGAAGGGAAGCAAAGTTAACGTTTCGAGTTCATCAGTACTTCATCAATTACAATGAAGTCCTGGTGTAATGAATAGTAAAGGAATAACACAAGGGCAGGAATATTATGGAGAATGGTGTCATCCATCTTCTGTTGAAAATGAAAGTTTCTTCTTTTTCATTAACGCCAGCAAACAATAGAAAGTTGCATTTATGTAGCACCTTTGACATTGTCAAACATCACAAGGATGCTGCAAAAAATACGGAGGTATAGCATTGAGGGTGAGTTGGAGGTTTGGATTAGGAGTTGGCTGGCTGGAAGAAGACAGAGGGTAGTAGTTGGTGGCAAAGGTTCATCTTGGAGTGCCGTCACTAGCGGTGTTCCGCAAGGATCTGTTTTGGGACCATTGCTGTTTATCATTTTTATAAATGACCTGGAGGAGGGGTTAGAAGGTTGGGTGAGCAAGTTTGCGGATGATACGAAAGTCGGAGGAGTTGTAGACAGTGAGGAAGGATGTGTCAGGTTACAGCGGGATATAGATAAGCTGCAGAGCTGGGCAGAAAGGTGGCAAATGGAGTTCAATGTAGCTAAGTGTGAGGTGATTCACTTTGCTAAGAGTAATAAAAAGATGGGGTACTGGGCTAACGGTCGGATACTTGGTAGTGTGGATGAGCAGAGGGATCTTGGTGTCCATGTACACAAATCTTTGAAAGTTGCCACCCAGGTAAATAGTGCGGTGAAGAAGGCATATGGCGTACTGGCTTTTATTGGTAGAGGAATTGAGTTCCGGAGTACTGAGGTCATGTTGCAGTTGTATAAGACTCTGGTGCGGCCACATCTGGAGTATTGTGTGCAGTTTTGGTCGCCAGACTATAGGAAGGATGTGGAGGCACTGGAACGGGTGCAGAGGAGGTTTACCAGGATGTTGCCTGGTATGGTAGAAAGATCGTATGAGGAAAGGCTGAGGCACTTGGGGTTGTTTTCATTGGAGAAAAGAAGGTTTAGGGGTGACTTGATTGAGGTGTATAAGATGATTAGGGGTTTAGATAGGGTCGACAGTGAGAATCTTTTTCCACGTATGGAGTCAGCTATTACAAGGGGGCATAGCTTTAAATTAAGGGGGGGGTAGGTATAGGACAGATGTTAGGGGTAGGTTCTTTACTCAGCGAGTCGTGAGTTCATGGAATGCCCTGCCAGTAGCAGTGGTGGACTCTCCCTCATTATGGGCATTTAAGCGGGCATTGGATAGGCATATGGAGGATAGTGGGCTAGTGTAGGTTAGGTGGGCTTGGATCGGCACAACATCGAGGGCCGAAGGGCCTGTACTGCGCTGTATTCTTCTATGTTCTATGTTCTATGTTCTAAGGAGCTTCACAGAAACTGCAATCAAACAAAATTCAACAGCCGCATGAACGGATATTAGGATAGGTGACCAAAATGCTAGGTTTGAATAAGTCACTTGAAAAAAAAGGAAAGAAATGTAGAGAGGGTTAGGGAGGAAACACTGGGACATCAAAGCCAGACAGCTAGTGATGAAGCGATGAAGATCAGGAACACAGAACAGTCTAGAACTGAATCTCATTCATTAGAAATTCATCTCTCCCTACACCAGGGGCATTACCTGTTTAAAATAGATGGATTTGCAGTGCCACTAAATTGCCACGGAAAGAGAAGAATTTCTGGCAAATGCATTAACATTCAGATGCTAGTAATCCATTCTGCAATATAAGGACCTGTGCAAAATGTTAAAAAAAAAGACAGCCCAGGACAAACTGAGTTCCTGGGATCATCTATCCCTCCATTGTTCTGTCTTTGTAATATGCAAACTGGTTTGTATCAGTTCATAAATATTATGCCTCATAACCATAAGTTTTCACAAGCACATTTTGCTAAGATGCTTTTTCCACACAATGCATGATATAATAGCACTGACAAGATGTATATGTTGTAAAGTTCTAGCACTCAGCAACATATGCAAGCATCATCGGTTTACCGCTGTAAGTGTTCATGCTGAAAAACAAGCTGTTCAATGCATTACAGAATAAATAGGAGTTAGGGCGAAGATAAGAGCATTGCCCTTCCATTTTGCTTACATTTCTAAACGCTGGTCCATGGTAGGATTAAATTAGCTCCTGATGGAAGGCCTGCAAATTGGAGGATAACTCGAACAACTAATATTTACATTTGACACAGCCTCCACATTTGCAGATTTTAGCCCTCTGTGAGGGATAAATTTTTCTTTATTTTGTTAAATTAAGGACAGGTCATTCTGCCATAACTTGCAATTCGTCAACACAAATTCACTGTAACGCAATTGACGAATTGGCGATTGCTGTTCCTACAACATGAACTTTTAAAACATGTGTTGGCTGTAACACGATTACATCACCAACGCTTTAAGCACTATTTCTAAAGCGTGATTTTTCTATAATGCAGGATTGCACAAGAACACACCGTCACGTTATAGAAGAATTGACTGTATACAAAGACAATTCATTTTTAACAATTCTAAAATGGAAATACTCAACATCTTGAGGGGTTTAGATTGAGAAAGAGAAAGAAACTATTCATTTTGATGAACAGGTTCATAGCAAAGAGCATTAAATTCAAACTAATTGCAAAAAGAACTAAAAGGGAATTATTAGAAATTTTAATTGCCCGATGGGCTGTTATGATGAGGATTGCACCTATCTGAAAGAGTGGTGGATGAAGGTTCTAACAGAACTTCCAGAGGCAATTGGACATATATTTGAGGTAATTTTGTCAGGGTTATGGGGTAAAAGATGACCTATGAGATTAAATTGGATGTGTCTTTTATCAGGCCAGCACAAGCTGAGTAAAGGGCTGGCCTCCTTCACTGAAGTATCGTAAGAGCTGAGTTGTGTTATTGCGGGGCTTCCCAATGACAGACTCAAGCTTAAAGGAGGACCCCTCACCCCAACCATCAAAGTCACATGTTGCCATTCCTGTTAAAGATGGCTGCCCTTCCCTAAGAGCTGTCAGCTAACTGGAGAGCAGCTCAGCAGCTCAACAGTGGCATGAGGAGCAGTGTCACTGCACCTGGACGAGAGCTAAATGTGGTAGCCATGTGCCCTCAAAACCAAGTAAGTAGGATCCTGAGGCATTGGGACCAGTCAGGGAGCCCTGGTGAGAAAGCTGGCAGGAGGGGGACATGACTTTGGTTGAACATTTTACCTGAGAGCATATATTGGACACTGGAAAGTGACTTAAAACCATAAGCTTCTGACCTCGTGACAAAATTGTTGAAACCTTCCCCAGTGCAAAATGGATTAAGTCCCCAAGTAACAGCCGACACGTTGGCCTTACAAAAGAGCTACTCTTGCAGGGATTAAGCCTGACTTAACGTTAACAATGCACCTTTACATATTTGCACTGTATGCCTTAGTGGTTTGTTAGACTGGCTCAAGTGCAGCTTTAATTCTTTGTGACCATGTCACTTGCTGGGAAATAATGATATCTCATTATTAACAGTGTTGAATTAGTATGAATTAGTAACATATGTCACGGCTGTTCCAGATCAAAAGGCATTCAACCTTTATTGAGTAGGAGTGGCAATAATCCTTTTCACTGCTAATACATGTCTTCATCTATAAAGGTATGTATGACTGACCCAGACAATATCCAGGAATTGCTGTAAGCTGTAAAATAAAACGATTATGTGCAGCCAAGGGAAGCCAGCAAATTGCCATAAGGCAGACCCCTGATGGCCTTACTCAAGGCAACAGACCCTTAGGACTGTGCAGTGGATTCCAGAGATCAGTGGTAATACTTGACCTTTAATCCCAGAGGGACCTTAAGACCGATATACTATTATCACCAACATATCATTTACATTGAAGGAGGAACAAAATGACCCCTTTAGTCTATGGTACACAATAACGTGCTGCATGGTGCAGGCAATAAACATCTACATACTTGACCTCTGTGGCCTCTTTGCACAGTGCTTTTAAACCCTATCAGTAAGGCTTTCTGTTTGCCTGATAACTGCTCGAAATCCTATGATGAGATGTGATGGCTCAGGCTTTGTCAAGCATTCTGAGTGGTCTCCTGCTAATTAAACTCATTGTAAAGCACTAGATTTTTTTTTGGTATGGCATGTTTTGAAAAGTACACTGAATTTTGATCCCAGGAAATGCTTCATTTAAGCAAAATTGAAGCATGCATACATCTGGGCGGCACGGTGGCACAGTGGTTAGCACTGCTGCCTCACAGCGCCTGAGACCCGGGTTCAATTCCCGCCTCAGGCGACTGACTGTGTGGAGTGTGCACGTTCTCCCCGTGTCTGCGTGGGTTTCCTCCGGGTTCTCCGGTTTCCTCCCACAGTCCAAAGATGTGCAGGTCAGGTGAATTGGCCATGCTAAATTGCCCATAGTGTTAGGTAAGGGGTAAATGTAGGGGTATGGGTGGGTTGCGCTTTGGCGGGTCAGTGTGGACTTGTTGGCCCGAAGGGCCTGTTTCCACACTGTAATGTAATCTAATCTAATCTTTGTATCATTTGAGCACTTTAGAGTTCATAATAAAGATAGCGAAAGATTTGTGAGACTTGGTTATGGGTCAATACATACATTTTAGATTTCACATCTAGTTTATTTGATTGACACCTGGAATGAGTTGATTGTTTTAATGAGGATAAATTGGACAGATTAGGTCTGTTTCTACTGGAGTTTAGGAAAGCGAGGAATGACATGATTGAAGTGTATAAGATCCTGAAGAGTGGACAAGAAAAGGGTGTTTCTTTTTATGAATCGGTCCAGAACTAAAGAGGGACACTGTTTACAAATTAGGGTCCACCATTTTTTGGACAGAGGAGGGGATAATTATTTTTCCTCAAAGGGTCATGTGGCTTGAATGCTCTCCCTCAGAAGTGGGAGGAGGCAGGATCATTGAATTTTTTAAAGACAGAGATAAATGGATTCTCCCTCTGTTTTCTTCTGTCTCCATCTATTGTCCTGACCCCACCTCTTGTCAGATGTTTATTATCTCTTCTACCAGATGCTGAATGTTTTAGTTTCATCTATCTGTATCCCCACCTCAATGCATTTTGGGCAAGGCATGATGCTGGATTCTTTTTCTGGTACCTTCCCCTCCTTGGACATTTCTTTGGACAAGAATTCTCTCCCCATCCCTCAAATCCCTTCACCCAGTTCCAACACTCTCCCTCCACTTGGATCCCTCCCTCTGCCCTTGTACCTGTTTTTGGCTTTTTCATTGAGAACTATCAGCGTGACCTCAGTCACTTTAATTTCTCTGCCCATTTATCTTATCTCCCTCTGAACTGACTGCACTCAGTGCTCTCAGGTCCAACCCTGAGTTTGTAATCAAGCCTGCCAACAAGGGTGGGGTTGTTGTTGTCTGGCATGCTGACCTCTTCATTCCACCACTAATGGCCCCTATTCGCAGCTTACCTTTCTTCCTGGCTCATTATCATCCATTCCTTTGTCTGCCTAACTCATTTTCTCTCTCTCTGGGCTCCATCTCCACTTGGCATTATTCCTTCCCCTAGCCCCGCAGCCCTCATTTTCAGCATATAGACCAACCTCTTCCTAGCTACTATCACTTCTGTAGAGGGACCCAAAACGTTGACTTAGCTTTCTCTCTCCACAGATGCAGGCAGCCCTGCTGAGTTTCTCCAGCTATTTCTGTTTTTGTGTCGATAGATTCCTGTTTGACAGGAGAATCAATGGGTATCGATGGGAAGGTAGATTTGAAACATAATACAGATCAGCCATGATCTTACTGAATGGTGAAGCAGCCTCAAGGAGCAACAGCAACTGCAAGTTCCCCTCCAAGCCACTCACCATCCTGGAACCACATCATTGTTCCTTCAATGTCACTAGGTCAAAGTTCTGGAGCTCCCTTCCTAACAGCATGTAGTCTATAGTGGCTCAAGAACATTGCTCATCTTCTGTAGATCAATTTCTGATGGCAATAAATGCTTGCCCAGCCAGTGACATCCCCATGAACGAATAAAAACAAACCTTAATTCAGGCCGCCGTGGAAAGCAAGATACTCCCCAAGTCAAGCGGTTGCATGCACACCCAGCCTCTCCAACCCTCCTGTACAGCAACCTCTGTGTTGACTCCAATCGCAGTATTGACTTTCAGAAGTCTTTGCCACACATGGACCTCAGAGGTCTATATAAATGAAAAGAAAAATTTCTGAAAATGGCAGAAGACTGGTCGGACGACAAGGGGTTTTGGGTCTATTTTTTATTCATTTGTGGGACTTGGGCATTACTGGCTGGCCAGCATTGATAGCCCATTCTTATTTGCCGTTGAGAAGGTGGTGGAGAGCTGCCTTCTTGAATCACTGCAGACCATTTGCTGTGGGTTGAGCCACAATGCCTGTAAGGAGGGAATTCCAGGAATTTGATCCAACGACTGTGAAGGAAAGGTGGTATATTTCCAAGTCAAGGTAGTCAGTGGCTTGGAGGGGAACTTGCAGGGGCTGGTGTTCCCAAGTACCTGCTGCCCTTGCCCTTCTAAATGGAAGTGATCTTGAGTTTTAAAGGTGCTGTCTAAGAATCTTTGGTGAATTTCTGCAGTGCATCTTGTAGATAGTACACACTGCTGCTACTGAGCACCAGTGGTGGAGGGATTGAATATTTGTAGATGTGGTGCCGCTCAAGCGGGTTGCTTTGTCCTGCATGGTGTCAAGCTTATTCAATGTTGTTGGAGCTGCACCCATCAAGGCAAGTGGGGAGTATTCCATCACACTCCTGACTTGTGCCTTGTAGATGGTGGATAGACTTTGGGATGTCAGGAGGTGAATTACTCGCCATAGCATCCCTAGTCTCTGATCTGTTCTTGTAGCCACTGTGTTTATGTGGTGCATCCAGTTGAGTTTCTGGTCAATGGTAACCCCAAGGATGTTGACAGTGGGTGATTCAGTGATGGTAATACAATTGAATGTCAAGGGACGATGGTTAGAGTGTTTCTTATTGGTGATGGTCATTGTTTGACATTTGTGTGGCGCGAATGTCACTAGCCACTTGTTGGCCCAGTCTAGATATTATCCAGATCTTGTTGCATTTGAACAAAGATTACTTCAGTATTTGAGGAATCATGAACGGTGCTGAACACTGTGCAATCATCAGTGAACATCCCCAATTCTGACCTTATGACAGAGGGAAAGTCATTAATGAAGCACTTGAAGATGGTTGGGCCTAGGACACAACTCTGAGGGACTCCTGCAGAGATGTCCTGGAGCTGAGATGACTGACCCTCCACAACCACAACCATCTTCCATTGTGCCAAGAATGACTATAACCAGAAGAGTGTTTGACCCCTGATACATTGATTCCAGTTTTGCCAAGGCTCCTTGATGCCATACTTAGTTGAATGTGGCCTTGATGTCAAGGGCTGTCATCCTCACCTCACTTCTGGAATTCAGCTTTATTGTCCATGTTTGAACCAAGACTATAATGAGATGAGGAGCTGAGGGACCCTGGTGAAACCCAAACTGGGGGTGTCACTGAGCAGGTGCTGCTTAATAGCACTGTTGATGACCCCTTCCACCACTTAACTGATGATGGAGAGTGGACTGATTGGGTGGTAATTGGCCAGGTTGGATTTGTCCTGCTTTCCTATCTCTTGCCGAATTAAGTTGCCTTCCAGCCTTGACTCCATCCTCTTCTGGCACTGCATCCTGTCCATCATTTCAGGTCAAGGTCTTGCATCAGAACATGAGGGACCCCTCACACTCTGCAGAAAAGAGCATCAGGTCACTTACCTCGGAGATCCCCCACCTTTCAATATTTTCCAGCTTTCTCTGTTCTTATTAAACAATGAAGAATATTGCCTCTTTAGGTACAAGAATTGTAAGTTTTCACTCACTCAACCATTGTTCATGCACATCAGGCACAATGTATTTATTCAGAGCAGCTTTCCAACATTTAACATGACTTATACTCATGCCATAAAAATCTATGCAAAGAAACAGAAAATACAGTTTACACTCTCAGTGTGGAGCTTTTTACAAAAAAACGCTCAAATAATTGCAATAAAACACCAGAAAAAAATATTTTGTTTCCAGCGGCGACTGAAATTCTTGTTGTAATTCACCGAGAGCTTCTGAGAAGAAGCAGTTGCAGGAAATTCACATGTGACACTCTGTAACTTGGGGGCAGGTCCATCATAAACCTGGACTCTTGTCTACATATGTGTCAGCTCCCTTCCTAACTGCTTTCATTCCTCTATTGCCTGTCTTCTAAACTGTGACCTCCACAAGTTCCAACATCCCAAATTCTACTGCCTACTTTCTGAAATGCATTGAGTCCCACTGGACCGTTACTTAAGACCATAAGAAATAGGAATGGAAGAAAGGCCATTCGGCCCATCGAGTCCACTCCGCCATTCAGTCATGGCTGATGGGCACTTCAACGCCACTTACCCACACTCTCCCCATATCCTTTAATTCCTTGCGAGATTAAAAATTTATCGATCTCTGTCTTGAAGACACTTAACTTCCCGGTCTCCACTGCGCTCCATGGAAATTAATTCCACAGACCCACCACTCTCTGGCTGAAGAAATGTCTCCTTATTTCCATTTTAAATTGACCCCTCTAATTCTAAGGTTGTGCCCACAGAACCTAGTATCAACTGTTCACTTTATATATTAATGATCTGGATGAAGGGACTGGGGGCATTCTGGTGAAGTTCGCCGATGATATGAAGTTAGGCTGACAGGCAGGTAGTTCTGAGGAGGTGCTAGACCTATTCTGGCTTCCTTTCCTTCAACAGAATGAGTTCCAAATCTTCATCCTCAACTGCAACTGTCACCTACAGGACGAGCAGCGGGCTGGTAAGGGAACGTGGAAACTGAACACCAAGCTGTTGACCCCGGGAAACATTGAGGAGCTCAAGAGAGATTACGCAGGTTGGAGAACCGTGAAGTCCCTCTTTGAGTCTCCAGCAGACTGGTGGGAAACAGTAAAAGGGAACATCAAGAGGTTCTTCATCCTCAAAGGTGTTCAGGAGGCGAGAGAGAGACGGGGAAAACTGTCCCAGCTCCAGGAAAGTATGCAGAACCTGCTCCTGCTGCAGACATTGGGGGTCGATGTCACGGAGGACCTCAAGGAGGTGAAGGGCCAGCAAGCCTCGCTCTTTGCCTCGGAGGCCTCCAAGATAATCTTCCGGTCCAGGGTCCGCTCGGTGGAGCAGGACGAGACGTGCTCACGTTTCTTCTTCCAGAAGGTGCACAAAGAGAGCTCCGTGCTCAGCAGCCTGAAGGAAGAAGATGGCTCGGTAACGTCATCTCAGGCTGACATCATGAGGATCAGCAAATCCTTCTATGCCAGTCTGTATGACTCGAAGCCGACCGACAGCGCGGCCTCCAAGTCGATCCTGTCCTCTATCACGGAGGTCCTAGACGACGGAACACGAGAGAGGCTGGACCAGCCGCTATCTCTGGATGAGCTGACCAAGGCCCTCGAGTCCTTCGAAAAGAATAAAACTCCCGGAAGCGACGGCTTACCGGTCGAGCTCTATTCCGCTCTTTGGGACTTGATTGGCCGGGACCTGCTGGAGGTGTATGTCAGTATGCTTCGGGCAGGTACCATGAGTGAATCCATGAGGAAAGGCATCATCACCCTCATCTACAAGCAGAAGGGGGAGAGGGAAGAAATTAGAAATTGGAGACCGATCTCACTGTTAAACTACAAAATCTTGTCAAAGGTCATCGCCAACCGGGTCAGGTCTGCTCTGGGATCGGTGATTCACCCTGACCAAACCTGTGCTGTACCGGGCAGGAAGATCGCTGAGAGTCTCGCACTCCTCAGAGATACGATTGCCTACGTGCAGGACAGGGGGGTGGACACCTGCCTCATCAGCCTGGACCAGGAGAAAGCCTTTGACAGGATATCGCATACATATATGAGGGATGTCCTCTCCAAAATGGGTTTCAGGGAGGGAATCGCTAATTGGATCAGACTGCTCTACACCAACATTGTCAGTGCAGTCTCAATCAATGGGTGGGAATCAGATAGCTTCCCAGTCAGATCTGGAGTCAGGCAGGGCTGCCCTCTCTCTCCTGCCTTGTTTGTGTGTTGCATAGAGCCATTTGCCGAGTCCATCAGGAAGGATGCGAGCCTGAAAGGGGTGACTATTCCTGGCAGCGGGGGCCTGCAGGTTAAGGCCTCCCTGTACATGGATGACGTCGCCGTTTTCTGCTCGGATCCGCTGTCCGTGCACAGACTCATGTGCATCTGTGACCAGTTCGAACGGGCCTCGGGGGCCAAGGTAAACCGAGGCAAGAGCGAGGCCATGCTCTTCGGGAACTGGGCCGACCAATCCTCGATCCCCTTCACCGTCAGGACTGACCACCTGAAGGTGCTGGGTATTTGGTTCGGGGGGGCTGGGGCGTGCACCAAGACCTGGGAGGAGCGGATCAGGAAGGTGAGACAGAAACTGGGCAGATGGGAGCAACGGTCGCTCTCCATCGCGGGTAAGAACCTGGTCATCAGGTGTGAGGTACTCTCAGTATTGTTATACGTGGCACAGGTCTGGCCTATCCCCAGAACCTGTGCCGCCGCAGTCACCCGGGCCATCTTCCACTTCGTGTGGAGATCAAAGATGTACAAAGACCGGTGCAATGGGGGAAAAAACACACCCAATGCCACCCTCACCCTGATGGCCACCTTTGTGTGTGGCTGCATCAAGCTGTGCGTGGATCCCCGGTACGCAAACACCAAGTGTCACTACGTACTGAGGTTCTACCTGTCCCCGGTGTTGCGAAGGATGGGCCTGGCCTCGCTGCAGCGGAACGCTCCGAGTAGTTGGACTGTTCCGTACCACCTGTCCTTCGTGGAGAAATTTATCAAGAAAAACACCTTTGACCACAAGTCCATCAGGAAGTGGTCAGCACGTAGTGTCCTTGAGACCCTTCGGGAAAAAGAGAGGGCAGATCCTGTCGAGCGGTTCCCTGAGCAGACTGTCAAAGCCATTTGGCAGAATGCCTCATCGCCAGAACTTTCCAACAAGCACCAAGACATGGCTTGGCTGGTGGTGAGAAGGGCTCTGCCTGTGAGATCATTTATGCACGCCCGGACTCTCTGCCGCACCGCACGCTGCCCTCGAAGCGGCTGCGGGGGGGACGAGACTGTCACACACCTCCTTCTGGAATGTGCCTATGCAGAGGAAGTCTGGAGAGGAATGCAGTGGTGTCTGTCGAGGTTCGTCCCGAGCAGCGCCGTGACACGGGACTCCGTGCTCTACGGCCTGTTCCCGGGACGCACACCGAGACGAACATCAACTGCGCCTGGAGGATCATCAACTCGGTGAAGGACGCTCTCTGGGTGGTCCGAAACCTGTTGATCTTCCAGCTGAAGGAGTTGACCCCGACTGAGTGTTGCAGACTGGCACATTCCATGGTCCAGGACTACGTGTTGAGGGACGCGCTGAAGCTTGGGGCAGCTGCCGCCAAGGCGCGGTGGGGAAAGACCACCGTTTAACATCTGCCTGCCTAAGAAGAACAGGGGGCCCGCGCAGTCATTTGGGCTCCACTGGCGTCTGAGCTCAATGTTATCGCACCAACCTGTGAATATGAATGATCACCCTGTTTCGATACGTAAAGAAATGGAATGTTTACAGAATGATGACATGTCCAATTGTATAGATTAAATATATATGAATAAAGTATATTTTTGAAATAAAAAAAAAAATCAGGGAGGAGATGGTCTAATGGTATTATCGCTGGACTGTTTATCCAGAGACCCAGATAACGTTCTGGGAACCTGGGTTTGAATCCCACCACGGCAATGGAGAAATTTGAATTCAATGAGAAAACAATCTGGAATTAAGGTTCTAATGATGACCAGGAATCCATTGTCGATTGTTGGGAAAACCCATCTGGTTCATTAATGTCCTTTAGGGAAGGAAACTGCCATCCTTACCTGGTCTGGTCTGCATGTGACTCCAAACCGAAAGCAATGTGGTTGACTCTCACTGCCCTCTGGGCAATTAGGGATGGGCAATAAATGCTGACCTGGCCAGAGATGCCCTCATCTCATGAATGAACTTTTAAAAAACCACAATGTCCTTTCCCTTCTATATTGCTCTCTGATTTCTTCTGTAATTATGCTCCTGACTTTGCTTCTCCAGGACTGTGCTATTCTGCATCCCTATTTATTATATTGTTGCACTATAGCCAAGAGATGTTGCAAATGCCACCTGTTACAGCCCAGGAAGGAACCACATGCAAAGAAGTTAATGTGCATTGTCACTTTCAAAGCTCCTGACAATGTCATTCAGGCTGCAATTGAGACAATAACTCAGTGAGAACCTTCTTCGTGAAGAAGCGACATTGTTCCCCGCACACTTTGGGTAGATAAACACTCTACTGAGAACTCTTTTCCACTCGTACTCCCCCTCCTCCGTTTTCCAGAAACTTGTCATTCTCTGTGTTTCCTTTGCTTACCTTACCTGTCACGTCCACGATGTAGAGGGACGCAAACTACAGATTTCTTGGAGCAAGTGGCCTGCGGATCAGCATCAAAGTCACGACAATGTTCTTCAGCTCCTGCCATTGAATGGTCTTTCAGTAATTTTACATAATTCTGGAAGCCACCAAGCATTCCAACTAGCCCAGCAAATTCCAGTAATAATCAGTGAAAAAATAGACATTGATACATTTAGATATTTCAGTAGGGGATTTTTTATGCTTTTGAATAGCTACATATGTTCAAGTGCCTGTGTTAGCTGGAGCATTGAGCTGTTGGTGTCAAATCAGGTTTAAATGATGTGTCCAGTATAATGCCTGCTATGGACAGCACCATGGTGTGTATGAGCCATGGATGTCATTTCAGAAGTAAAACAACACCCACAGCCACAAAGTTCAACCATGACAGAGCTATACTTCATGTTCGCTGTGTGGGGAGTAGCACCCATCAACCGAGATCTACCCATAGCATAATGCATTGGGAAAATGCATCAATCTTGGAAGCAGCAATTGCACTATAATATTTAATTGCAAATTTAACAAATACAACTGGAGAGAGATGTGAGGGGAGCAGGCTGTGGATTTAAGCTGTCAGACATTGCAAAATATATGAATAATATTGGTTTGCGGGAAAAACTCTTAATGGTTTTTGAATGGAGCCAGCTGAAGCCATGATCAAACTACTGTCTACCTAAACCAATTGAGATCAATTTCAATTCGATTAGCTGCACAAATCTAGGTCACAGACTGACACAGATCAATTTATTGTGAACATGGCTCAATTTGGATAAAATCAAATGTACTTAAAAAATACTAAATCATATTAAAAATTAGTTTTCTATGCAACAGATCCAATATAAAATGATTCATGTTAACCAAAGGCTACACAGGCATGGCATCTGTGAAATGTCAAAAGTCGGGAGATGGAGCAATCTGCCCAGTAACCAAAGCTATTCACTTGAGAATCCATAGTCTCATTTTTTTCTGCGGCAAGGCACAGAAGTGGGGAAATCCTCAGCCTGAGGCCAGATGTTCACATTAACTCTGCCTCAGAGTTACACTGGACTCAAAACATTAACTCTGTTTCTCGCTCAATAAATGCTGTCAGACCTGACATGTTTGCGAGTTTTGAGAAGCTTTGTAACTCAGGTTGAGGTTCCGGATGTAGGTTTGCTCATTGAGCAGGAAGGTTCATTTTCAGATGTTTCATCACCATACTAGGTAACATCTTTAGTGAGCCTCCAGATGGAGCACTGGTGGTAGAGCCTGCTTTCTATTTAGGTGTTTGGGTTTCCTTGGGTTGGTGATGTCATTCCCTGTGGTGAAGTCATTTCCTCTGGTGATGTCATTTCCTGTTCTTTTTCTCAGGGGGTGGTAAATGGGATCCAAATCAATGTGTTGTTAATAGTTCCAGTTGGAATGCCATGCTTTTAGGAATTATCATGCGTGTCTCTGTTTCACTTGTCCTAGGATGGATGTGTTGTCCCAGTCGAAGTGGTGTCCTTCCTTATCCGTATGTAAGGATACTAGTGAGAAAGGGTCATGTCTTTTTGTGGCTACTTGATGTTCATGTAACCTGGTGGCTAGTTTACTGCCTGTTTGTCCAAAACAGGAGGCTCACTGAAGATCAGCTCATGAGAAGCCAAATGCAGTTCAGCTTGTTATTGTTAACAGTGTTAGAGGTGAAGCCCCACCAGGCCAACAAGCCTGCTCCAACAAGGCTCCAACCGGCTGACCTCAGCAAACCTGACCAGGCAGCTGAGTGGGACAGAACTTCAAAAGTGGCCAACTGAAAAGACCGTCCTTTGTGGTGGTGTCCTTGCCCCATATAGGCCTTTGTTGAAAAGCTGTCCAATAGGTATGTTTTCCCGGTTGGAGTAAAAGGTCAGTGACCTGATGAAGCCTGAGCTGCTCAGTTTTGTAGCTGCTTTTGCATTTTAAATGTGAACCCTATTGGATGTGTGAGAGGCAGTAATACCCTGGTGCCAGTGATGCTACTACAGTAGCTGCAGTGAAGTGACAGATATTGATTGCACATGAAGCATCTGATGGAGATGCCTGGCATTCACTCTCCTGTAGTTACTGTGCTTTGCAGTACTATTCAATGCCAATTCACACTCACAGGAGCATGAAGCATTGAGTACACAGTGGTACCTACACTGCCAGGACATGGCACTTGTGGCTTTAGAACCAGGATTTCTTGTGCCATCCACAAATGCTAATTTCCACAGCAGCCTCCATACAGACTGCTATCATTATGTGGGACGGTGTTTTGTTGACATCCAAGGGAAACAGAGCCTTCCTTTTCTCTTGACTGCCTGCAGCAGGACCTCTGGAGAGGGATCACTAAAGCATGGTGCTGCTTGTAGCCTGGCTTCTGACATTTCCAGGGCTGGATGAGGATAATGAGCAGAAATGAAGTGAGCTCCTGAGAGAGTGAAGTGCTGACCGGGTGCTTTTTCAAGATGACACCCACATGTTGGAGCCTGGAAGGTCCCTCCTTGCCAACAATATTTGGTATTTTACACATGCATGAACATGTATTGAACTGGCGAAATGTAAATACTTGTGAAAACCTGACCCAGTTCAGAGAGGAAGTCCTTCCCTAATTTTGGGCCCGTATTGATACTTAGCCCCCAAAGAGAAAAATCCATCAAGTGGGTCAAATTTATATGGTTGGAATTGCTCTGAGTTAGAGTATGCCCTCTAACTAATTGGGTAATTTTGAATCGTAAATCTTTCATGATGTAGGGTTAACCCCAAAGCAATTCATTCATTGCATTTAGTTTTATGAATATTATGACATCTTAGAGCAAAGAGTGTACACCCGAAATGTCGATTCTCCTGCTCCTCGGATGCTGCCTGACCTGCTGTGCTTTTCCAGCACCACATTCTCGACTCTGATCTCCAGCATCTGCAGTCCTCGCTTCCTCCATCATAGAGCAAAGCAACATTAAGGTATGGATTCATTTTTGTGGAATTTAGTTTTTTTTAACCAGTATGTAAAGCTTGCACAATTAATTCTTGTGTTCTCACTTAATTGTTTGCATTGACTTCATCATCGATTTGTTTTTCACAAGATTGGATGCTTCATTTTGTATCCAATGAACAATCACAGGACTTTCACATTCTTGTGCAGTACTGTGTTTCAATACTTGAATCAAAGTAGAGTGCTTGTTCATTCAAGTCCTCACAATACAGTGGCAATTGTAAGAATCTTTGCCATATTAAAATATGATAAGACAGAAGTAAGGATCTCATCCAAACCCTACGAAACACCAACACTTTGTAACAAGTGACACTAGAAAAACTTTTACCATTGCTGCTCCAAGATGATCTATTCTCAAAGACAATCAATAAAGTCTAATCTGATTTTAGGGTTTTGCTACTTGAACCCATTATTATAAACTTAAGAGAGGCAGCAAGCCATCCTTAGCATGAATTCAGGTTTTTGTAATTTGTTCTCCTCTGTTAACTGCAGAAAGAAAATAGGTTGTGAAAGATTTTTAATAGTTAGGTATTCCTGCTGATAAATGAATTTTATGAAAGATAATTGTCTCAGGATAAGTACCATGCTCACTCCAGCTTCCACACTGACACTTCAGTTCAAAGATAGTCTGTTATCTGACTGGACACAAAAAGGTTAACACGACTGTTTCTCTCTAGCAGAGCTCATAGAACTATGCGTCTTCTGTCTGAAACATGTAAAATGAGTTTGAAAGGCAACCACAATCCAATTTTATCATTTGGGAAATAAACACTGAGTAAAGAATGATGAATCTCGGTATTGTTCTCCTACTGCCCACACGGTGTCCAGAATTCCTTTGTGTGGGATTGATTCTATTAAATGTTGTGTTCCTGTCTGCTTCAAACCAAATGCATTACATACTTAGCAGCCCACATCTCCAACTGAAGGAATTCTGTATTCGTTTATATTTATTTGCATCTGCTTTGAAGTAAATCAGTTTAAGAAGACAATCTCACCAACTATTTGGAGAACATATTTATTTTCTGCTTGATGTCCCCATCATAGCTGTTTACGAGTGATACTTCAATAAGTTGATATATTTATAAAACCTTTGAAAAAAGCTCTGAACGAAAAGGATCAGCTACATAGTTTGTAATGGGTGAATGCTACCTTTTAATATCTGGATCTGATTTAGGAATTAAGCGATTCATTTAGACATGAATTTCATAAACACCTTCTGATGGCGAGATTGGATTGGAGCCCATATGCTTAAAATGACAATATTCTAACTGTTTTTCAGTGCCATTTGTATTTAAAAAAAGCATGATTCTCTCTTGCGACTGGTTAGAAAAGCAGATGACATGGCAATATCTAACATCCTTTCACCCCTACACTTTAAGAAGACCTTTAGCCTCCCTGTCTGGCTAGACCGGCAACTGCAATATTAAGGTGATGTTACTCTAACCCAGGGGTTCTCAGCCAGGGGTTCTGGAACCCTACTCCTGAGTTATAAAAAATCCTGTGGCGTATTGAACATTATAAGGGACAATGTCAGTATCATCTCAAGACTGGCGGAATCCTTATAGAGCTCTGAGTTAACGCACAGCATTTCAATTTTCCCAGTGGACAGTGATCTCAGACAATATCCTTTACAAAGCATTGAAGGAGCACAGTTGCACCTGCAAGTTCAAACGTGTCCCACAGGACGACAAGTACAACACTGGACACTAACATTTGACAAAGAGTGAATGTGAAAACATGACAGTGTTATGAACTGTTATGATAGAAATAATGTCACTGACTCCCCTGTAACCATCAATGCATGCCACGTATGCTGTGTGCCGTGACATTTAACTCTCTAACTAAACTAACTCAACTTATAACGATGATAAAAACATGAATAAAGTGAAACCAATGTCATGGAAAATATTTACAACTGAAATTTAGATTTGATAAACAGCTGTGCTACTTTTGTGATGTACTTTGTGATTATGCATTTGTTGGTCACATAACCTGTAAGAGAGAGAGTCAGGTTCTTGCTGATGCAGGTAGCTTGAAGTTTATTAATGACACTACTTATTTACATAAATCCAAATGTGTAGCTTAGGTTCTGCACTTGCAGATGTTCCTGTGCATACATACATGCCATGCACTGAATAGCTGTCTGAGTAAAGATTGTACATTAACTCCATGGCTGACGAGAGATTGACTGGAGACTTGCGTGGGCACCATTATTCTGAAACATCACAAGTCACGATGTCATGTAACTGTCTTAAAGGTACAGACCTGTCTGGACTGGAATTTATGTTATAATATGTCAATGTTCTCAGTAAATCTACAATGGAGTTTGGCAGGAAAGTTGTGAACATAACACAGAGCCATTCTGTTTGACCAGGAGGTCCTTTTATAACATGCCTTTACCCGCTGACAGTGATTTTCACTAATAAGAAGCTTCCCCAATGTTGATTACACGTATTTCCCCCATGCATACCATTGGCACTATCAACTTTATTCATGTAAGAATCAGCAAAAAGCAAGAGAAGAGAAATGATACTTACCTTCTGTTCCAATGTGGGGAACAGCAAGCCAGGTCGAAACTAGTACATAAACTGGCGATATTTATTTAAAACTGAAAATGTTAGCAGCTCAAATGGAGGGGAAAATGGTGGAGTGAACAATCCGCCACCTTAGTTTTTATATCCAACAATGGGATTGACTCTGTCACCAATTGATTCTGAGGGCTGTCCAATTGTGTGATATGTTTTTGGTATTTATTTGTGATTACCTCTAGGAGGACTGTCCATTTAAGGATGGTAAGGTGAGAAATGGGACTACCCAGAACTCTGAGAAGTTGGCAGGCCAACCAGGAGAGGCGAGTACTGTCATTGTAGGTGGGTGACTGTGAGGATAATTCAAGGTGGGGGCATCATCTGAAGACTGGAACACCTGCTAAAATTAGGTAGTTACCATAACTATCCTTGTAAAGGGATCTGATCGAACAAAGTCTCAATTTTAAAATTGGCATTCCTTTCATCCATGTTATTTTTGAATGCTCACATTTGCTGTTTCCCTTTCCTGGACCATTGATGGGAGTGAGGGGCTAGAAGGAGAGTAGCAGGGCAGGAACGGCTTTCAAACTTATTGCAAAAAAAAGCACTCACTGTAAAAGCCCCAGCTCCTCTGAACAATCGAGACTCCCACTTCACAACATCAGAGTTCTGGCTTCAGATTGAATCTGGATGTTAACTGAGACTGCAAGGAGGAAGCAGCACGTGGTGAATCAGGGAGAAGCAAGAAGCCAGAACTCAGACAGGGAGGGGTGAAGCCACAATTGGAAGGTTGGGGTTCATCAAACAGAGATGAGGGTCATTTTCTACTCTCAGAGGATGGTGAATCTGTGGAATTCTTTACAGCAGGGGGCTGTAGAGGTTTGTTCGATAGATATATTCAAGGCTGAGATTGACAGATTTTTAATCTGTAAGGAAACAAGGGTTATGCAGAAAGGGCAGAAAAGTGCCTTATCAGACCAGCCATGATCTCATTGAATGGTGGAGTAGACTCAATGAGCCCAATGGCCTACTTCTGCTTCTATGTCTTATGGTCTTATGGAGCCAAGGAAGTGTCAATTGGATCACAGAAACATGGAAAATAGGATCAGGCCCTTTGACCCTGCTCTGCCATTCAATATGATCATGCCTGAACATCCAACTCATTACCA
Organism: Chiloscyllium plagiosum; assembly: GCF_037043375.1. NCBI lineage: Eukaryota > Metazoa > Chordata > Chondrichthyes > Orectolobiformes > Hemiscylliidae > Chiloscyllium > Chiloscyllium plagiosum. Next base: position 17,383,693 of record NW_028270153.1, on the reverse strand, counting down.
TGTTCTCACTTTCCTTCCATACTCTTTGATCTCTTTCACCCTAAGAACTACATCTTATTTCTTCTTGAAGGTGTTTAATGTTTTGCCCTCAGCCATTTCCTGAGGCAGAGAATTCCACAGGCTCACCAATCTCTGGGTGAAGAAATTTATTTTCATCTCAGTCCTAAATGGACTATCTTCTATTCATAAACCATGACCACTGTCTCTGGATTCCCCAGTCTTTGGGAATGCAGCAGGAAACATTACTGAAATGAATCTTGCAACATCCAACAAGATTATGGGTCCCATTAAAGTAGTAATATTAGCAGAATATTGTTAATGGCAGCAACTTTGAATAAAGACTTATTCGTCTCGTTCTTGTTTGTTATATGAGGAAGTGCCCACCGCCAATGCTTTAAAACAAAGCCTAATAATATTGGCTAAAAAAGTCCCGCCATGTCATGAATAATAAAAAGTCACACCTTTGTTTTGGAATATAACAAAAATTCAAATGCTTTCATCCTAGAGCAAGTGCTCGTTGTTTCAACAGCTTTTTTCTTATTGCAGAGTTTCATATCAACACCCTTTGGCCACATTACAAAACATATGAGTTTATCTTGAACACATTTCACATTGGAAATGGTTAAACTGGAAGGGGATAGATTTAAAACAAGAAATGCAAGAGAGGCACAATAATTATTTTTGATTAATAGAGCATCAAAATTTCAGTTGACATCCGTAGTACAGTTCTCAATTAATGTTCGATTACTTAACTAAACATTCACCTACAACGGGTACTGCTGTCAATCTGTATTAAATACTACATTATTTGGAAACGTTTAGTGATTTAGTGGTAAGTTTAATTTCCCCTTTAAGATAAATTGGTCATTCATTGATCACTGCAGAGCTGCTTGTTTTCTGCTTTGATGGCATTTATTACACTATGCTTTCCTTGACACCTCCCACAGAGAAAACACTTAATATTTAACGAATACAGAGGCTCACCACATTTGTCTTTTTTTCCTTTTCCAGTCCTCGTACTGTTTACTGGTAAATTGTCTGACTGGGCTGGATTATAGATCCTACATGTTGATGTTGACAAGACAATTTCATTTTTTTTGCATTGATTTTGTTTTAATCTTTATATTTGGAAACTGGTAAACCAAAGTAATTTTTAACAAATAGACTTAAGTGGAAAGGCAAAGTCATATAGATATTAAAGTGTCCATATTGTACACTAAAGGAGTACATGCTGGAATCCCAGTGACCTTTGACATTTTGACTTTGTCTATCAATCACCCCGATGACCATTCCATCAATGCTCAACCAGTTTGTCAGATGACTGGTCTCACTTTGGTGGAATGGGGTGGGAAACCACTTTAGTCATTTTTAATTTTGAACAGCTACAGTATTGACTATAAAAATGATCTTATGCTGAGCACAGGAACAGAAGCAGACTACTCACTCAACAAATCAGCTCATCCAGTCAATTGAATCATGGCTTTTCTGCATTTTAGCTGCACCTAATTCCCTTGGCTCCTTATCTCTTAATACCTTTTAAGTTACAAAACACTCAATCTCTGAGAGTGTGCGACTGATGGAAGGTACTTGGTACTCTTCCATATACAGAACTTGTCTCCTGAAGGTTCAATAGCATCAAAGACCTAAATGCCAATAGATCTTCAGAGATTCCATTTGGGGTTCCATTTAAAACTAAATGAAACCTGCAGGGATGGATTCTTTCCAGTTTGGAAAAGAAAAACCGGCAATTTTTAGCTCCTGTCAGAACCTCATAAAGTCTTAAGAGCTTTATAACCAATTAAATATTTTTGAAATGAAGCCAATGTTGTAACGTAGGAAACATGTCAGCCAATTTTCTGAAGATGATCTTTTCCTGTGACTTGCGAATTTGAATATCTCATCCAAAAGCTCCCACTTCCAGTGATGTAGCACTCTCTCAGTGCTGCAGAGTGTCAGCCTGAGTTATGCACTCACATAGTTGGAGTGGGTTTTTGGACCAATAGCCTTCCGAATCAGAAGTGTTAGAGCTACCACGAGTCACAGCTTAAACTATTGGATCCATTAGCTATGGGAACCACTAGTCTCCAACTTCCTATACGATTTCATAGGGAAGGGACATTGTCTGCCCCTCACATGGACATTACAATTCCATAGCACTACTTCAAAGATGAGTGAGGTACTCTACTGTTGAGCTGAACTTGAGTTGGGGTGTACATCAGGGCCTAAGAACCGGGGTGGCAACATCTAGGAATCTACTGTGCTGGTGCTGGGGATAATGCCCCTAACCTTGAATTGCATTCAGGGGCTAAGTAAGGAGCTGTATTAAAGTGATGACTTCTGCTCCTGGTGTCCACATTATCGATGTCATTGGATTAGCCCATTCACAGACAGGTTGCCATGGTTTCCTTAGCCTCTCGATTAGATTGTTCAAACATGGTTGATGGCTTGCACATGACAAGAACCTGTTTGGTCTGGGGGAGTGGTGGTGGTGGAGGGCATATTTTTTACTGTGGGAAGTTATTGCACTGCAGCTGTCACATGCTCCTGGCTGACCAGGAAACTGTTCCCCACTGACCATGTGCCATAGGCATTTCGGAAGGATTTACAGATCGATGATCAACCTATTTATTTGCGTATGGCTCACCTTTTGTGGTTGTTAGTTCCAGGGACAGGAACCTGCATGGCTTTGTGCGTGGGAAATCATGTCTCACAAACTCAATTGAGTTTTTTGAAGAAGTAACAAAGAGGATTGATGAGGGCAGAGCAGTAGATGTGATCTATATAGACTTCAGTAAGAAGTTCGACAAGGTTCCCCATGGGAGACTGATTAGCAAGGTTAGATCTCATGGGATACAGGGAGAACTAGCCATTTGGATACAGAACTGGCTCAAAGGTAGAAGACAGAGGGTGGTGGTGGAGGGTTGTTTTTCAGACTGGAGGCCTGTGACCAGTGGAGTGCCACAAGGATCGGTGCTGGGACATCTACTTTTTTGTCATTTACATAAATTATTTGGATGCGAGCATAAGAGGTACAGTTGGTAAGTTTGCAGATGACACCAAAATTGGAGGTGTAGTGGACAGCAAAGAGGGTTACCTCAGATTACAACAGGATCTGGACCTGATGGGCCAATGGGCTGAGAAGTGGCAGATGGAATTTAATTCAGATAAATGCGAGGTGCTGCATTTTAGGAAAGCAAATCTTAGCAGGCCATATACACTTAATGGTAAGGTCCTAAGGAGTGTTGCTGAACAAAGAGACCTTGGAGTGCAGGTTCATAGCTCCTTGAAAGTGGAGTCGCAGGTAGATAGGATAGTGAAGGCGGCGTTTGGTATGCTTTCCTTTATTGGTCAGAGTACTGAGTACAGGAGTTGGGAGGTTATGTTGCGGCTGTACAGGACATTGGTTAGGCCACTGTTGGAATATTGTGTGCAATTCTGGTTTCCTTCCTGTCGGAAAGATGTTGTGAAACTTGAAAGGGTTCAGAAAAGACTTACAAGGATGTTGCCAGGGTTGGAGGATCTGTGCTACAGGGAGAGGCTGAACAGGCTGGGGCTGTTTTCCCTGGAGCGTCGGAGGCTGAGGGGTGACCTTATAGATGTTTACAAAATTATGAGGGGCATGGATAGGATAAATAGACAAAGTCTTTTCTCTGGGTCAGGGAGTCCAGAACTAGAGGGCATAGGTTTAGGGTGAGAGGGGAAAGATATAAAAGAGACCTAAGGGGCAACTTTTTCACGCAGAGTTTGGTACGAGTATGGAATGAGCTGCCAGAGGAAGTGGTGGAGGCTGGTACAATTGCAACATTTAAGAGGCATTTGGATGAGTATATGAATAGGAAGGGTTTGGAGGGATATGGGCCGGGTGCTGGCAGGTGGGACTAGATTGGGTTGGGATATTTGGTCAGCATGGATGGGTTGGACCAAAAGGTCTGTTTCCATGTTGTACATCTCTATGACTCTGTGACTTTATGACTCAGACATAACGATGCTGCCCACCGTGCCTCCCACTAAACCAGAACAGTGGCTATACTTAAAAGTAGTCACATCACTGCAGAGAACTTTGGGAATCCCTAAGGACATTAAAGCACAATAATCAGCATCATTAGCGTACAATCAGCATTTTAGCAACGTTCCTTTTTGAAAAAAAACAAATTGCACACTAAGATCCACAAACAGGTGTTTGCTCTGGATGGAGGACTTTCAAAAACTGCAGATTGATTTTTATTAAAATTAAAACCTACGATTTTGAAAACTCTGGTGCAGCTCTTGATAAGTCTTGAAAGCAAAAGGAAGCTTTTTTTAAAAAAAATGGAAGCATTGCCAAAGCAGCAGAACTTGCCTCTTGTATCCAGTTTTGGATTCTGTGCCCCAAACTACCCCCCATTGCCTCCAGTTACTGTGTGATATTTCTTGTCCCTCTCGATGAACCTATCCTCAGTTATAATGGATTTGTTCAACTAGCTGTTGACAGACGGACTGTTTCACACCATCCTTTCTCTTTCTGTGTGCCAGATAGCAGGGGACTGACAGGCTTGTCTCACATTCTTTCTCACTGTCTCCTTCTGCGGTTTGACATCTTCATTAAGGCAGCAGAGACTTCACTGGAGAGTAGGTTGGCCCCTTGACGTAAACAGAGCTGAGTGCTCAGCCACTTTCGCAGCTAACCATTTATACCCATTCAATTTGATTTGATTTATACAATCATCTGGCCTTGTTTTTAAATTAAAGGTGAAATCTTTCTTTCAAAAGATTTCACCTTACTTCCTCCATGTGCAGGCTCTGATCTCTGACACACCATCTGAAGAATGAATATCCTGTTTCTTCGTCTCATTACATTGCCACCTTGGCCACTCACTAATATGTTAAAGGAATGTGTGGGTGTCAATTCTTTGAATCATTCCTCACCACAGTGCCAAAAAATAGCGTTCACGCCTATAATTCTGCTTCATACACATTGCCAGTGACTCAAGTGAAAAAGGTAGCATTGAGGTGAAGCAAAGGGGAAAAATAGGAACCCTTGTAATGAAGGCAATCTTTAAATCATTGTCAGGCATTACCACACTTTAATATTTAATGATTCACAAAGTCTCTGCATTCGTATAGCATTTTTCATGTTTTCAAGACCATGCAAAGGGTAACTAACAGCAATAGATGTCGGATTAATTGCACATCTTACAATTGATAAATTGTTTACCATTAAAGATATGAAGGGATTTAGGTTTCCATGGTCATTGTCTCATTGAATGGAGGAACAGGCTGTCGATCCTATGCTCCTCCTGTTATGTGGTGCTGACTGAAGGAGTGCCATGACCATGTACAGTAATGCTAGCTCATTCATGGACACATTAAACTGTTAATTACAACATGTGTTTTCTAAAACGATGAGACACAGTCACGAGATGACTGCAAATGTAAATTCAGAGGTCTCTGGAGAGGAAACTCGGGATATCACAGTTGAAAGAGTCAAAGAAGCTTCAAAAGAGGAAATGAACTACAAACTGAACTCAGATTCCTTGTGAGTACCTCAGACTGTGAACATGATGGGAGAAAAGGCAACAGTCTGTGCGAAAGACATGTTTGCATTTTCCCCTGTCAAGAATAGACAGGGACAAAGATTAACTTATGTTTCAATCCTGGTCTGCATGTGTTAGTGGGCTGAATTACTTGCGTATCCTCACCTGGGATCAGGAATTACAGGTAGTACTTCTATAACATGATAGTGGTATTCTTCTGCAACCCCGCATTATAGAAAAAACACGTTTTAGAAACAATGTTGGCGATTTAACCACGTTCCAGCCTACACAAGTTTCAAACATTCACACTTTAGAAACAGTGTCCCCAACTTGTCAATCGCATTACAGCAAATTCACGCTACTGAAACATGTGCTATAACAGAATGACCTGTTGTGTACTGTGATAGTTGTAGTTGAAGAACCCTCCACTAGTCACTTCTGTATTTCAGGTGGACGTCTCTTTTGCTCTGACTACTGAAACTGTTATGCAAGCCATTTTGAAAGAAAACAGAACAAAACAATTTCTGCTGACTTGCAAAGCAAAGAATCCCAAAATCAATTGCTCGAATATCAATGTTCCATTATCAAGCTTCATGAATGGCCCAGGGACTGATTTGTACATCTTTTAACATCTATTTTTTTTTGGAGTCAGTTCGCATTTCTCATCCCTGTGTATGTGCATTGTGATATTATTTCTTCTCATGTTTGGTAACTAATAAACTCACTTTCTCATTCATTCAAGAAAGACTGGCTAAATTAACTTCTTTTAAAACATAAGTTGATTTGGTCTAGGAGAAAGATATTCACAAGGGAGGGGGTCCTTTTAAAATTAACCTTGGTGTGACCAACTGAGAGAGCAGTTGAATTGAACAGGAGAGCTGGTTCATCCTGCCTCACCTCGGAGCTTAGGAGTTTGTGGGATCCCGTTTGGAAAAATAATAATTGGGGAACATTGTGCAGGAAATGGTCACAACATTGAGCAATGCTAGGGGTGCCACTGTGGTTCAGTGGTTAGCACTGCTGCCTCACAGCGCCAGGGGGCCCAGGTTCGATTTCAGCCTTGGGCGACTGTCTGTGTGAAGTTTGCACATTCTCCCCATGTCTGCATGAGTTTGCTTTGGTTTCCTCCCACAGTCCAAAGATGTGCAGGTTAGATGAATTGGCCATGCTAAATTGTCCATAGTGTTCAGGGATGTGTTAGTTAGGGGTAAATGTAGAGTAATAGCGTAGGGCAATGGTTTGGGTGGGATACTCTTCAAAAGGTCGGTGTGGACCTGTTCGGCCGAGGGGCCTGTTCCCACACTATAGGGATTCTATGAATCTAAATGATTGATGAAGTATCTAAATTTGCCAATGACAGCAAGATAGGAGAGTACATTATGAAGATGAGCTTGAGATTCTGCAAAAGACTGAATAATTAAGTCAGCACAAATTTGGCAAATGGAATATAATGTGGGGAAATGTCCACTTTGGCAGAAAAAATAGAAAAGCAGCATATTTTTAAATGGAGAGAGGTTACAGAACTCTGAGGTATACAGAGAGCTATGTGTCCTGGAACATAAATCATAAAACTTTAGCATCCAGGTACAGCAAGTGATTAGGAAAGCAAATGTAATAACGACATTTATTGCAAGGGGAATGGAACATAAAGGAAGAGAATTTTTACTGCAGCTACATGAGGTGAAACCACACCAAGGAGTATTGTGCATAGCTTAGGTCTCCTTATTTGAAGAAAATGTATTGTTGCATTAGTAGCAGTTCAGAGAAATTCTGTTCAGTTTATTCTGGAATGAAAGGCTTATCTTATGGAGAAAGGTTGAACAGGTCTCAGTTCATTACACTTTAGAAGAATGAGAGATGCTTGTAATACAAAAGCTTGAGGGTACTTCATAGAGTGGAGATTAGAGCGATGCTCCCTTCTGTTGGGGAGACTGGAACAAGGTGAACATTCAAGAATAGAGTCTTTTACTTTTAGGAACAAGTCAGACTCTCAGATATCATTCTTCCATGGAATGCTCTTCCCCAGAAAGCAGTAGGGACTGGGTCATTGAATATAATCATGGACATAGATAGATTTTTGTTAGAAATGAGTTAAGAGTTAGGAAGAGCAGACCAGGGAAGTGGAAGTTAGACCACATGAGACCTTGTTGAATGCAAAAGAGTCTCAAAAGGCCAAATGGCCTTCTTATGTCCTAGCTATTCTCGAAGCAAAGTGCTTTGATTTGATTTGATTTATTATTGTCACATGTACCAAGGTACAGGGAAAAGTGTTGTTTTGCGTGCTTACCAGACAAATCTGCCTTTCATAGGTACATCAGGGTCACAGAACAGAATATCTGAATACAGTGTTACAGCTACAGAGAAGCTAAAAAGAAAGATAGAACATAGAACATAGAAGAATACAGCGCAGTACAGGCCCTTTGGCCCTCGATGTTGCGCCGATCCAAGCCCACCTAACCTATACTAACCCACTATCCTCCATATACCTATCCAATGCCCGCTTAAATGCCCATAAAGAGGGAGAGTCCACCACTGCTGCTGGCAGGGCATTCCATGAACTTACGACTCGCTGAGTGAAGAACCTACCCCTAACTTCAGTCCTATATCTACCCCCCCTTAATTTAAAGCTATGCCCCCTTGTAATACCCGACTCCATACGCGGGAAAAGGTTCACACTATCAACCCTATCTAACCCCCTAATCATCTTGTACACCTCAATCAAGTCACCCCTAAACCTTCTTTTCTCTAATGAAAACAGCCCCAAGTGTCTCAGTCTATCCTCATACGATCTTCCTTCCATACCAGGCAACATCCTGGTAAACCTCCTCTGCACCCGTTCCAGTGCCTCCACATCCTTCCTATAGTATGGCGACCAAAACTGCACACAATATTCCAGATGCGGCCGCACCAGAGTTTTATACAACTGCATCATGACCTCAGGACTCCGGAACTCAATTCCTCTACCAATAAAAGCCAGTACGCCATATGCCTTCCTCACCGCACTATTTACCTGGGTGGCAACTTTCAGAGATCTGTGTACATGGACACCAAGATCCCTCTGCTCATCCACACTACCAAGTATCCGACCATTAGCCCAGTACCCCATCTTTTTGTTATTCTTCCCAAAGTGAATCACCTCACATTTAGCTACATTGAATTCCATTTGCCACCTTTCTGCCCAGCTCTGCAGCTTCTCTATATCCTGCTGTAACCTGCCACATCCTTCCTCACTGTCAACAACTCCTCCGACTTTCGTATCATCCGCAAACTTGCTCACCCAACCTTCTAACCCCTCTTCCAGGTCATTTATAAAAATGACAAACAGCAATGGTCCCAAAACAGATCCTTGCGGAACACCGCTAGTGACGGCACTCCATGAAGAAACTTTGCCATCAACTACTACCCTCTGTCTTCTTCCATCCAGCCAATTCCTAATCCAAACCTCCAACTCACCCTCAATGCCATATCTCCGTATTTTCTGCAGTAGCCTACCATGGGGAACCTTATCAAACGCCTTACTAAAATCCATATATACCACATCTACCGCTTTCCCCTCATCAACCTCCTTCGTCACCTTTTCAAAGAATTCAATAAGGTTTGTGAGGCACGACCTGCCCTTCACAAAACCATGCTGACTATCCTTGATCACATTATTCCTATCCAGATGTGCATAAATCCTATCCCTTACAATTCTCTCTAAGACTTTGCCCACAACAGAAGTGAGACTCACCGGCCTATAGTTACTAGGGTTATCCCTACTCCCCTTTTTGAACAAGGGAACCACATTTGCTATCCTCCAGTCTTCTGGCACTACTCCTGTAGACAAAGAGGACATAAAAATCAAGGCCAATGGCTCTGCAATCTCCTCCCTTGCTTCCCAGAGAATCCTAGGATAAATGCCATCAGGCCCAGGGGACTTATCTATTTTCACCTTTTCCAGGATTTCCAACACCTCTTCTCTACATACCTCAAAGCCATCCATTCTACTTATTTGTGACTCAGTATTCACATCGACGACAATGCCCTGTTCCTGAGTAAATACTGAAGAAAAGTATTCATTCAGATCAACTCTAATATATGAGGGGTCCGTTCATAAATCTGATAACAGTGGACAAGGGACTGTTCTTAAATCTGTTGGTACATGTTTCTGTCTTCTGCCCACTGGAAGAGGGGTGGGAGGGGTCTTTGATTATATTGACTACTTTTCCAAGGCAGCAGGAAGTGTAGACCGGGTCAATGGAAAGAATGCTGGTTTTCATGATGGACTGGGCTGCATTCACAACTCTGTAATTTCTTGATGTCTTGGGAAGTTGCCATACCAAGCTGTGAAGCACCCAGTTAGGATGCTTTCTATGGTTCATCTATAAAAATTAGTAAGGGTCATTGTGGACATGCCAAATTTCCTTAGCTTCTGAAGAAACAGAGGCATTGGTGTGCTTTCTTGACTAGTGTCAATGTGGATGGACCAGGACAGATTGTTGATGATATTTATTCTAAGAACTTGAAGCTCTCGACCATCTCCACCTCAGCACCATTGATACAGGCAGGGGCGTGCCCTGCACTCCACTTCCTGAAGTTGATGGCCAGCTCCTTCATTTTGCTCACATCAAGGGAGAGTTTGTTGTCTTTACACCATGCCACTATGCTGACAGATTTTATCGCACGCCTCTGGAGCAGGTGGGACTTGTACCCAGGCCTCTGGGCTCTAAGGTAGAGACACGAACACTGCATCACAAGAGCTCTTCCCTACATGTTCCTGTTGCACAGTACCAGTGTTTGTGCAAGCTGCATCGGTTAGTAGTATTGTTGTCTCAAAGTCAGAAGTTTGCAGATCAATTCCCACTCCAGAGAGGGGAGCAGGAAAATAATTGAATTGAATTGAATTTATTGTCACGTGTACCAAGGCACAGTGAAAAGCTTTGTCTTGCGAGCAATACAGGCAGATCACAGAGTTAAGTAGCATATATGTTAAATAACAGGTAAACAATGGCAAAAACAAAAACACAGGTATAGGCAAATGTTAAGAGTTTGTGAGTCCATTCAGTATTCTAACAACAGTCGGGTGGAAACTGTTCAGAAACCGACTGGTGCGTATGTTCAGGCTTCTGTACCTTCTCCCCGATGGTAGAGGTTGTAGAAAAACATTGCCAGGGTGGGATGGATCTTTGAGACTGCTGGCGGCCTTTCCTTGACCACGGGCATGGTGGATGGATTCTATAAATGGGAGGTTGGCCTTTGTGATTGTCCAGGCCGAGGTCACCACTCTTTGTAACCGTCTCCAATCTTGAATGGTACAGTTGCCACACAAGGTAGTGATAGGCTGTCACTCTAGCATTGCACAATCAGAGCAGTCATCATTGGCCTGAAATATTAAACCCAGAATCCAACTGCTCTCTTAGGTGGGTTTTTAAGATCCCATGGCACTGGCTGAAAGAAAAACAGAAGGGTGCTGGCCAATTTTTATCCCTCAACCAACATCATTAAAAATAAGAGATTACCTGATCGTTATGGCTTTGCTGTTTGTAGGAGTTTGCTAGGCACAAATTCCTTGCTATACTTGAAGATCCAACTACAACTCAATAGTATTTAATTCAATGCTAGGTTCTTTGGGACATTCTGAGCACATAAAAGGTGCTTACCATACACAACACACATCTGTATTTTCACAGAACTCAAACACACAGGATGTCAAGATTCATCATTTTAACCACAACGATAACAGCAACATGGCTTCAATCGAGGCAAAGTTGTTTTGGTATGACAGAGGTTACTTACCCAGCATTCAGATGCTTCTAGTGGGTCATTCATAGTCATCAGTTAACAGCATGTATTTCTTTTTAAATCCAGAAGACGTTTCATCTTTGGTAGGCATATACGTCCGCCCTGTGCCTTCTGGGATTCAGGCAGAAGCAACTATTGCAAGGGAGAAATGCCTTTTCATTTTATTTGTTCATAGGGTAAGGGCATTGCTGGCTCAGTCAGCATTTACTGCCCGTCACTTAAAATCCTGGAGAAGGTGTTTGCGAGCTGCCTCATTGAATCACTGCTGGACTTGGGATGTAAGGACACCCACAGTGATGTTAGAATGAAGGTTCCAGGATGTTGACCCACTGCCAGTGAAGGAAAAACAATGCAATTCCAAATTAAGATGGTGAGGGGTATGGAGGGGAACTTTCAGGAAGTGGGAATCCCATGCATGGAAGAAGGTGTCAAAGGACGCTTGGTGAATTTTTGCTATGCATCTCCAAATGTTACAGACTATTGCCACTGTGCATCAGCGGGGAATGTTGAAAATAGTGGATGGAGTGGCAATCAAGTGTGCTGCAATGTCCTGGGTGGTGTCAAGCTTCTGCAGCATTGTTGGAGCTGCATTCATTCAGACAAGTGGAGAGTATTCCATCACATTCCTGATTATGCTTTGTAGATGGTGGACAGGCTTTGGGAGATCAAGAGATGAGTTACTTGCTGCAGGGTTCCTTGCCTCCGACATGCTCTAGTAGCCACGAGGCTAGTCCTATTCAGTTTCTGGTCAATGGTAATTCCTAGGTTGTTGAAAGTGTGCAATTCAGCAGCGTTAATGCAATTGATTGTCAGGGAGAAATGGTCAGATTCTCTCTTGTTGGACATAGTCATAGCACACTTGGGTGATGCAACCATTACTCATCAGCAAAAGCCTGAATGCAGTCCAGGTCTTGCTGCACATAGAGATGGACTACTTCAGTATCTAAGGACTCATGAACATTCCTGAATATTGTGCAATCAACAGCGACCTCCTCGTCCTATACCCTCTGATGGAAGGAAGCTTATTGATGAAATTGAAGATGCTCGGGTGCGGAAACTATCCTGAGGTACTTCTGCAGAAATGATTGGGTCTGAGATGATTGGCCTCCAACAACAACAACCTTCTTCCTTTGTGCCATATATGACCTCAACTGGCAGAGAGTTTTTCCTGTGATTGTCATTAACTCCAGTTTTGCTTGGGCTCCTTGATGCCACTCAATCAAATGCGGTATTGATGTCAAAGGCAGACACTGCCATCTCACGTCTGAAGTTCAGCTCATGTTGAACCAAAGCTGGAATGCGGTCATGGGCTGAATGGTCATGGACAAAACCACATCAGTCAGCAGGTGATTCCTTTGCAAGTGCTAGTTGGTAGCACTTTGTCAGCCTCTCCCTTCAGTTGGCTGCAGATCAAGAGTAGACTGATGGGGTGTTAATTGGCCAAATTGGATTTGTAGACCGGGCATACCTGGGCAACTTTCCATACTTCCGAATAGATGCCAATGTTGGATCTGGACTGGAACAGCTTAGCTACAGCCACTGTTAATTCTGAAGCATAAGTCTTCAATATTATTGTCAAAATGTTGTCAGAGCCCAGTGGCTTTAGCCATTTCTTTCTGTCACCTGGAATGAATACAATTGGCTAAAATCTGGCATCTATGATGCTGAGGTTCTCAAGAGAATGCCAAGATGAAACATCTACTCAGTACTTCTGGCTGAAGACTGTTGTGAATGCTTTGTTGCATTGATGTTCTGGGCCCTACCATTGTTGAGGATGGGGATATTTGTGGAGCTTCCTCCTCCGATTAGTTCTTTGATTGACCTCCACCATTCACAAATGCACTTGGTACGACTGCAGATCATAGTTGTAAGCTGTTGCTCATGTAATTGATTAGGCCTGTCAGTTTCATGTTGGTACTGTTGTTTCATATACAAGTAGTCCTGTATTGTTGCTTCCACTGTCTGTCACTTCATTATTCAGAATGCCTGGTGTTGGTTCTGGCGTGCCCTCATGCAGTCTTCATTGAACCAGGGTCGAACTCCTGGCTTGATGATAATGTTAAAGTGGTGATATGCCAGTCCTTGAGGTTACTGATTGTGGTTGAATACAATCCTGCTGTTGATGATGGCCCAAAGAGCCTTCATTGTCCTGAAGAGTGGTTCAACCCGAGACATCGACTTTTCAGCCTCCCGATGCTGCCTGGCTTGCTGTGTTCTTTTAGCCTCCTGCTTGTCTACCTTGGACCCCAGCATCTGCAGGTTTTTGTTTTAAATCTCTTGATAAGTGTGGCAACCTTTGTTAAACAATCGGTGGCCACCTGAATATGAATTTCCTAATGTATGGGTCAGAATTCTAGATGGTGAGACCTTGTGGTCAGAGGGCAACAGGCAGCAGAAGTATGGTGCAATGCTTAAAATTTTCAGCCTTCTTTTTCTTCTCTAAATCCCTCAAAAAATGAGTTGAAAATCGCTGGGGAAATTTCTGGGATATTAACTACAGTAAAGCTCAATAAAACTGAGTTTGGAGCATGGTGTGGTAATGATTAAAATACCTAATGGGTTCATTCATTGAAATACTTTTTTTTGGCTATGTGAATTGAAGACAATTAGTCAATGAAAATGCCAGAGCTGCAGTCATGAGATTTTCCTAGAAATGTTTCATAGCGCAGTTAAATCAATTCTCACTAAGTAGTGGTGAATGTGCTCCACTTTACAGCTTGCACTCAGACATTATTGCCAGCTATAATCCCCATTTTAGCTATTAGCCCAGTGCAGACCCTGAAGGGCAAAGGTCACAGCTAAAGACTAATCGATCTTATTTGCTTGTCCAATTAATCTTTACTACAGGGATGGAGACACAGTAAAACTGTTAGCAAGCCTTTCTGATCAGGAAACAAGGACCATTCATCAGGTTACAGCACTGTACTCTGTGTCACTGCAGACAGAGCAGAAGAAAAATCACCCACGGATGATACTGCACTGTGCAGAGAGTCCCTCTAGACTATGTTAAGGCTTTCAGGACTTGGCTCGCACTTCAACAAATACCTGTTAAATTTTAACAACTGGGAAGGAAGTGTTATTATGAAATGTCGAATTGAGAAGTGAATGAAGCTCATGCTGAATTGGGGAAAACCTATTCAAACAAGCGACAGCCATTCAGGGCAACAAATCAGCAGCAAATGAAAGGAGTATGGTAAAGCAAAACAAATTTGTTGCCCAAAATCAAACAGCAGAGGGTTTCTGTGTTTTGTTCTGTCACGGGGACAATTTGTTATTCAAAGTTTCTTCCTGGTATTGAAATTCCACTCCCAAATCAATCTTACAATTTCAGGATTCATTAACCTCTGCTGTGTTGAATAATTAGAAATAAATTCACATAAAAAAGATGGGTGGAGTGTTTTAACCTTTACCCCGCTGCATGAACAGGGACTCCATATGCGATTGAATAAACAATAAATCCATTCAGGAGTACTGGGTAATTCACGCTCAGCTAAATGAATGGCATTGCCAACAGACATACACAGGAAACTTTGTTTTAACCAGCACCTTATAAATTAGCACTCTCCATAAACCATCAAAAATTATATATCTCAAATACGTACTATTTATTGTATTATTCTGTCCAATTACGATTATATTTTAAATTTATTTACCTCAAGTGAATATACTTGTTGTTCAATCAAACCACCACACAAAATATCAACAGTTGATTCAATTTGGAGTCAATTTCTCCTCAAATACCTTGACCAACTGCAATGTCCAAGTAGGCAGTCGAGGGTGCAAGTTCCAGTAAAGTTTTATTTAAGGCATCGTTATTTATGTGATTTATGCTGTAAATAAAGTGTAGCAGTTCTATTACCTACTGTGTGTTTTAACATTGATTATGTGGACCTCTAGATTATCCGCAATATTTGATCAATCATCACACCCCTGGTCCCACAGATGATGCTTACACATGCACAATCTCAGAGGATGTACTCCGAACCATTGTCAGCACCTTTACAGAGCCAGATGAAAGTATGCATCTCATCCTGAACATCTGCAAGACAAAGGTCCTCCATCAACCTGGCCTGGCATTGTGGAGCGAACCCCCCACGCCCACCAATCATCAAGGTCCACGGGGAGGGCTGAGAGAATGTTGACCAAGATGGACCCAATCAAATTACTAAAGCACATTCACCAGAGCCAAAAGGAGCTTGAGAAAGGTTAAACAAAAAGACAGTAAGGAAGTAAATTGACATTGCTTACGCACAAGTTGATAATTGACCATGTTTGCAATGGAAAGTCAAAATGCATAATCTCATCTTGTTGTACTTGCAAGGACAGTTTGTATCAGTAATAGAATCACTGGAATGTCTGCTCGTAGCTGGTGCAATAAATGTAGTGCAAGGAAACTGAGTCCATTGGTAAATGATCAATGTCACACAGCAATTTTACCCTTTTGTTTTACTGGTGTCTCAAATGGCAATAGTGCTGAATGAGGTGATAGCAATAAGAATTGTGCACTTTCCCTTCAGTACATCCTCTCCCTACTGGACAACATTCTGATAAGGAGTTGGTGAGAAAAAGAGTTTAGGATGCCAACTTCATAGCACATGTGAACTGCAGATGGCAATGCTAATACACATTGCTACCATACTTTTGTATATTTGACCAGGCATCATCGGGTCTGGAGTCAATGTTAAGCCCTTCCCAAAATTTGTACCACTGGCCACCACCTATCCTGGTGAATGAACATTGTCTGAACATTGTCTACAAGGTGTGATTCCATGAAAATCACTGTTGCTTGACCATCCTGTGAGACGCCTCTTTCAACTTTAACGTTAATCCCAATGTTGGTAAGGAGTTGACAGGGCTAAGTTTCTCCTCGTTTCTGGTGTTTTGGTCCTTTCAATTTAATTCTGTCTTTGAAACCTTCTAAAAGATTTTACAACTAAATTTCTTGCTAGGCCATTTCAGAGGGCAATTAAAAGTCAACCACACTGCTGCAGATCAGATTAGGATGGCCATCTGCCTTTGCTAAAGGACATTAGTTAACCAGATGGATTTTCACAATTGACAATGGTCATCTTTAGACTTTTACTTCCAGAGTTTATTCAATTCAAATTCCACCATCTGCCACAATGGCATTCAAACCCAAGTCTCTAGCTCCTTGCCTGGGTCTCTGGATTGTCCAGCAACAATACCAATGCACCATCATCTCCACTGTTTAATATAAAATTGGCCAGATGATTAATTTTTATTGGTGATCTTAGTTGAAGAATATATATTGGTGACCTTTCTGGCAATGGGGACATTCACATCCATCTTAGATAGACCTCTGCGGAGAAACAGCACCTCCAACAGTGTAACCCAGCCTTAACTCTAGCACTGGGAATATCAGCTTAGGTTTTATACACAGGCATCCCATGTGTCTAGAAAGTGCAACAATTTGTTTTAGAAGTGACAACGTAAATGAGCCAAGGCTGCCATCATAAATAAAAAACACATAATGGAGATTCTGACCAGGGGACTCATTTCACAATATCTGAGACATGCAACAACAACAAATTCCAGACCATTTGACATGAATGCAAGCATCAGAGAAGGAAGCAAGTATGAAAGACACATAATTATTCTGTGAATACCACTGCAGCTCTTCAAAAGCATTTTTGTATAAGTCATAATGTAACAACCTAGTGTATTTTATAAAAATGCGATTCCAAATTTAATGTGGAGAAATTGAGGAGGCATCTAATAGTCAAAATTTTAAAATTGTGTTCTAAAGAGGGTCACTGGACTCAAAATGCTAACTCTCTTTTCTGTCCACAGATGCTGTCAGACCCACTGTGGTTCTCCAGCACTTTCAGTTTTTGATTATATCAAACTTGCAAGGTTTAACATCAAAAATCAAATCACCAGGTTATAGACCAACAAGTTTATTTGAAATTGCAAGCTTTTGGAGCTCAGCTCCTTTCTCAGGCATGGTATGGAGAGGAGCTTCAAAAGCTTGCAATCTCAAACAAACCTGTTGTCCTATAGCCTGGTATCATTTTATTAGGTGAATTGGCCATGCTAAATTGCCCGTAGTGTTAGGCAAAGGGGTAAATGTAGGGGAATGGGTGTGGGTGGGTTGTGCTTCGGCGGGTCGGTGTGGACTTGTTGGGCCGAAGGGCCTGTTTCCACACTGTAAGTAATCTAATCTAATCTAATCTATTTTTGACTTTGTCCACCCCAGTCCAACTCTGGCATCTCCACATCAAAGTTTCAACATAAACAAAAACAAATGTCTGGCAGAAATGTCTTAGATTGGTTCAAAACGTACCTGGAGGGATTTGAAATGAAACATTAAGCAGACAGAAAATTGGCATCATGATTCAATACCCGCTTTGCAATCAGTTAAAACCTTATTTTATTCCCAATAACCTGGAATAACTGACAATAAATCTACTGTATGGATTTCAAGAACCATGCCGTAAGGATTCAGAGTCTTTACAAAACTAACAATGGCATAGTAAGAGGATTCAATTAGCTGCGAGAAGGTATCCATTAGACTGTGCTTCAGAATGCTTGTTATTGGATCAACACTTTCATTGTTTACATCTTCTGATTTAGAGAAGTCTGATAAACTCACAAGCTGAATCTCAGACCTCCATTCATAACAAAACAGATCAATCAGCATCGTGCAGTGAGGAATTTTACATTTAATCAGAATATAAGGTAGAGCTATTAGCATTTAATCCCCTCAGACTTCACTGATGTATGATGTATGCAAAATCTGTCAAGAGTTTTACTGCATCTTCTGTGTAGAAGCCAATTTCATGATTAAGCATTATTACTATTTTTATCCCATGAATAATTTCTACGTATATATTCAAAATTATTTTGCTTTGTTCCTGTACAACCAGAGCAAGGGAAAGAGACCAAACATATGATTAAAGATCCCCACATTGCTTGATCATGAAGGTGCAATGAAAAAACACAAGTTTGTCAATCAAATACACAGTGACCTATTGTGACCGTATACCTCAACTTCATGACAAAGTATAGTAATTACCCTACCGCCATGCCTCATTAATAAAAGCCTCCTAATAGTTTCAAGCTGAATCATTTTCAGTACCTTAATCTACAAAGGAGCACTTAGAAGTAGCAGAATATTAGCTAACTGAAGGATACATATTGAAGATGATCTGTAAAAGAATCAGGATTAGCAAGACAAAATAAATCAAGCAGCAGGTTGCAATCTCGTGTACACTGCTTGAATAATGAGTTGTAATGTTCAAAAGAGAATTGAACAAAAAAAGTGCAATTCTCCAAGGCTGATGTGGGAAAAAGGCAAGAGAGGGTATTAATGAGACAGCACCTTCAAATGAGCTCAATGAGTCAAATGGCCTCCTTGTGCACTAGTTCTAGGAATGGAATAGGTGATTCAGGGCTGTGCATGAGGGTTATATGCCCATTCATGGAGCACCTGACCTTGGTCTTGAGATGGACAGCAGTGGAAGAAATTTTGCACATTGCCACATGAAAAGGGAGGAAATGAAGGGGAAACTATTCCATTGAAATGCCCCCCGCTGGTCAGGCAGCTTCTGACGAGCAGGAGTACTGACCTTTCGGGCAAAAGTCCTTCATCAGGATTAGCAAGACAAAATAAATCAAGCAGCAGGTTGCAATCTCATGTGCACTGCTTGAATGACGGGTGAAGTTTTCCTGATGAAGGGCTTATACCCGAAACGTCGATTCTCCTGCTCCTCGGATGCTGCCTGACCTGCTGTGCTTTTCCAGCACCACACTTTCGTCTCTGATCTCCAACATTTGCTGTCCTCTCTTTCTCCAAATTTACTGATGTAGAATGGTAATATGGCCAGAAAAGGGTCAGGGAGGAGGAAAATACACCTCAGTTAAGTAGATGCAATGAGAAAGTTCAGTGCCAGACCTGGATATAAAGTTGGTTAAGTGATAGGAAACAGAGTGGTGGTCAATAGTTCTTTTTTGGACTGAAGGACAATGTAGAATAGGAGGCTCCAGAAGTCACACAAAGACATCTGCTTTACTTTATATATATGAATGACCTGGACTTGAGTGTTCAGTACATAATTTCAAAATTTCTCGATGCGAAATCTTGGAAGCATTGCAAACTCTCAGAGGAGTCGTCATAGACTTCAAGAGAATATTCGCTGTTTGGTGGAATTGAAAGGTAAGGAAATGTAGTGGGGAGACTTGTGAATTAATACGTTTGGTAGGAAGAACCAGGAGAAGCAAAGTAAAATAAAGATTTTATTGTAAACAATTGTAATGTTGATGCTGCAGCAGAGGCATCTGGGGGTAGACAAGCTATTGTTAAAAGGTGGCAGGAGTGCATGTGGACAAAGTTAAAAAGGCATATTGGATCCAGGGCATTATAAACAAAGAAAGTGAGTACAAAAACAGAAACAATAAGATAAGCCTTTATAAAACACTAATTCAGCCTCAGTTGGATAATTGTGTTTAATTCTAGACACTATACTTTAAGAAGGGTGCAAAGGCATTAGAGAGGGAAAATATGCTTACAAGAATGGTTCCAGGGATGAGGGACTTCAGTTACGTGGATAGTTTACAGGTGCTGGCTTGTTCACTTCAGAAAAGATATGGTTAAGAGGAGATTGGATAGAGGTGTTCAAAGTCATGAGAAACCTGGACAGAGTGGACAGAGAGAAACTGTTCCCATTGGTGGAAGGATCAAGAACCAGAGGTAGTTGATGAAAGAAATGACAGAGGGAACGTTTTCCTACATGGTGGTTAGAAACTGGAGCAGACTGAAATGCATTTTTTCAGTGTGGTAGTGGAAGGTCCAGTCATGTCTTTAAAAAGGGCATGGGATTAGCACTTAAACAGAAAACAACTTTGCAGAGATGTGAGAAAGGATGAGGAGATGTGAGAACAGGTATAGCTCAGTTGCTCTTGCAAACACAGACAAGAGCAAATGAATAGCCTCCTTTCTGGCTGCAATCTTTCCATTATTTTACAATAATAACCAGGAACACCTCCAGTTTAGAATACCCTGTAATAAGACTATAAGACATAGGAGTGGAAGTAAGGCCATTCAGCCTATTGAGTCCACTCTGCCAATTAATCATGGCAGATGGGCATTTCAACTCCACTTACCCACACTCCCCCCATCGCCCTTAATTCCTTGCAAGATCAAAAATTTATCAATCTCTGCCTTGAAGACGTTTAGTGTCCCAGCCTCCACTGCAATCCATGGCAATGAATTCCACAGGCCCACCATTCTCTGGCGAAAGAACTGTCTTCTCATTTCCATTCTAAATGTAATCTGACATAATTCATTTAGGTTTTGATGCATTTACCTGTAGATGGAATTAGCAGCAAACATCAGTAATCTAAACCTTAAATGATGACAGCTGTTGTAGCTCGGTGAAGAAAGGTCTAACTTCTATAATGAGGTTCCTCTGTCTATCACCTGTTTCATTTCTCACTGTCCATGTGTCACAATGATGGCATGGTTGTAGAGATAATTCCATTTTATGGGATGCAAATGCAAACTTTTGCTGAAAGTGCTCTCCACCAATCACGTTCTTCCAATGTCCTTTCAGATTTCCAAATCTGCAATAAAACCTTTTTCTCTCCCAAGGGGATTGATGTGATGGGGAGATGCAGAGTTATTCAGAACACTGTCCATTCATCTCTAGCAGTTGTATTCAAATCTGAACTGATCAGATGAAAGTCTCTGCTCTCCGATGACTGCATCACAATGACTCTAAGTGAGAACTATTTGTGGCAGCCTCAATGTCATGTTAAAGCAATTTATTTTATCTGTTTAGGGTGGATTCAGGGATCTCACAGCTCAATTAGAAGGTTAACAATGATTCTCCTGATGTTCAGGTCAACCTTCTTCCTTGCCTAAACATGAAGAATGGATTATTCATTGAATTTGTTGTTTGTGAGGCCTTGCTTCTGCTCTTTAAATTGGTTGTCAGTGAAACACTTCCATAATCCTTATGATAAAATGCTAAAACAAAGGTGAATTCCATCTTCCTTCAACATCATAAGCACAAGAACTCATATTCTGAATATTTTCTCCTTGTCTTGATCAAGATGGGATTATCAGAAACTGTCATTACCTTCAATAACAGCTGTTTTCATTGGAGAAAAGAAGGTTTAGGGGTGACTTGATAGAGGTGTACAAGATGATTAGGGGTTTAAATAGGGTTGACCATGAGAACCTTTTTCCACGTATGGAGTCAGCTATTATGAGGGGGCATAGCTTTAAATTAAGGGGTGGTAGGTATAGGACAGATATTAGGGGTAGATTCTTTACTCAGCGAGTCGTGAGTTCATGGAATGCCCTGCCAGTAGCAGTGGTGGACTCTCCCTCTTTATGGGCATTTAAACGGGCATTAGATAGGCATATGGAGGATAGTGGGCTAGTGTAGGTTAGGTGGGCTTGGATTGGCGCAACATCGAGGGCCAAAGGGCCTGTACTGCGCTGTATTTTTCTATATTCTATGTTCTATACCAGGTTAAAAACAAGGATTGCAGATGCTGGAAACCAGACTCTAGATTAGAGTGGTGCTGGAAAAGCACAACAGGTCAGGCAGCATCTGAGGAGCAGGAAAATTGACGTTTCAGGCAAAAGCCCTTCATCAGGAATAGCACATACCATCCTATCAGCTATCACATACCATCCTATCAACCTATCAACTGTTCACATAAACTCTGACAGAGTCGCATCAATTCAGATATCCAGTCATGATGGGAAATACTCCCAGATCAGTGTTCTCCATTGATAATTGTAATCTTACAATTACAGAATATTATTCTGTTATTTTCCATACGTATTTTTGCTCTGCTATCTGAATGGGAGTTCAAGTTTTTTACTGTGAATTAAAGGAAAAATCCGACACTCCTCTCAGTTGGTATCAATAATCTGGGCAACTTCATGACCATCACAAAAAGTCAAAGGCTCAACAATGTCACTTGGTTTCTGATGCCATGACAGCTGATTCCAAAATATGTAGTACAACTTTATCAAGATCTGAATGCCACAAGATCTCTTCCTTATACACAGCCTCTGCAATTATCTCCACTTCCAGCTACAGATTTTTACCAGCCACTGTGAATGCACTCCACCCCAGTCCTCTAAACCCGAACCTACTGGCTGAACTGTCTATGTCTTCCATAGGGGTAAAAACAATGACTGCAGATGCTGGAAACCAGATTCTGGATCAGTGGTGCTGGAAGAGCACAGCAATTCAGGCAGCATCCGACGAGCAGCAAAATCCATATGTCTTCCATAGCTCCAGTGTAATCGAGAGCAAACAAAAGGTCCTCTGGGGCTATGGCAATGTATTTACAATGGGATCAACTATGCAAACGTCACAGTTTATGATGATCCATCAGTTTTGTCCCAATCAATGATGAGAGCACAGATCCCTGAGATGACATCTCTCCCCCAACTGATCCAGAGCAACAGATTGCATCACTTTGTCCTGTGTTGCAGTTCCCGAATCAGACCTTTGATTTCCTGCAATCAATTAAAGTCACAGAGTCATAGACTTGTTCCCTCTAGCACGGAAACAGACCCTTCAGTCCAACTCATCCATGCCGACCAGGTATCCCAACTTAATCTAGTCCAACCTGCCAGTACTTGGCCCATATCCCTCCAAACCCTTCCTATTTATATATCCATCCAGATGCCTTTTAAATGTTGTAATTGTACCAGCCACCACCACTTCTCCAGCAGCTCATTCCATACACGTACCACCCTCTGCATGAAAATGTTGCCCCTTAGGTCCCTTTTATATCTTTCCCCTCTTAACCTAAACCTATGCCGTCTAGTTCTGGATTCCCCCACCTCAGGGAAAAGACTTTATCTATTTACCCTATCCATGCCCTTCATGATTTTAAAGCCTCCATGAGATCACCCCTCAGCCTTAGACGTTCCAGAGAAAACAGCCCCAGCCTCTCCCTGTAGCTCAAATCCTCCAACTCTGGCAACATCCTTGTAAATCTTTTCTGAACCCTTTCAGGTTTCACAATATCCTTCCAATGGGAAGGAGACCAGAAGTGCATGCAATATTCCAAAAGTGGCCTAACCAATGTCCCGTTAGAGCCACAACATGACCTCCCAACTCCTATATTGATCCAGTCTTACAGTGCACGGCCAATGGCCCCTCATCCTATAGCACTAGTTTTTATTTATTTTTCCCTATCCATTCATGGTATGTGGGCCTCACTGGCCCTCTAAATGCCCTTGAATTGAATAGTTTGTTAGGCCATTTCAAAGCACAGTTAAGAGTCAATTACTTTGCTATTGTTTTGGAGTCAGATGAAGGCCATGCCAGGTAAGGAGGGTAGATTTCATTCCCAGAAAGAAGTTAGCAAACTTGATAGTTTTTCCAACAATAATCAGTGATAGTTAATCCTTTATTGTGTGCTATACTGCCATGTTTAGATTTAAGACAGACTGGAGTTGTGAAGACAAGTCAAGAACTGTCTTTAGGCTTAAACTCCAAAGTAATACTACTTATAATACATTGATAATAAATACCATTATAAACAGAAATCATAGCTGCACCAGGTACTGACTCATAGTTACATTAGATAAGGTGCAGTTCAGTGTCTATCTTGTAGTTCCAAATTGCAGGCTGCTACTTGCAATTCCCCTGCAACAGTGATATTTTTGCTTTTTAGTCATAGAGTCATAGAGATGTACAGCACGGAAACAGACCCTTCGGTCCAACCCGTCCATGCAGACCAGATATCCCAACCCAATCTAGTCCCACCTGCCAGCACCCGGCCCATATCCCTCCAAACCCTTCCTATTCATATACCCATCCAAATAACTTTTAAGTGTTATAATTGTACCAGCCTCCACCACTTCCTCTAGCAGCTCATTCCATACTCGCACCACCCTCTGCATGAAAAAATTGCCCCGTAGGTCTCCTTTTATATCTTTCCCCTCTCACCCTAAACCTATGCCCTCTAGCTCTGGACACCCCCACCCCAGGGAAATGACTTTGTCTATTTATCCTATCCATGTCCCTCATGATTTTATAAACCTCTATAAAGTCACCATTCAGCCTCCAACGCTCCAGGGAAAACAGCCCCAACCTGTTCAGCCTCTCCCTATAGATCAAATCCTTAAACCCTGGCAACATCCTTGTAAATCTTTTATAAACCCTTTCAAGTTTCACAACATCTTTCTAATAGGAAGGAGACCAGAATTGCACGCAATATTCCAACAGCGGCCTAACCTGTACAGCTGCAACATGCCCTTCTAACTCCTGTACTCAATACTCTGACCAATAAAGGAAAGCATACCAAATGCCTACTTCACTATCCTATCTACCTATGACTCCACTTTCAAGGAGCCATGAACCTGCATTCCAAGGTCTCTTTGTTCAGTGACACTCCCTAGGACCTTACCATTAAGTGTTTAAGTCCTGCTAAGCTTTGCTTTCCCAAAATGCAGCACCTCGCATTTATTTGAATTAAACTCTATCTGCCACTTCTCAGCCGATTGGCCCATCTGATCAAGATCCTGTTGTAATCTGAGGTAACCTTCTTCACTGTCCACTACACTTCCAATTTTGGTGTCATCTGCAAACTTACTAACTATACCTCTTATGCTCACATCCAAATCATTTATATAAATGATGAAAAGAAGTGGACCCAACAACGATCCTTGTGGCACTCCACTGGTCACAGGCCTCCAGTCTGAAAAACAACCCTCCACCACCACCCTCTGTCTTCTACCTTTGAGCCAGTTCTGTATCCAAATGGCTAGTTCTCCCTGTATTCCGTGAGATCTAACCTTGCTAACCAGTCTCCCATGGGGAACCTTGTCAAATGCCTTACTGAAGTCCATATAGATCACATCTACCACTCTGCCCTCATCAATCCTATTTGTTACATCTTCAAAAAACTCAATCAAGTTTTTAGATTAGATTACATTAGATTAGATTAGATTAGATTACATTACAGTGTAGAAACAGGCCCTTCGGCCCAACAAGTCCACACCGACCCGCCGAAGCGAAACCCACCCATACCCCTACATTTACCCCTTACCTAACACTACGGGCAATTTAGCATGGCCAATTCACCTGACCCTGCACATCTTTTGGACTGTGGGAGGAAACCGGAGCACCCGGAGGAAACCCACGCATACACGGGGAGACATGATTTGTGAGACATGATTTCCCACACACAAAGCCATGCTGACTATCGCTAATCAGTCCTTACCTTTCCAAATAATTGTACATTCTGTCCCTCAGGATTCCCTTCAACAATTTGCCCACTACTGACATCAGGCTCACTGGTTTATAGTTCACTGGCTTGCCCTTACCAACTTTCTTAAACAGTGGCACCATGTTAGCCAACCTCCAGCCTTCCTGCACCTCACCTGTGACTATCAATGTTACAAATATCTCAGTTAGAGGCCCAGCAATCATTTCCCTAGCTTCGCACAGAATTCGAGGGTACACCTGATCACATCCTGGGGATTTATCCACCTTTATGCATTTCAAGATATCCAGCATTTCCTTCTCTGTAATATGGACATTTTTCAAAATGTCACCATCTATTTCCCTACATTCTATATCTTCCATGTTCTTTTCCACAGTAAATACTGATGCAAAATACTCATTTAGTATCTCCCCCATTTTCTGCGGCTCCACACAAAGACCACCTTGTTGATTTTTTATTTTGTGGTCTTGCATTCCTTGGGCACTTATGCTCATATGAGATTTTATTTTGATGTAAAGAAGCTGTTTCCATATATTCAGCTTAATGTGTTACTTTTGACATTGTTAATTAATCTAAGAAGTGAATTTGATGGACAAAGTCTGAAGAAAAGAAACAGGGCTCATCATCATATTATAGTCTTCCAGCGACTGGGAGTTTGGTTCCCATGTGGGAGCTGGAGTGATTGTAACAAGGTCAGCCAGATGGACCTCATAGAATATGAGTTCCCTGATTGGAGCTGTTACTCTGGTCCAATCAGGGAGGCCTGGCTGACATATAAGAACAGGAGTGTAAGGGGTTGTGTTCACTCAGAGAGCTGGGTCTGAGGGAGCTGGATCAATGTCAAGGACTCTTCACATGTGAATGAAAGGTGACTTAGTGATGGGATACCAGCCCCTGCGGAGTCATTTCAGCAGACGATGGAAAACATTTCACAAGGTCTCCCCCTGGTCACCATTTACCTACGTGACGTGCTAATAACAGGGAAGACCAATAAGGAGAACTTGGACATATTCCTTAGATGTTTTTCCCAGGTGGGCATTGGCCTTAGAAGGGAAAAATGTGCGGTTCAGGCACCACAACTAAGCTACCTGGGCTACAGAGTCAACAAGACTGGGTTACACCCACTGGAAGATAAAGTGAGGGTGATCACAGATGCCTGGGGTCCCCATGTCTGTATCAGAGCTTGGGCGGTGAATTATTACAGAAAATTCATAGCCTGGCCTCCATCCTGGAACCTTTGCATCAACTCTTCAAATAGTCAGCCTTGGGAATGGGTGTGTAGGCAAGTGTAGCTTTCAGCAAGTGAAGAAACAACTGTCATCCTCTCAGATGTTAGCACTCTATGATCCCAATCAAGATCTGGTATTGACATGCAGTGCCTCCCCGTACAGCTTCAGAGTAATACTAGCTCAAAGGTGGCCCAAGGAAAGAAATGTCCAATGGTATTTGCATCCAGGACTTTGGCTAATGCAGTGTGTAAATATGCCCAGATAGAGAAGGAAGGTTTGACAGTTGTATTTAGAGTCAGAAAGTTCCATCCATACCTTTACTGATGTAAGTTTGTAATGATAATGGACCACAAACTCCTGCTAGGTCTACTTAAAGAGGACAAGGCAGTGGACCCATAGCTTCAGGCCAAACTCAGCAGTGGGCTCTAATACCAAGTGCAAATAATTACAAGGTAGAACACTCTCCCAGAAGCCAAGAAGCAAAAACGGATGTGTTGAGCAAATATACAATCAGTGATACCGCAACTGGAAGAGTCACAGAACATAGAACATAGAACAGTACAGCACAGAACAGGCCCTTCAGCCCACGATGTTGTGCTGACCACTGATCCTCATGTATGCACCCTCAAATTTCTGTGACCATATGCATGTCCAGTAGTCTCTTAAATGTCCCCAATGACCCTGCTTCCACAACTGCTGCTGGCAACACATTCCATGCTCTCACAACTCTCTGTGTAAAGAACCTGCCTCTGACATCCCCTCTATACTTTCCTCCAACCAGCTTAAAACTATGACCCCTCGTGTTAGTCATTTCTGCCCTGGGAAATAGTCTCTGGCTGTCGACTCTATCTATGCCTCTCATTATCTTGTATACCTCAATTAGGTCCCCTCTCCTCCTCCTTTTCTCCAATGAAAAAAGTCCGAGCTCAGTCAACCTCTCTTCATAAGATAAGCCCTCCAGTCCAGGCAGCATCCTGGTAAACCTCCTCTGAACCCTCTCCACAGCATCCACATCTTTTCTATAATAGGGTGACCAGAACTGGACGCAGTATTCCAAGTGCGGTCTAACCAAAGTTTTATAGAGCTGCAACAAGATCTCACGACTCTTGAACTCAATCCCCTTGTTAATGAAAGCCAAAACACCATATGCTTTCTGAACAACCTTGTCCACTTGGGTGGCCATTTTAAGGGATCTATGTAATTGCACACCAAGATCCCTCTGTTCCTCCACACTGCCAAGAATCCTATCCTTAATCCTGTACTCAGCTTTCTAATTCGACCTTCCAAAATGCATCACCTCGCATTTATCCAGGTTGAACTCCATCTGCCACCTCTCAGTCCATCTCTGCATCCTGTCAATGTCCTGCTGCAGCATACAACAGCCTTCTATACTGTCAACGACACCTCCAACCTTTGTGTCATCTGCAAACTTGCTGACCCATCCTTCAATCCCCTCATCCAAGTCATTAATAAAAATTACAAACAGTAGAGGCCCAAGAACAGAGCCCTGTGGAACACCATTCACCATATATTTCCAAGCAGAATATTTTCCTTCTACTACCTTTTGCTGTCTTCTGTTGGCCAGCCAATTCTGTATCCAGACAGCTAAGTTCCCCTGTATCCCATTCCTCCTGACCTTCTGAATGAGCTTACCATGGGGAACCTTATCAAATGCCTTGCTGAAGTCCATATACACCACATCCACAGCTCGACCCTCATCAACCTTTCTAGTCACATCCTCAAAGAACTCGATAAGGTTTGTGAGGCATGACCTGCCCTTCACAAAGCCATGTTGACTGCATTTAATCAAGCAATGCTCTTCCAGATGGTCATAAGTCCTATCCCTCAGAATCCTTTCTAACACCTTGCAGACGACAGACGTGAGACTTACTGGTCTGTAATTGCCGGGGATTTCCCTATTTCCTTTCTTGAAGAGAGGAATTACATTTGCCTCTCTCCAGTCCTCAGGTACGACTCCAGTGGAGAGCGAGGATGCAAAGATCTTCGCACGTGGCAAAGCAATTGCATTTCTCATTTCCCAAAGCAGCCGAGGACAAATCTGGTCCTGGCCTGGCGACTTGTCAATCTTAATGTTTGACAAAATTTTCAGCGCATCAGTTTCCTCTATCTCTATCCATTCCAGCATGCGCACCTGCTCTTCAAAGGTTTCATTCACTACAAAGTTTGTTTCTTTCGTAAAGACAGAAACAAAAAACTCATTTAGGGCTTCCCCTACCTCCTTAGACTCTACACACAAATTCCCTATGCTATCCCTGATCGGCCCTACTCTTTCTTTGACCATTCTCTTATTCCTCACATAAATGTAAAATGCCTTTGTGTTCTCCCTAATCCGTTCTGCCAAGCCTTTCTCATGCCCCCTCCTGGCTCTCCTCAGACCATTTTTGAGCTCCTTCCTCGCCTGCCTGTAATCCTTTAGAGCTGAGCTTGACCCTAGCTTCCTCCATCTTATGTAAGCTGCCTTTTTCCTTTTGACGAGAATCTTCACCGTTCTCGTCATCCAAGGTTCCTTTATCTTACCACTTCTTGCCTGTCTCAGAGGGACATATTTATTCATCACTTGCAACAACTGTTCCTTAAACAGTCTCCACATGTCTATAGTGCCTTTACCATGGAACAATTGCTCCCAATCCATGCTTCCTAACTCATATCTAATCGCATCATAGTTTCCTCTTCCCAAATTAAATATCCTCCCATTTTGCCTAATCCTCTCCTTCTCCATAGCTATGCAGAATGTGAGGCAGTTATGGTCACTATCTCCAAAATGCTCTCCCACCACAAGATTTGATACCTCGTTTCCGAGCACCAAGTCTAGAATGGCCTCTCCCCTCGTTGGCCTGTCAACGTACTGAGTCAGGAAACCCTCCTGAACACACCTTACAAAAACAGCTCCATTCAAATCTTCTGCTCAAAGGAGGTTCCAATCAACATTGGGAAAGTTAAAGTCACCCATTACAACAACCCTACTACGTCCACACTTTTCCAAAATCTGCCAACCTATGCTTTCTTCCATCTCCCTGCTGCTATTGGGGGGCCTGTAGTAAACCCCTAATGAGGTGACTGCTCCCTTGCTGTTCCTAA
This sequence comes from Chiloscyllium plagiosum, assembly GCF_037043375.1. NCBI lineage: Eukaryota > Metazoa > Chordata > Chondrichthyes > Orectolobiformes > Hemiscylliidae > Chiloscyllium > Chiloscyllium plagiosum. The sequence goes on along the minus strand of NW_028270153.1, from coordinate 17,353,845 downwards.
TTTCCACCCATACTGACTCGGTAGGCAAATCTTCCTCGACAATGGAAGCTTCTGTAGCTGTGATACCCTCTCTGATTAGTAGTGCTACACCCCCTCCTCTTTTTCCCCACTCCCTATTCTTTTTAAATGCTCTAAACCCTGGAACATCCAGTAACCATTCCTGCTCCTGAGAAACCCATGTCTCTGTTATGGCCACAACATCATAGCACCAGGTACTGATCCATGCTCTAAGTTCATCACTTTTATTTCTGATACTCCTTGCGTTAAAGCAAACACACTTTAACTGATCCCTTGGTTCCTTCCCAGGAAAATCCTTCCCACTAGCTGATCTACCTCTTGCTATTGCCTCATCTGCATCAACTCTCACCTCCGGTATACAGCTCAGGTTCCCACCCCCCTGCCATACTAGTTTAAACCCTCTCGAACTACTCGAGCAAGCCTTCCACCCAGGACATTGGTCCCCTTTCAGTTCAGATGCAACCCGTCCTTCTTGTACAGGTCCCACCTTTCCCAGAAGGCATCCCAATTATCTACATACCTGAAGTCCTCTCTCCTACACCAGCTGCGTAGCGACGTATTAAGCTGTGCCCGCTCCGTGTTCCTCGCCTCGCTATCTCGTGGCACCGGTCGTAAACTAGAGAACACTACTCTGTTCGTCCTGCTTTGCAGCTTCCATCCTAACTCCCTGAAATCACTTTTTATATCCTCAATCGTTTTCCTGGCTATATCATTAGTGCCAATATGTAATACGATTTCTGCCTGTTCGCCCTCCCCTTTTAGAACCTTATACACCCGATCGGAGATGTCCCGGACCCTGGCACCAGGGAGGCTACATACCTTCCGGGAATCCCGATCCTGAACACAAAATCTCCTGTCGATTCCGCTAAGTATCGAGTCCCCTACCACAAGTACTTTTCTATTCTTCCCCCTTCCTTCTTTGCCACAGTGTCAGGCTCAGTGCCAGAGAACTGACTGCTATGGCTTTCCTCTGGTAGGTCATCCCCACCCAGCAGTATCCAAAACAGTATACTTATTGCTGAGAGGAATGTCAACAGGGGATCTCTGCACTGTCTGTCTGGGCCCTTTCCTCCCCCGAACTGTAACCCATCTATCCTTGTCCTGAGCCTTAGGAGTGACCAACTCCTGGTAACTCCTCTCAACTACCCCCTCAGCCTCCCGAATGATCCGTAGTTCATCCAGCTCCAGCTCCAATTCCCTAACACAGTTTTCAAGGAGCTGGAGTTGGATGCACTTCCCGCAGATGTAGCCAGCGGAGACATGTGCCATGTCTCCCACCTGCCACATTCTGCAGGAGGAGCAAGCAACTGCCCTAGCATCCATACCTGACTTATCTGAACACACACTCAGTGCGAAAGTAGAAAGCTTAGTTCAAGTTGCTATAAAATGAATAACAAACTTATATTCAAAAGAGGAAGTTTAGAATGTACCTTACCTATTGACTAGGTTAGAGGAGGAGGGCGGGTGGGAGACACTACAGTTGTAGAGCCTCGGTTTAGCCGCCTTGCTGATATATATGGTCACTGCTTTCCTTCCCGGTCCTCGTCACTTCCTCCGCTGTTCCCGCTCCTTCTGTGAAAGGGAAAACACCGCTGTCCGCTACTGGTAAGTAATTTTTAAAAAACTGCCTTACCTTAGCTGCAGTCTTACCTCCGCTGCTGCTCGCACTCAAAATGGCCGTTGGCGTCGAAGGTTGAGAAGTCCATAATGGTTTTAAACTTTCTGGACACACTTCCAGTCACAGCTGACAATGTCAGACTTTCGATACAGAAAGGTCCAGTCCTGGCAAAACTGAAACAGCTGGTGGTGATTGGGGGAACCAAAAGGCTGTCACAACCAGAATTCAAACCTTTTTGAACCCAGAGGAACCAGACCAGAGTGGAGGACAGCATATTATTATGGGGAGCAAGAGTGATTGCCCAAGAAAAGGGGCTGCCAGACACTGGCTGAACTCCACCAGGGTCATTCAGGGCTTTCCAAAATGAGGTTGTGCCTGTGACCAGGATTGGATGCAGACATAGCCACTTTGGAGGGGCAGTGCCCAAAGTGCTATCAAGGCCAAGAATTACTGCCATCAGCTCCCCCACGTTTGTGGGAATGGTTAGGTTAACCCTGGACTCGGTTACATACTGATTATGCAAGCCCTTCCATGGGCACAATGTTCTTAGTCATTGTGAACGCTCACTGCACAGAGTTCATTTTTCAAACACGAGGATAGTGGTAAAAATACTGCACACGTTTTTTGCAATACACAGAAAGAGTTGCTCAGAGATAACGGGCCATTGTTTACCAGCAGGGGATTTGAGTATTTCCTAAAGTCGAATGGTATTCAACATTTAAGGACAGCTCCACAGCATCTATCATAGAACGTAGAACAAAGAACAATACAGCACAGAACAGGCCCTTCTGCCGTCGATGTTGCACCGACCTGTGAACTAATCTAAGCACATCCCGCTACACTATCCCATCATCATCCATGTGCTTATCCAAGGATTGTTTAAATGCCCCTAATGTGGCTGAGTTAACTACATTGGCAGGTGGGGCATTCCACGCCCTTACCACTCTCTGAGTAAAGAACCTGCCTCTGACATCTGTTTTATATCTATCACCCCTCAATTTGTAGCTATGCCCCCTCATGCAAGCTGACATCATCATCCTAGGAAAAAGACTTCCACTGTCTACCCTATCTAACCCTTTGATCATCTTGTATGTATCTATCAAATCCCCTCTTAGCCTTCTTCTCCCCAATGAGAACAGACCCAAGTCTCTCAGCCTTTCCTCTTAAGAGCTTCCCTCCAGACCAGGCAACATCCTGGTAAATCTCCTCTGCACCTTTTCAAATGCTTCCACATCCTTCCTGTAATGGGGCGACCAGAACTGTACACAATATTCCAAGTCCGGCCGCTGTAGCGTTTTATATAGTTGCAGCATGACATTACAGCTTCAGAACTCAATCCCTCTACTAATAAAACCTAACACACTGTATGCCTTCTTAACAGCACTATCAAACTGGGTGGCAATTTTCAGGGATCTATGTACATGGACTCCAAGATCCGTCTGCACATCCACACTACCAAGAATCTTTCCATTGACCCAGTATTCTGCCTTCCTGTTATTCTTCCCAAAGTGAATCACCTCAAATTTATCTGCATTGAACTCTATTTTCCACCTCTGCAGTTTATCCAAGTCTCACTGCAACGTGCAAGATTCTTCCTCACTGTCCACTACTCCACCAACTTTAGTATCATCTGCAAACTTACTAACCCATCCAACTATGCCTGCGTCCAAGTCATTTATGAAACTGCCGAACAGCAGTGGTCCCAAAACAGATCCTGTGGTACACCACGAGTAACCGGACTCCAGGCTGAATATTTTCCACCACTTGTTGCATCATTCAACGGTCTGGTGGAAAGAGCAGCTCAAGCTTTGAAGTCAGGCTGAAAGAAACAGCCTACAGCTTCACTAGATACCAAACTGTCCCGGTTCCTATTTGATTATAAGATCACCCCTCATGCAACTACAACAGAGTTGCTCATGGGAAGAAGACTCCGCACCAGGTAAAATCTGATCTTCCTGGATCTGGGATGGGAGGGTGAAATGGCAATAGGAACGCCAATGCCTGACACAAAACCCTGCTAAGTGAGAGAGACAGTTTAATTCAGGGGATGAAGCTTAGTGTAGGAACCAGGGGAATGACCCTGCACGGGTAAGAGGCATGGTTGACACGGGGTCAGTTCCAGTGATGTATAACGTTTGGCTAGGTGTGACTGGCACGTGGCCCATAGGAAAGCTGCAAACGTGCTAACGTGCAGGAGGAATATGTGCCCAGCTCCTCAACAGCCTTTCTGACTGTTCCTAAACCCATGGATTCTTCCCCTCCATCAAGCTTTGTAAATACCTCGGAATCTGAGATTGATGCAGTGTATGTCACTTTTTGCCGCCTGAATGAGAGAAGGAATTTCTTCTGAGATGCTCCAGGTGCAAGAGGTGAGCGACTGTGCCCTACATGTTACCTGTATCAGTGGCAGAGGTGGAGTAACCTGACCCGGTGCTAAAACACCCAGGAGGCCTATGTTCTCGAACACAGAGGGGAGGGACATAGTGATGGTAATGAGGTCAGCCAGGTGGACCACATAGAATATGAGTTCTCTGGTTGGGGCAGTTAATCTAATGGGTCTAATCAGGAAGCCCTGGCTGAGAGATATGAACAGGAATGTGTCCCTATGCATCCTTCCCTTCACTTTTTGACATAATCATTGCTCTCATCAGGCTTTGTTTGTTAATGTTACATTGGCCACAAGGGTGCTTTCCCGGTGATGGAAAAATATAAAGTCTTTGCGCAATGGTGGTTTTTTTACTGTGCCACTATTCATAGATATACACACAGCCATGGGTGATTTGGGGAAAATAAAAGATTAAAAAGCAGTGTCAGAGATTCTGCTAAAAAAAGAGCAGGTGTGTCAGCCATCCTGTTCACTCAGAGAATTGGCTCTGACAGAGCTGGATCTGGGTCAAGGACTGTCCACGTGGAAATAAAGGGTGACTTAGTGACGGGATATTGGCCTCTGTGGAGCTATTTCAGGAACAGGTATTTTGTAATGCTTGTTGTACAATTTGATTTTCTGGTGATACTAAGTTTTGACATTTTCCTCTGGCCACTGTTGATAAGACGATCCAGTTTATGTGTCACCTTGAAGCTAAACACAGCCTACTGACAGTATAAAAAAGAGGGACAGATTTTTCCAAGTTAATCACACTGATGGCTTATAGCCACATTGACTGTGGAACCCGAATGTTAAGGATTGGAATAGTTCATGTGTTGCAATAAATGTTACAGACAGACTTAGCTGTAGCATTTGATAAATAAAGTGCTTAAGAAAATACAACAACTGCTTTGAGAGTTTTATGGAGTGAAGACTCTTTTAATGAGCATTGCAGAAGTTATTTCCTCACTGGGAATTCAATAAGCTCAAGCCTGCCAGCAGCCTCAGGCAAGGGTGCTTAAGACAGCTGGAATAAGAGTGGGAGAGATAGTCTGTGCTATGCAAAGCAATGGGAGGAAAAGTGCTTTAATTGTTTTTCATGTTATACATTAATAAGAACTCCAGATTGATTTAAGGAGAACTTGGCTATGTCAGGAAGGTCATTAACATACTGAATGGTTGGGGAGGGGTCTTGACCAGGTCAGGGTTGGAAGAGTGTGCCTTCATGAAGGAGAATCCAGAACAAGCGATTATGGTTTAAAAATAATGTATTACTCATTTAAAACAGAAATGAGTAAACTTTTTTTTTCTCTCAGAGGGCTGTGAATCTTTGGACTTTTCTTCCACATAAGGCAGCGGATGCAGAATCTTCAAGTATTTTTAAGGCAGAGGTAGATAGATTATTGATTGCCAAGAGGATGAAAGTTTATCAGTGATAGGCAGGAATATAGATTTGAGGTTAAAATCAAATCAGTCATGATGTTATTGAGTGGTGGAGCAGGCTTGAAGGGCTGAATGGCCTCTTCTTGTTCCTAAGTTTATGGAACCCTCGATTATAAGGAGTAATTGAGACAAACAGGAAAGACCTTCTAAAAATAGAAGTAAAGCACTGCAGATGCTAGAAATCCAAAATACAAACAGAATATACTGGAAAAAGCAGGTTAGGTAGCATCTGTGGATAGAGAGAGAGAGAGAGAGAGACTGAGATAACATTTTAAATGAAGAGACTTTCTTCTGACACAGATAATAACATGTCCAATGGCTGATCTGCAGAGGTTAGGAGGTGTTTAAAGGAACAAATGGATGGCCAGTTTGGGGATGTGGGGTTTGTGAACTGTTTCCCCAGCCAGGAAATGGCCTCCACACAGTCCCTTTGGAATCTGTCAAAGTGTTTGATGCCTTCTCAAGTGTTAGTTTGGGTGATGGATTGTCATAAGTTTATGGGGATTTTGGATTTCTTCATGAATGATTTGTGAACATCCTTGAACATTTCCTCAGTATTGTTTACAGCTAGTCTCTTGTGCTCAAAGTTCAGCACAGGGCAATTATTTCTGCAGCTTGGACATTGAGCTGTATGATGTGACCGCCTCAGTGAAGCTGGTGTTGAAAACCCGATGCCTGATGCTGGTAATGTTGGTTTGGGAAAGGACACAAGCATTTGGCCTGGAAATGACAGGATTGCCAATATTTCTCAAATGCCTTGACACACCTGTTTTAGATTTTCCAATTTAGTAGCTGAGACAAACACCTAGCAAGCTGAGACAAGTACATGAGAGACACAGTAATAATAGGTTATACTGTTGGATTGGATAGAGAGTGAAGCAAGGAAGTTCCTGTGGGGCATAAACACCAGCATGGAACAGTTGGGCCAAAAGTTCCGCTTCAATATATATTCTATGATAGAGGCTCTAAAATGTGGAAAAAACACTAAAGGTTTTTCACAGAACTGTAAGAAAACCTTTGGTTGCCCAACAGAAGAAAGATATATTAGAAGGGAGGATCATATTTGTCCCATCTGCCATTTCTCTGCCCAACTTTCCAACTGACCTATATCTTGCTGTTCCCTTTGACAATCTTCCTCACTATCCACAACTCCATCAATTTTCATTGACATCTGCAAACTTACTAATCAGATCACTGGCATTTTTAACCAAATCACTTATGTATATAGGAACAAAAAAACCCCTCCACAACTAACCTCTGTCTTCTCTGACCAAGGCAATTTTGTATCCAACATACCAACTCACCATGGATCCCATGTGACTAAACTACCATGAGGAATTTTGTCAAATGCTTTCGTAAAATCGTTGCAGACAACCACTGCCCTAATCTCAATCATCTTCATCATTTTTTCAAAAAACTCAATCACTTATGTGACACAAGACCTTCCCTGCACAAAGCCATGCTGACTTAACCTACTTACTCCATTTTTTTGCCGAATGTGAGTAACCATGTCTACCATACCAATTTAGCTGATACTTGATTGCTATCATGCAATAAAATACATCTTGTTCAAGACAATAGTCTTTTCTCATTAGACCACCAAGTGGTTTTCCTCTACCACAGTGACCTGTTCAAGCTACTTAGATTCCAATCTAAAAAGAGGATGGGGACAGCAAATCTACCAGATGTGTCTTCCATCGAGGTATCTGTGCTGATGATCCATCATCCAACTGGCATTTCCCATTTAAGACTCAGATAAGAGAAAATTTCTTCTTTATTTAATTCATTCATGACGTGTGAGTGTTACTGGCCAGCAGCATTTAAGGGTCAACTACATTGCTGTGGGTCTGGAACCATGTGTAGGCCAGACCAGGTAAGGAAGGCAGATTTCCATCCCAAAAAGGATATTAGTGAATGTGATGGATTATTTATAACAATCAACAGTCGTTATCTATTCACCATTAGGCACGCTTTTTATTCCAGATTTTATTGAATTCAAGTTTCACCATCTGCCAAGGTAGTATTTAAATTGATGTCCTGAGAATATTAGCCAGGGTTTATCTGAATCACCAGTTCAGTGATATTATCACTACACCACTGCCTCCTCTTCTGTCAGAAAATCATTAGTCTTCAGAATTCTCTTCCTCAGAGAACAGCGAAAGCTCGGTCATTGAATAGGGTTAAGTCTGAGCTAGATCTATTCTTGATCAACAAGGGATTCAAAAAGTATGGAGGTAAGGCAGAAAAAAGGAGTTAAGGCCAAAACCAGATTACCCATGATCTCATCAAATCAATGGGCAAAGTGGCCTACTCCTGCTCCATTTTTTATGATGTTTTGAACCACTGCTGACAATCAGCATCGTTGTAAATCATCTCAAGATTATCAGAGGCTTATGATAAAGTGGTTGGACATAATAACAATAATAGACAGACACATTGCATCTGGTCTAGCAACTGCACAATTACATTCTGAAAGAGGAGGAACAGTCCTGTCATAGACCTGTCTGTGAAATTGAGATAACAACTATTATGTAGATAATAACAGACACCTGGGATGGGTTGATCACAGGCTGTAGTATAATTGAAGGGTTTAGATGATTTATGTACAGAATAACAGATGCTTGAGCAGTAGTTAAGAAATGTAATGTAAGCGTGGGAATCTGATAGTTCATGTATGGTTTAATGGAAGTATGTTTATGAAAGCTTTAAGGCATTGAAAGCTGGAGCCAGGTTCTATATGGATGAACAGATACCTGGGAACTGTCAGGTGTCAGTAATATATTGAGAGGCTTCAGGTGACAATTTGGTCTTAGATCTGTCACCAATCTTATGAGGTAGAATACACTTTCCAGATTTAAACGTAGGAGGAAAGAGCTTGCTCTGTTTTTGGTCAGATTGAACATAAAGTGGAGTTATGACCTGCAAGACATCAATCATTAACAACCTCATTGCATGAAGCAACTGAATTAGTGGCATTGACACCATTTGCGAAATCTATTGAGAGAGAATTTGATGATTTAAAGGAAATATTCTTTGAAAAGCACCTGGACCTATTTGTTGCCGTCTACTCAATGGTAACCAATCCTCTCTGTTTCTGAGATTTCATTTGAAAATCAAATGGTAAATTAATTCCTTCTACGTGATTTTTTTAACTTGTTCCCATTTTAAAAATATACTTTTGTCTTACATATGGCGTATAGGTTCGGTCAAGTCAATAAAGGAGTAATTGGGCAAATGTTCTAACAGATATAATAACATATTGGGCACTTATACTGCAGTGGTAGTGACCCTGCTTCGAAGCCAGGAGGTTTGGGTTCATGTCCCATCTGCTGGGAGGTGTGTGATAACATCTCTGAATAGGTTGGTTAAAAATATCTATAATACATCATCAGCTAATTGCCCAGACAGGCTAAAACCTTTGGGAGCTGTGTTGGATGCATTTTTAACTCAGGCTTGTTGATCCAGGCCCACACAAAATCACTGGCATTACTGTGATAGCAGAATATTAAGAATGTATTGCTAAGTTTATTGTAAGGACTTTGGGATGGCATGGTGGCTCTATGGTTAGCACGACCACCTCACAGCGCCAGAGACCTCGGTTTGATTCCAGCCTTGGGTGACTGTGTGGAGTTTGCACATTCTCACTATGTGTGAGTTTCCTCTGGGTGCTCCAGTTTCTTCCCACAGTCTAAAGATGTGCAGATTAGATGGATTGGCCAGGCTAAGTTGCCCTATAGTGTCAGGGATGTGCAGGGCTATGGGGATAAGGTGGTGGGTGAGTCTGGGTGGGATGTTCTTCAGAGGGTTGGTGTGGGCTTGTTGGGCCAAATGTTTTCCACACTGTAGGGATTCTATGACTGTCATATTTAACAAATTTAATATTATTTGGGAAGGTCATGATAACTAAATAACATGGGGGAAGGAAAATTGATAGGCTATTATGAATGTGTTTCACCATTATGCAATAATCAACAAGCTATTGAGAACCCACAAACAACAAATCAATGACCAGATCATCAGTTTTTCGGTATTACTTGAGGTATGTATGTTGGCCACAAGGCTTAGGGTCTCCCTGGAATTTTATTGACTCGAGCCATAGGATGTCCTACACTTGAGAGAGCACATCCAACCTTGGATTTTAAAAAAATTAACAATACCATTCTAAAGTTGAAAGCATTTTCAATTTTAGATTCATAGCCATGTAATGCAGAGGTCAGTCTTTAAAACCTTTGGTTCAAGACAGAGTTATCCAGACTACAAGACTTTGTTTATTCATTCAGCTGGGATAGTATTTATTACAATCCCTAGTTGGACAACCCCTAATCTCGACAGATGGATGTTCTTTGTGAGTTGCCATCTTGAAGTGCTACACTTCATTTGGTGTAGATGCATGCACATTGCTGTGAGGGAGTTCCAGGATTTTGATGCAGCAATGAATGAACAGTGATATAGTGATTCCAAATCAGGATTGAGTGGGTCTTAGAGGGGAACTACATTATTGAGTCTGACTGTTGCCTTCTGACATTGTCCATTCATCCAGTAAAACAAGACTCGGATCAGGATGGTGACCCTACCCCCAAAATGATGGAGAGGAAAGATACTCCTGATCCCAACGGCTGCCCCACCACATCACGTAATGTCCTTTGATTAATCATTAATTGTCTGAAGTTGGGACATCTGAAGAAATCCAGGGAAGGGGTCCTGCCTCTTGAGAGCTGCCTGCCATCTGGGAGCAGTCACTTGAAGCCCTCAGTTGGAGAGAGGAGTGGGTGGTCTGGCCTAGACCACACCCATGCATACACCACACACACAGACACACACACAGACAGTAGCATCAGTGCCAGACCAGGCGTCACTGAGTAGGTAGAGGGAAGAACACCCACTGAATTTGTTGAGTCTCCCTAATAGCAAATGTTTATCAGCAAGAAATTTAAAACTCTGTTGCTAGTTTTAATCAAATAAATGTAAGATTCAACCCTACGATTCAAACATTATGTTTGAATAATATTTGAAATATAGGGTTGAATCTTACGTTTATTTGACTAATTGCCATTTGTGTCAAGATTATTTGAGGTTCTTACTGTTGCAAGGCCTTGTGAGTTTTCTAGCCATACTTTAACGAAAGCGCCTGATTAACTGCCTACTCCGTCCCCATGGTATCCCTCTCATCTGATTTCCTCATCATGTACCATTCCCAGAACATCTCGCCAGTGTTCCCAAAATCAACCACCTTCCATAGCACCGGCACCAGTTTTAAAAGGTCATTGTGGACCTGGTCAAGCTCTGCCAGTCTGGAGCTGCTTGCACAGTCCCTAAAACTTGCCCCACATTGTAGTCATGAGAAACCTGACATCTTGTTTTGTGGATGGGGACTTGGAGGTCCTGCTGGATGGGGTGGTGCACAAGCAGGATCTTCACTTTCCTCAAGACCAGCGATGGAGGCCATGCAAGGTGGCCATGTCAGCCTGCTGTGAGTTTCCACCTAGGTCAGGTCTTCTAAAAAGAATTAGTTCCTGCCTAACACTGTTGTGTTAGCCTTCCCCCAGTTGAGCACTCTCACCTGAGGACCAGTCTTATCCTTGTCCATGCCTATCTTAAAATTTACAGAATTATGAACACTTTTCCCAAAATGTTCCCCCACTGAAGCTTTGCTATCGCCGGGCCAGGCCTATTCCCCAATATAATGTCTAGTATGGCACCTTCCCCAGGTGTACTTTCTATATATAGTAACAATAAACCTTTGGACGTATCTAACATTTTCTGCACCACCCACCCCCCCAGCCCCTGGCTCTAAGGGAATATCAGTCAATGGTGTGGGGGGGAGAGGGGAGTTAAAATCACCCATTATAACAACCCTATTGGTCTTACATCTTTCTACAATCTGCCTACATATCTATTCCTCTTTCTCCCGCTGGCTATTGGAGGGCCTATAGTACAACCCCATCATTATGATTGCACCTTTTCTATTCCAGAGATTTACCCATATAACCTTACTGGATTGCCCTCCAAGATGTCCTATCTCACTATAGCTGTGACATTCCTCTGTTTCATGCCTGAAACATCTTAATGCTAGAAAGTTGAGCTGCAAGTCCAGCCCCTCTCTCAACCAGGTTTTTGTAATGGCTACAACATCAATGTATGTGCATTGTACTAATACAGACTCTAAGCTCATCTGCCTTACCTGTTATACTCTGAGCATTCAAATAAATACACTTCAGACTTCCAGTCCCACCATGTTCATTAACCTGACCCTGACTGCTCTTCCTATTAAACTTACTTGACTTAATTGAGGTCAGGCGGCATCCGAGGAGCAGGAAAATTGATGTTTCGGGCTGGTGCCCTTCATCAGGATTAAGGGCTCTAGCCTGAAACATCGATTTTCCTGCTCCTCAGATGCTGCCTGACCTGCTGTGCTTTTCCAACAACACACTCTCAACTCTGATCTCCAGCATCTGCAGACCTCACTGTCTTCTTACTTGACTTAATGTCTACCTTCTTCTCACGTACTCCACATGTTGACCCGACTGCTCTGGTTCTCAACCCCATCACATCTCCTCGGCACCACCCTCCACCACCCACCCAACCACATTTACAAACCTCCCTGCCAGGATATTGGCACCCCCCAGTTTAAGTGGAACCCATCCTCTTGCACAGGAACCTCTGCTCTGGAAGAGATCCCAATGATGTTGATATCAGAAACTCTCTTCAGTCACAGATTCAACTCTATATTATCTTCCCATTTCTGGCCTCACTAACAGGTGGCACAAGGACTAATCCCAAGATTACAACCCCAGAGGTCCTGCTTTTCAACTTTCTACCTAACTCCCGAAATTCGCTTTGAAGTCCTCAGCTCTCTTTCTATCTCTGTCATTTGTACCAATATGGACCACAATCTTTGGCTGCTCACCCTCCCCTTGCAATATGTCCTGTGCCTGTTTAGAGACATCCTTGACCTGGGCACCTGGGGGGACAACATGTATCTATCAATGTCCATAACTATAGAATCCCCTATCACTACAGCCCTCTTACATTTTGACCTTCCCTGCTGTCCAACAGAGACAATTGTGGCAACACTGAGCTGGCTGCTACTGTTGCTTTTCATTGAGAGGCCACTCCACCCCACGCGCCCCCCACCAACCACCCCCCCAGACCCCAAGCATCCCAAGAGTACCAAAACAGTATACTTGTTTGAGAGGGGAATAGCTATAGGGGACCCCTCCATCGCCTGCCTGCCTCTCTTGACAGTAACCCTTCCATGTGACTGAAGCTGTAGTGTGACCACATCCCTGAACTTCCTATCTATAAAACCTCCTGCTTCCTGCACACTCATCAGTGAGTTCAACAGCTGCTCCCGCTGATCCATGTGGTCTGGTAGAAGCTGCAGGTGGATACTTCCTGCAGACATAGTTGTCAGGGACACTTGACTTCTCCATGATCTCCTACATGTCACAGGAGGAGTATACCACTCCACTAGCTGCCATGGCTATTCCCCTAGCAAGTATTTAAGACTGAGATAGATAGGTTCTTGAGTATCAAGAGGATAAAGGGTTACAGGGAGAAAGCGGGAGAATGGGGTTGAGTAACTTATCAGCCATGATCGAATGGTAGAGCAGACTTGATGGACTGAATGGCCTAGTTTCTGCTCCTATATCTTATGATCTTATTGGGCGAAAGGAAAAGGAAAGATCTTACCTTGCCATACCTGAATGGTGCTCACCCTCCTCAACAAAGCCCAACACTCACCAAAGTCTGTACTTTGACATCAACAACCCTTCTCCAAATGGCCACTGCCACTAGAGTACTTATATTTTATATGTGGCCAGTAGAACGGAAAAGCTTTCCCAGAATCCTTCTCAGTGACATCTCACTACCACCCTCTGATGTATTATTAGATATTGTTAAATATTGTTAGAGTATTTGGACAGGGAAACTAATTGTTATGAGACTGTGCATCCAAGGTGTCACACTTACTGTAGAAATGCTGTTTGGTACTAACCAACAATGCAGCAATTCACCAGCCTCTTGGAAAGCAATAAGAAATACACTGTTTTAAGCTGCAGAAATTTGCATCTAAAAGTATGATTATTTTAAACTTCTGAGTACTGGAACTAGAAGACATCCAAGCTGTGCTGAAGGAGAGATTAAGGGACAAACAGGATGCTTTGTGATTTAACCTGAGACAGTGTCCGGAGATCATGTGAAATTGATATGCTGTGAGCAACTATGTTTGTCACTCCATTCCACAGGAATATGGGGGTTGCTTTAGTGTTGAGAAGTGGGAAATAATACAAGGACACCATAAAACATTCCAGAATAAATTTGTGTAACAATCCTTTCATTTCGAAATACCGACAAATAAAAGATTCCTTATTGTGAAATATTTCAAAACATATCAAAGGATACATAAAAATCTTGGAAGGGTTAATTTCTGAAAATTAAAACAAAATTGATCTCGACACAGAAAATGGAGGAGCCTTTCCTCTCGTCTTGTTTAAGCTTCTGTATTCTGCTGACAGCATAACCTTAAATAACCTTAAATCCCTCAATCATCCCAGGGGTTCTGTGCATCTTCAAATAAGATTTTTGTAATGTCATTTATGTATATCCAGAATTCTGAATTATCGGTGAGGTCTCATTTGGAGAAGATTGATGTTGACAGTTGATGAATACTTAGTTTTGTGGAAGGAGACAGGGCCTAAAATAACTGGCTTTATATGTCAAATGAATAAAAATTAATACATTATTAACTTCCGCAATGCTAATCTAATAAAGCAATTCAGTCCACAGGCGCATGTCAGCATTTAGAAGTTAGCAGGAGAAGAAGATGATAAAGAAATCAGTGCATGTGCATACGTGCAAACATGTGCTGGCTTGCTTGGATGCATTTGGTTTTCATGAACACAGAGGTACACTTTCATGTGCAGTAAATCAGGATTTCTCTTCCATTAATCCATGTTAAACTCCATTCTGCTATTTTTGGTTTTGAATTTGAATTCCAGTTGGTCTGTATACATGACCAGTGTGTGTTTTCATTCATTGGAAGATCATACTCCATAGTGCTGTGTCACTTTTAGGTAAATCCTAGGTGAGAGATTTTCAGTAACATGGCCGATATGTACCAACAAAATAACCTTGCCTAAAAGGGACAAGCTCTATCTGTCACATGAGTTGTAGCAGATTGCCAAGTGACACCAATACTCTCCATATTCTTCTTTTCCCTATATCTCTCACAATTTTCACAACCTTTCTGCATATTTCTCTTCCTTCGGCACAAAGAGGGAAATCATGCCTATCTGATAAGTAATAACTTGGATTTATATAGCTCCTTTCAAGATCTTATGATGCCCAAAATATTTCATGACCAATTAAACACTTTTGAAGTGTAGGCACTGGTGTAACATGGAAAATGTGACAGCCAATTTATGATACAGCAGACTATCATAAACAACGTGATAATGATCAGTTTCTTTTAGTGATTCTGATTGAGGGGCAAATATTGGCCAGGAAACCTGAGAATGTTGTGGAGGCAAGTTTAATCAATCCTTTCAAACATAGATTAGATAATTATCTCAAATAAAAAGAGAAATGAAGAGTTATGACAAAAAGAGTGTAGCTCGGTGAGATGGGTCTTGCAGGGAATGGAAGGGGCTTGATGAGCCAAATGGTCACATTCTGCACAGCAACTATTCTTGGAAACTATGGTTCAACGTGAAATTGTCAGGAAAGACAAGCAGTGAATCAATAATCTAATTTGTCATATTACGTGGGTATGCAATTGCCAAGAGTTGGGTTGGGTTGCATTGTTCTGTATTGCGTTTGGTTCATTTTGTTGGAATGAACCAATAAGATCCATCCATATGCCAAGGTCCACTAATCTGTTGTCGCTCATAACCCTCAGTATTCTTAGTTTTAATGCTTGACTCACATCTCTGACAAGTAAACTGGTAGGCGTCGGATGTTCCTGTATTAAAAATTGCAGGATCTTGCAACATATATGATAATGATATGATAATAAGACAATATCATCTCTGATGGCATTTCAGCTTCACTAGAAGGCCCGCATAATTGCTGTTCACTATGACTGACCTTTGAAGCATGTTAAAACTAGATGGCACACCCAGCTCTGCATTTCTGCTGACTTAGAGTCATAGAGTCACAGAGTTATAGAATTGTTCAGCACGGAAACAGACCCTTTGGTCCAACTCATCCATTTTGAGCAGACATTCCAGTCTGACCTAATCCCATTTGCCAGTGTTTGGCCCATACCCCTCTAAACCCTTCCTCGTCATATGCCCATCCGGATGCCTTTGAAATGTTGCAATTGTACCACTTCCTCTGGCAGCTCATTCCATAAACGCTCTACCCTCTTCATGAATAAGTTACCCCTTAGATCCCTTTCAAATCTTTCCCCTCTCACCTTAAAACTATGCCCTCTAGTTTTGGACTCCCCCACTCGAAAAAGACCCTGGCTATTCACTCTATCCACGCCCCTCATGGTTTAATAAACTTCTATAAGGTCATCTCTCAGTCTCCAACATTCCAGGAGAAAAAGCCCCAGCCTATTCAGCCTCTCCCTATAATCCTCCAGTCCAAGCAAGATCCTTGCAAACCTTTTCTGCACCCTCTCAAGTTTAACAACATCCTACCTATAGAAGAGCAATCAGAATTGTATGCAGTATTTTAAAAGTGACCTCACCAATGTCTATACAGCTGCAACATCACATCCTAACACCTATACTCAGTGTTCTGACCAATGAATGCAAGCATGCCAAACACTTTCCTCACCATCCTGTCTTGCTGCGACTCTATTTTCAAGGAACTATGCATTTGTGCCCCTATGTCCCTACCATTAAGTGTATACATCCTGCCTTAGTTTGCCTCACCAAAATGCCTCACCTAAAATAAATTCCAACTTTCACTCTTCGGCCCATTGAACTATCTGATCAAGATCCCAGCGTAGTCTGGGATAATCATTTTCACCACCAATTTTGGTGCCATCTTACTTCCTATATTCACAACCAAATCATTTATATAAATGACAAAAGCAGTGGACCCAACACTGATTCTTGTTGGACAATGTGACAAGAGTTCAGCTCAGTTGCTTTCGAGTGTGTGAAATATGCTGCCTCCTTAACAATGCAGATGTTTTTCCTTGTTTGTGGCTTCTTACCCTCTCAAGCTTTCCTTCATGTTACTGGCATGGAGCACAATGCAGTGCAATGCTTAAGTAAAGGATCACAAGGAAAGACACTTCTTATAAACCTCTCCTGCAGTATTCCCTACACTCTAGCAGCCGCTAAACAAGCAAGATGTTATCCAAGAGGTTCATACAGTTGCAGTGGATAACCCCAAGACTGCTTTACATCCATCTCCTTCTTCACTTTGATTTCTCTGCCTGAAGGCATGTCTAGTACAGATGCTGTGACCTGTAACACGAGTGGGACAAGGAGCCAAGCCCCAAACAGAATAGGCATCATGCTTCATTGCTGTAAGAACCTACCTATCCACATTAACCTTCCAGTCAACCAAGCCAACTGGTTTCTGAAGGAGTCTTCTGAACTCTTTTCCTCATAAGTCAGTGGAAGCAGTGTCTCTGAACATTTCTAAGACAGAGGTGTAAGTAGCTGGGGAGACATTATTGTGTCAAAATGGGAATGTGAAGTTGAAGTTACAATCAGATCAGCCATGATCTTATTAAATGTTGGAGTAGTCTTGAGAAGTTAAATGAGTCACTCCCACTCCTAAAAGTCTCAGTTGCCATGGCTATCAGATCGTAGCCAGGAGCTACAGTCAAGGCTCTGATTCCTTCCCACCATTTGACTGCCCAGGAATCTCTTCCACTCCTACTCCCAATTATAGGCCTTTGTTGTAACCAAATGTGTTGATAATGTGTTTGGTTAAGGAGGTACAGACACTTCTTTCTTACCTTAAAGTCCTGGAATAGAGGATCAGAGATAGAGATGCGAACCCTAGTGCCACAAAACTTCCCATTCATATAATTACTCAGGAAATACTCTGAGTTATAGTTTACAAACTAGAAGAGATTGTGCACAAAGTTATGAAATTCTTATTTTCTGATATTTTAAAAAGAGGTGAGTTAATGCTTTTTTAAAAACAGCAAAGAACAGGATTTAACATGTAAATGTTTACTTCGTGTGCAACTTTAGCTACAGCCAATTAAAAGCTAATATTTGTAATGTTTGGAGACAAACAATGAACAATGATGGAAAATAAATCGTATGAGTTGGAAGAGTGCACTGTTCCTAATTCTGATGAAAGAGGCTGAACTTTGATTTCATTGGCCATTAGCATCTTTAGTGAAATTGCATCCTACATGTAGCTGCAATTCATTCATAAATAGCCTTCAAAGCCAAGATATTGATCAAATGGCTTAGAACCACACAATGCATTTCTGTCTTCCAGAAAAGTTACTAATTTGCTGTTTTACTTGTTTTCTCTCTAACAGTCAACACATACATCAGATAGTTTGGTGACTTTAATGATCCCCATTATATGTAAACTGTGTGCTGTTGCAGAGATCAAGGCAGTATCAATTTACAAAAGCGAATCATCAACAATTGGGATGATCTGCATTTCGGATAAAATTCAATAGTGTACCAGTGTGCCTCCCGGCTTGCTGTAGTCATGTAACCCCTACTATGAGGCATTAACTGAGGGCATCTATCTTGCAGTTATTTTCAATTGCGTAACAGTACAGGTTAGATTGTTATCTTGAGAGATGGTGTCAGGACTGGGATCTCTCATGCCTATTACAATTCTGTTTTTAATTAGGTCATGTTTTAGTTGTACAAAGTTATAGGATATTTTGAATATGTTTATGGCCATCACATAGTGATCACACATAGGTCTCTAATATTGAATATATACCATTCAGATGTTGCATTCACTTGGAATTAAAAATGTTTTCAAGGCCTATAAAATTTCTGCAGTCAGTTTTGATATTCTTTGTGGTGAACATACTTTGTAATAGCCTATCTCCAGCAGTGGTAACAATAGAGGTACTTATAGCTGTTCTAACTTGTTATGTAGATCTGTTGCAATTTCATCATTTTGCCTTTACACATTGGAAAATCTGCTAGCTTTACTGCACTTCACTTTCCATACATAATAGGCCACCAATGGCACTGGGACTACAGAGACCACGACAACATCAAATGACAGGGAAAGGATACTCTCCGAGGAAGGAACGCAATCTGCACGAAAAGCCATGACAAAATATAAACATACCATTGTGGGACCTGCTCAATTTAAAGATTATGAGCTGAATTTTACCAGAAATTGTCTAAAAGTGCTATTTTCATCAAAGGTTCCTCTCTGCAAAGTCTACCGGGTTTTCTCACGTTATCATCCCAAACTTGCCTTGTGAACTAGTAACCACTCCTCTATTGTGCCCCGATTTTATGATGCTAGTCCAATTCTCCCACTTGCCGTTGATGGAAGTTCTTGCTGATGCCAGGACATTTAGGATTATTGTTGTTAGTGTCATCATTGCACCCCAACCACCTCCCCAGTTGAGCATTGGCAGTCTAGAGTTGCTTTTCACAGCGAATGTGGTGGGACAGTAGCTACAAGCCAATGCTTCTTGCAACACACAGCGGCACTGCTAACACTTGCTTACACACACAATTGCAAATTCTTAATCTATCACTGCTTAAGTATCAAGCTACACAGTCAGGAGTTTGTGTAATGGAGTCATCAGCTCCTGTTGCAGAGGGTAGCCCTTGTCCCCTCGTCTTTGTAAGGCATTTAGACCCTCAAATGTAACAGGAATGTGAGACTTCTCATGGATATGGACATCATCACAGAGACCTGGCACAGACTTATAAGAGGTAGTAACGATGATCACAAATCACTTGATGGAATGAATCTTCTTCTATTGCTAAACTCAGTTACATTATGATGTAGTGCTCTCAATGCATTGTGTGTACAGTCTGTAGTGCCCTGCAGCTGGAGAAAGACTACTGCCCAGTAGCAAAGCCAATTGCCCAGATTGCAATCCTGACATTGTCACAGGGAAGTAAGATGAAACAGTGGGATTTGGCTCAAATAAGATCAGTAACAGATTTGATATATTTGTGGGTGGTGATTGAGAAATCTCTCACAGGTTCCCAGTAGTCTGTTGGAAGGTGCCAGTTACATAGTCAGTCAATGCAGACATCATTTAACGGTAATCAGAATGGGATTCCTATTCTTTCATATCACAGGTCCTACTGCAGTATTGGCATCAATTTAGTTTCAGGTTTTATTATCATATATTCTCAAGTACGGAGTACAAGAATACAGTGAAAAGTGTACAATGTCACCACACAAGGCACCACCTTAGGTACAAAGTACCTACATACAAGATCTTAATACAGAAGTAGAAACATAAAGAAATAAGTTGAAAAGCTCAGCACTGCAGTTACCTTAGTACGAAAGTAGAAAAATAAAGAAATAAAGTTAATAAGTCACACATTGCAGTTCTTTCATAAGATTGCTTTCTTTCTGGGTCTGTTGAAACCCCAAGCTGGATTTCCCTGAGAGGATTTGTTGTCCGCTTGCACAGAGCTAAGGCCCTCCCATGCTCACCAGCTACCTTCATCGCTGACCACCGCTGCTGATGGCTATTGGGCACGCCCCAGGTTTCACCACTACTCACAAGGCTTCAACACTAACTGCTCCAGTCACCATCTTTCACCGTCACTGTCTCATTGCCGACACCTGCTGCTGTTATCCAGGCTTCAACACCGACCACCACTATGACCATCCAGGCTTCAACACCTTCCCCCACTGTGACCATCCAGGCTTTGGCACCAACCCTCACTGTGATCATCCAGGCTTCAACACCGACCACCACTATGACCATCTAGGCTTCAACACCTTCCCTACTGTGACCATCTAGGCTTTGGCACCAACCCCCACTGTGACCATCCAGGCTTCAACACCGACTACCGCTATGACCATCCAGGCTTCAACACCTTCCCTACTGTGACCATCTAGGCTTTGGCACCAACCCCCACTGTGACCATCCAGGCTTCAACACCGACCACCACTGTGACCATCCAGGCTTCAACACCTTCCCCCCACTGTGACCATCCAGGCTTCAACACCGACCCCCACTGTGACCATCCAGGCTTCAATACCAACCCCCGCTGTGACCATCCAGGCTTCAAAACAACCCCCACTGTGACCATCCAGGCTTCAACACCTTCCCCCCACTGTGACCATCCAGGCTTCAACACCTTCCCCCACTGTGACCATCCAGGCTTCAATACCAACCCCCGCTGTGACCATCCAGGCTTCAAAACAACCCCCACTGTGACCATCCAGGCTTCAACACCTTCCCCCCACTGTGACCATCCAGGCTTCAACACCTTCCCCCACTGTGACCATCCAGGCTTCAACACCTTCCCCCACTGTGACCATCCAGGCTTCAATACCAACCCCCGCTGTGACCATCCAGGCTTCAAAACAACCCCCACTGTGACCATCCAGGCTTTGGCACCAACCCCCACTGTGACCATCCAGGCTTCAACACCTTCCCCCACTGTGACCATCCAGGCTTTGGCACCATCCCCCACTGTGACCATCCAGGCTTCAACACCGACCCCCGCTGTGACCATCCAGGCTTCAATACCAACCCCCACTGTGACCATCCAGGCTTCAATACCAACCCCCACTGTGACCATCCAGACTTCAGCACCAACCCCCACTGTGACCATCCAGGCTTCAATACCAACCCCCACTGTGACCATCCAGGCTTCAGCACCAACCCCCGCTGTGACCATCCAGGCTTCAATACCAACCCCCGCTGTGACCATCCAGGCTTCAATACCAACCCCCACTGTGACCATCCAGACTTCAACACCGACCCCCACTGTGACCATCCAGGCTTCAGCACCAACCCCCACTGTGACCATCCAGGCTTCAGCACCAACCCCCGCTGTGACCAGCCAGGCTTCAGCACCAACCCCCAGTGTGACCATCCAGGCTTCAACACCGACCACCACTGTGACCATCCAGGCTTCAATACCAACCGCTGTCACCATTCTTCATGACCAACCGCCACTGCCGCCATCCAGGATTGCACTGGGTCTCAGTCGCTGCCTTGCTCCTTTGCTGCAGTAGTTGTCTCGCTGCAGAGTCTCGCTCCAGCACCGCTCAAGACATCAATGAAGCCGTGATGCTGCCGACCGCAATCAGCTGCCTCCTGGCTGACTGTCAAAGTCCTCAGCCACTGCCATCACCGTCGCTGGCTCCATGACCAAGCTCTAAAGATTAAAGAACTAAAAGAGAGAAAGGGGGAAGAAAGTGATAGGTAGAAAGAAAAATGTTTGGAGCAGTTGAGCTCTGGTGAGGGGTCGTATCCTGCTGCCATCTTGCCTGAAAATTGTGTGGCAGTGTCCCAGGACGTTTGCAAACTTTACTGACAGGAAGTCTTGTAACCACTGTGTAGGGTACTGATGAGAGGCACCTGGAATATTGTGCATGGTATTGCTCCCTGTATTTGTGAAAGGATTTACTGGCATTCGAGGCTGTTCAAAAGAGACTCACTAAACTGACTCCTGAGATGAAGCTGTTGACATATTAAGAATGACCAAACAGGACAGTCCTTTAGAAGAATGAGGTATAATTGGTGAGCCAAGGAGTGGTAGATGGTGTTAAATTTAGATAAATGTGAGGTGCTGCATTTTGAAAAGGCAAATCAGGCAGAACTTATACACTTAATTGTAAGGTCCTGAGCAGAGTTGCTTAACAAAGAGACCTCGGAGTGCAGGTTCAAAGTTCCTTGAAAGTAGACTCACAGGTGGATAGGATAGTGAAGAAGGTGTTTGGTATGCTTGCCTTTATTGGTCAGAGCATTGAGTATAGGAGTTGAGAGGTCATGTTGCAGCTATACAGGATGTTGGTAAAGCCATTTTTGGCATATTGTGTTCATTTCTAGTCTCCCTGCTATAGGAAGGATGGTGTGAAACCTGAAAGGGTTCAGTAAAGATTTACAGGGACGTTGCCATGATTTGAACTATAGGGAGAGGCTGAATAGGCTGGGGCTGTTTCCCTGGAGTATGGAGGCTGAGGGGTGACTCTATAGAGGTATATAAAATCATGAGGGACATGGATAGGATAAATAGACAAGGTCTTTTCCCTGGAGTGGGGGAGTTCAAGACTAGAGGGCATAGGTTTACGATTACAGGGGAAAGATATAAAAGGGGCTGAAATGGCCAGATTTTCCAACAGAGGGTGGTGCATGTTTGGAATGAGCTGCCAGAGGAAGTGGTGAACGCTGATAGGATTACAGTGTTTAAAAGGCATCTGGATGGGTATATGATTAGTGTCGAGAATGTGTTGCTGGAAAAGCACAGCAGGTCAGGCAGCATCCAAGGAGCAGGAGAATCAATGTTTTGGGCATAAGCCCTTCATCAGGAATTTCGGGCATAAGCCCTTCATCATTCCTGATGCAGAGCTTATGCCTGAAACGTCGACTCTCCTGCTCCTCAGACCTGCTGTGCTTTTCCACCACCACTCTCTCGACTCTGATCTCTAGCATCTGCAGTCCTCACTTTCTCCTATATGAATAGGAAGGGTTTTGAGGGATATGGCCAAATGCAAGCAAATAGGTCTAGATTTATTTAGGATATCTGTCGGCATGACGAGTTGGACTGAAGGGTCTATGCTGTATGTCTCTATGATTCAATGAAATATACAAGATTCTGAGGGAGTTTGATAGAGTTGATGTTTAGACGATATTTTCACTACTTCAGGAATCTCAAATTAGGGGACATATTTACAAAATAAATGACACTCATTTCGAGCTGAGATGTGAAGGAATTTCCTTTCCCAGAGCACAGTGAATGCCTAAAATTCTCTATTATTTGTGGAGGCTAGATCACTGAAAATATTGAAAGAGAGGTTGGATAGATTTTTGAAATAAGTTCAGGGTTAGAATGAGTGGGCACTAAAGAAGAGTTGAGGTTTGGAGCAGGTGAGCCATTATTTTATAGAATGGTGGACAGGCGTGAGAGACCAAATGGCAATTTCCTACTCCTATTTCTTATTTTCTTATGGCTGTATCATTCCATGATGAAAATGTCAGAAAGTAAAGCATGACATTAATAATGTGCTGCATTGCCTCACATTGACTCGAATTGTATTGGACTGAGTTGTATTGGGAATAGTTGGAATTAGGTTGGGCTGTGTTGTATTATGATTGGCTCGGATTGGGTTTGAGTTTAGGTTTGAGTTACACTGGGAATAGTTTGGGTTGGGTGTGGTTGAGTTGCAATGGGAATGTTTTAAATTAGGTGTGGTTGAATTGCATTGGGAATGGCTCGAATCATGTTAAGTTGATTTGGGAATGGTTTGAATTAGATTCGGTTGACTTGCATTAGGAATGGCTAAAAACAATGACTGCAGGTGCTGGAAAAGATTAGTGGTCTAGATTAGTGGTGCTGGAAAAGCATATCAGGTCAGGCAGCATCTGAGGAGCAGGAAAATCGATGTTTCAGGCAAAAGCCCTTCATCAGCCCTTCCCCCTACCCTCCTCTCTGACCTATCACCTCCATCCCTACCCCCATTCACCCATTGTACTCTATGCTACTTTCTCCCCACCCCCACCCCGTCTCATTTATCTCTCCACTCTGCAGGCATCCTGCCTCTATTCCTGATGAAGGGCTTTTGCCCGAAACGTCGATTTTCCTGCTCCTCGGATGCTGCCTAAACTGCTGTGCTTTTCCAGCACAACTCTTGCATTAGGAATGGTTCAGATTAAGTTGGGTTGAGTTCCATTGGGAATGTTTTGGATTGGGATTGAGTTGAGTTGCATTGGGAATGGTTTACATTGGGTTTAGGTTGACTTTCATTGAGAGTGCTTTGGGCTGGGTTGGGTTGACTTGCATTTTGAACAGTTTCGATTAGGTTGAGTTGCACATTTAATTGGGCTGAGCTCAGATTGATGGAGTAAGTCAGTAAGATTGATGCCTGTGTCCACAAGTTCTTGGGGACAGTGATATGGCAAGTGAGTTAATGATTCATAAATGCATCCACAGTTTTTATGCTTGACTCACATTTCCGTCAGGTAAACAGGTGGGCGTAGGAAGTTCTTGTCTTACAAATTGCAAGAGCCTGCAATATTAATAATAATGACTTGACAGTGATTCCACTTTCAAATGCTTTTAATCGTCACTTGTCATGTATGATCTGTGACACATATTAGAAAAAGGGAACCTCACATTGCATCAGACGGCACTCCCAGCTCTGCATTTGACTTTTCCTTGACTTTGACAATACATAAGACCATAAGACCATAAGACATAGGAGCGGAAGGAAGGCCATTCGGCCCATCAAGTCCACTCCGCCATTCAATCATGGCTGATGGGCATTTCAACTCCATTTACCCGCATTCTCCCCGTAGCCCTTAATTCTTTGTGACATCAAGAATTTATCAATTTCTGCCTTGAAGACATTTAGCGTCCCAGCTTCCACTGCACTCTGCGGCAATGAATTCCACAGGCCCACCACTCTCTGGCTGAAGAAATGTCTCCACATTTCTGTTCTGAATTTACCCCCTCTAATTCTAAGGCTCTGTCCACGGGTCCTAGTCTCCTCACCTAACGGAAACAATTTCCTAGCGTCCACCCTTTCCAAGCCATGTATTATCTTGTAAGTTTCTATTAGATCTCCCCTTAATCTTCTAAACTCCAATGAATACAATCCCAGGATCCTCAGCCATTCCTCATATGTTAGACCTACCATTCCAGGGATCATCCGTGTGAATCTCTGCTGGACACGCTCCAGTACCAGTATGTCGTTCCTGAGGTGTGGGGACCAAAACTGGACACAGTACTCCAAATGGGGCCTAACCAGAACTTTATAAAGTCTCAGTAGCACAACAGTGCTTTTATATTCCAACCCTCTTGAGAAAGCATTTGCTTTCTTAATCACGGACTCAATCTGCATGTTTACCTTTAGAGAATCCTCAACTAGCACTCCCAGATCCCTCTGTACTTTGGCTTTACAAATTTTCTCACAGTTTAGAAAGTAGTCCATGCTTGTATTCTTTTGTCCAAGTGCAAGACCTCGCATTTGCTCACATTGAATTCCATCAGCCATTTCCTGGACCACTCTGCCAAACTGTCTAGATCCTTCTGCAGCCTCCCCACTTCCTCAGTACTACCTGCCTGTCCACCTAACTTTGTATCATCGGCAAACTTTGCTAGAATGCCCCCAGTCCCTTCATCCAGTAAGTGTTCATCTTAGTTGCTACCAAATGCCATATGGTAAGGTCGCAAATATGCTGCCACCTTTGTGTTGCAGATCCTTAGATTTCTCTGTCTTGCAAATATTCTGTTAAGTCTTCTTCCCATGTTAACATGCTGTAGCTGGCATGGTTCCCAAGAACAAACCAATGTAATGGTTAAGTAGCACAGAAGCTGACTCTTTGTATCCACCATCTCCTGCAGTACTATCTGCAATCAACAGTCAGCAAGTACCCAGATGATGTGGAGAGCAGACTGGCCACTGGAGGGTCGGGAACCTCGTGTTATGCCATCAAGATGATGCCTGTAACTGAGGCTTCTTGTCAATTTGATTTTCATTGTGTGTCAACTGTGACTCAGTTAGTAGCATGTTTGCATCTGAGGCTGAACATTGAAGATTTAAATCCCAATCCCAAACTTGAGCACAAAAATCAAGGCTAATATTTCATTGTGACACTGAGAGTATGTTGTACAGCCCTAGGTCTGTCTTTTGGGTGAAGTTTTAGACCAAGGATTTGTCTGCCCTCTCAAGTGAACTTAAAAGATCCCATTGTCACTCTTTTGAAAAATGCAAGAAAACTCTCCCCCATATCCTGACCAATATTTATCTCTCATTCAACAGTATACAGATTGTCATTATCACATTATAGCTTGCAAGAGCTTATTATGCACAAAGTGGCTGTTATTTTCTTGCGTTGCAATTCCAACAATGATTTGAAAACATTTCATTGATAGCAAAGCACTTTGGAGTTCTCCGTGGTTATGAAAAGTGCTAATTCAATGCAAAATGTTTCTTATATGTCGCTACACAATGCTCCATCCCTTCAAACTTGGCTATAGTTGAGTTAATTATTGAGCTTTTTAATGCCTTTCAGAACCTTTTGCATCTTAATGCAACACTTGCTATTCGTTGGCACTATCCCTTTAAATCCTAAGGATATTCAATTTTTGTTCAACAACTGCTGAATTCTGGATAAATAAATCATCAGGAAAATTGACTGAGCCAGGAAATTTGTGTGCCATTACTTATGCTATTTACATTTGTTCTTACCCATTTAGAACTGACTTACATCTGATTTACATCAAGCAGAAAATTGGATGCATATTTAAGCATCGGCCAAGTTTTGCCAGTCTTAATCAATTATTCATTTACATGTTTAACTATAATGTATTTTTTAAAATTCTCAGACAGAATTCAAAATTACTAAATGGGAATTGCAATAAATGATCCTTCACTATTAAAGATTCTAACATGCAAAGGGAAGAATTGTAGCAAAATTGAACACCATTGATCAATTCAGAATGGAAATAAAAAACTTCATTACCAATAAAGTATTGAAACTTTTCTAGAATTTTGTAGAAATTTTAGGAATGATAACTAAATTTGCAGTTATTGAAACAAACATGAATTAAGTAAATAAAGCCAGCTCAGATTCGTAAAGAACAAATTTCATTTATCTAACTTGCTTAAGTATTTTGATGAGGTAACAGAGAGGATTGGTAAGGGCAATGTTGTTAATGTGGTACACATGGACATTTTTAAAATGCATTTGATGTAAAAAAAAATCACATAACTATCATGCTTTGTGTGGAATAACAGAGATAGCAGTGGTATGAATGTAGGTTAGGCTGAGAGAGTACTGGTGAACATTCAAGAAAAGTGCATAATCGGTTCTCCAGGGGCAGGAATCCAACCTTTTCTTAATATTATCATGACCGCAGATTATAAATCCAGATCACCTATGGGTCTCTGGAACTTAATTCCTGCACGCATTCTTGTTCCAAAAAAGGACATGCAAAAGATGACTGCAGCTAAAAATTCAGAGTCTGCCGAGAGGGAAATACTCTGGAAAGTCACACCTGATAAGGTGTCAAAGGGGGAACATGCATTACAAACTGAATTTGTAACCTCTTAGGAGTAGAATGTGAACACAATAGCAAAATAAAAAGCAGCTAGCTGGGTGACAACATGATTTGTGTTTTCTGCTTTCAAGAATACCCAGGGACAGGTGCTAAAATGCACTCTAACCCTGGTGTGCATATGTGTGGAGAAAGAGAGGACTGCAGATGCTGAAGATCAGAGTCGCGAGTGTGGTGTTGGAAAAGCACAGCAGGTCAGGCAGCATCTGAGGAGCAGGAGAATCAACATTTCAGGCATAAGCTTATGTCCGAAACATTGATTCTCCTGCTCCTCGGATGCTGCCTGACCTGCTGTGCTTTTCCAACACCACACTCTCAATGTATGTATATGTGTTTGTATGTATGTGTGTGTATGAGTTAATGGCCCGAGTGTTGGCATTAGTGTGCTGTGAGAATCACAATTCTGAGAACAACCAGTGAAACATCCCTGCACTGTAGGTAAAGGAATAAGAAGTCTCTCACTCTGAGTACTGTCACTCTGCTGAAAGGAATCAGGGCAAAAGAGTATCAATTACCCTACACAGCCAAATATCTTGAAACTGACTGTTTAACTAGCAATGTCAATTCTACTGCTAAAATTCATTGCAATGGCTGTACCATTTAACTGCCTGCTGTTCACAAATAATTCAGAGACTGTTCCATAACTCTTTTCATTTTACTTGTTTTAGACACTTCTTATTTTTAATCTGTGTGTGTATATTACATTACTATTTTTTCTCACAGCCAAGTGGGTGGAGGGATAAAGAAGGGAATCCAGTTCATCCCTCCTTATGCTGGATGCTAACAGTTTAAAATATCCCAACTATAATGGAACAAATTAGGGAACATCACTTGGGGTTTGGTCATAGCAATATACATTAATGACCAAGATTTGGATATCCATGGCACAATTTCAAAATTTCCAGATGGCACAAGAGTTGGAGATATTATGAACTATGAGAGGACAGTGAGAATCATAGTGAGTTAAAAATCACACAACACCAGGTTATAGTCCAACAGGACAGTTACATCACACTGTAAACATTTGGTATAAATTCTGAGTCTTACGATCTTATACTCCACAACCACCTGATAAAGGAGCGGCACTCTGAAAGCTAATGCTTCCAAATAAACCTATAATGTGGTGTTGTATCATTTTTAACATTGTCCACCCCAGCCCAACACTGGCACTCCCACATCATAATGAAGACATAGTAAACTGGTTGAATAGGCAGGCAAATGGCAGATGACATTTAATACAGGGAAAAGTGAAGAGGTTCATTTCTGTAGAAAGAACAAGTGAGGTAATAGAAAATAAAAGGTATAATTCTCAAGGTGTGATGAAGCAGAGCCACCTGGGGATATTTGTGCACAAGTTTTTGAAGGTGTCAGGACAGGTTAGAGATGCCATTAATAAAGCATTGGGGATTCTGGACTTTAGAAATAGGATGATGGAGTTCAAAAGTAAGGAAGTTAAAACAAAACCTGGACAAAACATTAGTTTGGCCTCAATTGGAGATCTGGCACCGCTTATTGGGAAAGATGTATAGGCTTTGTAGAGGGTACTGAAAAAATTCATGAGAAACTTGGGTGAGTTCAATGATTGTAGAAGTTAGACTGTTCTCTTTAGAAAAGTGAGGGTCAGAGGGAGATTTGATAAAGGTGTTCAACATTATGGGAGGTTCTAGCAGAGTAGAGGGGCAAGATCGGAAAAAATTGAGCAGGGTGGCACTTGACAATGGTTTTACTCCTCAGAAGTTTCAGCCCAATAAATTGATGCATTGTATCGAATTGGTTTGCATTGGGTATGAGTTAGGTTGTTACTCGTTGCATTGGATCGAGTTCAGTTTGTTGGATTAAATGAATAAGACCAATTCCCATATCCTTGTCCACAATTTCATGGGGAGCACCGACCTGAAACCAAAGACGGTGACTCATAATTCATAATATCCGCACTTTAATGCTTGATTCATTTTTTTGTCAAGTAAATTGAGCTGCTTGAAAAATTGCAGGATCTAATAACATATATGATAATATGTGCAAGTGGGAGTATGGCATTGATTGAAGTGTTTTTTTTAGTTTGCAACACCAAACCAAGGACTTACCTGTCCTGTTGAATCAGCAATAAAGATCCCTGGCTCTGTTTCCAAGAAGAGCATGGAATCTTTCTCCTGTGTCCGAGCCAATATTCACACCCTTGATCAACAGTGACTATCTAAGCATTGCTGTTCCTGGAAGTTTGCTGTGCACAGATTACATTCTGTGCTTTCAGCATTAAAACAATGTAATTCAAAAGCACTTCACTGGTGAAAAAGGCATTCTCGGATCATAAAAAATACTATATCAATGCATGATCTTTCTTATTTATCACTGGGTTAATATTCTATCCCCTCAACCTTGATTATGGCTGAGAGTTGGTTGAATTAATTATTAAGCCTTTTTAAAGGGTTTCACAATTTCTGTAACCGAAGTGGGCATTAGTTAGTCCCAATCCTTTAAATCTCAGGTATTTGCTTTTGATATTTTCTCATCAATCCATTCAGAGATGTTATTTCACACACTTTAAAAAGTTGGAACTTGAACCTGGGTGCCCCGGATCTATGGACCCTACCATTGGACCCATCAGAGACTTCAGGTTCTTTTCTATCTCTTTTATATCCAGAGATACTCCCGGAAATACATCCCGGGAAGTTACTTGGATGGAACTGAGAAATAAGAAAGGGATGATCACCTTATTGGGATTGTATTATAGACTCCCAATAGTCAAAGGGAAATTGAGAAACAAACTTGTAAGGAGATCTCAGCTATCTGTAAGAATAATAGGGTAGTTATGGTAGGGGATTTTAACTTTCCAAACATCGACTGGGACTGCCATAGTGTTAAAGGTTTAGATGGAGAGGAATTTCTTAAGTGTGTACAAGACAATTTTCTGATTCAGTATCTGGATGTACCTACTCTTGGGAAATAAAGCAGGGCAGGTGACTGAGGTATCAGTGGGGGAGCACTTTGGGGCCAGCGACATAATTCTATTCGTTTTAAAATAGTGATGGAAAAGGATAGACCAGATCTAAAAGTTGAAATTCTAAATTGGAGAAAGGCCAATTTTGACGGTATTAGGCAAGAACTTTCGAAAACTGATTGGAGGCAAATGTTCACAGGTAAGGGGACAGCTGGAAATTGGGAAGCCTTCAGAAATGAGATAACAAAAATCCAGAGAAAGTATAATCCCGTCAGGGTGAAAGGGAAGGCTAGTAGGTATAGGGAATGCTGGATGACTAAAAAAATTGAAGGTTTGATTAAGAAAAAGAAGGAAGCATATGTCAGGTATAGACAGTATGGATCGAATGAATCCTTAGAAGAGTAAAAAGAAAGTAGGAGTATACTTAAGAGGGAAATCAGGAGGGCAAAATGGGGACATGAGATAGCTAGGCAATTAGAATTAAGGAGAATCCAAAGGGTTTTTACAAATAGATTAAGGACAAAAGGGTAACTAGGGAGAGAATAGGGCCCCTCAAAGATCAGCAAGGCAGCCTTTGTGTGGAGTCACAGAAAATGGGGGAGATACTAAATGAATATTTTGCATCAGT
Source organism: Chiloscyllium plagiosum (assembly GCF_037043375.1). NCBI lineage: Eukaryota > Metazoa > Chordata > Chondrichthyes > Orectolobiformes > Hemiscylliidae > Chiloscyllium > Chiloscyllium plagiosum. The sequence goes on along the minus strand of NW_028270153.1, from coordinate 17,322,660 downwards.
ATTTACTGTGGAAAAGGATATGGAAGATATCGACTGTAGGGAAATAGATGGTGACATCTTGCAAAATGTCCAGATTACAGAGGAGGGAGTGCTGGATGTTTTGAAATGGTTAAAGGTGGATAAATCCCCAGGACCTGATCAGGTGTACCCAAGAACTCTGTGGGAAGCTAGAGAAGTGATTGCTGGGCCTCTTGCTAAGATATTTGTATCATCGATAGTCACAGGTGAGGTGCCAGAAGACTGGAGGTTGGCAAATGTGGTGCCACTGTTTAAGAAGGGCGGTAAAGAAAAGCCAGGGAACTATAGACTGGTGGTGGGCATGTTGTTGGAGGGAATCCTGAGGGACAGGATGTACGTGTATTTGGAAAGGCAAGGACTAATTTGGGATAGTCAACATGGCTTTATGCGTGGGAATTCATGTCTCACAAACTTGATTGAGTTTTTTGAAGAAGCAACAAAGAAGATTGATGAGGACAGAGCAGTAGATGTAATTCTATATGGACTTCAGTAAGGCGTTCGACAAGGTTCCCCATGAGAGACTGATTAGCAAGGTTAGATCTCATGGAATACAGGGAGAACTTGACATTTGGATACAGAACTGGCTCAAAGGTAGAAGACAGAGGGTGATGGTGGAGGGTTGTTTTTCAGACTGGAGGCGTGTGACAGTGGAGTGCCACAAGGATCAGTGCCGGGTCCTCTACTTTTTGTCATTTACATAAATGACTTGGATGCGAGCATAAGAGGTACAGTTAGTAAGTTTGCAGATGACACCAAAATTGGAGGTGTAGTGAATAGCGAAGAGGGTTACCTCAGATTACAACAGGATCTGGACCAGATGGGCCAATGGGCTGAGAAGTGGCAGATGGAGTTTAATTCAGATAAATGTGAGGTGCTGCATTTTGGGAAAGCAAATCTTAGCAAGACTTATACACTTAATGGAAAGGTCCTAGGGAGTGTTGCTGAACAAAGAGACCTTCTTAGAGTGCAGGTTCATAGCTGTTTGAAAGTGGAGTCGCAGGTAGATAGGATAGTGAAGAAGGCATTTGGTATGCTTTCCTTTATTGGTCAGAGTATTGAGTACAGGAGTTGGGTGGTCATGTTGTGGCTGTACAGGACATTGGTTAGGCCACTGTTGGAATATTGCGTGCAATTCTGGTCTCCTTCCTATTAGAAAGATGTTGTGAAACTTGAAAGGGTTCAGAAAAGATTTACAAGGATGCTGCCAGGGTTGGAGGATCTGAGCTACAGGGAGACGCTGAACAGGCTGGGGCTGTTTTCCCTGCAGCGTTAGAGGCTGAGGGGTGACCTTATAGAGATTTACAAAATTATGAGGGGCATGGATAGGATAAATACACAAAGTCTTTTCCCTGCGGTCGGAGAGTCCAGAACTAGAGGGCAAATGTTTAGGGTGAGAGGGGAAAGATATAAAAGAGACCTAAGGGGCAACTTTTTCACGCAAAGGGTGGTACATGTATGGAATGAGCTGCCAGAGGATGTGGTGGAGGCTGGTACAATTGCAACATTTAAGAGGCATTTGGATGGATATATGAATAAGAAGGGTTTGGATGGATATGGGCCGGGTACTACCAGGTGGAACTAGATTGTGTTGAGATATCTGGTCAGCATGGACAGGTTGGACCGAAGGATCTGTTTCCATGCTGTACATCTCTATGACTCTATGGCTCTATGAAGTGCTCTTACACACAACTGAATGTTTGCTTCCCCGTCACAAACCATTCAGGTTTTTTTTTAATTTATTAACCACCACCAGTAAGTCACCCACGTTTTCGAATTGATTTAATTATGTGTAAAGCCTAACAAGGCATTGAAGACCACCAAAGGTGAGGAAGAGTTAGAGAGGGTCATGTTCATTTTGTTTTATTCCCAACGGTAATGCCAAACAGCTGCTAAACCCTGGATAGGTGAATTGGCATGGAAATGGACTAATCCAGAAAATTTGTTGGTGAGATCCATTCTTATCCATTCAGAACTAGTTTACACCAATAAATGAATATAGAGACCCTGGGATCAGTGACAGGATTGCCCTGTTGTTAAAATTCAAACAAGATCATCGCTAATGTGCCATTGTGTTGAAAATTCTCATTCTTGTTTTCAGATCCTTTCCAAGCCTCACAGTTTTCCGAACCTTCAGCTGAACATTCATCCAATGTCGCTGTGCTCTTCACTTCTGGTATGTTGAACATCCATGATATTCATTGGCAGCTAGATTTCTGCTGCCTTAGCTTTAAACATTTATATTCCCTATTGTTGAAACCTTTCCAATTGTCTTTTCTGCTTTTAAAGTCTTTGAACAGTGCGCTTTTGATTGAGATTCTTGTCACCTACCTTGTGGTGTCAAATTTCGCTCAAGGCAGCTCATATCCTGGCCAATATTACTCAATCAACATTACAAGCGCGGAATGATTTGCCTTTCTGGGATCTTCCTGTGCACACATTGTCTGCCAGGCCATCTACGTGACAACAGCAATTATACTTCAAAACTACTTAATTGGCTGCAAAGTGCTTGACACCGTCCCAGGGTTGTGAAAGGCACAATGTGAGCTTTTTCTTGTGTTATGTAGAATTGTCACATGATATACTTGAAACTAATTATTGTTCTAATGAGGAACTTATATGTTTGTAAGTGGCTTATGTCAAAACACCAGAAATGATTATTTGTAACCAATATCAGAATCTGTGAAAGTGGCATGGACAGATGATTATAGAAGCTGTCAAGGTCTTAAATTTCTTACATCCCTTTGAATAATGTAAAGGGAATAAAAGTCTGGCACAAGAAGTGGTTCAGAACTTTTTTTAAGATTAGATACTCTACAGTATGGAAACAGGCCCTTTGGCCCAAGTCCACACTGACCCTCCAAAGAACAATCCACCCAGATCCATTCCCCTTCCCTACATTTACCCCTGACTAATGCACCTAACACCATGGGCAATTCACCTGGCTTGTACATTTTTGGATTGTGGGAGGAAACCGGAGCACCCAGAGGAAACCCACGCAGACACATGGAGAATGTGCAAACTCCACACAGGCAATCACCCGAGGCTGGAATCAAACCTGGGTCCCTGACACTGTGAGGCAGCAGTGCTAACCACTCAGCCACCATGCTCCTTATGCTCACACGCTCACAAAAAAGCCTCCCAAATGAGAAAAACATCAAACTCCACAGAGTTTTATCTTAAATGTACTTTGACCAAGTAAGAGATAAACACAGGAGGAAAGGATTATTCAACAGTTTCTAAAAAGAGTAAAACAATTTTTCTGGCTGCAATGGCTTGGAAGTGGAAGAATATTTACACAGACACACTGGCAAGGATTTTTCAAAACAGTAATTGGATAATGCAGAAGTCAAATACCTAAATTACAATAGTTTGCAATAATTTCAAACTTAAGAAAGGCAACTGTGTAATGTACAAGCAATTTGTTATAAGGCAAGAAAGATATGTTCGAAGGTACTTGGATCAAATTATTGCAATGTGTATTTATATATAATACTTATTGATAATAATATAATTTCCTAAGTAACAAAATACACTGGAGTCAAAGGTGATGTCAAGTCTATCATTTTATAAAAAGAATAGTGTACTATTTCCCCTTTGCTGGATGGTGAGATTTCGCTTGGCACAGCTTTGTTTTGGGTTTGCAGTGCACCTCATTAATTTATTTTTCTCAAGAGCTAAATCATAAATCTTCAGTCATCTTCATTTATTTGAGGTCCTCGAGAGAGAGAGAGCTGATTGACCTTTCAGACAACATTTTTCAAGTCATTCTCAATGTTTGTTAACGGTAAGCACATTTATTTCTCTGAACAGAGAATTACGTTTTGTCAGTTTATCAACTGTCCGTGTGACAAAAAGCAATAGAGAATTCAAGCATCCAACTTGTTCCTGGATGCCATTCCTTTTTGTTTATTATCTGTGTGCAGTTAAGGCAGCAGCTGTCAACCACATAAGTTGAATTCTTATCTTCCTCTGTTTGTGCTGTTAATTGTCAAGTAACATCAATGCCATACAAGTACAGCACAATGGTCATCTTCTCCAGGACAGAATCAAACCCATCTCCTCTTGACATTCACTGAAATTCCTACCATCAACATTTTAAAGTTTACCAATGATCAGAAAACTATTTGAACCGGCCATTTGAATATTGTGGTTACAACAGCAACATAAAGATTGTGAATTCTAAAGCAAGTAATTCATCTTCTGACTCACCAAAGTGTGTCCATTGTCAAAAAGGTACAATCAAGAGTGTAATACCATACTCCCAACATGCCTGATGAATGCAGACTAAATACTCAAGAAATTCAACACCATCCAGAAAAAAACATGATTGGTATCCCATCCACCACCTTAAACAATCACTCCACCACTAGGGCGTTGTGCAGTGCATCTATAAGATACACCACATCAATACGCCAAGGCTCCTTTTGCAGCAGCTTCCATACTTATGACATCTCCTGTATCGAAGAACATGGAATGCCATCTCATCCAAGTTTCCCTCCTAATCACACACCATCCTGACTTGGAACTACAACACTTTTTGTACTCACTGGACCAAATCCTGGAACTGTTCCCAACAGCACTGTGAATTACAATGGTTCAAGAGGGAGGTTCATTGCCATTTCTCCAAGTCAGGTGGGATGGGCAATAAATGCTAGACTTGCTGCTGACACTCATATCCCAAGAACAATCTATACATGCTATTTCTCTCCCCAAAAGAAATGTTCACTTCCACTGAATACATTGATTTCTTGTTGGGTATTGGCACCTGATACCCTCTTCCCGAGCAGGTATTATTATGTGTGAGGTTTCTCCATGTTTTCCTCCATTATGATACTTTAGTTACTCACTGAAATTTCTTCTCCTCTAATCTGTGAAACATATGGCAAATTCACCCAACATGAGCCTGCACCTTTAACTTGAAAGCCAATAAGTCCCTGGCATGTTGAACAACGCGCGAGGCTTAAACTACCATTTACTGGTGAGAGAGAGATACCAGCATATAATTCGCTGAATTGGGATCTTTTGATGACTGTGAAGAATGAGGTTGTGTGCTGATTATAAAATGAATTTCAAAAAGTCGCCTTGAACTTTGCAAGCTGACACAGTCTGTAGAAAACAGGGTTTGTCACAAGCACGTTGAAAAATGGTTCAGGGAGGTTAGATTGTCGTAGTTTTTTTTATACTTTACTGAAAGTGAAAAGTACAAACAACACTGCAGCTATAACAGATGAACTGCTGAGGACCCAAAATGTGTGTTTTGCTTTCTCATATCTCCTTGAGCATGTGGTGAGTACTCAGCTATGGAGCAGGACAGTAAATGAAGTCATTTTTTTTTCCCCTTGTGTCTCAGTGGGCTGTTCCTGCTCAGTTTGTTTTGAATCACTCATCCTGATTGAGTTGGTAGTCTAGCCTGAATAGGGGACAGGGAGGACTTTTCTGTAATATTTCTCTGACAGGCAGAGCACAAGCCTCCAAAACTCTTTGACTATGTTGGCATTTAAACATGGGATAACAAGAAGCGATGCTGTGGAACAAAGAGCAGCACTTTTCAATACGACCATTCATGTAGTTTTGACAGAGGCAATTCATCATCACTCTGAATGAAGCCACGTTTCCTCTGCTAAAAGGCAGGCTGGTTAAATTTTTACCTGGCTTCATGAATACCACTATCAGCGCTGAAAAGGATTATGCTGCTGGCTAAGACAGCCCAAGCGCCTACGTTAGTCATTGTTTCTGGTCACATTCAAAAGCAGCTCGGAGCCATCTGTTAGGTTGAAACAAGTGAAATGACTGCATTAAAGGATGAAGACTAATGGCATATCCTGGTGTCTGGAGCAGCAATGCTATTCTGTGGGAAGAACTTGATGTGATTGATGGTGTTCCATATTCCGGCTTGGCTTTGGGACTCCCAGCAGGAATTGGTTTGAATGGGGGGGGGGGGGGGGTGGGGGGGGGAACTGGGTGGGGGGGGGGGGGATGCGGCTGGGGGTGGAGAATGATGGTACATGTATCAAGACACATAGCTTCTCAATAAACACCTCTGTCTCAATTTAATCTCTTTCACTGCTTCAGAGGAAAAAGACCCTTCAGGACATATTCAACTGAGTTTTAATTGTAATGTCTTGTGTCTAGGGCTCAGGAACCTGGGCAAAGAAATAAAGAGCTATCAGCGCCCTTGGAACCTTAACATTAAGCTCGTGTTATTTTGCTTAATTATAAATCTTATTGGATTGCCTTCCCATTATACTTCAAGCTCCCACCATCAATCATGAGCCCCTAAAACTGGCCATTGAGTCTGTTGAAGAAGAGGACAGGAAATATAAGATGGAGCTAAAAATCCAATATCACCCAAACTTATACTTTTCCACCCGTTGCCTGTGTCCACAGAGAAAGACTGAGATGAGAATATTGGAGTCTGGATGGGGCCATGGGGAGAATATGCTGAAATTTTCAATTAAAAGTCAGAATATAAATGTGATGGCCCAAAGGTGTTTCTGCTTTAATCAGGAGGACCTTTCCAGTGCTTTGTGATCTGTAATTTCAATTACTTGTACTCTTGTGACAACAGCATTGAAGCCAGGGAAGTTATTCCCTGTAATATGATCCTAATGCAATCATACAATATTATCTGCTCCACAGATTTAGCTGGTTGAAATAACTGGAATTATGTCTGTAGTTAAGAGAGCTGTAAGGCCAGAGGGGGAGGTTACACATGTGTGAGCTAATGTTATTACACCTGGTCTTCAACGGTTTTCGTGAAACAATTAAGTGTTTTCCTGCTATCTGTGGTTAAGAAGCAAGTTTTCGATTTATCCCTAAAATTCGAGTTTCTGCCTCCACTTCCTGTGTCTCTGGAATTTCAGTCTCAGCTCTTATATTTCCCCACATCTGATTTCTCTTTTGGGACTGATACATTGGTCTCAGGGGATCTGGTTCCCATTCCCATACCTCTGAACACTGAGCTCATTTATTTGCTTCAACATGACTGTAGCTTGTCCCAAAATGACTATTGTTCACTAACACATCAAGAAGAATGGCTCGATCCAGCCTACAACCATTCTCCATACCTTCCTCACTGCCACCCTCCCGTCACCCCCACCAAAACCACCAGCCCACAATGAAGACAGAATCACACAGGCCATGAATTCAGAATAAAAGTGGATTTTGCATGGAAAATTATATGCAGAGCAAAAGTAATGATTCAAAATAAAAGGCATGATTTTCCAGTCTCTGAGTTAACGAGATTAATGGCGAGCGTGATGAGTTGATTTGAGGAGAGTGCAAAATTCAGATTCGCACTGTCGTATAAGCATATAAAAAGTCAAAATAGGAACAAAATTAGACAATTAGATTCCCTACAGTATGGAAGCAGGCCCTTCGACCTAACAAGTCCACACCAACCCTCCGAAGAGTAACCCACCCCACCCACCTACATTTTTGCCTGACTAATGCACCTAACACTATGGGCAATTGATTAGATTAGATTCCAACAGTGTGGAAACAGGCCCTTCAGCCCAACAAGCTCACACTGACCCTTCAAAGAGTAACCCACCCAGACCCATTTCCCTTTAACTAATGCAACTAACACTATGGGAATTTAGCATGGCCAATTCACCTGACCCTGCACATCTTTGGATTGTGGGAGGAAACCAGAGCACGCAGAGGAAACCCACGCAGATAGGGGGAGAATGTGCAAACTCTACACAGATAGTCTCCAGAGGCTTGAATTGAACCCGGACCCTGGTGCTGTGAGGCAGCAGTGCTAACCACTGAGCCACCATGCCACCCTTGAGCACGGCCAATTCATCTGACCTCCAGGTCAGAGGAAACCAGAGCAAACCCACGCAGACACAGGGAGAATGTGCAAACTCCACACAGACAGTTGCCCGAGGCAGGAATGGAACTTGGGACCCTGGCGCTGTGAGGCTGCAGTGCTAACCACTGAGCCACCGTGCCGCCCCAATTCACCCCCTCAACCTTCACCATTCAGTAGGATTATGGCTGATCTGTTATGTTTTAAATTTTACATTTCTACCTGCCCCCAGCGATTGTTGATTCCCTACCTGACAAGAACCTTTCCACGTCTACTTTTAAAACAGTTAATGGCCCTGCCTTCACTACCTTTTGAAGCAAGAGTTCAAACCTTGTAAAACATCTTGCGAGAAAATATTGTTCTCATTTCTGTCTCAAGAGAGTGACCCCTAAATTCTGGACTGACCCACAAGAAGGAACATAGTTTCCACAACCACTTTATCAAAATCACTCAGGGCACCCTAAACAAGTCACCATTCACTCTTAGCACACAGAACATAGAAATAGAAAAATACAGCACAGTACAGGCCCTTCGGGCCATGCTGTTGTGTCGAGGATTAATCCTAATCTAAAATAAAATAACCTAACCTATGCTACTCTCAATTCACTGCTGTCCATGTGCATGTTCAGCAGTCACTTAAATGTTCCTAATGGCTCTGCTTCCACCACCACTGCTGGCAACACATTCCACACGCTTACAACTCTCTGCATAAAGAACTTACCTCTGATGTTTCCTCTATACGTTCCTCCTAATACCTTAAAACTATAACCCCCTCATGGCAGTCAATCCTGCCCTGGGGAAAAGTCTCTGGCTATCGACTCTACCCATGGCTCTCATTACCTTGTACATCTCGATCAGGTCACCTCTCTTCCTCCTTCTATCCAGAGAGATCAAGCTCAGTCAACCTCTCCTTGTAAGACAAGTCCTCCAGTCAAGGCAGCATCCTGATAAACCTACTTTGCACCCTCTCCAAAGCCTCCACATCTTTCCTATAGTAGGCGACCAGAACTGGACACAATATTCCACATGTGGTCTCACCACGGTTTTGCAGAGCTTCAGCAAAACCTCATGGCTCGTAAACTCAATCCCTCTGTTAATGAAAGCCTGAACACTATATGCTTTCTTAACAACCCTATCCACTTGGGTGGCAACCTTGAGTGATCTATGTACTTGTACACCAAGATCATGTTATTCCTTCACACCGCCAAGAATCCTGTCTTTAATCCTATATTCAGCATTCAAGTTCCACCTTCCAAAATGCATCACTTCGCACTTATCCAGGTGGAACTCCATCTGCCATTTCTCAGTGTCACACTGCCTGCAATAGCCCTCGATACTAACAATGGCACCTCCAACCTTCGTGTAATTGGCAAACTTACTAACTCACCCCTCAACCTCCTCATCCAAGTCGTTTATAAAAACTACAAAGAACAGAGGCCCAAGAATGGAGCCCTGTGGGACACCACTCACCACTGTCCTCCAGGCAGAATACATTCCATCTACAACCACTCTCTGCCTTCTGTCAGCCAACTAATTCTGAATCCAGATAGCCAAATCTCCCTGTATCCCATGCCTCCTGACTTTACGAATGAGCCTACAATGGGTAACCTTATCAAATGCCTTGCTGAACTAAATGTCTTGCCTTCTAGAATCTAGAGAAAACAAACCTAGCCTGTCCAACCGACCCTCATAGGAAATAAGAAATTCCATGTATCAATCTAGTAAACTCCTCTGAACCATACCCAATGCATGTGCATCCTTGCTTAAGTAAGGATGCCAAAACTGTAGAAATTGTGATGTAGTCTTACCTATGCCCTATGCGATTGAGTTAAAAAATCACACAACACCAGGTTATAGTCCAACATGTTTATAAGGAAGTATGAGATTTCAGAGCAGTGCTCCTTCATCAGGTAGCCAGCTGCAGATAGCTACCTGTACCTATAAACCTGTTGGACTATAACCTGGTGTGTGAATTTTAACTTTGTTTACCCCAGTCCAACACTGGCACCTCCACATCTATATAATTCTTAATGTTCAAATTGAACATCCTTAATGTTCAATTTGCCTCATAATAAGGGACAGCATCTCATTTATCATCTTGATTTAGCACTTTTTGTAACTCATGCACTAGAAATCTTAAATCCCACTGCACACTCAATTGCCCCGTAGTATCCAGGGAGGGATGTGGAGGTGAGGTGAATTAGCCATGGTAAGTGAGGGGTTGTGGGGATGGGGGGGTGCTGGGTCTGAGTGGGATGCTCTTCAAAGGATATGTGCAGACACAATGGGCCAAATTGCCTCTTTCTGCATTGTACGGATTTCATGATTCAGTGCTTCTGAAGCGTGGCACTGGAAAAAGCACAACAGGTTAGGCAGCATCTGAGGACCAAGGGAGTCGACGTTTCAGGCATAACTCTGACACTCTAGACCACTCTTTCAAGGATATTCAATCCATCCAAAGATGAATGCTCGACGGCAAGGGATACTGCCTACACACCCTGCTGATGACATGCCTCAGAAATTCTCAGACTGCAGCAAGGAAAAATACACACTTCAACCAAGGCCATTCTGGAACAATCTATGGACCTCCTGAAGATGACATTCAGATGCCTGGACTGGTCACATAGTGTCACGCAGAACTGGTGCCCTATATCTTATTGAGGTACTGCACTCTCAGTGCCCAACCAAGGGATATATTGGCTGAGATGGAGTTGGAGGAGCCAGAGGAGAGGAAGGTAAGAGTGAGGGTCCCAACATGGGTGAGGATGACCATTGAAGTCGAGAATGGTCCGTCGAGTCAGAGCAGCCAGAAACTATTTTATAGCCACCTGTTTCCAGACGACTGAGCTGGCTCGAGATTTTCTCAGTTCTCGTCACTATTTCATTTGCACAGTCAGTTGCCTGACTTGCTGTATGCCACCCTGAGCTGCTTTTCTACTTGATTTATCCATGCAATAAAATAAGAGAAAGTGAGGACTGCAGATGCTGGAGATCAGAGCTGAAAAATGTGTTGCTGGATCTCTTCATAGCCAACTGCCGCCGCGACATTGACCGTCTCAACCTGTCCTCCCCTCTCACCCACTCCAACCTCTCACCCTCACAACGTGCAGCCCTCCACTCCCTCCGCTCCAACCCCAACCTCACTATCAAACCGGCAGACAAGGGAGGTGCGGTGGTAGTTTGGCGCACCGATCTTTACACTGCTGAGGCTAAACGCCAGCTCGCGGACACCTCCTCCTATTGCCCCCTTGACCATGACCCCACCTCCCACCACCAAACCATCATCTCCCAGACCATCCATAACCTCATCATCTCAGGGGATCTCCCATCCACCGCCTCCAACCTCATAGTCCCACAACCCCGCACCGACCGTTTCTACCTCCTGCCCAAAATTCACAGACCTGACTGCCCCGGCCGACCCATCGTCTCAGCCTGCTCCTGCCCCACCGAACTCATTTCTACATACCTCCACACAGTCCTGTCCCCCTTAGTCCAAGAACTCCCCACCTACGTTCGGGACACCACCCACGCTCTCCACCTCCTCCATGATTTTCGCTTCCCCAGCCCTCAACGCCTTATCTTCACCATGGACATCCAGTCCCTATACACCTTCATCCCCCATCACGAAGGCCTCAAAGCCCTCTGCTTCTTCCTTTCCCGCCAACCCAACCAGTACCCTTCCACTGACACCCTCCTTCGACTGACTGAATTGGTCCTCACTGTGAACAACCTCTCTTTCCAATCCTCCCACTTCCTCCAAACCAGAGGAGTAGCCAAGGGCACTGGCCCCGGCTATGCCTGCCTCTTCGTAGGATATGTGGAACAGTCCATCTTCCGCAGCTACACTGGCACCATCCCCCACCTTTTCCTCCGCTACATCGATGACTGTATCGGCGCTACCTCGTGCTCCCACGAGTAGGTTGAACAGTTCATCCACTTTACTAACACCTTCCACCCCGATCTCAAATTTACCTGGACCGTCTCAGACTCCTCCATCCCCTTCCTGGACCTCTCCATTTCTATCTCGGGTAAACGACTCAACACGGACATTTACTATAAACCAACCGACTCCCACAGCTACCGAGATTACACCTCCTCCCACCCTGCCCCCTGTAAAAACGCCATCCCATATTCCCAATTCCTTTGCCTCCGTCACATCTGCTCCCAGGAGCACAATTCCAATACCGAACAACCCAGATGGCCTCCTTCTTCAAAGACCGCAATTTCCCTTCAGACATGGTTGACGATGCTCTCCACCGCATCTCCTCCACTTCCCGCTCCTCCACCCTTGAACCCCGTCCCTCCAATCACCACCAGGACAGAATCCCACTGGTCCTCATCTACCACCCTTCCAACCTCCAGATACATCGTATCATCCTTCATATCATCCTCCGCCACCTCCAAACAGACCCCACCACCAAGGATATATTTCCCTCCCCTCCCCTACCCTTATCAGCATTCCGGAAAGACCACTCCCTCCGCGACTCCCTCGTCAGGTCCACACCCCCCACCAACCCAACTTCCACTCCCGGCACCTTCCCCTGCAACTGCAAGAAATGCAAAACTTGCGCCCACACCTCCCCCCTCACTTCCCTCCAAGGCCCCAAGGGACCCTTCCATATCCATCACAAATTCACCTGCACCTCTATACACATCATTTACTGCATCCACTGCACCCGATGTGGCCTCCTCTACATTGGGGAGACAGGCCGCCTACTTGCGGAACGTTTCAGAGAACACCTCTGGGACACCCGCACCAACCAACCCAACCGCTCTGTGGCTGAACACTTTAACTCCCCCTCCCACTCCGCCAAGGACATGCAGGTCCTTGGCCTCCTCCATCGCCAGACCATGGCAACACGACGCCTGGAGGAAGAGCGACTCATCTTCCGCCTAGGAACCCTCCAACCACAAGGGATGAATGCAGATTTCTCCAGCTTTCTCATTTCCCCTCCCCCCACCTTAGCTCAGTCCCATCCCTCGGACTTCTTGACCTGCAATCTTCTTCCTTACCTCTCCGCCCCCAACCCCTCTCCGGCCTATCACCCTCACCTTAACCTCCTTCCACCTATCGCATTCCCAACGCCCCTCCCCCAAGCCCTTCCTCCCTACCTTTTATCTTAGCCTGCTTGGGACACCCTCCTCATTCCTGAAGAAGGGCTTATGCCCAAAACGTCGTTTCTCCTGCTCCTTGGATGCTGCCTGACCTGCTGCGCTTTACCAGCAACTCATTTTTCAGCCATGCAATAAAATGTTGAGTTTTCCTTTCAGCTGTGGCTCTGTTATACTCACCTCTGTAATAGTTTCAGTGTGTGAGCAAGCACGCCCTGGCATGACCTTCATGTTAAAGCAGATCTGATATATTGAGTATTTGCATTCCCTCACACTCCTGGATGTTTGTGGGGAAATGGTCCCTGGATTATAACCATATCAGACACACCAAGGAGTCCCACAACATGACAGTGCTCCTTATGCACCTTACACCTTCTCAATCTCTGCACCTGACAGTAGAATTCAATGACTCTTCACTGTCCCCTTGTAAAGCTTGACCACCCTCATTGGTAATCCTAAAATACTCTGGGCCTAAAATATTCATGGGATATAAGCATCGCTGTCTGGGCCAGCATTTATTGCCCATTCCTAGTTGCCCTTGAGAAGGTGGGGGTGGTGAACTGCCTTCTTGAATCACTGCAGTCGACCTGCTGTGGGTTGACCCACAATGCCCTCAGGGATTTTGACCCAATGACGGTGATGTATTTCCATGTCGGGATGGTGAGTGGCTTGAAGGGGATCTTGAAGATGGTGGTGTTCCCAGATATTTGCTGTCTTTCTCCTTCGAGATGAAGTGTTAATGGGATTGGAAGGTGCTGTCTAAAGCATCTTGGGTGAATTTAGATTAGATTAGATTACTTACAGTGTGGAAACAGGCCCTTCGGCCCAACAAGTCCACACCGACCCGCCGAAGCGCAACCCACCCATACCCCTACATTTACCCCTTTAACCTAACACTACGGGCAATTTAGCATTGCCAATTCACCTGGCCCGCACATCTTTGTGACTGTGGGAGGAAACCGGAGCACCCGGAGGAAACCCACGCAGACACGGGGAGAATGTGCAAACTCCACACAGTCAGTCGCCTGAGTCGGGAATTGAACCCGGGTCTCTGGCGCTGTGAGGCAGCAGTGCTAACCACTGTGCCACCGTGCCGCCCGGTGCAACTTGGAGATAGTACACACTGCTGCTACTGAGCATCAGTATTCGAGGGAGTGGATGTTATGGATGTGCTGTCAAATTTCTTGAATGTTGTTGGAGCTGTACTCATCCAGGCAAGTGGGGAATATTCCAACACACACCTGACTTGTGCCTTGTAGATGCTGGACAGGCTTTGGGAAGTCAGGAGGTGAGTTACTCGCCACAATATTCTGAGCCTCTGACCTGCTCTTGTAGCCACTGTGTTTATGTGGCAAGTCAAGCTGCATTTCTGGCCAATGATAACCCCAGGATGTTGATAGTAGAGGGTTCATTGATGGTAACATCATTGAATGTCAAAGGGCAGTGGTTAGATTGTGTCTTATTGGTGATGGTCTTAGGCTGGCATTTGTTTGGCACAAATGTTACTTGCCGCTTATCAGCCCAAGCCTGGATATTGTTCAGACCTTGTTGCACTTGAACATGGACTGCTTCAGCTATCTGACGAGTCGCAAATGGTGCAGAACATTGTGTAATCATCAGAGAACCACCGATGGTGGTTATGACCTGATGGTGGAAGGAAGGGTGTTGATGAAGCAGCTGAAGATGGTTGGGCCGAGGACATACCCTGAGGAATTCCTGCAGAGATGTCCTGGAGCTGAGATGACTGACTTCCAATAACCACAACCATCCTCCGATATGCCATATATGACTCCAACTGGCGGAGAGTTTTCCCCCAATACCCATTGATTCCAATTTTGTTAGGGTTCCTTGATGCCACGCCTGATTGAATTCAGTCTTGATGTCAAGGGCTGTACTCTTACCTCACCTTCAAAATTGCTTTGGTTTCAAAATGATAACAAATTTGCATGTGATTTATCCATTACCCACGTCACAGCCTTAAAATTTGGATTGTGGCTTTGAGGATCCCCAATCATGGGAGACAACTTTCACTCTTGGTGTCAGTAGATACCATAAAGTATGCATGTGGCATCCATCAATTGTATATCCCAGGCTCTGGCTCCTCCCCTAGGCCTAAATTGTCATCGAATCATATAATCCCTACAGTGTGGAAGCAGGCAATTTGGCCTATCAAGTACACACCAACCTTCTGAAGAGCATCCCACCCAGATCCACCCCTCTACCCTCTCCTTGTAACCCTATATTTCCTTAATCCATCTAATCTGCACATCTTCAGACTATGGGAGGATGCCAGAGCAACCAGAGAATGTTCAGGTTTACAGGGATGACGTGCATCTGGGTGGGATGTGTTTCAAAGGCTTGATATGGACGTCATGGGCCAAATGGCCTGATTCCACACTGTAGGGATTCTATGCATTAACAGTTTCATTCAACTGACATGCACATAGATGTTTACATTCTACCATTATACTTATACCAGTCAGACCATGAAACTTCCATTTATAGACCATAATAAAAAGGAGAGGATGAGGTCTTTTAGCCTATTGAGTCTGTTGCACCATTTGTTCATGGCTGATATTTTTTCAACTCCCATTCTCCTACCACAGAGAACTGGTCAATTTCTTCTGGGTCCTCTTGCTTGGCATCTCCTTGCAGCGGTCTCACATTCTCCTGCTCGGACTGTACACGCTGACCCCTTTATAGGTCCTTTACTCAAACCTCATCCTAACTGCATCCCCCGTCCTTGTTGGTTTGGATGTGACTCAATTATACCTTTAACTCAATCAATGGCTCATCTTTATCCACAGCAGTTCGTGATCACATCATTTGTTTGAACTCAATCAACAGTGTATCTTGTTTATGTCACTGTCTCAATCCTGCAGAAACAATTGAAACCAGTCTTTTTGGCACTTAACTTGTGCTATGGGGGCCCGTAGGCTGTTAACCATTTTATTTCAGTCGCCTTTACAACCCCTAAGCCAATAAAACAATCGAACAAGACAAAACATGTTTGGGGTTAAAAGGATTTTCCCACCAGTATCTCTGCTGCATGCCTCTGGTGCGCAGTTTGCAATTGCTTGCTGACTGGTTCTCCCCTTGAAGCTGCTCACCATCCTGTCTTAGAATGTGATGGTTGTTCTTTCATTGTTACTGGTCAGAATCCTGTTATGGGAAGGTCTGAGCTGAGGTTTTCTGAAGTTTTGCAAAACCTTAAGGAACAGTATGTCTCTTGCTTTGAATCGGTTAGAGATCAAAATTTGAATAAATCTCTAGCTTAAGTCAGTAATGTGCATTGTAGGGACAGATTTCTGCGTAGACTTGGTACAGTGGTTTAGTAAAATTAATTAGGTTAAACACTCTTAGCTCTGAGTATTTCTAAACTTAGAGCATACAGGGTTTGTATTTTGCAAAAATAAAGAACATATACACACAGTGCACTTCTTTCAACTCAGCAAAGTAAGTGACAGCCATTCGCTGGTTCATTCCTTAGGCAATATCATAAGTAATCAGAATCAACTTGTTTGATTTAAAATTTAAACAAAGCTTGGCAGTTAACTGACAGTCAACATTAATAGCCACATTTTCTATGGCAACACCTCCACTGATCAGTCCTCTTGCCAATCAATCGACACTCTCCCCTCATAAAGGATAAATAATGTTTGCTCTTTAATCTGGTATCCCGTGTGAATGCTCAGATGAGTGCAAGATGAAAGGCTTTGAAAGAAAACATGTCTTTTTACAGCAACATTTACGTACTGCCTTGCTTGCTTGCTTTTTTTTAAGATGGTTTGGTTGAGAGACTTGAAATATTGATTCTCTCTTGCGTTGAGGGTTGGATTTCACACTTGGAGACTGCAATCTCTGAATAGTCAATCATTTCATAACCATGTTCCTGCTTCAATAAAGAAGAACTTCTCTTTCAGAGAATAAAAATGTGGTTAAGACCATTATTATACAGAAGACATTTTGACTCCAAAGTGTGATGACAATATGTCCTGTAGCTGCTGAATGAGTGAGGGTTTCAGAGGTTTGGAAAAGGACCTTGGGTTTGTTTGGTGGGGTTAGGGGATAGGGGAGGAGGAGCTAATAACAAGATGTTCATAGCTATGGAAAGTCAGACAAACAATGTTTATTTGTTTATTTCACAAATTATTAGAATAAGTTCAATTCATAATTAGGTACTAGATTTTCAGTTGAAATCTCTTGTTCATCATCAACTAACTTTGAATCAGTCGTGATAGTTCAGATACTCAATGGTCCCATTTTCTATGCACATAATGGGGCATTTATTTACCATAAGATAACAAAGCCATCTCATTTATTGATTCCAAGTTAAAAGTTTTAGTTATGTATACTGTTTTTCCGAGTTTGCAAAGCTGGGTGGAGGGTGAATGTGAGGAGGATGCAAAGATGCTTCAACATTATTTAGACAAGTTGAGTGAGTGGGCAAATGCATGACAGATGAAGCATAATGTAAGTAAATGTGAGGTTGTATACTTTCATAGCAAAAACAAGAAAGCGGATTACCATCGGAAGGACAATAGATTAAGAAAGAGGGAAATGCAATGAGACCTTGGTGTCCTTGTCTACTGAGAGTAAGCATGCAGGCTTGAAGACAGTGAAGAAGGCAAATTTCACATTGACCTACAAGGATTCAAGTACAGGGGTGGGTATGTCTTGCTACAATTATAGAGTGCTGTGACAAGACCACTCCGGTGGAACTATGTGCAATTTTCATCTCCTTATCTGAGGAAGAATGTTCTGACCATGATAGGAGCACAACAAAGGTTTACCAGACTGATTGCTGGGATGACAGGATTGACATATGAAAAGACACTGGATCAGTTAGGATTATATTCACTGGAGTTTAGAAGAAGGAGGGGGATCTCATGGAACGTTATCAAACTCTAACAGGACAAGACAGGGCAAATGCACAAAATATATTCCCAATGACCAGGGAGTCCTGAACCAGGGTCACAAGTTAAGGATCTAGGGTAGGCCATTTAGAACTGACATGAAGAAATACTTCATCCAGAGAGTGGGTGAGCCTTTGGAGTTCTCTTCCTGTCTTCAAAGTTGCAGGATCTTGCAACATATATGATAATGATGTGAAAATAAGACAATATCATCTCTGATGGCATTTCAGCTTCTTTTGAAGGTCCGCATAATTGCTATTCACTATGACTGACCTTTGAGGCATGTTAAAACTAGATCATTTACATTGCTGTGGATGACACACCCAGCTCTGCATTTCTGTTGTCTTAAAGTCATAGAGTTGTTCAGCACAGAAACAGATCCTTCGGTCCAAATCGTCCGGGCCGAGCAGACATCCCAGTCTTAGTCCCACTTTCCAGCATTTGGCTCATATTCCTCTAAACCCTTACTAGTCATATACCCCGCCAGGTGCCTTTTAAATGTTGTAATTGTACCAGCTTTCACTACTTCCTCTGGCAGCTTGCTCCATACACGCCCACACCCTGTGTGAAATAGTTATCCTTCAGATTCTTTTTAATGTTTCCCCTCTCACCTTAAACCTTTGTCCTCTAGTTTTGGACTCCCCCACCCTAGGAAAAAGACCTTGCCTATTATCCTATCCATATCCTTCATGCTTTTAGTATCATCTATAAGGACACCCCTCAGCCTCCGATATTCCAGGGAAAATAGCCCCAGCCTATTCAACCTCTCCCTACAACTCAAATCCTCCAACCCTGGCAACATTTCTGATGAAGGGCTTTTGCCCAAAAGGTCGACTCTCCTGCTCCTCAGATGCCACCTGACTTGCTGTGCCTTTGCAGCAACACATTCTTGACTAATCTCTAGCATCTGTAGTCCTCACTTTCGCCTAAAATCCTTGTAAACCTTTTCTGAACCCTTTCAAGTTTCACAACATTCTCCCTATAATAGGGAGACCAGAATTGCACAGAGTATAGTGAAAACTCGGTTATCCGAACGAAATAGTGCCTGCCCATTTCATTCGGATAATCGATTATTCGGAAAATCAATTAAATGCCTTTCCTCTGGGACTCGGAGTTTTAAAGTCTGCTCCCCGTTCAGAAGACTGCAGCAGCACACAGTGCGAGAGACCCCACCCTCAACACCGCCCCCCCAACCTGGTCCAGCCCCGCCCCCCCAGCACAAAACGCACGAGCCGCCGCGTCCAGAACCGGTCCAATCCTGCCCCCCCCACCCCCCAACCCTGAACCCTATCCAACCCCGCCCCCAACCCAGTCCCCTGCCCCCTCAACCCTGTCCAACCCCGCCCCCTCACACCCCAAACCCGCCCCCTCAACCCTGTCCAACCCCACCCCAATCCCTTACCCCCCCACTCCCCAATCCAACCTCGCCCCCGAACCCCGTCCATCCCCACCCCCAGCCCCCCAACCCAGTCCAACCCGCCCTCCCCAGCATAAAGCGCACAAGCTCCCACCCCCAACACAGTCCCCCTCCACTCCCTGGCCCCTCTCTGGGGCAGCTGGACTGGACACCAACAATAAGATTGCCACTGCTGTTGCTTTTGTGGGGTAAGTCTCCAAATAGTGCACAGACACAGCCACAGTCACACACACAACGTTATACTGCAACTTTTTGACATGTTCCATGTTTGCCCTGTACAGGACAATGTTGGAGAGATTATTCCGGGGCGGGGGGGGAGGTGTTAGGATACACCCCCCTGTAGAACTCCAGGGAAAGTATGGGGAGAGAGAGAGGGTGGGAGGTCAGTCATTTGGAGATGGTGCCTGTTTAATCACTGTAAACAAAAGACACGATCACTGCTGGAAACACGTCTTTGATGTAATGTTTCTATCGGACCTCGAGATCTCATTCAGATAATCCGATTTTCGGATAATTGGTATTCAGGTAATCGAGGACCCCCTGTATTCCAAAAGTGGCATTAATAATGTCCTGTACAGCCCCAACATAACATCCTAACTCCTATATTTAATGCACTGACCAATAGTGATAAGCATACCAAACGCCTTCTTCATTATCGACCTGGAACTTCATTTCAAATGGTATAGGCAGAAAGCAGGACCAGGATACTGCTTTGGATAATCAGCCATGATCATATTAAATGGTGGAATCAAAACACTCAACAGCCTTTTCCTGCTCCTATTTCTTCTTTACAGTAGAGTATTCATATGGTCTTTAGTAATTGTGATGTGGAGGTGCCGGTTTTGCGCTGGGGTGGACAAAGTTAAAAATTACAAAACACCACGTTGTAGTCCAACAGGTTTATTTGGAAGTACTAGCTTTCAGAATCTATAAACCCAATAATCACAAAAAGGGAGGAAGAGAAGGAAAGGGGCAGAGAAAGTAAAACAAAACTGAACCATTGTCCTTAAAGTTATCCTTTCCCTGCCGCCCGACTTGAGTCCTTCATTTCAAAGAGTTCACAAAGTCCTTTGCCTTTTCTGCCGAACCAAAATTATAGACCATCCCTCCGTAAGCCAGGTACCTCAAGGAATATTGAATGTTCAGATTCCATAATTTTCTCTTGATTTCATCAAATGTCTTTCTCTTCTTAATTATGGCTCCAGAGAAGTCTTGAAAGAACATTATTCTTGAGCCTTTGCATATTAAAGCCTGTGGATCTCTTCCTAGTCATCTTGCTCTTTCAATCACTAACTAGTGCTGGAGTCGCACTGGGAATGGGCGGGGACGCGGATCTGGTGGCCTGCTCCACACTCACCAGGCCCAATTCTACCTCCAGCCCCAGGAAAGTCGGAAGCCACTTCCCCAAGAAACCAATGAGGTCCTCGCCATCCTCGCTCTCTAGGAGACCCACGAGCTGTAAATTTTTGTTTCTTCTACATTTATTTTCCAGGTCATCCACTTGTTTCTTAAGGACCCAAATCTGGTCTTCCAGCGTTTGCATCCATCCTCCCAAGACCTCCGCCACGATCTCTGATACTGAGGTCCTCTGCTCCACTTCTTCCACTCTTTGGTCTAGTGTTTAAATCTCCTGCTCATGCTTCTTCAGCATGGCATATATCGGCTCCAGTGCTGCTTCAATCTTTTCTCAGAGTTGAGCAAACTCCGAGAGTAAATGCTGCTGCCCATCAAATCCAAAGGGGCCGTCCTGGGAGTTTGAGCACTGGCTATGGGCACCTCCGACACAGTAGGGGAGTGCCCCGCCTCCTGCACATCTTTCGCCCCTTTTCCTTTATTCATTTTCATTCCTGAGCTGTCAAATCACAGTTTTAGCAGCTCTAAATATTCAACAACTTTATATTATCAATCTTTATCCTCATGGTGGTTAGCGAGGGGGTGGGGATGTAAAGGTCCATCTTGCCCGAGGTATGGCACAGAGCTCGGCAGAGCAGACCTCTCAGACCGCCGCCATCTTGGAGCTCCCATGTGATTTTTAACTTTAATATTTGTGCTATTCTTATCCATTTGAAGAAGGGAACACTTAAAAAAAGTAAACAAATAAAGAATTACTACCTGACTGCATCATAATATTAAAAGAATTCATAATAGGAACCAGAAAAACTGGGATTGTTGCTATTATACAGTTAAAAATATTAAGGAAAGCCATAAATTTTTTAGATTCCCTATAGTGTGGAAACAGATCCTTCAGCCCAACAAGTCCACACTGACCCTCTGAAGAGTTACCCGCCGAGACTCATTTCCCTACATTTACCCCTGACTAATGCACCTAACACTATGGGCAACTTAGCATGGCCAATCACTTGACCTGCACATCGTTTAGAAGGTGGGAGGAAGCCGGAGCACCCGGAGGAAACCCCCACAGACACGAGGAGAATGTGCAAACTCCATACAGGCAGCCACCCAAGGTGGGAATCAAACCCAGGTCTCTGGCACTGTGAAGCAGCAGTGCAACCACTGAGCCACCATGATACAAGGAGACAGTGGTGTAGTGGTAATGTCACTGGACCAGTGGTGGTTTTTTTTTGTTCCTGAACACGAATGATCTGGGGATGTAGGTTCAAATCCCGTGGTCGCAACTAGTAGACTCAAAATTCAATTAATAAATCGAAATGATGGTGGACTGTAAGGTTCTTGAGGAGTTTAGTATAGGAAGTTAGGAGGCATTTTTGTGAATTTAAAAGTGGACAGATCCCTAGCTCTGGATGAGTTGTATCCAAGGCTGCTGTAGGAGACAAGGGAGGAAATCACAACGTCCTGATCCAAATTTTTAATTCTTCTCTGGCCACAGGGAGGTGAGAGCAGACAGGAGGACTGCTAATCCGGTTCCACTTTTCAAGATGGTGGTAAAGATAGACCAGGAAATTATAGACCAGTGAGTCTTATATCAGTGGTAAGGAAGCTTATGGGGAAAATTCCGAAGGAGATAATTAATCATCATTCATAGAGGCAATAGTTGATTAGGTGTAGTCAGCAGGATTTTGTCACAGGGTGGTCATGCCTAAAAAATCTGGTTGAATTTTTTTGAAGAAATGGACAAGCATGTCGATCAGGGTAGAGCAGTTGATGTACTTTGTATGGATTTCTGTTAAGGTCTTCAACAAGGTCCCACATGGGAGCCTGATAAAAGCACATGAGATCCAGGGTAATTGGGGGGGTTTCAACCAAAATTAGCTTAGTAATAGGAGACAGAGGGTGGTAGCAGAAGGTTGTTTGCCTGACTGAAGCCTGGTGTAATTGTCATACTGCAGGGAATGGCACTGGGTCCCTTATTATTCATGATATATATTAACAATGTAGATGTGAACATGAGGGACATGATAAGTAAGTTTGCGGATGACACAAAGGTTGACTGGGTAGTTGACAATGAAGAAGGAGATCTTAGATTACAGGAGGATATAAATGGATTAGTCAAATGGGCAGATCAGTGGTTAATGGAAGTTCACCCTGATAGACACGAGGTGATGCGCTTTCAAAGAGCTAACAAGACATGGAGGGCTCAAAGAATAACAAGATACTACAAAGCTCAGAGGAACAGAGGGATCTTAGGCCGCTTATCCCTGAAAGTGGTATGGCAAGTTAATAGTGTAGTTAAGAAGACATACAGGATACTTGCCTTTATCAGTGGAGGCAAGGATTATAAGAGCAGGGAGATAACGTTGGAGCTGTACAGAACTTTGGTTGGCCCATAGCTGGAATAGCGCAGTACTCAGTACTGCAGGTCTGGTTGCCACACTATAGAAAGGATATGATTGTGCTGGACAGGATACCGAGGAGGTTCACCAGGATGTTTCCTGGGATGGAATATTTCATCTATGAAGAGAGGCTGGAGAAGCTCAGGTTGCTTTTATTGGGAGCAGTCAAGTTTGAGGAGAATCCTAATAGAGGTGTACAAGATTATGAATGCTGTGGACAGGGTAGATAGGAAATAGCTGTTCCCATTAGTTAAAGGTTCAATAACAAGGGGTTATAATTGTAAAGTGTAAGGCAGGGAGTTTAGAGTAGACTTGAGGAAAAGTTTTTTTTCACTTGGAGCGTGGTAGGTTTCTGGAATGAACTGCCTGAGCGGGTAGGGGAGGCTGGAAATCTTACAACCTTTAAACAGTATTTAGATGAGGACTTGAAGTGGCATAACATCCAAGGTATAGGTCTAGTGCTGGAACGTGGGACTAGTATAGATTTAGTGCATTTTTGTCAGTATAGTCTTGATGAGCCAAAGGCCCTCTTCTGTACAGTAGGATTCTATGATTCAGTACTGAAGCAGATGGGTTTGTATAAGGATTGATGATAGTTCTCATGGTAACAATCACTGAGTCTAGCTTTACATTCCAGAGATGGTCATTCCGTTTATGTTTCACCAGCTGCTGTCCTCATAATATTAGCCTGGGCCTCGAGGTTACAAATCCAGTGAAATTGCCATTAAGCTGTCATCTCTCTGATTACCACACTTGTGAAAGCATTAACTGATTATCTTCTCATTGTGTGATGTTGACTTAAATCCCTAAATAGTCAAGCGTGTACAGTGTAAATGGTTAATATCTCCTGGCTGCACCTGATTCTCCAGCAGGGTGTTTCTTCTGCACCTATCACTCCCAAACGCACACCCCACCCCAAGGCTTGCACCTGTTGCCATGGCCTGTTACAGCATGCTTTTTTATTGTGGCTGACACTTTCTATCAATGATGAAGTCTCTTCCTGCCCTTCCCTCCTGGCTGAAACATTTGCCAAAAGATTGGGGAGGAGAATAAATTAGATTAGAAGAGAAAAAAGAGTTGCAGATTCAACAACATCAAACCACACCCCCTTTCAGTGGAGGTCAAATTTAACAGTTTGAGTTGTGTTTCAGGTTTAGTTATAATTTAGACTGCATTCAACAGTCATTTCTCATCCTCAGTTGGGATTTCTGTGAAAACAGGGTAAAGACCAAAAGTCATATTGAATTTGCAGTACAAAAACGATCCACAACCATCTTTATACTTGTTCTTTATTTAACTCTATCAGTGTAACTTTCTATTCTTGAGTCTCATATATATTGATTTCCTCTTAAAGATATCTACATGGTTAGCTTCTGGTACTCTATGTGGGAATGCAATCCACATTATAACAAACTGTCTGGAGATAATATTGTTGTATTGTCTGTGAAGAGCTGGGAATTAATTAGACAGTAACCAATTGCTTGTGGAAGTGTTCCAGGTCAATATTCATGGCTGCACTGGGATTGTTTTTATTCATTTATTGGCTATTGACATGATTGGCTAGACCAGCATTTGTTGCCAATCAGTAGTCACGTGTGAGAAGTTGGTGATGAGCTGTCTTCTTGAAGAGCTGCAATCCTTTTGCTGTAGGTGCACCCACAATGCCATTAGGGAGGGAGCTCCAAGACTTTGACCCAGCAATAATGAAGGATTGCAATATATTTCTAAGATTATGCGGGTGGTATTACACACTGCTGTTACTGAGCTTCAGAGATGGAGGAAGTGGATGTGGTGCCAAATAAGTGGGATGCTTTGTCCAGGATGATGTCAATCTTATTGAGTATTTTTGGAGCTGCACTCATCCGGGCAAGTGGGGATTATTCAATCATACTCCCTACTGGGTCTTGTGGATGGTGGTCAAACCTTGGGGAGTAGGACGTGGGTTACCCACTGCAGGACTCTTAGCCTCTAACCTGTTGTTGTAGCCATACCATTCATATGGCTAGTTCAGTTCAGTTTCTGGTCAATGGCAACACTAAGGTTGTCGGTAGTGGAAGATTCAGTGATGGTGATGCCATTGAATGCCAAACAGTGATGGTCAGATTGCCTCTTGCTGGAGATGGTTGTTGCCTGGCACCTATGTGGTGTGAATGCTACTCATTACCTCTTCGCCCAGACCTGGATATTGTTCAGGTTTTGCTGAAATTGGATATGGACTGCTTCAATATCTGAGGAGGCTGAATGTGGCTGAATATTGTGTCACTCATGAAGAATGAAGTTCACTCATTTCTTCCTACTCTCTGGTTTCTGTCTGTTAGCCAATCCTTACTCTATGCCACTACATTACTACGATATTTGTTAATTTGGCAACCAGCCTTTTGTGGGTGATCTTCTCAGAAACCCCCTGAAAATCCAAATATATAAAATCCACGAAATCCCATTTCTCAATATTATTAGTGATGTAAAACCTCCAACAATTTTTTTCAAAATTGTCCAAAGTAAAGAGCTGAAACCTCTCCAAGCTTATACTGTCATTATTTCTAAAATCTAGGAGTCAAAGGGCAACCAGAAAACTAATCACTGGATGAGAAATTGTTCTTGAATTTCCTAGGAGAGACTATGTTATGTTTATTAACACGGTTAATCAAATGTATTTTTCCCAACCAGTTGCATGTACTCACATTTTCCCTTGGGTGCGGGAGTCCAAAACAGGAGGGTATAGCTTTAGGATGAGAGGGGAAAGATATAAAAGGGACCTAAAGGGGAACTTTTCCAAGCAGAGGGTGGTGCGTGTATGGAATGAGCTGCCAGAGGAAGTGGTGGAGGCTGGTACATTCGCAACATTTAAAAGGTATCTGGATGGGTACATGAATAGGAGGGGTTTGGAGGGATATGGGCCAAGTGCTGGCAAATGGGACTTGATTAGGTTAGGATATCTGGTTGGCATGGACGAGTTGGACCAAAGGGTCTGTTTCTGTGCTGTACATCTCTATGACTCTATGACTGTAAGTTGGTTTGTGATGAAGACTAATGTTAAGAGCACCAGTTCAATTCCTATACCTCACCGGTCATCACCAGTCATCTGTCTCTAGTAACGGAGCAGCTTCTGAGATAACAGTAACTTTTGCACAATAAGGTGGAGGGGAGAGAAAGGAGATTGAAGGGAAGTCACATTGTATCAAGGATGAGCTGGTAAGAAGGATACAGAACTAGCTTAGTCATAAGAGACAGAGGGCAGTGGTGGAAGGATGATTTTCGGAATGGAGGGCTATGATAGGGATCAATGCAAGGATCTCTGCTGTTCATGACCAACATAAATGATTTGGAAGAAAATGTACCTGGGCCAATTAGTAAGTTTGCGAATGATACAAAGATTGGTGGAGTTGCAGATAGTAAGGAGGATTGTCAGAGGATACGAGGACATAGATCTGTTGGAGGCTTGTTGATCTATATTGGCCAAAAAAAATCTCAGCATTAAAGTTCTTGATTTCAAATCCTTCTTAGCTTTGCAACGTTCAATAGCACTACAATCCTCCAAATTTCTTTTAATTCATTCATGGAAAGTGTGCGTCACTGACAAATACAACACCTATTAACAATTTTCAATTGCCCTTCAGATGATGGTGGCAAAGTACCTCTATAAACCATTGTGTGGTGAAGGTGTTCCCATTGTACTGCTATGTAAGAAGTTCCCCAAATTTAGTTCCAGTGACAACGAAGCATCTGTGATACATTTTCAAGTCAGGGCATTGAGTAACTTTGAATGTGAACTTCAAGGATGTGGTATTCCTTTTGTTTCTGCTGCTGTTATTCTTTTAATTGGTGGAGATTGCGGGATTGGACAATGCTTCCTCAATGTATTATTTCAGTGCCTCTTAGAATTGGAACACATGTAGTTCAGGTGTGGATGATCAAGATAGTGGATAGGGTGTAGATCAAGAGCATAAAATTGCCCTGTCTGGTGTTGAGCTCCTCAGTTGGAACTGCATTATTCCTGATAGTATTTGATCACACTCTGATACCTCTTAGAGATGGTGGAGCAGCTTTAGGGAGTGAGGAGAATAGTGCCCTCAGCAAAAAATACTTCGTTCCTCCAGCTATAGTATTTATGTTTAAATTAGTGGTCAATAGTGATCACCAGCAAGTTCAATTCCAATGATGTTGGCAGTCAAGAGAAAGTGGTTAGATATTCTTTTGCTGGACAGGATGATTGGCTTGTATGTGCATAGCATGAACATTGCTTATCTTTACACTTCTCTAATTCTGAGCTTTTTGCACAATGAGTTTGGGCGATTGTACACTGGGTGGCACAATGGCTAGCACTGCTGCTTCACAGCTCCTGAGACCTGGATTCAATTCCATCCTCAGGTGACTGTCTGTGTGGAGTTTGCACGTTCTCCCTGTGTCTGTGTGTATTTCCGCTGGGTTCTCTGGTTTCCTCCCATAGTCCAACGATGTGCAGGTTAGGTCAATTGGCCATGCTAAATTGACTATAGTGTGCAGGCAAGGTGGGTGAATGCAGGCTTATAGGGGGACGGTCGGTCTGGACTTGATGGGCCTAATCGCATGCTTCCACACTGTAGGGATTCTATTCTATATTTTCTTCACTCCATTATTGACAGACAAACCTTTAGCTACCTCGACCGTCCCAAAACATCACACACTTTTCCTTTAATACATTATCTAGAACTTAACACTTTAACTAAGTCTGTTCCAACTTCTCTTTATGTAGCACAATGTCATATTTATTCGATGACATTCGTGAAGTTCTTTGGAACATTTTCCCAAGTTAAAGACACTGGGTAAATGAAAGCTATTTGATGTTGTTGTAATAAATTTACATCAAGTAAGATTTGTAATTCTCCATTAGCTAAACACAGTGAATCCAGTGGCATGCATCAGCAGCAGGCAGTGTCAACATTCCAAATATAGAAATCAAATCACGGCTGCAGTAAAGTAAATTTATGATCTTCCTCGTTGCTTTTTGTTTGAAGTGAGTTGCTGAACACAAGATAAAATGGGTGCGGACAAAAATTTGCAAATTGACCTTTTCGATCTATGGCTGCGAGCAGTTCTGATTCAAGCATCAACCCTAATCCAAGTATGACATTTCTTGGCAATTGTTCATGAGAATTCAGTTTTTCATACTGGAAAAACAAGTGGCTCCAAAGCATTCTTGAGAACATTCAAATCTTTGTGCCACTACAACAGCATTTACTTGAGTCACAGGAAAGAACTGATGGAAGGGTTAATCACTGTGACATTTAAAAATGGGATTACAAGTATGAACGGTGGAACTCCCGTGGGCTGGGAATGCTGTTGGCAGTGAGCAAGATTGTAAGTTGAAACCCACAACCTGGATAACCCCATTGCCAAGAGCTCACCCTCTGAGATTTACTGCCATCTAACTTTCAGCGGGCTCATTTACACATTGGTCCCAGATTTACATCGGACGTGTTAAGGTATTGAATTGCGCTGGAACTGGTGGTGGTTAGAGCACTGACATGCTGGCTTCAACTGATGTTCTGCAAATACACCCCTCTTCGCACAATCAAACCTGAACCTTATTATTTCCACACACCCCCCTCCCCCAAACTAATACCACGAAGGAATAAACTTCAGGCACAGGAAACCCAACAGAGTGTTACAAGACAATTTAAGAGCAGCCTTGTCCGTCAAAATGATTCAGCACATTTAGTGTCGTCTCAATCAAGTATACAAATTTCCAGCTTAAACTGTCAAGGACAGATAAATTAGCAGCAGCTGCTCACTCCGAGAGAGTAGTGGGAAATTTTAATTTTCTGCACTTATCCTCTCGCCATTCCCCCCAACGCCACCCCCACCCCAAAACATTCACTCCTGCAGCACTACATCAACTGTTTGAAATATTGTTCAGCTAACAAGCTGTTGTAAAAATACCCATTGACCCTAATATCAGAATGTAACCTTCACTTCACTTTGAGAATTCAGAACCAACCTTATAAAGGGGGTGGTTGTGGGAGGGGAGCCTCCAGACCTCTGTGCAGAAGCTGCCTGACTTAATAGAAAGTGACATGACTGCAGTGTCATATTCTCTGTAGAGATCTTAAATAAAGGTCACATGTCAAGCACAATCCACTTGGAAGGTTTTTTTTTCAGACATATATACTTCACTGACCTCTGGCTTTCCAGTTCCAAACTCAGTGTTTGGCAGGAATTTCAGAATAAACCATGTTGTGCTTTTAAATTTGCTCTAACTGTATAGTAAGTTTATCAATTGTATCCCTAAGTCTAGTCAACCATGAAATATGGCATTAAGGGAGGATGCATGAGAAAGATGGTGCTATTGAGATAATGACCTTAAAACTCAGAATCAGAGAGTGATTACAGTATAAAAGAAGGCCATTCAGTCATTGTATGGTGCTGGCTCTATACAATGCAACTATCTTTTCCCTGTGTTCTTTTTCAGAGTTTTATCTAATGTATGATTTGGAGGAGCCAGTGTTGGACTGGGGTTTACAAAGCTAAAAATCACACAACACCAGATTATAGTCCAACAGGTTTATTTGGAAGCACTAGCTGTTGAAACGCTGCTCCTTCATCAGGTGGTTGTGGAGTATACGATTGTAAGACACAGAATTTATAGCGAAAGTTCAATGTTTAATTTCAGTTGCATCACACTGTAAACTTTTGCTCTAAATTCTGTGTCTTACAATCTTATACTCCACAACTACCTGATGAAGGAGCAGCACTCCAAAACCTAGTGCTTCCAAATAAACCTGTTGGACTATAACCTGGTGTTGTGTGATTTTTAATTTTATCTAATGTACTTTCATAAACCTTGATTGAATCCACTTTCACCACTTTGTAATGCTGTTTTTTAAATTCAATCACAAGATGAGGACATCACTGGACAGCCCAACATTTATTACCCATCCCAAAGCTGCCAGACCAGCAGTTTCTTTGCCTCAAGGACATTAATGAGCCAGATGGGTTTTTCCCCAACAATTGAAAATGGTTTCACAGTTTTTATTGGACTCTTAATTCCAGATATTTGTTAAATTCAAATT
Organism: Chiloscyllium plagiosum; assembly: GCF_037043375.1. NCBI lineage: Eukaryota > Metazoa > Chordata > Chondrichthyes > Orectolobiformes > Hemiscylliidae > Chiloscyllium > Chiloscyllium plagiosum. The sequence goes on along the minus strand of NW_028270153.1, from coordinate 17,292,583 downwards.
CCACCAAGGCAGGAATCGAACCCAGATCTGCAGGTCTGAAGATTAACAGTCTAGTGATAATACCACCAAACCACCACCTCCCCAATGCAATCCAGATTCCAACCACTCACATAAAAAGTAACTTTTCCTCATGTTGCTGTTTTGGTTACCACTATTTTTCAGGGACTAAGTTCTGTGTCTTGTGCTCCTACAATGTAAGAACAGGGCCATTCAGCCCATCGAGTGCACACTGACCCTCTGAAGAGCATCCCACCCAGACCCACCCCCACCCCTGTAATTCTGCATTTCCTATGACCAAACCACCTTACCTACACATAGAATCATAGCATCCCTACAGTGGGGAAACAGGCTATTTGGCCCAACATGTCCACACAGACCCTCCAAAGAGTAACCCACCCAGACCCATTCCCCTACCCTATTACTCTACATTTCTCCTGACTAATGCACCTAACCTACATATCCCTGAACACTATGGGGCAATTTAGCGAGGCCAATTCACCTAACCTGCAATCTTTGGAAACAGGAACACTGAAATGAAATCCATGCAAACATGGGGAAAATGTGCAAACTCCACACAGACAGTCACCCAAGGCTGGAATTGAACTTGGGTCCCTGGTGCTGTGATGCAGTGGTGCTAACCACTGAGCCACCATGCCACCCTAATCATGCAGCACATTTTGATGGTGGTCAGAAACCAGAGCACCCAGAAGAAACCTACGCAGACCCAGGGAGAATGTGCAAACTGCATACAGGCAGTCACCTGAGGCTGGAAGCAAACCCAGATCCCGGGTCTTTAGTGCTGTGAGGTAGCAGTGATAACGACTAAACCACCATGCCATCCCAATTTCAATATGGCAGGCAAACAGCACCTTGTCATTTCGAGCCATGGAGAAAAATTACTTATCATTTTAAAATAGGCAAAATCTTGAATACAAAGATCTATGCCTAAAATAGGCATTAGATCGTTTGCAAATTTAAACAAATATCTTTATGCTTGTTTGATTAACTCTTTTAAACATTTGGTTGCCCTAAATAAGAGTGGCGCAATCAGGAAAACTAGGAGAGCACAGAAGACTACAACCAATAAGCTAAGTGTTTACTCACTTGAATGTGGATCAGGAAGGGCTTGGCTATATGTCCCCAGCAATCTCTTGAGAGACCCTATTCCCTTCCACAGACCTGTTCACTACTTTCCATTCACCCCCATCATTCTTTTTAATGGTTTAAGTTAAAACATGCTTTTCCAAATGCTTTGGAACATTCCATAAGAGTGCATGCGAGTGGCACTAAGTGCGACTTCTTCCATCCTTGAGTTCCAAAATTGAGGCCAAAAGCTTGCAATCTACCTCTCTTTCCATACCAGTAATATACATCTTTCGATAAGGTAAATTATGCCAGTAATTATAAAGTATGTTACACATAGAAATTGGTATTGTTCACTGCCATGAATATAGCAAATAAGTTATCAAGCTAGCAAGGTAATATTCCTCTCATGCCAATGAGAAACAATCTAGCTTGCCCTCAACTTAAGGATACAATTTAAAGTGAGACCAATCAGCCCCTCATGTGTGTACTAGCCCTTTGAAAGTTCCCAAATACACTGCTCTTTCCCTGCAGCCATTCAAAATATCTTTCAGAAGCAGAAGGAGAGAATCTGTCTGATGCAAGTTCATTCTGACAAAATAAATTTCACCACCATCAAGGAGGAAGATGTGACTCAGTGGTTAAGAAGTTAGGAGGAAGAAGGGAAATCACATAGGCTGTCTTAATTCTAATGTAAAGAGAGATACAGAAGGGATGCTTGCAAACGTGTTGAACTGGTAATTGAATGTGTTTTTGGAGGAAGACCAAATTTAGGCAGGTTTTGAAGAGTGGTTGGAGCTGACACAGAAACAGGAAAAAGACTGGTTGGATCTATTAATTCTTCCTTGTTTAAGGTAGATTGAAAAAATATAATAGATTGTGGATGTGGGTTTGCTCGCTCAGTTGGAAGGTTTTTTTTCAGACGTTTTGTCACCATATTAGGTAACACCATCAGTGAGACTCCAGTGAAGCACTGGTGGTACGGCCTGCTTTTTTCTATATGTTTAGGGTTCCTTGGGTTGGTGATGTCATTTCCAGTGATTATGTCATTTCATGTTCTTTTTATCAGGAGCGGTAAATGGGATCCAAGTCAATGTGTTTGTTGATAGAGTTCTGGTCGGAATTCTATGCTTCTAGGAATTCTTGTGCGTGTCTCTGTTTGGCTTATCTGAGGATGCATGTGTTGTCCCAGTTGAAGTGGTGTCCTTCCTCATTTATATGTAAAGATACTAGTAAGAGTGTATATTTCTGTGGCTGGTTGATGTTCATGTAACCTGGTGGCTAATTTACTGCCTGTTGGTCCAAACACGACATTGGACAAACAGGCAGAAGAAACAGAGGAATATAAACCGCGTTAGCATTCATAATGTCACTACAGGAGAATTATGTGATGTTGTAGTGATGGAGGGTCCAGGATTAAATATCTGCTCCCAGTGGTTTAGTAGCAGTTCCAAACCATGAAACAAGATAAAATAAAAGACTTCCATTTCTTATTGTGCCTTTTGCTATCTTCTAACATCCTACAGCACTATATGGCTGATGACGTACTTTGGAAGTGCTGTATTATCCTGTATTATTAATTGAGGATACACAGCAGCTAATTTGTATTCAGAAAGCTCAAATAAAAACTGGAAATAACCAGATAATTTGTTTCAGATTAGATTCCCTACAGTATGGAAACAGGCCCTTCAGCCCAGCAAGTCCACACCGCCCTTCCTAAGACCAACCCACCCAGACCCACTCCCCTACACCATACTTACCTCTGACTAATGCACCTAACACTATGAGCAATTTAGCTCAGCCAGTTCATCTAACCTGCACATCTTTGGATTGTGGGAGGAAGCCACTCAGACCCAGGGAGAATGTGCAAACTCCACACAGACAGTTGCCCGAGGCAGGAGTCAAACCCAGGTCCCTGGTGCTGTGAGGCAGCAGTGCGAACCACTGAGCCACATGCCGTTTTAGTGATGCTGCCTAAATATTAGCCAGGATATCAGCAAAATGGTTCTTTGAAATTGTACTATATAAAGTGCATAGCTTCCTTTTTCTTCAAAATTCCAGGCTCATATTATTCCTGATGAGGGACTTATGCCTGAAACATCAACTCTCCTGCTCCTTGGATGCTGCCTGACCTGCTGTGCTTTTCCAGCACCACACTTTTCAATTCTGATTCTCCAATATCTGCAGTCCACACTTTTTCTCTCCAGCATCTGCAGTCCTCACTATTATTCCTTTGTCAAGGTGAATGGTATGGGGCTAAATTTAAAAAAGAAATTGTTTTGTGGACATTCAGTAAGGGAGTAGAATAATATCAGCCAAGATTAATATATGGAGAAAGTGAGGACTGCAGATGCTGGTGATCAGAGTCAAAAAGTGTGGCGCTGGAAAAGCTCAGCAGGTCAGGCAACATCTGAGGAGCAGGAGAATGGATGCTTCAGACATAAGCCCTTCATTCCTGATGAAGGGCTAATGCCCAATTTATCAATTCTCCTGCTCCTCGAATGCTGCCTAACCTGCTGTGCTTTTTCAGTGCCACACTTTTCAACTCAAGATTCTTATATGCCAATGCAGCTGGAAAATGTATTTGATGGGACAGCAACTGAAGCCAGAGTAGGTTTAGAATGTAACGGCCCCTAATTCGAATATCTGACTAACATCCACTGATTATTTTAACACATGAAGACCAGACCCAGTTCTAATTGGTCAAGTTTCCCCATGTAAACACTGTAGGAGACCTACTGTAGAAGAACTGGTCAATTCCAACTCATAACCACAAGGAAAACCTAACTTGCAATGTCACAATCTTTACTCACAACTCTGTGCCGAGACCTCCATCCCTGCAGCAGAGTCAGAAAAGTACTTCACTCCTTCATTGTAATGTTTGTCATTCCAATATAATAGCAAGGCAAAGACCTCACTGAAACATTCTCAGCTTCCACCTCACCAGCTCTCAACCTCCCAACCTACGAGACCTCTGTAATGCACTGGCAGAGTCTGCTGCAGTTGTCAAAAGCCATCTAGTCTTTGAGTTCCAGAAGGTTGAGGCCGGTAGCATTCCTGAGATGCAGGATTTATTAACACCTACCCCTGTCAGCCCTATTTGTAGAATGACCATATACTGCCGAAAATCGTTATAGCAGAAAATAGCCCCGTGATTACGACAGAATTCACTTGTTTGTTTAGATGTGCAATTAACTTATGTTTCATTTGAGCACACAGAGTTTATTTTTGGAAGTGTTGTGATTCTGAATGCACCCTTGTCCAGTTCAAAAGTGGTCTTGTATTTTTGACGGCAACATAAACTGCTTCTTAATTTCTTTAACTCTTTAAGTAGCAAGGGCATAATTCTGCAGTCAGATTACGATGGTCATGTTACAGTTTATCTCACAAGTTGTAATACTTAAAAACTGTCATCTCTTAAAAAAAAGCAGAGAATAAAGTGGGTGTTTTATAACCCTGGTGTTAACATACTTTCATTGAAAGAAACAGGTGGTAAACAAGTGTTTAAACAAATATTACCGATTCTATAGCACAATTTTGTATAGTTTATTGGTACATAATTATGTTCTGATTCTATTGCAATATTCTATTTATTTTGTGGTTTCTTGCCATGTTTCTCTATTAATATCCATTTAATCCTAATGTAAAATAATACTGCACGTTCTAAAATTTTAGATTAGATTACATTACAGTGTGGAAACAGGCCCTTCGGCCCAACAAGTCCACACCGACCCGCCGAAGCGCAACTCACCCATACCCCTACATTTGCCCCTTACCTAACCCAAGGGCAATTTAGCAAGGCCAATTCACCTGATCTGCACATCTTTGGATTGTGGGAGGAAACCGGAGCACCCGGAGGAAACCCACGCAGACACGGGGAGAACGTGCAAACTCCACACAGTCAGTCGCCTGAGGCGGGAATTGAACCCGGGTCTCTGGCGCTGCGAGGCAGCAGTGCTAACCACTGTGCCACCGTGCCGCCCACACAAGATAAAGGGGAACAAATCCAGCAAAATGATCACAAGATAAAGGGGAACAAATCCAGCAAAAGAGATTTTGATTCATTTTCCATCATCAGTTGATTGGATGTGACCCTGAGCACAGAATTGGCACAAATCCATGGTGAGCACTTATAACAAGGGTTGAAAGGTACTTCTGGCCTTGGGGTACCTGAAGATGTGGCCTGCTCCTGACATCCACCATGGTTGATGCGAGATTGTTCCAGCCGAGTGTTTTACCTGGTGCGGTAAAATTTAACTGGGTGTGGACATTGTGGTATTGAAGAATCCAACAAACATTTCGTACACTCAACTGTTATGTACAAGCATTACACTCCTACAGCACAAACATGCCTGGACTATCATTAAACGATTAGCTACCACAAAGCAACATGCTTTCATTTCAGTGTCATACTTTAAGTGATCTGAGGTAAGATGGCGTTTAGGACATATATACCCCAAGATCAGACATTGTGATGCAATTATGTTATGAGCATGTTTCTCAAAGGTGTACTGAGATGCTGATGGTGAGACGTGAAAAGCCACCGGTGAGTCAATAGATATTGACAGGACAGGCTTGTAGGTGCAATCAAATTTCCAGTGGTGCAGACGCTGTACACTTTGTTTCCATTGACTAGGTGCTGAGCAAAAGCACGAAGAATCAGAAAATCAACCCTCTAAATTAAATCATTCAACTCATTTGCTAAACTACCAACTTTCATCCACTTTGACATTAAATGGTTCTAACTTGTCCCTGACACAACATGAGGATCAAAATCGTCTATAGACATGGGATTGGTTTCAGTACTCTGTTGGCATTCAGCTCAGGATTGATTAACGGCAACAAATTTTATTTATATAGCAACTTTAACACAGTAACTGTCTCAAGGTACTTTATAAGAAAGAAATCAAATAAAACCAAACACTTTGGGATGAGTAAGGACAAGAAACCAAAAGCATGGTCCAAGAGGGATGTGTTAAGGAGTGTTTTAACTGAGGAGAGAACTTGAGAGTCCATGACATTTAGGGAGGAAATTCCAGAGCTTAAGATCTTAACAGCTGAACGAGTGGAGAAATTAAATCAGAGTGACTCAGGTTTCAAGTGACAAAGTTAAGACTAAATTTCATTGAATGATTATCTCCTGAATCACATTTCCTGCCCACAAATCTAATATAAATTATTTTTCATATAATCTTTGATCATGTTTGTTTTGAGGCTGCTGTGCTGGTCTTGATATTGTTTTTAAAACAATAGCTATTTCCAGGTTTTCCATGAAACTTGAAGCAGGAATCTCCTGAAATTCAGAAATTAAAAAATAGAGTTTGGGGAAAGCACTCTGAACTAATAAGAGATGAGTAGATTAAATAAAGTATCAAGACATTAGTCAATGAGTTTGAGCTTTAATAGATTGGTTTAGGCCTCATACACTCTATGTATGTCAGTTGGGGTCAGCAAGTGGTCAGTTCACCAAGTGTCCTGTTAAGGGCGATAACTCATATTAGATTGACCTAGGGTGATTTATTATTTATGCATGCAATCTTTAAAATTATAGATTAATGTTCTATTAATTAAGTATTATATTGATACTGGTAAGTTGTGATAGAATGTGAGCTGAGTCCTTGTGCTGGATATAGAGAGAGGTGAATTCTTGTAGATGAGGCCAGGATAATTGTAGGGATTACCATCTATAAGACACGCAGATTCCCAGTAGCTATACATTTATCTACCCTTTGTTTTGAACAATGTTGTGAAATGTAAGCTGTCACTCATGTTTAGGAATGATGTGTTGCAAGCAATTTATGAAGACAAATATGGATTTTTCTCATAACTTGCAAATAAAATCCAGCATGATTTTGATGCAGTTCAAATTGATTTACGGCTTCTTTCAGGACAAGAATAAGGAAATACATTTTTCTTTTCTCTCATCAGCTTCGCAAAACTCTCTTTCTTCACTTCCCTCATTCAATGTAAAGAGCTGCAGAATTTCTCTGTCACTCTCCATCACTGCCAGCCTTCTAGCATTTTACTCATTATAATCTAAAACCTTTGCTGTTTTTCTTCCTCCAACTGCCTTCCCCTAATTGCCCTACTCGTAGCTACAGACATTGTTAACAGCTCCTTGCCTTCAGAACTGTTACCATCAGTGAGGCCTTTCCATCTCCCCTCGTACTCATAATCTACTCATTCCTTGTTTTTCAGAGATCCAACTTGTTGAGTTTACACCTGTCTTTTCAATCACTTCAATCTGCTTTCTACTCTGTCCATAACAACAAAATCAACCCAATCAAAGATTGGCATTAGTATTGACTTCAACCCTAATTTATCATGCTACTTTCCTCCAGCATTTCTTTCCATGGTCCTCTTCAGTGAAATTTGCTATGTATGGCATCAAATCGTTCCTATTTCTCTTCCTGATCAATAGATTGTATGCTGTAATATCATCCATTGAAATCATCTCAGCTTCTGTATTATGTTGACTTTCAGCTCTGCATTCATCATTTCCCATAAACCCAAAGACCTTCTGTCTGCTATCTGGCAATAAACAAGCAAAAACTGAGAAGAACAAAACCATTATTCTTAACATGACCCCCACCACAAATGCCTGACCTCCAACCATCAACTCCTTTCCCACAATAAATGAACAAAAACTCTTCAACCCAGAGTTGTGCTTCAGACTACATATTCTGTCCAAGATTGCTTGCTTCTAACCCTTTAATATTGTGCATTTTCCACTGCTGCCAAACTAATTATCCATATCTTAATTGTAATTAGAATCAAAATCCATCAAAGTCCTGCTTATGACCAACATTCTTGCTAACCTACTTTAGCTCCCCCTACACCACTACATCCACATAAAATCCCTATTTCTCCCCTTTTTTTAGCTTTGACAAAGGGTCACTTAGACTCGAAACATCAGCTCTTTTCTCTCCTTACAGATGCTGCCAGACCTGCTGAGATTTTCCAGCATTTTCTCTTATGGTTTCAGAATTCCAGCATCCGCAATAATTTGCTTTTATCAAATAAAATCCTTGCCCTACTCTACAAGTCCTTTTACGGCCTTTGCCCATTGGACCTAGATAACTTTCTCTAGCTTTTATATGTCTTCTATCTTACTGGAGGGCAGTTCACCCTTCGTTGGATCCTCAGGGAGTTCTGACACTCCTTTTTAGAATTTTCTTTCCAAATCCTGCTGACTCCAAATCAATCTTTTGAAACCTCGTTCAAAATTCACCTCTTCAACCAAACATCTAGACACAAAGTGTCATGCTGGCTCCTTTTATCTCCTGTGAAACAAATTGCGGCATCATGATAAAAGTGCACGCCACCCACCTCCAGCAAAGATTTGCCAAAGGTAAATGCAAACCTCCTCCTTTTGGTAAGACTTCTAATTAAACTGGCTTAGTGATGTTCAAGAGTTTTCCGCCAGATATAGAGCCAACAACCTGCTAGAATTTGGCAGAAATTCAGACTTAGTTGTCAGTCTTGTTCAGTAAGTGCAGATGATGGGTTATGTGATTCATGTTGGGTACTGTTGTACTCAATTGTTCAGTGTGGCATCAGGACCATTCTGTGTTTAAGATTCTCAAACTTGGCATTTTTTGCTTTAGTAAGCTAAGCTGTAACAAAATTCTATTGATAAAGCTTGTAATTTCAGGGAGATATGGAAAATCAAACAAGATTCCCCAGGCTAGATTCTGTAGATTCTTCCCAGCTTCAAGCAACAGGCTACCAGTGTAACCATTAAGAGATATGACTCTCTTATTTGTTTTCCTTGTGTGATGCATGTCCTCCATTATAGCTCTTCTAATATGTTGTCACAGTCTGCATGTAAGTATGAGGAATACTGTTTAATTTGTGTTGACTAGACCCTAAGAGTATAGGGTGTAATATCTAAACACTCCTTCAGGCAAACTCAATATATCTTAAAACCACAGCTTACTTTACCCAAGGACCTGCAAAGTAAAGTCTTGAATTGCTGGAGATGGAACTCTGTGATCACTTGCAGATCTTGAAAAGAATATGTAATCCATGCGTTGAACTTTTTATACAATAATATCGTCAAATCTATTATTAGAAAACATGAATTTCACTGAAGAGCTTTTAATTGTTTGTCCTTCTTGCAAAAGCTTCGGTTCCTCTTCAGATCGTAATGGAGCTTCCAACAAGTCCTTGGGAATTCTCTTTAGATTTGAGAGGCTTGCATGAACAAAAATCCACTGTACAGTGGAGATCGTTCACTCAGTTGTTAAAGATTTTCAGAATTAAGGCATCTTGCCTGGGGAATCTTGTTTGATTTTCCATATCTCCCTGAAATTACAATCTTTATCAATAGAATTTTGTTACAGCTTAGCTTACTAAAGCAAAAAATGCCAAGTTTGAGAATCTTAAACACAGAATGGTCCTGATGCCACACTGAACAATTGAGTACAACAGTGCCCAACATGAACCACACAGAGTGCGAAGACCCCTCACTGGAATACTTCTCTCCCAGTTCGTGAGCAGCAACATAAATATCAATGTAAAAGTTCTCCAGACTTGATACATTGTTTTTGAAACTCTTCATGGTCAGAATTATGAACTAGCTTGTCCTTAAATGAGAGAACTCAGTGACTCCAATCAATGTTGTGAAATTAGGCTGGAAATATAGTTTATTTTTTGCATGACTGTGTACTAACATTTATATGTATACATATGAGGCAAACCTTTCCATAAAAACAACACTTAAGCACCACTGAGATTATTTGGTTTGCATGTTAAGGCTAGCTGAGCAGAAAATGTTAGGTAATGATCTCATTTACTATTCGAACAATAAAACCACAATTTACAAACTCTGCAGTTTAATTTACAGGTGGCAGTAAGTAAGGCCTTCAAATGAAATGTTGGGTGTAACAATGCATATCAGGAAGACCTGCAAGCAAACGTTTTGATCTTTACTTTTATTAATTCATTTGAAGTTAGTGAATCATGATGGCATATTTGAGTCTGTGGCAGCCTTCCAGTACTTCACACAAGTAGCCATTCATCATATGTGTTTAATTCGGCAGAGCATTGTTGCCAGGTCAAACTCATCCTGCAAACTTGCTTGATGTCGAAAGACGAATATTTTCCTGTGGAAAGTAATTATTATGAAAATCAAGCGGTTCTCCTGTCTTTCTCCTTCTCCCTGAGCACCAGGAAATGTATATTTTCAATCTTGCATCTGTGCAGAAATGACACTAGCTGCTACACGTATAGTAAAGAGACTGTAGTTCTACCAGACCATAGGTTGCTGTCTTGTTAAAGAGAGACAACTGGCAATGCCTTAATGCCTCAGGTGGGGTTGAGAAGGAGAGTCCTTCATGGTAACCTCAGTGCGGGAATTGAACCCACACTGAACCCACCCTGTTGACATCGCTCAGCATCACAAACTAGCTTACTGATCACTGTCTCATTCTCAAATGAGGGACTGCCCATTGCTCTAAGAACACTATGACAACTTTACCTACCTGTATGATAGCTTTTACTTGGCTGGTGGGTTATGGTGCCTTGTGGACTAGTGATGCAGAGTCCCAACCTAACGTACAGCAACTGGTAGAATTAGAATTCAATGAATAATGTCTGAAATATAAAGTATCAATGGTGACCATGAAACCATCATTGTTTGTTGAAAAAACCCATCTGGTTCACTAATGTCTTTCACAGAAGAAATCTATTTTCATTATTCAGTCTGGCCTACATATGACTCCAGATCCACAACAAAGTGATTGATTCTAAACTTACTCTCTAAAACGATCTAGCAAGCCATTCAGTTCACAAACAGTTGTGGGTAACAAACATTGCTCTTACCACTGATGCCAATATTTCATGGAAGAATTGTTTGAAATGCTAACTTAAAATGTGTTATATGCTTCTACCTCTAGCTTCCAGCTCTTGGTTTAGTTTCCTCTGAATCCACAGCCAGCTTTAACCCATCAAGCATGCTAAGCATCAATAATAAACAGCCTCTGACAATCAACTACAGGACAACTGAAACACCACACAGTTCAATTGTGATACATTACAACTAGGAGCAAAACTTCAGGAGTTGATGAGTCACAGCCTTCCCTTTCCAGCAGCAAAAACACAAGTAAAAAGGCAAGGGCAATCAGATAGGAGGAAAGAAAGAGAGACACACATAGCAGATAATGGATTGAGATGTTTCAGAGTAATAGAAAGTTCCTGGAAACCAAACAATGCCATCCACTTGTCACAACAAGAGAGATTGGTTTACAATGTTCACTCTCAGGGAACTAATTTGTAACTTCCACAACAGAATTCAATATCATTCAAAGAGAATTTGTATATACATTCTACATTATCAATCTGCTTTTTTCCTGTCAATCACAATGCCAAACTTCTGAGCTGAAATGCAGTGCTATCTATCTCTATATCCAATTATATTTTTCGATTTCAGTTTCATCACTTACCTATCTATTCATCACAGTGCCATTTCCTTACAGAGAAGGCTAAAAGGAGATTTGATAGAATTTTTCAGATTATGAGAAGTCTGGACAGAGTGGTGAGGATGAAACTGCTCCACTCGTAAATGGAATAAGGGCACAATTTTAAAATGGGAGAAAGTGAGAACTGCAGATGCTGGAGATCAGAGTCGAAAAGTGTGGTGCTGGAAAAGCACAGCCAGTCAGGCAGCATGCAAGGAGTAGGAAAATTGACATTTCGAGCATAAGCTCTTGAGCTTATGCTGGAAACATCAATTCTCCTGGTCCTCAAATGATGCCTGACCTGCTCTGCTTTTCCAGCACCATACACTTAGACACAATTTTAAAGTGTTTTGCAAAGAAGCAAATGTGAGTTGCAAATATGCTATTTCACACAGTGAGTAGTTACAGTCTGGAATCCACCAGCTGGAAGTGTTGTGGGGACAGGTTTAACTGAGGCATTCAAGAGGGTATTTGGTGAAGATTTCATTGGAACAAAATAGAATTATGGAGAAATGATGGGGGATTAGCATGAAGTTAAAATGGTCAGAGAGCTGGTAGCGACATGATAGGCTGAATAATCTCCTTCTGCACCATAGCAACTCAGTGATTCCCTAAATAAGTTATCTTTATGGCAGAGCTATCCAATATTCAGTTGCATTTCTGTGTATACACCAGAAAAGCAGTAAGTATAAGTTCTATAAGTTGGGTAAGCTACAAAAATGCTGAGTGGACGTGGAGGACAGTATTAGAATCCAATTTACCTGTACAAATCAGCTGTTTGACAGCTGCTATTGACTGTCAAACCCAGGAAAATCTACCCTGTTAGTCTTCTGGACAAGAAGAATCTTTTTCCATCGATCTGCCTTTGCATCACTATATGTATCCATTTTCTCATTCCGTCTTGATAGCTCTTTCCACCTTCATCCATTTTCAACTAATTCCACTGCCACATCTATCCCAGCCTGTAAAATCTACATTTATCTTGCAGTTTTTCTCTTTCATCAGCCTCCACTTCTCTATCTCTATATCACTGATCTGTCAATCTTTCCCTCTGCACTTTTGAAACTCCATTTATCGGTGTCCTATCTCTGTAATCCATATCCCAATCTATCTCTGCAGCTCTTTATCCTTCATTTGTCTCCCTATCTCTATCAAGTTGACTCTTTATCTTCTACATTTATCTCTATATGCTTCTACCTCTTAACTCTTCCATCTTTTTTTCCAATGTTGCAGGGATGTGTCGTAATTATACTATAGCTTCATAACCTGGAGATCTGATTAATAATGGGAGCTCAAATTTCATTGTAACAGATTGAAACTTTGAACTTAAAGAGAAAAACAATCAGAAATAATATATAAAGTTCCATTGAAACCATAATTAGTAAAGGCAACAGAATTACATCCCTAAAGGACAATTATGAGCCATTTGAATTCATATCATAATCCAAGAGTTCCATATCGTTTCCACCAGTATCAATTTTTTTCAGATTTAAAAATATTGTCTTCAAATTTCCATGGTAGGATTTGATCTTACCTGCCCTAGGTTAATAGTCCAGTGACAAAGCTAATGCATTATCATAATCAATGCTTGTTGAAAGGAGATCCCTTTTGTCCATCTATCTGCCTATTGGCACTTCTTCAAATGCCTCATTGTTTTGTCTTAATAAATCATGCTCTGTTCCCATCAAACATCTTGAGCCCAGAAAGTTATACATTAGAAATTGTCATCAACAGTTTAATTAGGGCAATAATCACAAACAAACAAGATCTGTATGTGCATGTTCAGACAGAAAAATTGAAGGAATTGTGGAATTGCAGAAAAAGGGAGAACGATGTCCTTGCACACACTCAGTTTATTCTGGACAGACTGGTCTCATAATTGATGTCAAATTGGTTCTGTCAAAACTGTGTTGGCAAGGCAACAATGGGCAGAAACCTCTACCTTGGTCACCCACTTTATTCAGCAGATGGGAACAAAGCATCTCGATTGTGGTGTCTAGTGGTTGTACAATACTGTGTACTGGTCAAAGACTGACAGCTGTAGCGTAACCAAGTCCTGCAGTCACAGTTGACAGGATTCAAATGTGTACATGCTAAAGCCACAGACCTCAAGAAGTTAAGCAATGTTAAATCTGTTTTTGTCTGCCAGTGACTGCTCAACATCATTCGCAATCATATGCTAATTAAAGCCAACCATCACACAAATTCCATTCTTTCTTATCAGAGTCTTTGCTTATAAGAGTCCCTAACGAAGGGAGATTAATTGCTTTAACTATAGTTTTAGGAAGACAAATGGCAGTCCCCTTCTCCTCCTCCCACCAATTTGAAGTTCATGGTAATGCGTTACTATATTCAGTATCCAGTTCCAGTTGCATTACTGATGCCTGAAGTAAACAACTGCTATCTCTTGCTTTCCATATAACTGGCTGCCCGGGACCGTGACATTCCACAATCCAGGCCAATAATCCTCAAATTTCTCTTGAGCTCAGTCCCACTAAAAAATATTCACATTTCCTCTGAAAGCACACTGAATATTAATTGTTGTAACAATGTTTGCTAAGATCATATTATCCAGATGCAAAGCATTAACTTTGTTTCTGGCTCCACAGTTGGAGCTAGACCTGCTGTGTTTCTCCAGCTCTTTAAGTTTTTATTTCAGATTTCCAGCATTCACAGTATTCTGCTTTCATATTGTCTTTGTTTCAGTTTCTTTCCTCCATCAATAGTTTCTCTATCTCTTCTTCCTGTCATTTTCCTTTTCACCACTTCAGTTTCTCTCACTGTCATTTTCACTTCTGTTTTTCTCTCCCTTCTATCTGTTCACTTACCCATTTGGAGCAAAACAGGAATGTTTAACTGTTGTGAAATTTGTACAGTAATTCCCTTTAGGATTTTAATGTTTTTGAAGTGTATATCATTGTCATTGCTGATCTGAATGGCAAGTAAAAACCAGGAAGGAACAAAGTTTTTCTCAATTAATTTATAGGATGTGGGCATTACTGGTGAAACCATCATTTATTGCCTATCCCTAACCATACGTGAGAAGATGGCTGTGAGTGCTCTCCTTGAATAGTTACAGTTCATGTGGTGTAACTTGCTGTAGCAGCTTGATGCAACTGAATGGATTAGTTAGCTATTTCTGTTAGATTAGTGTTAACTATATTGCTATGGTTCTGGAGTCACATATGGGTCCAACTATGTAAGAACAGAAGATTTCCTTCCGTAAACAACATTAGAGAGTCATATGGGATTTTATATCACATGATAGTTTCATAATTATCAACTCTGAAACCAACTTTTTACTCCAGATTTATTAACTTAGCTGATTGCAAACCCATCCTGCTGCCATGATGGGATTTGAACTTGCGTCCCTGGATCATTAATCCAGGATTCTGGATCCCTCGTTTTTATAATCATAATCTCCATAAGGTTGATTGGCTCACCTACTCGAGATTCTGTAAAATAATTTGTTCATGATTAACCTTCTGACTTGACTTGCATGGATTACACATTCCTACAAAGCAAATTGTTGGCCATCCTTTTGGTCAGCATCTCCCTCACAAAGTGTGGATAATGGTTCTCATTTTATTCTAGTCCATACGTTGCTATTATATCTGAATGTAAAAGGTCAAATACGAAGAGCAAAGGAATAGACTCAGTTGCTCAATACCAGGGTTACTTGAATAGCCATAAGACCCTCTTGTGTGCTATAACATGTAAGAAAAGCCATAAATAATGCTCAAAAATATCACCTATACGAAAGACTTAAAAGAGATATTTTAAAGTATTTTCAACACTTTAAGAGGTTAGTGTAATTGAGGGATTATTCTCTTATGAGACATTCTGCAATGATAATGAAAGCTTGAAGTGAAAACAGAGAGCTATTGATTGAAATCTGACCCTGATAATTGGTTCAGATTAGTCATCATCAATCACTTTACATACAGTTAACATTTCATATAAATGCCTTACTCATTCATCAGGCAGCAGTTATCTATGGTGCTATCACATCTTGTGTTCCTTCACTGAAACTGCTCAAAAGAGATGCCCCTGTGAGGGTTACAGTAAGTTTCATAATCACTGCAAGGTTTACTAACCCCAATGAGATTTCTATTTTGCAATACATTATGGCAACAAAGGTGAGAGTTTATTTTATTTATTTGTTTTAAAGGTCATATCCCATTGATTCTCAAATCCCTGGCGGCCCTGGTAAATCTGCATCAAAATCCTTTGTACCCCAAGGGAGACAATATGCATTCAAATCCCTGACAGTACAACTTCCCAGACTAATTGAATTTATTTGGACTTTTATTGTCCTTTGGAACTCAGACTTGTCTTCCACCTTTTTTTTCTAAAGGTACATACATGACTTCCTTGGATCTATTTGAGTTCCTTCTGTTATCTTCACACAGCTAGACGTAGGTACTTGTTTAATGGCATCACCAATCCAGCATGCTGAGGCAACAGAATCCAATAATAGTTGCCCTCTAAAAAGGTGCCAGGGCCAAGAGACTGAGTCAGTGTGTCAGTCATGTAGTGATAGTTGGGACATATGGACTATCCATTTTCAACTTCTGACAATTTTAATCCCTGGGATCTTTATAGCTTAAAATGTGTTTTTTTAAAGAACCAACCACTGACTTAAAATGGCTGCAGTGATCACCTGACCACAGGTTTTGATTTGATTTCTTGTCATGTGTACTTAAGTACAGCGAGAAGCATTGTTTGGAGCAATGCAGGCAGATCATAGTAAGCAAGGACATACAGATCATAGGATGAACAAACTTGGACAGAGTGAGGCATACAGATTACACCGCACAGGATGTGTATGAGGCAACTTGAACCAGGTCCTTATTAACATTAACAAGATCAACATTATTTGAAGTTAGAGAGTCCAATCATCGTCTAGTAAAGACAGGGAAGAAGCTGTTCTTGAATCTGCTGGTGCCTGTGTTCAAGCTTCTGTATCTTCTGGCTGATGGAAAACCTGACGTTTACCAACTCCTGAAATCATCATTTAAGAAGAATTAGTCTGAGCCAATATTAACATACTTACCAAAAGGCATTGAAACTTAGATCTTTATTTTCTGTTTGACTTGCACATTGATGTACAAATTTCACTGATGGGGATGAAAGACTCACCTGCAAGTTATCCAGCTTGGAAAAAAAAATGAAGCCAGACACAGGAATACATAAATGAATTATATTTCAAGCAGCTATTTTTGGGCAGAGCCAAGTAAAGCAAAAAATAAATAAATTTGTAAGTGGAGAACTAGAAGACTTTCTCTCTTCCTGTTTTTTTTCACACTCTTGAGAAGTACTAGTTCACAATGAGCTCAAAAACATCTAAAACTTTCACTCTGAGAGTGTAATATTTCAATTAAGTAGTGGTGGTCTCAGGTTAAAGCCTAACGCCAAAGGGTTCCTTGGGTTTTTAAACTATATGGTTCTTTTATCTTACTTTTTGTATTAGACATTCAGTCCTTTATAAAATTTATACCTGTGTCTGTGCATGCATTTGATATTGCATTTTTTTTCCTTGTCTTAGTAAACAATAAAATTCCCCTTTCTTTTACATTGTATTTGACTCTTTAACTTTTAACTAGTGAATTACATTTTAATTGAAGTATGATATAACTACATGCTAAAAAACGAATAAAGTATTTGTTGGGATTAATCCAAGGGCTGAAAAAGAGAGGAGTTGATTCACCCCTCTTCAACTGGTTGAAACAGTTATCTTTTTCTGAAATTCAAGAGAGTCAAACAAGCCTGAAGGTTAATATGTTTCATTCAGAGTACAAGTGTCTATTCCTGAAGAATCCGATCACTAAAACTTGATTATATCTCACTTTGGGTTAATATGAGCCAGATTGGGAGCCTGTTTTAGTTGGAAATGTTTATCTAATATGCTCCTTTATTCAAAGCATTTGTTTGTATGTAATAAGCCATGCTACAGGAATGAACAATCTTGGTTTCTCACTTGGAGAATTGAAAATTTGCAAAGGTGGAGCTGACAATCAAATTGACAAATGAACTTCAAACCAAACAAATGAAAATATATCTTTAGTGGTAGTCTAAACTAGAGGACCCCTGGAAATACACAAAGTGACGACCTTGTGTGATGACCCTGTACCCAGCCAATGTGAATATTTCCTAGTCAACCTGTTCAGAGATGTTATTACAGATCTCTGGAGCAGGTGGGATTTGAACCCAGGATGTGGCTGGCAGGTACTGAGGAAGGAGATATGACTTGAACCCAGGACCCCTAGCTCAGAGGTAGAGATACTATCACTGTGCTAACCCTATTGCTGTGCTAGCCCTTATCACCTTGCAATTATGACACAGGCAGTGATTCTAATTGGCTACGTACATCAAAAGGAGACCCATAATCAATCCCAGCCAGTGCTGCTTAATGTTAGCCTACACATCTTAAAGTGCAACTATAGCAGATGCTTAGAGTCCAGTGTGAGCTGAATCTAAAGTACAAAAGGTGGAAAACTAGCTGAATGTGACAAGAGTTGAGCATTGGTTGGTTTGGTGGAAGTGGTGGAAACATAAACACAAAAGCTGTTGTGTATCTACAGGGAACAGTGAGAGGAAGGAAGTTGCCAGGAGGACCTTCTCACCCAGAGTAAAAAGTCAGTGGGAACCAGGCATCTGAATTATACTCTATCCAAACGGAATTTCTCCAGCACATCCATGTCTGGGACCGTTAGTTTGTGACAATGTCTTGAAAACACCAAAAAGTACTTCAGCACCTGTTGGAGACGCTGGAAATTTTAAATCCAATGGAACTAACAGAATATGAATCATTGGATAAAAATAATATGCAAGGGTATGGAGAAAAAGCAGCAGACTGGCACCAGGATAATGATGTTCGCTTAACGAGCCAGTTCAGGCACAATAAACAGAATGGACTAGGAGAAAGTGAGGAACTACAGATGCTCAAGATCACAGTCGAGAGTGTGGTGCTGGAAAAGCACAGCAGGTCAGGCAGCATCCGAGGAGCAGGAGAGTCGACTTCCTGATGAAGGGCTTATGTCTGAAACGTCGATTCTCCTACTCCTCGGATGCTGCCTGACCTGCTGTGCTTTTCCAGCCCCACACTCTCAACAATAAACAGAATGATATCCATCTGTGTCACAATACTTTTATGATTCTATGATTTTACCAGCAATGAAAATAAATTAATCACCAACAGACCAGCAAATAAATTAATTGAATGGGCTCCTTTTGGGTCATAAATGGTTCTCTGATCATGACTCTTGTTGACAATAACAGCAAACAGTGTAGCTGGATTTGTTCTTAACCCATCTTTAGCAGCCCGAGCTTAAGAGACAACATTGGCGATGCTGAGCTGCAAGATAGAACTGCTCGGGCTGGTCACTACATACCCTCATCCACATGAGCTTTCAGCAGGGGGGTACCTAATATGGTTAGATCTCTAGCCCACCACCTTCGCACCCACTCTCAACCTCACCCCAGTCATACTGAGCAATGGTGGGCACCAAAGTTGCAGCCCACCCAGTACATGTAAATAGAAATCAAAACATAGAATCATAGCAGATAGGAGCAAGAGAAGGCTGTTCAACCCTTCGAGCCTGCTTTGCCATTCATCACGATCATGGCTGATCATCCAACTCAATAGCCTAATCCTGCTTTCTCCCCATAACTTTTGATCTTATTTGCCCCAAGAGCTATCTAGCTGACTATTGAATACACTCAATGTTTGGGCATCAATACTTCCTGTGGTAATGAATTCCATAGTCTCACCACACTTTGGGTGAAAAAATGTCTCCTCATCTCTGTCCTAAATGGTCTACCCTGAATCCTCAGACTGTGACCGTGGTTGTGGACACATCCACCATCGAGAACTTCCTCCCTTTATCCACCCTGTCTAGTCCTGTTAGAATTTTATAAGTCTCTCTGAAATCCCCTGCTCATTCATCTGAACTCCAGCAATACCAATCCTAACCTAGTCAGTCTCTCCTCATAAAGTCAACTGAGCCTGTTGAAAGCTTAGTTGATCCCATTATTGTACTGTCTATGCCACTCTTTCAATAGCTGGTATGGCAGGCACGGAGGTGTAGGATAGCTATTTTCTTTAAAGTATCTAAAAAGGTGAGAAGGATAGGGTTATTATCTTCTGTGCTAATACCCTTTGTCCATCAAGACAATCATCTCCAAGAAGATAGTACCTAACACTTCCTTCAGATGAAGAGGAATTTCTTCTTTCACGAAGTTGTGAGTCTTCGCAATTGCATGCTGTGGGGACAGTGCCCCTTGTATATACTTAAGGCTGAGATAGATAGATTCTTGATCAGTTGCGGAGTCAAGCATAAGGAAAGGGCATGAAAGTGAAGATGAGGAGGTCAGGAGGGATTATGCCCGAAACGTCGATTCTCCTGCTCCTTGGATGCTGCCTGACCTGCTGCGCTTTTCCAGCAACACATTTTTCAGCTCTGATCTCCAGCATCTGCAGCCCTCACTTTCTCCTAGGAGGTCAGGTCAGCCATGATCCTATTGAATGGTGGAGCAGACTTGAAGGGCTGGATGGCCTAATCTTGTCCTGTTTCTTATGGTCACAGCTGCACCTACCTTAAGACCCAGCCCCCAACCCTATCACCCACCTCCTGAAGATACCAAAGAAAACCACACCCAAAATCTTCTGACTTATCTTATTCTGAAATCCATCGGGCCTCCTTAGTGGACTTACCAGCAGCGCCCACCACAGAGCATTGGTGCTACCGGGACTGCAAAAGCACCCAGCCAGTCAGGTTTTCTAGCAGCTCCAGTGAGCTATCCAATGAAGAGCACGAGCCCAATTCTACTTCAATTTAGCCGCCAGATTGCTTTGCCACCATGGAGAAGGCGTGTTGGTCCACTGGCTCACCGAGGAGCTTTCTTCCAGGGTGGGGCAGCATGGGTCAGGGGGAGGTCCTGTCAACCACTGCCCCTTCTGCTATTATTGTCTGCATACGCTCAGCCCACATTAATGGCATAATTGCTCATGCCTCCATTAAAATGGAAAAGATAGAAACAGGATTAGGCCATTCAGCCCTTTGAGCATGGTGCATCATTCAAAAGGATCATGGCTAATCATCCAGCTCAGAACTCTATTCATGCTTTCTCCCCATACATTTTTATTCTTTTAGCCCTACAAACCATATCTACCCCCTGCTTTATGACATTCAATGCTTTGGCCTCAATTCCTTTCTGTAGTCGAGAATTCTGCAGGGTCACCACTCACAAGGTGAAGAAATTTCTCCTCATTTCAATCTTTAAATGGCCTACCGTATTTCCTCAAATTAAACATTGTCTGGACTCCCTGATCATTAGAAACACACCTTGTCCATTTACCTTGTCTAATGGATGTAGGTTTGCTCACTGAGCTGGAAGGTTCATTTAGCGAGCAAACCTACATCCCGAACCTCAATCTGAGCTACAAATCTTCTCAAAACTCACTAACCTTGTCTAATCCCGTTGGATAGGGACCCAGGTTCAGTTCTGGCCTTGGGCGGATGTCTGTGTGGAGTTTGCACATCCTCCCCGTGTCTGCGTGGGTTTCCTCCAGGTGCTCTGGTTTCCTCTCACAGTCAAAAGATGTGCAGATTAGGTGGATTGGCCATGCTAAATTGCCCATAGTGTCCAGGGATGTGCAGGCTAGGTGGATTAGCTATGGGAAATGCAGGGTTACAGGTATAGGGTCGGGGAGTGGGTCTGAGTGGGATGCTGTTTAGAGGCTGAATTGTCTGCTTCCACATAATAGAGATTCTATGATTCTAATTAAATCCCAAATAACATAGTCCTAATTGATCGAGAATCTCTTCATATGTCAGTCCTACCATTCCAGGAATCAGCCTGGTAAATCTTCATTGCACTCCCTGAAAAGCCAGAACATCCTTCTTCAAATAAAAGAGAACAAAACTTACAAAATATTTAAAGGGTGGTCTCACCAAGCCCCTTGCATAATTGTGCAAGACATCCCTGCTCTGTACTTGAATCCCCTTGCTATAAAGGCCAACATCCCATTTGGCTTTTTCACCCTGCTTGCACCTCCATGCTCACTTTCAGCAACAGGTGTATGAGGACACACAAGTCTCACTGCCACTTCCCCTTTCCCTAATGGAGTGCTTCATGTACCACAAACATCATTTTAAAAGTTTATGGACTGTCACAGCACCTAAAAACAGATGTTACTGAGTCTCATTATTCAGCCATCTTTCACCATTATCTCATTGCTGTCTGTGGCACCTGGATGTGCACGAATTGACTGTATGTTTTTATTATTCATGCGTAGGATGTGGGCATCGCTGGCTGGCCAGCATTTACTGCCCATCCCTAGTTGCCCTAGAGAAGGTGGTGTTGAGCTGCCAGCATCATAGCACTGGTCAAGTTTTGAAAAATATTAGATTGGTTGCAAAGTTTAGCATCGTGATATCCTGTAAACCTTGCTCTAAATGCTCTTTGTTCCTTTCTGTGCTACATTGATGAATGTCATTAAAAGACAAGACCTTTTAGGATTATCAATGGCACCTTTTGTCAGGCTCAGAAACACTGGGGTAAATGTGCTCAACAATGATGAATTTAACAGAAGAAAAGCTCAATTTATTAAAATCGGCTGGGACCTTTTCAACCAACATCAGAATATAAGACAAAGCCCTTCAAACCCTTCACCATTCAGCGAGAGTCTGATCTTTACCTTCAAGACATTTTTGTTATATTTTTCCATATCCTGTGGGATGTGCCAATTTTTTGAAAGCACTATCAATTTAGAACCACTCTCCTGCTCTTTCATTTATAGGTCTCCTTCTTAGATATTTGTCCAATTAGCTATTAAAAGTTGTGATTGAATCTGCTCTACCCGACATTCCAGATTACAAGAACTCCCTGCTGAAGAAAAAAACTCTCCTCACCTCCCCTCTGCAAATGTTACTTGTTTAAATTATGCCAATGCTTTGTTCCCAAGCAATCAAAGCTCTAGTGAAATATTTACCCTGACCAAATGCTTGTAAAACATTTAGACAAGCAGTCCAAGCAAAATTTTTAAAAAACTGACAAAGACTGCACTGGAAAGTTTAACCACTACACTGAGATTACATTAGACCTCGGGTCTGACTTCAACAGCAAAAGGAGTCAACACTCTGGCTGCATTTCAAAGTGCAGTACAGTCCACTCTTCACTTGCAACAAGAATGTCAATTCTCAAAGTCCACAGGTGGAATTCAACTTTCACCAGCAGTTTTGTAACATGCTAAAAGTACAACTTTTTAACATAATTTATTTTAACCAGAATCAAAGTGGACTGTTAGATGTTATTAACTGCAGTCACATTTTTTTCTGTTTATCTTTTTTCTTGTTCAAATATTGTTAGAGGGAGCAACCATCAATCTTCATGCAATCCTGTTCAACAGGCTTTTCCAATCAAATCAATCACGGTCCAGACACGGACTGTCCCATCTGTCTTAGAGAGGGCTGAAAGTGGATTGTTAACTCCCAGCACTAGCTGCATCATCTCAATACAAGACAATTTATCTTCTGAGACGCAATAATGTAACACTAATAGACTATTCTGCATTCCAAACCAATTTTTAGCAAATGAGCTAATCTGGAAACATACAGCAGTACAAGACACACTTCACTACACACATACAATAGCTTTCATCTGCATAAAGCCTCACAACTAAAGACCTCTCCACTTTTTTTTAAAATGAGAAGTATTCTATTGATTAACCAGAAATGTAGTGATTTATTCATTCACTATCAGACAAGAGCTGATTATAAGCAAAACAGTTTGTATATCACTTGTTATGACTACAACTTATTAATAACATTCAGACAAGCATTTTGGAATGTAAAGATGTGGCATCCATCCTCAAACTGAATATATAAAGATACATTAAATACACATGCAACACACAGGCTGAAACACTAAGTACACAAATGACAAACAGACATGAACTTCCTGATAGAATAAAAGTACACAAATTGGGGACATGCAGAGGTGAAAATTATTGTGTAATGTCATTATATTGGATCCATTGAACAGGAAGACCTTGTAAGATTATGGGCCAAATGCTAGCAAATGGGACCAGGTTAATTTAGGATATCTGGTCGGCATGGATGAGTTGGACCAAAGAGTCAGTTTCCATAATGTGCAACTCTATGACTCGAAGACTCTATGACAACCCTCTTATTTTGCTTATTGGAGTTCCGGAACCATTTGTCGGTGTGCATACATACTTTGCCTATGACAGGACGTGCTAATTCAGGAATAGCATTATTAGACATTGATCCCATATCACCCCCCCTGGCAAAACCTGGCACCAGAGGTGCATGTGAACCTCTTCCATCCAATACTGTTAAGGATGTCAGGTGTCTTCATCGTTGGAGGACCCTTCACCACTGCAGGTCCATCGCAGAGTAATCAATCTCTGAATAATCAATCACAAAGCAAATCAACGCAAGAGCCCCCGGGGCACAAAGTGATGCCAATATTGGCACATGAGTTTGCCACTCAATTTAAATACAGTAGTGCCTCGACTTACGAACTTAATCCGTTCCGGGACCCAGTTCGTGAACCGAAAAGTTCGCGAACTGAATCAATTTTCCCATTGTTCGGATATTTCCGGAGTCTTTTCTCTTTTTTGTCTCTTGGAGGTTGGTGATGCCACAAGAAAACGACCCAGAGAAACTTGTTTTTTTCTTTGTTGCAGAATTTTCCGAAAATGAGACATCACATTGTCATTTAAAATGTTCACTGCTCTGTTGGTCACAGTTTTGTTAGGCTTCTTACCACCACTATCACTACCACTTTTCACTTTCTTGGGAGCCATAATGAGGGCTAATTTAATGCAAAAAAACAAAAAAAAGCGTAAGAGTGCTTGGACGTTGGATGTTCACAGCACGTGCGCCAAAGACGAACTGAAAGAGATCACGCGGGGCCCGAGAGCTTTTGCGTTCAGAGCGCACGTAGAAAAGCAGAACAATGACAATGAAACCACGGGCTTTTTGTGTTCATATCTTCGTTCGTACCTTGAATTTCGTATGTACTTTGAAGCAAAATTTTACTTACAATCCTGTTCGTAAACCGACAGGCTGACATTGTTACCACCATGAGTAAACTCACCCTGAGAAAGTTCAGGGATAATGCTAAACATAGTATCCAAGCAAAATCTCCCCAAAACAATAAATGCATGCAAGTTACATGATTGGCATGCATCAAAAACATACAAAATACAGCACATACTGAAGTTGCTAGTTATGTTGTTGTCGATGATTTTTGAGCTATCCATCACTAATCAGCAGCTACACTGCAGGGCCTGGGACCCTTTTCTCAGTTTGAGTTAGGGTGTCACACAAATGTGACTGGTCTCCAGTCTGTTAACTAGTCAGTTATCATAAACTTCTATGACCAGATTGATCCAGTGACGATGAAGCAATGCCGACATTTTTCCAAGTTTGTTGAGTGAGTTGGAGCGGAGCTTTCAGCTGGTAGTGTTCCCGGGCTACAAAGCAAAGTCGAACAGCATTGCAGGTAATTGCATGCCCCTACATGATGAGTTCAATGCATTCTACGCTCGCCTCGAACAGAAGGCCAGTGAAACAATGTCACCTATCCCAACAGCCTCGGATGCACCTGTACCCACTGCCACAGACGTCAGATTGACTTTCTTAAGTGTGAACCCATGGAAAACAACTGACCTGGCTGGAGTCCCCGGCTGTGCACTCAGATCCTGTGCATACCAGCTGCCGGGAGTATGCACAGACATCTTTAAATCTCCTTACTATGATCTGAAGTCCCCAACTTCTTCAAGAAGACCACCGTCATCCTGGTGCCAAAGAAAAATCATGGAGCAAGCCTCGATGACTACCACCTGTTGGGTCTGACCTCCACAATTATGAAGTGCTTTGAGAGGTTAGTCATGGCTCACATCAACTCCAGCCTCCCAGATTACCTTGATCCTTTGCAATTCGCCTATCAAAGCAACAGGTCCACAGCAGACACTATCTTACTGACCCTACGCTCATCTCTGGGACATCTCGCTAACAAGGATATCTACGTCGGGCTCCGACTTATGACTACCATTCTGCTTTCAACACCATATTTCCAAACAAGCTTATCTATAACACCTAAGACCTAGGTCTCAGCTCTACACTCTGTAACTGGATCCTCAACTTCCTGACCCATAGACCACAACCAATAAGAATAGGGAACAGCACCTCCTCTACCATAATCCTCAACACTGGTGCTCCACACGACTGCATACTCAGTCCCCTACTGTATTCCTTATACACTCACAACTGTGTGGCCAAATTCTGCTCCAACTCCATTTACAAGTTTGCTGACAACATCGCCATTGTAGGTCGCACCTCAAACAGTGATAGAATGCAGGAAAGAGATTGAGCACTCAGTGGTATGGTATAAAGATGTGGTGGTGCCGGTGTTAGACTGGGGTGGACAAGGTCAGAAGTCAGAAGGCAACAGGTTACAGTCCAACAGCTTTGTTTGAAATCAAAAGTTGTAGGAGTGTTGCCCCTTGTTTCATCCTACAAAGGGGTAATGCTCCAAAAGCTTGTGATTTCAAATAAACCTGTTGGACTATAAACTCATGTCATTTCATTTCT
Organism: Chiloscyllium plagiosum; assembly: GCF_037043375.1. NCBI lineage: Eukaryota > Metazoa > Chordata > Chondrichthyes > Orectolobiformes > Hemiscylliidae > Chiloscyllium > Chiloscyllium plagiosum. Next base: position 17,266,413 of record NW_028270153.1, on the reverse strand, counting down.
GACATGGTGTAAAGACAACAATCTCACCATCAATGTCAGCAAAATTAAGAAGCTGGTCATTGTCTTCAGGGAGCAGAGTGGAGGGCACGTTCCTGTCTGCATCAATGGTGTTGAGGTGGAGGTGGTCGACAGCGTCAAGTTCCTGTGAGTGACAGTCACCAACAACCTGTTCCTGGTCCACCCACATTGAGCAACAGTCATGAAATCACAACAACATCTCTATTTCCTCGGGAGGCTAAGGAAATTCGGCATGTCCATAAGGACTCTCACCAATGTTTATAGCTTCACGATAGAAAGCATCCTGTCTGGATGTATCACAGTGTGTTATGGAAACTGTTTTTCCCAAGACAGCAAAAAAACTACAGAGAGCCGTGAACACAGCCCAGTCCATCACACAAACCAGCCTCCCATCCTTCGGCTCCACCTGTACTTTCCGCTGCCTCAGAAAAGCAACCAACATAATCAAGGACGCCCCTTCCATCGGGCTGAACATATAAAAGTTTGAATACACGTACCAACAGGTTCTAGAACAGCTTCTTCTCCGCTTTTATCAGACTTTTGTAGGGACCTCTCAAATGTTAATTCTGATCTCTCTCTCTCTGTGGCTGGAATACTGTATTCTGCAATCTCTGCCTGTATAGCATGCAAAACAACAATTTTCACTGTGTCTCAGTACATATGACAACAATAAATCAATCAATCCCATGCATCTGCTGCTCCATCCTTCTGAATGGTAGAGGATGCATGCTTGCAAGTTGCTGCTAAATTACTGAGGGTCATTGTACTCAGAGAGAGAAAGCAAAGGCACAGTTGGTCACAAGAAAGGCTGTTACAACCTGAGAAAGTGGAAAAGGACTAGTCACAAGGCAGGCAAAGAAGAACATGGTTGAGTCACTCACAGCAATGGACAGCTGATTGAATGAGAACTGAAAATGTGGACGAGGCTAGTCAGCTACTTCTCGGGCAGTGACAGCACAGAGTGAGTGACATGGCAGCACTCAGGCTCTGCTGAAAATCAATTGGTAAATAGGTAAAGATAGAATTTGTTCTGTTGCAGCTAGTTCAACAGGTGTGTCAGTTCAGGATTCCCTCAAAGCCAATCTTCCTTCAACAAACAGGCAAATATTTACTCTGACTGGGAGTCAAATGCAAGACACAGCTTCACCTAATTAAATATTTATTGGCTATTTTACTTTTTCCATTGAAGTACACATACTCCCATTGACAGCGTGACCCCTCCCCAACCCCCACCACGATTCATGCAAGGAACAAGAATCATGTCAAGCTTGTGCCAAAAAAGTAATGTCTGTTTGTTTTTTGTAAGTAAGACATCTTGGAACTATACCAAAAGCATTCCCCAACAGCTCCCTCCTCCCGTCCTCGGCCACACACACAACAGTTCTGTCAGTCTTGTATCTGGTATTCCAGATGAATTACAATGCAATGTCTGAATTCCCATAATGGCTTAGCTGCTGTGTTTCTATGCTACACAAAGAAGAAAGATATTCTGTTTAATACAAAGTCCCCTCTATGTTTGCAAGTCTTGGCGGATTCTACAATGGGCCCCTCCAGGCCCCCGACCATACAAATGAAATTGGGGTAAGAGGGAAACCATTTCCATTCCCACCCATTATTCCACTGGGAGGCGCACGCAAGGGTATAGGGATGAGTCTAAGTCAGAAAATTGTATGTGCAAATGCCAATTCAGAACAGGAGTGCCTAAAGCAGCTCAACACTTCAAAGTGACACTCGGCTGGGGAAGTTCCAAACTGATGGATCAGTGTTCATAAAATATGAAAGCAAGGCCCATTTTACCTGTTTAGGCGCTATCAAAAATCATCTGACAACAAAAGGACAGATTTCACAACATCCCAAACAACATACACCTCTCCACTAAACACATTCTCCAGTGGCATTTGTGTAATCTATTCATGTAGCTGCGCAGTTTTGCCCACATATCAACAGATGCAGTTATCAAATGGCTGTGAGTTGCATTTGAGATGCTCTGCTGAAGTGAAAGGTCCTACAAAATGCATGTTCTTTCTATCTTTCTTTTTTTAAGAAGCAAGAAGTATTGGCTGAATTTTAATGAGCAAAAGTCCATGGGAGCTCTTTAAAGGAGATGGGGGGAAAGATAAACATTTAATAAAGAAATGTACAATCTTATGTGATTCATTTGGACTGGGTCAGGAAACAGGAATAAGTTTATGAATAAAAAGCAAACACATTTACATTAGCTTTCTCTCTGCAAGTCCAGACCAATTTTGCTCACAAAGATATCTAGATTTCAATCAGCACAAAAAACTGTTAACAAATCTTTCTTTTTTTTTAAAACATATCCCAGGTGTGTCTGTGTGTGTGTGCACGTGGATGTGTGTGTGTGAGGTGTGTGTCTATGTGGGGGGCTGTGTATGTATATGTGTGTCTGGGTGGGTGGTGTGTGTGCGCACACCACAGGAGATTTGCAAGAGAACTATTAATGTTGTCCCATTATTTGAAAAAAATGGAGGAAGACACAGACCAGGAAGCTATAGGCCAGTGAGTCTAACCTTGTGGTTGGGAAGTTATTAGGAAGATTTCTGAAGGACAGAATATATCTGCATCTCGAGAGATAGGGATACTCAGCATGAATTTGTGAAGGAAAGATCATGTTTGACAAATTTGATTGAATTTGTAACAAAGGTCACCAGGAGTGTCGTTGAGGGTAATGCATTTGATGTGGTCTACATGGACCTAAGCAAGGCTTTTGCTAAGGTCCCTCATCTTAGACTGGTTAAGAATTTATCAGCGCATAGAATCACGACGACCTGATGAAGGAGCGGTGCTCTGAAAGCTAGTGCTTTCAATTAAATCTGTTGGACTATAACCTGGTGTTGTGTGATTTTTAACATAGAATCCAAAGCAGAGTGGATCCCAAATTGACTGTGAGGTAGAGGGTGATGACAGAGGGATGTTGCTGTAACTATAAGTATGTTTCCAATAAAGTTCCAGAGGGTTTGGTGTTAGGACCCTTGTGTTGGTGTATATTAATGTAGAGGGTATTATTAAGCCGTTTGCAGATGACACAAAAATTGATAGACTGGTAAATAGTGAAGAGAATAACAGGATATCAATGAACTGGTCAGCCAGCAGAGCAGTGGCAAATGGAATTCAATGCAGAAAAGTAGAGGTAAAGTGCTTGGGGGGTGCTAACAAGACAAGGGATTACACTATGAATGGTAGGATCCAAGAAAGTACTGAAGATCAGAGGGAGCTTGGTGTGCATAGCCATAAATCCTTGAAGGTAACAGGGCAGGTGGATGGGATGAATACAAGAGGAAGAGAATTATGCGAGAACTGTATAAAATTTTGGTTAGACAACAACTAAGGTACTGTTCACAGTTCTAATCATCATATGATTCGAAGGATGTGATTTCACGGAGAGGATGCAGAGGAGATTTACTGGGATGCTGCCTGGGCTAGAGAGTCTAAGCTATGGGGAAAGATTGGATAGGCTGGAGTTGTTTTCCTCAGACAAGTACAAATTGAAAGACGACATCATAGAAGTGTGTAAGCTTATGAGGGAAATAGACAAGATGAAAAAGAAGACACTTTCTTCATTTGTAGAAGGATGTTTAAGGTAAAAGCTAAGAAGAGTTTTGAAGAGAAATTATTTCACCCATGGAATGGTAAGACTCTGGAACGCATTGCCTGAAAAGATAGTTGATTCAGTAATTCTCATAACATTTAAGCAGTATTTGGATATCCACATACAGTGCCATAGTCTCCAGGGTTATGCACCAAGAGCCAGAAAATGGGATTATTGTAGTCAAATCTTCATTGACCAGCATGGACGTGATGGGCCAAATGGCCTCCTTCTGTTCTGTCAACATGTTTGAGTCCACAAGTCACTAAGAAAAGGCCATTTTTCAAGCCCAGGGTCTAAAGTGCTCCAGCCTGGTACTCAGAAGGGCTAAGAACTGTTGGAAACACCTTCAAGTATAATATGTAACGAGCATCATAATTGACTGTAATGGTGGATGTTGTGAATAACAGAAAGTATAGGAGAAACTGTCTTTTTTTCCTCTATGTGATGTTAACTTTGAGTGTTCATTTAATACACTTATAAATATTGTGAATTAAGTATATTTTGGGGAAAAAAAAATATATCCAGGATCTCCCAGTGTATTTAACTGGGAGTGTGCCCTCTTTGTCACATAGCTAAATGCTTATTAAAAGACGCTCTCACCACAAAACCTACATTAAAACATTGTCAACTTTCTGACTTGGTGCAAATCTGGAATCCTCCTGGTGTGGAAGAATTCAGGGATGGAACAGGAAAGTGATACAAATGGAGAAACAATCTTTTCCATGTCTGTTAAGTACTTGGGATTGAAAGGGAATTGAGTAAGGGAATTCAAAACTTAGACCCATTCAGGGAGGAGGTTCCAGTGGAGTCTAAAAGTGGGCATTGTCCATTTGGGGTGAAGGACCCAGTTTTGTGATCTATACTAAATGCAATGACGCAATTTACTCACTTCTTGAACAGACATTACTCACTATTTTAGTTTAGTGGATCTGTCTTTGAGCTTTATTATCATGTAACCTTTCATCATCCAGCAACTTTCGCTTTTGATGTGACAGAACTAGTTATTGAGTTCTGAAAACATGCTTAAGATTCCAGTTATCCCTGAATGAGATAGCAACTATCATTATCGCAATCACGTCCTCTCACACATCAATAGGGGTAACAATAAGGAAGGGGATCCCTGCTCGGCTTACCTCCCTGAGCTCTGGGCTTACTGAGAGCTGTTGCCTCTGTGACCCATATCAGCCGCCTCAGCACTGACTGTCTGGTTTGCATGGATCCATAGTGAGCATCCACTTTAGTCCTGATCCTATTGATACTAATCGATGCTATTGATCAATACTAATTTACACTGTTTGCATGGGGCCTATGCTCCACTCACATCTGAAAGGTGTTGATGGATTCTTCCGTCGCTTCAACAGATGAATGTTCAGCAAAAAAGAAAGACCAATTTAAAGTCTAAGTTGTGTCATTGCAAATGTGGCGTTAGACCAGGACTTGATTTGCATTGCTGATTACAAATACTGACAGTGGTAGAGGGATGCATGAAGGCATTGTCTTTGCACAACACCTGCTTATCCTGAAGGCACTTGTCTGTGTTCTCTTCAAATATGAAAACGTCGTTTGATGCCTCCATTTGGGTCTGTCCAAGGTTGTTCTATTATCCCCTCATTCATTAGAATCCAGTCTGCAGACCCTGAGGTCAGCTTTCAGGTTGTCTTTATACCATATGAAGAGTCATCTAGACTCAAAACGTTAGCTTGCTCACTCTCCGTGGATGCTGTCTGACCCACTGAGATCTCCAGCATTTATTGTTTTCAGTAGAGATTCCAGCATCTGCAGTATTCTGCTCCTACAGCCAAATATCTAAGTTTGGAACATCCTGTGATGTGGTTTCTGTGCTCAGGTAACCGTGGAGCAGTGCCTTTGGTCTGCAGGAATCCACTACCTGGAACCCATATAACTGAGCCAACAAAGCTGAGCTCTGGTGAGTATGCTCTCAATCCCAATGATGTCACTCTTTCCAAGAACATCAGGGTCAAGAATTTTCCCCAGCCCCCTAATGTTGTGAATAGGTCTCTTGCAACAGAAACAGAATGCTTAATGTGATGCCAGTGGATGGTCACACATAAAGAGATGATATAAGAACTACTGGGTGGTCAACTTTTTGCTCGTTCCAAAGTCTGTGATTGAGCCTGCTAAACATTGAGTTTGCTTTTGCCAGGCAACGGTTGATTTTGTTAATTCAGCATCGTGTTGCATCTAAGATCACCAAACCTCTGACCTGAATGACGAGTTTTTGATGTGGGCAGGGGGTGGATTGATATAAAATCTCTACCTTTTTCAGACTTGATGTCTGTCCAAAGTGTTCTGTGGCTAAGGCAAAGTGACCAAAATTCTGAATGTCCTCCAGAATATGTGCTGGGCAAGTGCAACCATCCGTAAGACTCAGTTGCTGTTCCTCAACTTTGATGCAAGTCCTGAGCCTTTGCCAAGGTTGTTGACTGTTCTGAATTGAATGCATGCTCCTGTATTAAGATCTTTAATTGCCTACTGAAGCATGGCTGAGAAGTACATGGCAATCAGAACTAGAGCCAGTATACAGCCTCGCTTGGCTGCACTGTTTCCAGGAAAGGCATCAGATGATGTGTCACTTTACATCACATTGGCCATCACTCGATCATAAAATGAGGGAGTGGCACTGTTCCTGTTTTCAGTGCAGACATACCTTTACGGAACCTTCTCAGTCTACAAAGTCAAAAGTCCTGGTGTGGTCAATAACACACTGTCTTTGTTCTCACCCTGATCATGCACTTTTCTTGAAATTGACATGTTACAAAGTTCATTTCTCTTGTTCTCCAATCTGCACAGATTCTGGATGCACAGAGTCAAAGAGGGGAGGAGCAAACTCATTGAGAATAACCCTTGAGAGAATATTACAACAACAAAAATTGCTGGAAAAGCTCAGCAGGTCTGGCTGCATCTGTGGAGAGAAACCAGAGTTAACCTTTCGGGTCGAGTGACCCTTCCTCAGAAGCCATGTCAGTTTGAGAGAATATTTCCTGCTGTTGAATCAACTGACATTCAACATTGATCGTCACAGATGGTCTGGCTCCATTTCCATGGGTAACAGATGTATCCGTGTCATCTCAGAACACCATGCCTTGTTCAAGATTAGGCAGAAGCAATTACTGGGTCAGCTAACTATGTGATTTATTCCATATGAGAATACTGTTGTACCTTCCTTTGTTTCAGTTGTATACTTGTTAATCCACGAGATTATGTTAACATTAATCTGTGACTGACTTGTCTTGCATTTCCAACATTTTCTGTTTTTATTTCAGATTTTAAATGTGGCATGATGGCTCAGTGGTTAGCACCACTCCCTCACAGTGCCAGGGACCTGAGTTTGATTCTACCCTCAGGCAACTGTGTGGAGTTTATACATTCTCCCTGTGTCTGTGTGAGTTTCCTCTGGATGCTCCAGTTTCCTCCCACAGTCCAAAGATGTGCAGGTTAAGTGGGTTGGTCATGCTAAATTGTCCATAGTGTAGGGATGTGCAGGTTGGTGGGTTGGCCATGGGAAATGCAAGGGTAGAGGGTTGGGTCTGGGTGGCGTGCTCTTTGGAGGGTTGGTGTGAACTCAATGGGATGAATAGTCTGTTGCCACACTGTAAGGATTCTATGATTTGTACAAAGTTAAAAATCACACAACACCAGGTTATAGTCCAACAGGTTTAATTGGAAGCACACTAGCTTTCGAAGCGACGTTCCTTCATCAGGTGATTGTGCTTGATGAATCACCCGATGAAGGAGCGTTGCTCCGAAAGCTAGTGTGCTTCCAATTAAACCTGTTGGACTATAACCTGGTGTGTGATTTTTAACTTTGTACACCCCAGTCCAACACCGGCATCTCCAAATCATGATTTGTACAAGTTATGTCGTTACATGATAGAAGCTTAAGGTAGTACAATATCCCAAAGTTCATACAATAAATGTCCTTTCCTATTTTAGTTTATGTGCCTGAAGCTGGTCAAGGACATTGGCAACTCCTGAACATCTAGACTCAGGCATGAGCCCTTGCTATATTTATCACTCTGTATACAAGGTGTGAAACTGAGACAAGATGAGTCACATGGTAACCAGACAGGAGTGAATTGTTACCTTTCACCCACTTTACAATGCAGATATACAAGAGCTGATACCAAGACACAGACAGAATGTACCCAGACAGAAGTTACTCATCTTCTGTTTACAATGACCTGGTGGAAAAGTTCACACAGGGCCTCAAACAGACAGGTGTTAGACAATCAGAACTGACTGAGGAGATTGCTGTTCTATTTATCCAGTTTCTGCTTCACATTATCAAGTGAAATGGATGTCAATGGTACAGTTCAAGGTAAAAATGAATTCTGCCTTTAGCTGATACACATGCACTGATACTGACAGTGAGAGACACTCAAACGGGAACACCATGAAATTAAATAAAATTCTTCCATTTATCACATATTACTTTACATATAACAACAACTTTTATTTATGCTGCGTCTTTTTACGAAAGCCCCAACATAGCTTCACAAGACCATTAAAAGTAAAACATGACAGTGAGACCGACAAGGAAGTGGAGGGCAGGTAAAGCTTGTTCAAACAGGTAAATGATCAGCACTGTGTCGAAGGCAGAGAGGAGGACAGAAGGCATTCCAGAGTTCAGAACCCGGGCAACTCAATGCTCAGCCACCAATGGCGCAGCAATTAAAATTTGGAATGCTCAGGAGCTGGGAATTAGAGAGCACTGATGTCTCAGAAGTGGGATTAAATGTTATCCCGCCTCTGGTTAGTTCCAACATTCTTTCAAATCCCAGAAGGTCGTGTCTCAGATCTCGTCATTGTTATTCCAAACTTACTTCAGTTCCTGCCTCCTTATCTGTCAGTTGTATTTTCCTTTCTTTCATTAATACATGAATCCTTTCTGTCTCACTCCATCTTCTAGGTTCAATTATTAACTTTCTCCTACTGGTTGCCATTTACGACACAAAGCACAGCAAATAAAAAGACTTAGAAGATTTGAGATTAAGTCTGGGTGAAAGGCTAGTGGACAGTAGGAGGATGAAGGAAGGATCATGTTTTTAAAGCATAAATCCATTCAAGATTATTTAAGGCTACAACTATTTCTTGCCATGTTGGCAATCAAGCACTTAGCAAGCTTGTGTATTTATCTTCTCACTAACTCAAAGGAGGCTTTGTATGTTTGACAGATCACAGACTTTCATTTCGGATGTTTAGCTTTTCTCTATTGGCATCACCAACAGTAATTTCTAAGCTTTATTAATTAGTTGTTTAATGAAGTTAATCGCATGTCTTAAATGTTCTAATATCGATATGGAACAAGATGAAAACAACCATTTTGAACAATGTCAGGTTGAGGGAAGGAGGTGATGTTGCTGCTAGACTAGCAATTTTAAGCGGACTCTTATAGTGCAGTGGTAGTGTCCCAACCTCTGAGCCAGGCCCAGGGTTCAGGTTCCATCTGCTCTGGAGATGTCCGCACATCTGTGCCTGTTGATTAAAAATATTGACAACTGAGTGATCCTTTGCTTGTGTCCTGAGCATCAATATGTCATTCTGATTTTACTTCAGTCATTGCAGAATGTTTTGTTCAAAGTTTTGTTAATATTGAGTATTTCGGAAAACATTTTTTAAGGGAGGGAGGTTGAGGAAAATGAGATGAAAAGATGGCTGTGTGGCACATTTGCACTACAGCTCTGCAAACAATTTAATATAAACATGAATACATGATTATAAGATCATGATAAGGGGACTTGACAGGTTGTTGAAAAGATGCTTCCTCTCATGGGAGAGACGTGAACTAGGGAATACAGTTTAAAAATAAGGAGTTGCCTGTTTCAAATGGAGATGAAGAGAAACCCTTTTCTCTCTGAGGGATGTTAATCTTAGGAATTCTCTTTCCAGTGGAGTTGTGGAGGCTGGTCATTGGATATTTTTAAGGCTGAATTAGATTCTAGTCTGATAATTAGGAAGTCAAAGGGTACAGGGAGTTGATGGGAAATTAGAGGCCCCTGTGAAATCAGCCAGGATATTGTCAACTGGTAGGGCTGGCTTTAGCCTCGAGGATCTGAGAGACCATTGACTTCCAACGCACACAAAAGTAAAATACTGAGAGTTCTAAAGAAAGGTTAATGCCCTGAAACTTTGAGCAGAATTTAATTATACCACAAAGGCGAGCTGGCTCATTTAATCAGACACAAAGGTGGAGATTATTGTCTGTCCAGCTCTCACTGATAAAGTCAGGACTAGAGTTGCTGCCTGGAAGCCACTCATGAATCTCATGCTGCTATTGCTGATTTATAACCAGCAGCGGGCAAGAATCAAGCCACGGATACTAGCTTTGACCTGGTGGAGAGGGTTCCTTTTCATTGAGCAGCCCATTCCCAATGGAGAAACCTGTTGAAGGCACAGACCACCCAGGGATGAACAACCCCAATTGATGTTAACACTGATCCCGCTTCTCACCATATTCCCGACCACACTGACTGATCCTCACCTGGTCTTCTTGCAGTACCGGCAAAGGCCACCATTCCCGATGGCGATGTCAGCAATTGAGAGCTACTGGCTTCTGATTGGCTTTCAAAGATGGATGCCCATCCTGAAGATGCTGAGGACTCTATTGACACTAAATTAGGCCAAAGCATGGATTGGCAGGGTTATAAGACCATAAGACTTCAGAGCTGAAGTAGGCCATTCAGACCATTGAGTCTGCTCTGCCATTCAATGATATCATGGATAATCTAATAATCCACAAATCTACTTTCCTGTCTTTTGCCCCTAACCTTTGACTCCCTTCCTGATTAAAAATCTGTATGTTCCAGCCTTGAATGTACATGACCCAACCTCAACAGCCGCCAGTGTGTGTTGGTGCTGATGAAAGTGCCCGCTGCTGTTACTGAATTCCTCCCTTTTGTTTTGCTTGTAGATGCTGTCAGGCCTGCTGCACAGTTCCAGCATTTTCTGCTTTTGTGCCAAGTTGTCTGAGGCTCGTACCTGACACAATTTTCCGGATAAATACGGGAAGCAGCTTGTCACCCTGTTTCCTGTGGGAGGTTGCCTAAAGATGCAAACTGGGCTCCTACACATTTCCGGATTAATTTCGTTCTCACTCCCACTTCATTTCAGATTTTTTGCAGGGCATCTTTTTATCCTAACTCTTATCATTTGATCTTGCCACAGCTCATTTATACACTTTGTGTTGAGTCAGAGACACTTTTGTATGAAGCTGAGAATTCTGGGACGGCGCCCACATGAGATGATTATCTGTTGCCTCACAGTATGAGCCACTCTTGTCTTTGGTCCTGAATGTCTGCCAATTCTAACACGTGATGACACATTTTTCCCCCAAGGGCATTCAGCAGTTAATTGCTGAAAAAACAGGTTGGAGTCTTTATAAGATAAATCCTAAAAAGGCCCCGATTGAGTCCTTGTTTTGAAAAAAAAATGCCTTTGACTATTCATACCAATATAGGAGCAATTTGATTGAAGGGAAGGATAAGCCACAAATTCATCTTTGACTCGGAACTGACATGTCTCCAAAAATGAATACAAGAAACAAATTTAAAAATGGCAGGACAGACGCACACTGAAGATATTTCAATTTGATTTCTGATATTCCTGAGTCAATTTTAGATTGTCTCACCATGTGACGTTTTAGCTGTGGCTTAGTGGGTAACTGACATTCCCTCAGATGACTGTGTGCTAGTTTCTTTCATGGCACGTGTGTGTTGCTAGCATGGCCAACATTTGTTGCCCATCATTAACTGCCCGGAAAATGTGGTGGCCAAACTCATCCTTGAACCACAGCAGTCCAATTGGTGTAGGGCCACGCACAATGGAATTTGGAAGAGGGTTTTGACCCATTGACATTAAAGGAATGGTGATATAGTTCCAAATCAGGAATGGGATGTGGCATGGGAGTGGAATCTCCAAATGGTGATATTCCCACGTATCTGCTGCCTTTGTCCTTTTAAGTTGTAGAGACATAGGTTTGGGATGAGCAGTTGAAAGAGGCGTGTTGTTTGATTTAAAAAATATTCTTCAATCATGAAAACCTTTCTATGCATATATAGTCATTCGGGCAGTTTGATTCTATACAGCCTTTACAAATGGAGAACAATCAAATCCAAGGCATTTCTTACTTATATAACATTTGATCATTCAGTGGTTAGCACTACTGTCTCCCAACACCAGACACCTGAGTTCGATTCCACCCTTAAGTGATTGTCTGTGTGGAGCTTACACATTTTTCATGTGTCTGCGTGCGTTTCCTCCGAGAGTTCCGGTTTCCTCCCACAGTCCAATATTAGGTGAATTAGCCATGCTAAATTACCCATAGTGACCAAGATGTGCAAGCTTGGTGGATCAACCGTGGTATATGGGGTGGGGGATGGCAAGATTGGGTGGGATGCACTTTGGAGGGTCGGTGTGGACTCAGTGGACTCAATGGCCTTTATCCTTATTGTAGGGCTTCCCCAAAGACAAGGAGAAAGTGAAGACCGCAGATGTTGGAGATCAGAGTCAAAAAGTGTGGTGCTAGAAAAGCACAGCTGGTCAGGCAGCATCCCATGAGTAGAAGAAATAATGTTTTGGGCATTAAGGTGGTCTTTCCCTACTGCTTCTCAGCCCCAAGTTTTAGTGTATCCCTCAGCATGTCGTCTTGGACCTCGGGCTGTGCTAGTCTGCAACAAGGTCAAGGTCAAACAGTTGGCCAAGGTCAAACAGTTAGTCAAGGTCAAACTGTTGCTCTGGAAAACCAACAGGTTTCAGGCAGGCAAAAGAATGTCTCTCCGAATTGATGGTCCTCCAGAAGCAGTCGATGTTTGTCTCGGTGTGCATCCCAGGGAACAGCCCGTAGAGCAGAGTCTGACATCACAGAGATGCTAAGAACAAAGCTCAACAAAAATGGCTGCATTCCTCTCCAGACATCCTTTGCAAAGGCACATTCCAGCAGGAGATGTGTGACAGTCTCTACCCCACCCCCACAGTCACTTTGTGCGTAGCGCGAGAGTGTGGTACTGGAGAAGCACAGCAGGAGGAGCATCCGAGGAGCAGGAGAATCCACGTTTTGGGCAAAAGCCCTTCATCAGGAATTGAGGGTAGCGTCAGGTGGTGCAGAGAGTCCAGACATATGTGAAGGATCTGACAGATAGTGCCCTTCTCACCACCGTGAGAATGACGTCTTGGTGCTTGTTGGAAAGTTCAGGTGATAATGCATGATGAGTTGCTGCAGTGCATCTTGTGCATGGCACATACCTCTGCCACTGTGTATGTGTAGGAGAGGATTTATGTGTTGAAGCTGGGGGATGAAGCACTTCTTGGCCAATTAAATTAGATTTTGCAATATATGAAAAGGGAGTCATTTCACACACAGCAAGCCCATTAACAGCAATCAGGTAGTGATCAGATAATCGGGTGTTGTTTGAGGGATGAAGATTGGCCTGTACGCCAGGGAGAATATTCCTGTTCTGCTTCAAAGTTGTTCAATGGGATCAAAGTCCACCTGAAGGACAGGCCATGTTTAGACAAGATGGCTCCTCCAAGAATTGGAGGAATTGTAAACCAAGATCATGTGCTTCTATTTCTGAGCACTGGCAGGGACTGACCCTAGAACCTTCTGAATTGTGGGATGGGGGATGCCAACCTATTTATGCACTCAGCCATGGTACCTGGAATTCTGTAATGTACTGGGTACCAGATCACTAACATTGCAGGTTGTCAGGAGAAAATACATCCTGACTGCTTCAGAATCTGACCCTGAAAAAAGATTAACACGAGCACAAACTTTGTTGTGAATGATATAAGAGGGCAGCATACTTGATGAAACTCTGCGCTGTCTCTCACTCAAATAAATCTGTAGTTTTTTTTTTACTTTCATCTTACTTTTTCATATCTCAAAGCAATATTGTAAATCAGAAAGAATTTATAAAGCAGCTGCTGTGTACACATGCTCAAGGACTGAGTAGTGAAAGGACAGGTAATGCTTCTGGTAACATGCTGCCTTGTTATCCCTTGGTGCATCTTCTGAAATATTAACAACCTGTGCAGAAAGTATAGGAGCAAATTACTGCAGATGCTGGAATCTGTACTGAAACAAAAAGAAATGCTGGAGATCACAGTAGGTCAAGCAGCAGAGAGAAAGCTTTCCCTCCATAGACGCTGCCGGACCCGCTGTGATCTCCAGCACTTTTTGTTTTGTCTCTTATCACACCGCGTAACACCAACCCTGGACACTTGATTTGACTTCCTAACTACAAAGTGAAATGACGCACCCCACCTCCACCCTCAGTTGGCTCTACTCATTATGACCTAAAGAAAATTAAAATGGGAGGTCAAATGGTGATCACACCAAACCAAACCTTTTCTCTCTCACTCACTTTTTCTCTGAAGCAGTTGTCTCCCTGGAATTGTTGGCACAAAGATTTGCAGCCTGGACTTGAATATGATCAGGTTGTCCTTCTTCAGCCACGGACAAGATGTTAGAACATGGTAAAGAATTGCCTTTTGGGGTATTGCCTGACCAACATTGACTCCCCTCCCCAGCCCCAGCACCAATTGTATTGATATTAAAATGGATCCTCCAGCAGAAGGTGGCGATAGAGAGGGAGGGCTCTGAGTAAGGCAGCTCAGCAGGTCACTGTGACCTCCATCAGCTGGTGGCAATGGTGAAGGAGGGCTGCTGGAGCAGTTAATTGGATTCTCACTGGAAAAAGCTTGGCTTGGGCTGGCAAATAACATTCATGCTATTCAAGTTTCAAACAATGACCCTCTCCATCAAAATTAAATCTAACCGTTGTCTTTTGACTTTCAATGGCATTATCACCACTGTATTCCCCATTATCGATACCTTGGAAGTTACTGTGACTAGCAACTGAGCTGGACTAGCCATGCAAATACAGTGACAACAACAGCAGGTCAGAGGTTAAGAATCCTGCAGCAAGTAACTCACCTCCACAGCCTGAACACCATCTATAAGGCACAAGTTAAGAGTATGATGCAATAGTCCCCATTTGCCTGGATGAGTACAACTCTAACAACACTCAAAAACTTGTCACCATCCGGAATAAAGCAACCCACTTGATTAGTGCTGCATCTCACAAGCACTAATCCTCTCCACAACCAGCACTCAGTAGCAGCAATGGATACCATCTGCAAGATGCATTGTAGGTATTCAATAAAGGTCCTTTGACAGAACCTTCCAAACCCACAACAATATCAGTTAAGAGGATCATGGGAACAGTCGCATGGCAACATCACTATCTGCAGGCTTGCCTTTGATTCACTCCACATCCTGTCTGAGAATCATATCAGCATTCCTTCAGTGTCACTGGGTTGAAACTTTCTGGAATTTCCTCTCTAACAGCATTGTGTAACTACCACACTAAATGACTGCAGTGGTTCAAAAAGGTAACTCACCGCCATTTTCTCAAGGGTTATTCAGGATGGGTGATGAATATTGACCCAGCCAGCGATGCCCACATTCCATAAAAAAATAGGAAAATGTTACAACATAGGGTAAACCACTCTGCTAATTAAACCAACCACACAGAAAAAGTTCACCTCACATTAAAATTCTCCTCATCTCCCTTCCCTCACCTTACCCCAGATCCAACTCTTCAACTCGAGAGGCAAAGAATTATCCCAGAGGTCACTACTTAAAGTAAAAATTAAGAATTTTATTCTTTAAGTCCACAGGGAATATTAAAACCAACAACTACTTACAACTCCTTTCTCTTAAACCTATCTTTTATCTCCCACTCCACAATACTGGTCCAATAAATAATCACGATTAAGATTTACAAAACAAAAATTACATTTCAAAACCCAGTAAGCTTTGTTGATTCTCCTTTGTAAATTTTCCTCTGTAGATTTGTTCATGGTCAGTTTTGATGTTCTGCTGCACAAATTTCTTATAGATAAGTACCTTTCAGAGAGATCTTCAACTCGTGTCTATATTTGTGGATGTAATTAGCAGTTCTTTTCTAACTGTTCAAATGTCAGTTTTATACCTGAAAATATTGGATTGTTTCATTGGTTTTAATATTATCAAAATACTAAATTCAAATTTGATTGGAGTTTAGTATCTTGGAGCATAGTTTAAACTGATTAGCTGGATTATAATTTGTTTTTGTTTCATAGCAACTCATCTGCAGCTATTTGTTTCAACCAAGTGTTACATTCTTACTTTGTTCAGGACTTTCTGTGCTTTGTCAGTCCTTGCTAGCTTTCAACTCTCTTAACCTCTACACCTTCATAACAAAAGAAATTCAGGACAAAGCAGTCACTTCATTGGCAGCACAGATAGCAACTTGAAGATTTCCTTCCTCCACTACTGATGCACAGTGGCAGCAGTGAGTACTATATACAGAGGCACTGCAGCAATTCATCAAGGCTCCTCCACCAGCACCTTCCAAATCCATGACCTCCACCTGAAAGGAGAAGGTTAGAAAATGAATAGGAACACCACAACTTGCTAGTACCTCTTCAAGCAACAATTGGAATCTGACTTGAAATGATACCACTGTCCCTTCATTGTCACAGGGTCAAACAGTTGGAACTCTCTATCAATACCACATAAACTGCAGTGGTTAAGACAGTAGCCTACAACTACAACCTCAAGTGCAATCAGGGATGAGTAACAAAAGCTTTCTTTCCACAGATATTGCCAGACCTGAAGAATTTTCCCACCAATTCCTGCTTCTGTTTAAAATTTAAGTAGATGTATCTTATCATGATCCTGTATTCCTATATCATTAACAAAATTGTCCTTCTGGATCATTTAAGCATATTAAACAGGGGTTGAAACAATGAACTTCATGGACTTATTACCTGACAAAGGTTTCCGATTATTGTCTAAGCACGGTGGCACAGTGGCTAGCACTGCTGCCTCACAGCACCGGAGACCTGGGTTCAAAGTCCCGCCTCAGGTAACTGACTGTGTGGAGTTTGCAATTCTCCCCGTGTCTGCGTGGGTTTCCTCCAGGTGCTCCGGTTTCCTCCCACAGTCTAAAGCTGTGCAGGTTAGGTGAATTGGCCATGCTAAATTGCCCATAGTGTTAGGTGTAGGGGAATGAGTCTGGGTGGGTTGCTCTTTGGAGGTTGGTGTGGACTTGTTGGGCCGAAGGACTTGTTTCCACACTATAAGTAATCTAAATGTCATTTTTCAGTGTTGTTTTATGTCAGACTGCCAAAAACATTTTCTGTTATGAATCTCAATCTTTCAAACCTAACTGCGGAAATCATCTCTCTTGTAAACTCTTCCTGTCAGGGGTTAAATCTCTGTGTCACTCTGGAACAAAGGGAGTTAAGAAGCAGGAGAAATTTATTTTGCTGGCAGGCTGTGGAGTGTACTAAGCATGAGTACTCCCAATCCATCTTAGCCTTTGCACTGCAGTTCATCCCTCCACTATTGAGTTCCATCTCATTGACTTCCTATAAACACTAATGCCTACCAGTTTCAGCAGAATCATGCCCTGAATACTTCACCAGTCAATGCACATGTACTACAAGCAAACACAATAAAGCAAAGAACCACTGACTGACCCCTTAAAGGTGAATTTAACTCATCAGAACTGTGTGTGATGCTAAATCTGAGAAACAAAGATGAATGGATATGTTTACTGGGGATCATTGGCCCTCCTTGTGTTTCTGCTCTTTCCTATAAGAACGGCTGTGCAGATAAGATTGTTGTGCCATTTCTTTTATTTATTCCATTAATGGGGTGTGGGTGACGCAGGTAAAGCCTGGCATTTATTGCTCATGCACTTGAGAAAACAGGGGCCAGCTGCCTACTCAAAATACTGCAGTCTGTGTGGTAAAGGTACTCCCACAGTCAGGGTTGAAGCTCCAGGATTTTGACCCAAGAACAATGAAGGAATGGCAACATATCTTCAAATAAGAATGGAATGAGATTTGACGGGGATCTGTATGCACCTTTTAACAATGAATGTTCCCTACAAAGCAACAAGGTAATTGAGGAATCCAACCAGCAGATGGACAATTGCCATTGCGTAATAGTGTTAGGAATAAGGGACATAGGAACATAGGCTGAGGGACAGGCGTAGGCCATTTAGCCCTTTGAACCTGCTACATTTGAAGAGATCATGACTGATTCGATTGGGGTCTCAAGTCTCAGCAGATCTGGCAGTATCAGATGTATCTTATAGAGTCAGAGAGTCATACAGCATGGAAACGGATCCTTCAGTCCAACTAATCCATGCCAACCATAATCCCAAACTAAACTAGTCCCACCTGCCTGCTCCTATCCCTCCAAACTTTCCTATTCATCTATTTATCCAAATGTCTTTCAAATGTTGTAACTGTCCCCACATCCACCAGGTCCTCAGGAAGTTCATTCCACATGCGAACCACCCTCTGTGTAAAGAATTTGCCCTCATGTTTTTTTTTTAATTTCTCTCCTCTCACATTTAAAATATGCCCCCTAGTCTTGAAATTCCTTATCCTAGGGAAAAGGCAGCTCCCATTAAATGTACATATACCCCCCCATGATTTTATACATTTTTTTTCAGGTCACCTCTCAGCCCCCGTACGTTCCAGCAAAAAATGCCCCAGCCTATCCAACCTTTCTTTGTAAATCAAGCCTTCCAGCTTAATAATATCCTTCCTCTAATTGGACGAAAAAAAAAGCTATTCTGGATAGTTCAAGCATATTAGACAGGGGCTGAAACAATAAACTTCACAACGTCATTACCTCACAGCTTCCTGAATATTGTATAAGCTAAATGTCATCTTCCAGTGTTGTTTTATGTCAGACTCCCAAATATGTTTTCTGTTGTGAATCTCAATCTTTCAAACTAACTGTGAAAATCTTCCCTTGTAAACTCTTCCCGTCAGGGGTTAAAACAGAAAGAAACAGAAGAAGAGATCAATCTGACTGGAAAAGTTACCTCTGTTTCTCTGTCCATAGATGCTGCCAGACCTGCTGAGTTTGTCCAGCATTCTCTATTTATTTTTAGACTTCCAGCATCTGCAGTATTTTGTTTTTACTTAATCCTAACATGCCTGACTGCTCCTCCCTCAAAAACCATTTACTCACTTGTCTGTCAAAAATTTACCTAATCAACTTTAAATAAATTTGATGGTCCAAACCTCACCACTTTTTAGGAAAGAGAATTTCCCTGAGAGAAGATAATGTTCTTCATTTCTTTCTTAAAAGGGACACTTCTTGTATTTAAACTGCATCCTCTCATTCTGGTTCTTCTCACAAATGAAACTTCAATTCACTATCCACCCTGACAAGTGCCCTCAGGCTCTAATAGATTTCAAAGATATTACCCTTTATTCTAACCTCCCAAGGGTATTGGCCCATCATTCAACATTCCTTCACACGATAAGATCTCCTTCCAATGGGACGAGTGAATCTTCTGGGAATGACCTTTAACACAATTACATCCTTATTCAAATAATGAGTACAGAGTACTTCTTTTGTTTTCTTACCAATAATCTGTACAGCTGTAACAAAATATTCCCAACTTTTTTTTATTCCAATCCCCTTCCAATATTCACCAACATTTCATTTGATTTCTGAATCAGCTAGGGTACCTGTGAATTTTATGTGATACATGTAACAGGGACAAACATGTGCCTCTGTTCAACCAAGTTCTGCAAATTTCTCTCCATTTGAATAGAATACTGTTTCTCCATTCTTCCTGCCAAAACGAACACGTTCATGTTTTCCAGCGTTATGCATCATTTGCCAAATTTTTTGCTCACTCACTTGTCCTTTCTATATCATGTTCACCTCCTCTTCACTATTTACTTTTCTATGTATCATGACATCTTCAGCAATTTTAGCTACTGTACGTTTGGTTGTTTCATTCAGTATTGATATAGAATGTAACTCATTCATGTCCCAACACCGATTCCTGTGGAACTCCAGTAATTAGTTGCAGCTTGCCAACCCAAAAAACAACTACTCTCTTCTTCCTGTTAGCTAACTCGTCCTTTATTTATACTAATCTATAGCCCCCTACATCATGTACTTTTACCCTGTGTAGCAACCTTTATCATAACACTTATCAAATGCTTCTTGGAAATCCAAGTACACCACATCTACAAATTCTCTTTTATCCACTTACTTGTTTAAAGAGTGCTGGTAAGTGTTAATTCTGATTTAATTCAGTTTGTAATTCAAATGTGGGTTAACTAGGTAGATGCACTGTGTAATGTCAAAAAGATTCTAGGTTTGTTCATGCTTTGTACTGACACACCTGAACCATGATTAGAGCAAAGGAAACCAACTCCAAATGGTCTCAATCAGACTGATGATAGAGATTCATCATTTTCCTATAAACATGTGCATATCTGTGAGGGCATGTGACTTCCTGTTTTATTCATTCTTGTTTGTGAGCATTGACAGCAGGGCAGCATTCATCTCCTGTCCCCCTGTGGCTGTGAATGTGCTGGTGGAACTGAATGGTTTTCTAAGCCACTTCCAATGGTGTCAACAGCATTGCTGACAGTCTACACTCATATATATATAATGCGTGTGTGTGTGTGTGGGAAAACCCGATAAGAAACATCATTCCTGATGAAGGGCTTATGCCAAAATGTCGATTTTCCTGCTACTTGGATGCTGCCTGACCTGTTGTGCTTTTCCAGCACCACACTCTAATCCTGATAAAGGCATCAGATTTTCTTCCATAAAGTATATTTGGGAACCAGTTGGGATTTGAGTAGTAATTCAACAGCTCCATCAGCATTTTACTGCTGTCAGCTTTTTATTTCCTGGTTTTTAAACTGAACTCAATTTCACAAACTGCCAGGATGGAATTGTACTCACAACCTCAAGATCATTGGTCTGAGCTATTAGATTACCATTCCTGTACCAAAACTGTCATGCTCGCCTCTGATTCTGGTTGATTCTTCTGCTGAGTTTTGCTGTTCAGATGGACACACAAAGAGAAGTTCCTGAAAGCAGTGAGTAAAGTTAGTGGGGTTTTATGGATCAGGCCAGACCCCCTCAAAACATTTCAAGAAAGTAGCCCGGACCCTAACTTTGCTAGTTGTTTAAAGCAGGTGAAGGTAGATATTTCAGGAGCGATGCAGCTGGTCAACCCACCTAGTTTTAAACAAAACAGAACTTATTTACAGGATTACCAAATGAAACACAAACAAAATAGAACAGCATATAGAATAACAACCTATACAAAACCCACAGACTATCCCAAATTAATAACGCTGTTCCAAATTCCTGCAACAATACCCATAAACATCTCTTGGGAAAAAAAAAGGTAAAATCAAACACAGGGTCTTTCAGGAGAGAGAGAGATGGCAGAGGGATTCAGCATGAAACACCTTCTTCCATGGAGCTGTATCTTGGACCAGCAGCATCAAAACCGACTGCCTACTAAAACCAAACCAAACCAGAGAAAAGCTGAGCTGGGAGAACCGGCCACTCCCCTTTCATTGTACAATTTTTTTCAAATTTAAAAGCTCTTTCAAGTAAATCAACCCCAGATATTTTGGAGCCTGTGTCTTTATGACCTCCTAAAAAAAAAACAAGGACGACATAACCTTGTTAAAGGAGCAGCAGCATCACAGGGGGATATAAGAAATAGTTTAGAAAGGACTTCTTGTGGTGTAGTTAGCACAGTACTCACATCTGCATGACAGAATAGTGAGACTTTAGTCTTCCTCTTTAACTCTCACCCAGTAATCTCCTGATCTCAACCTTGCCATTGAGTCTCACTTGGTTACTTGTAGAGGGCAACAATTCAGAATCAGTTAGCTGAAGGATAGCATAGCTCTCACAAGCAGGTTTTGGAGACTTGTCTGTGAACAAAGGGAAAACGAAGGAGGAAAAATGACCAAAGCAGAAAAGCAGCTCCCTTAACATTCAGAGAAATTGAATGGTAGCAGCCTCACATCTGGAAATCATACTGATTTCCAATGAGCAGTCTCTGTGGTAACATTTATCCCTTTGAATCAGAAGGCTATGAATTCAAACCCCAATCCAGACACATGAGCAGAGCCTTTTTAACCATATTGGCAGATTGGACTTGAGTTGTATCCCAGTCTGGAGACTATGTCTCCCTCTGACAAGTGAGTACATTAGCTCTCTTGAAAGTTCACTTCATGCTTGAAATCTGGGGTTTCCTTTTGGTATGTTTACTAAATCAACGTTACTCATGTGAGAATATTAAATGTTAAATTGCAGCCCGACGGTGTCAACTGCAACAGCACGACGTAAAGGGGAGACAATGCAAATGTAAACTGAAGTTTGGACATTTGACAACAAACTGAAAAATGTTTGCTTTTATCATGAACACTTACTGACATAAATCTGTACATTTTGTTGGAGAGGCTTGTGAGGATTTAATATAAAGAAGAAAGATCTGTTGGACTTGGGAAATGTTTGGGACCACTGCAATCGGATAGCTTTTTCAGAGTCAGTGTTGGCATGGCAAGTCAAATAATTTCCTTTTTTCTCAAATGGTTCTATTTTATTTTGGTTCATTTTTAATGCACTGTTCAGGCATAATTTCACAGATAGAGGGACAATATTTCATATGGGATTTTAGATTCCAACCCATTCAGTCACAGATCCAACCCTTACTAAATGTAAACAATTTCATGGCATTACTTTGAAGAAAGAAAGAAGATTTATCGACAGTATGCGAACCAATATTTATTCCTAATCATTATAAAAGAACAGATTATCTGGTTATTATTATTGTCGTTTCTGGGAGGTAACTGTGAGCAAATTGGCTGCTTCAATTCTTATATCACACCTGTGACTACACTTCAAAAATACCTAAATGATTGTAAGGCACTTTGTATATTCTGACCTCATTAAAGGCACTATATAAATGCAAGTATCTGGAGCGTTTGTATTGGAAGTAGAATGATGTGCACTCAAGAGTTCAAAAGTGCAGTAGTGTAAAGTGTTCTTAATCCCTAAACTCTCCATCTCACCTGTCCACTCTTGTAAGATGCAGCAACAAAGCTGTTCCTACACATGGGAAGGAAGTAGGTGGGTAATTTGTCGCTGGCCAACAAATTAATGAATGCCAGGAACTTGATACTGGAGAAGTGCGCACTTTATTAATAGAGAGCATTTGAAATCTAGAGGTTTCCAAAAATGATAAATGCATGTAATTATTCTAAATATTGCTTGAAATAGCATACATTCTGTTTTCATTACAACATTAAGGAGAATGTCTCACCATTATTGTTTCTGATAAAAACTCATGTTTTTAGATTTAACCATAGCATAGAAATCCCAATTAAATCTGTTGATCATTGTGATTTTTTTGGTGCAGCTAATGCCAGTAATACCATTGAAAAAATATACATTTCTGAGCAAAGGGAGCTTGATTAACATCCTTACAGATTATAGTCATCTCCCTCAGATCATTCTTCTTATGTCATTGAACCAAGACTCGTATTTGTCCAGATCTTACAGATTATTGAAATACCTGGCTAAACCCTAGCCCCTTGTCTCTCCTCTGTTTCTTCCATATCACCAATCCATTATGCATTCAGTCACCTCAGTCCTACTGTAAACTCCCACCTTGCCACCTTCATGTCTTATTTTAAGAGACTTTTTTAAGAGCAGGGTAATACAAAGTCAGTACCTCAACAAAAATGGCAAAAGCTGCGTATCTAGTAATGATCATGTTGCTATTAATGGGAACTAGCTGTGAAAAAAATAGCAGCTGGATTTCCCACAATATAACAGTGATGACACTTCAAATGAAGTTCACTACAAAGAACTTTGGACTTTCCTGAGACAGCGAAATGCACTTCGTCCACGCTATTTTGTGCTTTCTTAAAACCTACCTCTTTGAAAATGATTCAGGTTTATCAAGAACCGCATCAGAAAACTTTTGTATTTATTTGATGCTGTTAAAGCGATAAAACATTCCAACGTGCTTCACAGGATATAATTAAATAGTGATCCTATGTATCACAATAGCGTAATCAATGCAAGGACTCCACTTAAGCGAACTGAAGCTGTCTGCTTACTGTATATGTGCCTCACAGTAGAGGTCCCATGACTACAATAGCAATAGGCATTTGCACGATTGTATTTCAATCCAAACATCCCACTTTTGTTACAAAAAAGCATGCACTATCATGTATATTTTCAGTTACCCAAGTTTCCAATTATATACAAATACTGTTCTTATATTTCAGCAGTGGGTCATTTCCATCCGTCTCTGTATGCATTGCACACACAGTCATGCTGATCTCTTAATGATACGTGTGCATGTTGTCACTGGCTGTTCACCTTGATGATGTTGTTTAGCCAGGGAGTGTCATTTCTGTGTCATTTATTGTTGCTGTGGTAACCATCGTTGCTCTGTTCTGGAGTATATGTGTGTCCTTCTGAGGCTGAGTGTTTACCTCTTCATAATCAGCAGCTTGCAATTGAGGAACATTTTCTGCAGTTGGACATATGTGCCTACAGTTGTGATGGTCTACCATGTGCAACTACTCTATGCAGCTCCCAAGTTGTCATTTGGGCTGACTTTTGTTAAGTTGGTTGAATGATTGTACTCTGAATGGCTCTCCAATTCTCAACTGTAGAAATGGTTGTCTTGGCAAAATGAACATAGGCTTTTTGTTGTTTTAATGTGATCTTTTCATTCACTTGTTACTACTTCTGACTTCAGTTGCATTTTTGTTATTGGAAGAATAGACTGCGTACAGTATGACATTAGTCTTTATATTGGACTACTTTCCAAGACTTCAGTAGTTCTGATTCTTCACTCAAGGATTGTCTTGTCTTATTTTGTTTGATTTCTTTATTTGTTCAGTAAGTTTCCCTGCTACCTCATTTGAATGAGGTAGTGCACAGATGATGCATGGTGTTAAATTTCCCAATCTTTCATGAAAGCGAGCAAATTCTTCACTCGTGAACCGAAGGCCATTGTCACTTATGACGACGTCAAGAATGCCAAAATGGCTGAAGTATGCTTTGAGGCATTCGACAATCTCAGCAGTGGTCATTGAAGTCAACTAATCCAGCACAACAGTAATCAACTGTGAGGAGATAATCAGTTCCTACAAATGTGAAGAAATTGACTCCCAACTTCATCCATGGTGTAAGAAGAAAGTGAGGACTGCAGATGCTGGAGATCAAAGCTGAAAATGTGTTGCTGGAAAAGCGCAGCAGGTCAGGCAGCATCAAAGGAACAGGAGAACATTCCTGAAGAAGGGCTTATGCCCGAAACATCAATTCTCCTGTTCCTTTGATGCTGCCTGACCTGCTGCGCTTTTCCAGCAACACATTTTTAAGCTTCATCCATGGTGTGTCTGGGATGTTATGTGTCATCAGTGGCTCTCTGACTTGGTCCTCATTACAAGCACTGCACTGGCTGATGTGCTCCCTGCTTTCATTGCTCATGTTTGGACAATAGAGCACCTCTCACCTTCCTCAGACTTGACTCAATTCCTTGGCGGCCTGCATTGATCTTTAGCATCTCTCTTCTCAAACTCCTTTGGGATAATGACTCTACATCCTTTGTATAATAGTCTATCTTGGGCTGCCAAGTCAACACTATGTGTGCAACATGCTCTTTTAATAAGTGGTGTGTCCTTCCTGCTCTCTGGCCATCCTTTTATCACTGCTCTTTACAACATTTTCAGAGTTGCACATTATTGAAAAGTTTGCTTGATTTGAGCAAGGCACTTTACTGCTCTGTTCTGAGGAAGGGTCGACCCAAAACATTAACTCTGATTTCTCTCCACAGATGCTGCCTGACTTGCTGAGCTTTTCCAACAATTTCTATTTTTGACATTATTGCCCCCTTCAGTGTCTCTGCTGGGTTGTTGCCTTGTACAACATGATGAGATGTTTTGAGTGTACAATGCAGCTGGGTGTCAACTCGAGGACTTTATCAAAGTGAAGCTGAAGAGGTTTGTCTGCAGGGTGTTTGCCTCATGGTAAAAGTCACAAGCTTACTGTAGACCATTTATGAATGATCTTATTTTAATGCAAACTCTAACAAAGAATGAAACATCAGGACAAGTGACTGAACATGTTAGATTGATACAACACTGACATGTGAAGTGACATTAAATAACGTGTTATGTGTTGAGCAATGAACATCAAATGACTGTCTAATATTTACTCATGAAGTGAACCCCAGAGCCACAGACTGGATGATTTTGCCACAAAGGTTCCAGGTTCAATTTTTGTTTAAACAAAACCACAAACAAAATAAAATGAAGTGCTGATGAGATCATGAAGTTGGGCTACATTAGTCAGACTAACTTGATTCAAAAGAATGTCACAAGGTTATCCTTGATTCCCAATTCTCCTTTGACATAAATTGGGTGAGTGGTGGATCAAATATTTGCAATTTCAAGCAGTCTTTGAAATAAGTGACCGGCTCGCTCAACTCGGTAACATGTTTAAATTTGGCTCCCCTGTTTACAGTCTGAAGCAACTTTCTTCCAATAGACAGTGTCCCATCTGGCTTGCTCTGCCTATTGGAATAGAGTCTTGTTGACAGACCTGAAGAATCCCCAAGTTTAGTTCAGTCTACTACATCTGCAATCTGCCAGCACACAACAATCATTGAAAAGGCAGCACAATTCTCACAAGCGCCTGGTTCAATGTTGTCTCTTGGTTCTGTGCTGTCCCAGTATTTGGAGGACTGCCCAGAGTCTTTATCACCCAGAGGTCCTTATATCCTGTTGCCATGAACCCTTTCATTCTCACCTCCCAAATCTCTGTCCAAACCTCCAGTACTCCTTTACCTTTCTAATCTCCAGCCCAGGTTTGACTCCCTCTTCGCTACCTGATACCACCCTATTCTCTTCTTTGGCACCTTCCAAAGGGCTCTTGAGGCATTCTTCAACACTTATAGCCAGTTGCCCCAGACGAGTTGGACTGAAGGGTCTGTTTCCATGCTGTACATCTCTATGACTCTATGTTACTTCCCCGCTGATCTTTTCACCTCCGCAGGCTAACTTTCTCCCCACCCCCATCCTCCTCTCATTTATCTCTCCACTCTGCAGGCACCCTGCCTCTATTCCTGATGAAGGGCTTTTGTCCGAAACGTCGATTTTCCTGCTCCTCTGATGTTGCCTGACCTGCTGTGCTTTTCCAGCGCCACTCTAATCTAGACTCTGGTTTCCAGCATCTACAGTCCTTGTTTTTACCTAATCCTGCCTGTATCCTTCCCATCAAAGCTCATCCTCATACACTCCCACAGCACTCCCAAAATCATGAACTCTGGATCACATTATGCATTGAATCAGCTCAACTACATTACTAGACTGACTAATGTTGCTCAGCCTAATTATGTCATTGGTATTCTTTTTAAACAGAAACAGATACTAAACAAATCTGAAACTGATCCTGGGAACATTTGTAGCAAGATCAGCCTGCCTGCAGCTATTTGCCCTCCTTAATTATTAACTACTCGACACAATCACTTGATATTCATTGTCCAAC
This sequence comes from Chiloscyllium plagiosum, assembly GCF_037043375.1. Taxonomy (NCBI): domain Eukaryota; kingdom Metazoa; phylum Chordata; class Chondrichthyes; order Orectolobiformes; family Hemiscylliidae; genus Chiloscyllium; species Chiloscyllium plagiosum. The sequence goes on along the minus strand of NW_028270153.1, from coordinate 17,239,348 downwards.
TAATAACAAATTTAGTTAGTGTACCTTCGCATGCAAATGGAACATCTATAGGGTACTTAATAATCCAGTAGAGGAAACTCTAAAAATTAAGTTGTTTAATTAAACATTTGATTTGTACATTATTTTGCCCCTTACTGAAGCGTATCTTAGCATTCCTAAGCTTCAAACTTTAATTAACAAACTTTTTTTTAATTAGGAATGCCGAAGTAATAGGCTCCGAAAACCATTTACCTGTGTTTGTTAAGTATCAAAATTCTTCTGAAAATAAACTGCAAAGAGCGAGTCAGCGATAATCACAAGGAATAGTTCAGGAGACATCAGGCTGCCTCTGAGGTAAAACAGGCCTCAATGTGTTGACCCAAGTTTAGTCCCAGCCCGCACTATGTTAGGTAAGCCCAGCAAAGACTGCAGGTGGAGAGTTGATGTTGTTGTCAGTGCTCCTGGCTATTGGAAACAGACAACTGAGCTGGATTGACATTCCTGAGTACTGTGCAGAAACCCTGCATTTTGAAACTGTGAATGTGGTGGTACCAAGTGAGGAACAGGTTCTATGCCTGGGACTGTTCATGTCTACTTATGATTCACATGTGAACAGTTGCCTTTTGAACTAAGAACTGGAGGTTGCCCGGTAACAACGATCTGGACTGAAAGGAGAGACTAACCACCTTCGGAGTGACAGGCAGGTAAGAACTATTGAGTCAGGAGCATTGTCTGTGGTTTGGGATGGTCTGGTAATCGTCACATTTAAACTGAAGGGCAACAGACAGAAAAGAAAAGCAGCACGATCACGTTTGTTTACATACAATTTTGTTTTAACTTGAGGTTTGCATCCTCATTACTGGCCCATTCACTGAGTAAAATACAGGGCAGACAGGTTGGAAAATAAAACACTCAGCCTGACAGTGAACAGAGAAGACAGGATTTTATTTCAGCAGCAGGAGCAATTACGAACAGAAAGCCTGAGGCTCCAGAGGAAACCAGGTCTTTCGGTGGGGCCTAGTGTGTCCAGAAGAAGCTCTATCATGTCATTTACTTCATGTTATATCCTGACCACGGTCTCCCGGTTCTTTACAGTTCCAGAAGGGACACCCCCAAATCATTAAGCTGCCAAGTGAGAAGAGATGAACTAGTCCCCCCTCTTTATTCTCCTGCCGCCTTGCTTCGTTTTAGCAAAACTAATTTGGAAAAGGATCCCTTTCCCCTCTGAATACCTTTCTTCCAGACCAAAGGAATTTTAACATTGGGTTTCAGCCAACTCCCCATCTCCCTTGATTCCCTGAGGCTTAAAGTTGAAAGTCCTGTCCATTCCAGGCTTAAGCATGCTCAACAATGACCCATCCACACCTTCCAGGCTCCATAGATTCTCAGCTATCTTTGAGTGAAGCAATTCCTCCTCATCTCAGCCCTTATCCTGAGGTTGCACTTCCACACTGCCCATCTGTTAAATTCCCTCATGAGCAGAAACAATCTCTCAGCATTTACTCTATCAAGCCCCTTCAGAATTTGGATTTTGCAGCCATTTAGCATCTGAAATTTGAACTCCCTTTTGAAATGACATCATTTAAAAAATGAAAAGTTGCAAGGAGTCAGGAGCTTGATTCTACACCGTACTGTTCAATCAATCACTTCTTTGATCTTTGTTGCACCCAAACCTACCTTGAGCCAGTATCTTCACATTTTGTGCTATTTTCTGTAAAGCAAGTTGCTGAACTAAGAGCATGTCTGCATTGTTTAACATTTTGGTTGTGCCCTCCAGGGTGCTCCTGGTGCGTTTGTAGTGTCGAGATTTGTACATTCATCCCAAGGTTATCAACTCAAAAGCCAGCAGATATGTTATCAAAACCTTTTATTTTCATGTTTGATGAAAATGAATAATGCACATGAGCCAGCAAATGTGAACAACATCTCACAGTCTTGTTATGCTTGCTTTCCATCTGTATGCTGAAGTTGTACACAATACCTCTCACTAGCTCCCACTTCCAACCCTGTCAGTGTAGGATGGTATTCTCAAAACTACACCTTTTGGCAGATTTTTGCTGAATTTGTCAGAGATTATTAAAGGCACTACCTCGGTTAGTAGCAGTAGGGGTAAATCACAACTCCACAGTGTGTGACACAGGCAGATGAAGCAGTATTATTCTAATTCATTCATGGGATGTGGGCATCACTGGCCAAGCCAACACTTGCATCCCATCCATCAAGAAGGTGGTTGCTGAGTGGCCTTCTTGAATCACTGCAGTATTCAAGAAGGCCACTCAGCACGCCAGGGTGTTCCTGAATATAGATTCAGTGACCCTGAAGGAATAACAATATAGTTCTAGGTCAGGACTGTGAAGGGGATCTTGCAAGTGGTGATCCCAAGCATCTGCTATCCTTGTCTTTCTACTTGGGTGAGTTTACAGATTGGGAAGGATTGTTGAAAGAGCTGAAAAAGAGTCATTCCAGATTTGCATGCATAGTAATTTGCTTTTTGTCAAAAGAGCCTTGATAAGTTGCAAATTGATTGATGACAATTGACTGTGGATAGAGTGGTAAGATCAGGCCTACACCATGCACATTAACAGGCGTTACCTTTCCAGTTCAGTATAACTCTTCTGCAGAGTCATTCTTCAGAAACAATCATTCTATTTCTCTCTCCACAGATGCTGCCAAACCCATTGGGTTTCTCAAGCATCTTTGAGTTTTTATTTCAGATTTCCAGCATCTGCAGTATTATTTACAGGCTTCATTGAACATAACTATGTATGTGGGATGAGAGGGGTCATCTCTGGAACAGTATAGACTCAGTTCTCAGTACCAGGTGACCTAACATTGCTATGACATAGCCCCAAACACACATGCTCAGTTGGTATTCCCACTTGAAAAGATATAGTTAACCCTTTACTTCACAAAATGCTGAGTTTGGAGTTATCTTGTGTGAGATTGCAAGTAACTGCTGAAACACTATATCCCAATGTAATGCAGAGGTTAAAAACCAATAAAGAAGGAAAAATTAGAGGATGAGAGAAAGCTAGCCAGAAATACAAGAAACAGATAGCAAGAGTTTCTATAAATATTAAAAGAAGAAAAGAGTTAACAAAATTTAGCAGAAGTCTGATAAGAAGTGAGACTGGAGAATTAATACTAGAAAATAAGGAAATGACTGATGAACTGTATGGGTATTTTGTATCTGTCTAACCCTAAACCTATCACAGGTTACAAGTCACATCCCAAAGGTAGCAGCATATCAGGGAATGGAAGGAAGGAAGGAACTCAGGGAAATAATCACCAGAGAAATGATACTGAGTAATTTGTTGGAGGTGCAGACTAACAAGTGCTCAGGTCCTCACAGACTTCATGCTCGGCTCTTCAAAGAAATGGCAAGCGAGATAGTTGATGCCTTGGTTCTCATTTTCCAAACGACACTTGATTCAGGGATGGTCACATTCGATTGGAAGACAGTGACTGTAGCTCCTTTCTTGAAAAAGAGAAAGAGACAGAAGGAAGGCTGGAGGCTGCAGCCCAGTGAGCTTCTCATCTGCCTTACAGAAAACATTCAAAGCTATTATTAACAAAATTATAACAGGGAGCTTGGATAAGTTCACGGGAATCAGGCAGAATCGGCATGCAGTGGCGAAAAGGAAACAAAGTTTGACCAATCTGTTGAAGTTCTTTGCGGAGGTAGCATACTGTGTGGAATCAGTGAATGTTCTGCATTTAGATTTCTAGGAGGTATTTGATAAAGTGCCACATAAAATGTTATTACAGAAAATAAAAGCTCATGGTGTAGGGATTGGCATATTGGCACGGATTGAGGGTTGGCTAGCTAACAGGAAGCAAAGACTAGATGTGAATTGGTCTTCACAGCACTTGGTTCTGTGACTTCAATTGCTTACAACTTTTATAAATGACTGATGAAGGGATGGAAGGAATAGTTGCCAAATCTGTCAATGGCATCAATGGTAGCTAAGAAAGTAAGCAGTGAAGAAGATAGAAAGAGGTTACAAAATGATATTAATAGATTAAGTGAACAAGCAAACATATGGCAAATGTAGTACAATGTGGGAAAGTGTCCATGCTGGCAGGAAGAATAAAAAAATATATTAACAGTTTGGCCAGGTTGTCTTATGAATTGAGAGTGTGTTGCTGGAAAAGCACAGCAGGTCAGGCAGAATCCAACGAGCAGGAGAATTGACTTTTCAGGCATAAGCCCTTCATCAGAAATGAGGTTTGTGGGCTGGGGGGGCTGAGAGATAAAAGGGAGAGGGTGCGGCTGGGGGGGAAGGTAGCTGGAAATGCGATAGGTAGATGAAGGTAAGGGTGAAGGTGATAGATCGGAGAGGAGAAGTAATGCATAGGGCCGTTGGACAGGTCAAGAGGGCGGTGCCCAGTTTGAGACTTGAGACTGGGATAATGTCTGGGGAGGGGAACTGAGGAAACTGGTAAAATCCACATTAATCCCGTGTGGTTGCTGAGTCCCAAGGTGGAAGATGAGGCATTCTTCCTCCAGGTGTCGGGTGGTTAGGATTTGTCTATGGAGGAGGCCCAGGACCTGCATGTCCTTGACGGAGTGGGAGGGGAGATGAAGTGTTCAGCCATGGTGTGGTGGGGTTGGTTGGTGCAGGTGTCCCAGAGGTGTTCTTGGAAATCATCTGCAAATTGGTGGCCAGTCTCCCCAAAGTAGGGGAGATTACATTGGGTGCAATAGATGCAGTAGATGACATTGGTGGAGGTGCAGGTAAATTTCTATTGGATGTGGAAGGATCCTTTGGGACCTTGGACAGAAGTGAGGGGGTAGGTGTGGGCGTAGGTTTTGCATTTCCTGCGATGACAGGGGAAGGTGCCCAGAGTAAGGTGGGGTCTGGTGGGGGTGAGTGTATTTGATGAGGGAGTCGTGGAGGCAATGGTCTCTCCAGAACACTGATAGGTGTTGGGGGGAAATATATCCCTAGTAGTGGGATCTGTTTGTAGGTGGCGGAAGATGATGCGATGTATACAGCGGTTGGTGGAGTGGAAGGTTAGGACCAGGAAGGTTCTCTACTACAATCTCACCGGCTCCCACAGCTACCTGGACTACACCTCCTCCCGCCCTGCCTCCTGTAAAAACGCCATCCCTTATTCCCAATTCCTCCACCTCCACCGCATCTGTTCCCAGGATAACCAATTCCACCTTAGAAAATGCACGGTGGCTCAGTGGTTAGCACTGCTGCCTTTGGGCGGCACGGTAGCACAGTGCCTCATGGCGCCAGAGACCCGGGTTCAGTTCCCACCTCAGGCGACTGTCTGTGTGGAGTTCTCCCTGTGCTTGCGTGGGTTTCCTCCGGGTGCTCTGGTTTCCTCCCACAGTCCAAAGACATGCAGGTTAGATGAATTGGCTGTGCTAAATTGCCTGTAGTGTTAGGTGAAGGGGTTACGCTTCGGTGGGTCAGTGTGGACTTGTTGGGCCGAAGGGCCTGTTTTCACACTGTAAGTAATCTAATCCAATCTAACAGCGCCAGGGACCCGCGTTCGATTCCAGCCTCAGACAACTGTCTGTCAGAGTTTGCACATACTCCACGTGTCTGTGTGGGTTTCTTCCCATAGTTCAGAGATGTGCAGGTTAGGGTAGATTGGCCATGCTAAATTGTGTTCAGGGATGTGTAGGTTAGGTGCATTAGTCAGGGGTAATTATAGGGTAAGGGGAATGGGTCTGGGTAGGTTCCTCATTAGAGGGTCGATGTGAACTTGTTGGGATTCTATAAAGACAAAAGGGTGGCACAGTCGTTAGTACTGTTACCTCACAGTGCCAGGAACCTAGGTTTGGTTCCAGCCTTGGGCAACCGTCTGCAAAGAGTTTCCATGTTTTGATGTCCCTGGTGTCTAGTGATTAGGATTCGGCGCCATGGGTGTTGGTGGGTGCTTTGCTTTGCTCATTTACAATTATAGGGGTGGCACGGTGGCTAGTGGTTAGCACTGCTGCCTCATAGCGCCAGCGACCCGGGTTTGAATCCAGCCTCGGGTGACTGTCTGTGTGGAGTTTGCACATCCTCCTCGTGTCTGCGTGGGTTTCCTCCGGGTGCTCTGGTTTCCTCCCACAATCCAAAGATATGCAGATTAGGTGAATTTGCTATGCTAAATTGCATGTAGTGTTCAGGGATGTGTAGGTTAGGTACATTAGTCAGGGGTAAATATAGGGTAGGAGGAATGGGTCTGGGTGGGTTACTCTTCGGAGGGTCGATGTGGACTTGTTGGGCTGGAGGGCCGGCTTCCACACAGTGGAGATTCTATGATTCTATGAAAATCCCAGATGGCCTCCTTCATTAAAGACAACAATTTCCCCTCTCACATGGTCGACGATACCCTCCAGCACATCTCCTCGACTTCCTGCACCTCCACCCTTGAATCTCACCCCTCCAATTGCAACAAGGACCCACCCCACCCCCCTGGTTCTCACCTTCCACCCTACCAACCTCTGTATACATTGTATTATCCACTGCCACTTCCGCCACCTACAAACAGACCCCACCACTCTGGATATATTTCTCCCCGTCCCCATCAGCGTTCCACATCCAACAGAGATTTACCTGTACCTCCACCAATGTTATTGACTGTATCAGTTGCTCCAGATGTGGTCTCCTCTGCATCAGGAACACTGGACGCCAACTTGCAGATCGTTTCAGAGAACACCTCTGGGACACTTGAGCCAACCAACCCTATCGCCCTGTGGATGAACACTTCACGGGGGCTGCACAGTGGCACAGTAGTTAGCACTGCTGCCTCACAGTGCTGGGACCCAGGTTTAATTCCAGCCTCTGGCAACTGTCTATGTGGAGTTTGTACATCCTCCCCGTGTCTGTGTGGGTTTCCTTTGGGTATTCTGGTTTCCTCCCACAATCCAAAGATGTGCAGGCTAGCTGAATTGTGTTGAGTGTGTGTTGCTGGAATAGCACAGCAGAATCGACATTTCGGGCCTGATGAAGGGCTCCAGCCCGAAAAGTTGATTCTCCTGCTCCTTGGATGCTCCCTGATCTGCTGTGCTATTCCAGCAACACACACTCAACTCTGATCTCCAGCATCTGCAGACCTCACTGTCTCCAGGCTAGCTGAATTGGCCATGTTAAATTGCCCATCAGGAATGTGTAAAGTAGGTGCATTAGTCAGCTTAAAAGTAGAGCAATAGGGTAGGGGAATGGGTCTGCGTGGGTTACTCTTCTGAGGGTCAGTGTGGACTTGTTGGACCAAAGGGCCTGTTTCACACTGTCAGCATTCTATGTTAAACTCCCCCTCCCACTTCACCAAGGACATGCAGGTCCTGGGCCTCCTCCATCGGCAAACACTAAGCACCCAATACCTGGAGGAAGAACACCTCATCTTCCGCCTTGGAACCACACTGGATTAATGTGGATTTCACCAGTTTCCTCACTTCCCCTCCCCCTACATTATTCCTGTCCCAAGCCTCCAGCTCGGCACCGCCCCTTCACCTGTCCATCGCCTTTCCCATCTATCTGCTCCCCTTCCTCTCTAACCTATTACCTTCGACCCCACCTTCATCTACCTATCACATTCCCAGATACCTTCCCCCTTGTCCAACCCCCTCCCATTTATCTCTCAGCCCTCTTGGCACACAAGCCTCAATCCTGATGAAGAGCTTATGTCCAAAATGTCAATTCTCCTGCTCCTTGGATACTGCCTGACCTGCTATGTTTTTCCAGCACCACTCTCTCAATTCTGAGCTCCAGCATCTGCAGTTCTCACTTTCTCCAGAAAGATTGGACAGGTTGAACTTATATCTTCTGGAGTTTAAAGGAGTAAAAGGTGATTTCATTGGAACATACACAATTCTGAAGGCTTTTAATGAGGAGAGGATGTTTTCTCTTATGGGAGAATCTAAAATCAGGGGTTTTGAGGAGCCGGTGTTGGACTGGAGTGGACAAAGCCAATGGGGTGAATTTATATTTGCAGAATTATATTTGCATTTACAATCTATTCTGCTCAAAAAATGCACAACCTACAGGCAGTCAATCCGTGTAATATCACGCAAATTCCACTTTAGAAATAGAACCAGTCTGACTCAAGACTGGGACACAGGCAGACTTTAACCTCACACCTTTAATGCATTGTCTGAGCTGAGATGGCACCTTTTGTAATAAAATCTGAAGTTATCTTGAGAATGTGACTTAAAAGAAGTTCTGGGATTTACATATTAAAGAACCGAAACTAGCAAACCCATTCTAAAAGATGAAAGACTTAATCTAGGTTTGTTCAATGTATTATTTCAGCTGCATGACACTGTAACCTTTTACTATAAATTCTGTGTCTTATGATCCTGCATCACAACCACCCGATGAAGAAGCAGTACTCCGAAAGCTAGTGCCTCCAAGTAAACCTGTTGGACTTATAACCTGGTGTTGTGTGATTTTTAACTAAAACCAGGGGCTACTGATTAAAATTCAGAGGTCAACTGTTTGAAGAGATAAGGCAAAATTCTTTTCTGTCAGAGGGTCATGAGTCTTTGGAAGTCCCTCCCTGAAAAGGAAGTGTCCAGAAATATTTTCAAGGCAGAAGTAGATGGATTCTTGTTAAACAAGAAGCTGAATGGTTATGGGAGGTAAGTGGGAATGTTGATTTGAGGTTATAGTCAGACCAATCATGATCTTACTGAATGGTGGAGTAGGCCCCAGGGGTTGATGGGGCTACTCCTGCTCCTATTTCATTCCCCACATCCTCCCAACAAGCTTTGACTCCCTTGTTAGACCAAGAACCTATCTACATCTACACTTAAAAGTATTCAATGACCTTTTCTCCACCACTCTCTGGGGAAGAGATTTGAAATCGCAGAATCATCAGAGTGCAGAAGGAGGCCATTCAGCCCAGCATACCTGTACTGGGTTCAATTAACTAGTATCAATCTCGTGAATGTTCCCCAATACCTCCCTTCACCATTTCTATCCTAATAGCCACCCAATGCCCTCTTGAATGACTCAATTGAACTTGCCTGCACTACATTCCCAGGCAAAGTATGCCAGCCCCTAACTACTCACTATGTTGAAAGTTTTTTTTGTTTGTTTGTGCATCACTTTGAATGTTCCAATGACTGTGCTTCTTCAATGATTGATGTGCATTATCAGGGTGTCCACTGGACATAATTCAGGAGATGTCATCACATAACCTCCGACTTTTAACTGCGCCTCCTCCAAATTCCTACCATTGGTTTACTCATCATGTCAATCATCTTAACATCCACAACATATTGTTCAATGGGTTCCAATTTTGACTTATTAAAATCTGAACATGCTATCAATACACCATGGCCATCATCAACTATTCCTTCTATCTGGCGACAAGCAACACAGAAGAATTATTGTAGAACTTCTGAGAATGCTGTCTGAGTTTGAATTTCTGCAAATTCCTTCTCTGGAAGACTCTTCACTTCTCTCTCAATCTCTCCTGCTCCAAGATGTTCTTTGAACCTAAATCTATGATCATGTAAACCGAACACAGTACTTCCTCCAGTGACTCAGTGTGAAATTCCTGTTGATATTGACTCTGTGAAACACCTTGGAGTGTTTTTCCACACTATAAATGCAAGTTACTGCTGCTTCTGATATGCAAACTGAAAATGATTAGAAACTATCCTTAGATGATTTTTGAAGGAGTGCCTCTTCACAAAGTTTAACTCCCAAATGTTATAGAAAAATATAAAGAAAATTGATGTTAGCAAAAAGATGCAACTTCTTCCTTTTTAATATTATTATGATCTCAGCTGATGTTATCACTGGACAAGTCAGTTCCCAGATTGAAACCTGGCTTGATAGATCATACTTTGATTTTGTTAGGTTCTAAAGAAATGGTCTCTCACTGAAACTTAAACGTGATGTTCTGCAGATTTCGTTTTAACAATAAAACAGAAGTTTATTGATAAAATAAATGAAAATATAGGTAGAATAATCCAAACCGTCCATTTATAATATAAATTCAAAGATTTTTAAACAACAGGAAAAGTATAATCCCATTAATCCCAAAATACCCCTTTGTAAATTGAGAAGACACAAAGTCATGGTACAGAACACAAAACACAATCAGACAATATATTCAAGGAAGAAATGGAGAGATGTTTAGACTTTAAAGGTTTCAAGTGGTATAGGGGAATATGACACTGAGATAGGGGATATCCATGATCGTATTGAATTGTGGAGCAGGTTGAGAGGGCTGGATGGTATTTTGTTGCTCCTTATTTATATCTTCTATATTTCTATGTTTTACTACACCAAAGCCAATATATGTATCACCTCCATAGTCATTTAATTTATTTGTGACTTGAACTTTTAGATATGGGATCAACATGAAGTCTTCACACTAAGTAACCTTTCAATATATATTCTTCCCCTCTCAGGTGCACTGTTCTATACAGCCATCTTATTCTAAGGACTTCACAGGACTGCTCCAAACTCAATGTAAATACTGAAGAAAGTACCTCTGTGCCTAAGGTATTCAGTTTAAGGGAAACCTCTCCTAATCTTCTAAACTGGAGCTTGTTTGTTTTGGTTGCTTCTAAAACTCTATCACTGTTCACAAAGTTAAAAATCACACAACACCAGGTTATAGTCCAACAGGTTTAACTGGAAGCACTAGCTTTCGGAGCGCTGCTCCTTCACAACCACCTGATGAAGGTTCGGTGCTCCGAAAGTTAGTGCTTCCAATTAAACCTGTTGGACTATAACCTGGTGTTGTGTGATTTTTAACTTTGTACACCCCAGTCCAGCATCAGCATCTCCAAATCAAGACAGTTCACAAAAACCTTTTAATTCTGAAGTCAGGCCTCAAGAACTCTTTTAAAATAAATTATCATGGCTCAAGAAATATTTATGTTAATTATTAAGTTCAGACACACAGAAAAACTGTCTGTTAACACTCAAAAACCAGAGACCCAAACTTACAATAAATATTATGAAAATATATATATAAAATATTATATTTATTATGAGAGAGAAAATCCCACAGTTTACATCACAATATCACTACTCAATCTATAATTGGTTCAAATCTTTGCATTGTAACACTGTTTGTCCTTCTTGTTTCAGAGATTGTGCTCTTGTCTCAATCAGCTCATCATTACAAACATCAAGGAAACATCCTATATTCTACAACAAATGGTAAGTGAAACTATCGAAGATTTGCATCACTAATTGGCTAAACAAAAAGTATTCTTTAATCATTTTTACAGCATATTCTTTATCATTGTGCGGCCAAAAGTGTTATCATTTTAAAAAGTAAAAAAAGTGTAAATGCAGAGGCAGTGTGGAGTTCATCCTGTTTGACCTCTTGCTGGACCCCACTTATTATGTGTAAATTACACATCTTCTCAGTCTTAATTTTTTTGCTGTATACAAATCAAAATTGACTCACCTTGTGACAGTTAAATTATTACACAAGCTAGTTAGGGAGCAACTTCCATTTACAGCATATTTGTGCTTCAGCCTTACAGAAATGTTACTCATTCACACAAGCTCATTTACAGAAATCAAACGTAGCTAAAAAATAATAAAGTGCACCTATAATTTCATCATAGTAAATCTTAATCACAGCATAAATCACAGCAGCTTAATTTGTGCCAAATATAGTAGATTTTTGGACAGCTTTCCTCCAATACAGTGTGCACCTTGCAGCAAACATACTGAACACAACAAAGTGGTACAAAATTGGTTATTTTAGGCAAGTCAATCCCTTAATGATTGGTTTAATTAGTCATTTGCTACATGGCTGGTAATGCATTACATCTGTAATTAATTAATTGGGTAAAATGTAAGATTGCGGTAATTAAGCAAGAAAACAAAACAGGTTAGCAGGAAATGAATAAATAAATCCACCATAATTGTTGGATGGGTGCCAGCATTTATGAAATCATATCACTCTTGATTTTTCTTTAGATATCTCTTACAGTTTAAATGCTGCCAAAATCTTTCCTTTCGCCTCAACCCTCTCCTATTAATTGTCTTTGAGTCTTTGTAAACTGATTGTTGCTGGACCAACCTATCAGTTTCCTTGACAACATGGGTGCTGCAGATCAGAGCATCTCCTCATGGGTCTGCTCCTGGGCCTGGCCAGGCTGCCTATAAACAGGTCCAGGCAGTGGGCTGTGGAGGAGGCTCTATCTACTGACTGTCTGCCACTCTACAGCTCGGTAATGTTCAAGCCCGGGTGTCATCGGAGAGAGAGCATGCGATGTCCATGAGTGTTCTCAATGCCTTTAGAGAGAGGGAGAGAGAGCTGGATAGTGCAAGAGATACAGTGCTTTATTTCCCTTTTCAGTTCCATTTTGATTTAGACCCCTCTCTCTCCCCCCTGACCTTTTGGTGTTCGCTTTGAATTAGCAGGCTCTACCTTTAAATATACAATTGGTTCACGGGCCCTTTTTAATTTAAAAAACGGATTTTAAAAAGCCACTGTCAAGTTGATAGCAGGAAGTTCATTCAGTTGTACATATTAGCACTTTGTAGTAAAGAAAAAATACTATAAGGGTGCCAAAGATTCTAGTGGTACTGTCCCTACCTTTGAACCAGGAGGTTCGCAATCAAGTCTTACATCCTCCAGAGGTGTGTAATAACTTCTCTGAATGGGTTTGTTATTAAGTATTATAAACATAGTTGCCTGGTCACCCTTGAGGGGAACTCAATGTGAAATTAATGATATGAGCTTACCAATGATGACTGGTTGGGAAGGAGAGAGCATCGGCTGTCAGTGGGAATACAATAATAAGAACATCTGTTTCCATATGATTGGTTTATCATTTCCAAAACCCTTGATTTTTTTTGTTAGACTTGTGAGATTTCAAAGTTCATTCGACATTTTGATAATGTCACACTTTGTCCAGGGCAGTCTGACTAAGGATGTTAGAAACACATTATCTTATAATACAGAACAGGCCCTTCAGCCCGTAGCATCTGTACAACCAAAAATATACTACTACTCACACCAATCCCACTCTTCCTCCCCCACTAGGCCCATAGTCTTGAATGTTATGACATGTCAAGTGCTCATCCAAGTGCTTTTTAAATGTTGTGAAGCTTCCCTTCTCAATTACCCTCCCAGACAGTGCACTCCAATCCCCCAACGCGCTCTGAGTAAAATATTTTTCCTCAATTCCTCTTTAAACCTTCTGCCTTTCACCTTAAAATTATAGCTCCTCATTACTTACCTGTCAACTGAGAGAAATAGCTGTTCTCTATACAACTGGTGCATGGTCCTCATAATAGAGTCACACAGCAGAGAAATAGACCCTTCGGCCCAACCTGTCCATGCCGAACATAATCCCAAACTAAACTAGCCCCACCTGCCTGATCCTGACACACATCCCTCCAAACCTCTCCTATTCATGCAATTATCCATACAATTTTAAACACTGTAATTGTACCCACATCCATTACTTCCTCAGGAAATTCATTCCACACATGAACCACACTCTGTGTAAGAAATCTGGCCCTCATGTCTTTTTTAAATCTCTCTCCTCTCACATTAAAAATATGCCCCCTAGTTTTGAAATTCCCCATCCTAGGGAATCTTAATGTGGAAGTGCCGATGTTGGACAAAGTTAAATTTACACAATACCAGGTTATAGTCCAACAGGTTTATTTGGAGTACAGGCTTTCCACACATCCACTCCACTAGCTACCTGATGAAGGAGCAGCACTTCGAAAGCCTGTTGGACTATTACCTGGTGTTGTGTGATTTTTACCTAGGGAATCTTATACACCTCTCTGTCAGGTCCCCCTCAATCTTCTCTGCTCCAAATAAAACAACCAGAACTGATAACCAGCCTGTCTTCATCGCTGAAATATTCCATCCCCAGCAACAATCTGGTGATGGTCTCCTCTGCACCCCTTCCATTGCATTGATATCCTTCCTGTAATGTGGTGACTAGAACTGCCACAAAACTCTGTAGAGCTCCAAAATGATCTCCCTGCTCTTACAATCTATCCCATGAGTGATGTTTCTCATGACAGTTGGAAATGGGGAATATAGCTGATGATGGCTTATATGTTCCTGTACTCAACCTGCAACTCTCTCCCACCCAACTACTGCTTGGTTATTTTGATCCTTTTTTCCTCTTCATTTAGCTACTGTGCACTGACCTCACATCCACTCCACTCTCATTGCAGTGGTTACTGATTCTGTCAAGTGCTTTTCTGGTTATTAAGAACATAGCATGTGGTTTAGTGGGTAACCTGGAGATGGCAGAGTGGATTTCATTTATTCCTCCACAAGTGGTCAAGATATCTTCTGATTAATTTTCATCTTACACACTTTACTGAGAGGAGGTACAAAGAAGGAGTAAAGTAGTGATGAGCTGTTGCTCTCTGAGTTCAAAAAGGCAACAGTCTCATTCCACCCACTCATTGTTCTATGCAACCTCTCTCTCTTAAAATTCTTCAGACTATGACTCCGTCCCATTTCCCAGCTCCATGCAATGCAACATTTGTTGCTGTTGTATCCAAGTGCCTTTTCTTTAGAAACTTGAGGATGTAAAGGTGCAATAGGAATGCAAGTGTGTCTTTCTTTTCTGCAGATGACAGGATGTTAAACCAAGTTCCAATCTCCTAGTTCAGGTAAATACAAACAATCCTGTGGCATTGTTTTGAAGAAGGGAAAGGGTGCTTCCCCAAATCTTCTGGCCAATATTTCTCTCTCAATCAACAAAGGCTCATTATCTAGCTATTATTATATTGTTGTTTGTGTGGAAGCTTGTCGTGCACTAGTTGACAGCCTTGGTTTAACACTTCATGTGAAAGATGGTCTATCTGACGGTGCAGTATCTAATCAGCTCTGTGCTGTAGTTTTGTGCTCAAATGATGAAAGGGCACTTGAGCGCAGAACATCGGAGATTCAGAAACAAGAGTCACAAAATGGTGGTTTGCAGCAGGTAATTGAGAAGGCAAACTGAATATTGTCCTTTATTGCTAGAGAGATGGAGTTGAAAAACAGGGAGGTTATACTGCAGCTGTATAGACTGCTGGTGAGGCCACACCTGGAGTACTGTGTACAGTTTTGGTCTCCTTACTTGAGAAAAGATGTATTGGCAGTGGAGGGGGTGCAAAGGAGATTCACTCGGTTGATTCTGGAGTTGAGGGGGTTGGCTTATGTGGAGAGACTGAGTAGACTGGGACTATACGCATTGGAATTTAGAAGAATATGGGGGGATCCTATAGAAACATATAAAATTATGAAGGGAATAGGTAAGATAAAAACAAAGATTTTTTTTCACTGGTGGATGAAACTAGAACTGGGGGACATAGTCTCAAAATAAGGAGGAGAAGATTTAGGACTGATTTGAGGAGGAACATCTTCACCCATAGGGTTGTGAATCTGTGGAATTCCCTGCCCAGTGAAGCAGTTGGGGCTACCTTATTAAATGTTTTTAAGGCAAAGATAGATAGATTTTTGAACAGTAAATAAATTAATGGTTATGGTGAGAGGGTGTGTAAGTGGAGTTGAGACCATTGAAAGATCAACCATGATCTTATTGAATGGTGGAACAGGCTCAAGGGGCTAGGTAGCCTACTCCTGCCCCTAATTCTCATGTTCTTAAGCAGGAATTCAACGCTGTGAGGTACAGCGAACATTTTCATGTCGGATGTTAGAAGGGTTGGAGCAAGACAGATGGTCTTCCAGGGTACAAGATACAGAGTTTTGGGGCAAGAAAGTTCTGCCACTGCAAGTAGCACAATGGGAACAACAACTCACATTAACCTGAAGGTCTTTCTGGAAGAATGTGAGCGATGTTCAAACACTGGAGCATGCTGCACAGATAGGGGAATACAAAAGGGGTTTGGAGATGCAGAGCAAGTATGTTGAAGCTAAGCAACAGTCGTGGTAAGCAACTGGGACTTTGACCAGAACTATCACCCAAACTTGTGTTGTGCAGAAAGCAGTTGAGCTTGAAAGTTACTGAACATGAGTTATACATCAATTCAGTTCTAAATTACAGTGAAGATAGTATCCCGAACAGTGTTACAATCTGTGTATCACTGATTGAGTGCCACCTGCTGGAAGAGTACTGGAATTGCAAACATTTCAAAATACGAAATGAAAAGAGAATAAAGGTGAAAAATCACGGCAATGAAATTAGAGGCAGTGTGATATTGAATTGCAACAGTTTCAGAATGCTGGATCACTGCTGCTCGTGCATTGTGAACACTACACCAGTAACCAGAGGGCATAATCGCGGAATAAGGAGTCGCGCATTTAAGACAGAGATGAGGAGGAATTTTTTACTCAAAGGGTAGTAAATCAATGGACTTCTTTACCACAGAGAGCTGTCAGTGTGGTCATTTAGTGTATTCAAGGCTGAGATAGATTTTTAATCACTAAGGGAATCAAGTGTTATGGGGAAAAATCAGGAAGGTGGTGTCTAGGAGTATCAGCTGTGAACTCATTAAATGGTGAAGCAGACTCAATGGGCTAAATGGCCTAAATCTGATCCTACATCTTATGGCCTTATAACTAAATGAAGAGATATTCTGGATTCAGCTTCCTACCTGCACATGCAATACACCATGATGACTGCTTTACTTTTGGTACATTTTGCAGCTGACATGCAAACATAAGAATTAGGTGCAGAATTAGGAGCAAAGCATGGTCCTTCAAGCCTGCTCCACCATTCAATAAGATTGTGGCTGATCTGATTACTCTGCACTCCCTCCTACCCATGGTAACCTTTCAAGAATCTATCTATCTCCAACTTAAAAATATTCAAGGATTCTACTCCTACCGGCTTTTGCGTTAGAGCATCCCAAACACTCTCAATGCTCTATGAAAAAACTCTCTTCATTACCAGTAAATGGATTAGCCCTCATTTTAAACAGTGATCTCTGGTTCTATATTCTCCCACAAGGGGAAATATCCTTTCCACATCCAGTCCTGTTAGGATCCTTCAGAACATTGCACGAGTCACCTTTTGCTCATCTAAACTCCTAGTCAGTCCAACCTTAGATGCACCACTATGATTTTTTTTCCAATTTCCACAATACAACTGGAAGGCTCAGCTAGCCATGAAACGGCCAAGAAAATACAGAGGTCAATAAGCCTTGCACTGCATGGGCAGGTGAAGGTAGCATAGTGGTAAAATCAGTAGATTATTCGTCCAGTCTTCTGGAAGGTGAATTCCATTAAGCACCCCTCTCCAATCCCAACACTTCAACACCTGCTCATGGGATTCAAATTCAACTAACAATAAATAAAATATAAAATTATCTCAGGAATGGTGACCAGAAGATATAGCACCAATTGTTACAAAAACAGCCAATTTCATAAATGTTGTCTAGAGAAGGAAATCACTCAACCTTATCTGGTCTGGCCGTATGAGAGATTTCAGACATACAGTAGTTACTTGTATAGTCATATACTTGATTCTTAACTATCAATCCACAAGGATGGGCAACAAATTCCTTGCCAGCCTTGTGAAGAGTATCTTTTATAAGGTGATCCGTTCCAGCGTAACACCCAGTGATGAATTGCACAAGTGCTTGCTCAAGTAGTGTAATTTGGCACTTACAATGTCTTGGGGGGTCAGTGTTGTGCTCTGACTAATATCAAAACACTTCATCATATTTCCCTGACTATCAAACCATTGGTTCAGGCAGCAGTGGCTCATCAGCCTTCCCATTTACCGTTCTTCTTTAAAGAGTCATAAGTAAACTGTCAATTTATATAAAACATTAAAAAAGGATGGCCGGGGGGGGGGGGGGCGGGGTGCATTTTGGATCTGGGTGGGATGGTCTTTGGAAGGTTGGTCCAGACTCCATGGATCGAATGGCCTCCTTCTGTACTGTAGGATTTCTATTCTATAATTCTATCTGAAATCACTTCAAGCAGCTAACTGCTTTATTTCTGATGTCATGACCTCCACTATATGCTATAGTATAGTAGGTGATTGGGGACACCATTGCCAACAGGTTCCTTTTGAAGTTATGCACCGTCCAGACCTGAAAAGCCATCATTATTCCTTCGTCATTGCTGGGTCAAATTCCTGGAACTTCTGACTCAACAAAATGCTGCAAATACCTTCACCATGCTGACGGTAGCAATGGAAAAGCTCATTACCTTCTCAAGGAAACCAGGAGTGGACACAATTCTGGCTTTCGCGGTGGCAAAACAACAAGAACTGGCATTCGAACAGCACTTTCAATTTAGTAGCACACCCCAAGACACATCACATCAGTCTCAAAGGTCACAGGAGGAGATGTTAGCACAGGTGACCAAAGGAGGAAAGTGAGGCACAAAGGCAGAGAGATAAGAGAAAGAATTCCAGAATTTAAGGCCGAGGCAGCTACCTGAACCATCAACTGCGATGGAGTGAAATCAGGAATCCGCAAAAGGGCAGAAATGTAGGAGTGAAGATATCTCAAAGGCTTGTAGGACTGTACAAGGTTGCAATGATTTGGTAACAAGGTAAGAATTTAAAACTCAGTGATGAAGTAAGTATGTGGTTGGACTTTTCTCATTGTGTCAACCCCCTTATTCCAAACATTAAAGATCTTTTAAGTCAGAATCATTTCCGAAGAAGAGTTTGGCTGTAAGACTTAAAGTGCCACTTTTACAGCTGAAGAGCAGAGCTTTCAACTTCAATCTCCCTTCCTTTGTCCTAAATGGCAGATTGTAACAAGTCAAGTACCTTACTCCTGCATTAGGAACCTCAAAGGCTAAAGGACAGCAAATGTTCTTTTCTCCTTTAGGGACCTTGCATCTTGTGAGGTGATGAATTGGGCTGTGACGGTCACCCTTGTGTTGAGCATCATTTGGTGTTCCTCAGGAGCCCCAATGTGTCTCTGTTACGTTTATCAAAGAGAGTGAGCTGAGAAGGTGAAAGATTTGCCGGCCTCCGGATTTGACTGGAGCATCTATTCTGCCAGCTGAGCTTGCCACTTCGAAAGTGGAAATTGAAAAAACATCAAATTGGTGTGTTCAGGGAAGATTGGAGGCAACTAAGCTGTGTTTTACCTGACACAGCTGCATTTCATGCTGACGCAGAGTGCCCGCAATGGGAAAGCAAGCATTCATTCCAAACATTGACATCTCTCACCTTGATGACTGCAAAATGCACTAACAAAAGGAATAGCAATCACTAGGGAGTCAAGAATATCTCTTCGTTCAGTTATTGGCATAGTGTACAAAATGAAAGAGATGCAGAAATCCAGCATTCCATTAATTAATATTAAGCTCAATTAGTCAGTCCAAAATTAAAAAGAAACCTTCTGAATAATGGATAGCTTTAATCACTCATCAGTCAGAACGTCCCCTTCAAACACAGGATTTCACTTTGACACTCAATTGCTTTCCATTTCCTAGGTACCCCTAAGGTTTTTACCTACTTCAATTACATGGGATTGAGCTAACTGCTGCTTAATCCCAGAGGAAGGTAATGCTTGCTGTGAAATTGTATTCACATCTATCTACTCACTTGAACAACAAAACAAACATTACAGTTGGAGAAATGAGGACAGACTGTGGAATTGTTAACTTCCATTTATGTCAGGGTCAGGCTGAAGACTGAGACTTCTAACTCAGGCAGGTTTCTGAGACCATACAACATTTCTGCATAGGTCAGAGACTCATCCTTCCTCCCAGAGAGTTTTACACCCAATGTAGCTGCATGCTTTAGGATTGGCAGTCGGATTCAGTACAGTGTTCTCAATGGTGTAAAGCACTTTAAATACATTTATAGAGTCACAGAGTAATACAGCACAGAAACAGACCCTTTGATCCAATCAGTCCATGCCAAACACAATCTCAAAATAAACTCGTCCCTCCTACTTGCGTTTGGCCCATATCCCTCCAAATCTTTCCTATTCACATATTTACCCAAATGTCTTTTAAATGTTGTAACGCTCCACTTCCTCTGGCAGTTCATCCCACACACAAACCACTCTCTGTGTAAAAACATTGCCCCCATGTCTTTTTTAATCTTTCTCCTCTCACCTTAAAAATATGCCCCCCAGTCTTGAAATGCCCCAGCCTAGGGGGAAGACACCTGCCATTCACCTTATCTATGCCCCTCATGACTTTATAAAAAAAAGTATCCCCTCAGCCTTCTTCACTCCGGTGAATGAAGTCTCAGCCTATCCAACCTCTCCTTATGACTGAAACCGTCCATCCCTGACAACATCCTGATAAATCTCTTCTGAACCCTCTCCAGCTTAACATCCTTCCCATAACCGGGCGACCAGAACTGGACACAATACTCCAGAAGAGGCCTCACCAATGTCCTGTTCAACCTCATTTTTTCTTTGCTTTTGTTTTTCTTTTGTGCCATTTCATGAACTTCCAAACAGTTGCTCTTAATGGTGAGCGGCACAGTTAACTCCAGCCTCACTCATATGCAATACACAAATACACTCACTCTAACTAAAGTGAGTGTATAATGAACACCAGTAGAAACATGTTGGATTTTTACTCCCTACACTGGGACCAGCTTTAATTATGATATCCACCTGACATCAGCCAACTCAGCAGAGGTAGAAATCCTTCCAACCGCATGGATCAGCAAATTTCAAGATGGCATTAAGATGGTCAGAAAGTTCAGTTTTGTTTGATTTACAGCTCGTTAAACCACTATTGATGGTATTATGAATCAACTTTGTAATACAAATTAACCAAACCAAATAAAAGGTTCGCTTTCTTGAAAGATGGTCATGCACCAGTTAGAGTTTTATCAGATAGCTTTCTCTTGTGTCAGCCCACAAATCATCAGATTTATGGAATTCAACATGTCATGGTGAGATTTGACCTCTCACCTTCAGGACTGCTGGTGAATGGTCACTGCATGGCCATAAGTAGTTAATGCCACACACCAGATCAATCAAAGTGTTCAAGAGTGATTGTCAAACATCAAAGTACATGGAGCAGAAGTGGGTAAATTGTGCTGAGGGACACATCAGTCATGATTCCTTTAAACAGCTTGTCACTGTCAAAGGACAGAACCTTCCCAGTCTCTGTACAATGTGGGCATTAGTGAGAACGTTGGAATGGGAGCATTAGGGATGATGCTTTTGGAGGTAACTAGTCTTTCTTGAGCTCTTGTGGCACAGTAGTAGTGTGCCTGCCTCTGAGCCAGGAATCCCAGGTTGAAGTCTCAAAGGCTCAGGAAGTGGGATTATGAGGAGCTTCCTTACGTCAAGAGAAAAATGGAATGAATTGAATTTATTGTCACATGGACTACTTTCCAATCAAGTGCTAAACATGGAAATGAGATTCTCACTAGTGGGCAGCGCGAGACCTATGTGCATGATTAGCGTGCATTAACATCCTTGTAATTAAATCATCTTGTTTCATTCATATGCTGTGTCCCATTCTCCCACCAATCATATAGAAATTAAGTGCTGACAATTTCTGATGTGACAATCAAAGTGATAACTTGGTGACTCCAGTTCACAGTTTGCTCCTCCAGCTCTCCCTCAGTTGCAACATCTCAAGAGACGGTCCACAGGCAGTGACCACAACCAACTTGCTACATCCCCCCAACCCAGTCACCAGGACCTCCCAGTGCCTGGCACCTAAGTGAGTACCAATTTCCCACTGCCCAACCTGTCTGAGTGATTGACAGGAACCATGCAGGGCAGATACAGATTGACAGCAGTTGGCCTGGTGAACGGTTGAGATTTAGAGATGGCGCCAGGAATCCAAGGGGACAGTACAGTGGGTGGGGCGCTATAATGGTGTGGTGTGTAGGTGATGAGGTGAGTTTAGGAAGATATCCTGAACAACCGCATTCAGCCTTACAGACAGAAAACATCCACGAAGCTCACCAGAGATGACACTTTGTTGATTCTAGTAAGATTCAACCCAAAATGTTGAATGGCTTATTCCACTTTCAGTATGCTCACTGTCTCATTTTTCAAGAGATCTTAAATAATGTTTCATCGGCCCACTCATATAAATGAAAGAGAACTCCAACCACAAACATTAGGAGAGTAAGTCATACAATCATAGAATCCCTACAGTGTGGAAGCAGGCCTTTTGGCCCATCAAGACCACACCAACCTTCCAAGGAACATCCCACTCAAACAAATCCTTACGTCTTAGCTCATATTAATCCTGTCATCGAAGTCATTTTAGAAATACTTTTATCTTTTTCTGTTCTTTGCTACATTGTTATTTGTGGAAATGCCTGTGCACAAATTGACTTCAGCAATTCCAACATTATTACTCTACTTCATATGCCTGAATGCAGAAGTCTTACTTCAGTTATATAGGAGCTTGGTCAGACCACACCTACAGGATTGTGTGCAGATTTGGATTCCTTATCTCAGGAAAAATAGCTTCATTTGAATGCTCCCATTCAAATCATAAGGTGCTGATATTAAATAGCACTGCAGTGGAGAGCAGAAGGTGTGTACGCGGCCCTCAGGACTTGCTGTATTAGGTTTCTCACCTCTTTCACTCTTTCAACATATGACAGATTTTGTTCCGTTCTGTTCTGCTAGGCCAAGCAATAAGGCTACTGTGTAACACACTGTAAGCAAGCGAAGAGTTGCCTGCAGTTTCTAACCTTCTCTTTCTCTCTGTGATGAACTGTGAAATGCCTCCAGTGTCATAGCTGTACATTGGAAAGAAATCTTGGTTTCTTGTTAATCGCACAGTTTAATATACTCAGCTAAATGAGCCATACACAGCACTCAACAGGACCCGCTAACTGGCAAACAGCTTCATCACTGAAAATTCCAGCTTGCAAATAAAAGCATTTCTTCTGAATTGATAGCATCTAATTAAAAGAAACACTCTAAATGTTTAACCAAAAGGAATTCATTACATTTGGAAAATTAATGCTGAAAAATCGCCTTGAGCTCAGATGCAGCTAATATGTCAGGCAGTATTCAAGTAATTAAATTGTTTGGAAAAAGATACTCGTTTTCCCTTCTATCTGTAGTCAACATGAGCATGGAAGACATGTATAGTTAGGTGGTACTAGAAAAGGACAGGGAGAAAAGATGCAAGTAACAAGACTTTTATCCTTCCTACTCATTATTGATACTTTCTCACTGGGGTAAAATGTTGGAAATCAAACGTCACTATTCCTAGGGACATTGCAGAAGTTGAAAATTTTATCGAAGTACTCAAAGTTCCCAGTTTTACTGTCAGATAGATCAGGCTAACAGAAAACAAGGAGCAGGTTTTTGTACTGCAAGTGTTACTATTGAGAGATTTTTTTAATCAACCTGCTCAGACATGACATTATGTACAACTATAGAGCAGGTGGGACTTGAACCCAGGATTCCTGGCTCAGAGATATGGATACTGCCCCACTATGCCACAACAGCCCTTAAGGACAACTGTTTTTATTAGAGCCATGATGTGGAGGTGCTGGTGTTGGACTGCAGTGGACAAAGTCAGAAGTCACATGACACAAGGTCTGCCTTGGGACCCTCCAACCACATGACATCAATGTCAATTTCACCAGTTTCCTCATTCCCCGCCCCCAACTTTATCCCAGATCCAACCCTCCAACTCAGCACCTCCCTCTTGAACTGTCTTACCTGTCCATCTTCCAACCCACCTATCCGCTCCACTGACCTATCACCATCATCTCACCACCTTCATCTACCTATTGCCTTCCGAGCTACCCTGCCACCCCTCCCCAGCCCCACCCACCCCCTCCCATTTATCTCTCAGCACCCTTGAGCATTCCCCCCCCCAACAGACCCCCACATTCCTGATGAAAGGCTTATGCCCAAAATGTGAACTCTCCTGCTCCTCAGATGCTGCCTGACTGGCTGTGCTTTTCCAGCACCACACCTTTCAACACCAGATTTTAGTCCAACAGGTTTATTTGAAATCTCACACTTTCAGAATGCTGCTGTGACATGGTGTTGGTGAAATTAATGTAATATAGTGTCGTACAGCAACCTGTTCACCCTCTTGACTAACTGCTGCTGACAGCCATGACTGGATGTCTGAAACTGGCAGAACTTAGATCTGGGCCTCCTAACTCACAGGTATGGACAATAGCAGTGCACACAAGACCTTTCCCAAAACTACTACCTTTTACAAGTAAATGGATTCTAACTATCTGTAAACAACTTCAAGTTATCAACATTTAACTCTACTAGTTAAAATGCAACCCACCCCCAACTTGATAACCCCCTACACATACAAACAGACTGACACAGACAAAAAAAGTATTGGTGTTATGGATGGAGGGAAAGAAACACTCAGGAATCAGTTCAATGGCCTCAGTCTACAAGGTTCCTGCAGGCTGGGATTTTCTGTTCTTTGGATCTCTCTTCTGCAGGCTCTTTTCACTTCTTCACACGAGGCACAGTATGTTAGTACACTAACTACAGAGTCTCTCCATCACTGGTTAAAGCTGTGGTTTACCACAACTTGTCCTTTCTACTACTTCTGTCTTGTCTTGTGTTTTAGTTCAAACACAAGGCCAGGCAGATAGTCATGGCTGTCAACAGTGATCAGTCAAGGAGGTGGACAGATGTTTAAGGCACTATTCTATATTAATTTCACTCCTACACCATGTCACAGCAGCTTGTGCGACAACAGAGTGCATGTGCTTCGAAACCAAGTGGCCATTTTTTAAAGACAATGGGGAATAGTCCTCAGTGTGGCCAATGGTGACATCCTTCAGTGTAGGAATCCCAGTATAGTAAATCAGGAGCAGCGTCCAATATCAGTCCAGGGGATTGGGCACAATCAGGCAGACTTGTGGTCGGTGAGGGTTAAGATCCTCTCCTTAGTAAGGGGTGAGGAGCCAAAGGTCAGGCACCCCAGAGAGCAGGTCGGTCCTATTGTGAGTTGTTTTCTCCTGGAATGAGACAACAGCAAATATTGAGTAAGATGAAAGTGGGTGGCACGACGGGGGGAAAGGTGACAAGGTGTCCTTAGTGGATGCAGAGGATGCAGGGTTAGTGGTGTGGAGGAATTGAGTGGATGAAAGCAAGAAAGGGAAGATATTGCATGCAATAGTGAGAGTGGAGATGTGCTCTGTAGTAGAGATAGAGTGAGTGTGAAGTGGCAACAAGAAGATGGTGGAACCTACCCTTACAGAATGGCAAAGTCCATTGACCTTCTTCCTTTATTGCAGTGCGGACCTCCAGACTGTGGGGCAGCATTGACCTAGGTTACATCAAGATAACAGCAAGTGGTGTCATGGCCTTCTCTGCTGGTCCTGAGTGAAATGGCCAGCCCTCCTCCTGGCCAGTTCACCATGACCTCCAGGTCCCTATCCACAGAGCCCAGGATGCCAACGTTCCTCTGTTTGACGAGTCTGGGGCAGATGGTACAAATCTGGACTGCCAGCGCTTGAACATTGGGCTTTAAAGATGGTGCCATTATCAGAAATGTCATGATGCCCATGCAGTGGCAATTGCATCCACTTACAACACATGGGAAATTTAGGCAAACAGGGTGACAGAGAATTGTGGTGTCCAGATAAAAAGGGGAGTTTGGGAAGATAGTGTGAGGAAACTTACCAACCTGCATAGAGAGAAACCCTCAATGAAACACATCAAAATTGACGTTTCACTCATTTCTGGCAAAACTCATTCCATAATTTGTGTGTTTCTTTTTTGCAAGTATATTAGCAACCTCTGATGAATATACTCAGGAACTGACCTGAGTGGTAAACAAGATGAAAAGGATGACTGATGGTCTATCAGTCAGGTTTAATCATGGGATTTGACATGTGCAGCAATATCATCAGAAGGGATCATAACAAAAGCCATGAAAGGGGGATTCAGCGCGAGAATGAATGGCGATACTGGCAAATTTGGGGAATGTTGTGGAGTTGGAAAAAAGGCAGGTCTTAGTAATGGCAAGAATATGCAGTCAGGGGCTGAGCCTGAGATCAAAAGTGACACCAAAGGTTGCGAAAGATTGGGTCAATCTCAGTTTGTTGCCAGAGAACTGGATGGAAACAGTAGAGAACTAACTCTGGAGGGGTGCTCCAAACACAATACCTCCATTCTTTACCATGATGTGGAGGTGCCGGTGTTGGACTGGGGTGGGCAAAGTTAAAAATCACGCAACACCAGGTTATACTTAAAGTTTCCTGAACGTCGATTTTTCTGCTCCTCGGATGCTGCCTGACCTACTGTGCTTTTCCAGTACCACTCTAATCTTGACTCTAATCTCCAGCATCTGCAGTACCAACCTCCAACATCAGGTTAGCTTTCAGAGCACTGCTCCTTCATCAGGTAACTAGTGGGTCAAGGATAGATCCTTGGAGCAGGAAGTAGTGTTATTGCAAATATCATTGTACATATTGTGGTTCTCAGAAGCTTGTAGCAATTAACCTTGGAGGTTCCAATGAATATATTTTTCTGGATATTATCTTGTGCTGTCGAACAAGATAATATCCAGTATACTAAAGCTGCTATTGTTGCTTTAGTATACTGACAGTAGTCCAGTGATGACACTGCTGGATACACATTTTTACCTACACATGACAATATAGTTTGTCAGGCACTGTGGAAATAATGTAATAATCTGACTATAAATAAATAAGAATAGAAATGACAAAGAACTCATTCTAAAACTTGGTGGCTCAATGGTTAGCACTGCTGCCTCCTCAGTGCCAGGGACCTGGGTTCAATTCCCTCGGGCAACTGTCTGAGTGGCGTTTGCATCTTCTTCCCATGTCTGTGTGAGTTTCTTTCGGTTGCTCTGGTTTCCTCCTGCAATACAAAGATGTGCAGGTTAGGTAGGTTGGTCATGTTAAATTGCCTATACTGTCCAGGTATATGCAAACCAGGTGGATTAGCCATGGGAAATGTGGGTTACAGGGATTGGAGGGGGTGGAGGTGGACTTGTGTGGGAGGTTCTTTGGAGGGTCAGTGTGGACTTGATGGGCTGAAAGGCCTGCTTCCATACTGAAGGGATTCTATGACCATGGAAATACTAAAAATGGGTGGAATGGTTGTAAAAGTGGCAGCTAAAATTCAATGTACTGGAGACTTCTAAATCCACATCCAAGCAAGGACTTACTGTTAATGCTGACAATAACGAAACAGATTATTTGGTGGCTTTATTAGGCTGACTGTGATATTCGGAGTAACAGGACTGCCTGTTCTGATTGCAATAGCAACTGAAATGACAGCACATATTACTTGCCTGACCACACATAATTTTTATTTTTATTTATTCATAGGATGTGGGTATCATTAGCAGGGCCAGCATTGTATTGCTGATCCCTAGTTGCCCTTGGTAATTCTGGGTTTTGTATATTAGACGACTGAACATCTGATACTGACTGTTCTCAATCAGACTAATGGCTGGATTGACTGCACAGGAAACGGCGGCTGTTCATGAAACTGGATTTATTACAGAACTGGCTGGTGTTCCTGTCTATACAAATGGTGAGTGCCTATATGGTAACAGGAGTAACACTCCCATACCAGTTACTAACAGGATTAACTGATTGACTGGAAGTGCATTAAGGCCAATAAATGCTGGCCCAGACTGCGAAGCGCTCATCCCATGAATAAATAAAATAAAACAATGTTTGAGCAAAAATAACCATTCAGCCTTTTTTCAATGCTGTCGATTCAGAGGATTTGCTGTCACTTGCAAGCTGGATATTACAGTGATGCTGTTGTGTTGCCTCATTGTTTGGGTTCATGCTCAGTATCAGCTCAACATGTTTTGATTGTTCTGAAACACGATGTCACTGTCTAAACATCTATTTCCAATGAGTCAGAAATCAGTTCATCCTGTTCCTTTTGCTCTACAGTCTGAATTTGATACATCAAAAATGATTCCACAAATTAATAAACCACAACTGTTATTTCTACAGCACTACTTACAACATCAGGACATCTCAAAACACTGTACAGCCAATTAAGAACTTTTGATGTGCACAGACTGTTGCAATGTGGGATTTGTGGCAGTTAATTTTTAGAGACAACATATTTCAAACAGCAATGTGCTTTTTTTTAAATGATGCTGGTGGAGAAATACCTACTGGAAAGGGGTCTAGGGGTAACTCCTCTGCTGCCCCTCAAAATAGTCCTATGGTCTTCTGTACATCCATCTATGAGAAAAGAAGGAGAAGTATGTCTTCTGGTTCCCATGTAGATAAGAAATTGTCACATGTCTGACTCAAAGTGCTGGAACTTTTTCAAGTACATCTCTTTAATTTCACCAGGTGGCTGGTGGACTGACGCTCAGCACTTGACAATGCATGTGGTCCTCCAGCTACAAAGACTTGAATCTTGGCTTATTGACACACAGATCTGCAACCCTCAAGGCTGATGTGAATTTCTGTGCAGAGCAGTTGAATGGAAGAAAGCCGAAGACTACTCTTTCAAGGAAGATACTCCCTTCATGTGACCAGGATGGAGTAAGACAACTCACCAAACAATGTCATCAAGACTTCACAGCCAGCATGTTAGATCCCTGCCTGAGTTGTTGAAATGAATACTGTAGATGTATTGGATCCAATCATGAAATTCTGAAATCCAGCAAATGTTGTCAATGAAGCTGAGACTCTAAGGTCATGCAGAGTCAGTGTCATACAGCACGGAAACAGACCCTTCGGTCCAACTAGTCCAAACCGACCATGTTCCCAAATCAAACAAGCCCCACCTGGCTGTTGGCTCACATCATTCTTGACCATTCCTATTAAAGTACTTATCCAAATGTCTTTTAAACATCATAACCATACCTGTATTCACCATTTCCTCTGGTAGTTCATTCCAAACACTGACTACTTTAAAAAATGTTGTCCCTCGTCCTTTTTAAATATTTCTCCTTTTTATCTGAAAAGTATGGTCCTAG
Organism: Chiloscyllium plagiosum; assembly: GCF_037043375.1. Lineage (NCBI taxonomy): Eukaryota > Metazoa > Chordata > Chondrichthyes > Orectolobiformes > Hemiscylliidae > Chiloscyllium > Chiloscyllium plagiosum. The sequence continues at coordinate 17,210,614 of NW_028270153.1, read as the reverse complement.
TTTTGAACTCTTGCACCTTAGGGAAAAGACCTTTGCTATTCATCTTATCCAGGCTCGTCATGATTTTATAAACCTCTTTTTCAGGTCACCCCTCAACATTTTACACTCCAGGTCCCAGCCTCTCCTTATAATTCAAACCCTCCATTCCCAGAAACATCCTGTAATGGTAACCTCTGTTACAGCATCAGTAACATCCCTTCCCAAATCTTCTAGTCCACAGACATCCTGCTGTAACCCAATCCCCCAGGCAAGAGAGGAGTAATCAGATCATTGCAGTTTTGAGGCTGAAACCGGTTGGCAAATGCGAAGGAGCAGAGTCCTAGCTCAACCCTGCACCTGAGCTGGAAAAGCAGAAAGGATCGTCCACCACACCAACCAGTTGGACAATATAAGCATCAACATCACCAGAAAGTACCGGCAAGTGACACTACTAGAGTAATGATAAACAGCTCCATTTCAGAATGGCAGGCTGTGACAAGTGGGGTACCGCAGGGATCAGTGCTGGGACCGCAGCTTTTTACAATATATGTTAATGATATAGAAGATGGTATTAGTAATAACATTAGCAAATTTGCTGATGATACTAAGCTGGGTGGCAGGGTGAAATGTGAGGAGGATTTTAGGAGATTATAGGGTGACCTGGACAGGTTAGGTGAGTGGTCAGATGCATGGCAGATGCAGTTTAATGTGGATAAGTGTATGGTTATCCACTTTGGTGGCAAGAACAGGAAGGCAGATTACTACCTAAATGGAATCAATTTAGGTAAAGGGGCAGTACAAAGAGATCTGGGTGTTCTTGTACACCAATCAATGAAGGTAAGCATGCAGGTACAGCAGGTAGTGAAGAAGGCTAATAGCATGCTGGCCTTCATAACAAGAGAAATTGAGTGTAGAAGCAAAGAGGTTCTTCTGCAGCTGTACAGGGCCCTGGTGAGACCACACCTAGAGTACTGTGTGCAGTTCTGGTCTCCAAATTTGAGGAAAGACATTCTGGCTATTGAGGGAGTGCAGCGTAGGTTCACGAGGTCAATTCCTGGAATGGTGGGACTACCTTATGCCGAAAGACTGAGCGACTGGGCTTGTATACCCTTGAGTTTAGAAGACTGTGAGGGGATCTGATTGAGACATATAAGATTATTAAAAGATTGGACACTCTGGAGGCAGGAAACATGTTTCCGCTGATGGGTGAGTGCCGAACCAGAGGACACAATTTAAAAATACAGGGTAGACCATTTAGGACAGAGATGAGGAGAAACCTCTTCACCCAGAGAGTGGTGGCTGTGTGGAATGCTCTGCCCCAGAGGGCAATGGAGGCCCAGTCTCTGGATTCATTTAAGAAAGAGTTGGATAGAGCTCTCAAGGATAGTGGAATCAAGGGTTATGGAGATAAGGCAGGAACAGGATACTGATTAAGGATGATCAACCATGATCATATTGAATGGTGGTGCAGGCTCAAAGGGCAGAATGACCTACTCTGCACCTATTGTCTACTGTCTATTGTCTATTCACAACATAGAGCATGACTCCTATACCACAGAGCAACATCATCTTGCTATGAGCCAACTCATCATTGTTGACAGTGAATGCCAAATCTACATGTTAGAGGCACAATCATCCTACTACCTGAGCAATCCAATGGCCATTCCTGGAACATTTACTGAAAGCATCTCTAACTCTTTGTCTTTGCTAGTCTCATCACTATTTTGAATCAGTTTCACTAGGTGATGGATCGTTACACGTAGATATACAGCACAAATTTGATTATCCAGCATTCAATTATCTGAATTTTGGATTATCAGGCAAGGTCACAAGGGCCCAATGCCTTGGCTAAACTATGTTATCTGGCATTTGATTATCCAGCATTCGATTAACTGAATGAAAAACTCCCCCCACTATCCTTCGGATCATCGAAGTTCCTCCGTATTAACTTATGGCTTACTGAAATAAGTTGCAGCTGCGATACTGCTCAACCTCAGAATAGCAGGACTGTCTTATACATTCTTGAAGAACACACAGTTAACAGCTTTTGCTTTATGCATCCCTCTGATTTAAATTGCTCCTAACTGTTAAACCTTACCTCACCCATTAACATGAAATTGCTCTGTTTCAGTGACCTTTCCTTGAGATGATGTCACTCAGTGCTCCAGTGTCAGGGTGAAATGTGAGGAGGATTTTAGGAGATTGTGGGCTTATTTCTCACCATTTTCATGATCTGATCATGGCTATGTGAATCCCTTTTCTCTGAGAACACTCACATCCAGCTATTTCATGCAGTTGTATGGTTTCTGTCAGGCCCCTCCATCTTCTGTCTCTGTACATTGAACTGAACTAAAACTCTGATCTCCATATTCTAACTCACAATTCAGTCATCACACCTGGTGCCACAGACCTATATTGGCTTCCAGTTCAGCAATTCATTGATTCGACACTTTTCAGATCTCTCAATCGCCGCCCTACTGTGTAACCTTCTCCAGCTGTATGACCCTCAAAGATCTCTCTACTCCAAAATCAGATCTTTTGCACATCCATGATTTCCATCGCCCCAACCTTAGCTCCAACATCAGCCTCATGGGTCCTAATCTCTCAAGTTCCCACCCTCAAGGTATTACTTTAATGTGTTACTTATAATCTACTTGTTGAATGAAACACTTAACCATCTACTGTAATATCTCCTTATGCAACCTGGTATAAAATTCTTATTTCTTAAGCATCTTGGGACATTTTAGTCAATAGTCACTGTTCGGTAATCTTACGTGGGCTTGACTTTTCATATTTCTTCATTCCAGAAACTTACCTTTTTTTTAAATATCTGAGAAAATTAGATTTCTCCACAGAAGATATCAGCAATATTTCCCCTTTATGAATATGACTGCTAGGCTAATGATTCTAATTGTTTGGAAGTTTTGGAATTAGCTGCTGATGACACAGGTAGTTCTGCGATCACACAGTAGTTGCATTCCTGTGTGACCCCACATTTTACAAAACTTGCGCAAACAAGTACACCTAAAGTGTTGGCAATGTAATCACGTTCCAGCCAACACACACTTTAAAAGCTTGCATTTTAGAGGAAGTGTCCCTATTCACCCAATCGTGTTACAGCCAATCTGTTAACAAAAGACACATTATAGCAGAACTACCTGTATTCCTGGGGCTTTTCAATTATTTTTTGGAAAAATCTCTGTCAATGTGCCTACTTCTAAATTGTCTTCTTTCATAACTCTCATACATCTGGACCTAATGCTTGTTCAACCTGTAACTGTGAAAATATTATATCACTGCCAATCTCCTTCCTAGCCTACTTGGAAATAGAACTATCATTGTGTCCATTTTAGGACCAATGCTCTGAATGTGAATGCTAAATGTGGAAAGAGCAACACCTGAATTGCTTTGGATGGTGTTAAAGGAGACACTAACTGTGATGATTTTTGTTGTAAATGTTAAAGAAAATATGCCAATTTGAGAAACTCCAGCTGCTATTGTTAACCCTAGGTGTTACTGCAGTGAATGTTAAAGGAGATACTAACTCCATAGGGAAGTAAAGTGTTTGACATAAATTACCTATTTGATTATCGTACAATGACTCTACAATTAAACCAATAAATTTAATTCGAAAAGTAAGATGAAATATCAGTAACCAAGTCTTCCACTCTCGGATGGATCAGAAGAGTGGAAGTTCAAGTGTAGAATAAGCCAGAGGAGTCCAGTGGATTATATATTATGTTCTCAGTTGTCCTTGAGCATTTCTCACCATTACTTGAGTCAGAGTTTACTCGCAATCAGTCTTCAGCACAGTGGTCTGTGTCAACACCATGTTGTTATCTCTCCTGGTAAGAGTATAACATGCTGGACCAGAATTCGGGCATTCGTCCCATCATGTCTGCTGTGCCTTCTATCATGGCTGATACATTTCTCAACTTTGTTCTCCTGCCTTCTCCCCAACCCTTGATCCCCTTACCAATCAAGAACCTATCTGTCTCTGTCTTAAATACACTCAAAGACTTGGCCTCCACAGCCTTCTGCAGTAATGAGTTCCATTGATTAACCACCTTCTGGCTGAAAAAAAGTTCATAGAAAGAGGCCATTCAGCCAGTATTGACCCACCAAAGAACATCGCACCCTCCCAAGCATAACCCCTCATCTACCAAAGGTGATCACTTCCCTAGACACTAAGGTGCAATTTAGCATGGTCAATCCAGCCAACCTGAACATCTTTGGACCGTGGGAGGAAACCGGAGCACCCGGAGGAAACCCACGCAGACACAGGGAGAACGTGCAAACTTCATACAGTCACCCGAAGCTGGAATTGAACCCAGGACCCTGGTGCTACGAGGCAGTAGTGCTAACCACTGAGCTACCGTGCTACCAAATTTTTTTCTCATCTCAGTTCTGAAGGGTCAGCCCTTCACTCTGAGGCTGTACCCTCAGCTCCTAATCTCTCCTACTAGTGGAAACATCTTCTATATATTCACTTTATCCAGGCCTTTCAGTATTCTGTAAATTTCAATCAGATCCCACACACCTCCACCCCCCATCATTCTTTTAAACCCCATCAAGTACAGACCCAAAGTCCTCAATCAACCCTATCATCCCTGGGGTCATTCCTGTAAACCTCCCCTCCAATGCTTAGACATCCTATCTTAGATACGGGCCCCAAAACTGCTCACAATATTCCAAATGCAGTCTGACCTGAGTGTTGCACAGCCTCAATAGTATATCTCTGCTCTTGTGTACCAGCTCTGATATTGTCATATGAAAGGTCCTGACATCTTCTAGTGGAATGATAGGGGCAACCAGAGGGTGTGTGTTTTTCTTTTTCTCTGGATTGCAAAAGAATGGAAGTTGATCTCAATGAAATATACAAGATTTGAAGGAACTTGACAGGGCAGAGAGTGAGCAGTTATTTTCAATGCTGCAAAATCTGGACCACATTCAGGATTGCGACAAGAAGAAATTCCTTTCCTCACAAAGTTGTGAATCTAACTTGGAGAAGGGCTAATGAGGATGTTTCATATATTTTGACTGAGGTAGATGGTATTTCAGAAAATCAAGGGTTGTAGAGAGCAGGCAGAGAAGTGGAGTTGTGGCCAACAATGCTTCAGTCAGCTGATTGGTTTACTTCCGCTCCTATTTCTTGTGGAGTTATCCCTATAGTAAGAATTGAACAACATTGACCGGGATCGCAATACAAGTGCCATAACCAGGGAACTGAAAGTTTGAGCATTCAAGATATTTTCTAATCAACCTATCCAGGGATGTTATTAAACACTCAATGGAGTAGGTGGGCCTTGAACCTGGCCAGAGGTAGGGACCCTACCACTATGCCATAAGAATATTCAGTTGTCCTAATGGAGCCAATAGATGGTAGAATTTTAAGAGGGTGGTACAGGTCAGGGATTGGTGCTAAAACTGGTCTATGGGTAGTCATTGAGTGTCTGGCAGTGAAGTACTTTATGCAAATAGCAGATGGTTGGCAGCGAATGTGTAATAACACAGAAGATGATTTAGCAGATAATGGCATTTCACACTGCAATAAGTCAAATAAAAGGAGCACAACTTAAAAATGATAAGTATTAGAAACATTGATTTACAGCACAATAAACTTTATGTAGTTCTAGTTCAGGATGATTTATTCCAGCAAGGTGTTAGAATAGCTCATTGAAGCTCCCACATAGTTCTCCACAGAATGCCATCACAATGAGTTCTTCATCTCATCAAGCCTCAGTTACAGACACATTGCATTCCAGGCAAGAAAATCATGTAAAAAAATCAACAGGAGGTTGATTGCTGATGATTTTTGCATATCTCCTGACATCTGGCTCTAGAGGGGAAGATTTTCCTCTTAGACTTAGTGCAATAAGGAAGACTTCCATTTATATAATGTTCCTCACAATCTCAGGGTGGCCCGTACTGCTTTACAACTAATGATGTATATTCAAAGGGTAGCCTTTGTTGGAGTATATGGAACATAGCAGCGCACATACAAGCTTTGACAAACAAAAAGGTAAACAAATGATGAGAAAATCTGTAATTAGGATAGTACTTACAATAGAAAAAGAAATAATACCCCCAACAATAAATAGCAGGGAACAAAATCAAAAAATGCTGGAGAAATTCAACAGCATCTGTGCAGAGAAAAACAGAAATTAACAGAGAACCGTTCTGAAGAAAGGTCACTGGACTTGAAACATTTCATTTGTTTTTTTTCTTTCCACAGATGCCGTTGAGTTTCTCCAGTAATTGCTGCTTTTGTCTGTTGCAGATCTCAAGCATCTGCATTTAAAGCATCACAACAGCTGAGGCAGGATTTCATTCTCGTTGCCATGTAACAAAGGATCTCAGCCTTGGATCATTGTTTGGGACAGCTGTTGGTGGCATGGGTCCAGGTAGTAACTTGAAGCCGTAACTCTGCAACAAGCATCAACTCCTGTAACAATTCCCCCAAAAATGTTGTACAACACAGTTCCCCATGGCAATGTACCTTGGACATAGCCAGAAGCAGATGTAACCTGCTCATACCTACAATATTGGCTTTGTGTGTGGGAAATCATGTCTCATACTGACTTGATTGAGCTTTTTGAAGAAGTAACAAAGAGGATTGATGAGGGCAGAGTGGTAGATGTGATCTATATGGCATTTGACAAGGTTCCTCATGGTAGACTGGTTAACAAGATTAGATCACATGGAATGCAGGGAGAATTAGCCATTTGGTTACAGAACTGGCTCGAAGGTAGATGACAGAGGGTGGTGGTGGTGGGTTGCCTTTCAGACTGGAGGCCTGTGGCCAGTGGTGTGCCACAAGGATCGGTGCTGGGTTCACTGCTTTTCATCATTTATATAAATGATTTGGATGTGAACATATCCAAATAGTGATATATTTAGTAAGTTTGCGGACTACACCAAAATTGGAAGTGTAGTGGACAGCAAAGAAGGTTATCTCAGAGTATAATGGGACCTTAATCAGATGAGCCAATGGGTCAAGGAGTGGCAGATGGAGTTTAATTTAGATAAATGTGAGGTGCTGCATTTTGGAAAGGCAAATCAGGGCAGGACCTATACACTTAATGATAAGGTCCTGGGGAGTGTTGATGGATAAAGAGACCTTGGAGTGCAGGCTCATTGCTCCTTGAAAGTGGAGTCACAGGTAGATAGGATAGTGAAGAAAGCGTTTGGTATGCTTTGCTTTATTGGTCAGAATATTGAGTACAGGAGTTGGGAGATCATGTTGTGGCTGTACAGGACATTGGTTCGGCCACTTTTGGAATATTGCGTGCAATTCTGGTCTCCCTTGATGTTTTGAAACTTGAAAGGGTTCAGAGAAGATTTACAAGGATGTTGCCAGGATTGGAGGATTTGATCTACAGGGAGAGGCTGAACAGGCTGGGGCTGTTTTCCCTGAAGCGTCGAAGATTGAAGGGTGACCTCATAGAGGTTTATAAAATAATGAGGGGCATGGATAGGATAAATAGACAAAGTATTTTCCCTGGGGCCAGGGAGTCCAGAAGTAGAGGGTATAGGTTTAGGATGAGAGGGGAAAGATATAAAAGGGACCTAAGGGGCAACTTTTTCACGCAGCGGTTGGTGCATGTATGGAATGAGCTGCCAGAGGATGCAGTGGAGGCTGGTACAATTACAGCATGTAAAAGGCATCTGAATGAGTATATGAATAGGTAGAGTTTAAAGGGATATGTGCCAAGTGCTGGCAAATGGAACTAGATTAGTTTAGGACATCTGGTCAGCGTGGACAAGTTGGACCGAAGGGCCTGTTTCTGTGATGTCCATTTCTAAAACTCTGTGACTCTATAGTACTAGACTTGAGTGTCAGCTAGGGTTCAGTAGTGGCCTCTAGCCTCAGCCCACAGTTTTGAGCCCTAAATGCAGGCTGGCAATCCAGTTCTGAGAGAGTGCTGCAGTATTTAATTACATTTCAGAAGAGAAGTTAAATCCAGGTGTATGCATGCAGTTTAGCATTTTTTTAAAATCACTCATGATTCAATGACTTGCTGGAAAGGCCAGAAATTATTCTTTGTCCCGAAATGCCCTTAAAAAGGTGGTGGTGAGCTACTTGCTTGAACCCCTGTAATCCTTGTGGAGTCAATTCTCCCACTGAGCCATGACTGCGTTCTGGAATGTTGGTGTGCGAGACCCTGCAGTGCACCCTGTCAATCGCCTAAGAATCTTCTGTGTCTCGATAAGATCACATCTCATTCTGCTAAACTCCAATTCTGTCCAACTATTCCTCATAAGGTAACGCCCACCTCCCACATAAGCTATCGGCCAAAAGTAACTACTTCTAAAAGCCTACAAATAAAATGCAAATGTTTCCTTCATTAAAATAATTAGCCTTAAGTAGAAAAGTAGTTTATTAATTTTTGATTTAACTTACTCTTTTAAGAACTTTTTCTGACTGTAGACAATGCCAGTGGTGATGATGTAGGATCAGGATGCTGTATTGTAGGTTACCATGGCTCAGCTGAATGCACTGAAGCATCAGAATTGCGGTTTCACATCCTTCTCCAGATTTCTGAGCACAAAGTCCAATCTGAAAGTTTATGGCAGGACTAAGGGAGTGTAGCATTGTTGGAGGTGCCAACTATCAGATGGGTTGTTAAAACATTCTGGATTCTTAGGTGGACTCAAACAATTCATTTGCTATTCACCGAAGAACAGTGAGGTTCACCCTGGTGTCTGGTCAATGTTTATCACTCAAACCATTATGATTCCAGCTCTTGTTATGAGTTTAATTTTAATTTGATAATGCCCAATAAATCTTGTTTTTAATAGTTCTCCAGTGACAGGTAGCAGTACTATAATCTTATTTCCAGCAAAATTCTAAACTTTGATCTTTTTATCTTCTCAAGTTTTCAAAGTTTGCTGAGCATTTTTCAAATGTTTAGGCTAGTTTGCTCAGAAATTTAATAAGTAGATTGGAAGTGCAGTCTCTGAGTTTTAGGTTATAATTTTCCTTAATTAATTTAAAGGGATCTGTCACCTCATGCCCACACATCAGTTCAAAAGAACTGAATTTTATGGACTCATTAGGGGCATCCCTAATGGCAAACAGAAACAAGTGAATTCCCTTATCCCAATCACGCGGACATTCCTGAACATGAGTTCTAATTAAATTCTTTAAAGTTTTATGGCATCTTTCCAATGTTCTTTGAGATTGTAAATGATAAACTAAAGAGATAAATTATTCTTTTCCCAAAATATTCATTTTTTTTTACTATTTGTGGCATAAAATTTAAATCACATTCTGATTATATTTTGTTGGTTAATCCATATCTTGTGAAAAAAAGTAACCTCTTTCTCTACTACCAGTTTAGCTGTAACTTTCCCCAAAGGCACTGCCTTGGGAAATCTTGGAGAAACATCTATAATTGTTAAAGTATACCTAGTTCTGTTTTAAGTATGGGTCCTGCACAAGCTTTAAGACAATGCTAAATGGTTCTTTGAAAGGTGGTGTCAAAATTTAAACTCACAGGTTTAATTGATGGTTGTTGCAGTTTTCACATGCCAATGTGTGGCGTGTCTGGCAAAATTCAGAGAAGTAGAGAAGGCTGTTTGATACATTTCTCTCGATTCAGCATCATTTGTTGCATTTCTATTAAACAAGATGGGCTAAAAATTTCAGCTTCAAACTCTTTTGAGCAGCTTTATAGACTGCAGATTGATCTTTGAATAACCGGTATACGATTTATATTTGTACCTATCAAGAAACTTTGTAATGTTAAGGTCCAAATATCTTGAGGCTATTTCAACTATCACAACTATCTTTTGAAATGAGGTGAAATATTATTCAACACCATCTCTCCATATTTAATCACTAACTACAGTTTTCCACTAAACTCAAGTCTCTCAATAGAATCAGAATCATCTTTGGAGCTACTGTCAGCTCTTCCTTCCGTTACACTGAACTTTTCTCTTGTCAAATCATACTAACTAGTTTCCCTGTTGCTTTATAAATTTCAAGCTTTATAAATTTCATTTCCCTTCCCATTTCTCTTTATCTTCTCTTTCCATTTAAATATTTCTTATTTTCAGTTCCCTGTTTCTTTCATTATTTCCCTTTCCATTTCACTTTGTTTTTCTTTCTCCTCTCTTCTCATTTTTTTCTTTCCCTTTTCTTCTAGCTCATTTTCATTTCGAACCAATGAAATGTTAATTTTAATCTAATGTTAAAATAACTTGTACCTATAGCTCTCCTGCAACAAATTTCATCTTGTCATGATTAGTCCCTGTTCTTATTAAAGCTCAATGGTGGTTTCGCTCTAACGCCAGTAATTAGAGAGACTCAACTTAGAAATGAGAAATCTACCCCAAACACCAGTAGTTTCTACCGCAACATGCAGATAACCATCAGTTCAGGTATGACACTTGTATGGATACGCACTCCTCAGCCAACAGTTCAGTAAGAGGCATTCTCCAAGTCCTGGGGTTTGTTTACAATTTTATAAACAGAACTGACCTTGGAAATCTGTCTTGTATCAGACTGAAAGGTTGGGAGACTGTGATCTGCTCACTATGTTTAGCAGCCAGATTGAGCAATGCGGCAAAAACAATGTGATCAATGTGAGAGCTGGTGGTGTTATGCATCAGCTGCTCTAGGCCTCACAATGAAGCACAGGGAGGACTGTCAGAGGAAGTAACCTGAAAGGCAATTACACTAGACCCCTACATTTGACTGGGTTAAATTATTGTCAGTTGATAAAGTCACCCTCCAGAAAGGCTGTCTTTCTGATAAGATTATTTTCAAAGGGATCCTGCTGAATATGTCTTCCTGGTCAAACAGGATCCTGATTGGTAAGCTCCATCTTCAAAAGAAGGTTTGCTGGGGAAAAAAATCTCTGTAAAACATGAAAGATTTAAATTTCCCAAATTGTCACTTTGATGTAACCTCTGTTAAGATGTTTCCCTGTAAAATTTTCAGTTATGAATAATAAACATTAGATCTAAGGAGAATATGAAATCGAACGTAAGTTATCATTTACTTGCAAATATTTTGAGCATTAAAAGATTGCATTTTATTTGTATTTATGATTTTGGTCCTAAATTGATGATGCCATCCACAAAGGTTAATTGCTTTTCTGACCGTACAGTGTCTTGGTTAATCCAGTACCATTTTTGCCATAATACACTACAATGGAATCTAAAACATCCACACTTCAAATACCCGTCAAACCTTCTCGGAGACACAGGCCTGACTGTGACCTCAACCAACAGAAACGCAACTTGAGCATTATCAGTTCATTTTTCACAAGTGTTAAGTCATACAGTCAAAGATTCGTCCCATCCAGGGAAAAAGACCTTGACTATTCACCCTATCCATACCCCTCATGATTTTATAAACCTCTATAAGGTCACCCCTCAGCCTCCAATGCTCCAGAGAAAATGTCCCCAGTCTGTTCAGCCTCTCCCCATTGTTCAAATTCTCCAACCTCAGCAACATCCTTGTAAATCTTTTCTGAACCCTGTAGAGTTTAACAAAATCTTTCTTACAGCAGGGAGACGAGAATTCAACAGATTAGTGCAAAAGTAGCCCAACAATGTTCTGTACAGTCACAACATAACAATGTGAATTGTTATCTGAATGTCGAAGGTTTACAATATGTTCAACGCAGTTACCTTTGCGCCAGCAGGCCAGCATGAGTCAGAGTAGCTTTTCTGGGAAACCAGTAGAAAGTGAGTGGCCTGCAATTTTCTTTGAGAAGACTCCATTTCCAAAACGGGGAAAAAATGTGCATCATATTTCCACCTACTCAGAATGTTATTACAATATATAAATGACCTGAATCATACAGCAACAAGGAGACTTGTGGCACTTGGGCCTGCATTTTTAAGTTTAGTAACAGCGATATCTGAAGTTTAATGCCTGATATGTTCGGCGCATAATGGAGCTTTTTGAAGATGAAACATCAAGGAAGGTCATGTGAGTTCATTTTGTATTTGTTTTGGCTGTTTGAAAAACATGATCGATTAATCCCACTTTTTTTTTAAGATTAGATTCCCTACAGTGTGGAAATAGGCTCTTCAGCCCAACCCGACCCGACCCTCTGAAGAGTAACCCGGACCCATTTCCCTCTGACTAATGTATCTAACACTATGGACAATTTAGCATGGCCAATTCACCTGGCCTGCACATCTTTAGACTGTGAGAGGAAACCGGAGCACCCGGAGGAAACCCACACAGACAGCCACCCGAGGCTGGAATCGAACCTGGGACCGTGGTGCTTTGAGGCTACAGTGCTAACCACTGAGCCACCGTGCCACCCCATATATTTAAGACAGAGACAGATAGGTTCTTGATTGTGAAGAGCATCAAGGGTTACGGGGAGAAAGCAAGAGAAAGGGGTTGAGAAACTTATCTGCTATGATTGAATGGTGGAGCAGACTCGATGGGCTGAATGGTCTAATTTCTGCTCATGTCTTATGACTGTTGCTGGAGTTTGCACATCCAAAGGTGTGCAGTTTAGGTGGATTGGCCATGGCAAATTGCCCAGTGTCCAGAGATACGTTAGTTATGGGAAATGTGGGGTTATGGAGAAGGTCTGATTGGGATGCTCGGAGGGTTGGATGTGAACTATACAGGCCAAAGGGCTTGTCTCCACACGAGAGATTCTATTCTACAATTCTAACTGGACAACTATGATCAACTTCCACTCCAAATCAGCTTTAAATGTGGAAAATCAAAGATCAATCATTTGAAAACTATTAGACTTACAGGGTGAAGCCTTTTGGTGTTGGTGATGCTGAACTTGGGAATGGAAAAGGCATTTCATTAGGCAGGGTGGTGTCCTACCTGAGTTGTTAAGTGGCCAATTAATGACCATATAAGGACTTCACCTTGATACTGACAGGAGTACCACTGATGCAGACAGACCTGACCCCATTCACTGTTCCTAGCAGCCAAATTGTTACATCGAGGATGAAAGGTGGGGATCACAGTTGTGGCTTCATCAAAGTGACTCAGCACCTGATCAAGGGACTGGACATTGGGAAGGCTCACTGCTCTTGCTACTGGCCCCTTGTCATAACACCAGTTGTGGTCAGGCAACAGGTTACTGGACAGCTGCTTTGCCACTCATCCCAATTACAGTCGGTTCTGCTATAACACGCATTTCTTCAACGCAAATTGGCTATGACACAATTGAAGAATTTAGACTATTGCTTGTAGAACATGAACTTTCCTTACTTGTATTGGCTATAACACGATTCTGGTCCGATTGGTTTAAATGGTGCTGCTATTGTGCAATTTTCTTCGAATGCGAGATCGTACAGGAATGGAACTATCGGGTTATATCCGAACGGACTGTACTTGGCCGCACAGGCATCTTCTACCAAGTGTTCATCTCAATTAGAGTTCCAGACGGTCATATTCTCAACTGTTTTCCTCCCTTTTTCTTGCACATTTTGTGTACAGCTCAACTTGTAGAAATGTCATCTGTGTCATTTTAGCTTATGCGTATAAAAGTCATAGAAACAGATCAATGAATAGACAAATACCTCAAAAATTCTTTGTTCTGGAAATGGGCAATTTCCAGTCTGTGAGGTACTTAGTTGGATTTTTGCTGATTGAATAGAGCTGTCATAGCTTGGCATCACTTCATTCTGCCAAATTAATTAATCTTCAACATCAGTGGCATTGAGATTAGCCTGGTAGGTACCCTGTTCCACCAAAGATTGAATAGATACTCAATGCTTGTACCAAAAACAGAGCAGAGGAACCCACAACAGTATTCATACAGTGCAGAAAGATTGCAATGGATCCCTTCAGTCAATCAATCCCCAGTTCACAGGGTAACTGTTCCTGGTAAATCACAGCCAGTCACAGCTGAACCTGACTGATAGGATAAGGTGCAAAGTAATTTCTGGTTGAATTTCCTAGGCAATCTGGGTTTTTTTCCAGCACCATACTAATTATTTGGCTAGAGGTAGATTACTTAGAGTTACAATTTGCAAACTGTTTTAGCTGATTTGTTTTTCCTTCTGGGCCCTTTCCCCAGCCCACCAACCCCACGTTATTTATCTTCAGTACAGGCCACTCTACAATCTGGTGAACATTCTCTCCACTACAACCAAGGCCTCCTCTGTGGTACTGCTGAGCAGCCAGTTCCTGATTGAGGTTCTGAGTAACTGGCATTTCCACTGTCCAGGTCTTGATTTTAAAGTAAGGCCAGCCAATGGCCTCAACTTTGCCTGATTGGCATGTGGTTTGGTGGGATTTCCCTTTGGTGGGCTGTCCAGATAGCAGACAAGAGACTTCATAGATCAACAAGGCTCTGGCTATACAATAATAGGCCAAAAAATGCAGATCCATATCTCCATGTACTGGTTGTCATTTTGGATCTAAACTGGGAAACTCCATTCCTAAAAAGGATCACTGAACCCAAAACGTTAACTCTGATTTCTCTCCACAGATGCTGCCAGACTTACTGACACTTTTCTTTCTTTTTTTAGCTCATTTCCAGTGCAGCATGCACTGGTCAGAATATTGTTGAATGTGTCACCATCATACAATGAGAGATGTATGCTTTCTTCATATTTTAATATCAATTATTTCAGATCTTTGGATTTTGAAATACTGGCAAATGAGATTTCTATGTGTGTAAAAAGATTTATTTATTAACTTGTAAGTATTTCTGTAGCCATGGTGACAGCTTTTAAATCCAGTAAGAGAGAGATAGTTATTGGAGGCTAATGGGATTTTGTTTACTTTGAAGGAGTTTTACAGGTGAACATAATAAATAATGGATGTTCATTAGGCTTCAGTTAGAAGGTTCTAGAATTGCTACTTTGGTTTAGGGAAACACCCATAGATTGAAGAAATCCTTTTGGGTTGGTAGTTTTGTAGAAGTTTTGGCTGAAGTTTGATGTGAAAAGCAATTATTCTAAAGAAGAGAGATAGTTTAGAATATGTGTAGTTCAGGTTGATGATAAGTATGTAAGTTAGCTCGTTGAGCTGGAAGGTTTTTTTTCAGATGTTTTATCACCATGACTAGGTAATATTATCAGTGAGAGTCTCTAGTGAAGCTAGTTTCTATACATACTGACAAAGAAGGACACCACTTTGACTAGGAAACACACACATCCTAGGACAGGCAAAGCAAAGACACGTACGAGAAGTCTTAGAGGCTTGGAATTCTAACCAGAACTCCATCAATAAACACATCAACATGGATCCCATCTACCTTCCCTTGAAAAAAAAAGAACTGGAAATGACATCACCCACCTTAAGAAACCAAGACCTATAAATAGAGAGGTGGGATATACCACCAGCGCTTCACCGGAGACTCTCACTGATGATGTTACCTAGACATGGTGATGAAACATCTGAAAACAAACCTTCATGCTCAGCAAGCTAACTTACATACTTATTGTTTAGAATAGTTAAAAATAGACATATTATCTCTGTGTATGGAGTTTTGTTTTAGAGTTCCAGACCAGAAGTGTTTGGTTAAAACTCTGAAGGGGTTATTTAAAGCTGAGAAAGTCTAAGCTCAGTTGTATGATGATTGAAGCAAGAGGCTATCAGCTTCTCAAGATTGGGAATTGTTCAGTTCAGTTAAACTTGAGCCCTAGAGTTGAGATGGAGATGCAAATTCTCTTTGGTGTGAGCACTGTTGAAATTAATGGGATTGTATGTTACTTCGTGTTTCAAAATGTTTAACTTTGTATTCTTTGTAAATAGTTTGGTGTATTCTATTTTATTTTTGTGTAATAAACTATTATTTATTGATAAACAAATTTGCAAATTGAATACTTTCAGTGAAAGATCACCTCTATAAAATCTTTAGAAAAGCAACGTGTAAATTATCAAGCCGGACTTCATATATGCCAAATTGGAATCTGAGTTGTCCAGTGTTAACATTAGTTGAGCTCATAACAGTAAGCATCAGGAGAATACCTTATCGCAAGTGTGCAGCATTTGCAGAATGTGATGTCAGTCAGTGTATAATGCTAATTTTCCACCAGTGCCATTTTCGAACTCAACACTCCAGTTAACTTCCTCTCTAATGCATAGCTAAACATACATTCAGCAGCAGTAAGTACTCCCAACAGCACTGTTTAAGTAAATCATTAAGTAATTTCAGGTTAGCTGCTCATTGATTTACTGGCACTTCCAGGTAAGTGTTATGAGTTTTCAACTTGCTGCTTAAAGTTTGTGAAATCTGTGGAATAGTGTTGTACACAGTGAAGATCTCTTTGTTGAGTCTTCAAGGGTTCAGCTCAGTCCAATTGTTCATAGTCATGAATGTTGTAATCTCCTCCCTCAGGTCTGCATTCTGTTTAAGACATGGAGATGGAGAACCTGTTTCAGAGGGTGATGGAGTAGGGGAGAAGAACTCTCAGATGGAAGCCTTATGCACCCATGGTCTCCAGGAAGCTACTCTCTGATCTCAATTTTACTGAGGAATCTTGTGTCCGATACCTTTAATCTACGAAGGAGGTGCTCACTGACTTCTGCTATCATTCTCCCTTTCTCTGAATGGATGTATTTGCTAAACTCTACTCCCTGCACCTTCTATAGAGTCTTGCAAGTTTTCCCCTTTCTGGTATTAATCTAACTCCCTTTGAAAATTAAACATTTCCAGATTGTTACAGTTCACTTGGCATACCGTTTATTTTCTCCATTCTCTCTGGTTCTTTTGCCAATTATCTTAAACCTGTTACTTTGGTTACCAATCCTCCTGCCAGTAGAACCAGTTTCCCCTTACTTTCTCTCAGAAACCCTCATGACCTTGAACATTTTTCAAAAGATACGCCTTACCATTCTGAGTGGCAGAGGGTCACAGTTTTGGTAGTTTCTGCAATAAGTGAGGCCCCTTGTTCAAAGCTACATTTGAAGCTTACTGTATCATAGAAAATATAGAATGTCACAAACCACTTGGGAAAGTACAATGGTACTCAAGCTTCACTACTCCCAGGCTCATGACAAAAGTTAAAGATTTAATCAACATAGTCAAAGTTCCTCAATTTCCCTGTGTAATGGACTCAGTTAAAAGGAAAACAACAATCAAGTTTCTGCACTTAACATGAACTATTATTTATTTTAAAAAAGCATATCAATTCTAAGAGACAAACAAAAGTATTGATTATCAACTAGCTGCAACTCCAATCCCTTTTTAAGCCCCTACACACATATACAGACAGACGCAAGCATCAAATGAGCATGGATGCTATGGGTGGAGCAAAACAAAATACTGAGCAAACACAGTTCAATAGCACCAGTCCAGAGGACTCAATGAGGTTTCCATTTTGTTGCTTCCAAGTGCTTCTGATCTAAAACTTCCTTATTTTCAGATCATTGCTGAAAATACAGAGTAGTCGACAAATTAATTAATCAGTCTTTCAGTCACTGGTTAGAGGCACAGCTTACAGCAACCAGTGGAAGAGATTATCTTCCAGTTCTTGGTTATTTCATTACAGAATGAAGAAAAGTGAGATGCTGTGCTTATGGTCTGGAGACCTTCTGCCTATGCCCACCTGCCCAGGAGATAATTGGAGAGTTGTTATCATACTAATGACTTCCACAACTGCCCCCAATTCCACAAACCAATCATCAATCTGTCTCTGAGCAAAGCTTGCTCTGCACATATGTCCAAATGTAGTGGTGTCTTTGAAATCGTCCCCTGCTGCTGGAACAAAGCATTAGTGTAAACACAACTCACAATGAGTTCCAATAACTTGAGATTAAAAGTACAGCAACTCCTTTCACAGCCTTTTGTGTATTTTTCCCACTTTGGTTCATAATCCAAAATAAAAGAAAAATAAAAAGATGTGGGTTTTTACAATGAAGTATCCCTAGATTCTGTGTCCTCAGGAAGCCGGTTCTACTTTTGAAGGGAATTTGTGATATAATTTAGATTCATATAAATCAAAATGATGCATAACTGTGAAATCAAGAAAAGAGAAGATACCAGTCTAGAATGAGAATATGAAGAGACACTACACTACAAAGTGGTATTTGATAGCCTAAGGGGAAGTGATGCCCTGGTGATATTCTTAATTATTAATTATAATTAGACTATTAATCCAAAGACTCAAGTAATGTTCCGGGAATCTGGGTTTAAATCCTCACCATGACAGATGATAGAATTTGAATTCAGTAATAATCAGGAATTAACAGTTTATTGATGACTGTGAAACTGTTGTAGATTGTCAGGAAAATGTCCTAATATCCTTTAGGAAGTGAAATCTGCTATCCTTATCTGATGTAGACTACATGTGACTCCAAACCTACAGTCATGTGGTTGACTCTTAACTACCCTCTGGATAAACAATAAGGGATGGCCATAGCTAGTGGCACCCACTTCCATGAATTTATTGTTAAAAAAGACTATGTGTTGATGTAATTAAATGAGTATTACAGTAGATAAGAAATTGAAGTACCTTACTTAGCGATAAGGAGCAAGCAGCCTCAGGAATATTATATGTGCAGACATCCACAGCCAACAGAAACTGATATCTCAGTGTGCAGGTAACAGAATTGGCTGAAAACATAAAATAAAGTGCAAGTTGTTTTGAGGGTTACTGGGTGGCTCAGAGTGGCCAGTTTGAAAATCAGAGGCTAGGGTAATGACAGAGGCAGCAACAGCATATTTGACAATCAGCTCATGGCTGGTGATTTTCAGCTGCTCGGTCCATTAATTGTAGTGGACTGAAAGTCACTGGCCTTGAGTCTATAGTTTTCCAACTGCATTTAATGTCTTTTCTTGCAGAGAGCAACCAATCACATGATTGGCCCTCTTGTTTTGAAGCATTGTCCAAAGCACTGTTGTACATTTGAAAAACAGTCGGGAGCCAAATGAAATGAAATAGAAAGTTTGTTTTCTTTCCTCACTGCGGGTTAGAAGAGCTGCTGATGAAAATGTATTGAGCAGCGTTTGTTTGCTTGTTTTCAAATACACAATGCAACAGTGTAAGTCTTAATACAACACTCATCACGACACCTGAGCATAAGGGACATCAGATGTTGGTTTTGAAAACACTGTCAATCTCCCATAAACAAATAATTTTCAAAACGATGTTGTAGCATGGATGTCACATAGCTTTCCTCTTCCCAAAATAGAAAATCTAATTCTGGAAGCATAGGATCAATGGACCAGTCTCGTTCTGAGATGTTATCGCATATCTCCTGGGGCACGTTCGACTTAAACCCAGGCCTCCTTGCTCTGAGGTAGGGACACAACCACGAACACCTGTCCATGCTTATTTTTAATCAACCTGTTCAGCTGGGACTTTATTCTCAAGAAGATGACTCCACATACTTGTTCTGTATCCAGTCCCTCATACCCTCACAATTGCATCAATAAGCAGAGATATGGATATTTCCTAATCCACGTGTTCAGGGATGTTTTTATACACTTCTGGAGTAGGTGGGACTTGAACCTGGACCTCCTGTCTTAAGGCTTGGGATGCTACCATTGTTCCACGAAATCCCTAGTCTTCCTCCCCATGGATACTGTTAAAGAGTTAAATCAAAACAGCTGTTTCTTTGCAGAGCCAAATAAAATCCAACGTATTTGTGTAGCTCTTTATCATGCAGAGCAGTGGAAGGAATGCTATCTCTAATAATGGGTCCCTGGAGTCGGCAGTCAGAAAATGAATTGATCAATCTTCCTTATGGCCAATTCACGGGCTACAAATTAAAGTCTCTATCGCTAGAGATTTAATTACAAAATATCAGCTCTTTCACACATCGTTTCGCATTTAGCCTGTTTGAGTCAAAAATACACCTACAAGGGGTTTGACCATGGAGAAGTCAGCAAGGTTGGGGCCCACTGACAGCCAAGGTTAATGGAGCAGTTCAAAGCTGGTGTGCCAAAGGTGTTTCATGGTTGGGGTGCTACGCATGTCAGGGAGAGAATGCCACTGGCTGCAAATTTTCGATCAAATTCTTCTTTGAAAGGATATAGGTGAGCAATAATAAAGACCTCCACAAGCAAGGTTGAGTGCATAACTCAGAAACATCAAAGTCACAAGTAAACTATGGTCATGCTCACAAGTAGATACATTTATCACTTCAAACTGATGGGCCTGGCATCAGATATTTGGGCTAAACCACCAGATATTTTTACTGATATCAGAAATGTAGCCTTTCAAATTAGGCCACCCGACGTGCACCTATGTTTTTAGTCTACAGATATTGCGGTCACGAATCCACAGCATTGATGGAAGGACAGGGCTGGAAATAAAATCAGGAACTCCCAATCCTGCTGAGGTTTTCTCAATTAATTACAAAGGAATATTCAGACCCAATTAGACTGGAGACTGCCATTAATTCAATCAAATCCTGGTTTAAAGGGACTAAGTGAGCTCAAACCATTGGTTCACTTTGGAGCCGTCAGATTTATTTCTTCAAAGCTTCAGTGTGGGTTTCATCAACTGGAGCTGCTTCAAGCCATTCATAAGAACACTGAGCAGAAATAGTATGTAGAGAAATCTTCCCCCTTCCATAACTTAATGACCCATGCCACTACATAAACAGGCCACATCAGCAATAGAGTGGCAGGGAATGAATTTTGAATGAAATCAGTATGGTCCTTCATGACCAAATAACCTTCTAATGTTCACAGTTTGATGAATGGCCACTTGAACACAGGAGGGGAGGTGATAGCCTCATGTTAATCTAGAGACCGAGGCAATGTTCTGGGATCGAGGTTCAAATCCATTGTGGCATATAGCGATATTTGAATTAATAAAAATCTGGAATTAAGAGTCTAATGGTAACCATGAATCCCCATTGCCAGAAAAACACATCTGGTTCACTAATGTCCTTTAGAGATGGAAACTGCCATGCTTATCTAGTCTGACCTACGTATGAGTCCAGACCCATAGCAATGTGTTAAATCTTAACGGCTCTCTGGAGACTTAGGGATGGGGGATAAATGTAGGCCTAGCCAGTAATGCCATGAATAAATTAGAAAAAGGACAGCTTTAAAACTGTGTGGCAGCAAGGGTTAAAAGGCAAAGGAATTGCATTCACATGGTGCCTTTCACAATCTGATGCAGACAACTGGGACACTATCACCAAAGGCCATGACCTCTGTGGGCTTGCTTTCTGTAGCAGCATTGGAAGAGGCAGACTTAAACACAACACTCAACTAATTGAGAAAAGCACCCAGAGAAAACAGAGGAAAACAAATTTGCCTTCCCTTCCACTAGCTTTCTCTGTAGCAAATACTGGAAAACACCATCAAACCCAGAGGGAGGACCTGAGTCACACAAGATGACTGCCAAGGTGGACATTATTACTGCACAAGACCAAAGCTGCCAAGAGGAACCTCAATACAGCTCAAAGTACTTCACTGTCTTTATTTTTGACACATCTGCCACGCTTCACCCTTTCACCCAACTGATCAAGATCTCTTTGTAATCTCAGATAACCTTCTTAACTATTGACTCTACCACCAATTTTGGTGTCATCTGCAAACTTACTAACCATGTCTCTCCATCTCAAATTAATATCTATTGGCTTCCTCAATACCCTGGCATTGACATGCAGTTCCCTAGATTATGAGGGAACATTGGCACATGAAGTAAATGGTCCCACTGGGCACAAAATCTCATTAATCAAAGTAATCCATTAATTGAGGGAAAATATTTCTTCAAAATAGTGGCATGAATTCTTTTAGCTCCATCTGATTGGCACAAAGGGCCTCAATGTAACATCTTGTCTGAAAAGTGGCACCTCTCAGTACTGCACTGGTGCTAACCTAGGTTGTGCAATCGAATTTCTATAGAAGGATTAGAACACTCAACCTTCTGATTCAAGCAGCAAAATGCCTCCTCTGCAAGTGGGGTAGAAGTTAAAGAGGGAATAAAATGCACAGCTTGCTCTCTGAGTATTGGTAAATAAAATGCTTGAGAGAATCTCCTGTAACTGAATGTGGCAGGATCACTGTGGATGTTTTCCCTTACGAAGGTCGTTAAGACATATTTCAGTATCTGTATCAACTCCATATACAAAGGGGTCTGTTTGAGGTACCTTTAAGGACATGGCATTGTGCTTGAGCCAGTTTCACAAATGGAATGAGTATGGGATCAGTTGTGGTATTTGGCAAATGTAGCTCTGCAGTCAATCACATGTTCAGTGTGCAGGTTCAAAAGCAAAACCAGGGGTCAGGTTCCATAATATTAGAATAAAGCTGTGTTGTTGTGTTGGTAGATCCTTTGCTGTGAAAAAAACAATCATGACATCCCAAAGCATTTTCAATCAACCAGTTGATACGCTGAAAATAGACATTTCATAATATTTTGTTACAAGCCGGTTCCACCATTTATGTCTCCAGCATCTTTACTATGTACCGCAAATAACTGGATTATGACTAGCAAGCATCTGGGAAGACAGACAAGCACTGAGTTATACACAGCTGCAGTGCCCTGTTGAACTCTGCAGAGGTGGATATCAAGTCCTCGCCAGCGACTGTAATGGGACTCCTTCTTGGCAACTGTCCTTATGAACAGCAGTGTAACCCAAGACCATGCCAGTTCTCCAAGCAAACTAGGATTTAACAAACAATGTTAGCCTTATGGTTCTTCTTGAAATAAATCACAAATTTCAATCCCATCCAGATCATTAAGGAATTGCACTTGATAATGTTTTGAATTAGGTTGTAAATCTTCTTTTCTCATAGCTACTTATTTCTGGGGATTGACAGGCTTATAGGTTACAGGTTCTGTATGTTAGCTGACAGTGGGGTCATTGCAAGGCCAGAATGTCCATTTGCTCATGGAGTGAATGTTAAGCCTTGCATTCCTGCTCAGCACAAATTAAATTCATCACATAGAATTGGGAAATGGGTTTGCCTGTCAATCAGGCATAGTTGGAAATTCAATCTACAGACTAACATGGTGAGAATTGTGTAAGTCAATCACAATTACATTACCATATGCTTACAAATCAGGAGGTGATCCTATACATAGCTTCATTCTCGAAGAATCACTTTAACCCTCCCTTCACTTGTAGGGTTAATGGATTGGAAAGAGTTTCAAGTAGATGCCACTACTATTAGGAAAGCATTTCCAAATATTAGATTAGATTACCTACAGTGTGGAAACAGGCCTTTCGGCCCAACAAGTCCACACCGACCCTCCGAAGAGCAACCGACCCAGACCCATTCCTGTACATTTACCCCTTCACCCAACACTACGGGCAATTTAACATGGCCAATTCACCTAACCTGTGGGAGGAAACCAGAGCACCCAGAGGAAACCCATGCAGACACGGGGAGAATGTGCAAACTGCACACGGACAGTTGCCTAAGGCGGGAATTGAACCCGGGTCTCTGAGGTAGCAGTGCTAACCACTGTGCCACCGTGCCACCCATATTGTTATTGTATTTCCAAGGATACACCAGATTGAA
Organism: Chiloscyllium plagiosum; assembly: GCF_037043375.1. Lineage (NCBI taxonomy): Eukaryota > Metazoa > Chordata > Chondrichthyes > Orectolobiformes > Hemiscylliidae > Chiloscyllium > Chiloscyllium plagiosum. The sequence goes on along the minus strand of NW_028270153.1, from coordinate 17,187,251 downwards.
TTTGTAGGAGGGCTTCCCAGTCACTCATTGTAAATTCCATGCAGGAAATTGGGAAATATTCATTTCTCTGGAGTTTCTGGCTAAGTTAATGCTGAAGATTCCATCTCAGCCCCACTGCTTCAGAAAGTTATTGGTATGAAATTGCCATATTCAAACCATCCTTTCCTGCACTCTACTCTTCCTGTTGAATTTCCTCAGTGAAATAAAAGGAATCTGTTCAGTTTCTCCTTGATCACAAAACATTATTTTGAAAAAGCTTAAATATCGCTCATTCCCACTATGCCTTGTTGCATGCCATATGTGTCTCCTCTTTCCCATAGCATCATGCTCCTGGAATATTTAATTAAGTCAGTCCATATTTATCCCATATTTATCACAATCACCTGATGAAGGAGCGTCGCTCCGAAAGCTAGTGTGCTTCCAATTAAACCTGTTGGACTATAACCTGGTGTTGTGTGATTTTTAACTTTGTACGCCCCAGTCCAACACCGGCAGCTCCAAAGCGTATTTATCCCTGTAACTGTCAATCTCATTCCTAAACAAATGGTTATCCAAGATAGGATGCAGCACCAACTGATTCAGCTGAATGTCTATTGCACACTCTGCTCCATGAGATAGGAGAGGTAGTTGTAATTAGACATTTTGGTTGAGGCTTATTAATTTTAAACTGAAGTCACCCTCATTCTTTAAAAGCTTACTTCCATCTCCAGTCATAACAGAAGATGCTGGAAGTGTTCAACAGGTCAGGCAGAAACAGTGGTGTGAGCAAGAGAGTTAACTTTCAGGGCAATGATCTTTCAGAATGTATGAGGTGGAGGACCCGGTGTTGGTCTGGGTGGACAAAGTTAAAAATCACACAACACCAGGTTATAGTCCAACAGGTCTATTTGGAAGCACTCTCTTTTGGAGCGCTGCTCCTTCATCAGGACTATAACCTGATATTGTGTGATCTTTAACTTTCAGAATGTAGGCCAGTTGGCAGTACACTAGGTGCTTAGTCACAAGTCATGGGTTCAATTTCTATTCCAGAGTCTTGAGTACAGAACACTCGGCTGATACTCCAGTGCAGCACACAATGAGGTGGTGCTGTCATTCAGAATGAGATGTGAAACCAAGCCTACATCTGTTATCTAGGAAAAATGCAAAAGATCCCGTGATGCCATTTTTAACAGCAAAGGATTTCTATCCAATATCCTGAGGAACATTTATCCTTCAATCAAGTTCAAAAAAGAAGTATAGATTATCTTGTCTCTTTGCAGTCGCAAATATACTACAGCAGTAGCTACACTTCAGAAGTATTTCAATGAGTGTAAATAACTTTAACATGAGTTTTAAAGGCACATTATAAATGTAAATCTATCTTTTAGGTTCTATTGGAAAGCCCTTGACCTAAATTTTTAAATATGTTTCTCTCCATATATGCTGCCAGGCCTGCTGTGTGTAATGTTGAATGGTTTAACTGTTCTTCATTTAAAAATGTAAATCTGGTGACTGATCTATATTCATGGTGCTTGATTGGTGAAACCTGGATGCAGACTCAGAGCTAAAGTCCTCAGGATTCAGAGAAGCAAGAGCTCAAAGAGGCATAAGTGGCGCACCATTTTTGAGATCGCAGAGATACTTTGAAAGTCCTATAAATCTGTTGCACATTTACAAGAGAAATATACAAAAAAAAATGTTGTAGTGGAACACTGAGTATTTTCAGCACTTTCTACTTTTATTTTGAGCATCTGTAGTATTTGGCTTTTGCATCACAGTGCATTTCTTTAGCTTTTGTGTTCTCTGTTAGCCATTGTGACTGCCTTTCCTTCAATCAGCTTTCAGATATTCAGTGCATCTTACAAGGTGGCACAGTGGTTCAATGGTTAGCGCTGCTGCCTCATAGCACCAGGCTCCTGGATTTGATAACAGCCTCAGGCGATTGTCTATGTGGGGTTTGCATGGGTTTCCTCTGGGTACTCCGATTTCCTACCACAATCCAAAGATGTGCAGGCTAATTGATTGGTCATGCTAAATTGCTGACAATGTCTAGCGATGTGGAGGCTAGATGGATTAGCCATGGGACATGCAGGGTTACAGGGATAGGGTAGGGAGGCTGGTCTGGGTGGAATGCTCTTTGGAGGGTCAATGTGGACTCAATGGGTCAAATGGCCTACTTCTATACTGTAGGGATTCTATAACTCAATGGCTCACATTGATTGCTCAACAAATGCCCTAGATGCAGGGATGGGGTTAGTGAATATGTACTTGAGCCTCTGAACTAGATGTTTTTGAATTAAGCTGTTATTACACAATTCTATAGCAGATAGCACTTGAACCCAGGGCTCCTTTCTTAGAAGCAAGTCATGGAGTGAATGAACATTTAGGGTGATGAATACAAAGCCAATCAAACAGGCAGCTTTTGCCTGGATGATGTCAAGCCTTGAGAGTAATTATTTAGCAATACAGAACTTAATCTTTGCTGGAAGGAGATAAGAAATTGAAGATCTTCATTTTGCACTTATCAGAACTAGGTTGCAAGAAACAGACTTGCAGACAGGAGGACCATTTTATGGAACATGAAAAGAGGTTAGCTGATCAATTGGGCCATCATCAGTGTGGACATGCAACAGGATGTTACCTGTGAATCTTAATTCTCAGACCAGACAGGTACATTCTCATTGTGCTTTCTGATGTTGCTAAGGATATACAGCAGGGTTTGGCTGTCTCCATGAACCCTTGTTTTATAACAAAGACACAATGCATGACAAATTTATTTTGCCGATATAAAACAAGATCATATTCATTCATATATGAAACTTCGAGTTCGTGCAGATGCTACAGAAAGGACTCCCAAATAGAAAACTTACGTTGGTTTCTGGTGTTATTCTTAGCACAGTGTGAAAATCTTCAATGTCTTGTTTCATTTTACTGATATTTAAGCTTCTTGAGTGTTTTTGGAGCTACACTCATTCAGGCAAGTGGAAAATATTCCATCTCACTCCTGACTTGTCATTTGTAAAAGATGGCCAGGTTTTGGATATTCACGAGCTAAATTACATATCACAAAATTCCTAACTGAGAGGGACATGGTCTGACACTTGTGTGCCATAAATGTAACTTGCAAATTACAGCCCAGAGTGATTTGGGACATTTAGTAGGTGTAAAAGGCACTGTGCCAAAATGCAAGTTTCTTTTTCCTTCTGTTCATTTAGCTAACATTACCAAAGAGAATTGGTTAATTCATTGCCTCCTTTCTTTGGATGAAAAAGATAATGCCAGAGTAAAAACCCCTTGCTTTCTCCTCATGATCCTAATTGAGGGTCACATTCCCGTCATCCATTCCACTTTTATGAAAGTGATATAATTCAACTTATGGCCTGCACACTCACTCCAATGTCTGGTCACTTAACAGTGACTTGTCAGTGCTTTACTCACCTCAAACACCATACCTCTCCTGACAACCTTCCCCCATAATCTTCAGCAAATTTTCTGTTCCTTCCTGATAAAACCAGGAAAACTGTGCTACGTGTGAGCATGCTCAGGTGATCTAAAGCTGAGAATCTATTGATTCTACAACTGGTACAGGACATTGGTTAGGCCACTTTCGGAATATTGCACGCAATTCATATCTCCTTCCTATCAGAAGGAATTTGTGAAACTTGAAAGGGTTCAGAAAAGATTGACAAGGATGCTGCCAGGGTTAGACAATTTGAGCTATAGAGAGAGGCTGAATAGGCTGGGGCTGTTTTCACTGGAGCATCGAAGGCTGAGGGGTGACCTTATAGAGGTTTATCAAATCATGAGGGGCATGGATAGGGTAAATAGACAAAGACTTTTCCCTGGGGTAGGGGAGTCCAGAACTAGACGGCATAGGTTTAAGGTGAGAGGAGAAAGATATAAAAGGGACCTAAGGGGCAACTTTCTCACACATAGGGCGGTGCTTGTATGGAATGAGCTGCCAGAGGAAGTGGTGGAGGCTGGTACAATTGCAACATTTAAAAGGCATCTGGATGGGTATATGAATAGGAAGGGTTTAGAGGGTTTTGGGCCAAGTGCTGGCAGGTGGGACTAGATCAGTTCAGGCCATCTGGCCGACATGGACGAGTTGGACCAAAGGGTCTGTTTCCTATGACTCTATGAGTCTATGGGTATATGAATAGGCAGGGTTTGGAGGGATATGGGCTGGGTGCTGGCAGGTGGCACTATATTGGGTTGGGATATCTGGTCGGCATGGACGGGTTGGACAGAAGGGTCTGTTTCCATGCTGTACATCTCTATGACTCTATGACTCTATGACTCTATATTAGGACTGTACCTGTTCAGATAGTTAGCGTCACCATCTCTTATTCAAGTCAACTACAATTGGTCCTGTTTCTTACCGAGTTCACAATTAACAGGGCTATCAGGTGTAAGGCATCTTTCAACAAACACTCTTGGCTAATGTATCCAAAGAACTAGACAAACCCATGACATGCCACTGCCCCCTGCCCAATCCACAGGTCAACAGCCCCACAAGGCAAAGCATTTGAGCTCAATGCATGATTAACTCAGAATTTAAAGATAACATCCACATTCTTCACCCCATACCAGGGTTTCTGGTGTCTGTGGGGAATCACAGCATCATATAAATTGAAACCTACATGCACCGATTATGAGAGACACACAAGAGCTCCTTGAGAAAAGAAAATAGACAACCAGCACGGTGGCTGAGTGGTTAGCATTGCTACCTCTCAGTGCCATGGACCTGAGTTCAATTCCAGCCTCGGGCAACTGTCTGTATGGAGTTTGCACATTCTCCCAATGTCTGTGTGGGTTTCCTTCGGGTGCTCCAGTTTCCTGCCATAGTCCAAAGATGTGCAGATTAGGTGAACTGGCCAGGCTAAATTTTCCGTAGTGTTCGAGGATGTATAGATTAGGTGCATGAGTCAGGGTAAATGTCGGAGAATGGGTCTGGGTGAAATACGCTTTGGAGGGTCAGTGTGGACTTGATGGGCAGAAGGGCCTATTTCCACACTATCGGGATTCTAATTCTAAACATGGGATTGTAGCCAGAGGATATGATGTCTGAAAGCACTGTTCCAAATATTATTTGGGCATGAGTCTTGTTGGGAGATAATGGTTTAGGAAAAGGATAGCAACAAGTGGTGGAGATGAGGAGCAGATTGCAAGATCTTTATTGTGAACCAGCAATTCTATGTAGAAACAACAATGGCAATCTGAAAGACTCATTCCCCCAAAAATGTATTATTTCATGGGATGAGGATGTCACTGGCCAGGCCAACATTTATTATCTGAACCTAATTGCCTTTAAGAAGATGGTGAGTTGCCATCTTGAAATGCTGCAGTCATGTGATGTAGGTAGATCATCAGATTGAAGAGGGTCATCAAAAACATTCTTTCTAAGCTGTGTGGCCAAACTGAGGGCTCAAGAAGTTGCTGCCACACAACCTCAGAGGTCCACACAGTGGCAGGAAGTATTAGAGGGAATGGAGGTCGTTGACAGTGCTATCAAGCAGCACTTACAAAATAATACCTTGATCTCTGATGCTCAGTTTTGCTTCTGCCAGGTTCACTTGGCTCCTGACCTCATTCCAGCTTTGATCCAAGCATGGACTGAAGTGCTGTCCTCCTGAGTTGAGGTGAGGTGAGAGTGACTGCTCTTGACAAAAAGCAGGATTTGACCAAGTGAGGCATAAGGACCCTGAGCAAAAATCCATATCTGGAGAGGGAGCTCCAATTTAAACCACACAGAGTGCTCTGCATCATCCTAGGGAGCTGTGCTCTGCATAACTGGAGAAGGAAACAAGGTGATGTAATAGATGGTGGAATGGGAGCAGTCTTCCAACAAGAAGGATGAGCACACTGGGGAAGAGGAAGCTCTCTTTGCCCATTACAGTGCTCAGCTACTTCAGGCACTATAAGCTAGAGGGGACCTGATTAACCCTCGGTTCCAATCAGTGAGAGCTGAGTGAGGCCGATCATCATAGAATGCAAACTATCATTGGTCATGGTGCCAGCATATAGTTTGTTTCCTTGATATGCTACTGTACAGAACTGAGTTTGTGACTATGCGACGAAAAAAAAAAGAGTTTTCTTTTATGAATAATGTATATTTTTGAAATTTAAAAAAGTGCAAGTATTTAGTTTGCATTGTGGAGTGAACTGTAGCCTCTGTTTGTTTTGGTTGTGTTTAATTTTTCTGGCTGTAAATAAAACCTCATGTTTGGAATTTCTGACTGCTCGCCTGTCTGTGATGTTCCTCTGCTGGAAAATGACAAGATGTGGATCTGCAGTGAGCACTGGGGACAGAATAGCACTGACCTACAGAGGTGATTCAATTGGATTGTCGCTAAAGACAGGTAGACTGCATGGCTGGGTGGTTAGATAGCGTCTAGCTTGAGAGATTGGGGTTGAATGTGCAATGGTGTGTCAGCCATGTGTCATAAACAGTATGGTTTTGTATTACCATAATGGTGACAGTGAGGGGCAATGCCAGATCGTCAGTATTTGTCCAGGTACACAGCAGCCTCTCAAAGATGGAGCAGGCACAAGGCATGCAAGTCTTTTGGCAGATATCCATTGAGTAGAAGATGTTCCAGGAACAGCAAGTGGTAAGATGGGACTGTAATCGGGCATGACACTGGGACAGGTAGTTAGTTAATGAAGTATATTTGGTAAGAAAGCTCATGAAATCTAATTAGGCTTCACGCGAAAATTCCTCTGAAAATCTCAACAGAATGCGCACTTTGCAAAATAAAACATAAGGTTCACCTAATTGGAACTCCTTCACTGACAAACTCCCAATCAAGTCACAGAATCCAGCTTGGAAATATATCTCCTTTTCTTTGAGGCTGTTAAATCAAAATCTTTGAAACTTCCCCCTTAGTATCACCGGAGGTGTACCTGCACCACAAAGCCCATAACTATATAGGAAAGTAGCTCACTGCCACCTTTTTGTGGGCAATTCTTGCAGATTTAGATAATGGTAAAGACATAGTGTCACTGGACTAATAATCAAGAAATCCAGGCTCTAATGCCCTGGGAACATAGTTGGAATACTAACACAGCAGACAGTGAAACATGAACCCAATTAAATCTGAATTGAGTTGTTTTATTCATTCATGAGATGTGGGCATCAATGGCCAGATCAGCATTCATTCCCATCCCTAATTGGCCAGAGGATAGTTAAAAGGCAGCCACATTGTTGGTTGAAGTCATATATAGGCCTGAACAGGTAAGGATAGCAGTTTCCTTCCCTAAAAGACATTAGTAAAACAGATGACTTTTTTCCAACAATCAATTCAGAGTCATCATTAGAGTCCTAATTCCAGATATTTATTGAATTCAAATTCTACCCGGATTCAAACCTGGGCCCTGAGAACTTTACCAGGGTCCTGGGATTAATAGGTGAAAGTGAGGACTGCAGATGCTAGAGATTAGATTCGAGAGTGTGGTGCTGGAAAAGCATAGCAGGTAAGGAAGTCTCCGAAGAGCAGGAGAGTTGATGTTTTGGGCAAAAGCCGTTCATGAGGAATGATGATGAAGGATTCCTGACGAAGGGCTTTTGCCCGAAACGTCAACTCTCCAGCTCCTCAGATGCTGCCTGATCTGCTGTGCTTTTCCAGCACCATGCTCTCAACTCCTGGGATTAATAGCCCTGTGAGAATACTACCATGCCATCATCTCTCCTTGGAATTTTGAAATTAGAAAGCTAGCCTTATAGTAACAATGTTTGTTGCAGTAAAAACCTTTCTGGCACAATGATATCCTTAAATCTGCCTTCCTTGCCTGGTCTGCCCTTTGTGTGACTTCAGAACCTAGCAGAATGGTTGAAATTTTCCCTCTGAAATAGCCTAACCAGTCAATTAACCCCATTGTAATTAAGAAAGGGCAATAAATGATGTCCATATCCATGAGCATTTTTTTAAAGTTAAAGATAGGCAATAAATTCTGGATCTACCAATGATGCCCACAAATGCAGAATGTGTAAATAAACGTAAAGTACAAAATCAACAGGCTGGCCAATAAACATTTGAAGAAGAGATTTTCTTCCTTAACCTTTCATCCCGAGGTCCCTCTTTTCAAAGTTATTGTGAGCATCATATTTTAGTCACATGAACAATCATTATCAAAATTTTTCTTCTCAATGTTAAATTGTTCTTTTTTTCACAAAATGCCTTCAAAAAATGGGTTATAATTCCTTGTCAGATTTGTATTATGCAGAATAAAGAATCTGAACCAGAGATTACAGATAAAACAGTCACAGAATTGACAACTATAAATTAAAGCAATTATCTCTGCAAAATTGTCTCCAGCTGTGACTGCAGCCATGAATTTCATTGAATATTTTATTACCATCTGTTTATTAATAACATAGCATGCTGATCATAAATTCTGGTGAGCAGAAAAATAAGTCATAAATGGTCAAATGATAGATAAATAATACTTACCAAGTTTTTCTCACTTCCAGTGTTTTCCGTGGTCTATCTGTGTGGTGTTCCAGGAGTTTAACAGGAGGTGTTCTGGAATGTTTGGTTTTGCTTCCTGAATTATATTGCATTTTTATTATTTGGTCATGGATAACAGGAATTGCTGGCTAGGCCAGCATTTATTGCCTATCTCTAATTGCCCAGAGGGAAACTAAGAGGTAACAACATTGCTGTTTGCCTGGAGTCACATTTAGGCCAGACCAAGCAAGGACAGCAGAATTCCCATCCTAAAAGACATACGTGAACCAGATAAGTTTGTATAACAATGAACAGTGCTTACTTGGTCACCATTAGACAAGCTTTTTATGTAAATTCAAATGCCAACATCTTCTGTGCTGAGATTTGAACCCATGTCCCTGGAACATTAGCCTGTGGTTTTGGATTACTAGTCCAGTGACAATGCCACTCTGCTATCGCCTTCTTTAAAGCAATTTTGCTTTTGGCATGACCATAGATAGTGGCAAGTCTTATCAATTATGGTGGTCACTCTGATTGATTGATTGTGAGTCGGGATTATCCAGACGTAAGCCTCATTTGAACCAGTTTTTGACTTTACTGCAACAAGAAATTTGAACAGGAAACACTTCAAAGCAAAGTTAGTTTAATAGTTGAAATCATGTTGCACCTGATCATGTCAAAACATCTCAAATCCTTTCATAGAAATCAATACCAAAAATGATTGTTTTTATGTTTACAGTGTTTTAAGAATAAACATACTGACTTGACAATTTAAGTGGTGCATACCATCAATGGTTAGTGTGGTACGCAATAAATACTTTAGTGTAAACTCGAAACTTCTTAACTCCAGCATCTACAGTCCTCATTTTCGCCTAATAAATACATTAGTCAACTTGATGGCCATTGCAAATAATAATTGATTTAGAGGCCAAATAATGGGTGTCAGTTAATTCAATAGACTGAACATTTAGTTTGTGATACAGTGACACTAACCATATGTGTTCAATTTACTAAGGTTGACATGAAAGGCTCTGCTTCCTCACCTTTCTCCTCACCTGAGACACGGTGATCCTCAGGTTCAACCACCATCAGTCGTCTCTCTCTCTCTCTCTCTCTCTCTCTCTAATGAGAGACCATTCCTATGGTGACCTTGCCAATGCAGAGATCTGAGTACACAATCTTAGAATTGGGAAAGTGCAGAAGAGGTTTACAAGATTGGATTCATGAATCAGAAACTTCAGTTGTTAAGATAGATTGGAAAGGTTGGGATATTTCACTTTGATAAGAGAAAGTTAAGAGGAGATTTGTTAAAAGTTTGCAAAATTGTGAAGGGTCAAGACAGAGTAGATAAAGAAAAAGTGTTCATACTCATAAAATGATCAAGAATGTGAGGGCACGGATTTCAAATCATTTGGAAATGAATGCAATGTGAAAATAAACCTTTTAAAAAATCCATTACTTAAGATGTGAAATGCACTGGTTGGAAATGCTGGAGGGGCAGATTCAGTCATGACAATCTGGAAGGATCTAGATGTTTATTTGATTAGAAACAACAGGCAGGGTTAAGGAGAAAAGGCAGGAGAATGGTACAGTATCATCACAGCCATTCTCACAGCCAGGACCAACAGAATGGGCTGAACAGTACTTGCACTGTAATGGTTCAGTGATTATATATAAAATTTGAATTGTTGTCTAAGGTACTTCTCTAAATTTTATGAATAAAGTACTTTTAAGGGAAAATCTAGTCTAGCAGTCAATACCATTCTGAGGACATGACCTCAGTACAATCTTTTGGATATGGTATTGAGATGCCAGTGTATTCAGTCAGCTGAATTTATAAGGTCCCATGGCACCCTTTTGGCAGGAGTAGCAGAGTTCTCGTCAGTGTTCTATCCAACACTATTTGCATCTGAACTGACATTATTTTAAAAATTATCTGATTGTCATCACATTTGTGGATGTTGCTATGTGCAAATTGGCTTCTGCATTCATTATATGACACCTTTAAAAGGATTTTACTGAATGAAAAGCTTTGAGACATCCTGAATCTTAAAAGGTGCAAGTCTTTTTTTCATTTCGACAATGTGGTACTAACATAAGACACTGACTCACTTTCTGGCTCCATAAAGCTCTCCACCATCTACAAGCACGAGTGAGATTCCACATCACGAACATTCACAGCATTAATAGCCTCATCTAGGAGAAAGTCACCTGTTTCGTAGAAACCCTCCAGCATGGAAGCAGACCATTCAGCCTAACAAGTCCACACTGACCCTCCAAAGACCATCCCACACAGAAATACGCTATCCCTGTAACCCAACATTTCCCAAAACTTGCGCCCACACATCCCCCCTTACTTCCCTCCAAGGCCCCAACGGATCCTTCCATATCCGCCACAAATTCACCTTCACCTCCGCACACATCATTTACTGCATCCGCTACACCCGATGTGGCCTCCTCTATAATGGGGAGACAGGCCGCCTACTTGCAGAACGTTTCAGAGAACACCTCTGGGAAACCCACATCAGCCAACCCAACCGCCCCGTGGCTCAACACTTCAACTTCCCCTCCCACTCCACCAAGGACATGCAGGTCCTTGGACTCCTCCATCACCAGACCATAGCAACACGACGGCTGGAGGAAGAGCGCCTCATCTTCCGCCTAGGAACCCTCCAAGCACAAGGGATGAACTCAGATTTCTCCAGTTTCCTCATTTCCCCTCCCCCCACCTTGTCTCAGTCCCAACCCTCGAACTCAGCACCGCCTTCCTAACCTGGAATCTTCTTCCTGACCTCTCCGTCCCCACCCCCACCCCCACTCCGGCCTATCACCCTCACCTTGACCTCCTTCCACCTATCGCATTTCCAACGCCCCTCCCCCAAGTCCCTCCTCCCTACCTTTTATCTTAGCCTGCTGGACACACTTTCCTCATTCCTGAAGAAGGGCTCAAGCCCGAAACGTCGATTCTCCTGCTCCTTGGATGCTGCCTGACCTGCTGCGCTTTTCCAGTAACACATTTTCAGCTCTAACCCCTTGCACATCCTTGGACACCAAAAGTAATTCGGCACGGTTAATACACCTAATCTGTGGGGGGATACCAGAGCACCCGGAGGAAACCCATGCACATATGGGGAGAATGTGCAAACCCCATACAGACGGTTGTCTGAGGCTGGAATCAAGCCTGGGTCCCTGACGCTGTGAAGCAGCAGTGCTAACTACTGAGCCACCATGATCAATACTTCTGCTGTTGAACCTCATCATCCATGCCTCCATCTCCAGCAAACTAAGGCTGCATCCAGTATTATCTAAGATACTTTACTTTTAATCTTTGAGCTTACTTTGCCAACAGCTCCTAGCTTTGCCACCTTGATCAAGGAGAAGAAGATAAATAAAACAAAGCACTCGGTAGAATAGAACTTGAATATTGCTGAAACAAATGGGGGCATGCTTCTGAGACTTTTGATTTTGCACACATTTAGGTCAAATGCAAATGAAAACTTCAAACAATCACAATTTATGGAGAAAAGGAAGCAAGAGAAGACAAAAGATACATATTCAAGCCTTTCATCTGTTTTGAATTTACTAATTTTACAATTTTTTTATTATTATTAATGAAGAACATAAACTTTATTTAGATATGTACATGGCTACGCGAAAAACAATCAAAATGTGTAATACCAGAACTAATACAATCCAGTTTGATGCTATTTGTAACTATTCAAGAACTTCCAAGAACATCCATTAATATCTAAGAATAATGAAGATTAAAATATCTAACACTATCTAAGAATAGAATATCCTTCAGTGTTTAGAGTTTTACCTTAACGTTCTGAGTTCTCCAAGTGGGAGAACATCTTCTCCAAGTGGGAGAAAATAAAGTTTGGCTAATTATTTTATTCTTGCCAATATACTTCTGAAATTTCATTGCCAGGGTTTTTTGGGGGGATTATATGTATCCCTCCCACTTTGCAAATGTGGGTGTCAACTTTCTGGTTCCTTCCACTTCCATGTGATGTGGTTTAATTTAACATTATTTCTGAATTATTCAATGAAGATTATTTTATTAAACAGTGAGCTTTTATCAAGTCAAATTATTTGTGATGTTTTACACCCTATTCATCCATCCCTTATCGTTCAGCCTTAACAGAGTCCTTCATTAAAGGTTTATCAGTGAAGCTGTTTCATTTCCCTGTCTTTACGAGTGTCATCCATTTCTGGTTTCTAATTGTATTCATGTGATGAGGATCTTTGCGATTCTTATCAGTTGGATGGTTCCAGTACTTTTCCTGTAATTAACATTTTATTTTCATACCCAGGTGTGCTGTTGCCATGTGTCTTTCCAGGACTCCTTTTCAGTGATTAAACTGTGGTTTATATCTTTTTGCTGTCTGTGCTGAGCATTAATTTGATTAATAGCATATGTATGTTGTCTCCATGTCCCCTTTTGAGTATATCCTTTCCTGCTGGCTGCAATGGAAGTTTTATGGTTAACTCCCACATGAATCTTTATCTTTAAATGTTTTGAATTTCTATATGCATCCTCCCTAATTAGTTATACTTATTTCTCAATCAAACCAATACTTCTAACCAGATGTCATTGCATAGCGACTTTTATGTTATTACTCTGTTTGAAGAAATTTCTTCTGAATTTCCTTTAAATTCCTGATGACGATCCTATATTGATCGTGTCTCATTTTGCTCTTCCCTATAAGTTGAACACTTTCTCTGTTCCTTCTCTGTCAGAAACTTCCAATTTTTTGGGGTCTATGTTGAGTTAAACCTCAGATATTTTCCTCCCCCTTTCCTATTAAGTATAAATAGTGAAGCATTAATTGATGCATCCTGTCTTGTGTTGAGGGGTTAAACATTTGTGGGTAAGATAGAGTGCAGCACCAATCCTCCATTCTATTCTGGGTCTAAGCGTCAATCTTACAAGCAGCGGTAGAGGATACACAACAACTGAGTCTTAACAAGAAGAGCACTTTTTTACACAAAAAACATGTAACTCATTTCATGGTAGCGATGGGTACATGATACATTGACTAGTCATAATATGACAATTATAGACATATTTACAAAGATTACCAGGAGCCAGAGATGATGTGTCTGTCACCATCAGGAACTCATTCTAGACTCTTTCTTTTCCAAGGAGAAAGTGAGGACTGCAGATGCTGGAGATCAGAGCTGAAAAATGTGTTGCTGGAAAAGCGCAACAGGTCAGGCAGCATCCAAAGAGCAGGAGAATCGATGTTTTGGGCATCAGCTCTTCTTCAGGAATGAGGAGGGTGTGCCAAGCAGGCTAAGATAAAAGGTAGGGAGGAGGGACTTGGGGGAGGGGCTTTGGGAATGCGATAGGTGGAAGGAGGTTAAGGTGAGGGTGATAGGCCGGCGTGAGGGTGGGGGCGGAGAGGTCGAGAAGAAGATTGCAGGTCAAGAAGGCGGTGCTGAGTCCGAGGTTTGGGACTGAGATAAGGTGGGGGGAGGGGAAATAAGAAAGCTGGAGGAATCTGCATTCATCCCTTGTGATTGGAGGGTTCCTAGGCGGAAGATGAGGCGCTCTACCTCCAGCCGTCGTGTTGCCATGGTCTGGCGATGGAGGAGGCCAAGGACCTGCATGTCCTTGGCGGAGTGGGAGGGGGAGTTAAAGTTTTCAGCCACGGGGCGGTTGGGTTGGTTGGTGCGGGTGTCCCAGAGGTGTTCTCTGAAACGTTCCACAAGTAGGCGGCCTGTCTCCCCAATGTAGAGGAGGCCGGGAGTGGAGTTGGGTTAATGGGGGGTGTGGACCTGGTCTTTTCGGGACTCCCTCTGCGACTTCCTCGTCAGGTCCACACCCCCCACCAACCCAACCTCCACTCCCGGCACCTTCCCCTGCAACCGCAAGAAATGCAAAACTTGCACCCACACCTCCCCCCTCACTTCCCTCCAAGGCTCCAAGGGATCCTTCCATATCCATCACAAATTCACCTGCACCTCCACACACATCATTTACTGCATCCGCTGCACCCGATGTGGCCTCCTCTACATTGGGGAGACAGGCTGCCTACTTGCGGAATACTTCAGAGAACACCTCTGGGACACCTGCACAAAACAACCCAACTGCCCCATGGCTGAACACTTTAGCTCCCCCTCCCACTCCACCAAGGACATGCAGGTCCTTGGCCTCCTCCATCGCCAGACCATGGCAACACTACGCCTGGAGGAAGAGCGTCTCATCTTCCGCCTAGGAACACTCCAACCACAAGGGATGAATGCAGATTTCTCCAGCTTTCTCATTCCCCCCCCCCCCACAGTCCCAACCCTCAGTCCCAACCCTCAGACTCAGCACCGCCTTCTTGACCTGCAATCTTCTTCCCGACCTCTCCGCCCCCACCCCCTCTCCGGCCTATCACCCTCACCTTAACCTCCTTCCACCTATCGCATTCCCAACACCCTTCCCCCAAGTCCCTCCTCCTTACCTTTTATCTTAGCCTGCTTGGCACACCCTCCTCATTCCTGAAGAAGGGCTTATGTCCAAAACGTCGATTCTCCTGCTCCTTGGATGCTGCCTGACCTGCTGCGCTTTTCCAGCAATACATTTTTCAGCTCCTTCTCTTCCAATCAAAGTCTTGGGAGACATCATAGGATCGGGTAGAGCTGAATGTAATCTTTTCAGAGCCATTATCTGATACAACATAGACCTGTCATTATTATCAATATTTTCCCATGAGTTGTTATATACTTCAGACATTAAACAACATGTCTATGCCTCCAAGCTGCCAGAGGATGTGGTGGAGGCTGGTACAATTGCAACATTTAAGAGGCATTAGGAAGGGGTTGGAGGGATATGGGCCGGGTGCTGACAGGTAGGAATAGATTGGGTTGGGATATCTGGACGGCATGGACGGGTTGGACTGAAGGATCTGTTTCCATGCTGTACATCTCTATGACTCTATGACTCTATAAATTACATACCTATAACATCTCTAATGTAGGAAAACTAATTCATTGTCTGATGAAAGCCAAACAATGGTTGAAGAGAAAGCTGTAGAAAAGTGGGGAGATTTGGAAAGGATATTCCAGAGATTATTTAAATTATTGAAGGCCATCTGCCCAATACGGAAAACAGAATTAACAACTAAACTTGGTCTGTGCAAGTTCAAGAATGAATCCTTTCAACTTCAGTGGCCAAGTGATAATGTCATTGAACTAATAATCTAGAGTTTGAGGCCAGGACCCTGGGAATATCACAGCAGCTGGAGAAATTTAGATTCAGCAAATAAAGTCTGGAATTGAAAGCTAGTCTTAGCAATGGTGACACTGAAACTATCTTTAATTGTCATTAAAATCCATCTGGTTTACTAATGCCCTTTAGTGAGAAGCAATCCACCATCTTTACCTTGTCTGGCCTACATATGACTCCAGAAATGTGACCAATTCTCAATTGCTCCCTGAAATGGAGTAGGAAGTTACAAAGTTCAAAGACAATTAGGGATGGGAAACATCATTAAATCAACTTTAAAAAGGGCTAAATTTTTTGGGATAGACAACACCATCAAAATGCTTGAAGTAGTGACTGCTTGAATTGATAGTTGCAGAAGTGTAGAGGGCCATATAATTGCAATTAAGATTTTGAAATTGCAGCCAACCTCTCACTTTAATCTCACACCTTTGTGACACTGAATCATTAATATCTCCCACTGTAATCTCTAACCTCTGATGTTCGTTGGTAATTATTAGTAGATCAGAGTGAACATTATTTATTCTTCCTCCATTGCTTTGGAACATAAGAGCTTTAGAGGAAACGTTCAGAACTTTGAACATTAAACTTTCTGGAAAGCTGATAGAAGCAATATGATTCCTTCAACACTTGTGAACATCATTCCTGGCATCATTGTGCACCAGAATAGTTAAAGAACAATTCCCTGTACTAAGCATGAATGAGAACACCCTTTATATTACAATGGTAGCAATAGTCATTATTGCTCTAAGTGGGGACTGGAAGCTTCCTGACTAGAAAATAATCAGGGGTCAGGACCATTTTTTAACTGAGAGATGAATGGCTGAAGGAACCTTTAGGCAGGAAATTCAGAGGCTATCTCTGTATTCACTGTTCAATTCACAAAGGATTGCAGGCAAGTCTACAAAGTGGGAATGCACAGTCCACTCCAGTGGAGTCTAGCACTCACAATTGTGAGATGAGTGAAGCTGCTGCGGAGAGGCAGAGAAACAAAGTGACAGGGAAACATTGCAGTTACCATCATATGATACTAAGCTGGGTGGCAGAGTGAAATGTGAGGAGGATGTTAGGAGATTACAGGGTGACCTGGACAGGTTAGGTGAGTGGGCAGAGGCATGGCAGATGCAGTTTAATGTAGATAAATGTATGGTTATCCACTTTGGTGGCAAGAACAGGAAGGCAGATTACTACCTAAATGGAATCAATTTAGGTAAAGGGGCAGTAAAGAGAGTTCTGGGTGTTCTTGTACACCAGTCAATGAAGGTAAGCATGCAGGTACAGCAGGTAGTGAAGAAGGCTAATAGCATGCTGGCCTTCATAACAAGAGGGATTGAGTATAGAAGCAAAGAGATTCTTCTGCAGCTGTACAGGGCCCTGGTGAGACCATACCTGGAGTACTGTGTGCAGTTCTGGTCTCCAAATTTGAGGAAAGACATTCTGGCTATTGAGGGAGTGCAGCGTATATTCATGAGGTCAATTACTGAAATGGGGGGATTACCTTACACTGAAAGACTGGAGTGACTGGGCTTGTATACCCTTGAGTTTAGAAGACTGAGAGGGGATCTGATTGAGACATATAAGATTATTAAAAGATTAGACACTCTGGAGACAGGAAACATGTTTCCGCTGATGGGTGAGTGCCGAACCAGAGGACACAGCTTAAAAATACGGGGTAGACCATTTAGGACAGAGATGAGGAGAAACCTCTTCACCCATAGAGTGGTGGCTGTGTGGAATGCTCTGCCCCAGAGGGCAGTGGAGGCCCAGTCTCTGGATTCATTTAAGAAAGAGTTGGATAAAGCTCTCAAGGATAGTGGAATCAAGGGTTATGGAGATAAGGCAGGAACAGGATACTGATTAAGGATGATCAGCCATGATCATATTGAATGGTGGTGCAGGCTCGAAGGGCAGAATGGCCTACTCCTGCACCTATTGTCTATTTTCTATCGTCTATTAGTGCTTATGAGCTGCATGGAAACGTAAAGCTGCAATATGAGCAAAGAGAAGCCTTGCCATTTATTGCTGATGAGTTCTTCAACAGTCTGAGAAAATACAAAGCTTCAAAGTGTAGCTGTGAAAATCCCTTTCTCTGATCTACCTTGGAACAGACATAGCAGGTGGAACCCCTGATGCACACTGCTCAAGGTCTCATTGTGAAAGATAAAAATGAGCTAATTGTCTTTGTTACCAAACTGAATACCCATCATTGCTAGGTGGCAGCCACTGCTGCTCAGAACCAGCCCGTGGTGAAAACACGTGGAGGTGGGAATAAATCGGGGAGACGACCCAACATGCAACTAACTAACCTTCACATCCCAAAAGCTGCCTCCAAAGTTGTGATGATGCTATCACCTTAAGAGGTTATTTTGTTCTGTTTGGTTTTGAAAAGAGGTTGTAAGGCAAAGGTACTGAACTAACTACTGGAGACCCTCTTGAGTAAACAGCTTGGGAGGCCTTGAGCTGTTCTCAAATCCTGAATAGTTGTGGCCATCTCTCATAGATCCAGATTTCTGGGGTTTGTTTTGGTAACATTGGCATCTCAAAAGAGTTGGAAGCTTCAGTGACTGTCTCTTCACCATGTCGCTCTCTGAATTTTCTCTTGATGTCTTTTTCCTCCTGGATTGGAGAACTGCATGTGAGAATCTGAGTCTGAGTTTTCCTTTTCGCCAAGGGTATGTTTACGGGATGTTTCTATATTAGAACAGTCAATCAGTAATAATTACTGTATCTATTATTCTGTTCAGTTTTCCAATAGATTTAATATGTTCTAAACCCCTCTTTCTTTGGTTGTATTTTAACTACGGTGTTTAAATAAATTGTGTTTTACGTAACGTCGAGTAATGTGACCATCTGAAACACATTACATTTGCCTTTAAATTAGCAAAAGGCTAGAGTCTAGTCTACCTTCTGAAAATAGTTTTGATGGTCTGGTCCGTAACAGTGGTAGCATTCATACGTGAGTGGAATGGTTGTAGATTCAAGTCCCATACCAGACAATACAGCACAAACTACAAATCGAGACCTAGATTTTGGGTGATTATTCAGGTGACCACATCAGCCATTTCAGGTTAATTTTTGTCTTTATTCATTCGTGGGGTGTGGATATTCCTGGCCAGGCTGACATTTATTAGACATTCTTCATTGGCCTTGCGGAGGTGGTGATGACATACTGCCACGAACTGATGCAGATTGTGTGGGATGTTGGTGAATTTTATTTATCAACAATGAAGGATCAATCATAGATTTCCAAAGGCAGTGCATGAATTGGACAAAGTCAGAAGTCACATGACCCCAGGTTATAGTGCAACAGGTTTATTAGAAATCACAAAGTTTTCAGAGCACTGCTCCAGGTTAAAATCTGGTGTCATGTGACTTCTGACTTTATCCACCCCAGACCAACATTGGCACCTCCACCTTATGTGAATTGGAGGCGGTAGGGTTCCATGCACTTATTTTCCTTCCTTTTCATGATGATCGAGTGAATAAATAATCCTGTGACATTACTTTGAGAATGTGGGAGCTGCCCCTAATCTAGCCAAAGTTCATTATCCAACATAACTGTAATCAGATTAGTCAGTCAATGATGGCTGTTTGCAAGAATTTGATACGTGAAAACTGGCTCCTCTGTTTCCTACATTCTAGTCGTGACTACACCACAAATGCATGTTACTTTGGCTGCAAAGAGACACAATGATATTGTGAACAGCATCAGTTGAACTTAGGTTTTATTTTCTTTTAATTAATGGGATTTGTCCCATTTGTTGACAGCTTTCCAGATCTCAGCTACACAGGTTTTGTTGTTGGAGTTTTCTGTAGGGTGGAGTTTCTCGATGTAATGCATGGCAGACCCTAAGTTCAGTCTGATGGAAGGAATTTTGGAGTTTGCTCTTCCTAACATACATAGGAACGCTTCCTTTCTTATTTGTGTTATACATCAGATAATAGGCCGCCTTGCATCGTTTGCATAACAGGCAGCCAATTATACAAAATTGCTCTCCTAGCAGGGAGCCTCACCCACCAGCTGTGCTTCCACTATTTCCAGACCATTAAATTTAATCTGAATGGATGGGAAGACATAGGGAGTGCACTCCCAAAAGACGTAGATCCCCATAGCAACACACATTCATAAAACCGGCTCTCCCACCTCAGAAGGTGTAAAGAACAAATAGCACGCATCATGTAACTGGCAGTCACCAAAATGGGAAGTGATGCCAGAAAATTTCCTTTTGCAACCATGAAATAAAAAAGTAGAAAAACTATACAATCTTAATTTTATTTTTAATTCACATGTTTTAGTCCTTTGAAGATCCAATGTCAAACCAGTGATTTCATTAAGAGCTAACAACAATGTAACTAATAGTGAAGTGTCTCCAAGTGTATTTAATATTATCTTTCATTTTTACATTTCTTAAAGAAGGATTTTGAAAAAGATGCTAGCTTTCTTTATTTTTTTCACTTTCTTTCCAGATCAGACCCCTACATTTCCTTACGGTCTAGTTATGGATCAGCAACTGTTTGTTTAAACATTTTTAAAAATTTATATTCTTTTATGGAATGTGGGCATCACAGCCTGTCCACCATTTACTGTCCATGCCTAGTTGGACTTGAGAAGGGGTATTTAACTGCTGTCTTGAAGTGCTGCAGCCCATGATGAAGCCTGAGAAATCCAATCCTTGAAGAATAGAAAAAAATGCATGATATTCTCCAGGTTTTCTACCAAAAACATAAAATAGCCTACAATGTCTATCTTGTACACTAATATCCAACATTAGCATGAGGTAAATGTGAATTAACAAGAGAAATCTACCTTGTACTCTAACATTCAAAATCAACATAAGGTAAACAAGAATTAACAAGCAATCTGCTCCAATTTGTGTTAAGTTTTCTTCAAAACCTTGCCTCTCCCATCTCTCTTCAGCCTTCTCCAGCCTTTCCACCCTCCGTAGACCCTCCCACTTTAGCCCCTTCTCTCATCCTCAATTTTTAACTCCTCTGTTGTTGACCATGTTTTCTGTTACTAAGACTCCAAGCTCAGAATTTCCCTCCCTAGATATCTATACCTTTCTTATATGTCTCTCCTTCTTTAAAGTACTCTGTAAAACCTTTTGATGAAATATTTAGTCGCCTCTCCTAACATCTCCTTAGAAGGCTGGGGGGACATCACAATTTGTTCAATGATTGCTCCTACTGATTTGGAATATGCAAGGTATTATTTAAATGCCAGTTACTGTCTTATAGACATACCTGAGGCAATTCCATGTGGCAAGCTAAAACTGCTGAGCCAATCATTCTGGTAAATACTTACAAAATTTTAAGAAACGTGAGTACCAGGAAAAATCCAAGTTCAGGAATCTGTAAAACAAGCAGTGCCGTCTTTCACCACTGTGATGTAGTGACACCACATGCCTGCTGTCAGCAGCATGGAGACTAAGCACTGGAACAATTACTTTGAGAGTTTCAAAATTCTGCTTTCAGAAGTTGAAGAGCTCCCTCTAGCATTCATGATACACATAGCAAAGCTTTAGTCAAGACACAGCTCTTCGTAATCAATCTGTTCAGAGATGTTATCACACACCTATGACCTCTGGACCAGACCTATGACCTGGTTCAGAGGTAGGGACATGACTATTCCACCACATAAGTCTGATTATGGTCTCACTAACGTCAAATCTGCTTTACACACTGACTTAGCCATGATGTGCTACTCTGTAGGTACTTTCAAATCATCGTCTACAGAGATATTATTACACACCTCTGGAGCAGGTCCAACTTGAACCCAGACCTCCTGGCTCAGAGGTAGAGACACTACCACTGCACTACAAGAGCACTTGAAAGCTACCTTCTTCGTTTGTGTGATCTATGTACTCGGCTTTTCACTTCCAGTGTTGCAGAATCACTCCAGATTTTCTGCATTCCTCACTATTTTTTTCTCTACACTAATGTTCTCTCTGAACATTTCCCCTTATCCCTGCACTCTTAGGCACTGGCACCTTCTGAAAGAAAAAAGAAAGAATGATTTTTATTTATGGAGTGCTTTTCGCAACCCCAGGATGTCCCAAAGCATTTTCCAGTCAATTAAATACTGTTTGAAGTGTAGTCACTGTTTTAATAGAGTCACAGTCATTGAGTCATAGCGATGTACAGCACAGAAACAGACCCTTTGGTCCAACCCGTCCATGCTGACCAGATATCCTAACCTAATCTAGTCCCATTTGCCAGCACTTGGCCCATATCCCTCCAAACCCTTCCTATTCATATACCTATCCAGATGTCTTTTAAATGTTGCAATTGTACCAGCCTCCACCACTTCCTCTAGCAGCTCATTCCATACACGTACCACCCTCTGTGTGAAAAAGTTGACCCTTAGGTCCCTTTTATATCTTTCCCTTCTCACCTTAAACCTATGCCGTCTAGTTCTGGACTCCCCCACCCCAGGGAAAAAACCTTGTCTATTTATCCTATCCATGCCCCTCATGATTTTGGAAACCTCTATAAGGTCGCCCCTCAGCCTCCGACACTCCAGGGAAAATAGCCCTAGCCTATTCAGCCTCTCTCTATATTTCAAATCCTCCAACCCTGGCAAAATCCTTGCAGAACCCTTTCAAGTTTCACAACGACCTTCCGATAGGATTCGCAGCAGCCAATTTCAATACCACAATGTCCCTAAAATAGCAATGTGATAATGATCTGATAGACTGCACATCATGTTAGTGAAAGGGGACATTCAACAACAACAGCATAATTTGTTTTAATAGAGCACCTTTAAAATAATGCAACGTTGTGGAATTCCATTCTTAATGACACTGTGGGTCTACTGACAGCAAATGGACTGCAGTGGTTCAAGAATGCCGCTCACCATCACCTTCTCCGGGGCAACTAGGGATGGGCAATAAATGCAACCAGCAATACCATATCTCATGAATGAATAAATAAAAGTGACTTGTTGAAGCATTGTAAAACAGACTATGAGACTGCAGAAATAAAAACCAATAATTTTGGAGAAATTTAGCAGGTCTAGCAGCATTTGTGGAGAGAGGAAAACAGAGTTCACATTTCAGATCTGGTCACCCTACATCAGAACTAAAAGCAACTTAGAAATGGTGGTACTTAGGCTCATTACAGGAGGAGAGAGTTGTGGAAGTCGAATGGTTGGATACAGTGCCCAGAAAGTGAGGGAGAAAGAAAGGAGATGCAGTTAAAGGGATTGCTGATGCTAAGCTGGGAGAGAGAGATAACTGTTGAATGGTTGGTGGCAGGAAGTGAAAATAGTTGGAAATAAGTTGGCTGTGCTGGGAGAAACCCATCCAGAACAGGAAGCAGAGGTCGGGGGTGGTAAGAAATTGGTTGGAGGAAGTTGGAATCATGTTAGTTGCAGAATGGGAGCGAGTAAGATGGCACTGGAGACATCAGCTGTGACAGTAACAGCCCATGCCAAGTGGGAAATGGTCAACAGTTAAAAATTAAAGATCAGGGAACGCATTTGTTAATATCAACTGATACATGTGTCTCAGTTTGAAAAGGAAGGCCACTTGTTTGTCACATTTAGACCAAGCTCCCACAGTGCAGTTGTGACAGACAGATTACAAATTTCACAGCGGCTGGCTAGTTTTCCTCAGCTTTTAAAGATCCAGCAGTGAAATGCAGCAAGAAAAACAGGGTGGGCTCCCCACCATTCCCTACAGCCTTACCACAAACCATCCCCAGCCCCCTGGGAGAACATGAGGACTGCAGATGCTGAAGATCAGAGTCGAGAAAGTGGTGCTCGAGTAACATGGCAGGTCAGGCAGCATCCGAGGAGCAGGAGAATTGACATTTCAGGCAGAAGCCCTTTATCAGGAATGAGGCTTGTGAGCCAACCTGGTGGAGAGATAAATGGGAGGGGAGTGGGGCTGAGGGCAAGGTAGCTGAGAGTGTGATAAGTAGATGGAGGTGGGGGTATTTTAAAGGTGCTCTATTAAAACAAATTATGCTGTTGTTGTTGAGTGGGAGAATGTCCCCTTTAACTAACATGATGTGCAGTCTATCAGGTCATTATCACATTGCTATTTTAGGGTCAGAGAGGAAGGTGGAATGAATAGGTGCAAGGAAGGTGGACAGGTAGGACAGGTCAGGAGGGCAGTGCAGAATTGGAAGGTTGGAACTGGGATAAGATGGAAGAAGGGAAAAGAGGAAACTGGTGAAGCCCACATTGATGCTGTGGGAATGGAGGGTCCCAAGGCAGAAGATGAGGCTTTCTTCTTCCAGCCGTTGAGTGGTTAGGGTGGGGCAATGCAGGAGGCCCAGGACCTGTGTGTCCTTGGTGGAGTGGGGAGGGGGAGTTCAAGTGTTCGGACACAGGACGGTGGGTTTGGCTCGTGCGGCTGTCCCGGAGATGGATTGGTGCAGGTGTGCCAGAGCTTCTGGGTTGCAGATGCTTCTCTCCTAACCCTTTCATTGCAGCCTCACAAGACTCTTCTAGTCAGGTGCTTATCCATTTTCCTTTTGAAAGCCATGCCTGAAACTGTCTCCCCTATCCTTTCAGACCATGCATTCCAGATCTTAACCAAACATCTTAGGTAAAGTATATCACTTTTTGTTTTTTTTCCCCAATGTTTTTAACTCTGTATCGTCAGATCCCTCCATGAATGAGAACAATTTATGTCTACCGCCTCTGCTCAGAACCCTCATATCTACTTCCAAAGAAACCCCATACAGAAGGAATTATCAATCACCTCTCCCTTCCCAGCCACCTCAAAGGAAGGTTTTTTATATCCTACCCCTCAGAATTAGCATACCTTCCCCCGTCCCTTCAATCCCAAGAGGCATGGGGCAATAACCTCTCAGGCCTGAACAACGTGGGCTATGGTGGGAAATTTGGAAAAATCATGTGCAATATCAGGTCATGCTTTTCCCAAAGTAAAGAGACCGATTTTCCAATTAGGTTCCGTTCGTCAAAGTGAGAATCTCGCCAGTGACCGATGAGAGGCCAATTAATGAGGATTATTGCTCATTATCAGCTTCATTATTACTTAATCTCACATCATTAATGTTCACTCTTCATGGCGCTTGTGGCACAGTGGTAGTATCCCTATCTCTGAGCCAGGAGATCTCCGTTCAAGTCCCACCTGCTCCTGAGGTCTGTCATAATACAACTGAAAAGGTTGATGGAAATAGCTGTGCACTCTCCTTTTCTACCTCAAGCTACAGATGAAATAGATGCTGAAGGGTTCTTATAGTGCAGTAACAGTGTCTGAACCTCTGAGCCAGGAGACCCTGGTACATTATAATATCTCCAAACAGGTTGATTAGAAGCTATGAATTCCCGACATGAATATCTAAGCAAGTACCGGGCAAACTCAGCTCGCCATTCACTCGTCCAGACCTTGATCTTCGACAGCCACCACCAATATCTCAGGGCATGCTCCATTGGCAGTGATGGCATAGACCTCATGTCCACAATCACTGGCATCAGATACTTCCTGTTTTCATTTATAGGATCTGGGATGGATTGGTTGAGACATGCTACTCGTAATAGAGTTCAATCATTATCTGCAAAGAAATGTTTGCGGGGAGAAGGCTTGGGCAGCAATTGATTGCTAAATCTCGTTTCGTGACATTCTCCCCTACTGAAAGTCAAAGAGCATGTTTTTCAGGGCTCACTGCTGTGCGATTGATGGTGGGCACCTTAATTGTAGTGATCAAAACCTGAATGTTGGGGTGCAGATGGAATTACAAAACTAAAGCACTGTAATAAGTAAGTGGGGTATGATAGAATGTGGAGGGGAAAGCATTCAAGAGGGGCAGGGGGTCATCAATATTAAGCAACAGCCTGGCTTCCAGGGGTGACATTCTATTACCAACCCAGGGATGTTTACTTGACATGCCTGGGGTTAGTGGGAGCTTCTGGGATGCAGATGATGACTGAGATAAATGGCTTTGGATGGGGACCGGGGAAAGTGCAAAGTCTGTCGAGTGGAAGGGGGAAGAGTTGCAAGGGACATTTGAACATTTACCAAGCTGGAGTGGCTGAGCCTGAGACTGACGACTGGAGGAGACACCACTGTATCCTTCCATTGTGCTGTAAATGACAAGTGTGCGATGGAGATAGCGATGGCTGTGACCACACCCGGAGTGGGTGGAGTAAATGTTTCCATTCTGTTAGGGACAGGCCTTCAAATTTGAGCAATATGAGGCCCTTTAAAGGGCAGCGACAATACACAGATACCCACCCACTCAAGCTGAAACTCACCAGTGAGCACTGCATGCTTGTGAATTTGGACATTAGTTTGTCAGCTCTTCACTTCATATCTTGGCCCACAGAACCTCATTTGACATTAAGGATGGGTGGGCTTTGTGCCCTCAGTGTTGGAACTAAACAGAGATTCCCACACACAGCTGGTGGTGAGAATTGAATATATATTTACAAATTTGAGAAAGTATTTACAGCAACATATCACTCATGCCGTCTGCGTGAGAGAAGATCATCTCTCTTTCCTTCTCGTTTGTTCTCAGTGCAATTCCATGTTCCATAGCGGGGCTGGAGGAAGCCCCCACTACAGTGGGGTCATTAGCCTTGTGAGCCTGTCTTTGGTTCCTCTCCTCTGGTTGTCTCCTTGTGAGGAAGTGGCACCTCGAGTGCACTCAGAGTCTTTCCTCTGCCTGTAACCTTTCCAATGGTACCAATTGAAATAACTCCACAGCGGCTGGTATCCCACCACCAAGTCACCCTTTATTTACGCATCAACACTCTCTAAATGTCTGACACTCCTGTTTTTTTTATTTTATTAGAAAGTTACAAAACAGTTTACAAAAAGGAAAACAGTTAACATTTACAGCTGTATACAACAGCAATTTTACAAGGGAGAGGAGCAGCAAAGCCAGGCCCCAAACCCTGACACTTCTGATTTTTTTTCTTTTTTTTTCTTTTTATCCCCACACTACCACCTAAGTGCAGTAGTGCTTATTTTTTCCCCAGCACCCATGGTGTGTGTGTGCAGGTGTGAGACACAGTGAAAGACACAAAGTGCACAAATCTTTATTCAAATTCCACCACCAGGAAGATAGGAAAACACCCGGGTGGCCAGTGATCACACAGCACATCAAAGGGCAGTGCTGTGTGATCAAAACAGTGAAGGGGAGGGTAGGGACTAAATCAAAATAGAGTTGGAGGGGGACACTCCTGATTTTATCTGTCAGCCCTGGCTCCCTGATTGGACCAGATTAACAGTCCAATCAGGGAACTCATGTTCTATAAGGTCCAGGTGGCTGACCTCGCTACAATCCCTCTCCCTCTCAGTCTGAGGACATAGACCGGTCCTTTTTCTTGGACAGTCTCCTGGGGAGTTTTAGCACTGGGTCAGGGTCCTCCGACTCTGTGTCGGATACGGGTGGCCTGTAATGGATGGGAGATCGTCTTTTGCAGCAGGAGCACCTCGATAGAATTTTACTCCCTTTCTCCAGTAGCAAAGGCGTCAAGGTGATTACATCAGTCATGTCCATCTCTGATTCAGAGGACTCAGCAACGCTCGACAGAGAGGGTGATCCATGGGTTCCAGCAGCCCTTCCAACTGTTCCAAGGGGCAGGATACATTTTCTCTCACACTGTTTGTGATTTCGGGGCTTTCATGTGATCCAAATGCTTGTTCAGGACTGTCGCACCTACCCAAACTTTATACATCACTGTCCTGATCTCACTTCAGCCATGCCTCTTGCCATTTCCGTGATTACTACACCAAACCTTGTCCACTGTATCAAATTGTCTCTCTCGCTTAGTGGAGACTTGTGTCCAGCAGTAGGGTTCCTGATGCCATTTCGCCCTCCCTCCCCAGGCCCGAGATGATCAGACGTAATCTGGTATGGAATCTTTTACCCATTAGCAACTCTATCGGTGCTACCCTTGTTGTGGGTTGGATCCTATAATCAAATAAGACCATTGACATATTGGTATTTAACAAAGCTGTCGGTTGTTTCTTCAAGTTTAGACAGCTCTTTCTGCCAGTCTACTGGATGATGGGTGGAATGGATCTGTCCTTTTTTGTTTAATACCCAAATTCCCTGCTGATAAACAATGGTCCATTATCTGTGACCAGCACTTCCGGGAGTCTGTGTGTTGAAAAATATGCGCAGTGTTTCTGTCGTTGTCCCCATGTTTGACGAATGGACTCTCTGCACATCCAATCACTTTGAGTGGATGTCTACAATGACTAAGAATGTTATGCCCATGAAAGTACCTGCATAGTCGATGTGCAACTGAGTCCAAAGTTTAGCTGGCCATTCTCACAGATATGGGAAATCTGCTGGCAGTAAGTTTTTGCCATTGTTGGCATTTTGGGTACTGCCCCACCAACACAGCTATGTCTGCATCAGGCTTAGCTACCAGACCCCTGTCCCAGGGCCGACATGGCGGCTGAGTGGTTAGCACTGCTGCATCACAGCACCAGGTTCCCAGGTTCGATTCTAGCCTCGGGTGACTGTCTGTGTTGGGTCTGCACATTCTCCCCGTGTCTGCATGGGTTTCGTCCCACAATCCAAAGATGTGCAGGTCAAGTGAATTTGCCATGCTAAATTGCTCATAATGTTAGGTGCATTAGTCAGAGGGGAGTGGGTTACTCTTCAGAGGGTTGGTGTGGACTGGTTGGGCCGAAGGACCTGTTTCCACACTGTAGGGAATCTAATCTAATAACTTCCCACCAACATTTTTGTTTTGGAGAAACTTGGAAGGCCCAATATTTGGCAGTGACCTTTCTTTAGGCCAATCACTCTTGCTGCCCATAACAATGTGCCAACCTTTACTTCTCTCCGGGTCCAAAAGGCTTTCAATTCTGGTTGTGAATGCATTTCTTCTGGAATGTGCTTTACTCCTGTTGCCTCTAAAATCCTCCAAATAGGCTGGTTTCCCGTCACCAAGGCACCCTTTCCTTTTTATTCATTCATGGAATGTGGACATCACTAGCTAGGCCAGCAGTGCCCATCCCTAATTGCTGAGAAGGCAGTGAAAAGTCAACCACATTGCTGTTGGTCTGGAGTCACATGTAGGCCAGACCAGGTAAGGATGATAGCTTTGCTTCCCTCAAGGGCATTAATGAACCAAATGCATATCTTTTCCCAATAAATGGCAATGGTGTCATGATTATCATTACACTCTTAATTCCAGACTTTTTACTGAATTCAAATTTCACCATCGGCCATGTCGGATTTGAGGCGGTGTCCCCAGAAGATTACCTGGTTCTCATGATTAATCTTCTGGTGATAATATTACCAGGCCATTGTCTCCCCCTTAATTTACACATGAACAATCCTTGACTTTGTACTGCCTCTACAGAGTCAGGTATCAGTGTGCCAAATCTCTCTCACTCCTCTTTTGATCCATGAGTCAGGGCCTCCTGACTGGTCCAGATTAACAGCCCCAATCAGGGAACATGTATTCTTTGAGATCCAGATGGCTAATCTTGTTACAATCACTACACCGTCCACTGGAGTGCAGGTCTGTGGTCATCAGAACCACACAAGAATCATACCAGACTCAAACCATTAATTCTGGTTCTCTCTCCACAGATGCTGTTGGATTTACTGAGTTTCTCCAGTACTTTCTGTTTTCATTCAGGATCTGGGATGCATTGGTTGAGTATGTGAGGGATGCAGATTCAAGCATGGCTTTCGTAAGAGCGTTTAATCATTATCTACAAAGAAAGGTTTGCAAAGCTAAGGGCAAAAGGCTTGGGAGAGTAGTACTGGGTGAGTTGATCTTAAAGAGAGCCAGCACAAACTTGACAGGCCAAATGGCTGTAGAGAAAAGCTTTCAAGGAGTCATTGGAGGGTGCTGTGGTATAACAGTGACCTCAGCAGTCACGTGGGAAAGGCTGTAAGAAAGTTGAAACTGGAGTAGTTTAGGAGAGAGACATCAACTACAATGCCATCAAATATATCATGTACATAAGGGCTGCTTGAGGAAACATGCTGAGGTTTGGTCTGAGCTTATCTGAACAGTCAAACAACGACCAAACCAATGACCTCCTCCGTGAACCGTAACCAGTCCATGAGTTTACGGTTCCTCATTTGGTTAAGATTACTTAAGAATGCCAAAGTGTCCAGGTTCAAATCTCACCTGCCCTCGAGGTATGCATTTACACATCCATGCACAGAAAACAGAACCAGGTATTGGCCATTCAGCCCACCTCGCAAGTGTAACCTCAATCCCTGAAGTGCTTGTACTCACCACTGGCAGTTAGATGGATGGCAATTATAAATAATTCATCAATAATCAGTCAATCTAAGGGCACTACAAGTGATCTGAGTCATGACTGACCAACCTGCTGACCATTAACCTATTATCAGTGGGAGAAATGTCAGAACTTGCTGTGTAGAAGCTGTTACAATGTGAATAACTGGTTTGAACCAGTGGGTGGCTTTGTGATGAGTATTTCTAAAGTCTCTAAAGTCGCTTCTTAATGTAACCAGCATGTGGGTGTTCTGAGAGGATAAGGAGGGCGTATGTAGAAGATGCTTCTATGTTTAACATCCCACAGCCATCTGATTTTGATTATAATTAAAAGGGAATTGTAACTGTTCTGAACAGGAATTTGGGGAGAGAGCTGTGGTGCAAGAAGCGAATGCATGAGATCAAACAGTAAAAGTTTGGGGTAGGGAAGGGGGGAAACCCTCTTTACACGGAGGCTGTGGAATGTACTGCTGAATCTAATAATTCAGGCTGTGACCATACATCATCTTTTCAGAATACTTTAGATAAATGTTTGAAGGAAAGCTTATTCACAGTGTGAAGGATAGGAATAGGTACATGAGATTCAAACCACTGCTTGTGTGGAGGGTACAAAATTAACATATGCTGATGGAGACAAACTGCCTGTCTTCATTTTGTCATTTTGATGAAATTTTATATCTGTGGGGAAAGGTTGCCTCCTATATTCAGGAGCTGTGTGTATGGTCTGTGCTGACACAGAATGTGCTCTTTAGTGTAAGTAACAAACACACATTAAACTCTTCTGTCCATTATTTTAATGGAGGCATTAACTTGAAACGTTTGTTAAAAAAGCACGGAGAGCAGTTTTACTTCAGTGCATTAATTCATTTGTTACTATATCACTCAGAATGATTTCAACTGGAACAAGGATCCTAATATAATATTCCATTTACTCATGTGCTGCTGAAGTGGGTGTGTTTCTACACTAGCTGAGACCGGGTGAAGTTTAATATGTAAAACAACAGAAAATTATGCAAAATTAAGAAATATGGTCCAAATGCAATAAAGACTGAATGATTAATTACTCTGATTTGGAGAAGCCCTCAGAGCATTTTATGATATAATTAGCATTTTCAATTATTTAATCTCAACCTATCTTCCATGCACAATTCAGAATTCTTCAAAAGTATTCTCTGCAATGTTAATTTCCTCTTGGAATTTAATGCACATTTTTATGACATGGGGGAGAGGTTTTCAACACCCATAATTAATGTCACACATTTGGTGTCAGACAATTAAGAACACTTCCTGGCTTCTGCCAAAATAGTTCTTTTTTTAAACAGCAAGAATATGGTACAAATTTTATTGTAATGCATTTATTGCATAACACTGAATTCACAAGAAATTTCTTTTGCAACTTTCCCTTTGCAACACTTTCCATCATTTGGATCCATTGTTATTAACAAAGTGATATAGCAAACTCAGTTACAAATCCATTGTATTATAAAACACTTGTAAGAAACTATTTTAAAACATGTTTGAAGTATCACAACTGAGTGTTTCTGCTCATCAAGAAAGATTTACAGACTGTACTGGGAAATCAAATGATGACAGGTCAGTATTTAACGAGGTTGATATGGTGTATGTTAAGAAAATGTTGCCAAGACCAAAACTAGTGTTCAAAACTGTGATAGTCATTAACAAATCCAGTAGGGAATTCAGTAGAATCTACACAGAGAGTGTTTAAGATGTGGAACTCACTATTATAAAGAATAGGATAGGAGAGTAGTATTTAAGGGAGACCTAGATAATTGCATTATGCAGCAAGGCATAGGAGGGAGTTTAGATGAAGAGGAGTGAAAAGAGGCTTATGTGCAGCATAAACATTGGCATTAATCTGATGGGATGAATGGTCTATGTCTGTGACGTACAGTATCTGTCAGGGCTTGGAACAGCTTTTTCACTTTAACACCACTCATAATCTCAAGAGTCTTTCTTTGAAAATAAAAACCACTGTTTTTTGGAAGCATTTCTTTTCACAGTTCCCCAGTTAGTGGAGAGTGGGCAGTTGCCCATGCAGACCCAGTTTGATTCCTGAGTCTGCTAATCGAGAACAATTCCAACTGTTAGCATGGATTAAGGATTAAGAATTCAGGAAGGCAATAAATAGTTCTATGTCCCATTGATCATTACTTTCCAATAACCACTGCAGGAACAGTGCATGCGCTCCCTTCTACAGCCAAAGAGTCTACTGACATTCATTGTGAAGGATGGCCACTTGGTCAAAGTGCCAGAAGTTCCAGAGGGACCTGCAGCCATACTGATTGGAGGGACAGAAAATGAGCTGAAAAAGTGGGAGAAGTTTTAAAAGTCACTCCTATATCTCATTGACACAGGCAATATATTTGCAAACTGAAAGCCACCAATTCTTCTCACATTTATAAATGGCAAATCTAACTGAAAAGCTCAGTTTCTTTTTTTACCTATTTGCGAATACATCAAACATATGAATGTGAAAGGTCAAAGGCAGGAACAGAGCAGCTGACAGATTAATTAAACCTGCCCCATACTTAGGATGGCCAGAGAATCCTACTTAATTAAAGCTCCACCAACCTCTAATCACCACCAGCCAAGTAACCTCCTTCGAAGCATTAATGAAGAGGGAAAGCTCTGAAAATATACAATTGACTAGATAAAACCTTTCCCTAATACTGAAAGAGATCGATGTGCAATAGACAAAAACAGAAGTGACTGGAAAAGCTCAGCAGATCTGACAGCATCTGTGGAGAGAAATAAGAGTTAACGTTTCAGGTCGAGTGTCCCTTTCTCAGAACCCTGGCTTGACCTGCTAAGCTTTTCCAGTCATTTCTGTTTTTGTTTCTGATTTACACAGTTCTTTTAGTTTTCAGTTTCTATGTGCAATAAGTTCTGCAATCGATTCTACTCCACCCTACATAGTCTGTCAGAATAATTAGCACTAAATTACCAATTTGAATGCAGAGATCATCAGGATGGCCTGTGCAGGCAAACTTTGAATAAGTCATCATAAAGTGGGACAGGGAAGAGTGTCTCCATGTCACTCAGCCAACAATGTAAGTTATTTGAGTAGATTTATTTTTAAACCTGGATACAGATAGTACCTTACAGAACAACAATAATGCTTTATAGCCAATGGAGCACTTTCAAAATATAGTCACAGCTGTAGTATGGAAAGCACAGCTGCCAATTTGTGCACAGACAGCTCTCACAAACATTAATGTGATCATGACAAGAGAACCTGTTTTTAGTTACATTGATTACAGGATAAATATTGTCCAGGACTCTCCCTGTCTTTTTCAAAGTAATGCCACAGAGAAGACAGACAGGGTCTCAATTTAATTTCTTATCTGAACAACAGTACCTTTGACCATATAGGAGACAGTGAGGACTGCAAATGCTGGAGAAATCATAGTTGAACATCTTTGACCATATAGCATTCCTTCAAAATTGCACTAGAGTGTCAGCCACACAAGTCTATGGAGTGGGACCTAAACCCAGATGCAAGTGTATTCCTGAAAGAACCCCAGCTATCACAAAGATCACTTGAGTCCCTAAGAGTTCCAGCACATCCATGTTGCCCCAACATTTTTATGCAAGACGTAAAGGTGAACTTCTACCCTACCTCCATTTTATTTGACACAATCCCTTGCCATATAAACAGAGGTGCTGGGATCTACCTGGAGCTTATGTTGCGTTCAGACAGTGACATTTGCATTTATTATGTAACTGCATATTGTGGACCTAAATTCAGGATTCTTATCATTGTGTCAGACTTTGAATGTGCTTATCAGCTTTTGCCAGCTTTGCAAATTACTGTGAATGGTTCTGTGG
Source organism: Chiloscyllium plagiosum (assembly GCF_037043375.1). NCBI lineage: Eukaryota > Metazoa > Chordata > Chondrichthyes > Orectolobiformes > Hemiscylliidae > Chiloscyllium > Chiloscyllium plagiosum. The sequence continues at coordinate 17,153,560 of NW_028270153.1, read as the reverse complement.
CTAGGACATGAAGGCATACTGTTCAGATCCAGACCCAGGAATCCACAAGTATTGGAGGAAGTCAAAAGTACCTTCATTCCAAGTACTGATCTCTGTAAGATTGACTCTAACAGATCCATAGGACCAAAGGAATAAAAACAGAAAGTGCTGGAGAAACACAGCAGCTTCTGTGGAGGGAAAAAAACAGAGTTATCATTTCAAGCTTGCAACCATCTTTCTTTTCAATTACTGGATTGATAAAATGACTGCATTTCCCATTCTCTGCTGCTGTGGAAATTAAAGAAGGTATGAGGCAGAATTGGAGATTCTTTCCACTTTGAATAACAAAACTATTAAATGGCAACAGAATTTATTTTTAATCTGAGCATGGAAGTATTGTAACTGTACTATCAGTGTTGAGGGATGAGTGGCACAAGCTGTATTGTAACCTTCATCTCACTGAGAAACCTAAAGCCAGATACAAGAGATTTTCCAGGCTTTGAAGACACATTTTAAATCACATATTAATGTTACTTGTAAACAGATTAGTTCACCATTAAAGCTCAAGGAGAGAGAGAGGCTATTGATCATTGCGTGACAACAATACATCTAGTTGAATCTTGTGAGTTTGGACAGCTGTAAACTAATCTCATCAGAGATTGGATTGTCTCAAGTTTAAGAGATCCTGGGTTGAGAGCATGTTTGTTAAGGGAGGAGAAACATACACTCAAGTAAGCTATTGGTATGTGCAGAAGCTCTGAGATTCGCACTCATCAGCTAAGGCATATTAATGACAAAACTCGTGAGGTTTCGCATTATGGTGAAGCATGTTCCAGCCTGAGTGAGAACAACATATTAGAGAATAGGAATAAATATTTGCAGAGAAGCCAGCGGGAAAAAACAAGTCCAAGGAGTTGTATCATACAAAAGAAAGGAAAACATGTCTAGAATGGGTATGGCAGAGTTCTAAGTGCAAGAAGCATGAATTACTTTGTACACAAATGCTGAGCTAAATGTTTATGTCTATTGGAATGTTAAATGCAAACGAGAGCATCAAGTGAATGCGAAGTATCAGTTAGAGACTGGTTCTTCCTGTTTGTTTCAGATTTCCAGCATTCATAGTAATTTGTTTTTATCCTATTAATTCTTCTCAGTCAAGCCCTGCCTTGATGCCAAGGGCAATCCCCCTCACCTCACCTCTGGACCTCAGTACTTGGAATTAGACCAGTCAATAACTACCAGTGAGATTGTAGAATCCCTGAAAGTACACCTCAATCATTACAGTATTCAAAACATTGTAGTGATTGACAGTGGCACTAAATTCACAGGAGACAAATTCAGTGTTTCATAAAGGATTGGGTTATCCAAGATCATACATCATCTCAACCAGTCGAACAGAAAGGCCAAGGTGTCAGCAAAAATTGCCAAAGAGATCATAAAGAAATTGAGCAAATCCAGCACAAACTTGTACAAAGCAATCCTCAACTATACCTATTGAAGAGATGGAAAGTAGCCCAATCCAAAGACTAACGTCACGCTGTACATAATCTATGTTCCAATATTGAAAACGCTAAAGCCAAAACTAGCAACAGACTTGAGTGACAAAATCAAAGGAAGATGACAGAAAGCAAAATTTCACTATGACAGAACTTGGCAAGTTATTTCCAGGCTGATTACTGGAAAGTCAGGCATCGTGCAAACTATAAACATTTTCAAAACATTAGCACACCTGAAAACTTGGGACCTGCGTCGAGCAGTTATGACATCATTTGTATTAAATGAACATTGTGACATAGACTGTGTTATATATAGTAAAGACCCCATTATCCAGATCCCAAGCATTCAGAAATCTCATGCAATCAGCATCTGAGGTTCAAAAGAGGAATTCCGAATGCTTGGGATCTGGATATTAGGATGCTAGCAATTGGAAGGGTATAATGTATCAGATGCTTTTCTCAAGCTAGTTCAGAAGTTACGTTATTGATAAAGTCAGAATTCTTATGGCCAGATGTATTGATATTTATGAGTGGTCTGGGCCCCTCGTTTTAAAAGGTGCATTCATCTTGTGGCAGCAACAAGTTGAGTTCTCCCAGTGTCTTTGTATTACTATAGCCATGCTTTCTATCTCGGGTGACCAAATCGACACGGACATTTATTATAAATCGACCGACTCCCACAGCCACCTGGACTACACTTCCTCCCACCCTGCCCCCTGTAAAAACACCATCCCATATTCGCACTTCCTTCGTCTCCGCCGCATTTGGTCCCAGGAGGACCAGTTCCAAAACCACACAACCCAGATGGCCTCCTTCTTCAAGGACCGCAATTTCCCGCCAGACGTAGTCGACAATGCCCTCCACCGCATCTCTTCCACTTCCCGCTCCTCCGCCCTTGAGCCCCGCCCCTCCAACCGCCACCAGGACAGAACCCCATTGGTCCTCACCTACCACCCCACCAACCTCCATGTACAACGTATCATCCGCCGTCATTTCAGCCACCCCCACCACCAGGGATATATTTCCCTCCCCTCCCCTATCAGCGTTTCGAAAAGACCACTCCCTCCATGACTCCCTCGTCAGGTCCACACCCCCCACCAACCCAACCTCCACGCCCGGCACCTTCCCCCTTACTTCCCTCCAAGGCCCCAAGGGACACTTCCATATCCGCCACAAATTCACCTGTACCTCCACACACATCATCTATTGCATCCACTGCACCCGATGTGGCCTCCTCTATATTGGGGAGACAGGCCGCCTTCTTGCGGAACGTTTCAGAGAACACTTCTGGGACACCCGGACCAACCAACCCAACCACCCCGTAGCCCAACACTTTAACTCCCCCTCCCACTCCACCAAGGACATGCAGGTCCTTGGACTCCTCCATCGCCAGACCATGGCAACACAACGGTTGGAGGAAGAGCGCCTCATCTTCTGCCTGGGAACTCTCCATCCACAAGGGATGAACTCAGATTTCTCCAGTTTCCTCATTTCCCCTCCCCCCATCTTGTCTCAGTCAAATCCCTCGAACTCAGCACCGCTTTCCTAACCTGCAATCTTCTTCTTGACCTCTCCGCCCCCACCCCACTCCGGCCTATCACCCTCACCTTGACCTCCCTCCACCTATCGCAATTCCAACGCCCCTCCCCCAAGTCCCTCCTCCCTACCTTTTATCTTAGCCTGCTGGACACACTTTTCTCATTCCTGAAGAAGGGCTTATGCCCGAAACGTTGATTCTGCTGTTCCTTGGATGCTGCCTGACCTGCTGCGCTTTTCCAGCAACACATTTTCAGCTATAGCCATGCTGACTTCACTTAAAACAAGTTTAGAAGCCTAGTTTTTGAATGGGAGGGTTTTTTTGTGAGTATTGATAGGGTTTTATGACTAAGCAAGATAAACAAGCTCCAATTTAGATCAAACTTTTTAAGTTTAAGGGGAACACTATTAGCTCAGAGAACAATGAAGCTTCTTTTCATCTTATCTTGAAATTTGTGCACTTCTATCCTTGGCTGAAGGTGCCTGTATAGACCAACAATTCTGGGAAGGGAAGCATATAGTGCGCCATACCTTAGAATAAAAAGTGTTATTTCCAGATCATAATTGTTGGGATAAAACCCTGAAGAGGTTAGTTAGGGCTGAGCACATTTAAACTAAAGTGTATTATAGCTCCAAGAAGAAGTTATCAGCATTTTCAGTTGAGGGGTTAAAGTCACAGTTAAACCTATTGAGGGATTAGAGACAGGGACTCTGGTACAACCATGGTATGAGTGGTGATTTTGTGTTTTGGGGTACTGTACCAGTGATATATTTTAGGTAATATACAAATGCATGTCTTATTTTCCTTTTCAATTTATCGAGGACTGTTTTATGATTAATGGGATTTTGCCGACTGTGTGTTTAAAACTCTTTGGATTTAAATTATAAGTGGTTTGGTTTATCCTATTTTATCTTCTTTCTTTTGTTAATAAACTCTATTTTGTTGTTAAAGAAAAATGGGCAGCATGTGTTTCAGTGAGAGACCATTGTGTTAAAACCAAAATAAATCAAACTATGATCTATCAAGCCAGACCTCTGTCTAGGAACTGACTTGTTCAGAGATGGCATCATCTGGGGTCACAATAATGTGAATAATCAGATATATCACAACAGTTGCAGACATCCTCTTACAATAAAGAAGCTGTCCCTTGACTCTAGGCAGCAGACCAAGAAGAAGTGATCTCAGCACCTGCACAGAGTACAGAGTGACCTTCACTCCCAGAGGTCCACTGTCCCCCAGCAAAGAAATGGTTTAGCAACAATGGTTACCAACGTTACAGCATTCACCACAGCAATGATATACCCGGGGAAGGAACATTGTGCTAGGAATGAACAGATACCAAAAGAACAGCCAGTGACACTGTTCAAACCTGTCATTAGGAGACTAGCATGCTTTAAAGAGTATGTATGCAATACATTTGCAGACACAAACAAAAGAACTGACTAGTGTTAACATTCTGGTTTCTAATGAATGGTAATTTTCTTTCTGACCATGTATGATGAGCAATGTGCATAATTTGTATTTGCAAATTATAGTGGGTTTTTTCAATATGGAATCAGGATGTTTGAAGAAATGCAATTGTACCTTTATTGTACTGATTGGCATGCTACAGTCACTTTTGCCATAAGTACCTGTATATGCAGTCTGTGACAGCCATTAAGCACATATCACATAAAATACTTATCAAATACAAGGCCTTCTCCGGCCTTGGTATCAAAAAAAAACAAATTACATTTAAGCTTGAATATTGTAATATAATTTACTTTGTTACTAATATGGTCTGTGAACAGGAGGACGATGCAAATGAGGGTTTTCATCTGGCAGAAATTGGAGGAGTATGGACCTTAAAAGTTAATAAGGCTGTTGGAGATATTAGACGTAGGAAGGGTTGAGGTGATAAAGCAATTTGAATACAAGAATGATCATATCAAAAATGAAGGCATTGCCTATTGGAAGCTGATGCAGGTCAGTGAAACAACCTCTCCACTCACCCTCCACTCATCAGCAACCCCTACCCCTAGCTCCCCAGAAACCCAGCAAAAGACAGAGACCAACTTTATTTTGACCTGCACTTAGAATAGATATTTTATCCTGGTCCAGAAAGGTTGGCTTGATGATCTGTATCCGCGGTAAACCTTTTCTCATTATTAAGATTGTGCATATAGCAATGACCACTGATCTGAATTATTAATCGGTGTTTTCTTTATTAACAAATCAGAGCAACTCCCTGGGGTATTTAGCGGGGACAAGCTGTGATAATTAAGTGGCATGAAGGGAAACAGTGCAAGGCCATTTAAATATTTATTAAATGTCATAACAAACAAAGCACACAACACCATCCAAAATTATGAGGTTACACTCTCATCAATTTGCAGGACTCCATCAGCATTGCCTAAAATACTCTGGAATATACAAAGTCCAGACTGGAAAGGGAGAGATTTTGATTTCAGACTATTTGATCCAGTCAGGATGTGCAATAAACAGAGAATAAAAATGAAATTGAGCATTAGGCTCACAACAAAAAAGCATCATCAAAACAGCTTTTAAAAGGATTCCCATTTGGAAGGTTATGCATCCTTGTTGACTTTCTTGAAAGTAGCAGGGATTATCCTGTTGTGTTCTTTCAGAAGCTGGTTGATATTGCCAGCCTTTCTAGTTTTATATTTTTCAACCGTGATGATGTCAAATGGAAGGACAAACAGCAATGGGATGGACACCAGTATAGATGTGGTAGGTATAGCCAGTTCCTGGTCTGTAAATTCTATGTAGTTGTCAAAGTCATCATTTATTTCTCGCACACTAACACAGATGATCTGATTATCTCCACGCTGTAGTTTGCCATTCTAGAGTTCCAACATTGATTCAAAATCAATTATGTTATGTGTATAACCTCACCAGATTAAGTCATAGAACAAGTACAAAGGACCTTGGAGGAGGGTAGATTTTTCTCTGGCAACATCTGCGAAATGTTGTGAGGAATTAAAATGTTAACAAAAGGCTAGAATACGTAGTCAGAACTGTTGAATGAGGTTATGCTGAGGCTGTGCCATGCATTGACTAGACAACAATTGGAGTATTGTGTATAGCTTTGGTTACTACTCTCTAAAAGACAGCATAAGGAAGCAACAGTGAAGAATAGCAAGAATGGTTCCAAATGTAGAGGGGGGTGAGCTATAAGGAAAAGGTTAGGACAGCTCCACCTCGATACCAGCAAAATCATTGATAGTTCCACGATGAAAATGATTCATGTACCTCAGTAAAATAAATAAAACATTAGCAGATACTTAAGATCATTCTTAAATATTGATTTAAAAAGAGAGGAAAATCAAACCAGTGGAAAAGAATATGGAAAATATAGACCATAGGGAAATAGATGGTGACACCTTGCAAAATGTCCAGATTTACAGAGGAGGAAGTGCTGGATGTCTTGAAACTGGTAAAGGTGGATAAATCCCCAGGAACTGATCCCACGAGAACTCTGTGGGAAACTAGAGAAGTGATTGCTGGGCCTCTTGCTGAGATATTTGTATCATCGATAGCCACAGGTGAGGTGCCAGAAGACTGGAGGTTGGCAAACGTGGTGCCATTGTTTAAGAAGGTTGGTAAGGACAAGCCAGGGAACTATAGACCAGTGAGCCTGACCTCAGTGGTGGACAAGTTGTTGGAGGGAATCCTGAGGGACAGGATGTACATGTATTTGGAAAGGTAAGGACTGATTAGGGATAGTCAACATGGCTTTGTGCGTTGGAAATCATGTCTCACAAACTTGATTGAGTTTTTTGAAGAAGTGACAAAGAGGATTGATGAGGCAGAGCGGTAGATGTGATCTATATGGACTTCAATAAGGCGTTCAACAAGGTTCCCCATGGGAGATTGATTAGCAAGGTTAGATCGCATAGAATACAGGGAGAACTAGCCATTTGGATACAGAACTGGCTCAAAGGTAGAAGACAGAGGGTGGTGGTGGAGGGTTGTTTTTCAGACTGGAGGCCTGTGACCAGTGGAGTGCTACAAGGAGCAGTGCTGGGCCCTCTACTTTTTGTCATTTACACAAATGATTTGGATGCGAGCATAAGAGGTACAGTTAGTAAGTTTGCAGATGACATCAAAATTGGAGGTGTAGTGGACAGCAAAGAGGGTTACGTCAGATTACAACAGGATATTGACCAGATGAGTCAATGGGCTGAGAAGTGGCAGATGGAGTTTAATTCAGATAAATGCGAGGTGCTGCATTTTGGGAAAGCAAATCTTAGCAGGACTTATACACTTAATGGCAAGGTCCTCGGGAGTGTTGCTGAACAAAGAGACCTTGGAGTGCAGGTTCATAGCTCCTTGAAAGTGGAGTCGCAGATAGATAGGATAGTGAAGAAGGCGTTTGGAATGCTTTCTTTTATTAGTCATGGTATTGAGTACAGGAGTTGGGAGGTCATGTTGCGGCTGTACAGGACATTGGTTAGGCCACTGTTGGAATATTACGTGCAATTCTGGTCTCCTTCCTATCGGAAAGATGTTGTGAAACTTGAAAGGGTTCAGAAAAAATTTACATGGATGTTGCCAGGGTTGGAGGATTTGAGCTATACGGAGAGGCTGAACAGGCTGAGGCTGTTTTCCCTGGAGCGTCGGAGGCTGAGGGATGACCTTATAGAGGTTTACAAAATTATGAGAGGCATGGATAGGGTAAATAGGCAAAGTCTTTTCCCTGGGGTGGGGGAGTCCAGAACTAGAAGGCATAGGTTTAGGGTGAGAGGGAAAAGATATAAAAGAGACCTAAGGGGCAACTTTTTCACACAGAGGGTGGTACGGGTATGGAATGAGCTGCCAGAGGAAGTGGTGGAAGCTGGTACAATTGCAACATTTAAGAGGCATTTGGATGGGTATATGAATAGGAAGGGTTTGGAGGGATATGGGCCGGGTGCTGACAGTGGGATTAGATTGGGTTGGGATATCTGGTCGGCATGGACGGGTTGGACTGAAGGGTCTGTTTCCATGCTGTATATTTCTATGACTCTAAGTCACAAAAGTAAACTAGCAAAATATACATTTGGAACAAATAGAAGAAAGTTTTATCATAAAAGTTGAGGAAAGGTCACTGGATCCAAAACATTAACTTTGATTTCTCTCCACAGATGCTGCCAGACCTACTGAACTTTTCCAGTGACTTCTATTTTGTTTTTTATATCAGAGTGCCAGGCTGCATGTAATTTTATGCTTAGACCTCGATGAAGGGTCTTGTCCAAAAAACTGGATAACCTGGGCGTTCTATCTCCAGCTTGCAAAGTAAAGGCCCAGGGACATGATACCCACTGCATATCAGTCGATGCATAAATGGCCAGTGGAATTAACACTCATTCAACCATCATATACTTGAGCAAACTGGATCCACTACATACCTCATATTTGTGAGACCACTCTACAACAATGAACCATGTCAGATGTGTGTCTGCAGCTTATCTGGCCATGAGGGACTATCGTAACCAATCCCAATTTTATTCTAAACATTTCTCTAATTAAACTGTGTCAGGAACGTTATGACACATCTCTGGAGCAGATGGGACCTGACCCTGGGTATGCCTGATGAAGGCTTATGCCTGAAAAGTTGATTCTCCTGCTCCTCGGATACTGCCTGGCCAGCTGTGCTTTTCCAGGACCACACTCTTCGACTCCTAGTTCAGAGGTGAAGACACTACACTGTGTCACAAGAGCCCTTTCCATTCTATTCTATCTGAATACAGGAGTTACATGACAGTAATTGGGGCTCCCTTTAGCTTAAGCGGCTCTGATTTCTGTTGTTTCTTCCCAAACACCACCATGAGCTAACTCAGTATTCCAAAGGAACTGAATTTAACTTGGCAGCTTTGTCCGGTTCACTTCCACAATGAATGATGCTTTCGTCACCTGAGCCATTGAGAGTGTTATATGTTTAACCACTACTACACTCCCAGTCAACACAGAGCCACATGCATTCACTCTCAGAGTATAGCTCTACACCGGAGAGACAATGGGGTTTTTCAATTGTATAGTAATGAACTCCTTTAACCTCAATCTGTTCTCTATTACATGTCCTAGCAGAGGTACCCAGCGTTGGCACAATTACAAAAATGTGCTGTTCATTTGGGCAAATCAGTCCCATACCACTAATAAACAGTACTGACTTTACACTCTAAAAGCTAGGTTGTTGTTGGATTAGTTTCTTTGAAGCAATTTTTCAGTTTATCGTCTTAGGTATTAAAGGCCCATTCATTTTGGCCAACTACTTTATTATGATTTGCTCACCTAACTCTACTACATTGATCTGGTGAGGACCAGAGAATGACATTTCAATTGAAGGCCTTTGGGCCCTGAATTGTAATCTCCTGGTCATATCCTGAAGAGGCTGCTTCTAAGTGAACCCTGCTGTTATGCCTGGAACTATTCCAGAACAATCGCTGCGCTGCTACTTAAAAAGATAAGGTATCCAGGACAACACAGAAACAAACATTAGAATTCAAATAGGGTGAGTAGGACTGACAGGACCAATCTTCATTCAGTCAGCAGTGTTGCTGCTGAGCCACTCTTAATGGTGGGCATTGTAACCTCCACCCAGAGTGTGTTTTGAGCTCTTGTTACCTTCAGTGCTTCCTCCAAGTGCTGTTCAACATGGAGGAGTACTGTTTCATCAGCCAATGGAGGAAGGTTAATCAGCAGGAGGCTTCCTTGCCCAGCTTCACCCTGAAGTCATGAGACTTCATGAGGTCCAGAGTCAATGTTGAGGTCTCTTAGGGCAAATCCCTCGCAACTGAATAGCTGTGCTAGCTCTGTTGGGATTGTCCTGCCAGTGGGACAGGACATATCCAGGAATGGTGATAGGGGTCTGGGACGTAGTAAGGTATGATTCTGTGGGTATGACTACAGGCTGTTGTTTGACTAATCCATGAGACACATGTTCCAATTTTGGCACTGGCCCCCAGATGTTAATAAAGAGGATTGACAGAGCTGTTCTGCCATTGTCTTTTCCAGAGCCAAGGTCAATGCCAGGTGGTCCATCCGGTTTCATTTCTTTGTTGAGACTTTGCAGCGATTGACGGAACTGAGTGGCTTGCTAGGCCATTTCAGAGGACAGTTGAGAGTCAACCACATTGTTGCAGGTCTGGAGTCACATGTTGGCCAGACCAGGTAAGGATGGCAGATTTCCTGCCCTGGAAGTCATTAGTGTGCCTCGTGATTCTTGAAAATTTGCTTTGTCTGTTTAGAAATCTGGCTGCAGACCCAAGGCCCTATGCTGGATGCTACTAACCTTGAAGGAAATGTATGATCAATCTGTACCAGATTGAAGAAGGTCCGAGGCACCATGTTTGATCTCAGACCCTTTGGGATTAGATAATGAAAAGCTAACCAGGTTTCCTGCCCGATTGTAGGTCATTCTGCTATAACGTGTGTTTCATCAATGCAAATTCGCGGTACCGCGATTAACGAATTGGGGATACTGTTTCTAAAGTGGGATCTTTTAAAGCATGTGCTGGTAATAATGCGATTCCGGCCCCATTATTTTCAATGGTGCTGCTATTACACAATTTCCTTATACGATAGGTTTGCACGAGAACTACCACATTATGGCAGAGCGGACTGTACCTCCTTCTGGACTCAGAAGCCCAAATAATATCATTCCTAGAACGTGAAGGTGTTGGTGCTGGACTGGGGTGGGCAAAGTTAAAAATGCTAAAAACCACACAACACCAGGTTATAGTCCAATAGGTTTATTTGGAAGTTCAAGCTTTCGGAGCATTGCTCCCTCATCAGGTAACAGCACTCAAAAAGCTTGTACTTTCAAATAAACCTGTTGGACTATAACCTGCTGTTGTGTGATTTTCAACTTTGTCCACCCCAGTCCAACACTGGCACCTCCAAATCAAAGTTAAAAATCACACAACACCAAGTTATAGTTTAACAGGTTTATTTGAAAATACAAACTTTTGGAGCACTGCTCCTTACTATTCCCAAAGCTCAGTCACTGGTGAGTGGGCCTTCTCCTAGCCTTGGTGGCAGTCCAGAGAAGATGCACTAGGTTGGTCCTGGGTATGTTGGGATTTTCTTATGAGAAGAGGTTGAGTAAGTTGGACTTATTCTTTGAATTTAGGAGAGTGACAGGAGACCTTAATAAAATGTATAAGATTTTAAGGGAGCTTGATAGGGTAGATAGGTTGTTTCCCCTTTTGGGTGAATCTCGGATCAGAGGGCAAAATCTCAGAATAAGGAGTCACCTGTTTAAGATAGAGATGAGAAGGACAATTTTTTGCTCTTAAAGGACAGTAAATCTGTGGAATTCTTTACTGCAGAGGGCTGTTGAGTCAAAAAGTGTGGTGCTGGGAAAGCACAGCTGGTCAGGCAGCACCCCAGGAGCAGGAGAGTCGACGTTTCGCATATAAGCTCTTCATCAGGAGCAGAGGGCTGTTGAGGCTAGGTCAATGAGTATATTCAAGACTGAAATAGACAGGTTATCAGTAAGAGAATCGAAGATTATAATGAACAGGTTGGAAAGTGGAGTTGAGGATTATCATATCAGACATGAACTCATTGAAAGATACAGCAGATTCAGTGATCGAATGGCACACGTCTGCTCCTATGATTCATGATGTGCTGAGCTATCACTCCAGGGCTTCCTGGTTACAGTGCCCTGACGTAGTTTGTCCCAACTGGTAGACAGGAGGGAAACAGAAGAAAGAGCTGATATTGAGATGCAGCGTTCCCAGCCTTGCCAAATTCTTCAGCCATTTCCAGCAACCTCCACATGGTTTCAGTATGTATCAGATCCTATGATTCTATGACGCCAAGAATTCAGTATGATTTACTGCAGTACATTCATCAATTTGTCATGGCACACTTAAATGTTTCTTAAATCCACCTCCCACCCCACTCATTCCCCCTCCCAGTCTTGGAATCTTCTATGCTCGAGGCGGTGGGAACTCAGTAATTATTTTGAAGATTGATAAATTCAATTCCTTTGGAATGATGAGTGAGCTGATGGTGGTATTTGGGAAGAAGCAACAGAAATCAGAGCCACTTAAGCTCTAGATAGATATGGGGATAACATGGGAAACAGCATTGAAGTGGATGATCAGCCATAGCATGGTTAAACGCTTACTGTATGGCCTACTCCTGCTTTTATGTTTCTCTGCCTCCTTTAAAATTGTGATGTTTAGTGCATCAGAACATAGGGACAGGAGTAGGCCATTCAGTCCACTAAGCCTGCCCTATCAATCAATACAATCATGAAGATCAAACACTTCAATGAGTTTATCCATTCCATTCCCATAACTCTGTACAATACTGATAATCAGAAATCCATAATCTCTCCCTTAAACATATTCAAAGACTGAGCCTCCACAGACCTTTCTGGTAGAGAATTTCAAAGGTTCAAAAGCCTTTGAATAAGAACATTTCTTCTCATTTCAGGTCTATGTGGCATCGCTTTATTGTTAAATTGTGTCCCTTGGTGCTAGACTCCCCAAACAGGGGAAACATCTTCCCTGCACCTACAATGTCTATCTCTTTAAGCATTTTGCAAGTTTCAATGAGAACACCTCTCATTCTTTGAAACTCTAAAGAATACAGGTCCAGTTTGCCCAATTTCTCTTCAGTGGACATTCCCACCGTCAAGAACAAGTTTGGTGAACCTTCATTTCATTTACTCTATGGCAATAATTTCATTAAGATAAGGAGACCACAACTGCACACAGTAATCCAGGTGCAGTCTAACCCACCTAGACAGAGGAAACATATTACTTTTTAGAATTCTGCATTTCAAAGTAGATCTCTTCATATATAATTCCATCTGCGGTGTGTCTATCCATTCTCTTCTGTGGGCTCCTCAAGTCTCTTAAGATTCTGGGGCCTATACCCCTATTTCCGAAAGAAAATTTTATGCTTGAGTAAGTTCTATTTTTAAACAGCACAAAACACTATCACAAAACCTGTTGTGTCATTTGAGTCAGATGTGATTGTAACAAGAGTGGGAGCATGGCTGCTATTGCTTGAAGACAAAAATAACTTCTGACACATGCTCTCTCACTAGAATGACTACTCACAGCCGTCACTTGTAGAATTACCGCCTACTTAAACCATCAAGCTGGTTGATCAGCTCTTCAGTATGGAATGCTGCCCCCAGAATCAGATGAGAGAAATTATAATCCATCACATTGTTCCCCACAGACAACCTCTCAAGAGGATGTATCTGGATCACTATCCAGTGCCACACGCTTGTCCACTGACTGTAAGTGGCACTCTCGTCATCCTCCAGATTTCTTCCCATTTCTCCCTCCACTCCCTTCCCAGCGAATGTTTATAAAAGGCTCCCAGTGAGTGGGATTCACTTGGTGAGCAGTTGAATAGGCAGAGACGGAGTGAAATCAGACTGCAAAATGTTTCATTTCCTTACTCTTTGCTTCAACAGACAAGGGAATAGGAAATCTGTTCAGCATCACAATTGCCAGGAGGTGGTGCTGTAACACACACAGTCGTGACTGACCCATACAAAGTGTAAAATCACAGAGTAATGCTGAGGCAGTTTCAGTTTCACCATCAGAAACTGGCTTCCTATTGACCTCAGAGCACCCTGTTTGAAGCAATCAGGATTTGTGATGTGAGGGAACATCAGGTTGGGCATGAGCTGTATCACAGGAAATCGGCGAGAACAAGAGCTAAAGCATTGCACCTGGCCCGTCACATTTTCAACGTCTTGGTAATTCAAAAGCAGTCAATGACACTTTCTGATTGACTCAAATTTCCAGTTAAAACTTATCGTCTAACACAAACTGTTGTGTAAATTTTAGTCAATCGGCAAGACACATTGTCTATTTGGTTTGGCTCAGATTCAATGAGAAAGGAACAAAATAGCACTCTTCCAAACCACATGTCCTCACAAAGTCCCTTGTCGGCATTGAAATACTTGTGCAGAGACCTGTTGTACTGTAAAAAGCATTGTGCCAAATTTGTGCATAGCAAGCTCCCATTGTGGTAATGATCACACTTGCGGTGAACGCGTGGCTCAAAGATTAGTGAGAGGTTGGGTGAATTGGCCATACTAAATTGCACGTAGTGTTCAGGGATGTGTAGGTTAGATGCATTAGTCAGGGGTAAATGCAGACTAGTGGGGAATGGGTTTGAGTGGGATATTCGTCGGAGGGGCGGCGTGGACTTGTTGGGCAAAGGGCCTGTTTCCACACTGTAGGGATTTTATGATCTATATAGAAATAGGTTTGAATTCGTGGGACATTGACACGAGTTCTGGGGAAGAAGGGAGCTGTTCCGATGGCTCAGATTCCTTCTGAATCTTTGAGACCAGACCCTGGCAAGTTACATTACTAGTTGAAAGTGTAGTGCTGGAAAAGCACAACAGGTCAGGCAGCATCCGAGGAGCAGGAGAATCAGCTATTCTTGATGAAGGGCTTATGCCCAAAACATCAATTCTCCTGCTCCTCAGATGCTGCCTGACCTGCTGTTTTTCCAGCATTACACTCTCGACTCTGATCTCCAGCATCTGCAGTCCTCACTTTCTCGAAGTTGTATTACTAGGGCTGTGGATACGGCGTTAAACTAAATAGTGGAGGGGTTGGGGGAATGGGTTCCAGTTGCATGGAAAATTATGAAACAAGTTAAAAGGGGGAGAGGGTTCAGTAGAGGGCTCACCAGAGAATAAAATGTATTGCTGGAACAGCACAGCAGGTCAGGCAGCCTCCAGGGAACAGGAGAATCGACGTTTCGGGCATAAGCCCTTCTTCAGGAATTGGCTCACCAGAGAAGACATAGGACAGAGAGCATGGAAAATGTCAGCAATCCAACTTCAGGCCCAGCAGTTTAGGGTATTACTATGAGAATGGGGGGAATAGTCAATGCAGACTGAGGATGTTGTACTTATATGCCTGCAAAATATGAGCTTGTAGCACAGATTGAAATTGGTGGGTACGATGTGGCTATCACAGAGATGTGGCTGAACTAAACATCAAAGGATACACATTCTGTCAAAAGGATGGGCAGATGAGCAGAGGGGCTGCAAATGGCTTTGTTACTAAGAAATGAAATTAAATCAGTAGCAGGAAGTGATATAGAGTCAGAAGGCATAGAATCTGTACGGGTAGATTTGATAAACCGCAAAGGAAGAAAGACCCTGATGAAAGTTGAGTACAGGCCTTGTAGCAGTAATTGGGATGTAGGGTAGAGAATAAATCAGGAGATAGAAAAGACATGCAAGAAAAGCACGATTACAATAATCATGGGGGACGTCAATGTGTAGGTCGACTGGGAAAATCATGTTGGTGTCAAATATCAAGAAAAGGATTTGGTGGGATGTCTATGAGATGGTTTTTTTGGAGCAGCTTATGGAGCAGCTTGAGCCCACTAGGGAACAGATAATGCTGGATTTGCTGATGTGTAATGAAGTAGTGTTGATTAGGCAGCATCAGGTAAAGGAACCCCTTGGGAACAGTGATCATAATATGATGAATTCACTCTGCAATTTGAGAATGAGAAGCTGAAAAATGATATTACAATTGAGTAAAGGCAACTACAGAGACACGAGGGAGGAGTTGGCCAGAGTTGATTGGAAGGTGAGCTGAACAGGGAAAACAGAGGAGCAGCAATGGCAAGAGTTTCTGGGGGTAATTCAGGAGACAACAGCAATTCATCCCAAGGAAGAAGAAACATGCTTAGAGGGGACAAGGCAGCCATGGCTGACAATGGAAGTCAGGGACAGCTTAAAAGCAAAAGAAATAGCATACAATATGGCGAAAATTGGTAGGAAGCCAGAGAGTTGGGAAGCCTTTAAAAACCAACAGAGGATAACTAAAAAAAAGTAATGTGGAAGAGAGGAAATATGACAACAAGTTAACTAATACTATAAAAGAAGATTGCAAGAATTCTTTTAGATACTTGAAAGACGCAAGAGTGGAAATTAGACTACTCGTAAATGAAGCTGGAGAAGTAGTAACGGCGAACGAAGAAATGGCAGCAGTACTGAATAGATATATTGCAACAGCCTTCAGGGTGGAAGACACCAATAGCATACCCCACTTTTAAGAAAGTCAGGGGGCAGAGGTGAGTATAATGGCCATCACTAAGGAGAAGGTACTGGGGAAGCTGAAAGGTCTGAAGGTGAATGAATCACCAGAACTGGACGAACTATCTCCCCCAGGGTGTAAGGTGGATAGCTGAGAAGATTGTAGAAGCATTGATGGTGATCATTCAGAAATCACTGGAGTTAGGGAGGGTCCCAGAGAACTGGAAAATGGGTAATGTAATACTTCTGTTTAAGTAGCAAGGCAGACAGAAAACAGAAAACGAATAGCCTGACCTTGATCATTGGTAAGATTTTAGAGTCCATTTTTAAGGATGAGATTGTGGATTACTTGCAAATGCATGGTAAAATAAGCCCGAGTCAGCACAGCTCCATCAAGGGGAGGTCACGCGTGACAAACCTATTAGAATTCTTTGAGGAGGCAACAAGCAAGTTTGACAAAGAAGAACAGGTGGACATGATCTATTTAAACTTCCAGAAGGCTTTTGACAAGGTGCTGCACAGAAGGTTGCTAAATAAGATAATAACCCATTGGTTAGGGACAAGGTACTGGTAAGGTTAGAGGATTGGCTGATTGGCAAAGGCAGAGAGTAGGGATAAAGGGGTCTGTCTCAGGATAGCAGCTGGTGACTAGTAGAGTTTTACTGAAGTCAGCGTTGAGATCACAATTATTCACACTATACATTCACAATCTCGAGAAAGGAACTGAGGACGTTGTTGCTAAGTTTCCCGATGACACAAAGGTAAATGGAGGGACAAGTAGTATTGAGGAAGCAGGAAGGCTATAGAATGACTTGGACAGGCTAGGAGAGTTGGCAAAGAAGTGACAGATGGAACACAATGTTGGAAAGTATGAGGCTGTGCACTTTGATAGGAAGAAGCGAGGCCAGGCTATAGTCGAAATGAGGAAATACTTTGGAAATCAGAAGTACTAAGAGTTGGGAGTCTAGTTCAGAATTCTCTTAGGGTTAATATGCAAGTTCAGTTGGCAGTTAGGAAGTCAAATGCAATGTTAACATTAATTTCAAGAGGGCTAGAATACAAGAGCGAAGATATACAGCTGAGACTGTATAAGCTTCTGGTCAGACAGCATTTGGAATATTGAGAGTAATTTTAGGCCCCTATCTAAGGAAGGAGGTGCTGACATTGGAGGGGGTGTGGAGGAGATTTACAAGAATGATGAAGGACTCGTCATATGAGGAGCAGTTGAGGACTCTCAATAGAGTTTAGAAGGATGAAGGGGATCAGATTGAAACAGAATACAGAGAGACCTGCATCGAGTAGGTGTGGGAAAGATGTTTCCACGAATAGGAGAGACTAGAACCTAAGGGCACAGCCTCAGAGTGAAGGGACAACCCTTTAGAACTGAGACGAGGAAGAATTTCACCAGCCAGAGGGAGGTTAATCTGTGGAACTCACAACCACAGAAGTCATTTCAAACAGAAATAGATAGTTGTTGATTAATAAGGAGATCAAGGATTACAGGGAGAAAGCAACAGAATGGGTTTGAGAACCACATCATCCATGATGGAATGGCAGAGTCGATTGATGGGTTGAATGGCCTAATTCTGCTCCTATGTCTTATGGCCTAACAGTCTACATTATCTGTTTTTATAATGTTGATTGAGGGGTAAATACAGATCAGTATATTTGGCAAAAGTCATAGATTTCAGGCCCTACGGTGAATTCTGGACAATTGCCACTGATTCCACACATCCCTCTCCCAACATCTGCCCTCAGTCTGGCCAGTATATTCAATCTAAAACTAAAATGTAATCCTCATATCCTATCCAATGTCAAATACTTCCAGTTCTGCAATGTTGCCACATTCCCACCCACTTTTCAAACACTCCATTATTTCCTACTGCCCTTCAGTCTTTCCTCACCCATTTTCTCTACATTGCACTGTCTCACATACATGTCCAAAACAACGCTCTTCTCATCCATCCACCCTGGTCTCCATGGCTGCCTCAATGCATTGAGTTTAAATCCTTTCTTTTTTAGATAGTTCCATGAGCTTGTCCTGCCTATCTATACTATTCCGGCCAATACTTGTCCTTCCCCTAACTCTTAGAAACGGATTCTCTGGTAATTGCTTCTTTGCTACTTGTGGGAGCTTGCTGTGCATTTGGCTGAGTTGTCTACATTCCAACAATGACATCACTCCAATAGTATCCCATTGGCTTTGGATACATTAAGATAATGAATGACAAGACATCAATGCAAAGTTGTTTCTGTCACTTCTTTTTCCTTTTTCTGTTCTACCACAATATTGATGGCACAGTCTTCAGCCACCTAGGAACCCTCTCATGGAACCTCTGGTTATTTTAAACCTTTAAAATCTTTTTTGAAAAACCATGTCTATAATCTAATGTTTAGTCTCTCCTATCCTCTCCCATCTGCACTCCCTCCATCCACACACACACACACGTAACACCCCTCTCCTGCCCAACATCCAAATCTCTCATATACAAGATTGTCATTCACTTGTTTTATATCCTTCCAGTGTTTCTTTATATTAAAGACATTGTGCGAATAATGTTACTTTACTGGGTCTCTTTATCCTCTTAGAGACTCTATCCTATTCTGCAATTCACTGCTTCCTCTGACATAGATTCTGTGAGTGTATTATAACAGTTACTAATGATTGTCTTGAAACAATATTTTATACTTTTCAGAACTACAGTGTGGAAATATCAGTTAAATTGACGCCTCAGAGTACATCTTGTGGCACAAGTGAACATGTGGAAGAACTGGCAACTGTGCTTTTTACATGGACAGCGGAGGATACCAAACCACAGTTTTATCACCTTTTGCCCACCTCTCCCTCAGAGAGATTGTTGGTGATTGTCACTCCCAGGAACTAGATGCTCTCAATCATCTCCACCTCAGCACCATTGATGCAGACAGGGGTGTGACCTCTACTCTGCTTCCTGAAGTCAATACCAGCTCCTTTTGCTGAGAGATTTTTGTCTTTACACTACACCACTAAGCACTCAATCACTTTCCTGTATTCTGTTTCGTTGTTGTTTGAGATTCGACCTACAATGGCAGCATCGTCAGCAAACTTGTAAAGGAGTTGGGGCATAATTTGCCCACTGAGTTTGTAATCTCACCTTCGAGTTGATAATTAATGCAATGACTACCCTGGGTCTGATAGTCTTGTCTCTTTATTTCAAAATAGAAAACTGCTACAGCAGATTAACTTTAAAAATGGTCAAATTTATATTGGTATCAAATTGCGAAGTAGCAAGGCACTCAGACTCTGAACTGGGCCAGAATGCAAGATGGTGTTCAATAAAAGTGATCTCAGCTAATATGGTCTCCACAATAACTATTGTCCAAGTATCACTCATGGTCTCCTTGGTAGGTCAACTTTAACTGATTCAGAAGGCTAACCTTAACCCCAGCCTGAACCCAAATCCTAAATTGCACTCCTCTGAGATGAGCCTAAAATCTATGCTGAAGGAGCACTGTATTATCCGATCTGTCAACTTTCTAACGTGAAGTTAAACTATGGAGATATGAAACAGACATTACAGGAAATAACAGATTTTTGTTGTGCAGTATGCAGACCCACAACAGATGAATCGGCAGGTAAAGAGACAACGTTGTATATGCACACAGCACAGTGTCCTTAAAGTGAGTCCATAAAGGTGAGCACTTTTAAAAGCAAAGCTACCTATTCATCAACATTGTGATCCTGAAGTACCTGTTCGCTTAGATATGGATTTGAGCATCAATGACCTCACCAACATGCTTGCCAATATTTAACTATCTATCAAAGTGAATATCTCATAAGTAGATTGTGATCTGATTGCTGTTTGGAGATCATGCTACGCAGAAATTCTCTTTCCTCCATTAGAATAGTGACTATACCTGGAGTTAGGGAAATGTATTATATAAATACAGGTTGGAACTTTATTCCTGGTCTGCTAGAGATTTATACAGATTTATATTTTAAAATGTCAACATTTCAACTTTGGTCAGAGGAACTCAATGTCCTCTGATATGATTTTAAGAGAAAGTTTTGTGCCAATGTGTGGACTTGTTTGACCAAATGGCCTGTTCCCACACTGTAGGGATTCTTTACCTCCTAGATTGGCTTCTACTATCAGAGTCATGTAACGCTGAAGATTTTCAACTCTCAAACTAGATTGTCTTGCAGTTGGGGCAGCATCACAACAAGGAGATGATCTCCAAAAAATGTAGTGACTCTTCAGCACTATCTAACTCTGACTCACGAAACTAGGATTAAGATGAAAAGCCAACTCGCTTTCGTACTCTCACTCATTATTCTGCAAATGAGGTCAATGCGTACAGTGAAAGAAATGTATTGTCGCCCTACAAAATGTCAGCATCCTCGAGAAAGGAGAGAAAATGGCCACAGAATTACCCACTTCAACCACCATTAAAATAAGCAGCACTGAGGTCCAATTCCAGCAGCCAGCTTTCTCAGGATTGAGAGATAAGAGTTTGTTTAGACACGCTGTGTTTCCAAGGATGAAATCTGTCTTGATTACCAATAATTATTACTGCTTGTCAAGGACTGCAAATTCAAGGAAGCTGCAACTTTTTGGAAAGCTTAAGGGCATTAAAATAGTTGCGAGATGTACAGAAAGCAAGTCTTTCAGATTGTATAGTATATGCGCATAAAAGAGATATGTATAACTTCTGTATCAAGTTCAGAAGAGCTAAAGTCAGTACGTCAAGCATGTTGCATCCTGCTCAATACTCTGGCTCACTGAGATGGAAATCACTGCCACAATGAGCATTATATTGAGCAGTCATTCTCCTTGACACATGGTCCTATGGTGTTTATCCTGATGCCAATCAAGTGTATTCCTTTAAATGCAATTCCTGTTGCACAAGACTAGCTTTCTCAAAGTTTCTAAATTTAAATTGCCGTTACAAAGAAAAACATGCTACTAACTCAAGGCAACTGGCAGAAGTATCATGACATTCCTATTATCACATTACGCCACCAAACACCAGGCTAATGTTCCAGTTAAACTAAAACAGGAAGTGCTGTAGAAACTCAGCAAGACTGATAGCTTATGTGAACAGAGAAACAGTATTAATGTTGTGATCTGGTCTGACTCTTTTGTCTGAACTGGGAGTTCTGGAGAAGAGTCATACTGGACTTGAAAGTGGATCAAGGGGACATTACAAATTATGCAGCTCCATTCAAGGAATAATGAACGTTTCCTGCAATGACCTAGCAAGGGTTTCCACGTCATGCAGCTAACAGCGAAGGAACTAACTGCTCAGCTACAGACCAGAATGAATCATTATGCTAGGGGTATAAGCAAAGTTGTCTGAGAGATAATGGGGGAAATGAAAAAGCAAGGAGCCAGTTGTAATGGTACTGCTGTGTTCCTAATGATAACCACATGTCGCTTCTATTTATGACTTGATCGTTTACAGATGAAAATATCCCTTGAAGTAGCCCTTCCAGAATCTAGTGCCAGTGGCTCCCAGGTGCGTATTTATAAGTTTTACAAAACATGAAGCTTCTTAAAGGGTGAAATGCAAGGACAGAACACAACTTAGGAGTGTGGGTCCAGAGAGGTTCCTGAACAATCTGTTTACATTGGTGTATGTGCAACAATATACATATAAAGTGTCTTTAATTATGGTAAAACAGCTCAAGGAGCTTCTCAGGGGTGTCATAAAATAACATTTGACGCCAAATCACAAAAGGACATTTGAGGACAAAAGCTTGATCAAAGGGAAACATGTTATGGAGTGCTTTGAAGGAGAGAGGTGGAGTGGCATAATTCCACTTGAAGTGCTTGGCCACCAAGAATAATACACCTTAAAACAGATAATGTTATGGTCCCAGCTGATGGGAATACTAGATAAGTCAGATATCAAAATGAAATATGGGTTGATAAATTGTAAGGTTAATTTCTGCACATGATTACATGACAGTTATTCACTGCACTTATGCACATGAGGCTGCCAATGTCTCTTTAACGCAACAGCATATGTTTATTACACCAAAGAAAAGAAAACAAACAAAGCTATATGGATGTAAGTCAATTTGAAAAGATCTTAGCATTAAAAAAGTGTGCTGATGTACAATTCGGCTGCTGTTGATGGCCCACAGTGTCTCATGGATACCCTGTCTTAAGTTGCTAGAACTGTTTGACGTCTGTCCCATTTAGCACGGGGACAGTGCCACACAACATGAATGGAAGTTATTCTCAATGTGAAAGCAGGACGACATCTCCACAAGGACTCTGCAGTGGTCGCTATTACCAAAACTGTCATGGACAGATGTATCTGCAGCTGGCAGATTGGCAAGGATGAAGTCAAATATATTTTTCCCTCTTGTTGGTTCCCTCACCACCTACTGCAGAGGCAGTCCAGCAGCTATGTCCTTCAGGATCCGACCAGCTCAAGCAGTCATACTGCCACAGAGCTACTCTTCATGGTGGACATTGAAATCCCCACAGAGTGTATATTTTGTGCCTTTGCCATCCTCAGTGCTTCTTCCATGTGTTCTTCAATATGGAAGAGTATTGAATCATCAGCTGAGGGAGAAAGACACATGGTAATCAGAAGGAGATTTCCTTGCTTATATTTAACCTGAAGCCATGAGACTTTATGGGATCCTGAGTCAATGTTCACGACTCCCAGGGCAACTCCCTCCTGACTGTATCCCACTGAGCCACCATCTCTGCTGGGTCTGTCCTGCTGAGGGGATAGGACATATCCAGTGATGGTGATGGTGGTGATTGGGACATTTTCTGTAAGGTATGAATTCATCAGTATGACTATGTCAGGCTGTTGCTTGACTAGTCTGTGAGACAGCTCTCCCAATTTTGACATCAGCCCCCAGATGTTAGTGAGGAGGACTTTGCAGAGTTGACAGGGCTGTTTCTGCCATTGGCTTTTCCAATGCCTAGGTTGATGCCAGGTGATCCCTCCAATTTTATTTCTTTGAAACTTTGTAGTGATGAATACAACTGAATGGCTTGTTAGGCCATTTTGGAGGCAATTGGGAGTTAACCACATTGCTGTGGCTCTGCAGTCACATGTAAGCCAGACCAGGTGAGAATGGCAGATTTCCTTCTATGAAGGACATTAGTGAACCAGATGAGTTTTTCCGACAATCAATAATAATTTCATGGTCATCAGTAGATTTTTAATTCAAGATTTTTAAAAAATTGAATGTAAATTCCATGGCAGGATTTGAAGCCAGGTCCCCAGAACATTACCTGGGGTCTCTGGATTATTACTTTGGCAATAATGCCCACTAAGCCATCACCTTCTCTAAATATAAAATAATCTGAAAGATATGTAGTGACTTCACCTCCACAACACTCTATGGTTTTGAACTCCATTGTTTCATTATCCTCTGAGTGGAGACATTTCTCCTCATCTCAGTCTGATGTTTCTGTGTTCTGGACTGCAAACTGCACCAGCCCCCTGCCCGCACCCCCCAGCATCCAGCCAGGAATCATCATCCCTGCATCCAATCTATTCAGCTATCAGAATGTTATACATTTCAATTAAATCCCCTTTTATGTTTATGAAGTCCAAAAAAATGCAGGCCCAGTCAACTCAATCCATCCTCATGCGATAAACCTGTAATCTCAAGAATCAGTTTGGTGAACATTCCCTGCATTTTCTCTATGGCAAGTAATTATTTTCTTAAGTAAGGAGACCAAAACTACACAAAACATTCCTGATGTAGTCGCACCAAGGCCCTGTAAGGCTTCCTTGCTCGCACACTCAATCATTCTTGCAATGAATACGAACATAGCAATTGCCTTCCTACTTGTTTGTTGCACCTACATGCTTGCTTTCAATAACCAGTGTTCAAGGATACAAGGGTCCCTCTTTACATTGACATTTCACAATTAATGACCATTTAACTGATACACCAAAGTGGAGCTTCACACTTATCCATGTTGTATTGCATCTAACACCCATTCAACTTATCTAAATTGAGGCTTGATGATCCTAATCATCACTCAGAATTCCAGTTTGTATTGCAGAGAACTTGGGAATATCACATTCCCCCTACCAAATCATTGATGTATGTTGTGAATAACTGGGGCCTATGCACTGATTCTTGTGCTACATCACTTATCACCACTTCCACTCTAAAAAAGATTCATTTCTTCCTATTGTTGTTTCATATCTGCTACCTAATTCTCAAATCTATCACCAATACTATGTGCTTTGATTTTGCACACTAACCTCTTATGTGGGACCTTATTAAAAGCTTTCTGAAAATCCAAATATCATCTATTCTATTTGTTTTGTCCCCAAAATCTCCACTAGGTGCGTTTCCATGCTGTATGACTCTATGACTCTGGTTATAATAATGCTTGCTTGCGTAAAATATCAGTTTTATCCTTCTTTTTGCTCTTCAGGCAAGAATTTTATTTCTACATGCCATGTTTTTCACCCTTTCTTAGAGGATTCACACCAGGAGTTTGATATTGATAGCTTTTATCTTTTACTCATTCGTGAGCTTTGCTGGTTGGGCCCAAGAATTTATTGCCTGTCCCTAGTCACCCTTAAGAAAGTGATGGTGAGCTGCCTTCTTGAAACACTGGTGGTCTATTTGCATTCTTGGGTTATGATTTGGATTTCTACCTTTAAAGCATTGGTAAGACAGTGTTTGGTCTTCACCAGCTTTCTCAAATACGTTTCTTTGTTTCAAGGTGAATTGATCTTTTAGAGGCAAGCTTCATTTTGCTTTAGCTCCTGCAGCCTTTTACTGCGGGCTTCCACTTTCACAGAAGCTGACTAACTCTATGTTTTTAAACTGCTGAAAATTTAAAGATAGACACAGTTTTCTGACTGGGATTTTCATCTTCTTTCTTGAAGTTGTGCACAGTGATGCTGAATGAAAACTTCATATCCCCACTCATTAGACCATAAGACCATAATATATAGGACCAGAATTAGGCCCTTTGGCCCTTCAAGCCTGCTCCACCATTCAATCAAGACTGACAAGTTTCTCGTCACCATTCTCCTGCCTTTGCTCCCTAACCTTTGATCCCTGAACAAACAAGAACCTATTTCTGTCTTAAATACTTTCAATGACTTGGCCTTCACAGTCCTTTACAGCAATGTGTTCCACAGATTAAACACCCTCTGGCTGAAGAACTGCCTCCTCATCTCAGTTCTAAAGGGTCGTCCCTTCACCCTCAGGCCCTGCCCTTGAGTCCTAGTCTCTCTAACTAGTGGAGACATTATCTCCACATCCTCTCAATCCAGGCCTCTCAGTATTCTGTAAGTTTCATTCAGATAATCCCTCATCCTTCTAAACTCCATCGAATACAGACCCAGAATTCTCAACCGCTCCTCATATGACAAACTCTTCATCCCCAGAATCATTCTTATAAACCTCTCGTGGACCTCCTCCAAGGCCAGCACATCCTTCCTTACAGGAGATACAAGACTCAAAACTGCTCGCAGTATTCCAAATGCAGACTAACCAGAGCCTTGGAAGAACATCTCCATTCTTATATTCTAATCATAGAGCCATAGATTCATAGAGATGTACAGCATGGAAACAGACCCTTCGATCCAATCCGTCCATGCCGACCAGATATCCCAACTCAATCTAGTCCCACCTGCCTGCACCCAGCCCATATCCCTCCAAACCCTTCCTATTCTTATATCCATCCAATGCCTTTTAAATGTTGCAGTTGTACCAACCTCCACCACTTCCTCTGGCAGCTCATTCCATACATATAGTCCTCTTGAAATGTAGTTGTGATCCCAACACTGACTTGTGCAGAATTTTACTAGTCACTGGCTGCTATCCTGAGTTAGACCCTATTATCTCTACTCTGCCTTTGTCAATCAGCCAACTCTCTATCCATGCCAGTACTTGCCCCTAACACTATTTTGTTTAGCAGTCTCTGATGTGGCACTTTGTCAAAGGCCTTCTGGAAATGTAAATAGATTATGCTCACTGGTCTTCCTTTGTCAAATGTATTTGTTGCTTCCCTAAAGAACTGTAATAGGTTTGTCACAGATGTCTCTCTTTGATGAAGCTGTGCTGACTCAACCCTATTTTACCAAATACTTCCACAATCTCATCCTTAATAATGGACTATAAAATCTTACTAATGACCAAAGTCAGGCTAACCGGCCTATATCTTTCTGCTTTCTGCCTCCCTCCCTTCTGAAACGGGGGTGTTACTTGATAAATGTTAGATTTTCTCTTAATTTTACCCAGTAGCTAGTTACATTGCTACTGCGATACCTGTTTGTTTCTTGTGATATGTCAAAAATCAACCTAAGAGTTAATATACTTTACCACTTTTGCTACATGCTCCTAACAATAAGGACAATCACAGGAACAGTATACACATTCTGGTGAGCACGTGGAGAATTCTCAATCGAGTACTCCTTTGGACGCTGGTTAGCTTGCCTCAGAAACAGTGGGCTATCGATATTCACTAATCAGAGACATTATGGACCAGGTAAGAGCTGAACCTAGGTCTCGTGGCTCAAGATAGCTGGGGCTTGTCTTGTGATGTCAGTTAATCCTTTTATTAAATCCATTTTTTTATTTGCTCTCAGGACATGGGCATCATTGGGCGTACCTATCCCTAATTTCCCACAGGGCAGTTAAAAGTCAACCACATCCCTATGTTCTGAAGTCATGTTAGCCAGACCAGGTGAGTATGGTAGGTTTCCATCTGTAACTTAGTGAACCAGATGGGCTTTTGACCATTGACAACGGTTTCATGGTTATGAGTCCTAGAATCATAGAATCCCTACAGTGTGGAAACAGGCCATTCAGCCCATTGAGTGCACACTGACCGTCCAAAGAGCATCCCACTCATACCCAACCCCTACCTGAACCCTGTAACCCTGCATTTCCCATAGCAAGCCTGCACAACTCTGGGCACTATGTGCAATTTAGCATGGCCAATCCACTTAACCTGCACATCTTTGGACTATTGGGGGAAATCAGAGCACCAGGAGGA
The DNA here is from genome assembly GCF_037043375.1 of Chiloscyllium plagiosum. Taxonomy (NCBI): domain Eukaryota; kingdom Metazoa; phylum Chordata; class Chondrichthyes; order Orectolobiformes; family Hemiscylliidae; genus Chiloscyllium; species Chiloscyllium plagiosum. The sequence goes on along the minus strand of NW_028270153.1, from coordinate 17,126,533 downwards.
AACCCAGACAGATATGGGGAGAATGTGCAAACTCCGCATAGACATTCACCCGAAGGTAATTGTAGGTTCTTATTAAATTCATTGGTATCATCTGTCTTGGCAGGATTTGAACTAGATATAAACAATGACTGCAGATGCTGGAAACCAGAGCACCAAAAGCACAGCAGTTCAGGCAGCATCCGAGGAGCAGGAAAATCAACGTTTCGGGCAAAAGCCCTTCATCAGCTTTTCCAGCACCACTCGAATCTAGAATCTCTTGGCAGGATTTGAACCCAATCCCCAGAATATGACCTGGATCTCTGAATTAATTGATTAACAATAGCAACACGAGGCCATCACTTTCCTAATTGTCACCTTCTAACTGTCATTTAGAAAAGGCTCATGTGGAGCAGTTGGACCTGCTTTTGTGCTTTACTTTATAATATTTTGTTAGGCGGCTCTGTATATGCTTAGTTAATTCTGATGAATAGTGTATTGCCTGCAATTAGGTTGTTGACTATTACACAGGCAGACTAGAGCAAGTTCATACCTGCAAACACAAGATCATCTCAATATACTCTCTACCGTCAGCTTTGTGTTTGCTATGGCAGACAACAAGTTACTGGGACTGTTTGTAAGTGGGATGGCTTTCTTGGTCATGACGTATGAGTCTGTTGTTTTATTTGTCTCAGATTTCCTTTACTTCCTGTTAGCACAGCACTTTTGCTTCCATTTTCTCTTTCTCTTTGATTGATATTAAGTTGATTGTTTGAGTCTAATTTTGGGAGAAAACTGGCTGAAATTGTGAAAATAAAATATAAACTGAAAGTATGAAAACACTTGTTCCAAAAACAGGTAGACTTTAATGCAACTTGAGATGTCTCCTGGTTCAAATTACAAAGCTCTGAGCATTTTCTATTTTTAAAACTATGCAGAGGAAAAGGATTTTCTTTTGAAAGAGCTGGTTGCATGATCACTTTACATTAAAATTCCCATAACCACCTGCTGAAAACTGCGCCGTGGTCTCTTTAAGAGATACAAAATTGTATGGTATGGTAATTGGTCAGTTATGGAACTGCTGGAACAGATTTGCTTGGTTGCTGCCCTCCGTGAACTCAAACAAACAATCAATTTTCAGCCACAAAAATCTGTGACAAAGAACCTTTGCCTCTATTGCATTGCTCTGCTTTGGCTCTCTAAATGGAGCAAGCTCCTAACTGTGGCCATGATCCATGGTCTACACTGATGATCATTGCTGGATTCCTGAAGATTGAGGAATTGGACAGGAAGAAAGCAAGGAATTAAAGAGAGGGAATGTCAGATGCAAGGGCAAGGCTGTTATGTTCAGAGTTATCCTGTACATCCTGAGACCAGGCCTCTTGATCGAGAGGAAAGCCTACAAGGTTGAAGACCACCTTGACAGGCTTTGAGGGATGGAAATCAGGAGCCAAGGGAGACCAGTGCAAATCCCTGGGCTACCACTAAATTCCCATGAGCACAGAGATAAATGGCTTCAAGAGGCTCATTGTGAGCACTAATGGGTGAGAGTTTATTATGTAAAAATTGGTAATGTAGGGGAAAGAAAATAGAATCATTTATAGTGTGCTCTTGTGGCACAGTGGTGTAATGCCTACCTCTGAGCCTGGGTTCAGGTCTCACCTACTCCAGAGGTGTTTGAAAACATCTCTGAACAGGTTGATTAGTTAAATATTGATTTTAAAAAATGAAGTATTCAACACGATTTCTTTGGGGCTGCAAGCTTTGCCTAATTCTTCTTGAATGAATTCACTTTTATTTTCCTCTGCTCTCCTTAGAAAAAAAAAATGTGATTATATTTATATAGCACCTTTCACAACCTCAAATTGTCCAAATGCACTTTACAGCCAATAGAGAACATTTGAAGTGTAATCATTATTATGATGCCACAGCCAATCCATGCACAGCAAGTTCCAACAAACAGCAGTGTCACAATGACCAGAAAATGTGATTTAGTGATGTTGTTTGAAGGATCAGTGTGAGCTAGAATATCAAATGAATGGTCTTGCCTGTGTGTGAACATGCCCTGGAAATTATTTTCATTTAACCGAGAGAGGAAAGACTGCATGGCTGACAGTGCGGCACTCAGCACAACATTGGAGTGTCAGCCTCGATTATGTACTCAACTCTCTAAAGTGACAATTGACCCCTTGACCGATGCATTATAATACGAAGACAGGGGTTCCATAGATGACAGCACCTCTGACACTTCAAATTTGAGAATGGACGATTAATGGCATCAATGTAACAAACCCAGTTGCTTCCTGTTCATGACCAGCAGCAGTCACTGGGTGGCAACCATGAACGGACGCTGGGAGATGTTTTATCTATTCCTCCTCAAGCCAGTACATCTAAGACCAATTTTAACACCTTTTACCATGCTGGTGATGACTATTCCAAATAAACCTGTTGGACTATAACCTGGTGTTATGTGATTTTTAACTATGAGATGTTCTGAATCCTGTGAGACACAGTGAACAACATGTATTGTGTTTAGCTACTGAGCTAATTGATATTTCAGGTGGAGAAAATTCTTGAGCTTTTTTTATTCTTTGGATTTGTTTTGTGCTGCATCGTTTGGGCTAATGGTTATTATAATGTGTCTCAATGGTCAGCAGGTTTCCTCAGAAAGCTAGTTTTATTTAACTATGTATTTGTAATTGTAAATTTTGTTTCACAGCTTGACTCTTCTAGGAACTGCTTCTGAAAGTTTCTAGGATTTAAGTGCTGTTCTCAACTAGGTTAATTGTATACAGTAATACATCTCAAGGACGTATTGTCTATAATTTGAAACAAGGTATTTAAAACCTGTATAGATCATTGAGTGCTGGAGGAGAAAAGATTCATGGATTTTGCTCAGTTTTTTAACCTTCATTTCTTCCAAGGGGAATAGAAAGAGTATTACCACCTAGAGTGTTGACAAGAGTTGTCAGTTGGAAGAGACTTGTGCAGTGGAGAAGCAACTGCTTTCAGACAGTCCTAGCTGCCACGCCACCAAAAGGCATGGTCAGGTTTACCAAAATAATTACAGGAACTGTTTAATTCATCCATTCAGGATCTTTTCCAGGTACCCCAATATTCAATGCAGCACCTCTTAGCTAGAAGTCTATGTCATGTGTTACTCACTCAATGAAGAAAATGTCTTGATATCATTCTTAACTTTATACTTTACTAACTCAAACTTGCCTCCTAACCCTGACCCCATCTTATGTTTGCATTTATTTGAAAGTGAATTTTGAGATTTGTATTTTCCATTCTCTTAACTATCTACAACAGCTTTCGGATTATCTCTCATCTGCAGTCCCATGTTTCCTTTCCTTATCATCTGGAATCAGGTCTATTGGCTCCTCTCTTCACTTCTTTTGGCGCTTGAAAGTCTCTCTTGTTTCTGGGTGACCAGAACTGAACAGGCATGCATTGCCTTGAATATAGAATGACCATCTCCAATAACAGACAGACAATCTAACCATTGCCCCTTGACATTCAATGGCATCACCCACTATCACTGAATTCTCTATTATCAACATTCTTGGATTTCAAAAATTTCTATTCTACAAAATTATAACATAATAAAAAGTTATATTTTTGTTTCAGGTTTCCAGCATCCACAATTCTGTAATTCTCTCTAATTTTGTAATCAAGCCTACCAACAAGGGTAAAACTAGGTAAAGGGCTTTTACCCAAAATGTCGATTTTACTGCTCCTTGGATGCTGACTGAACTGCTGTGCTTTTCCAGCACCACTCTACTCCAGAATATACCCCCTACCAACAGGGGTAGAGCTGTGTCGCCTGGTGTCCCGACTTGTACATTGCGGAGGCTGAGCGTCAGCTCTCAGACACCTCCTCCTTGTACATTGCAGAGGCTGAGCGTCAGCTCTCAGACACCTCCTCCTATCTTTCACGGACCGTGACAACACCATCAAACATCAAGTTATTGTTTCCTCAATGATCACTAATCACATTTCATCATGTGATCTCCAACCCACTGTTTCCAAGGTCATAGACCCCCAACCCCACATTGCTGGCTTTTACCTCCTACCCAAAATCCACAAACAGGACTGCCTTGGCAAACCCATTGCTTCTGCCTGCTCTTGCCCCATAGAACTCATCTCTTCCTATCTCAACTTGATTTGTTCTCTCCTTGTCCAGTCCTTTCCCATTTACATCTGCATACACTTCCGGGTGCAGTAATGCATTTACACATGATATTACACATAAAGTCTACATGATGACATCAGTGCTTGAAGCCAAGCATTCCCCAATGAGTGCATATACATAGTTGCTTGCAGTTGCTGGGGTCAGAAAGCACTCCTGTACTTTCATATTTTACAGTCGTGACTACACTCCAAAAATACTTCAAGGACTGTAAAGTACTTGGGATACGCAGTGCTCTATAAGTGCAAACATTTCTTCTCCTTTTTCAGTGCTCCCTTTAGCATTTGCACATATGATTACTTTGCATTGAGTTTTTGAATCCAAGTCATTGATATAAATTACAAACAGTAGTGGTCTCAGGATTGAGCCCTTGGGCACCAACTGCCTCATTCTCCCATCTGGTGACAATCAGATAGCTTGCTCCCTCTCTATCTCAGCAAATTGTAATTATGGAAATGCTGCATTAAAAAAAATCCCAGCAAGAATAAAGAAGACTGTCAAGAATTCCCAACTAAACTCCTGCCAACCAGCCCAACCCCCACTTCCCGTTCTCGACAACCCTGCTCAAGACACGTTTTAAACTCACTTCCTCAATCCACCTTTCCTCATATCACTTTCTTTATTTGGTTATCCAATTTTACCTGAGTACAACAAAGTGATATGGCTTTGAGTTTTTTCTTTAATTAAGGCCATTCTTGTTCTGCATATTGATTCTATTAGCAAATCTTGTTTATGTTTGTTTTCTTAATTTTCTTCAGGGATGAGAGGAATAGAAAATATTTTCACTGTGCTGTAAAGACTGTAATTTCTTTCCTATTGATGTTATGAAAGTTTCCTCATGACAACATTGGTTACCTCAATATACTCTTTTTTTAAAATGCTATGTATCTAACAGGCCCAATAAAATCTTCTACCAGCTGCACCTTGACCAGTTGGATGACAGAAGATGTTACATGAACTCTTTTTGCAAACACAAGATTGTTGAAGTGAAGACATGCATGGAAAAGTGAGAAGTATTGCTTGCAAATTCCGTGCACATTTTCAACTTTCTTATGCTCTTTGTGTTATAGCTTCCCTTGCTCTTGCGAATTACTCCACTTGTGCCCTGTAGTTTCATGCCTGTGGGCAGTAAATTTAGATCCTTCAGCCATGTTATTTGACCAGCTAGGACAGTGACACTTACAACTGCCTCAAGGTTAAAATAAAGATCACATGACACCAGGTTATAGTCCAACAAGTTTAATTGGAAGTACAAGCTTTCAGATCGTTGCTCCTTCGTCAGCAACCTCCAAAAGCTAGTACTTCCAAATAAACCTTTTGGACTACAATCTGGTGCTGTGTGATTTTTAAAAGTTCTGTCCACTCCAATCCAACACTGGCATCTCCACGTCAAGATTAAGATTCATGGAAAAGAAGTTCTGTCAAATTTGAAACAGTTGGATCACCAATTTCTCCAAGGTATCGCTTCCAATGGAGGTCCATCTTTTCTAAAGGAGAAGGTTCTCCCACTTTGACCTTCTGATATGAATTAACTCTAACTGTTCTGAAACTGTGTTCCGACTTCTGCATGTTTTCCTATTGTGACCTAAACCTTTATAGATGTGGCATTTTTCAGGTTTTTGTCTGTGAAGCTTTGTTCCTCCACAGCACTGGTGCTGACTGTAATTATCTGCTGTTGGGCCTCCTCTTGATATTGACTTATCACAAATGCCTAGAGAGGGTTTATGCCTTAGAAAGTGGCTGGCTTCTGTTGGCTGCATGTACCGAGTTTATTCTTCTCCTCTCAGGATTTATCTGTAAGATCACTTGGTTTCTGGTACAGCACAATTTGCTGCCTCACAGCACTAGGGTCCCAGGTTCAATTCCAGCCTCACTTGACTGTCTGTGTGGTTTTCCTCTGGGTGCTCCAGTTTCCTCCCACAGTCCAAAGACTGCTAAATTGCCCATAGTGTTAGGTGCATTAGTCAGAGGGAAATGAGTCTGGGTGGGTTACTCTTCATAGGGTCAGTGTGGACCTGTTGGGCCAAAAAGGGCCTGTTTCCACGCTGTAGGGAATCTAATCATTGCATTTGGTTTAAAGAGTTCTGACTAAATTCTTTTATTTTGCTTTTTTGTGTCTACTTTATATTTGTGTGCCCTTTATTTTACACTTACCGCAATTGAAATAATCTCTCCATGTGCACTTTATTGAATTCATTCCACCATTATAAACACTTCCTGTGAGTGTACGCAATCTTGTTTTTCCAAAAGGTTTCTGCAGACCATTCAATTCGTTGCTGAATCTGACATCGGTCTTCATGATTCTGGCAATACTCTTGTAAATCTCTGCTCCAGTGCTTCAATATCATCTTTGTAATGTAGAGACTAGAACTATACACAATATTCTAAGTATGATTGAAACAAAGTTTTATGTATAGTTAAAATGACTTGCTGTGCAATCGTATTCTAGCCATCGGAAATGAATGTCAGTACTTTGTACACATTATGGTCTTATCAACTTGTGCTGCTCATTTTAATGAGTTATCTATCTTTATTCTCAAACCTTTTTTATTACTCTACCCTGATTAATTTCTTACCCTCAGGAAAAAAGTGATCCTTAATTCCACTCCTAAAACTAGTCAACTTATGCTCCATTTGATGCTCATCTGCTACTCTGATAATCTATTTATTTTTTCCTATACTTTGCACAGTTCTCGTCATTATTAACTATATTGTCCTTCTTTCTCCCTGCTCAGCCCCACCAACAATTCAGGATCAACTGTAAATTTGAACACCATACCTCCAATTTATGAGATTTGATCATTTATGTGCACACAAGTAATAATGGTCCCAGTGCAGGAGCCTGTGAGTCTCAGAGAATTCATCTTCTATTTGCTGTTACCTTTCAATCCATGCTGCTACCTGCCCCTGACTCCACATGCTCTAACCTTTGCAAAGAATCTCTTAATTGACACCTTGTAAATAACCCTCTGAAAGTCTATGTGTACTGCGTTTACTACAGTGGCGTTGTCTACCCTATCTGTTACTGATTCAGAAAATTCAATAAGGTTAATAAGCTTGACCCTCCTTTTAGCACTCCATGCTGATTATTTCATTATATTCGATCTCTAAATTTTTCAACATCACGTCTTTTAGCAAAGATTCTAATATTTTTCCTTTCACTACCATTAAGCTAACAGGGCTATAATTATAATTATTTTGGATTAATTCTATCTGTTTCAGCTTATCCTCCAGTTTGAATGACTTTATAGAATTTTACAAATGCACACTTTTTAAAAATTTCCTGCACACCCTCTTCGAGTATTCATGGATGCAATCTGTCTTCACCCTTCTGCTAATCTGCAATTTTTCCTGCTATCTTCCTTTGAATCCTTTGAGCTATCATAAAAAAGTCCACATTGAAATTATATTATGATGATCATGATGTGGAAGTGCCAGTGTTGGACTGGGGTTCACAAAGTTAAAAAAATTCACACAACACCAGACTATACCTGTTGCACTATAACCTGGTGTTGAGTGATTTTTAATTATGATGATCATCAGAGATCAATGATCTAATTATATCTTCTACATTGAAAAGCATAAATTAGGATTTAATCTGACTCATCTTGAACAAATCTGTGTATTATTTAATATATATTGAACAAGACCATTTCAAATTGATCTACTCGATGTTTTTTTTTGTTTGAAAATGTAGATTAGGGTATGTGATGTATTAAATCTGTACCTGTGGAGTCTCCGAAGTATTTATCCACACTCCCTTCTTGCTTATCTACAGTACAGACCCGCAGCAATATCATTCAAAATCACAGTGACTGTTTGCAAGCTCATTGTCGTATTTCACTCTCAGATGAGTTTCTGATTCTATATACTCCTCGTTCTCAAGACAGTTGACTTTGACCTTTGTAATATCACTCATCCCCAGCTTTGCCTCAACCCGTATTCTGCTAAAAGTGCCATTCAATGCTGTCCAGACCACTCTGCTATCGTGGATGAACATGAGCTCATCAAAGCTCGTCTCCCTACATCATCACTCACACGGTCACATTTTGCACATTGTGCTTATATTTGCTAACTTCATTCAAGGTTGTTTACTTCTAGACTTAATAATTCCAAAGTACTCCTGGCTGGTCGCCCACATTTTAGCCTTTGTAACCTTAAAGCCATCTGAAACTTGCTACTTAATTTGCACCAGTTCCTATACCCTGATTGTCTCTGTTCTCCCTGACCTTCAATTGCTCCCAGTCAAACAATGCATTGATCTTAAATTTTTTTTCTATTCCCTCCCTGGCATTGCCACTCCCTGTCTCAGCAGTTTCCTTTAGCCTCATAACCTTCTGCGATCCTTGAGTTCTTCTAACTTTAGGCCCTTGTACTTCTTAAATTTTAATCTTTCCACCATTGTTAGTCATGCCTCCAGTTGTCTCCAGGCCTGGAATTCCCTCCCAACACTTTTTCCTTCCCTCATATTTTTTTCTTTAAGACACTCTTTAAAGCCTACTTCTTTGAATAATTTACTGGTCATTTGACCTAATATATCCTATGTGGCTTTGTATCATAGTTTCTTTTGTAATGCAAAGCACATTGGTACAATTTATTCTATTTGATTTGGACTTTCCTGCATCTAGAGATATATGAGGCAGAAAATACCATCCCTACATCTATTTCTATAGCTGGTTTCTCCTGGAATAAGCCTGATTGATTCAAAAATTGATTGAAATACAGCTTGATTGATGAAATTCTGCATTAAGCAGAATTGATCAGGAGCCTTGCTATTGTCGGTGTAAGAGAAGGATTTCAGGTTGACAATCGACCTGTTTGACTGCAGTTCAAATTCTGTGGTCTGAGGACTATAATAGCACTTGATGCTGAAGTTTCTGGCCCAGAAGTAGGTGTACATTGCACTGTGACACATAAGACCTACTTTTCTTTGACATTAACAATGCGACAAAGGATCTGTTTCCGTGCTGTACGTCTCTATGACTCTATGACTCTACAAGTTGTAATTGTTGACCCATATTTAAAACACCCATCCTCCTGGTTGAATTACTGCATGATTTCATCTTGCCCCATTTCTGTAACCTACTCAGTTCAAGAACTGGGGAATCCGTCAGAATTTTTGACTAGGTTGAGACAACTGGCAGAGACATGTGACTTTGGTTTAACCCTTAATGAGATGCTGAGACACCATTTGGTATGTGGAATTAATGATGCAACTACACAAAAGCACCTACTAGCTGAAGCCCAACAACTTCAGGCAGGCACTACAACTGACTTTAACATTAGAAAATTTGGAAAGTGAAGTATATGAGTTAATGTGTACTGATGTAAGTAGACACCCTTGTCAGGCCAACAGACCTTGGGGGACACCACATGAGAGAAAGAATCTTCTGAACAGAGGGAGTCTAGGTCAGCCCACAGCAAAACCCCAAAACAAAGCCAACATAGTTAACATTTTGATTTGATTTGATTTGATTTTATGTATTTATTGTCACATGTATTTTGTTACAAAATACAATGAAAGGTGTTGTATAGTGTCACCACTCTTGGCGCCATCTTATAACACAGAAAAATAAACTAAAACATAAAATATAAAGGCAAAAGATTAAAGAAAGAAATAAAAAATATTCACGTTTACAATCCTTCTTGTGTGCTCTGCCATGGGCCATGGTCCTGGTATTCAGGTACAAGTCCCTTCACTATGCCACTGCTGGAATCAAAGTCACCACTCTTTGGTGCCATCACACCTCTACTGATGCCTTCACACTGTGACTCCTCGATGGACATCGCCAAAGCAAACACCACTGATACCGTTGGGACCGCCCCAATCCAAACTCAAGTCCACCACTGCCATGAATCCGCTCTGGGCACACTTTGCAATGCAGCCACTGCAGATGCCTTGGAGTTTTGTACAAGGCCCAAACTCACTTCCACCACCACCTCCATGAATCTGCACTGGACGCACATGCTTGCTGAGAACCTGAATTGCCCTTTACCTAGCAGCCAAGAGTCAATACTAGGACTACCTCATCAAACTTAGTTTTATGAAAACATTCGCAAGTTAAAGAAAATCTCACAACAAATTGTTAACTTTTCTCCAAACTGGGCTGACTACCTGAAAAATGCATATACTACCTGCTCTGGAGAACTTGTTGGGGCCGCTGCATTCCATTCACTGAACTCCATTGGCAGGGCACTCAGGATCTTCTTAGTGAAAAGGTGGGTCTCACACGGAGTCTTCAACGGCCAAACCTTCAGGATTTCCTTCAGGATCTGAGCCAGAAAGCCATTGTAGTTGCTGTGGACTTGATTCAGCAAAAGAGTCCCATTAGGGCCTGAACTGAGGATGAGAACTCATTGGCCAAAATCTAGGAAAGTGCACACCCTGGAAAGTCTATCTACATCTGGTTTGGAACAATTAAATTGCTTAACAACATCCAAAACAGAACCAATCAAAGTAAACATCTGGTTAAATGGTCACCCGATTCTAATGAAGGCTGATACTGGCACTTCAGTGATTGCGGAATTAGTCTTTAACAAAATCTGCTCTGGACTCGAACCCTTAAGTTTGTGTAAGACCTCAACTAGGCAGAGAACCTATACCAGGGAACCTTTACAGATTAAGGTAAATTTCGGTTCCGGTCTCATATGAAAAGCAGCTGGTTCAGTTTCACTGATTGTAGTAAAAGGCTCATGCCCAAGCCATGATGGAGCAAAATAGATTGAGTAAGATTCACCTTGATTGGTTTAATATTTTTCAAATAGAAAATGGCTGCCGGAGTGAAGTCCTAATTAAATTCACTGAGGTTTTTCAGGAGCCAAGGCCACTCTGGATGTTGACCAGGAAACCACTCCATGATTCTGCAAGCCACATCCAATATCATTTGCCTTATGGGCAAAAGTAGAGGTGGAAATCCTGAGGCTGGAAAGCAAAGGAATCATCAAACTAGTCCAGTTTGCAGAACGGCATCACCAATCGTACTGATTGTGAAGCCCAATGAATCAGTGCACCTTTGTGGGAATTTTAAACAAATGGTGAACTACTTTTTGCAGCTGGATTAATACCCAATCCCTCGCATAAAGGACTTCTATGCAAAGCTGGCAGGGGAGCTGTCCTTCATGAAGCTGGACATGAGCCATGTGTACCCACAATTGCAGTTAGATGAGGATTCATACAAGCATGCAACAATTAATACCCATAAGGGTTTGTACCAACGTACGAGACTGCCATCTGGGGTATCATCAGGCTGTACCCCATTTTTCAGCGCACAATGAAGAACATTTTATAAGGTCTACCCCAGGTCACCATTTATCTGAATGACGGACTAATAATAGAATAATATAGGGGCGACATGGTGGGTCAGTGGTTAGCACAGTTGCCTCACAGCGACAGAGGCCGGGTTCGATTCCAGCCTTGGGCGACTGTCTGTGTGGAGTTTGCACATTCTCCCCGTGTCTGTGCGGGTTTCCTCTGGGTGCTCTGGCTTCCTCCCCCAGGCTAGGTAAATTGGTTATGCTAAGTTGCCCATAGTGTTAGGTGCTTTAGTTAGAGGGAAATGGGTCTGGGTGGGTTACTCCTCGGAGGGTCGGTGTGGACTTGTTAGGCTGAAGCACCTGTTTCCACACTGTAGGGATTCTAATAATTGGGTAGATCAAACAAGAGCATGTGGAGAACTTGGACATTCTTGGCAGGAGAAGCCTTAGAAATGTAAAATGCGTGTTCTAGGCACACCAAGTGACCTACTTTGGTTAGAGTTGACAAAACTGGATTACACCAGCTAGAAGATAAAATGAGTTCAATCAAAGATGCCCCGGTTCCCACATCTGTATCAGTGCTTAGGTCTTTCCTTAGATTGGTGAATTATTACAGAGAGTTCACACATAGCCTGGCCTCCATCCTAACACACTATTGAAAAACGTCAGCCTTTGAAATGGTCTCGTCACCAAGACATAGCCATTAGGGAAATGGAAATGTAGTTATCATCGTTTAAGGTGTTGAAATACTACAATCACAAGCGAGATCTGGTGATGTCGTGCGATACCTCCCCATGTGGTATCGAAGTAGTGTTGGCTCACAGATGGCCCAATGGAGAGGAATGCCCAATAGTGTGTGCTTCCCAGACTTTGGATGATGCAGAGCATAAATACTCCCAGATAGAGAAGGAAAGTTCCACCAATAACTTTACAAACATAAATTTGTAATAGTAACTGACCGCTACCCCTGCTAGGGCTACTCAAAGAGGAAAAGGCCATGCCACCCATAGTTTAAGGTTGAATTCAGTACTGGGCTTTCATTTAAGAGCATACAAGTTGGAACACCATCCAAGAAGCCAAGTAGCAAATGCAGATGCCTTAAGCCACTTCTCACTGAAAGATACACCACTGCTGGAGTCACCACTGGAAGAGTCCGTTCAGGTTTTAAACTTTCCCAACACCCTTCCAGTCACCACTCACAACATCAGAATGTGGATGCAAAACAATCTGGACCTGGCAAAACTAAAACAGCTGGTAGTAATGGGGGATAAACAATGGCCTCAAAACCAGTTTTGAAACCTGGATTCAGCGAGACCAGATCACCATAGATGAACACATGTTACTATGGGGAGCAAGAGTGTTTGACGCGAGCAAATGTTGCAGTCAGATACTGGCTGAACTCCACTAGGATCATCCAGCGGTGTCCAAAATGAAGATTTCAGTGAGGCATTATGTCTGGTGACCAGGAGTGGATGCAGACATAGCCGTGTTGTAGCAGTGCCCAGTGTGCCAGCAAAGACAAAAATTATCCCTAGCAGCTTGCCCACATTTCTCAGAATGGCTGGGTAAATGTTAACTATTCTGGCCCTTCTATGGGCTCAAAGTTCTTCGTCATTGTGAATGTTCACTCAAAGTGGTCGGACATAATTAAGTTCATTCGTCAAACACGGGGACGATGAAAGAAAAGCTGCGGGCATATTTTGTAATACATTGGGTCCCAGAAACATTAATCACAGGCAATGGGCTAATATTTACCAACAGGGAATTTGAGTATGGTTAGTAAGTTTTTGGATGACACCAAAACTAGTGATATAGTAGACAGTGAAGAAGGTTGTCTAAGATTGCAACAAAATCTTGATCAATTGAATCAGTTGGCTGAAGAATGGCAGATAGATTTTAATTTAGATAAATGAGAGGTATTGCATTTTGGTAAAACAAACAAGGGCAGGATTTACACAATTAGAAGTAGGGCCTTGGGTAGTGTTGTAGAACAGAGAGACTTAGGGGTTCAGGTACATAATTCTTTGAACTTTGCAACACATATAGGGAGGATCATTAAAAAGGCATTTAGCACACTTGCTTTCATTGCTCAGACCTTTAAGTATAGAAGTTAGGACGTTATTTTAAGGTTATACAGAATATTGATGAGGCTTCTTCTGAAATACTGTGTCTAGTTCTGATAACTGTGCTGTAAAAAGGATATTATTTGGCTGGAGAGGATTCAGAAACGATTTACTAGGATGTTGCCGGGAACGGAAGGTTTGGGTTATGGGGAGAGACTGGACAGGCTGGGACTTTTTTCATTGGAGTAGGAGTTTGAGGTATGACCTTTATAGATGTTTATAAAATCATGAGGGGCATAGATAAAGTGAATGGCAGGTGCCTTTTCCCTAGGGTAGGGAATTTCAAGACTCGGAAGCATATTTTTAAGGTGAGAGGAGAAAAATTTTAAAAAGACACAAGGGACAGTTTTTTTTCACAGAGAGTACTTCGTGTGTGAAATTAACTTCCAGAAGAAGTTGTGGATGTGAGTACAGTTATAATATTTAAACAACATTTCAATAAGTACATGAATAAAAAAATGTTTGGAGGGATATGGGACAAGTGAAGGCAGGTAGGACTAGTTTAGTTTGGGATTATGTTTGGCATGGACTGTTTTGACCAAAGTTCAATTTCTGTGCTGTACGACTCTATGACTCTATTGGTATTTCCTAAACTGGAATGGCATTCAGCATTTAGCTCCATAACATCATTGTCCAATGGTCTGGGAGAAAGAGCAGTCCAAAATTTGAAGGCAGCCTTAAAGAACAGCATACAGCTTAACTTGATGCCAAACTGTCCCAGTTTCTATTTGATTATCAGACCATCCCTCATGCAACTACAGGGATAGTTCCAGTAGAGTTGCAAATGTGGAAAAAAACTCCACACCAGGTTAAATCTGATCTTCCTGGATTGAGGAGGAGGTGAAATGCATCAGGGACACCAAGCAAGAGAGACAGTTTACTTTGGGGACAAAGTATATTGTAGGATCCACAGAAAAGGCCCTGCATGGATAAGAGTTTAGATCAGAGTGGTGCTGGAAAAGCACAGCGGGTCAGGCAGCATCCGAGGAGTAGGAAAATCGACGCTTCGGGCAAAAGCCCTTCGTCGATTTTCCTGCTCCTCGGATGCTGCCTGACCTGCTGTGCTTTTCCAGCACCACTCTGATCTAAACTCTGGTTTCCAGCATCTGCAGTCCTCACTTTTGCCTGCATGGATAAGAGGCAATGGTTGATGCAAGGTCAGGTCCTGTGATACACAAAGTTCAGGTAGGTGAGGCGGTACTGAACAAACACTTGGATAACATGAAAGCAACAAACTCGTAAACGGTGCAGGAGTAAAACATACCCAGCTTCTCAGAACCACTGGAAAGGCTGTCAGAACCTGTAGGTTCTCCCTCTCCATCTAGTGTCAAAGAAACATCTTTGATGGATGCAGCAGATGTTGCAACTTTGATGCCTTTACCACCCGAAGAAGAGAATGAATTTCTTTCAAGAAGCTCTGGGCTCAACTGGCAGGCAACAATCTGGTACACACCACTTGTATCAGAGGCTGAATTAGAGGAACTGGATCCAGTGGGAAAACAGCCCAGGAGAAGCTACAAGAAAAAGAACAGATTTTGATCCTGGACTTCAAGTGGGAGGAATGTAATGATTGTAATGTGGTGAGCCCAGTGGACCTCACAGGATATGAATTCAGTGATTGGACCAGGTTTACAGCCCCAATCAGGGAGACCTGGCTGACCGATGTAAACGGGAATGTCAGAGGTTCTGACAGCTGGCTCTAAGGAAACCGGACACGTTTCAAATACTAGGCACATGTAAATAAAGGGTAACTTGATGACAGAGTACCAGCCTCTGTGGAGTTATTTCAGTATGTTTGTCTGTCAAGGACTGAAGGTCTGGAATTATCTCCCAAATGGTCTCTGTTTCTTTCTCTCCTCTTCCAAGCCATTCCTTAAAATCTAGGAACATGGCTAAGCTTTTGATCAGCTGTCCTCATTAAGTGGCATGGTGTTAAAGTTGGTGTACAAATGTTGCTGTGTAAGTTTGTGGATTGTGTCCACAGAAACAGAAGTTGTTGTTCATTCCTTCCACTTGATAACGTCCCTGCAAAGTGCATTTGGACTATTTGCAAATTCAAAGGTGCCACATCAATTAATGTAAGTTGTTGCAAAAGCTCTGGAGTAATTTGATCCGCTGCTATCATGGTGAAACCCTGACATCAGCAGGAACCACTGTGACATCATTTGGCTTGGTGAGTGGTGTTCCTGTGTTAACTTTTCTATAGTAGATGGCCCAATGAGTTTTTGAAAAGGGTGGGGGGGGTGGGGAGGTGGGTCCATTAGGTGAAGTCTGTATTGGAGGTGGGTGTGGGAGAGGAAGGGTAGGTGTGTGTGGGTGTTTGTGTGTGTGTGGGGGGGGGGGGTGCTCAGCTTCTGTTGAGAGGAATTGCCTTAACTTTCCAACAACTTGCAAAGCAAGAGAAAAGTTTATCCCCTCTCACACTGGGAGGAAGGAGTCTGATGCCCCCAGGGAAAGGTACTCAGGGGGGCTGAATCATAAAGAGTGCTTGGGTGGACTGGGGAGAATGTGGGCAAAGAGGGGGGCGTGTCTGCGCTATTTAAATCAGCGCTTTGGTGCAGCTGAAGCCACCAATTGTGAGGGAAAGGCAATTGAAATGTAAATTCGCCTCTAAGTTGAATCCAAGTGCATGCGCAGTACGTCGAAACTGGGACTTAGACGTTGCACAGGGGGCTGGAGCAGCTCAATCTGAGGCAGGTCTTTGGTGTGGATAGAACTCTACTAAGTCCACACACAGTCACACAAAAAAAAATCTACAGAATAATCAGGAGAGAGAGACATCCTCGAAAATGAGCGTTGATCACCTCACTCAGGTAGGTGGAACGAGCATGCAGATCGTGAAATCCTGTGTCCTTTTAACCCCCTCCCTAAAAAAAAACCCATAAATTTGGTGATTTGAAACTTGTGTAAAATTTCCATCTGTGTGATGGTTCATGGCCCCTTTGGTTGGAAAGGAAGCAAAGTACTAACGTAGATTTTTTTTCCCCCTTGTGTTCACAGCTCAATACGGATTCCCGCTTGAACGGTGAGTATTTTGAGGTGAATTATTATTTTTTTTTGTTGAAATTTGTCAGGGTTTTTCGCCCCTCTTCCCTCCCTGTCTCTCTGAGGGAAGAACAAGAGGATCAGACATGGCGTCCAGAGACTAAGTCCCGTCTACGTGCCCACAAGCCCTATTGTTCAAATCAGCCTCCGAAATAACCGCCTTACCCGCTCCCCAGCGAGCCCTTACCCCCGCCGAGCGCCGCCGCTATCCGCGGAGTCTGGCGCGCGGCTGCCCGATGGCCGTTGGGGGCTTCGGGCGGGCGGGCAGCGCGAGCGAAAAGCCGGCTTTTCGGCCGTTAGGACTTAGTCTCTGCGCCATTTTATTTTCCTGACTCTGTGTGTGTGTGTGTGTCGGTTGCTTCGTGCATGTTGTAGGAGCGAGGCACCCTTCACGCTCTCTCTTCCCCCTCTTTTTTATTATTATGTTTAAATCAATGTGTGCCGGGCATTTTTAAACTAGAGGGCAGGAGAAATAAAGGTTTAAATCCTGGATTTGAGGTGGGCAAACAAAAGAGGTGGTGCAACTTGTTTTTTTTAAATGCAGTTTACATTTTTTTATATTTCATGGAGTAGCAATGCCTCCACTCACATGGCGGCAGCACCGTGAAGATTATGATGTATTTTTATAGATTTTTTAAAAATTGCAACATTTTAAAGGTTCCCTCTTATTTTTAAGATTGCATTGCATGTTATATTTTTCCTTTCTGTTCTTGCCTGCCCCAAGTTTAAAAAAAAATGACTTTACCGGTTCGCATGATTTTTTTTTTCTTTAGGTTTGTTCGTAGGTTCAGGTTTTCGATATTTCTAAAGGTGTTTTTATTTGTAAGGAAAATATGGGTTATATGCGTAATCTTTTTGAAAAGAAATCGGTGCTGGGATTGTGATTGTCATGTCACCAAACATGTGAGATGTAAGCAAGTGGTGATATTGTTTCAGAAATTTTCCATACTTTAAGTTGTTTATGTATATTTTTAAAAAAGCACTAATCTTTCCCAAAGTTTGGTGAGACTTAAGGGCATTACTGGGTTGGTTGGAGGAAGGTAATTCATAAATAACTTTATGATCAATTATGTTCCATTTTGCAACTCTAATCTACAGACATTGGTGTAGATCTTTTCTGAATGAGGCTTAAAACTGTACAATGATTTCAGGAATTGATCCAGCTAAAAATTTTCTCTTTGGAAAGATTTGCTTTCATTAGAACTGCAGATGATGATACAGGATGCAAAAATGAAAACTTGTATGTAATTTGAAGTAACTTAACATTAGTAGAAATCCCCAATTTTTAATTATTCCCTGCGATTCAAAATGATCTGCAAAATCCAACTGATTTTATATTATCGTTTTGCATATTTGAAGCATAAAAGGATCTATCAAATGTGCATTGGAGTATGACATCTTCCTTTTAAGATTCAAATTGCCCAATGGCAACTACATTTTAATTTGTTTCAACATGTTGATTCCATTCTGTCAAATGATAAGCTCCTGTGCGAGCATGCATTATTGAATGCTTCAAAAGGAAATGAGGTTTTGAGGAGGTGGAGTATTTCTGAATTAAGTTTAGTTGAAGAAACTGTACTGAACTTAATGGGTTTAAAATGAACGGAGAGTGGAGTTGTGCTATTAGATTTTCCTTGGTGAGTTCTGTTATAGGATATTAGTAAAGATTAAAGCTAGAATACATTTTCAGAAAGAAACACAAGGTTTAATTCTGCAGATCAGTGGGATACTGTATCTCAGTGATGCATTGGATTTTACTCCAGATTTCATTTTAAGAACGAGGTGTAGTTTAAGAAGCTGCTTCTCTGAATATGGATATCACTCTAATAAATTGGGAGTTAGCATCCCAGCTCAAGACTACTCTCAAATATTCTTGTTAAAGCTGTAACTCGTAATATGGTTCCATATTTCTGATGCTTTTTAGCATTTAATGTGGCCATTCAGGCATTTACCTTAGGCAAGATCTAATCTAGTACGAGGGGAAGGCCCATTCAGTCTTGTCTTGGGGGCAAGTTTGAGCAGATCAGGGAGATCAGAAGCAGGAACTCTGACCTCTTCTCCCAAACTGAGCACTGGCTGTGGGATGAATTTAGTCTGTCCAGCATCCATTCATTCTTTACCACAACGATCATGGGTGACTAGTATTTCTGGTTTTAGCTGGAATTCCTTTGTGATGTTGTGTTCACTGACCAATAATCTGCAGTGACAAAATCATTGTGAAAGCTGAGGAAATGTGGTTCTTTTATCTGTTAACCTTCAAATCATTCTTCTACATCCTTGATCCTTTTTCCTGGAGCCCACCTCACTGATAGTACATGTGCTCAACAGGTGGAAAACAGAACCATGTACTGCAACTAACTTTTTCCAATACTTTAACTGTATTTTGAAGGGCTTTTTGCTTCATGGAGTTGCAGGCTCATGTGAGTTGTGAGGTCATGGGGATTTACACTCAAGTGACCATTCTTCATGAATGAGTCTGTATTCCTGGGAAGTGCACAGCAAAGACTGATCTGACCAGAGTACCCTCTCAATTGGAATCACTGAATAATAAGCTGTGCAGTCTGTCCAGATTTAGCCCTTGGGGAAATAAATGTTGGTTATAATATTCGGAGTTGTTCTGGTTCAGTCCAGCTAACTGAGCAAGCGCCAAAGATCAGAGCTGGGATCTACTGTGTTGGCTTTGGTACAGTTCCTGCCAGGCTGTCAACTTGGAAACCATACTAAAGAATGAACTAACATATCATAAAAGTTTATTCAGTTTGTCTTTTAAATCAGTGAGTCATATCTTGACGTGATTCCAATGACGCTATAGTCTTCCACTACCATCCTGAAGAAGCTGTTTTTGCCCCACAAGCCTGGACTGCTAAATCATCATAATAACATACAGTCTTTGCACATGCACAGTTTCCAAACAGGGTTCACTGACAATTATTCTGCGTTGAGAAATGGGATGAATCTACTTTGCTCAGGTGAAATCAACCCAGTGTAAGGGCAGAAATCAAATCTGGAACATTATTTAAATTCTTTTCAAGAAAAATATTTAATTTGGTATTAAGTTACTCCATTTGCACTGGTGAATTTGGTCAGTTACCTAAGAATGCTTGAGCATCTATTGTAAATTCCACAGAGGAAACTCAGGGGGTGATAGAATTGTGAGCCTAATGTCAGGAAATTGCTAACCTACAATTAAGCAGAGCGTGAATGAACACCTTTTTAAAATTTTCAGCTGATCAAAGAACTAGAATACACCTGTAAAGATGGTAGCATGTCTACTATAACCAATTACTTTTTATGAAGTAATGAAAATCATGCACAGAGTAATGTCTATGCATGTTATCTACTACAGGCTTCCAAAACAGTTTTGATTTATAAAGTCCCTCATAAGAGATATTCATTAAAGTTGAAGCCCTTGAAACTGAGCACAATATATTGTCACAGGAGATTGTCTCTTTCTGTTCAGCCAAAGTAGAGATAATGGGCTTGTGCTCTTAATTGATAGGATATGACCTTCAAGGATCTGTATTAGGGCCTGAACTATTTGCCATAGCAAATTCACTGATGGGATGCAAAGCTATATGACTACATTTTGCAATGTCCCAAGACAGGAAGCACTTTTAAGCAGTGTAGGTGAAAATGTAAAATTAAAGATTGGTAAAGTAAATGGGTAAAACTCCTCTGGCAAATTGATTTTTAATGTGCAGTCATCCACTGATGAAATGGGCTACATGCTAGATGCTAAAATACTACAAAGGTGGTAGTCCAAACAGATTTGGTAACAAAGTGAAAAGAGCAAACATTTTCCCTGAGCATCGGAGGCTGAGGGGTGACCTTTATAAAATCATGAGGGGGTATGGATAAGCTAAATAGACATTTCCTTCAGGTGGGGGAGTCCAGAACTGGAGGGCATAGGTTTAAGGTGATAGGGGAAAGATTTAAAAGGGGCCTAGGGGGCAACTGTTTCGCACAGGGTGGTGTATGAAAACAGCTGCCAGAGGAAGTGGTGGAACCTGGTACAATAACAACATTTAAAGGCATCTGGATGGGTATATGAATAGGAAGGATTTAGAGGAATATGGGATGAGAATAGTTTTGGACATCTGGTTGGCTTTGAGGAGTTGGACCGAAGGGTCTGTTTAAATACATAAAATAATCAATTGCATAGGTAACACTCTCCTTTTTTGGATCTGGAGGATAAGAATACAAGGGGGTAGAAGTCCTACTTCAACTCTACATAGCATTGGTTAGCTAGCAGTTGGGGTATTGAGACGTTCTAGATATCTCGCCTTGGTAGGATTTGCTGTATTTGGAGGATGTGCAGTGTAACTGTACCAGAAATGTAGGACTTACAAGTGTTAAATGACAAGCAGCAGTTACGCAAATTAGTTTTTTATTCCCTGGAATTTTGAAGTTTCAGGGATGATTTTGATAAATTGCCTGGAAAAAAAAAGTTAGGCTAGACAGATAAACTGTTCTGCCAGTTGGTGGGTCAACCATTTGGAGGTGGGTAGTAGTTGCAGAGTTCAAAACATTTTGAGCCAATCTCTCCAAGAGTGAAATTAGTGGGTGTTGGTACATATTTGGAATTCTACTCTGCAAAGAGCAATTTTATTCCAAAAAGCTGGTACTTTTCAAAGTGATATTTAAGAAAGATTGTTAACCAAACATTTAAAAGGATCTGGGTCACAAATCATGATCTCATTCAGTGATGGGACATGCTCAAGGGATTACATGGCTTGCTTTTGTTCCTATATTTCCTTGCTTGAGCTGTTCTTTTTTTCCGTATTGATTTGGTGAACATGCTCAGTTTGTGACAGTCTTCTTCAGAGAAGAGTGACTTGAATATAAATAGAATCCTTCCTTTACACTCACTGATTTGTGCTATTGGTACTTTCCATAAGGATGGCCCTTTATTTTTTGTGGTCTTGCTGAAGCAGCGTCAAACTGTAATTGGGAATAGAGCAGGCCAACACCATTCATACCCCAGTGAATTTAGGGAACCAGATTATTGGTCTCCTGTTTGCTGGTGCCTTGACAGCAGGCAGCTCTGCTCATATGGGTTGAGGGTGTTTCACTGGATATTTAGAAATTCGAGAATTCTCATCTCTTTCCCGCACAGTGTTTTGTATTTGTGGATTGTTGTCCAGGTTTATGTGCAATTTCATTGATAGTTTGGATTGGTAGCAAGCTTGATCTAGTTAGGTTTGGTGTCAGTATTTAAGTTAAGCCTATATAACTAATATCTTGTGTCACTAGGTGTTTGTTAATGCACCTACATAGTATTGTCTAGGTGTGGTGCTGTACAGAGAACAATACTAGCCAATATACATGTCTTAAAGCCTAGCTTGATATCAAGTTTTCACATGATGCAGTGCATTGCCCTCCCTCGCTTCTAATGTGATCTGCTTGTTTTCCAGCTAATGATATTAAGTAAGTGATTAGTGCTCAAGGAGAAAGTGAGGACTGCAGATGCTGGAGATCAGAGCTGAAAATGTGTTGCTGGAAAAGCCCAGCAGGTCAGGCAGCATCCAAGGAGCAGGAGAATCGACGTTTCGGGCATGAGAGCATGTTACCTTGAGGAATGCAGCGGTTAACTGCCAAGCCTCTGCCTGTCAGACTGCATTTCCCAACCAATTAGCGCACTCCCCTTGTACAGTGTAATGTTTTATTCATTTCATGGGATGTGGGCATAACTACCTAGGGCGGCTAGCAGTGATTGTCCATCCCTAATTGCCCAGGGGGCAGCTAAGAGTCAACCACACTGCTGTGTCCGGAGTCACATGTAGGCCAGACCAGTTAGGGATGGCAGATTTCCTTCCCTAAAGGACATTAGTGAATCAGATGAGTTTTTCCTGACAATCAGCAATGACTTCATGGTTGCTATTAGAATCGCGTTTCCAGATTATTATTGAATTCAAATTCTGCCATCTGTTGTGGCAGGATACAAGCCCAGGTCCCAGAATATTGCATGAGTCTCTGGATTAATACTGAAAATGTGTTGCTGGAAAAGCACAGCAGGTCAGGCAGCATCCAAGGAACAGGAGAATCGACGTTTCGGGCATAAGCTCTGAAGAAGGGCTTATGCCTGAAACGTCGATTCTCCTGTTCCTTGGATGCTGCCTGACCTGCTGCGCTTTTCCAGCAACACATTTTCAGCTCTGATCTCCAGATCTGCAGTCCTCACTTTCTCTGGATTAATAGCCTGTTCATAATACTAATAGGCCATTGCTTACCCCTTTTCCTTTGTTGTTGTTTTCCCTTTGTTTAGTATCGATTGTGAATTGTGCTGAAGAGTGAAAGATGTCCCTTTTTTTGGCAACATTCAAGTTCTGTACTACCAAAGATGAATTGCAGTGATTGAAATGAGACCCTGATGGCTTTTTGCAGGATCCTCTGCAAAATTCTTGATTTTTTCAAATAGCTTATACTTTTAAATGACAAGAAACTGAAATTAATGAAATTTGAGGACTTAAATTGTTCTGATTGTCAATAAAGTTGAAATGTTTGAACTTGTATGGTAATGAGTGAGTAGTTCGCTCTTTGGTGTTTGAGAAATATCAAATTACCTTGGTTGACTTCAAATGTCTATATACCAGTATGGACTTGGGAGTCAAATTAGTTTTCTTTCATGTAGTGTTGAGTGCTCATCAGTGCAGACTCTTTGTCACCTTTATGTTTCTTCGTGAACTTTTGGAATTGATTTACTGAAAGATTGGCTAATGATTAGAAAGCAGACTTCTGTAGATACTATCTATCTGAAATTTAAAAAATGATGGAAATAGTCACCGGGATAGGCAGCACTTATGGAGGGGCATACATTAGTTTAGATTAGATTACATTACAGTATGGAAACAGGCCCTTCGGCCCAACAAGTCCACACCGACCCGCCGAAGCGCAACCCACCCATACCCCTACATTTACCCCTATACCTAACACTATGGGCAATTTAGCATGGCCAATTCACCTGACCTGCACATCTTTGGACTGTGGGAGGAAACCGGAGCACCCGGAGGAAACCCACGCAGACACGGGGAGAACGTGCAAACTCCACACAGTCAGTCGCCTGAGTCAGGAATTGAACCCGGGTCTCTGGCGCTGCGAGGCAGCAGTGCTAACCACTGTGCCACCGTGCCGCCCACCGTGCCGTGCTGCCTATCCCGGTGACTATTTCCATCATTTTTTAAATTTCAGATAGATAGTATCTACAGAAGTCTGCTTTCTAATCATTAGCCAATCTTTCAGTAAATCAATTCCAAAAGTTCACGAAGAAACATAAAGGTGACAAAGAGTCTGCACTGATGAGTTATTTCTCTCAGCACAGATGCTGCATGAACTGTTGAGTATTTTCTGTTCTTGTTTCAGGAGTTTGGTTGTGTAACTTGCCTGCTGTATGTACTTTGAAGTTTCAGTGATCTGGGTAAACTTGATTTATGATTTATTCTGTAATCCTCTACACTATCTGCCCTGATTAGTCACTGTCGGATGCATTACATCAATGGGTTTCCTTTATGTCTTTGTATTGTAGTTCTGAACTTTGCTTCCTGTTCTGGGCATTTCAAGACCATAAGACCTAGGAGCAGAAGAAGTCTATTTAGCCCATTGAGTCTGCTCTGCCATTTATTGAGATCATGATTGATCTGATGATACTCGGCTCCAATTTTCTACCCTTATTCCTATAAACCCGTGATTCCCTTAATGCTTAAAAAATCTGTCTCTTGGCCTTTTAATATACATAAGGAGAATTCCAATGATTCACTGGCCTCTGAGGAGAAATTCCAACACTTTACTCATCAAATATAAAGGCCCAGTTACATAAATGCCAAGGAAGAACAACCACTGGAGACACCTTGAAAGGCGAGATTGGACATTATTGCATTTTCCCTTCCTGTTGCAGACTGGCTCGATAGATGTGGTGCCACTTTTGTAACTGATTTATTTGCCTGTTGAGTTAGAGGCTTTGATTGTCATCATTATCGTAACTGAAGACATGGAGTTGCCACATTTAGTACAAGTCTTTGGGGGAAGAGGAATGAATTGTGTCTTTAAGTGGAGTCCAGTCACTGGTTAGATAACGTGAAGTTCTGTGCTTAGATCTTTGAATTATTTGTACTTCATCAGATTCTGGTTTAATGATTCTGTATTTCATAATGGAGCCTTAAAATTAGAGGGGGTCAATTTAGAACAGAAATAAAGACACCATTCTTAAGCCAGTGAGTAGTGGGCCTGGGAATTCATTGCCACGGAGTGCAGTGCAAACCGGGATGTTAAATGTTTTCAAGGCAGGGATTGATAAACTCTTGATTTTGCAAGGAATTACGGGCTACGGGGAATATGTGTTCAGGTAGAGTTGAAATGTCCATCAGCCATGATCAAATGGCAGAATGGACTCGATGGGCTGAATGGCCTTACTTCCACTCCTATGTCTTATGAGCTCGGCAAAGCGATTTGTAGTCAGTTTTAGCTGGCCAAACTGAGTTCTTTTATCTCTGTGTGGAATTTTGAATAGAACCTGAGGATCATCAAATCAGGATGGTTCTCCTTATCACTTGCTTGTACTTGGATTACAGAATGATAAACTGTTGCAGCACAAAAGTGGGCCATTTAGCCTGTTGTCTATGCCAGCGATGAGTTAGTAACTTTAAAACTGAAAGACAGGGCATAATAAATTGGCCCTTTTAACAAACAAGGATGTGGAAGGGAGTATGCAGAAGTGAGAGCTGTGAACCCCTATCTTTGATCTTCGTTGAAATGAGCTGGTATAGGAACACATTCACTACCCTTGGTTTTTCTTTTAACTCTTGGGTGGAAAATTGTGCGTTAGAACAAACTTATGTATTGTATGCTCCATTTCTGTCCCTGTTCCTTTCTCTGTTGCATTTCTGACTAGATGAATAGTGATTGCTGGCAATTCTGACTGAAGGGTTTCTCTCTTGTTCCTCCTTCCTCTTAAAAGGATTATCTCTTAAAAATTTCCTTCCGCGTATTGCCCAATTCTATAAGTGGATGCCAGCAGTGGTTGAGCAAAATCCTGTTTTGACAATTTATTAATTCCTGCATTTAAAAATGAAAACCAAATGCAGAATTTGAGACCATCTAAAGTTTGTGACGCTAGTCTTTCATTATCAATTCTGTTTAGTTTATCCTTGTATGTTTTTTTTGTCCAGTTTTTCTACTGACTTAAGACTTGCAATGGTTGAGGTTTAATCATAAAACTATTTTTTTTCTTCTTGTTCCCCCACAACCTCCCATTTCTTGGCCCAGTACAGAAAGCCCCAAAAGTTAGGTGGGCCAGACCACACAGCTTAGTTTCTCACAGGTTGTTGCAAGTTTTTCTCATGAGGCCAGCATTTAGGCAGTGACAGTTACATCCTCTGGGTATTTGGAACTTTGATCTGGGCTGGCGATAAATGACTAGACTATTCCTGAAAATCTACAAGCTTTGACCAGTAGATCATGCTTTTCTTTAAATTCCTTTTTAAAAAAAAAATTAATGGAAGCAGACAAACTAGTTTCATTTCAGTCTGTGTTAAAGCGAGTGCCACACAGCAAAGACTGTCACAGTAAAATTTTAAAATACGAACGAGGAGCACAATGCATGTGGTGAGATTGTTATGTGACCATAATTCCTGCTTTATTTGAGTAAAACCTTTTTGTGTGCTTGCAACAAAATGGTACTGACCTTGATTTGACCTGATATCACTCTCGTATGATGCAAAGGTTGATTTAATCAGGAATGGTTTCTGAATTCAGGAGAATATATTTGGTCTGTATCTGCTGTGTGAATTACTTGTGTTGTTTTCCCTCCTAGTCCTGTGCTTTGATACATAAAAGGCGAGTTTATGTTTTCTTTCAGTACTTGCCAGTTTCAACCTCCCTTTTTCTCCATAGTGCAATGAACAATGGGAATAAGACCTGTTTTCACAATTGGAATGGGATAATATGTAAACGTTGTGCAAGATTTGGATTTGTGAAGGGTAGATCTTGCCTTACAAGTCTTATTGAATTCTTTGAGGAGGTGACCAAGCATGTGGATGAGGGTAGAGCAGTGGATGTAGTATACATGGATTTTAGTAAGGCATTTGATAAGGTTCCCCATGGTAGGCTTATGCGGAAAGTCAGGAGGCATGGGATAGAGGGAAATTTGGCCAATTGGATAGAAAACTGGCTAACCGGTCGAAGTCAGAGAGTGGTGGTAGATGGCAAATATTCAGCCTAGAGCCCAGTTACAAGTGGAGTTCCGCAGGGATCAGTTCTGGGTCCTCTGCTGTTTGTAATTTTTATTAATGACTTGGATGAGGGAGTCGAAGGGTGGGTCAGTAAATTTGCAGATGATACGAAGATTGGTGGAGTTGTGGATAGTGAGGGGGGCTGTTGTCGGCTGCAAAGAGACTTGGATATGATGCAGAGCTGGGCTGAGGAGTGGCATATGGAGTTCAACCCTGCCAAGTGTGAGGTTGTCCATTTTGGAAAGACAAATAAGAATGCGGAATACAGGGTTAACGGTAGGGTTCTTAGTGAGGTGGAGGAACAGAGGGATCTTGGGGTCTATGTTCATAGATCTTTGAAAGTTGCCACTCAGGTGGATAGAGCTTGTAAGAAGGCCTGTGGTGTATTAGCGTTCATTAGCAGAGGGATTGAATTCAAGAGTCGTGAAGTGATGTTGCAACTGTACAGGACTTTGGTTAGGCCACATTTGGAGTACTGTGTGCAGTTCTGGTCGCCTCACTTTAGGAAAGATGTGGAAGCTTTGGAGAGGGTGCAGAGAAGATTTACCAGGATGTTGCCTGGAATGGAGAATAGGTCGTACGAGGATAGGTTGAGAGTGCTAGGCCTTTTCTCGTTGGAACGGCGAAGGATGAGGGGTGACTTGATAGAGGTTTATAAGATGGTCAGAGGAATAGATAGAGTAGACAGTCAGAAACTTTTTCCCCGGGTACAACAGAGTGTTACAAGCGGACATAAATTTAAGGTGAAGGGTGGAAGGTATAGGGGAGATGTCAGGGGTGGGTTCTTTACCCAGAGAGTGGTGGGGGCATGGAATGCACTGCCTGTGGGAGTGGTAGAGTCAGAATCTTTGGTGACCTTTAAGCGGCAATTGGATAGGTACATGGATGGGTGCTTAAGCTAGGACAAATGTTCGGCACGACATCGTGGGCCGAAGGGCCTGTTCTGTGCTGTATTGTTCTATGTTCTATGTTGACTGTAGGTATAGTAAGTTGGGTTGAGAAAGCTTCCTGAGTCAGTTTGATGTCCTCAGTATAGTGTCTAGACTATGTAGCCTTTAGTTAACCCTGGACTCAATTTAATGGTTTCCTTTCCTCCATAACTCCAAGCACAGTCTAGCAAAGAACCTACTGCGTTAGATGATTACCACCTGAAAACAAGAATCTACAAACAAAGAAGACCATTTCAGTTAGTTTTTACGCTTATCTATTTTGAAAATTCCCCAGATCCCTTCAGCAGTTTGATTCCAAGAATTTTTAATCTCCCTAATCAGAGCATGAAGAGCTTCCTTATGTCTAGCCTAAACTTGCCCTTTACTGGTTTGAATGATTGTTTATTTCTCCTTTATTTTATTGCTCTGCTTCTTTCTAGATCTATCATTTCTGTATTAAATCGTGTCTTCCATGTGAGTGCCTCTTCTCATGGTTAAAAAAGCTCAGTAATTGTCCATTGTTGTCATTCCATCGGTATGTTGCTATTATCTGTTTAAAAAAAAAAGCTTTTTTTTATTCTTGTGATGGCTTCAATCACTAATTGTATTGATTTCACAGCTTTCAATACATGAGCTACAATGGTCACAGAAGGAAACTGATGGCTGCTGAATCCGGCTGAAAGTGTGACAGCCTGTGCAAAAGCTGACACCTTTTGGAGGAGCAGTAATCATATTGGTGTGACAGCTATTTAGATTGTGGCAAGGCCAGAATATATAATGTCAAAAATGCATCGCCATATGTTTTTAAAGTAAGAGAATTACAAAAATCACTATTTGTCTGATCTTCAATTTGCGTTGAAGTTCCAAGATTGATAACATCATTGTTGTAGAAGGAAGGGAAAGAAATAATACCAGGTGATTGTTTCTTCTCTGTATACTTCCAGATTCCCATAAGTCCAGTAAAAGTGAAGAGAAACACAAACCTAAAGAGCACAAACACAAGGAGCACAAGTCAAAAGATCGAGACAAGGATCGTGAGAAATCCAAGCACAGCTCCTCCAGTTCCAAGAATCATAGCAACAGGTAATGTTGATCATTTGTACATATTTTTTTTTCTTTTCAGTCTGTTGTGAAGTAGTACTTGTTTGTGGACCTGAATTGAAATTCTAGTGTGACATGTTTGAGTCAACACTTGCCTCACTTTGGTAATGTATTGAAAGACCTAAAAATCAGTTGACTGAGAGTGTAGAGGTGTCTCATGGGTACTGTTTTCTTCCCCAGAATCGAATGTTCAACTTGTTGCATTGCATAGAATATTCCAGATTGATGCACAGCTGCACTTACATGTATATTTAAAGCACCATTGCTTCTTGAGTGACCAACAGCTTTGTTTCTTTTGAGCGTAAATTGGCTCGTTTGGTGGCTACCCACAGTATTGTCATTGGCAAGTGACACTTGCACCTTATTTTCCTCTCCTTCCTGTCTTTCTTGTCAGTGCCTGACCAAAGTTATAGAAGAGGCCATTTGGCCAATCAAATGGCCAGTGTTAACTTTGTATGGTGTCAACAAATATCTGCAGAATGTAAGCTATAAGAATTGCTGTTAGTCTGATTTTTGTCTTTGTTCAATAATGACATCATTGCTCTCTGGTTTGTGTTGTCTTGTGTTTTTTCTTTGTTTCCTTCCTGCTTTAAGGGCAGCTGGGACTAATAATGCTTCCACTGCCAATTTGGCACATGGTACAGAATAGGACTCATCAGGCTTCTATATTGCTTAAGCAACAGTCAGTGCCTTATTAAATGGAAGACACTTTGCCATCAGTGTGTTTACGAGTAATGAGAAGGAATTTGCTTTGAGGATTGAAAATCTTTCGAACTCTCCAGAGTGCTGTGGCAGTAGGGCACTGAATATTTTTATTTGGCAGATTTATTCTCTCTTGTCAAAGGTTATGAGGGGTAGATGAGAAAGTAATGTTGAAAACACAATTGCATCAGCTGCAATCCTGTTTGAATGATGCAGTGTGCTTGAGGGGCTGAGTGGTCTACTCTTAATTTGTATGTTTGTGTATGATGGAGTTGAGGGAAAAGATGAGGCTGAGGAAGGAGTAATTTTGAAGGGCAGAAGTTTGTTCCTCAACATCTGAAAAGAAATGCGAAGAAAATTCAATCCAAGCATTGAATATATTTTCTTTCTTTGAATGTGCAATGAATGTTGGAATGCCCATTTTGAGATCTCAGCCAGTTTTGTCTTCCCTTAACTAATAACTATTAACATATAAGGATCCTTGAATGACAATTAACAAAAAAATATGGTGCCTGGCTTCTTTTTTTTGTTTTCGACACGATCTAAAGTTGCAGTCGTACATTTTGTGAACTGGCAATTGAATTGGTCTTGGTTGTGATGGCCTCCCCAGTTGAATAGGTAATTGCATGCCTCCGTGAATTTGCAAAGAAATAGGGATGTCTTTGGGGTTGAGTGGAGTATGACAATTTGAAATATGCTTTGTAGTTACACTCAGACGCATTGTTTTGTGACTTACAAGTTAACTATTGATTAACTATTTACATGCTTTCAGATGTGTACCTTCTTACTGCCAAACATTGGCAAAGGGTTTATGGTTCGGGGGAAAATTTGTGTAATGTTTGGAATTTGGCAGAGAGTGCCCGTGTAACTTCCACCATTTAGTTTGGGTGGAAAGTTTCTATAATGCTCTAAACCTATTTCAAAAGTTTCTTATTGTTTGTTTGGGGGTAGTGGCTTAGAATGAAACCAATTGCAAGCTGTGTTCTAGTCAGGGAAATGAAAAAAGTGGTAATTTTAAAATGCTTTCTGTAGACCAACTGTTGCCTTAAATTTGTCATAGAAGGAAATGAGGGTGGAGGAAATATGTGCAAGAAGCTTATGAAATTCTTTGATACTAAGATATTCAGATTTAACTGCATTTGCCATATCTCCTCTTCTGCCAGACCGTGATCAAACCAATTTTTTAATGGTTTTCCCTGCTCCTCCTGACCTTTTTGTCTTTCTCTTTCTCTATTATCTCTCTTCCGTCCACTTCCCAAGCCAATCCATGAGACCCATCCTCTGCTCACTCGATCCTATTGTCACTTAAACCACTGACAACCTAACATTTACCTCTGATCCCCATCCTGGCAATATTGTTAGTGGTTCTGTTTCTCCAGGTGTTGTCCCTTTCTTGTCTTTTAGATCCTCTGTCTTCACCTCTCAATTCCTTGATAATATTTTACCTATCTCTTTTTTTTAAAAAAAATTCTTCTAAATGCTGCTTCAATCTGTACCCATCTTGCCCATAACTCTCTCGTTGGAATCCCTCTCATTATTCTGTTACAGCACCGAGCCTGGTCTTCTCCAAACTCTCAAATATCATTCCATGTAAATTGTGAGGAGCATAGTCTGGAACTTCAAAAGGACATAAGACAAGTTATTGGAGTAGGTTCGTAAGCCGTACAATGCAAACAGAGTGAGTTGATACATTTTGGCAGGTAGAATGTAGAGCAGCAATTTAAAATAGAGTACAATTTGAAGGGGATGCAGAATCTGAGGGTTCTAGCTATATATGTGCACAAGTCGTAAAAACAGGACAGTTGAGAACAGTTAATTAAGCATGCAATATTCTGGGCTTTATCAATAGGGCATAGAGAACGAGAGAAAAGAAGTTAATGTTCAACTCGTATAAGGTGCTAATTCAGCCTTAGCAATTATCACTTTCTGTATTTGGATGGCGCACATTGGGAAGGATGTGAAGGCATTGGAGAAAGTACAGGTTTCTGAGATTAGTTCCAGGTATGAGAGCTGTCAGTTTTGAAAATAGATTGGAGAACATGGGACTGTTCTCTTGCAGAAGGGAAGGCTCACAGGATCTAACTGAAGTGTTCAAAATCATGAGAGGCTATTTGGAGTAAATGGGAATAAAAGGTTCCCACACGTGAGGATTGTAAATGAGAGAGCATAGATTTTATTTTTTAGTAAAAGAAGCAAAATGGGCATGAAGAAAATGTTTGCATGATTAGGATCTGGAATGCAGTGCTTGAAGGCAGGTTCAAAATGGAGTTACATTCATCCTTTTCAGATGACCATGTGCAGAGTTAAAGGCAGGAGAGTGGAACTTAGTGGTAACGATAATTTGGAGAGCTTGCAGATATAATGAACTAAATGACTTTTCTGTGTTGTGACAAGTAAACATGCCCTCCTCAACCACCTCAACCTATACTGCCTTTGTGGGTGATCATGGCAGGCTCCTCCCCTTCCAGCATCATCCAGCTGGATGGGGCTAATCTTCTGTATTGTCGCCAGAGTATTATTTACAACTGCATCTATTCCTGTGCATTTTTTCAGTCCATTTCTGTTTCTCATCCACATGCTGCCACTTAGTGATGCCTTCTGAAGAACAGCATTAGATTCCACATGCATTCTTCTAGCTCTGTCTGGCATCGTTCCTCTCCTGACCCATCCACTTTCGCTGAATTATCAGAATCTTTATCCAGCATCCTGTACTGGATAAAGAGAAATTATCTTCTATTATCAATAGGAAGGTCTGTTTCTTTTGATCCAAAGACTAAACCCGATTCTCTAGCTGTTGGCTCCATGGCAATGTCTGGTGCTAAACTAAACTGTTCACAACCTTCATCTTTATTTGATGAGTTTCCAACCACACGTTCATTCTATCATTAAGGTTTGATTGAAATATAGGAGATGCTGAAAGGTCTTGACAGGCTAGATATGGAGAAGATATGTCTTATGGGTGAATCTTGAAGCAGGGATCCATTTTTTTTAAAAAGAAATATACAAAAATTGCTCATTTAAAACTTCTTTCTTCTCATATATATGGTCTTTGGATATTTTTAAGGTCGAAGTGGGTAGATTCTAAATATGCAACGGGGTGATATCAGGACTAGGCAGAAATATTGGTTTGAGGTTACGATCTGATTGACTGTTATCTTACTAAATGGCAGAGCAGGCTCAAAGCCAGTGGGCAACTACTTCCTGATCCATATTCATGTGTACCTGTTTACCTCTGAAGAATTGCCGCCTTTGTCCCTGCATCAGTCTATCTGCTGAACGTCCCTCATTTGAAGCCTTTTTCATACTTGAATATTTCCGAAGTGGTGTTGGCTGGTCTGTTGCATTTGATCCTCTAAATTTGAGATAGGCCACAGGCAGACTTATGACTGAGGTGCACAAAGTCCCTTTTGCCTATCTTCCTGGTGTTTTCTACTCTCTCTATTTTGGTTTCTTATCAAGCTATTCCTCCATTTTAGAATACTCAATTTTGTTAAATCCCTCTGGCCATTCCCCTCAATATCTCTGTAATCTTCTGCTCCACAGCCCTCCGATATCTGTGCTTCTGATTCTGCCCCGTTGAGCATTCCTGATATGTTTGTTGTTGTTGGGTTTGTTTTTTGCTTCACTATCAGTTGCCTTCTCTCCAGATGCCAATCTGGAATCTCTACGTTTTCCATGTTTGGTTTGATCATCTGCCGTAACCCTGTGTGAAGCTCATTTCATTTTGTGATGCTCCGGGGAAGCACCTTGAGATGTTGTATTATGCTAAAATGCTCAATAACTAACTATAAGATAGTCGTTTATGCTGAAGTTAGACCAGTTGGCCCCACTCACATTTTTGCAGTTGTGGTTATAATGGCCTATAATCTCAAAGTCTGATAATCCAGTTGCAGCAAATGATTCCCAAAGCTGCTAAGTTCTCCTGATGACTAGCTGAAAGATGCTGCCTATGGGGAGGAACTGCACTTAATATTTTGTGTAAGTGCGTTCTAAGCAATGCCTGTAACTTGTCTCTTGTCTCCTGTGCACATCAATAATCAGCATTTCTAAGCAATTTAAATCCACTTGTTGTTTTACCCCTGTTTTTTGTATACACATTATGGCCTGAATTTGATCGTCAAAACTCTTGATGGCCTAATTGTTAAAACATCAGTTCACTGCAGAGTCGTGAATTATTCTCCTCTGATTTCCTGTACATGCCAGGTCTTATCAGGGTATGCTTTTGTGGGCACACTGACAGCTCTGTTACTTCATATGGGCCACACATCATGCTAGTGAATGCCCACCAGCTATTTAGCATGTGAGCAGGAAAGCCAAGTGTAATCCTATCTGCAGTTGATCACTGTGGTGGGGGTTATTGCTGTTTTTTCTTAATCCTGTCATTCACAAACACCAAGGTAAATTGAAATAGCTCTACTGCTGATGAGATGCGTTAACACAGCACAAACTGGGAATTGAGTCTGTAGTTCTTGTCAGCATGCTATCCCCCTCAGAACACTGAAATCAACAGCAGTCTACATTTGAAGTGTCTCAGTGTTTGTTGTTTTTCTGTCAGAGAATACTTGGTACCAGGATATCCTAACTTTGAAATTTATACTGTCATTCATTCTCAAGAGTTCGTAATAGTCCTTGGAAAGTCACAAAACTTTCCCCTTGAGGTGAATGTACTACCTTTTAGATTTATAATGATTCCAGTTGCACCAATAGCCTCTTGACAGCAAAGGAAACTCCATTTATTACACCATTTGGGTTGTGTGAAGAGCTGTATGCCCATTTCCTTTCAAACTGGCTAATTGAGAGAGTGATACGTATCCAGAGTTCAGACAGTTAACTTGATTGTAATGTGAAATTAATAAAGCTAATACTCATTGTAGCTTGCATCATTATTAAAGTGTTTTGGTGATTGGCAAAGAAGGCTTTGGCATATCAGTTATCCTGACAGAAAAAAACGGTGGCTGCAAAATAGAGACTGAGAAACTGATTGAAATTTACTTTTTGTGTGTGTGTGTGGAGTTCCAGTTGAGGCTCCCTGACTCTGTGCTGTGTAGAAATGCAATTGTTAACATCGATTATTCGGGCTATGGTGTTGGGGTTGCACTTTTAAGAAACCGCAGTTCTTAAATTCTGTCTAGGAAGAGGATGTGGTATACTGGGAAATAATAGTTTTGTTTTATGGGTGAATAAACCACTTTATGCCTTGGGTAAGGGGTTAAATTGTGCATAGACTGAGTTTGTAATTCCATGAATGAAAATGGTTACAGAATAATCGAATTATGGTGTTTGAGATGATTAAAAGAAATTGACGTAGGTCAAAAAAATTGTTTTCTCAGGGGCCAAACCTTAAAATTAGAGTAGTATTGTTCATGTGTGCTGTCATAAGGAACATCAAAATATAGGAGCCAGAATAGGCATTTGGCCCGTTTAAGTCTGCTTTACCATTCAACCAGAGCATGGCTGATCCTCTATCAGAAACCATTCAAAGTGAAATCAGGAATCACTTCTGCCTAAAAGCTGTATATTTTGTAAATCAACAAGCTTTTTAAGAAAAGTATTGGAAAGGATGGGTCAGACAGCATCTGGAAAGAAGTGGAGTTAACATTTCAAGTAGATTACGTTCATCACAGCTGAATATTGATGAGAGTTCTGAGCCAGTGGAAAGAATGCATGAAAAACAATACAAGTCTTCGATATGGTAGAGGTCAGGGAAGAAAGATTTCATGATGCAACAACTATAATGAAGAAACAAAAGATTGTGTCTGAAGGAGGCATTAAATTCTACTTTTAAAACTGAATGCAACGTTTAAATGGGAAGGAGAGAAACATAATGAACACTGACCCAGCAAAAGGAAAGAAAGAAGACCTGGAACAAGATGGAGGCAGGGGTTATAATCTAAAATTGTTATATACCATGTTGAGTCCGTAAGCAGGTTAATGATCAGTAAGATCACTGAATAGAATAGCAAACACTGAATAGAAAGGTCAGTATGTGAGCAAGATGAAGTATTAAAATAACGTGTGACCCCACACTTTAGGTGGTACTTGTAATCTTAGCAGAATTGTTGCACAATGCTGGCACCTCTCTGCTTGGCCTCCCCAATGTAGAGCAGTCCACACTGAGCATTCATACAGACCTTGCTCCTTTTTCTTATTTAAGATTTACAGCATCTATAATATTTTTGTATTTATTAACTGTAAAATATATTTGTTCGGCAAGAGTATGGTCACAGGTTACCATCCTGTGGTGTTGATATTTGCTATAGATCTGCCCCTCAATCTCAAGGTTTAGTAGAACTAGCTGGTATGGAATATTCTCTTCATTTTTCTATAGAAAGGCTAAGAGGTGTTAGATTTTATAATTTGACGTTGATTCAGGTCTTCTTAAAATGTGTCCCAGAGTTCTTCTTAAGAAATTAACTTCCTTACTTCACTATGGTTTTCAATTTGTAAAGACTTCATTGTATTATTTTCTCAACGTTTATGACAGAGAGGCAGGCAATAAGTGGAGTAGCCCCAACAATGACTCAGTTTGTTAGTCTCTAGCTTATGTACTGGCTGGATCCACTTTGGAAGGTTTAAGGTAGCAGGTTCCAAACATGGATGTTCAAATTCAGCTTCCTGTTCTCTCCCTCCGCCTTCAAAACATGTATGTGTTTGATTGTAATTTGGTACCATGACCAAATCTGTACTGGTTGGAGAGCGCGAGACTCTAGTGGTTTATCCTGTAGTTTGCTCACAATCTAAATTTCCCACTTGTACATTAATATCGTTCTTTAAAAAACACTTGTCTAACTTCTTCCAAGGTTTGAATAGTAGTTGCCTAAGTAAGGGAAGTACTTCACTGTGATTGCTTCGTTAGCTGGATAGCTCTGAGCTTTGTTGTGGACTAACTTACCTCTTTCTCCTAAACTTGAATAGCTTGCTGACTATTACAGTCTGTTGTTATTCTTGTAGAAATGGCCACTTGGATGAGGTATGAAAAGATGGCAGTGCCTAAGAAACAGGCCAGCTATTGCTTGGGTAATCAGAAAAGTTCTTTCAACAATTTTATCAGGTTAACACAACAAAATTAGAAGTATAATGTATTTATTGAATGATGGGTATTTTAAAATCCATACCTTTTCCTTTAGTAGAGGAAGCGATGATGTTTCTCACTGTGGTGACCTTTTTTTTTATGTAGTGCTACTTGGATTAAAAATAAAGCATGTTGAATACTGTTTAAACAGAGTATGCCATATGGTGTGTTAAAGTCCTTGATTTACTCAGGAAGTGAGGTATCCCTGATAGCTTGGATGGAAATATTCTGTATTCTTTAAATATATCCAATGAATAAGGAAAGTTTCTTAATTTCCAAAGTCCTCTGTATGACTTGATTTGATCAGTGATAAGAATCCATGAATGTTCCTTCTCATGCAGCTCATCTCTAAGGTAATTTTGAATGAAGTATTATTCATTCCAGAAGGAAGTTAGCTCAGAAGTGCAAATAGTGCGCAAGGCCAACTTACCTGCCGTCATTCCGAAACTAAACTATTTGAGTTTGTCTGTTTATTTGTCAACTGAGTTGAGACCGCTACTACTTCTGATCCTCCCATATAACTGTTGGCACCAAGTGCTGAAAACCAGATTTACCAAACACCCAGTTGTCATTTCAGTATACTCTTTCAATTAAATTGATCTAAAGTCAGCTTTACTAAAAGTGATGGTGGTGGTGTGCTGTGAAAATTGAAGGGTTACCGTGAGGGTAAGGGTTGTAGTTTGATTGCTCTGACTTGATTGACTGGGCTGAATGGAAAATAACACTTTTCATTTTCACTTTTCACTGATTAATTCTTTTAGGCTTGTTGAAAATTGGTATGGCATTTGAACCTTGCTTCTCCTAGACTTCAAATAACGATGAATACTGTAAAGAGTTGGGCCATTAAGCTGTGGACTCTGCTCCTAATTTTTTGTTGGTGTTGTTTAGTAATAACTGAAAACTGGAAATCTGTCAGAATAATGAAGTGAAAGGTGTTTTCTGCTGTTGCATTTCAAATAACAATCTTCATTTTTATGAAAGTTTTTATTTCTTTTTCATCTATTATATCCTTCTTCAGCTCCACTTAAAAGTACAGCCAAGAGTGTAGGCAGGTATGCTGATGTAGACGTGCTAATTTTAGCTCCACATTGGCTCATTGTGCGATGAGAAGATGGTATAATTTCATCAGTGATTCATGTGTATCCATCATGTAGCCCACACTACAGTATTTCTCTGCTTACTCTTTGGCATGCGACTTTTGGGAAAGGCATTTGGTGGTACAGTAATACTTCAGGTGAAGTAAGGAGATGGCAATGGGCATAGAATGGAAGATTGCTGAACCCCACCAAGTACTCTTTGTTTTTCTACACAGTCTTTGATATCCAGTCAATAAGTATTTGTTCTTTTGTTTTGCGATACTAAGTATGTGCTGATTCTCTGGTATCTAAAGTTCTTATATTGTATGCAGTTGTGTCTGGACTTGTGATTCTTCTTCCTCAGCTGCATCTGCTAGTTTCGATGACCTACACAGATGCCATTGCTTTGCAGGCTTGTGAAAATGTGGTTCCAAGCATCTGTTGTCGAATTCAGTTGTTCAAACTGAATAAAGATACATTCACATCAGTAATTCATTTCTTGTATCAAACAGTGAACAACAGAACATTTGTCCAAATTTGTACTGAATGTTTAACGTTTTGCTATGTATAATTTGAATATGTGAATAGATCCTAGAATAGCATCCTGTGAGACATTGCTACTAGCTTTGAATAATTGGGAGAGATTGTCCCTGACTCTAATTTTGTTCCACTCCTCTTCTAATCACTTTTAATCCAATTTACAACTGCGTTCAGTTTATTCCATCTTCATTCTTAATCTTGTTTCCTGTATCTTGGCTCTATCAGTGGTTTGGGTGAATATCCCCACATCATTGCATTGTCCTTTTCATTATTTCTATATTGAGATAATTAACTCATATTATTGAAAGACTTCTATTACTAACTTTTAAACTGCTGTTGTCCATATCAGTTCTGTTGTCTTTTCATGTTGCTGAACAGAGACCTTGGGGTGCAGGTTCATAATTCCCTGAAAGTGGAGTTGCAGGAAGACCAGTAGTAAAGTGGGCATTTGGTATGCTTGCCTTTATTGGTCAGAACACTGAGTATGGGAGGTCATGTAGTGGCTGTGCAGGCCATTGGTTTGGCCACTTGTAGAATACTGCATTCAATTCTGGTCCCACTGCTACAGGAAAAAATTTGTTAAACTTGAAAGGGTTCAGAAAACTCTTACAAGGACATTTCCAGGGTTGGAGAGTTTGAACGAAAGGGAGAGGCTGTTTTCCCTGAAGCATCTGAGGCTGAAGGGTGACCTTTTATAGAGGTTTATAAAATCGTGATGGGCATGAACATGATAAATAGGCAAGGTCTTTTCCCCAGAGTAGGGGAGCCCAAAATTAGAGGGCATTGATTCAAGGTGAGAGGGGAAAGCTTTTAAAAGGAATCTAATGGACAATCCTTTCATGCAATGGGTGGTGCGTGTATGGAATGAGCTGCCAGAGGAGGTAATGGAGGCTGGTATAATTCCAACATTTAAAAGGCATCTGGATAGGTACATGAATAAGAAGGGTTGAGGGATATGGATTAAATTTGTGGCAAAAGGGAATAGATTAGTTTAGGATATCTCGTCAGCATGAATGAGTTGGACCAAAGGGTCTGTTTCTGTGCTGTACAACTCTGATTGTGACTAAATGGATAGCGCATTGACTAATGCTCAAATTTTGAACATACCTCCGCTATCATTGGAACCCTAACCAATAATTGCTTTGCCATCTCACGTTTGTGCTTTCTTCTCCACCTCTCCACCCCATTGCTGGATTTTTCATGTGCCCCATTATTCTCCTCCTCCAACTTAACTGTATTCACGAAGAAAATTTCTTTCTCCTGAAGGATAGCAATCTGAAGTACATGCAGCCTGGCCTGTTGAGTATTTTTAGCATTGTTTTGAGTTCTTATTTTCCAGAATCTTTAAAGTACTTTTTCTTTTAATTTTTCCTCTTCTAATTTCCTGTTCCATTTGATTTTGCCAATGGTACTTATTCCACACTTGTGTTTTTTGTTTCTTCAAAAAAAAATCAATTTTTGCTCGATTTTTAAGATTTCTTTCAAGTGCAGCAGTGCATCTGGTGAACAGCAGGTGCCAAAGGTTCAGTGGGGATCAGTGAGTATGGTTTTCTAATCTGAGTACTCATTTACAGTTTTTCCCCCTCATGACAATGTTACAGATTGTCCCACTTGTCCTACTTACTCTCCTTTGGAAATTAACTCTACCCAGTGTTTGGCTGTGCATCTAAATAAACCTTTCATTTATATTGCACCCTTTATATCCACCAGACAGCTCTGAAGTTGTTTTAGAGCCATGATAATGCAAGCAGCTAAATTTGCTTGCAACAAGTACCCTATCTTTTGTATCCATTGAGCAGGCTGATGGGATGCTCGTGTTGGAGTGAAATGTTACACTGTGTACATACAATAGTACAGCGTTACCTCAGTATTTCATGGGGAATGTCAGCCATAATTTTTTGTGAACTGCAACTTGAACTTGGAATTTTGAAACTGTAGTGGTGAAAGGGTAACCAACTGAGCCAAATGGTATTGCTAGGTAACCTCCTCAAACAGGCCATAGAAATCCAAAGTCATAAAAATATTTAGGCCAAATCATATCAAAATATCAAATGATGTCAGTAAGGTAAATGTGGTTTGCTACTGGAGAACAGAATCAAAATACGAATGTCAGCTAGGAAAACGTAACCTTGAAAAGGATGGCTTAATTCTTTAATTATGTGAATAAATATTTGGAACAACTTTAACGGACAGAATGCTAAAGGTGAGAACATTGATTCTGCTGAAATGAGGATGTCCGATAAGGTAGTTGAAATTAAAGGAGTGCTAGTTTTTATCAGCTGAAAGGTTTCCTTATTGCCAGCATTTTTATAGTGTCTTTTTAAGGTTTCGGGACCTAACCAGTTTTTTTCTTTCTGGATGTAAGTTTGATAGGCAATCTTTTGTGACAGTTATGTGGATTCTGGGAGGGTAGTGGAATGTCAGTGAGACACTGTTTTCATAGTTTGGACTCTTGGCAACAAGCTGACTGAGCTGGCAACAAAATAGACTGCCAACGAGGCTGAAATCTTAGATGAATTTGTGAAATGGGAATAATGGCACCCAGCCTGAGATCACTGCTCAAACGTTGAGGCCACCTTTGTTGGTGCAAAGTTAACAAGACAGTCTGCCTATATTACCTTTTTTTCTGGCTCGGCCTTGCGTGCTTTAACTCATTCAGAGTTTGATTTTAAACTCACATGCTGCAACCACTTTTCAATCTTGCAGTGAAGTTCTTTATAAAACCAGTATCTTCTGTAGATTATAGTCTTTGATGAAATTTTGGGGGCAACAAAAATACTTTGATCAGTTAATTTACATACCTTTGAATTCAGGTACTTAGCAGTGAGGGCATTGCCTTGTGTGAAACTTCTCAGCAGCATGCTGAGTGAGTATTAGGTATCCTTTTTTGAAAGCTTGATTCAGTATTTGAACTTTTAAATATCAATGAATTTTGACTAAGCAGGTCTTTATGATGCTGATAGACAGCCACCCCATTTACAATTAGACCATTTTTAATTGAGATGAGGACAAAGGTTCAAGAAATGCTGAATGACAAAGAAAACTTTTCTGTTTTTTTTTCTTTTTTTCCCCCGCCCTTCACATTTTCCCTCACCTTCCCTATTACCCCACTGCCAATGGTCTAGTTATTTCCAGCCTTATGAATTTGGTTGCATACTCATTTCAACAATGAGTTTTTCACTCTACCTCTAATGGTGTGAATTGCTACCGCTGCATGTAAGTTGCAAGTACAATTCTTGAATCATTCATGAAAGAGATTAAGTATTATTCAACAGTTGCTGCAGAACCGCACAGGTTTGGGTAACTAAAAAACTAAATCAGTGTCACGAACAGTTCAGTTTCTGTTGAGGAAAGTCTATTTTGAAAAGATTTTAATTTGTTTTTTTTTGTTCAGGTTGTGTTCATGAGTGTCCAACGTTAAGCAACCTCTGTTAAATGCATTAGATCTGGCATTCTATCAATAATCTAGTAAATCACCTCTTGCATTGAGTGAAAATTAACACCAATGACTCCAAGAGATCCTTGTGGACCCCTGCTAACAACTAAAACCCAGAGCCCTAATCTAATCCACTTGTTAACAAGCGCTGTGCTGTTGGACAGTTTTAACTTTTTTTAACCTATCCAGTGTAGCTGCCTTGAATTCTATTCTAATTCTTCTTGGAGGTAAGCGCAATGAGTAAACCAATATCTTGGTACTCATTAGTGGAGAAGGTGACTTTTCTTTTTGAATTGCTGCAGATCATATGGCACTGAGTGGGGTATTGGACAATGTCTGATTTGAAGAATTTTTAATTCTCTGATCCAATTTGGAAAAATTTAGTTTGGAGCAATTGAGGACTCTGGGTGTGTACTCGCTCCAAGTTTCAATGAGACCCATAATGTTGAGAGCCCTGGATAGAGCCCACGTGGAGAAGCTGATTCCACTATAGGAGAGAGTAGGACCCGAGGGCATGGCCTCAGTGCGAAGGGATGACCCCTTTAGAACAGAGATGAGGATGTATTTCATCAGCCAGTGTTGTGAATCTTTGGCAGGGGATCAAGGGTTAGAATCCCTACAGTGTGGAAATAGGCCCTTTGACCCAACAAGTCTACAACAATCCTCTGAAGAGTAACCCACCCAGACCCATTCCCCCACTGTATATTTTGCCTAATGCACCTAACCTACACATCCCTGAACACTATGGCAGTTTAGCATGATCAATTCACCTAACCTGCACATCTTTGCATTGTGGGAGGACACCGGAGGAAACTCACGTAGACATGGGGGGGAATGTGTAAACTCCACACAGACAGTCATCTGAGTCTGGGAATTGAACCCAGGTCCCTGGTGCTGTGAGGCATCAATACTAACCACTGAGCCACCATAGGGTGAAAGGGGAGAAACACCAACCATGTGCTGAATTGTCTACTTCTCTCCTATATCTTATGGGAAGGATGGTATTTCCATGCCCCTATTGCCTTTGTACCGCATGGTAATGGTTATAGCGATGCTGCTGAGTAAGCATTGGGGAAAGTGGAGTGGTATATATTGTAGGTTATATACTTTAGTAGCATCAAGGTACAGTTGTTTTTATAATTGTATATGTTTGTTTTATCTCAAGTTGAACCTTGTGGAAATGAGCTAATGTGTGGACTTTGACAATTTTGTTTCTCCAAGAAGTAGCAAATTGGTGCTGGGTTATATTCCCAAGTACCTGCTGACTGAGCTGAGTTAATCCTGAATTTATGCTGCTATCATTGACCCACTAAAAAATTATGACTGCTGTTCTCTTAAGCAGTTCTCCACGTGGACTGCAGCAGCTTATCTGGGCCACAAATCAATGTAATATGGAGCTGAAATGCCAATTGTGGCTAACGTGATTAAATAGCTGGGTGTACTGCAGTAACAGAAATGGTTATTCAGCTTGTTGAGACACTTGTACCATTCTGAGCCCATGCCTTTTCTTCCTCTCCCTTCATACATTTTAAAACAAAATTTGATATAGCATCAGTTGCTGTTGTAGATTAGTATTCTAAACTTTTTTAGTAATCAGTGGGTATCTATTCTATCTGTTCTATCCTAACTTCATTTCTGAAAGCTGTGCTCTCTTCTTCAGGCTCTGTCCACTCCATTTGTTCCGCTTGATCATTTGAGCGCTTCAACTAAGTCTACACCAACCCTTTTTTTTAAACTGAAAGTATTACAATACTAGTTTGTTTAATCCCTTGTTATTTTGTTTTAACCCTGGTAGAGCAGTTAATGTGAATCCCTCCAAGGCCAGTATATTCCTTCATGCAATGCTGAGACCCCCTAACAGTCTTTTGCCATTGTGATCCAGGGGCTCTCTTGTGATGTTTGTTTGACGAGTAAACTTGGGATAATTCCCTAGCACTTTCTCAGAATAGTGGTAGGGGACCTCTTATATCCACCTGAGCAGGCAGGCGCAACTCAGATACGTAGTGTGTTCCTAATGGCATTTTTGATTATCTGTATCCTTTCCGAGAGCTATGGGTACAGTCACTCTTTAGTGGTGGAGAAGAGGGAGAAAGTTGTTAGAAGCAATGCACCTTCTATAACATGCAGACCTTTTGTGA
This sequence comes from Chiloscyllium plagiosum, assembly GCF_037043375.1. Classification (NCBI taxonomy): domain Eukaryota; kingdom Metazoa; phylum Chordata; class Chondrichthyes; order Orectolobiformes; family Hemiscylliidae; genus Chiloscyllium; species Chiloscyllium plagiosum. Next base: position 17,082,723 of record NW_028270153.1, on the reverse strand, counting down.
GGTTTCTATCTGTCACAGGCTTCTCTCTCTTGCAGTGAGCACAAAGATTCTTCGGAGAAGAAACACAAAGATAAGGAAAGGGAAAAAGACAAAGTAAAACATAGAGATGGGAGCTCTGACAAACACAAACATAAGGACAAGGAGAAAAGGAAGGAGGAGAAGGTATTGAAATTGGCGGTAGCTGGCCATCAGCCAATTACATTTATTTCAGCTACTTTTTTTGCGATACTTTTTATTTGAAGTTAAACTCCCCAGTCTTCCTGTTGCACATCTGTCCATGATAGTAATAGTAGCAGTATCATTATGAAGAGACACTCTGACACTTGCTACCCTCTGTCATTAGGATATGTGGTACTTGTCCAGAGTGAGAACAGACATTGCACCTTTATATCTGGGCATTCATAAGGAACTGTGGGTTATCAACTACCATGTTCCACCAATGTTTGTCCTCCAGATATGGCAAATACCTGACATAGGCCTCACATTTAAATTAGAGGATTAAACAAAGGTTAATGAGGAGTCTCTGAGAGCTTTCCAGGGCGGCATCAGTCTATATTAAAAAATGAGGTGCCACTCTAGCTAGGATGAGCAGCAATTACACAACTGATAGGTCAGATCAAAGTTCTACCGTACTGCCACATCCCATCATCAATAGTGAACAATTAAAACCAGTAACAAAATGAGGATCCCTAAACTTCCCCCACCTTCAGTGATGATGAAGTTTGGCACAAATCCAAAATATGATGCTAAGAAAGTTGGAAGCTAGAAGTGCTGTGTGGGTGCCCCATTATGGCAGCCTCCCAAACTCTCCAAGTTCAGTTCTTTGCATGTGATGTGATGTCCAGGCACCACTGTCAGTGCATGCAATTTTATAGCTGCGCATTGAAGGCTTGTGCTCCGAATGAGCTATGCATCTTGCCTCTATGTTCCAGTCCACTTGCATTTTGGTATTTAAGCACCAAGACTGAAAGGTGCCCAGTCCACAAAAAGTAGAACAAGTCCAAACTGGCAAATCATTGCTCAGTCAGTCAACTCTCCATTATCAACCAAGTGCCGGAAGGCAATCATTACTGGTGTTAAGTGGCACTTGCTTAGTAATAATCTAGAATCTTTGCCTAATATTCTCGGCACATCTGTTCAAATCCCTCTGAGAAATGGTGAAAATTTGAATTCAATTAAAAATCTAGAATAAAATGCTAACTCTTTGACCATATATGCATTATTGATTTGTTGTAAGAATCCATCTAGTTTACTAATGTTTTTGGGAAGTAGATTTGTTATCGTAGCCTGATCTGGCCTGTGTGAAATTTCTGATCCATAACAATGTGAATCATAGAATCCTGACAGTGTGGAAGCTGGCCATTAGACCTATTGAGACCACGCCAACCCTCCGAACATCCCACCCAGTCCCACCCCCTAACTTGTTCCTCTAACCCTGCATTTCCCATGGCTAATCCACCTAGCCTGCACACCTTGGACACTATGAGCAAGCTTAACATGTACCACTAACCTGTAGATCTTTGGACTGGAGCATCTGGAGAAAACCCATGCAGGTGCAAGAGGCATGTGCAAAATCCACATAGAGTCGCATGATGGTGGAATCAAACCCAGGTCTGTGGTGCTGTGAGGTAGCAGTGTGACCCACTGAGCCACCGTGCTATCCCTTGGGCAATTAGCGAAGCAATAAATGCTAGCCTAGCCACCCCATGAACAAATCCAAAAACAAAACTCTTCATTGGAAATTTTGTTCATCAAGACGTCCAACTATGTTGCAGCCTTGAGCCATGTGGATGAAAACCCCAGGCAGTATTTAAAAATGTGTTATCACAGTGCCCTAGAAAAGTTTTTGAATCAATCAAATCATTAGGAAAACCTTCCACGAGTGAATGAATAATTATGCATGGTTTGACGAGTGCCAAACCAATGTGCTGCTTTGTCAGTGATCGTATCCAGCTTAGAGTTGTTGCTGTACAGTCATTTAGTCGAGCAGAGTTGGATGACTCTGGGAAGTACCAGCCTCTCATCAGTTTTTGTAGTTTCAGTATTTTTGGTCCAGTCCAGTTTTTAGTCCATGGTGACTCTCGATTGTTAATGGGTGAGATTCAATGATGGCAGTGCCACTGATAAAGGGATGCCTGGTAGATACTTTGGTTGGGTCTCATCACTTTAACACATGTAATACAAAAATCACTTACTTTTAATTTTGTCCAGTATTTAGCATATCAGCACAGAGTGCTTTGCCACCTGAGGAATTGATATCTACCATGAAGGATTGATGGCTGTCATTGTTGGAGACCAATCATCACCTCTCCAAAATGTTGCCATTACTGGAGTTCTTCAGGGTAGTGTCCTCAACCTGCTTCATCGGTGACCATCTTTGTGGTAAAGTCAAAAATGGAAAGTGTTCCATACTGTTAACCATGCTAACAGCCAAGCGTTCTGCACTTGTATGCAGCAAGTTTAGGACAAAATTAGGATGACAAATGATGTTCACAACACATACCAGCCACTGATCATTTCCAACCAAGTATCTATATCACCTATCAACAATCGTGACGTTGCCATTGTTGAATTTCACCCATCAAAATTCATTGGATCACCACTGATTCAAAACTGGATAGAATCAGCCACAAATATTGACATTACAGACTGGATGTTTCTGTGGGTCAGTCTTCTCTTGCATTCATTCAGACAAATGGCAAGCAGTGCCTGCAACACTAAAGCTTGACCCAATCACAGACAAAGCAGTGTGCCTGATTTAGCACTCCTTCCAGCACCAATTGCAATTTTCCACCCCCTCTACCGTGGTAGCATTATGTTTATCTACAGGATTTATTGCACCAGTCACCAAGGCAACTCAACATCTCCCATTCTGTGATTTGTACCAGTTAGAATCCCAGCACCATTAAACTGTGCCCCCAACGTACAGTCCGCAAGCAACCTGTGTGCGTACTGCAAAAATTAAGGTATCTGATTAGCATTAAGGGGTGAATAATAAGTGATGATTTTGAGTGGCCAAATTCTGTCAGTAATATTTATGAACAATTGCAGTAACCTGTGCACTTTGTAATGGTTTTCTTTCTTTAAAAGGATAAGATCCATTCTTCAAGTAGTGGTTCTGGAGATAGAATAAAGAAGGAGAATGGTTTCACAAGGTAATGATGCCTTTTATCTGTCAGGCATTAGTCATGGGAAAAGTGTTTGGCTTGAGCATTTTGGAATGCATGTTCACTGCTAAATGTGCTTTGCTTAAAGAAGGCAGAAATCCTTGGAAACACTTTTGAAATAATGAGTGAGTTGCAAAGAGGAACTATTTGCAGTTGATGATGAGCAATGAAGGGTTAGCAATCTCATTCAACATTGTTTTATTTAATTCCTACTTTTTGAATTCTACCCTCCAAAAATAAGATTGTGTAGTTGAAGAAAGCCTTATTCCATTTGATAATGGATATGCTCCAAGGATGTCTGAACAGTACATTTTGTTCAAATTTATTCTGGGCTCTCCTGGTTGAGTGCCATATAACTGCCAGTGAATGTCCTGTACTGGAGCCTTCTGGAATTGTGGAATTACACTAGGTTAAATGAGATTCCTCTGAATTCCAGTGTTTCATCGCCTACATTTTAGGAACTGCCTGTCATGTTTCTCAAGGGTGGGCTGTTACTTAAGGCAATGGATTCTATCAAATCCACCACTCAGTTGTACAACAACTGAAAGTTTTTTTAAATTTTTTTTTCTTTACTCCCACTCCTCCTTTAGCCCTCCTCGTATAAAGCAAGAGCCAGACGATGATTATATCCCATCCATTAAAGTGGAAAACAAGCCAATGAAGAGGCCCCGTGAAGATGATGAGTAAGCTTTTTCTTCCCCAAGCTCTGCTATTCTTTACAGCAAACGTTATATTTGATAAGCGAGTCGATGTTCGCTGTAAGTCATGAGTAGCCATGAACAATTGTGAAAGTTACTGTGTAGAGTGCTCATGGGTTTTCCCTTTCACAGCCAGTGAAATTTGAAGTTAAGTACTGCGTAGAAAATTTAAAAGGGTTATTATAGCTAATGGGATGGTCAGGAAAGGGAGTCATTGGGAGAAACGTAAAAGCCCCAGTGGGAGGGGATAGAACAGAGCAATTGGTATGATGCTCATTTCATCTGTGTTGGAAGAATATAAGTCACAGTCAGATTGCTATGAAGGAATACAGGTGCAAACCTGAAGAACTTTGTGTGTAGCAATAAATAAGAGGAATGGCTGTTTTTAAGCACAGGTGGCAAGAAAGAGCAGAGCATGTACACAAGACAAAACATCTGGAGATGAATTACATCTGACCTGATTCTTCACAGTATTCAGAATAGTTGCGCTATGTATAAATTGACACAGTATTTTGGACTATGATCGTATAATGTAAGCTGCACATTAGAATAAGAATGGTAGCTTTACCCTGCCTAACAAATAGGACACTACATAAATATATAGGATTTTGTTGCATTGACACCTTGAGCTTTGTTGCTAAGCCTATACTGCAGGCAGTAGTAGCGAAATACAAATATGGTTCCTTGAATTTAATCTGTCTGTCTGCCTTAGTGTTGATTTCAAACCGAAGAAGATCAAATCAGAAGATGTAAAGAAAGCCAAAAAAAGAAAATCTGAAATGGTAAGGTAACTTGTTTTCTTTATTTCATGGAGAGACAATGGTGAAGGGGTGGGGGGTGGTGTCAGGTAACAGAAGAAGATGAAAGCAGAAACATGTCCTTAAAGTGTTGGAAAAGCTTTCACAGGTTCTGGTGAATTCTTGCACTTGTGAATGAGATAGTAACTTCAAATCTTGGTTTCTGGTTTGGGATTAAGGAAATTTAAGATACTAGTATTGGTTAGAGAATAAAATAATCAAATTTGTTTCAATCTGTTCAAAGATGTTATCACACCTCTCTGAAGCTGATGGTACTTGAACCTGGGCCTCTACTGCAGACAAAACAGTACATTTGACAGCATTCCACATAGGAGAAAATTCCCTTTGATTTTAAAGAATTTACTACATTGATCATTCAGACAACAACAACATTGTGGGGATCCTGATCTTTGAGTGGATGTGATATTAGTTACAGCTCTTGGGAATGAGCATGTATATGTGTAAAAATGACTTAAGATTTTGATTTAGCACTAAGAATGCATAAATGAAGTGAGAATTTTAAAAGGAGTACAGTTTGCACATGTTCATAAAATTGGGTTTATTAATGGAGGGTTTCTTTTTTGGATTACTTTTGAATTGAAAGTAATTGTTTCCAATTTTATGGTCTACATAGTAAAACAGCCTTTATTGAAGGAAACAGTTGCTGGAGGTCATTTTGCTCACAATAAAATGCTGTGTTCCTTCATTTCTTTCTAAAGTAATAGAGTATCCCTTCACCTTCCATAACTTTTTGTTGAAAAGTTATCATGGAATGTTTGTTTTATTTTAAAAGAAAATCAGCTGGTGATGCATATTGCCATGCAGCCAGCTTGGGTATGGTTACTAACTGAGAGAGAATGGATTAAAGTCTTGTTCCCTGACTTGAGCAGTATTTTGAGTTTGATTCTTAGCGAGTTTTGAGAAGATTTGGAGCTCAGGTTGAGATTCTGGATGTAGGTTTGCTCACTGAGCTGGAAGGTTTATTTCCAGACGTTTTGTCACCATACTAAGTAACATATTCAGCGGGCCTCCAGTGAAGCTTCGCCTGAGGCTCACTAAAGATGTTCAGGCAGCATCCGAGGACAGGCAAAATCCTGTCCTCGGATGCTGCCTGAATTGCTGTGCTCTTCCAGCACCACTGATCCAGAATCTGATTTCCAGCATCTGCAGTCATTGTTTTTACCTCACTAAAGATGTTACCTAGTAAGGTGACAAAACGTCTGGAAATAAACCTTCCAGCTCAGTGAGGAAACCTACATCCTTGAGTTTGATTCCTCAACAGTATAGTTGTCTCTCAGTATTGTGCTAGAATTTCTACTTTCTAGGGGCCTGTCTATTGATCTTGGTATTGATGGTCATTGTCATTGATCAGAATAAGAATACCTGATTGTTAGATTTTTTTCACCTGTTCTGCCTTAAGTTACGCAACCAAAGTCACTACCGCTTGTTGAGACCTGTGCTTGGAATGGTGCAGCACAGAGGAAAGCCAGTTGGCCTTTCATGCATTTTCTTTTGAAAGAGGGTTTTAGTTTGTCTCATCCCCTGCTTTCCTGAAATCCTTCAAAATTCCTATATATATATATATATACACACACACACATATATATATATATATATATATCCAAGTTTTATTATTGAATTTCTTGTCACCATTTCTTTCAGTGCACTCCATATGCTTTTGTGTAGCTTTTTTATCCCCCTCTTGTCACATCTGACTCTTCTTTGCCAATTCCTTTTTTAAACATGTCAGTTTCCAATTGAATCCGAACCTTTTAGAGGGATATAGGCCAATTGTTGGCAAATGAGACTAGGTCAGATTGGGATATCTGGTTGGCATGGAAAAATTGGACTGAAGGATGTGTTACCGTGCTGTATGACTCTGACTACTGCCTTTGAATGTGTATCCTTATTCCAAGCATCATCTATCAAAACTACTTAACTCTTATCAAAAGCAAACAATTCTAGTTTGTCACCACTGACACCATGTCTGTAAATCCATTCCACCTCTTCACCACTCCATCCCCAAACTTAATCCGTTCAAACTACTGGTTTTCAGAGCTGACTAGTGCTCCAGCGTGGCCAGAATTTTTGCACTTTCCATTCTTGTTTTCCATCAACAACCACTAGTTTGTGTGCTTCTGATCCTAAGTATTGCTGTATATTTGTCTGTCTAAATTCTCTACAATATTTTTAGTTTTGGTTTTACTGTGACATTGGTAGAATCCTTTTTCCAGCAAAGACCGATAATCCCCCTAGTTTTTTTTTTGCTTCTGCATGGGCCTCGCAGAAGTAAAAGCTGTGATCAGTGTTAGTAGGTGGAACCTTATGGTGTCTGTGTGAACATAGCTTGGAGGGGATACTGGGGGATGACCGTGCAAAGAATTTACTTTTGTAACTTGCCCCATCTTCCACCACAAGAGGGCCTTCTTCTGGTATGTAATAGGATTGTGACCAAGCTTGTTTATTACCTACTAATCTCTGCATTCTCCTTCCTTCCCTCACCCCACAGGAAGGGGGGGAGAAGAATGAGACTCCAATAAATACTATATACTGCAGGTGCTTGAAAACTGAAATAACGATGAAAGTTCTGGAGAAACAACCATGAGTTGTATCAGACTTCAAACATAACTGTTTCTCTGTCCACAGATCTAGAGAGATCTGAATTTGCCTTTCTCCAAATTTATTTGTTTTTTCCAGCATCTGAAGTATTTTCATTTTATTCAAATATTGGAGAAACTCCAGTCTGGCAGGATCTGTGGAGGGAGCGAGAGAGAGAAAAAGTTAACATCTCTAGCCTGATATGACTCTTCACAATTGGTGCTGGTGATATTTCAAATATTTTCCAACTGACTTTACACATCATTCCCTAAAACTAGGTACTTCCTTCCTCATCACTCCATTAGAAATTGATTGTTTGAAGAGATCATCTGAACACTTTCAGGAATTCCTTCTGCTTTCCACTCACATAGTTGCTATGTGTGTGTGTTTGGAAATAATTGAAGAACCCAATTATTACTATTCTAAATTTCCTTTTGTCTTTCTGAAATTTTCCAACAGATCTGCATCTACTTTTCTTCTATTGGTGATCTATACTATTCATCAAATTACAGTAGCTCCTCTGCCATTCATTAATTCTAACCAAATTTACTTCAGTACATTATCCTTTTCTTATGCCAGACAATCGTATCTAATGTCCTCTTCCCTTCTTCCCACCCCCATTTTTCCCTTACACTTTTTATAGCTTAAGAACGTGAAATGTTCATTTTATTTCAACCACATCTTTCATCATTCAACGTGTCCATTTATGCCTGTATTACTTATTGGGCATGTATGCACATTCACTCTAAACACCTTTTTTAGTCTTGCCTCTCCCTGATCCCTCCAAACCTGAACTAGTGTTCACTGCAATGAAGAAGCAAATAACATTTACCCCAGCAACAGATTCTGCACTTCAAATAATCTATTGTAAGTTTCAAAAATTGTCATTCTCAGGATATCACTGAAACACTACGTTTGACACTATTCTTGCTGTATTGTATAATAAGTGGCTGTGGTTTCCCACTTCAGGTACTGAAGTTTCCACTATGCTACAGATGTTTATCATAAGCCACAGGCGTAGATGTTGGAATTTATGATTCTGCAAATATATTAACAGTAGGCTTCTGGAAGTGTAATGGCATAACTGAATCTCTTCTGTTTTCTTGATAGGATATAAAGAACAAAAAGTCCAAAGTTAAAGTGGAAAGTTCTGGGCAGGGAAAAAAGAAGAAGAAAGAGGAGGAGGACAAATGGAAATGGTGAGGTTACCTAGAACACTTTTTGTTTTAAACTCGTGTGGATTGTTGAATTATGCTTCTGCTGTTTTCCTCCTTGCCCCTTTAATCAAACAAGGATGAATGGCCATCCAATCCAGTTTTTTTTTCTATGACTGGATGCTTGATGGGGAAATTGTGAAATAACTGAAGAGGCAAATCACATTGCTATCAAATATTACGACTCCACTCTGATTCTGTGCTTACCCATTTTCTTTGGCTAAGCAAAGATCATTTGTAGGAATATGCAATCAGTTAAAGTTGTTGCTGTGGATATACTTATTGGAAAGTTGGAAATGTTTTCATTTTGCCATTGTTTTTAAAGCAAAATCTCAACTATGAGAAGAATGAAATCAAAAGTAAGCTGGCTATTCATTATTGAGACTTATTCTTTATTGTTGTTTATGTTGTGTCTAGTTCATGGTTCATGTATTCTAGTTGGAACACAACTTTTAGCTTTTAAGAATTAAGTAGCAGAAAAGCAATTGAAGTCTGTTACATTAAATAAGTTGAGATCATATTTCTTTTAAGAAGTTAACAGCTAGAAACATAGGATCCGAAACAGCTGTTGTCTTCGAGAGCTGGAGATGTGATATCTACACTACCTGCAGCAATAACAGTCATGAAAATTTTGTTTTGGAAGCTAAAGTTAAATCCGTTTAAAAAGCATTCAGTGAATGCTAAAAGAATGAACCTATTAATTTTAATCTGAAGTCAAATATTGTAAATGAGGGGCACTAAACACAAACATTGGATTAAGGATTGCTACTGTGTTGCCATTAGCGATGGGTTGAGCTTGAAAAACTAATGTGGCTTCAATTTATCTGTTTTCTCTGTGCAATATGATGCTGCTATTGGCAATCTCTAGGCCAGTTGAGCTTGGAAAATTCCCAAAGGAGTGGTGGCAGCGTGCTGTGGGAATAATATTTGGGCTAAAGACTGGGATACATTAGATTGTTGAGTGCAGCTGATATTGGGATGGAAGAAGCCCACAACAGTATTTACTTGATGCAAGTGAGAAGAATTGAGCTTAGAAAGATTCAGTGGAAACAAGCTGTTTGATAAAGGCAGAAATTGTGATGGAGACTGGATACCAGAAGCTGCTGCAAGAGCCCGGCTTTGGGGGGAAAAAAAAGAGAACTACTAAAATGTATACAGTGGATGAGGCAGTCTGAGTTGCAGCGCTTTTGGGTTTCAAAGGTTAGATCTTCAGTGAAGAATTAGAATCCTTTGCAATGGAGACAGATTTGATGACCCGTAGTGCCAATGTCTGATTGGGATCAAATCTGACTGCATCATCCACTTAAAGTGCAGTTTTTGTGGGTGGAGTTCAACCACAGTTTGTTAACTTGGACATTTACCTAGGCATATTCTGCACTTAAGTTGCCACTTACAGCACCATCTTGTAAATTTTTCACTCTACTTTTGAGTACGTGACAATAAACAAAATGTGGATACCAACATTCAGGATTAATATATGTGTTGTGTACATGTTTTAGGATCCTAGAACATACCTGTTTATGAATCTCTTTAATGATCGCTGGGTTTGTTTTGTTCCAAGTTTTTTGGCGTTCCAATTCAATCCTGGAATCTGCTTTTTCTTTCTTACTCTTGATTCTTGGAACTCTATTCTTCACAAGATTATAGCCCATCGAATGGATCACAACAAAAGTCTGGTGTGTTCAATTTATTCTCACAATTAGGATCAGTGTGTTATCCCTCCTACTCTGTAGTAATAGGAACCAGTTTAGAAATACAGTGAAATTTTCCTGGGTCTCAATATTAATCAGGGCTTCCTTAGTTTCAGGGTTGGTGGTCAGGATTTTTCACTTGTCTTCCATGCAGTTTCACATGCCAGTTCTGATCCAGTGTTTTTATTTATTCTATAAACAAAACCGCATCTTATGTTGCACCAAGGCCTGCTAACTGATGGCTTCCAGTGTGGTCGCATTTTTAAAATCTCATTTTGTTCAATCTGTCCTTAGCCTCATTCCGTCCAAGTTTTGGTTTTATTCATTGTGTGGGTGTCACTGGCTAGGCCAGCATTTGTTGCCCAGAGGGCAGTTTAGAATCAGCCACACTGTTGTGGATCTAGAGTCACATGTAGCTAGAGTCATAGAGATGTACAGCATGGAAACAGACCCTTCGGTCCAACCTGTCCATGCCGACCAGATATCCCAACCTAATCTAGTCCCACCTGCCAGCACCCGGCCCATATCCCTCCAAACCCTTCCTATTCATATACCCATCCAAATGCCTCTTAAATGTTGCAATTGTACCAGCCTCCACCACATCTTCTGGCAACTCATTCCATACACGTACCACCTTCTGCGTGAAAAAGTTGCCCCTTAGGTCTCTCTTATATCTTTCCCCTCTTACCCTAAACCTATGCCCTCTAGTTCTGGACTCCCCGATCCCAGGGAAAAGATTTTGTCTATTTATCCTAACCATGCCCCTCCTAATTTTGTAAACCTCTATAAGGTCACCCATCAGCCTCCGATGCTCCAGAGAAAACAGCCCCAGCCTGTTCAGCTTTTCGCTATATCTCAGATCCTTCAACCCTGGCAGCATCCTTGTAAATCTTTTCTGAACCCTTTCAAGTTTCACAACATCCTTCCAATAGGAAGGAGACCAGAATTGCACGCAATATTCCAACAGTGGCCTAACCAATGTGCTATACAGCCGCAACATGACCTCCCAACTCCTGTACTCAATACTCTGACCAATAAAGGAAAGCATACCAAACGTTGCCTTCACTATCCTATCTACCTGCTACCCCACTTTCAATGAGCTATGAACCTGCACTCCAAGGTCTCTTTGTTCAGCAGCACTCCCTAGGACCTTACCATTAAGTGTATAAGTCCTGCTAAGATTTGCTTTCCCAAAATGCAGCACCTCGCATTTATCTGAATTAAACTCCATCTGCCACTTCTCAGCCCATTGGCCCATCTGGTCAAGATCCTGTTGTAATCTGAGGTAACCCTTTTCGCTGTCCACAACACCTCCAATTTTGGTGTCATCTGCAAACTTACTAACTGTACCTCTTATGCTCGCATCCAAATCATTTATGTAAATGACAAAAAGTAGAGGACCCAGCAGCGATCCTTGTAGCACTCCACTGGTCACAGGCCTCCAGTCTGAAAAAGAACCCTCCACCACCACCCTCTGTCTTCTACCTTTGAGCCAGTTCTGTATCCAAATGGCTAGTTCTCCCTGTATTCCATGAGATCTAACCTTGCTAATCAGTCTTTCATGGGGAACCTTGTCGAACACCTTACTGAAGTCCATATAGATCACATCTACTGCTCTGCCCTCATCAATCCTCTTTGTTACTTCTTCAAAAAACTCAATCAAGTTTGTGAGACATGATTTCCCACGCACAAAGCCAGTTGACTATCCATAATCAGCTAGATAGACCTATGAAGGGAAACAAGGTTAGGACATTACTGAACCTGCTGTTTTTTAAAATAACAATTGGCAATGTGGTCATGGTATCATTTGATTGTTAATTCTAGATTTCATTGCAAGATTCAAACCTGGGTCTCTGAGTTAAAAGTCTACTGATAGCACCACTAGGTGATCACCCCTCCAAATTGTTTGTCGTTCAATAATAGTTTGACATTCCTTCAGTTCTGAATCCGTACATCTCTCGCCTGTTATTTATAGCTGTACTTTTAATTTTACCTTCTGGATTCAAAACTTTGGAGTGTCCTCCCTAAAGACCCCTCTCAGTATGATTGGCTCTTCTCTCCCTTCTGAGTAGCTGAAGAAGTCACTCAGTGGAAATCTATAAAGTGACTCAATACCATAGTTTTTGGGGAAATTGGGAACGGGCAAATCAATGCTGTTCACATCCAGAAAATAACTAGAAGAAACTGTTCCCTTTTTAAGATACTCCTTGAAAACAAATGAGCTCTGAATCACCTGCCCTTGTGCCTCCTCCTTTGGCTCTGCTGTTGTTATTGTTTAAGTTCCTGTGAAAGGCCTTGGGACACTTTGCCTCTACTGAAGGCTCCCATTTATAATCACACCTCTTGTTTTGTTTTCGTTTACTGAACCATTTGTGGTGTGATTATCCCATGAACAGGAGGAAGTAGCTTGGCTTTAGTATTTAAAAAGACACAACTAGACTTCAGTTTGCTTTTGGAGCTGAGGGGATGGGGTGGGAGGGGGGCGGTGGCATTAAAATGTTTGAGTGCTCGCTCTTTAGAACTGAGGTCACTGTTCTGTTTAGCTATGTTGGTGACCTCTTTCTGTGTTGATGCACTAGGCATTGCTGATGTGATGTGATGCCATAATCTTGCTGCTTTAATCACGGGAGGCATCTGCATGGGGGAAGCTTTTGCCACATTTCTTTCCTGGATAAAATGGTCTATTTTATCAGTTTTAACTTCCCCAGCTTATTTTTGGTGACCAACGTGAGGGAAATGAATGTTGAGAAATATTTAGGCTTTCCACACTTTGTGAATAGAATTGCATTTAGCTGATTTATTCAGTGTGCCAATTGTGTGGCCACTTGCCAATTTTCAAGGGAAATATTTCTAAAAGGTTTATTAAAGCTTTACCTTACCTTACTTGCAGTTTAGGTCCCCTTATTTAAAGAAAAATATTATTTTGTTGGATGTAGTTCAAAGAAGGCTTATTGGATGATTCCCGAAATGGAGGGATTTGTGTTGTGAACGAAGGTTAAATAGGTTGTGACTCTACTCCCTGGAGTTTAGAAGAGTGAATGGCCTCATTGAAACATAAAGGCTTCTTGAGTGACTTGGCCACGTAAGTGCTAAGGATGTTTCCCTTCGTGAAAGTGTCAAACCACCGGACATAGTCTCAGAATAAAGGGATGCCAAGTTAAAACTGAGATGGAGGAATTTTCTTTTGAGCGTTGAGTCTCTTTGGGATCCTTGCCACAGAGCTATAAGAACAGAATCCTTTTTTGTATAATTAAAGCTGAGAGATTATGGGGAATTGAGGGTTATGAGGAAAGGGCTAGAAAGTGGATGAGAGGAGTGTCAGATCAGTTATGATCTTATTGAATAGCAGAGCAGGCTCATGGCGTTGAGTGGCCTGCTCCTATTTATTTTATAGTCTGTATTAATCTAATGCCACTTCAGTTGGAATTAAGGCTGGTCTTATGAATCTACTGATGTTACATTGGTGTTACATTGATATTTTGCAAACTTCACTCTGATGTCAAATGGATAAAAGGGCATGCTTTTGAAATTTTTAAAATCCCTGTACAATGGTTTGAGTTGGCTTTCTGCCAGTACCTCTAATGCATCTGTTGAGCATATCTCTGCTTGTGCTTGATGTAGGTCTGTCAAGAGTTCTTCTACTCCAAGCTGCAGTTGAGATCTTGAAAGTTCTTCCAATTTGTTTTTTGGAGAATGCAAATACAACATCTTGACAGTACAACAAGCTGTCACTGTATTAGAATCACAAAATTATGCAGCCCAGAAGGCGACCGTTCTGACTTCTGGCTGTACTGGCTTTTTAAGCTTTCCAATTGGCCTGTAGTCCTGCTTTTCTCAGTAGCCTTGTCGTCACCTTATTGATATAATTGCACAAAATTTTTTATTTTGTCATCTGTGTGGCTGCTTTCCAATTTTTATGGAAAGCCAACTAAACCATTAATCTAATGTCTCCTCCATCAGAATTATGGTAGCTTTTTGCCTTTCCCATGAAAGTTATTAAAACTCACCACTTTGTCAGTCAGTGCATTCTGGGTCACATTTTATCTTTTAAATTGTCACCCTGTCGAGATCTTCTATTCCACCTTTTTAAATCTAAAATCTTAATAAATTAAGAAAAATTCACCCGAGTTAAGTTGGTAAGGGGGAGAATGATGTGTATTTTGTTTCTGACCACATTTAAGTTTAAAGTGTTTTATCACACAGCTGGAGAACATTGCAAGGAGTGAGCGTAGGACTGTGAAAGGAGGTTAACTAACTATAATTTCTTTACCAACCGCAATTTTGCACTGGTCCTTTTCAGTGAATGAAATAGAATTAGATTGCGAGTTAACTGTTGCTTCATGTAGGGCTGCTAGATGGGGTCTGCATTGCTGGATAGATCACGTGCTTGATTCTGATTTTTCTCTCCCTAATGCAGGTGGGAGGAAGAACGTTATACCGATGGTGTGAAATGGAAATTCCTGGAACATAAAGGACCTGTATTTGCTCCACCCTATGAGCCACTCCCAGATAAAGTTCATTTCTATTATGATGGTAAGCTTGCAGTTTTGTACATACTGGCACCTCTCTAAACGAGGATGAAGGAGTGGCTAAGAAGCAACAAAATGAGTTTAAGCAAAAGTGTCACTAATTCAGTTGGTGATAACGTTACAACCATGCTTGATTATCAACTTATAAAACTTCAATTCACAGTATATTTGGTTGTAACCGCCCCTGTGTTTTAGTTCTAAATAATGCCCATACCCTTTCTTTCTAGAATAATGACTGGATAGTAATTGAAGCTTCAAAGAGCATTGTTTCGTTACAGGTAATGGTTGATTTTTGCCTCCTCTCGTGACTTAGTCTGTTGATTATCTCTCCTATCCCATGGATAGTGTTGGCCACTATCTTTGTTCATCAAGAACACCACCTTTTTTTTTAATTGCTTATGTCTGTTTTAAATGATGGTGCTTTTGTTTTCTTCAAGCATCATCCCCTCTCCTGGCCTTTAATTCTGATGCAGCTTCCAAATGAGGATGTCAAGGTAGTGCCAAAACCTAGTTGAAGGAATAATCCGGCTTCATTTTTGCATAGCTGAGCAATCGCTTTTGTTCATTCCATTACTGTCATCTGTGAACTTATTCACTAGACGTACGGAGTCTTGAAACACACCTGAAGCATTCCTAACGTTGACAGTAGGATATGTATTGAGGCCCCATGTTGTATTTAATGCCAAACAGTATGGATGTCTCTCATTGTGTACTTACTGTTCGGAGTCCATGATCAGCACGTGTGACTTGTCTGAGCTTTTCAGAAAATAGATCCTAATTGAGAAATCTTTTACAGTTGAATTAATAAACATTTATGAGCAGTTTTGGCTCGTGGAACTAAATGAAAATGCAGTGGTTGCGCTTGAAGGGAATTGAGAAACTTGTTGGTTTTGAAAGTCTCTACCTTTGGATAGACAGCAGTGTTGCATTCCTGTTGGTAGCTAGTTTAATACCTCGCTCAGTATATGGTCTGGTTCTAACAGCATCGCACTCATTCTTTTTAAAGGTAAGAGACATTCAGATGGATACATGAATAGGAAAGGTTTGGAGGGATATGGGCCAGGGGCAAGCAGGTGGGGCTAGTTTAGTGTGGGATGACTGGTTGGACTGAAGGGTCTGTTTCTGTTTCCGTGCTGTATGACTCTTGTTTTTGTTGTGAAGGCAGTTGTACTTGCAGCAGCCATAGGTGATTCCTCAGTGTTACTTGGTTCCCAGCTTCTTCTTTATGTTGCTATCCCTGTGAAGTTATAAACCACAAAGTAGGAGGGGCACACTGGGACCTTCCAGGCATGTTATTGTCACATTACATGCAGTTGCAGCCCTGTAGTCACTGTACAGCTGCAATAAGCTTGACTATCTAACTCATGGAACCCTATTGTTGGGCTGAAATCTTCATTTTTGCTTGGCTGGTACATTGAGGTTTGTTGCACGTTCCCACCTAATTCCCATGGAGGTTTAAAGAGACATTAAAAGTTATAGCCTTTCAGGAAGGAGCCACACCTGCATTTTAAAGAGAAATCCACAGTCTTGAGTAGGGGAGAACTTCATGTTCACTTTTTCAAAGTTGAGTATTTTTTAAAAAAATGGTAATTTCATGAGCAGATAATGATCTTGGTAATGGGAAACAATTAACCCAAGATAGTTGCTTGATTTTAAATTGAAACCTCAATTTGTGTTAAACTAATCATGGTCCAAAAGGCAAGATGCTAAGTAGCAGCTGAACACTTCGAAATGATTTTGCCTGAAGTTTCCTAAATTACTACAGGTGGTTCTCCTATAATGTGGTAGTTGCTTTCCCATGCAACACTGTGTTACAGAAAATTGTGCAATATAAATAATAGGACCTGTGGGAATAACAGGGTTGGGGTGAATCACCAAGAATATCAGTAAAAATTGAAACAAAAACTCACCAGAACGAAGGACCCGATACCCAACATGAGCAAGACGAATGTAGTGTACAAAATACCATGCAAGGACTGCACTAAACACTATATAGGACAAACAGGAAGACAGCTAACTATCCGCATACATGAACATCAACTAGCCACGAAACGACACGACCAGCTATCCTTAGTAGCCACACAAGGAGACAACAAGCAACATGAATTCGACTGGGACAACACTACTATCATAGGGCAAGCCAGACAGAGAACAGCCAGGGAATTCCTAGAGGCATGGCATTCATCCACAAACTCCATCAACAAACACATCGACCTGGACCCAATATACCAACCACTACAGCGGACAGCTGAAACTGACAACCGGAAGCGGCAGGGACAGACCACTATAAACACCGGAGGAAACATCAAAGAAGCGCTTCGCAGGAGGCTCCCAAGCACTGATGATGTCGCCTAGCCAGGGGACGAAACGTTTGCAACAAAAACTTCCAGCTCGGCGAACAGAACCACAACAACGAGCACCCGAGCTACAAATCTTCACACAAACTTTGAACAAAAATAGTAGTTAGCCTAACACAAAGGATAGCACAATCCAAGTAAATCTTTCAATCACGTTTTAATGAAATAATGCAGTAAATTTAACACTTCAACACTTCACTGACTACAGCACTATACCTTTCACAAAGCTCTTCAGAAATGCTGCTCACGTGAAGTCGATATGGAAGTCCAGTCCTCTTCGAGATTCTCTCCCCGGTTTGGGAAACAAAGTTCCTTCTAAATGGTAGACTACCGTTCCCAGTTTCAAGGCTTGCAGAACTGATTGCATTTCTGATTTAGCTGCACACACTGAATTTGCATTTTGCCAACACAAGATCATGAGACTGAGTTTTGCTATTCAGCTAGTGCAGGATGAAATTGCATAATAGCAAACAGTTGGGAGGTCATGTTGCAGCTGTACAGGACATTGGTTAGGCCACTTTTGGAATTTTCCATGCAATTCTGGTCTCCTTCCTTGAAAGGGTTCAGAAAAGATTTACAAGGATGTTGCAGGGCTGGAGGATTTGAGTTATAAGGAGAAGTTAAATAGGCTGGGACTGTTTTCCCTGGAGTGTCGGAGGCTGAGGAGTGACCTTACAGGTTTATAAAATCATGAGGGGCATGGATAGGATATATGTATGGAATGAGCTTCCAGAGGAAGTGGTGGAAGCTAGTACAATAGCAACATTGAAAAGGCATTTGGATGGGTTATGAATAGGAAGGGTTTTGAGAGATATGGGCCGGGTGCTGGCAGATGGGACTAGATTGGGTTGGGATATCAGGTCGGCATGGACGGGTTGGACCAAAGGGTCTGTTTCCGTGCTATACATCTGACTCTTATGAGGAGTTCACTTTATATTTTAAAAAGTCTGTAATCCACAAATCATGTTACAACCAAATCGTGTTTAATAAACATGTGTAATGGGAGAATAACCTGTAGTTAGACAAATGACTGCTGGGATTTAATATTGAGGTCACAGGTTGTACCAGCATCTACTCTCATTCAGTACTCACCTATGTCAGACTCTGCTTTGTTCCCAACACACTAATTTATCTGAATTGTTTCATGCCATGTTCATGGAAAGGCCTGATTTGGTGAGTCACTCTATCAATGAGCAAGAAGTATCGCAGTTGCTGTAGGGTGTATGAATCGACCTTTATCTGTTGAAAGGTGTGTCACTTTCATGTGGTAAGCTAATATTCAACTCTGTTTCCTCCACTTTGCAATATTTTTAAACCATTTCACGACCATTCATCAAGAAGCATTCTTCCATTTCTCTTATCCCTTTTCTCCTCTCTTCCAGTGCCCACCCTGCACAACTCTCAAGCATCTTTAAAACATGGTGAATGCACAGCGGTTTGTGCTGTTCTGCTGAAATTGGGAAATGAGGGGTGGTGGGAGGTGGATCATGCATAGTTTTGACATTGCTTGTGGGAAAGTTTATCACTCAGTCACCATATGTTGCTCCTGTGCATTCCTGCTTCTTGGCATGAGCTGGCTGACATGTAACTCGGACTTGCTGAATGCCATTGGTTTGTTTTTATCATAATGCGACAAATTTCACTTACATAGCTGCCCTTCATACAGAACAAAATGCCTCAGTGATTTTAAGATGGTCAAAGGCAGAGGGGTTGTGATAGTAGTGAAACTATTCAATTTGGAATGTGGAATTATTTTCCCCAGAAGGTTAAATCTATTGGAATTTTCAACATTACTCCATCTTAACTTATTGTTGGGCAAGAATATCCAGGAATTTGGAGCTAAGGTGGATAAATGCTGTTAAGGTTCAGATCAGCTATAATCGAATTGAATGGTGCGTTCAATAAATGGCCTGTTTCTGTCCCTATAGCACAAGAAGGGAGCTGCAATGGATATAGTGAATACCTGAAATTCTTCCAGCAGTAGGAGAAGTTAGTGAACAGTGGGAGAAATTGAGAGTGCATACATAATACAGTTTGAGGTAGCCTGCTGATTGACATGTTTGAAGTTGACTCAATTCATTGGGGTGCGTGAGGCCAGTGGAGATGGAGACATAGCAAGCTGATGAAAACATTAGAAATTTGTCAGTGATAGAAACCTGTTTTCTAGCAGTAGAGAAAGATCCATGGCACAAGTACAAAACACATAAGGATTTGTTCTGTGAGTGAGCAGAGAAGGGTGTGAGGTAAGGGGCGGGTGGCCACTTTGGAATAAAGACTGAAAAAGGTATTGTCGTCTTGGAGTGGAATAAAATTAATGTTTGTTACTTTGTTTGAATTGGCAGGTTAGCAGGTTCCTTTTGAATTCCTTGGACTTCTAAAACAATTCTGAATCTTTTGTGCTCATTATTTTATCTCATCATGCACAATTTGCCATACTGATTTTTGAATCCATGACCTTGCTGATTTGGTGATGCAGTGCCATAAACCAGAACCTTTTTTTTTGGTTGCCTGTCAGATATATCTTCATTCCAAATGTTAAATCTACACCATGAAACTTGGCAAAGTAATACCTATAGGATTGGACATAAACTATACTGTAAAGAAAAGATTATCATTACTACCTTCTTAGCTTTGCCCACTCGTACAAACCCAGTTCATTGAGTGGCCATGACTGAGGGATGGAAAATTCTTCTTTCAAACCCAGGGTAGCAGCTCTTCCTGTGTTTTGGATCCTGTCCCCAGGGCCAAGAGGTACTGATGGCATGTGTTAGTATATCCATTTGACGCTGAGAGGTGACCTTCTAGAAGTTTATAAGATCGTGAGGGGCTGGACAGGATGAATAGCAGAGGTCTTTTTATCAGGAGAGGCGAGCCCAGAAGCATAGGGCATAGGTTTATGGTGACAGGGGAAACATATTTGTAAAAGGTACCTGAGGGGCAACGTTTTCATGCAGCGGATGGTGTGTGTATGGAATGAGTTGCCAGAGGAAGTGGAAGAGGCTGGTATACTTACAAAATTTAAAAGGCATCTTGTGTTTTATAAGCAGGAAGGGTTTAGAGGGATATAGGCCAAATGCTGGCAAACGGGACTAGATTAATTTAGAATATCTGGACAAGTTGGAGCAAAAGGTCTATTTATGTGCTGTACATCTGAGTTTCTGCTAAGCAGTATAGTTCTGCTTTTGGGAAAGTTTCTTTTAACATGTTAACTTTGGGACCATTAACTAAAAATGCTGTAATACATTGTAATAAATATTCTCTTGGTGAATTTAAAGCAGTGATCCCGCACATGAATATTGTAGAAGGTTATAGCATCTGTAGCCAACTAGATATAAAGGTTTTTACAGCTTGTAAGACGAGATTTACATCCGCCAATGTTTTTCTGTTACTGTAAATTGATAGCCCATCATTTGAGCGCAAACTTGATTCCACGATACAGTAAACTTATTACCTCAACGCTTTTGAACAGAAGGTAAGGTTCCCTCGACACCATCCCTATTCACACACTCCTGCCACGGGAGCAGTACAGGGTGAATACAGAGGAAAGGCGACACCTTTTTTAAAACGCCAAAATTGCTTTTGACACCGATCCTTATTGCCTCATTGCTGCTCTGTGCTCTACAATGTGAACCACATTAAAGCAAATTTAAGGCAGCTAGACTTTTTTTCTTCTTTTGTATTTTTTTCTTCTCCCATCTGCCAATGGACATGTTATTGTACTTCCTGAACTCCCCTTTTCACATCTGGTGTGCACATGTATGTGCTCTGACAGGAAGAATAAGAAGGTGAGTGCTGTGTAGAAGCTGTACTGATGTTGGAATACTTTTTTACAAAGATTCAAGTTGAAATTGTGCACTGATTTGTGTAAAGGCTTATAGAGTATTAATTGTGTAGGGAATTCTTAATTGTAATGGGGTCGTCACCTCTAGACCTTCCAACCAAAGCAGCTGGGATGCAAGTCTTTTTCCTTATTACTGAATATATGGTTCTATAGCAAACAAACTTTGGGCATAAGCAATCCTGTTCATACCAGGCAGGAGTCTATATAAGAAAGCTTCCTCCAATTTCTTGCCTCTATCTGTGCGGCAACCAAAAGTATTAGAGTGGTTGTGAACCACTTTTTTTGTTACCTTCAGAGCACGATATTGACAAAACTTGCATTAAATAGATGCATTACATGAATGTGATCAAAGCAAAATATTTGCACCATATGGCACGAGATGAGATGAGGATGACAAAAAGCTTAGTTAAAGTGGTGAGCTTGAAGGACCATCTTAAAGATGAAAACAGATGTAGAAGTTTAAGCATGTAGTTCCAAAATTGGTCTTAAGCAATTGAAAGTTGTGGGCAGTTGCTAATGGTGGAGTATCTAAAATTAGAGTTGTTTAAGGGGCCATTACTGGGAGAGAACTGAACCAACCTTTGGGGCTGTAGATTGGAAGAGATTTAAAATCTTGGAGGTGAATGGACAGGGCGATGAGTGTTGAGATCAGGGGATGTGAAAGATAGTTGTAATTTTTTTTAAAACCATAATTGGAAGTATTGCTTACACAGATCCCTATGGTTTTGAAAGTGAAATGCTGGTCTGGTAACCACTGCTGTCTTTTTCTGCAGATGAGACGGGCATGTTGGAACAACATTGCCCATCTTTTTAATCTGCATCGAGTTGTTCTAAATGTAACCTAAAAGTGTACATGGTACTGATTCAGGCACCTCAGCAACGCTCTCCTTTGTTTCAGTGCAGATCGAATGTCCTTTTTTTTTATGTAATGAAGTTTCAATTTTTGTGGTTAAAACCCCACATTTCAAGATACTAAGCTTGAGAACGATTGGAGCAGTGTTTAAAATATATTATCAGTTGGATACATCCTCCCAGTCTTTTGGTGTATAATTTCAACATTTCTTCTTAGGGAAACCTATGAAGCTGAGCCCTCAGTCTGAAGAGGTTGCGACATTCTTTGGTAAAATGCTTGATCATGAGTATACTACGAAAGACATCTTTAGGAAGAATTTCTTCAAAGACTGGCGGAAGGTATGTTCAAAAGGGCTAGCTTTGGATTTTGGGAGATATTTATTCAAAGCAGTCTTGGAGTATTGAAATCCTAGACTTTAGCGTCTGGCTGTGCTTACATCTAAGCTGTAGATGTGGCTTTAGGTTAAAATGCAATCTGAAAAATGCCAGTGCAACAGTCCCAAAGTGCTGCACTGGCGTATCAGTCTGTGTTTGTGTTTTTTTTTTGTGATTTTTTTTTTTTGTGTGTGTGCTCACGTTCCTGATTTGACACTTAAATAGACAACTTCTGATTCAGTTGACTGCTACCTGCAGCCGCAGCTGACACCCAGTTTGGTTAGAGTTTCAACAGAGGAGGTTTGAATTATTTTTCTACTTATAGAGATTATACTTTATAAGCAGAACTCTTTTTCTGACATGGTTGTACACCAAATGACTACTGTACTCTCCAATATTTTGGTCAAGATCAGAGGATTCAATAAAGTATGAGAAATGACCTAAGGTGTACCAGTTGACATCCTGTTTGGGATGGGTTTGGCGCGCCGTGGTGGTCGATGCTTAGACTGGAGCCTAGTTAGTAACGCTGCTTGAAGTTTGTGCTGCTTATTAGATTGGTGTATATCACCTTGGCACACTTCAAATCTGCCAAGATGAATCAGGCATCTATGATTAGTTTATTTTTTCATGGATTTTGATATTTGAAAACTCTTTTTATTTCGCTTGTACCACAAATTTGTTTCTCATTTAAGGTTTCTGCTTTGATCTAGGAAATGAAACCTGAAGAAAAGGCAATCATAACGGATCTCAACAAGTGCAACTTTGAAGAAATAAACCAATATTTCAAGGCCCAGTCTGAGGCTCGAAAGCAGATGTCCAAAGAAGAGAAACAGGTTTGTTAGAGGAGATGAGTTGAGTTCTGGTGTGTGGCATGCTACCATGTTTAATTCCTCTTGTGTTAGACAATTTCATGGAGTGCTAGTAGGACAGCTGTAATTAATTTCAGCTCTACTTTAAGGAAGAGAGACGTACACCTTGGATTTGCCTTCCTGCTTAAAGAGGAATGCTGGAAAGTATACAGTTTTTTGTGTCGATGATTTTGGACTTCACCATGGTACCTTCAAATGGTCTATCTTGACAATTGTTCTTGATCTTCAGATATAAAGAATTGCCTAGTTCAGGAAAAAGACCAGTAAAGAAATGTAGCATTAGTATTAATCTCCCAATTGTTTTCTAGAAACTAAAAGAAGAAAATGAAAAGCTTCTACAAGAGTACGGGTTTTGTATAATGGACAACCACAAAGAGCGGATTGCGAACTTCAGGATTGAGCCACCAGGACTCTTCCGTGGCCGTGGTAACCACCCAAAGATGGGCATGCTGAAAAGAAGGATAAGGCCACAGGACATAATCATCAACTGTAGTAAGTGAGTATCTGAGTGGAAGCCTGAGCATGTACCGTTGTGACAGGACTTCACTGCTCATCCAAAAGTTATGGTTCGAGCCCAATTGAGGCTAAACCATACAGATCAACAGAGTATATGAATCAATCCTGTTCTGTGCTGAGTTAACTACCCTTGACTGAAGCATCATTACCTGCACTAGGGGGCAGATTGAATCTGGCAGTGTTTTCTTTCATAAATTCAATTCACTTCCTGCAGCTGTGAAACTTGGATTCTGGTTGAGAACACAAAGATCTGTTGTGTCACCAACAATTGCTTTCTAGCCTTGTACATGTCAGATGACCACAGGGGCGATTCAAAGTCTTATATTTGTGTTTTCAAAATCTCAAAATTGTCCCACAGTGCTTTACAATTGATTTTTTTTTTCCCCCCCTGACATTTAGTCATTCTTTTAGAGTAAGTCTAAACAGCTGGTTTCTCCAAACAAGTCAAAGTTACGTTGTCATTTGTTCACTGTAACGAGATCAAAAACCTGGAACTCCCCTCTGAACAGGAAGTACTTGGGATTATTTGCATTAGGTGGACTTTAGGAACACAATTCAGTGTCTTGAGGGCACTTAGGAATGGACAACAAATGCTGGCCACGCCAGAGAGACTCAAACTGTGAAAGAATTTTAAAATGTACAAGATGGAACTGTGAGGGGATATTTCTGAGTTTTGGTCAGAATATAACTAAATTCACTTCTGTTAGACAGTGATCTCATTTATTTAACAGCAACATTTATGTAACTTTATGGAAAATATCAGACCAAGAATTTGTTGTACAAACCCAAGGCTGAGTCATTTTTAAGGCATAGTTGGTTGGTTAATGGGCAGAAATACAACATTTCTCACTTGGACTAAGAGGTAAACACCCCCTTTTATAGAGTAGGGCAAAGAGGGCTACATTAATAAAATGGACTATTCATTTCTGAATATTGCATATTATGTAATTTTCCAAGACTGGTCTTAGCATTTCAGATCAGCTTTGGTGCTAACTGTTGAGCTGATTCTCCTGAGAGAGCGGTCATTGAAAAGCTCGGTGGGTATTCCTGGCTAGTTCTGGTTGCCAATCATAATTCTCCCAGATAGGAAGACACTGGCTAGCTTCTTGCTGCTTGCAGTGAAAAGACCCTCCACAGTCTTTACTTGTTGTATAAATGTTGATGCTTCCCTCCAGTGGTGAAGAACACATAATACAGCAGAAAACAACATCCAGTTTGAATCCTTGACCAAATTTGAGATTTTCACCATTTTTTAATATATTGTTTTGGAAATACTGCTCTGGATAGCAGAGAACAGGAATTTAAATCAATAAAAGTATGCAGGAGTCTTTGAGGAGCTGAGCTGCCCTGCTGCAGAATAAGATTGGGGAAGTTTATGGCTGAATTTAGAAGAAACAACTATAGTTGTCAGCCGAAAAGCATCATTTTTTTGCTTATGTTATTATTAACAGCATTTTTACTAACACCCCAATACATGAATTAATAGAGATAATGGTAATTTTTAACATGCAGTAAGAGGAGAAAGTGAGGTCTGCAGATGCGGGAGATCAAAGTTGAAACTTTATTGCTGGAACAGCACAGCAGGTCAGGCAGCATCCAGGGAACAGGAGATTCGACGTTTCGGGCACAGGCCCTTCTTCAGGAATGAGCAGAGAGTGTTCAGCAGGAGAAGATAAAAGGTAGGGAGGAGGGACTTGGAGGAGGGGCGTTGGAAATGTGATAGGTGGAAAGAGGTCAAGGTGAGGGTGATAGGTCGGAGTAGGATGGAGGCGGAGAGGTCAAGAAGAAGACTGCAGGTCAGGAAGGCGGTGCCGGGCTGGAGGGATCCGGCTGAGACAAGGAGGGGGGATGAAGAAACTGGTGAAGTCCAAGTTCATCCCCTGCGGTTGGAGGGTTCCCAGTCGGAAGATAAGACGCTCCTCCTCCGACCGTCGGGTTGTTGTGGTTTGGCGGTGGATGAGTCCAATGACCTGCATATCCTCGGTGGAGTGGGAGGGGGAGTTGAAATGCTGTGCTACAGGTTGGTTGGGTTGGTTCGTCCGGGTGGCCCAGAGGTGCTCTCTGAATCGCTCCGCAAGTAGGCGGCCTGTCTCCCCAATATAGAGGAGTTTACACCGGCTGCAGCGAATGCAGTAGATGATGTGGGTGGAGGTGCAGGTGAATCTGTGGCGGATATGGAAGTTTCCTTTGGGGCCTTGGAGAGAAGTGAGGGGGGAGGTGTGGGCGCAAGTGTTGCACCTCCTGCGGTTGCAAGGGAAGGTGCCGGGAGTGGAGGTTGGGTCGGTGGGGGGTGTGGATCTGACAAGGGAGTCGCGGAGGGAGTGGTCTCTACGGAAAGCTGATAGGGGAGGGGAGGGAAATATATCCTTGGTGCTGGGGTCTGTTTGGAGGTGGCGGAAGTGACGGCGGATGATGCGCTGTACATGGAGATTGGTGGGGTGGTAGGTGAGGACCAGTGGGGTTCTGTCCTGGTGGCGGTTGGAGGGGCGGGGCTCAAGGGCGGAGGAGCGGGAAGTGGAGGAGATGCGGTGGAGGGCACCGTCGACCACGTCGGGGGGGAAATTGCGGTCCTTGAAGAAGGAGGCCATCTGTGTTGTACGTATTTTGAACTGGTCCTCCCAGCTATGCCTGCCTCTTCGTAGGGTATGTGGAACAATCCATCTTCCGCAACTACACTGGCCCCACCCCCCATCTTTTCCTTCGCTACATTGATGACTGTATCGGCGCTACCTCGTGCTCCCACGAGGAGGTTGAACAGTTCATCCACTACACTAACACCTTCCACCCCAACCTCAAATTCACCTGGACAGTCTCGGACTCCTCCCTCCCCTTCCTAGACCTTTCTGTTTCTATCTCAGGCGACCGAATCAACACGGACATCTACTACAAACCAACCGACTCCCACAGCTACCTGGACTACACCTCCTCCCATCCTGCCCCCTGTAAAAACGCCATCCCATTCTCCCAATTCCTTCGTCTCCGCCGCATCTGCTCCCAGGAGGACCAGTTCAAAATACGTACAACACAGATGGCCTCCTTCTTCAAGGACCGCAATTTCCCCCCCGACGTGGTCGACGGTGCCCTCCACCGCATCTCCTCCACTTCCCGCTCCTCCGCCCTTGAGCCCCGCCCCTCCAACCGCCACCAGGACAGAACCCCACTGGTCCTCACCTACCACCCCACCAATCTCCATGTACAGCGCATCATCCGCCGTCACTTCCGCCACCTCCAAACAGACCCCAGCACCAAGGATATATTTCCCTCCCCTCCCCTATCAGCTTTCCGTAGAGACCACTCCCTCCGCGACTCCCTTGTCAGATCCACACCCCTCACCGACCCAACCTCCACTCCCGGCACCTTCCCTTGCAACCGCAGGAGGTGCAACACTTGCGCCCACACCTCCCCCCTCACTTCTCTCCAAGGCCCCAAAGGAAACTTCCATATCCGCCACAGATTCACCTGCACCTCCACCCACATCATCTACTGCATTCGCTGCAGCCGGTGTAAACTCCTCTATATTGGGGAGACAGGCCGCCTACTTGCGGAGCGATTCAGAGAGCACCTCTGGGCCACCCGGACGAACCAACCCAACCAACCTGTAGCACAGCATTTCAACTCCCCCTCCCACTCCACCGAGGATATGCAGGTCATTGGACTCATCCACCGCCAAACCACAACAACCTGACGGTCGGAGGAGGAGCGTCTTATCTTCCGACTGGGAACCCTCCAACCGCAGGGGATGAACTTGGACTTCACCAGTTTCTTCATCCCCCCTCCCCCCACCTTGTCTCAGCCGGATCCCTCCAGCCCGGCACCGCCTTCCTGACCTGCAGTCTTCTTCTTGACCTCTCCGCCTCCATCCTACTCCGACCTATCACCCTCACCTTGACCTCTTTCCACCTATCACATTTCCAACGCCCCTCCTCCAAGTCCCTCCTCCCTACCTTTTATCTTCTCCTGCTGAACACTCTCTGCTCATTCCTGAAGAAGGGCCTGTGCCCGAAACGTCGAATCTCCTGTTCCCTGGATGCTGCCTGACCTGCTGTGCTGTTCCAGCAATAAAGTTTCAACATGCAGTAAGATAATTATGGCAGCAGTTTGTTGACAAATAACTGAGTGGTCTAAACACCCCACTTCCAACCTCTCTTTTTTTAATCTCCAGGGACTCCAAGATTCCATCACCCCCTGCAGGCCAGAAGTGGAAGGAGGTACGACATGACAACAAAGTGACTTGGCTAGTGTCATGGACTGAGAACATCCAGGGCTCCATCAAATACATCATGTTGAACCCCAGCTCCAGAATTAAGGTATCACAAGCACATGAGACTGGGAGTAATGATTAACTCTTGTATTAGGTGATTCTTTTAAGAGTTATATTTTTGCAGAGTTTAGCCATTCCACAAGATTAAATTCATGAATGCTGAGGCAAACTTTCCTCATCTTGTAAATATCAATGCCACAAACTGGAAAATATTGCTGCTGCTGAACTGTGAAGCTGGCTAGTAATGATAGGTGGTGGGCATGTTGGCATTTTGCAAGACAAACAACTCCTGTAGAAATATGAACAGCAAATGCAGATAGCTTATTTTGTCTTTTGTTGGCCATTACACTTCTGGTACACTCCACTTAATTTATCCTTGCAATAAGTGTTGTTGTCATAGTGTGAAGGTCTTTTGTCAGCAAGCAAAAAGACAGTGGATTCAAAAATAAATCCGTTGAAATTTAAATTTCAGAATGTTAATCCAAATCATGTCCTGCCTTGTTACATGTAGTGGCAGTATGTAATCTGGGTAGAAGGCATTTCCATTAGAAGAATAGCCTGTTTTGAAGCCATACTGTTGCCATTGCTTTTTGTTAGCGTGCCATTTAATTATAATTTGAGCAGCTTTTTCACTACTTGGTATCACTGTCCAGGGCCTAGGTCCTTGGATATCAATCAGTAGCCAATGAGCCATCGCTTGTCACCACAGCTTTCAAAAACTGCCTGATTGTTCTGCATAAATAGGGTGAGAAGGATTGGCAAAAATATGAAACTGCTCGGACGTTAAAGAAGTTAGTGGACAAGATACGTGCGCAGTACAGGGAGGACTGGAAGTCAAAAGAGATGAAGGTCCGGCAGCGTGCTGTTGCACTTTATTTTATTGACAAGGTGAGTAAAGCATATTGTTGTTAGATGAGCTTTGGAGAGAGAGTTCTTGTGTATCTAACTAATAAGAGCTTGTGCATCACCAGCACAGGCCTCTTAAACCGAACACATGCTATTTGTTCTTTTTAATAAAAGCATATGCAAGTACTTGATTATTGTCCACAAACTGCATATAATTAAATAAAATTAACAGTGAGATTCTTGCGTGCCTGGTGCCAATTCTTATGGAGGTAGAATTGGGTAGTAGGGATGGAGGGCATGTGAACCACAACCTGATGCTTTAATTTTAGATTCCTGCAACAGGCCTACTGCATCATCGCTCTATTCAAAGGAAATATCAATCTGTACACCTGAATTTGATGGGCAGAAAGACAGTTAAATTTGCCTTTATGGTTAATGATTTGATCTGACATTGCTACAAATAACCGTGGAAGAAAGGGCAAAGTTTAATGGAGCTGCCATTGTAATCATTCTTCAGTCTACCTCTGCTCAGTTGTCAGCTTAGCTTACTGATGTTGTCTATCTGCAATGTCTCTAATACCAAGCCCTTCTTTCCCCCTTAGACCTCTGTATATGAAGTGTTATGTGCTGTCTCAGAATTAGCTTATATTCAATATTTTAGAAAGGTGAAAGGAAGAAGTTGCATTTGCATATTGTTTTCACAGTTTCAGGATGTTCCAAAGCTATGGTACACCACTGAAGCACATTTTCAAAGTGTAGTCTGTCGTAAAGAAACATTTTGGATGTTTTCTCATAATCATTCATAACTGCAGAATCATTGTATATGAGGTGAGGTACAGGAACATTTTTGTGTATCATTAACTGTCATTCTGTTGCTGTGCTCTTTTTGTTTTCTCCTCACTTCATAGCTAGCTCTGAGAGCTGGGAATGAGAAAGAAGAAGGTGAGACTGCAGACACCGTGGGTTGCTGCTCGCTTCGAGTAGAGCACATAAACCTGCACGTTGAGCTTGATGGTCAGGAATATGTAGTTGAATTTGACTTCTTGGGTAAAGACTCCATTCGATATTACAACAAAGTGCCAGTGGAGAAAAGGGTAAGGTTTGGTGCTGTTGTATTTTTCTTCCCAATTTACTTTCACTATATGCTCACTGTCAGTGACAGTGTGTAATTGAGCCAGGCTCAGCCAGGTCCCAAGGTTCATCCATCCACCATGCCTGAGTTTGTGCCAAATTAACTGACTTGTGGTGAGGTAGCTGTATGGGTACCAGAGCTAGACTCCCACTCTTAATGGTTGTCCAGCATTTCCAAGTCGAACTTTGGAATACTGGGTGAGAAATAAAATTACACTCTATTGTGAGGCCTTTGATAATTAAATGGCCCACTGCTACTCTGTTATCTCATTTGGCCATCTTCATGCAATACTGCTGACAAAGGAGCCAGGCTTGGGGGTGCGGCGAAGGGCCATTTGGGAAAGCATTCTTTTATTATTTAAACTTTTGTACACTATCTGTAGTTTCAAGATTATACAACTTGGGACTGAATTTAAGTGATCCCTGGTGATATTATTGCAATGACTTGATATCTATAGGCATTCAGACATTTGCATATGGATGGAATGTCTTCATCAGCTAGGTTGGTATGGAGCTATTTTCTGCAAATTGCCCCTTAGTCATATCCTCTGACTCTCAATGGTTCATGTTTAGCACTCTCAGTGCCAAATTAGTGGCACAAATCAATTCTCTGAAAATGGTTCTCTAGACTGTTCTATGGTGAAGCTGAAATTCTTTTTTGAAACCGAAAGAACTGCAAATGTTAGAAATTAGAAACCAAACCATTAAATTACTGGGAAAGCTCAGCAGGTCTGGCAGCATCTGTGGAGAGAAATTAGAAAAATTGTTTTTAGTTTGGTTTCATTTTAGGCTGAAGGAAGCTTATTTGTCATTCACTGTTGTTGGTCTTGATTTTGTGTGTTTCAACATTTGGTATGTATCTTGTATATACCTACAAATATTATGTAAGCTTTAAAGCCAGTTAAAAGGGTTGTTGACCTGACTACGTCTGGTTGATCTTTCGAGTGTTGTCAGTCTGTTTTTAAGCAAACTTGTAGCCCTGAAGGTTTGGCTTTCATGTTTGTTTACCAGCCCCCATAGTACACCCAGTGCTGCAGTGCACAGTACAGTCTGTATTTAATTAATTTCTGCCATGGCACTTTGGCTGGTGTTGCATAACTTGAAATGAACTTCAGTGATTTTCTTCTGAAATTTGCTGTGTGGGATGCATGTTGTGTATGATTATTACTGTATGGAATTATAAACTGTGTTACCTAAATGCAAAATCTGCCATATCAAAGCTAGTGTCGCACAATATCAATTTATATGAATTTGAAGAATCCTGTAAAGTTTACTTTAATCTTGTAAGTGACTAAGTAGGAAAGCATAGAAAGGAAAGTGTGCCTCGGTGGTTTCCGAGGGAGCTGGTCTGGCAAGTTTTGATTTTTGAAATGACTTGGTTTCGGTGGGAAAGTGCAATGCCTCATTCTTGTCCCTTTTAGGTGTTCAAGAATCTTCAGTTATTTATGGAGAATAAGCAACCTGAAGATGACCTTTTTGACCGACTCAATGTAAGTAGTACTGCTGAGATGGCTGATGCTCGCAAGGGAAAACATAAATTGGTGGATTGCATATTTTGCTTTGTTTTTCCCCTCATTCTACTGGCTTGCACAATTTCTTATGCTGTGTAACTTAACAGAAATGTAGCTCTTTCTACAGAGAAAGGTCTCTTGTCCCTTCATTACAAGGGGTTAATATGATAGTTAAGGCATACAGGACATTGTCTTTATCAATTGAGGTGCAGATTAAGATCAGGGAACTTATGTTGGAGTTGTACAGGACTTCAGTTGGGCTGTAGTTTGGAGTACTGTGCTGTTCTGGTCCTGATAATGTAGGAAGTATGTGATTGTGATTGTACTGGAGGGGATGCAGAGGAGATTCACCAGGATGTTGTCTGACTGGATAAGCTGGGTTGTTTTCTTTAGAGCAGAGAAGACTGAGAGGGATCTGATTAAGAGCATGCATAATGTGGATAGCAGCTGTTGCCCCTAGTTGAAGGGTAAATAACATAGGGTGCACTTTAAGGTGAAAGGCCAGGAGGTTTAGAGGGAATTTGAAGAAAATATTTTCATAAAGGGTGGTGGGGTCTGCAGTGCACTGACTGGGAGGTAGTTCAGCCATGTAAACTTGCAACCTTTTTAAAAGTACTTAGATGAGCACTTTGAAATGTCAAAACATTGAAGACCATAGGAGTTTTATAGCTTTCGCAGTACAGGCTCAATTACTGAAGGGCCTCTTCAGCATCACATGATTCTAATTCCAGAACTACTGCTTCAACTACAGGGAATGGAGGTCTTGTGGTGCAGACTTAAAAGGAGGAAGAAAGTTGTACGTTTTCAGATCAGGTTGATGGATTTCGAATGAGAATTTTAATGCGAAAGCAATAATTGCCCCTGGTCAAAAAAACAGCTTTGGGGTAGTCGGTGACCTCTTTATGAGAAATACTAGTCGTAAACTGCCTTTTCCTACTTTAAAGCTGTTCCAACTCACTTTACAACCAAGGAAATACTTTCAAATTATAGTCATTGCAGTAATGCAGGAACGAAATAGAAGTGTGACCAGGAGAGAAGGATATATTAGTTGTTGTTTGTTCCCTTTCTGATGTCCAATTGAAGTTTAGTGGTGCAATTGGCAGTTGTTTGAAGTGCATCCAGTCTCTCATTTCTCCTTAAGGAAAAATACATGGGCTGCATTTAGTGCTTTCACTGACCTGGCTTCAGTAATATCCATAATGCAGATTTTCTGATCATAATCAATGACATAGCAATTGAAAACTACAAATGTACCCAATTCGTCGTCATCTGGAGACTTCATGCTGTCTTTGTTAGATATACATGCTGAACTTTTTATCCTGAGTGTTCACTTTTTTTTTGTTTTAAATGTTCAATTCCTCTCTTTTCTACAAAGTGTACAGATTTAAGCACCTTCCTGGCTGTGATGGGACATGGTTTTCAAGTTGCTCTT
Organism: Chiloscyllium plagiosum; assembly: GCF_037043375.1. Classification (NCBI taxonomy): domain Eukaryota; kingdom Metazoa; phylum Chordata; class Chondrichthyes; order Orectolobiformes; family Hemiscylliidae; genus Chiloscyllium; species Chiloscyllium plagiosum. The sequence goes on along the minus strand of NW_028270153.1, from coordinate 17,050,038 downwards.
GCTAGAGTGGCAAAATTCGAGAAATTTTCTGAAATCATTTTTGGAAGTGGAGGTTGTCGGTGGAGTTCATAAAGGTTGTGCAAATAGTTCTGAGTAATATGTTATTGTATACTTGTTACTGACTCCTTTATATTGTTTTTCTTTTTGTATAGACTTCAATCCTCAACAAACATCTCCAGGAACTAATGGACGGACTTACAGCTAAAGTATTCCGTACCTACAATGCTTCTATCACCCTGCAGCAGCAACTGAAGGAACTGACCAACCGTAAGTATAAGTTGCATTGCCGTCTATGCTGACACCATGCCAGAGGTCAGAGTTGCTCACTACGTCCTGACCCATTCTATCTAGTTCAGTAATGTTGCTGTTAGAATTGGGAAGGGGAGAAAATGATTGACTGTTGGTTTTAACCTAAAGTGACAAAACCAGGTTCAAACGTTGTCTAGTCAAATATGGGTGGTGATGTTTAACATGTAGAATAGTGAATCTTTTTGAAATGATGCCAGATCAGTAATCTTGCAGAGGAATCAAGTGACCTAAATTGCAAAAGCACAGCTTGGTTATTTAATCCAAGGATGAGAAATTTCCATTTGATAAACTCCTGTTTTAAATACGGAATTTACTATCTTTTTTTGTTTTCTCCCTGACTTTTTGCCGTCTCTGCTTCAGTACTTTGAGAAGAGGGAGACAAGACCTCCACCTGGATAATGTCCTCCAGTAAAGTACTGGGAGCATGTCGCAGGGGAGATGCCACTCTGCTTTGTGCCAACCTTGATTTAACTGTAATTCCTCACTCTAGCAGGATCTATTACAAGGGGTGATGGGGCACCAGTGGAGAGATTCAGATGACTTGGAACAGGATGGAGGAGTGGAGCACAAGTCTCAGCATGGCTTGGTTTTGCTAGGGGTCAAGAGGAGGGTCTGCTGTTTGACTTGGGTGTCAAGAGAAGGGTGGAGGGTTGGATAGAAAATCTGTTATGTGAGGGTTTGGGAAGAGAAAATGCTGAATGACGACGTTGCGGGTGTAGTTGATAATGGCAGCTGCAAAGTACGTATGTTGGGTGGAGGTGATTTGGGAAGAGTGATTGTGATGCTGGGGAGAGGAGCTTCAATGAATCTCCTGTCATCAGGGAATATGGGGAATCTGACTGTAACAGAAATGAATGTTTAAAATGTTTGAAGTACTTCAAACACACCAGATTTTAGTATTTATTTAGGGCTGCAGCCAATCTAGTGGCAGTTTCGTTCACTAGCGTCTAAATAGAGTCCTGGAGTGGCACTCATCCAGAAAAGCGGGGAGTATTCCATGACACTCCTGACTGGTACCTTTTTAGATGATGAAAAAAGTGAGGACTGCAGATGCTGGAGATTACAGCTGAAGATGTGTTGCTGGAAAAGCGCAGCAGATCAGGCAGCATCCAAGGAACAGGAGAATCGACGTTTCGGGCATAAGCCCTTCTTCAGGAAGGGCTGAAGAAGGGCTTATGCCCGAAATGTCGATTCTCCTGTTCCTTGGATGCTGCCTGACCTGCTGCGCTTTTCCAGCAACACATTTTCAGCCTTTTTAGATGATGGACAGGCTTCAGGGGGAGCAGGGTAAGAATTACACATTGCAAGATTCCTCTTAACTGAGCTGCTCTTCTGTTGATGTGGTTGTTCCACTTCCATTAATGGTAACAGTGTTGATAGTAGAGACTTCAACATTGGTAATGCTATTGAATGTGAAGGGTAATGTTTAGATTCTCTTGTATGAGGTGGCATTGCCTACTGTTTGTGTGAAATGAATATTATGACTACTTCTCAGCCAAGTTTCTTGTCTAGGCCCTATTTCAGTGTCTGAGGAGTTGCAAATTGTTCAGTGCTATGTACTATCATTGGAGGGAAGGTCATAGATGAAGCAGCTCAAAATGGTTAGACCTGGGGCCTCTTGTGGCACAATAGTAACATCCCTACCTCTAAGCCAGGAGGCCTCAGTTCAAGTCCCACCTGCTCCAGGGGTGTGTAATAAAATCTGAACAAGTTGATATGGAAAATTCTTGTGGTACAGTGATGGTGTCCTGCCTCTGAGCGAGGAGATCTGGATTCAACTTCCACCTGTTCCAGTGGTATATAAACCTTTCTGATCGGATTGATAAGGAAAACATTTCCCCTTGTGTAAGTGAAGGAGAGTCCAGAGGAATATTTATCCTGAGAAACATCTGCAGAGATGTCCTTAAGCTGAGAAGACTGACCTCAAACAACTACAGCCATTTCCTTTTTGTGCTAGGTCTGATTCCAGCCAGTGAATAGTTTTCTCCCTGATTCACATTGACGCCAGTTTTGCTAGGGCTCAGATACCACATGTTGAGGGCAATTACTCTCCCCTCTCTTCTGGATTTCAGCTGTGCTGTTCCTATAATTGAACAAAAGCTGTTATGGGGTCAAGGGCTGTGTGGTCCTGGTAGAACCCAGACTGACTGTCAGTGAGCAGGTTATTGCTAAGCAATGATCCCTTCATCACTGATGGTCCAGAATAGACTTGGGTGGCAGTTGGTCAGGTTGAATTTGTCTTGTGTTTTGTGCACCTGGGCAATTTTTCACATTGTCAGGTAAATGTCGTTGTTACAGCTGTACCAGACCAGCTTGGCATTTTCAGTACCCTTGTCAGAATATTGTCAGTACACTCAGCCTTTGCAGCTCCTTCAATGGGTCCTGGAGGAGAATAAAGGAGGTTCTGTTTCCAGACCACTAATAGTTCATGGAAAGTGAGCATCCATGGCTAAGTCAGCATCTGATGTCAAATTGGCCTTGCAGGTAGCAGTGAATTAAATATAGTGTTGAATTGAATAATGGTTTGTGAAACATTGTTATAGTCCATTGCTTTTCTTTGCATGTACATAACTGAAGTCATGGACTTTTGCAAGCAATAAAAAAATTTAAGTTCACACCACATTGTGTTGGAAGTTAGTTTGTGCAAACATAAAAACTAATGTCTATCCACTTGAAATCTAATAATTTCACCTGTTTTTTTTTTAAAGTGACACAAAGCCATTTTCTTTTAATGAGAGATCATAAAAAATTGTTAAAATTGTGTAACATTGTCTCACTTTTCAGACCTTTGTTGTATTTTGCTGCTCAGCCCAAGTTAAACCCAAAGTTGATTAAACAATTCAGTGTGTGGGGGAAGTGGCTCAGCTATTGCCGTAGTACTATTGTTGAGTATTTTGTTGTCGCTGTCATGTACTTCTGTAACACATAACCGAAGTTGAAAGGGACCCAGACTACATTGAATTGAGATAAAAATGACTGCAGACAATTTTTTTTATTATATATTGCACTGTAGTAGCAACATTCTTCCTTCTACGTTGTAGTGACTGCACAGCAACTAATATCCAAATTCTCTGTTTATAGCGGATGAAAATGTTGCAGCGAAAATACTTTCTTATAATCGTGCCAACAGAGCAGTTGCTATCCTTTGTAACCATCAGCGGGCACCTCCAAAAACATTTGAAAAGTCCATGCAAAACCTGCAGACCAAAGTGAGTATGAACTTTTATTTTCCCATACCAAAACTTGTGCAAATAACAAAGTAGGTTTTCAAAGATCTTGCTTTCCAGCTGGAGTTTTGTAAAGCCATAAGGTTTGATTTCGCCCTGCACTGTTAACTGACCTTACTTCATACCACGATTGACTCTCCAGCTGGTCAAGAAAGAAGAAAACAGTCTTGTTCCTATCAGTATCCCAGTAATTCACTATGTTGATGTCTGGTGAGAACTGATTCTTGTCAGTTGGTGGCCAAACAATACAATGATGTGCATATCAAGAGTCAGGATGATATACTTAATATTCCTGGAACTGTACATAAGAACATATGATTTAGTAGTAGGTATAGGCCACTCAGCCATTGACCTTGCTCAGTACTCCATAGGATCATGGTTGAATTAATTAACTTCATATTCTTGTGTACATGATAACCTTTTATCCCCTTGCTTATCAAAAATCTGCCTCGGTCTTTTGAAATATTCAAAGGCTCTGGTTCCACTGCCTTTTGAGGAAGAGGATTCTGAACATCTTCAGCCTTCTGTGAAAAAACATATTTGTATGGCAGATTCTCCAAGGATATACATCTTCCCATGTCATTCTTAAGGGTGTAATGTTGTAATCAAGTCAACACCTGTTTTCCTGCATTGCAGTGGATACAAGCCTAGACTATCCAACCTTGTTCTTGTTAGATAATCCATACATTCTGGATGTTGGTCTTAATAATATACCTTTTTTGAATTGATTCCCATTCAGTTGCTTTCCTTTCAAATAAGGAAGCCAGTACTCCACACAGGAATCCAAATGTGGTCTCATCAGTGCCCTGTACAATTAAAAGATAATCTCCTTACTTTCGTATTCAGTGTCCCTCATAGTAAATGATCACAGTAACTTGCCTAATGCTTGCTGTACCCACGTATTAATCTTTTGCAAATCACATATGAGCATACCCAGATCCTCCTGCATTGTGGAGTTCTGCCGTTTCTGGCCATTTTAGAGGTTTTTAAAAATTCTTCTTGCCAAAATGTATAATTTTACATTTTTCCACATTGTCCTAAGTTTGCCCGATTGTTGTCCAATTGCATTTTGCTTCATAGCTCCCATGTTATGACTTACTGTGAGCTTTTATTTTCTGCAATAGCCTTTGTGGCACACTATCCTGTAGCTTTTTGCAATCCAATACAGTACATCCTCTGTTTTTCCCCATATCTCAACCATATGTTACTATTTTGAAGATCTTCAATAAATTGGTTAACTATGATTTCCCTTTCAAAACGGTATTGACTCTGCCTGTTTAACTTCTTTTTATTTCTAAGTGCCCTGCTACAGTTTCTTAGTTTCTAACACATACCCTACAACACGTTTAAGCTAACTGGCTTGGAGCTACTTTCTGTCTCCCTCCCCTTTTTGAATAAAGGAGTTACATTTGCTATTTTCAACTTTAGTGGAATCATATTTAATTCAAAGAATTTTGGAAAATTAAAACTAATGTATCAATTTTCTCTCTAGCCACTAATGCTACCTATACACACTCTGTCCAACAATTTTCTCAGTTGTACTTTTCGAGAGTTCCATTCCCTTCCACTTCCAGATTTGCAGTTATTTCTGTGATGTTATTTGTATCCTCTAAGGTGAAGACCATTTCAAAATGCTTGTTCAATTCAAGTCTTTGATTTTCCATTGTTTTCTATAAAACTAAGGAGGGAATTTAACAATGTTTAATCTGACTTTTTAGAATGTTCATAGAAACTGGTAGTTATTTTCTTGGAAGTGGCTGTTTTTCTTCTTTTAATTTTTCTCTTCTTATTAATCTTTACTTTTTTTTATTTTGTCTATTCTTCTGACCTGTCACCAGTTTTTGCATAATTATAAGCCTTCAGCCTGATACCAACTTTGTAACATTTTCAGTAAACCATGAGTGATATTTCCTTGAAAATTTTCTTTTCTATTGGAACTTAACCAATTGTATTCTGAAATATCCGTTTAACTGTCTGCTACCACAGCTCTATTGACCTATCCTTTCATCTATTTTGGCTAGCTTTGGCTAACTTTGCTTTAATGTTTTCATACATGCACTGATTTAAGTTTTAAAATACTAGTCATGAGCCTGCTTTTCTCTCTCAAAATGAATGTAAAATTTACTCATTGTGTTCACTAAACTGAGAGGTGTCTTCGCTGAGATCACTGGTTCCAGGATGTGCTATTCTATGAACTCTGATCTAGGCTACCTTCACCCATCTGACTTTTCTCGTGTGTATTAAACTCTCCTTTTGGTGTACATTTCTGAAGACTTCTTATTCTTTGTTTAACAATCTAATAGTGTATATTGTTAATGGATCTACATGATGTGTCGCTCACGTGTTTGACATCACACCAGTGCTAAAATTCATTGCATTACCTTATAACTTGCCTGGTAGGCTGAATGGCTTTTTGGCTTGATGACAGCATCACATCAGTGGAGAATACCTCTCATGTTGCCGCTGTATTGTCACAGTTTGAAAGGGCTTGACTCGTTCTTTTTTTAGACACCTTGCCCTTCCAGGGTAATCTGAGTTAGATTGTGTGCATTTTTCAGGTCTGAAAATAGTAGATTTAAGCCACTCTTGAAATTAACCAAACTCTGCTGCAACACCGCTTACAAAGTAAAATTTGTTTTCCAACCAGTCAGCACTCTCTTCTCATGCAATATGAATTATTATTCTGTTCAGGATTTGGTATTCTTGTCATACAGTCCTGATGAGTGCAGAATGAAAAGCTTTTACAGTGTCCCTTTATCAACATACCTTGTCAATTCTTTGATTTAATTTCAGAAATCCAGTTTTTGGTTTTCAAATTCATATTTTCTCTTTTGTTTTGTTTTTTAGATCGATGCAAAGAAAGAACAAATTGGACTAGCCAGGAGAGAGCTGAAGGGTGCCAAAGCTGACTATAAAGTTAGAAAAGATGAAAAATGTAGAAAGTAAGCAGTCTATACAATTTTATTTTTCACAAAGGGTGAAGCTGAATTAGCTGCCATTGTCAGGTTGTAACTCTGGTTACTCCATTGAGGCTCATTTGATCCTAGGTATAAAGCGAGGCCGTGCATCCCATTTTAGCCCATGCCACCACTGGAACAATTTCAGTCCATCCCATTGTGCCACTGTATCTCCTATATAAATTTTATCTCTCTTGCATGCCCCTCTGACTTACCTCTTGAAATAATTTGTCTCTGTTTCTGCCACTCTTAGCAGAAAAATTCCATTTCGTTACCACTTACTGTGCTAAGGTTCTTTCTTTGATCTCTGCCATAAACTTAAATCCATGTCCTGTAGTCATTTGCACCATTAGCCAATGGAAAGGCAGACTTGCTATATGCATTTTATCCAAATCTGTCCTAATCTTATACACCTCTCAAATCTCCTTTGCTGTGAGGCCACAACTCCAGCTTCTCCAGCCCTATCTCTGTAGCTAATCCCTCAACCCAGAAACCACTGTGGTGAATTTCCTCTGCACTCTCTTCAGAAAGGCTGTCCCATCCTCCTTGACTAGAACTGAATGCAATACACTCGTGGTGGCCTAATTAGTTTTAAAACAATTTCAGTTGAGTCTCCTTACTTGTGCCTATATGAAGCCCAAGGTCCCATGTGCTATGTGAACCACTCTCTACAAATTTTTGACACTTCAAGCAAATAAAAAGTAAAATGTTTCAGTATCTAACATCTAAATCAATCATGCACAGTACGTCATTACAGCATAAATTATCTAAGCATTCATTGTCCTCCTACTAATACAACAGGCATAATCAATTTAAGGTATCCAGGCTTCAGTTTTTCGTGTCATGTAATTTAATCCATAATGTCTTACAGGTTACACAGAATCATTAAAGAAAAAAACTTGCATTTATATAGAGCCGTTCATGATCTTGGGATATGTTAACAATTTTTTTCCCAAAGCACCTAACTAATGTTATGCAATTAAATTCCTGTCGGGGTGCCCTTTCTACTAAACCACAGATGGATTTAGATGGTTTTCATCTCTTTTCAAGTTGAACTCCGGACAATCCAGTAATCAGGCGGGTTATGAAATGTGAGAATGCAGACTCTTCGATGGCCTGTGCTCTGCAATTTTGATGGCCCGCCATTAAAATAGCAGCCCATAAATTACTGGTGTGTGTGTATGTGTGTCTGTGCTGCTGAATTCTAAAATGTGAGAGTTACTTTCTGGCCTTTTAATACAGCAAAAACATAACTCTACTACTGTTATTTTTTCTCATGAAGTCTTGTTAGAGAACCCCTCATAAACATTAATATTACTTTATTTCTCTACATAGATCTGTGGAAAGTAAGAAGAAGGCTCTCCAGCGGCTTGAAGATCAACTAATGAAATTGGAAGTTCAGGCTACTGACCGAGAAGAAAATAAGCAGATAGCTCTTGGGACGTCCAAACTCAATTACCTGGATCCTAGGATCAGCATTGCCTGGTAAGTGAGATTCTGTTTCATACTTGACTCACTTGGGCTCTCCCAAGTGAAGCTTTCATAACAACACAAGATTTTTTGTCTTTAAGTACAGGGTGAAACCAAATGAAGGGTGTGGTAAGAGAGCAGAGCGTAAACAGTTGTCTATCCACAATAAACAAACACATGGACATGGTTAACTAACAATTAAAGGAAAAAGAATTATCTCCTCAATCAGCTCTCACTTGCTGATGATCTTGGAAAAGTCCTGAAGCAAACCTTTATTACCCAGGGGGATTTGGCAGTTCCTTATTTAAGACAGAATCTAAAGTATCCAAAGTAACCTTTTCTTGCAACTTTTTCTTTAATTCCCCAAGGAGAATTTATCCATCTTTCCAAAGTAGTAAAGCATTCAAAATTCAAACAAGGAAAATTTTTCTGGAACATTCACAGCCACGAGTCTGCATGTGCTTTGTCTACCAGTCATTATTTTAAGACTTTTCTGAGACCCTGAAATTCCAATTCTTGTGCTTTCCTTCAGAACTCCTTCTCAGTCAGGGATGTTAAATCCCCTGATTGTTATACCATGCATGAGAATTTAAATTTGGGTTCCAGACAATGAATTGGTTACCAGTATACAACAATGTTAATGAGTTGGAGGCATTCAGAAGAGATGTACTAGATTGGTAGTTGGAATATGGGGGGTTGTCTTGTGAGACTAGGAGGGATAGGTTGGGCTTGTTCCCACTGGAGTTCAGAAAAGTGGGGGTGACTTGATTGAAGAATACAAGACCCTGAACAGTCTTGAGGTGCATGTGGAAAGGATATTTCCTCTAGTCAGTGCTATGGGACACTTAAAGTTAGGATTTGATCTTTTGGAACAGCGATGAGGACCAGTGTGAAGGGAAGGAATGGAACTTAATTAATCTAATGGCAACAGCGCTTCTGAAGAGGTCACGATTATAGAGGGCAAACGTTGAGATGCTTAATTAGAGAACATTGTAATAATTGTCCACAGAATATCAAAAGCTCATCAGGAAATTTGAGTCATTGATTAAAGAATAGGCTCCCGAATAGAGTGAAAATGGAAACCCAAACTTGTTGAGAAAATAGGGGTTGGTAAAAGGCCTAAAAGGGGCTTTATTGAAGATGAAAAATAATAAAAGGTTATCGCCCCCAACTTAAACTGATTTGTGTTTCTTATTTCCCTTGGCTCTGGCTAGACTGCAGGTAATTTTGTCTTAACAATTAACACTCAATTGCTTAGATAAGGTGAATAGCAATGGTCTTTTCTCTAGAATGGGTGAGTCCAAAACTAGAGGGCATAGGTTTAAGGTGAGAGGAGAATGGTGTAAAGAGACCTGTGAGGCAACATGCATCTGCACCACCTTTAAAGACTTGTTGTGCACCTGGAAAGCACTGTCGGTTAAGAGCTATTCTGGAGTTATAATAGATATGGAATGCAGTCTACCTCAGCCTTAAAAATTATTCAGTGGTTCTGCCTCTAGTGCAGAGTTCCAAAGTGGTACGATCCTCGGGGAAAAAAAAAGTCCTCATCTCTGTCCTAAAAGATCAAATCCTAATTTTAAGTGTCCCGTGGAACTGGGCACTGACCAGAGGAAATATCCTTTTCATATGTACTTCGAGTCTGTTCAGGATCTTGTATTCTGCAATCAAGTCACCCCGCACTCTTCTGAACTCCAGTGGGACCAAGTCCAACCTATCCCACCTAGTCTCACAAGACAACCCACATTCCAGCTATCAATCTAGTGAATCTCTTCTGAATGCCTCCAACTCACTAACATTGTTGTTTAAATAAGGAGAGCAAAACTCTCCACAGTATTGAAGAGGTACTGTACAACTGAAGCATAATCCTTTTTATGTTAAATTCCTTTCATAGTCAAGGATAGCATGCCATTGGTCTTCTGAATTACTTTCTTGGGCTTTATGCCAACTTCTTGTGACTCACACTGGAGACACCTGGAACATCTAAAGCTTGTTCTTTATTCTTATCAAAGTGAATAATTTTACATTATTCTCCCACATACTCCATTTGCCAGAGTTTTGTCCACTCACTCAACCCCTCTATTCATCTGCCTCCTTCTTCTTCGCAGCTTACCTTACTTATCTTTCTTGTAAACTGCAAAAGCTGCAACTATTACCCCCCCCCCCCCAAAAAAAAATTCACATTCGAGCATGGATCCCAGGAAAGCTATTGACACAGCCTTACAATCAAGCAAAAACCCTGTTCTGTCTGTCAGTCTTCTGTCTGTACTAATGTTATTTCCTACTATATGAGCTATTGCTTTTGTGTAATTACCTTCCAAGTAATACCGTATCAAATGCCTTCTGAAAATCCAGGTAGGGTGTCAATGGGCTCCTATTTATTTACAGTGCATGTTACACTGTGTCAGGACTCTTAAAACCATCTTGTCCACAAAGCACCTTATGACAAGGTTGCTCTAGATATCTTAATTGATATTGATTTATAATTTCCTGAATCTTGATCAAGATACATCAACAGGCAGAACTTTGGATTTAAACCAGGTGTTTGACTGTGCAGCAGTCTTTCTTTCTTCCTTCTCAGTACTGCCGTAATTATTTGAAGTTCCATACCAGGACCAAAGCTCCCCAACCTATATAGATAAGAGAAGAACAATTTGGATTTTGAGTTAGTGGCATATGAGTTGTGTATGAAGGGATTTAATGATTAAATTGGCAGCTTTCCTAGAAAAAAATACTTTTCAGCCAGTGTGCAAAAGAGTGAACTCCGAGAGTGAAAAAGGGCAATTTGTTTGCATTGAGAGTTTTATGATTGAAGAAAGCAAAAATTGAAAAGCATTAGTTTGTTTTTGGTTTAGAAGAACAAGGAATTGAATTGTTTTTTAAAAAAACAAAATTACTGCAAACATTGGAAATCAGAAACAAAAACAGGTTGCAGGAAAAGCTCAGCAGTTCTGGCAGTGTCTGTGGAGAGAAATCAAACTTAACATTTCAGGTTTAGTGACCCTTCCGAAGGAATTGAATGTTTTAAATTTGGGCATAGAACCCATGGATTAAAAACTTTTGTTCAGAGTGCATTATATTCCAAAGGATAACTGTCTTTAAACAGAATTCAGATCCACACTTTGTGAGAACAGTATTCCAGTTTACCACACTGTAAAATTCTCAGCCTACTGATATATATATACTCAATGTTTATAGAAGCAATTCAAACCCAATTAACTCTTTAATATATCTATTACCTGTTCCTTCATTCTATTAGATCTTAAGCATTCCTTCAGACTGTATTGGGTGACAATCAATATCCTGGTTGAAATTAAATGGTTAAATGCAGGGGGTGAAATAGGTTGACTTAGAACTGATGGGTATCTGTTCCAGTGTTTATTGACTGTTCTACTTGTGCATTTTTCCTTTTCCATTTTTTTTTAATTTAAAAAATATAGGTGTAAGAAATGGGGCATCCCAATCGAGAAGATCTACAATAAAACCCAACGTGAGAAGTTTGCCTGGGCCATCGATATGGCCGATGAAGACTTTGAATTTTAACTATTGGTGTGGCTGAAGCTGAGTGAGACCCAGCCTAAGCCACTTTGAGCTGGAGAAGATACGTTTTTATCTAATGAGGAAAAAGGAAAAACTGTGGTTCCGTAGCTACTGTTTTAAGAGGAAGAAAAGCAAAACAAATATATATATATATTCGCACTGATTAGATTGGTGCATTTATACTGTTAGAACCTTGCAATAACTTTTTTTAAATTGAGAGCTGCAGTCCTGTTTTAAAAATAAAATCAGAGTACACCTGCTTCAAAACTGGTCACTGCTGAACCATGGGGAAGAATCGGGTGACTGTTCAGCCTGAACTAGAGACTGCTCACTATCTTGTGTTTCTCTGGGGTTTTTTGCTTTTATCTTTTAACATTTGTCACTGACCTCTGGTCTCAACCAACAAACTGGAATGTGAATCCAGGTCGAACAAATGGTTTGGTTTGATTTTTAACAGAAATGATTGTATACGTGGGTTTAACATGAGAGAGGTTTTAATTTTAACAAAGGATTCTTTATATAAAGATGTGTTTCATTTGAAAGGAGCAGTGGCAGAGCTGGCATCAAATGTTTATGGTTTGGGATGAAATGAATTAAATTCCAGATTTGGTTGATTCAACTAATTGTAGTTGAAGAGCTCTCCACTGGCAACTACCCTTCTGCCCCTGTTTAAGGGATATGTCTGACTTCTTTATGAGACCATAGACAATGTTGTGGGGGGAAGACAGTTGAGAACTGAGGCCTGTGGGAAGCATTGCATTTATGGCTTGAGCTGGTGAATGTTGCCTTGGTTTGATCTGAAGGCAAAACCAAGAACTGCGTAGATTTGCAGACCAGTCAGACGAAGTACCCAGTTTGTCCTCCACAGTTGCATTGAGCAATACACTGTATGAAATGGTGGTGGCCCCTTTCTGCACCTAACTTGCTCTGCCACTGGGAATGTGTATTGCATTCTCTCCCTCACCACTGTAAATTAATTATGCATTTTTTAAAAATTGCTTGTGATCCGTTTAAATGCTTATGCTGAAATTTGTTTTTAAAATTCACCTTTTAATTGTTTGTTTTGAATGGGTTCTGCTTGCAAGTAATAAAATGTTATCAGATGGGGATTAAGAAATTGAGCTTGCAAGAACTCCCGCTGGAATAAATTTTGGATCACTAGCTAGAAGATTGACTGAAATGCAAAGATTTTTTTATATTTTAAACTTTGTAGGGGGGTGGGTGGGTGGGAGGGAGGGAATGAGTGCTCCAGTTGCTGTATGACTAGTGCCTTGCGAGCCATGTGTTTTGAATAGTTATGGTCTTTCAATCTCCAGTTATTGCCCTGCAAGTTTTAAATGTGATTTATTTTAGTGGAATGTAGCAGGAGAGAGATGTTTGTCATGGCTACTATTGGCTTGGTTCCATTCGGTCTTTGAGCATTTAATTGGTCAAAAGCAATTTTAAAATGTTAACCTTTTTCTGTTTCTAAATTTTGAAGTTTGTAAATGGACCATCAAGATTTTTTTAAAAAGACATTCCTTTTTTTGAGGGAGGGAGGGGAAGCAAGAACTCCCCCAAAGCACTACTTGAAAACTGTGAAACTGTACTGATGTCATTGATTTTCTGCACCTCTCATGCTAGAGTAGCTAGCAATCAAAACAAAATGGCTGGGGTACTGGATAGAGCTTCCAGAGCATTTGATGAGCAGTGACCTTTTTTCTTTGGTCTGGTGTGTGCTTGTTTCTTGACCCTTTTTTAAAAAAAGTGGTTTCCTTTTCTGTGACTGAGATGAAATCCTTTTTAGACAGAGTTATTGGATAGTAACTAACATCCAACAGCAACTTCAAGCCCTTTGGGGCTCATGTAGTTGTAAGCTGTAGGTTTAATTTTCTTTTAGACCTTTTATCGATGAGGAAGTATCTACAGCTTGTTTTAATTAACAATTGTAATTAATTTAAAAGGTGTGCTGTTAAATTAGTACTTTCTTCCTTGTCGTGCATTTAAAAGGCTCCTTGCACTCCATCAAGTAACTATTTGAGTTGTCTCTAAATTATATCTGATATTTGGAACCATTTTGAGAAAAGGACATCTTATGAGGCCTTTATTGCTGTGAATATGTATTTTGTTGTATTTATAAAATTAAAAAAACATTTCAGCTTGACTTGGGGAAACAGGAGTAGACAAGTTAACTCGAGTTTAGAGGCCCTGTCACCAAAGAGTAAGGGGACTTGATTTAAATGTGTCCACTGGTTTAAGTTGAATTTTTTTTTTCCTTTTTAACTGTGAATGGTTTTCCTTTTTTTTTTGTTTTTATGAAACATGCAACTTTTTAATGCTTCAACTCAGGTTAGAGTGCACGCGCGCGAGAGAGAGAGAGAGAAAGGGTACCAGAATGAACTTGCCTACAATTCCAGTATTTGTGACTTTTCCATTTTTAAAAACTCTACATCATTATAGCCTAACTGGACAGCTGACCCAGTAACTGACACAGAATTGAGGTCCTTATTTATTTTTATTCCTCTGAAATTATGGCAATGTAACTTCTCTTTAATTGGGCAGGGAGGATTGGTCAAAGCCAGAAGGTTTAAAAATGTCTACATAAGGTGGTGCTTGTTCAACTTTTGAGATCAACAGAAGCAAAAGAAAACTAACTAGCTGACTACACCTATCATGTGTTCTGTAGATTTCTTCCATTTGGTCACCCAGCTCTCTCCATATATCTTTCTCTAGCAAGTGTTCACTGTCACTTTGTGAGCTTTCTACCGATGTGGGTTCCTGATGTCTGTGGTAGCAGGTGTGGTGTCACATCCATGAGGTATTGGATTTCGACATTTTCATATTTCAAAATTTTAGAAGTGTTTCATCTGCCCAATTTAAGAATACTGGGTGTTTTTAAAGCTGAGCTTTAATAGAGCCCTTTTTTCTACAGGTTTAGCAGCTTTTTATACAGAATTACTTGCACACGATAGCTTTAAAGAGGTTTTGAGTTGAGAAATTAGCTAGGGCAGAAGGGATGCAGATAGGTCAAGCATACAATTTAAGATGACTGCCTTTTTACATAACTCATGAATTAGGAGCAAGAGTAGGCCCCTCAAACTTTCTCTGACATTCAATGTGGCTATCTGGACCTGAGCTCGGGCCTATCCTGGACTGATGGGACAAAAGTTTGTTTTTAATCTTGAGAGCCTCGTGAAGTAAATTTGGGACAGGTTGAACCAGCTCCCTGCTGGACAAACAGTCTCAGCTGCCAAATGACTCCTAGTTCTGCACTGATAGCTAACCTCACTGAAAGGCCATGAGATAGCTTGTGTGGAGAAAACAATCTATGCGGGTGAGGACACTGATGATCTTTTGGGTTTGAGGTAAAGCACAATTATTTTGGAGTACTGTAGAGAAAGCTGTAGTTTGCATCTTCATTTATGGTATTTGTGAACTAACGATACTTGAAGCTGACACTGGATGGAAGTGTTAATTGCTCAGGACCAAGACTCTGGATAATCCAACAACATTTTGAACTGTAACACAGGAGGAGAAATCATGTGGGCTTTGCTAATGTACATCACCATGGTCTGCACCAACGCTTTAAAGCCATGCATTTGCTTATCAAGACACAGTGAACATCTTCTAACTAATCTGAATTACAATTAAACCTAAGCAGTGAAATTGAAACTGAATTGAATTATAGATGCCCTTCCTTTACCTTGTTACCTTTCCTTTCCCTACTATTATCCACTGATAGGGAACAAATACTACTGGGGCTACAGCTCCATGCATGCAACCTGGGTTATATTTGGCTCATGGTGACAATGAATCTTGTTTATTTACTAAGATATTTTCTTTTGGGAACAATGGCCCATAACTTGAACTCTGAAGAGTACCTAAAGCAGTGACCGCTTTTTTCGTTGGAGATGTTGATTTTTTTTTTGTAAAAGCCTGAAATTGGAGTTACCCAATTTGTGGTGTGTGATTTTCTTTCACTGCCTACTTGATGTAGATGGGAAGCAGGAAGTTGTGTTAAATCACCATCCACTCCTTTCAACAGAGGCCAAGCAACTAGTTGGAGCAAAGTAGGTACAGGAACACATCATGATTTTTAGAGAACTGTGTTTACAAAATTTAATGCATTTGCAACAAGATTATCCTCTGCTTTACAATCTCTGCCTGTCCTACTTTAGGACTCCTTATCTAATGGCTCGACTAGAGCTATGGAACTGTGGGTTAACCTGTATCATGCTGTATCTCATTGACCATCTGCTTCCATTTTAAACTATTTCTGAAAACTGATACAATATTTATTATCTGCCCTTTTTTTTTAAATTTCTCCCACTGACATGCTTGCCCAAAATGTAACTTGTAATTATAGTAGGAAAAGGGTGGTGGTAACAAAATATTCCTCTCTTATAGGAGATGAAATGTTAAAAGTTATCATGGCTTTTAGATCTGATTGGGGAAGGGGATGGGAAGATGGGTTGCTGTTTTGATCTGATCTGTCTTAGCAGTATAGTTATTGAGCCAATCGTGAACTAAGCTGCTTGGTTTAAGAATGCGGGCTTTTTAATTTACAATTTAAACTGGAGTTCCTTTTAGTGTTTACACAGTGTGCCACTGTGTTGACGACCTGTTTGGACGCCAATCCTAGCACGTTCCTGTGCTTCAGCTATCCAGTTAGGTATTCCCGTTCCATGTCTATGAATCATTGTTGAACTGTTGTAGCACATTTATCATGTACTTGTGAAACTGGCCAACATTATATATATATATATATAAATATATATTAAAAGATGCTTATTCAGTCTGAATTGTAATGGAGAAATTTTACATTTTTTTTTCCCTCCTGCCTAAAATACTATTTAGTATGTGCTTTAACTGATGGGCTAGTATTCACAGACTGATGTGTACCAGGTTTCTTTTTTTTTTACAGATTATTTCTGTAAATTTAACATACTGCAATGAACTGTGCTCGTTTGTATTTTTAAATAAACACATTGTACACTATGAACATGGCAGAGCCTGGTGTGACCACATCTGTCTGTCAGAGAAAGTTTAGATTTTTGAAATGACTAATTTTTTTTCTGCCTTTTGTTGTTTCGCTTTTTCCTTTTAGTTTCTTCCCAGTCCCCTCTGTTTTATCAGTGTTGATGTGAAGCAGCAACGTTGGTGATTTTTAGAGGTGACTGGAACTTGTGTGCTGCTATTGTGTCTCACTACAAAGTGGTTGATGCCAATTGAAGTAAATGCAATCTCTTGCCCGTTTTGACAGGAGTCTGAAAACAGCCCTATTGAAGTTCCACTCTGGGGGGAGGGGAAACCATTGTTTCTCAACATGTGTTCAGCTTAGTGAAAGTACTTGGGAATAGGAATTAGTGCCCACACACGCACAACAACAAATGCGGCCACTGCTAAATTACCAAGAAGGCTTTTGAAGCCCCCAGGATTACAATAATGCAAGAAACTGAAGAGAGAATGGTGGTGGTGTTTGTGATTAGTCACCAAAGGCACGTGTTGGACAAAATCAGCTTTCCATGCCGATAGAATACATTGGGCTGAATCTGAGCACTGGGCTATGGTGAGATTTGTGGAAGAATTACACAAGAAGTCCCAAGGTCGAACTCTGTTGGGAGCATCTCGCTTTATGTACAACTTTGAATTGCCATTTAAGGGATATTATTGCTTGTTAAACTCATTGATTGCTTAACTCACCTCATTAATACTCCACTTTCAATCTTACTAAGCGTGCCAAATGAGCTAGACATTGAGAAATTTTGACACAGAAACCAGAGCAGGTATGTAACAAATTCACCAGCACCAACATCCTAAAACACAGTCCATGGCAACGTGACCCCTTCGTCAGTAGGTATTGGTATCCACCATGTGCTACCTCTCAAAATCCACTCGACACATTCCAATCCACTTGCAGTGCACTTCTGCCTGAAGTGCAGTAAAGTACAGCAGTAACTATCAGAGAAAAGCTATAGCGAGAACACTATTCGGACTTGCGTCAGCTTTGACAAAGGGTCAGTTAGACTCGAAATGACAGCTCTTTTCTCTCCTTACAGATGCTGTCAGACCTGCTGAGATTTTCTAGCATTTTCTCTTTTGGTTTCACACGTCCACTTCATTTGAGTAAGCTTGTCATTTGCTGTCATTTCACTCACTTTGAATCCACCAGGGAGCTCATAGCATCCCTGCGTTACCTTTTTATGTCCCTTTACAGATGCCAGGCTTGCATTATTTCTGGTTTGCCCTGCCATTTAATGATAAATGAAGGAAGGAAGCTTGTCAAAGACATCAACAGGCCTCAAGTCAAGCCTTTGTTTGGCATATCCCAGCACAGTAAGTTAAGGGCAACCTTCAAACCAGTCCAGGGCTTAGGCACAAGTCAACCACGAGGCTCCCCACATGTGGGGAGAAGAGCTGAATGCTGAACAGCCTACTACCCATCTCAAATCTTTCTGCCCTATTGTGGATTGTACCTCCTGGAATATGAGAGGAGTAGATGTTGAGGGAAAGGAAAGTGGGTGACAGTAATTACTTTTGGTGCAGATGGGGAGGTGAGTGATTAGGCAGCAATGCAGGTTTAGTGTTGCAGAGGAATAGAGTGGGTGACTGACTAAAATGTTGCAGGTAAGAATGAGTGATAAAGCATGAGCCTCAGTGGGGGAATGGGCACAATAGAAGTATCAGAGTAAAAAATGGCATTTATACAGGCAGACTGATCTGCCTTCCCACAGTGTTAGGCAAACCTCCAGATAGCTGAGACTACATACAGCAAGATGCTGATTTTAACTTGCACCCCAAAAACTGCCCTGTCTGGAACAAATGTCAAACTTAATGTAGGACAGTTCAAGGCTCATAGTGTTTGTATAGATGTATAACAGACTTCCAAAGATAGTGCAGTTGCAAAGAATGTTGGTGAATTCCCAGCTATCGTTCCAGGAGTGGTGGATTGTAAAATAGAAATGGAATCAAACATGATAGACATTATAAAGAGACAGGACAGGTAGTTAATGAGTTTTCTCCCTTATTTATACAAATGCAGGCCTCCTGGAGATTGCTCCAAAACAACTTGTATCTACAGCAATTATTTTAACCTTACTTTGTCACTGGTGTGAAAGGCTTTGTTCATGTACATATAGTCAATGCCTAAACATTGGTGTACAAAATGCAATTCAGGAGTTACATTTTTTGACTCTGTTTTAGCTCATTGAATTATAATTTCCAAAAACAAACGTGAAAAAACTTGGAAATGTATAGTTTTCTTTTTATAGATGCAGAATATTGCAAGTTATTTCCCAAACCCAACAGAAATTAACTAATCTGGACCATGAGTGACTGAAAACTATGCTACTAATTTTGTGTATGCTGGGTATGACTCATTCAAATGTTTAAATTATGCACAATAAAAAGGTATACAGCTGACTAATCCATTCGAGCACAACGTGGCTGAATTAGGGCTCTTGTTGCATAGTGGCGGTGTTCCAATTTCAGGGCCAGAAGACCTGGATGCAAGTCCCAACTGCTCCTGAGGTAAGTCATAAAATGTTTGAATAAGTTGACTTCAATCAGATGTAAGCCAATTTTTATAATTTTAAATGCGCTTTCATTTTGCCATCACTTTTGACCATTCAAATGTAATGTGCGTTCTGTTTAAGATTAGTAGCCACTTGAGTCTGGTGACTGTGCCCATTTGTACCTTCCTAGTTTAAGGCTAACTTGTTGGTGATTATTGACTTCCAATAATCACCAGAGCTTCCCAAAATGAGGGTCTTGACTACCAGTACTATCAGCAGCCAAAGGTTGTGTCATAGAGCAATGCCTGCTGGGAGCTCTGACAAAATGCTAACCCTGCCTAAAATCAGTTTTTAATCATGGGAGTGGTCTCATGATTGTGTAGGCCCAAATCCTTCCCTTTAAAAGCACCGAATGGGAAGAAAAGGAGTTTCCTTTCTTTAAAAATCCCATGGCTTCAACCCCCTTTTTTTGGCTTACTCCGTGACCCCTACCTCATTCTGCTCGACTCCCCTTGCCTCCAGACCCCTCAACACCAAAACCCTCAACCTACCAAGGCATTTGTATTTTTTTCTCCTTGTGCTGCATCCTCTCATGAGCACCATTTCCTTTTGTGTCTTCCTGCCCTGCACCATCCTCCAGCTTCACAACACACGCATCCCCCCTGTAACCTCACAGGTCTCCAGCATCAAGCACTAAAGTGGAGTTGAAATAGGAAAAAAAATTGGGAAGCATTCCACTTAGACCTTTAAGTGACAACTTGCATTGTTACCAGCTAGTGTGCATACCAGTGTAATGTGACTGACAGAGTTGTACATGAAAGAGGTACACTGCTTCTAACAAATGCTTAATCTGTGTGGCTGTTTTTAAGGTGACTTTGGCAATGCTTAATCCACTCATGATAGGGTGAAGAAAAACTGATCCACTAAACCGTTTCAGTTCAGATTAAATGATACCATATTCCAACATTTTTCCCAATTGTGTCACTATCTCCTTCTCAGTGAGACTGAGAACTTGTGTTGCGACATGACAATGACCATACGGTCCAGAAATGTGATTATAGATGACCCTGGTTTCATTATCGAATGTACTGATTTTGATTCAAGTCAAGTGAGTAACTCGTTGTGCCAAATCTGTGCTCAGCCTCAGTGGGTGAGTTCATGTTCCACTGATGGAGTGTGTTGATATTATTTGACACTGCCCCATAAAAACAGGTTTTTATATTTTTTAGAGAAAAAAAAATCCATCTGTTTGTGATTGTGACATCCTGAGATTGTAGAAAGTGCTAAATCCGTGCAAACCCATCTGTGAATTTATTGCCAGAATTATATTGGAGCTCCATTTCCCTCAGGAATTCTGAGTTGGAATAGGGTCTGAGTATTAAAGCACGGAAAGAGACCCAATGTGTCCATACTAGACACCAAGTACTCCTCTCTACGCTGATCCCATTTGCTAGTACTTGACCCATAGCCTTGTATGCTATGAAGTTCAAATGTTCAGCACCATCAAATTTCAGACGAGCTGCATTTTCAGCAGAGGCTGCAGAGTCCCTGAAGGTTCAGTCTGTTCTGTCCCTATCTTAAATGTTATAATGTTTTCACCTCCTCCACTTTTTTTCTTTTAGGCTGAGAGTTCCAGTTCCCAACACCCACTCGAGGTTTTTTTTAAAAAGTATCTTTACATTTTGTCTATATTTCTTAGAAAAAAAATACATCCAACATTGATTTGAGAAGTTCTCCGTCTCTCTGTCTTCCCGTCCCAAGGTTGCAATTCCCAATGAGGCCATTATGGGGAGCTGTTTGGTAATGAACAATGGATGAAGTCACACCTTTCATAAAAAGACAGCCTCCTCATTAACTTGAAAAGTTTTCCAACAAATTTCAGACGAGCTGCATTTTCAGCAGAGGCTGCAGAGTCCCTGAAGGTTCAGTCTGTTCTGTCCCTATCTGTTCAAATGCAGGAATATAGACTATATTGAAGATAGGTGAGCTCCTTTATTTCTATTCATATTGAAAGTATTTTGCCTAAACTTGCCTTTTTGAGTAAATTCTACACTTCTGAAGAACAATGATTCACTAGTAGGCAGTGAAGTTTCACAGCTGACTGCCTCTGCTGTTTAGTTTAAAGTATATCTAGATATCGGGAGTTCAGTCTAAGCAGAAGTTAATGCATGTATGAAATGAGCTGCCAGAGGGAATGATGGAGGCTGGTATAATTGCAGCATTTAAAAGGCATTTGGATGGATATATGAATAGGAAGGGTTTAGAGGGTTTTGGGCCAGGTGCTGGCAAATGGTACTAGATTAATTTAGGATATCTGGTCAGCATGGAAAAGTTGGATGGAAGGGTTTGTTTTCGTGCTGTACATCTCTTGACGAGGTGAAAGGTAAGCTGGGACAAGAGTTCTTGGAACAAACCAGGTCAAAGTGCAGTCTTGATCTTCAAAGTTTTATGAATGGCTTTCGTAGAGGAAACAAGGAAACATCCAAAATGAAGATAATCTACAACTGACTGACTGGCACAAATTATATATGATTTTCTAACCTGGGAAAAGGTATAGATTTTAAAATTAATTAGCATTATCAACTGGAATATACCTTAGTTCAGTATCACTAAGATAATGACCCTACTCAGTGTCTACCTTAGTTGTCCACATTCAAACCAACCCAGATGTTGCTTAATTACTCAGGAGATGTGAGCATCGTTGGCTGGCCTGCATTTATTGAGAAGTTAGTGAGCTGCTCCCTTTTAACTGCAACCTGTCCTTGTGCTGTAGGTAGACCCATAATGTCATTAGGGAGGGAATTCTATGATGTTTCTCCCGGATATATTTCCTGGTCAGGATGGTGAGTAGCCTTGAAGGGGAACTTGGGGGTGCAGGGTATTGCCATGTATCTGCTGCCCTTGAGCTTTTGTAGATGGAAAGTGCTGTCTAAGCATTTTTTTTTATTTCTGCGGCGCATCTTGTCGATAGTACACTCTGCTGCTACTGAGCGTCCGTGATGGAGGGAGTGGATACAGTGCCAATCAAGTGGGCTGCTTTGTCCTAGGTGGTCTCAAGTTGCTTGAATGTTGTTGAATCTGCATCCCTCCAGGCAAGTGGCGAGTATTCCATCACACTCCTGACTTGTGCCTTGTAGATGGTTTTGGGGATTTGGGAGGTGAGTTACTTATAGCAGTCTTCCTACCCTTCTGACCTGCTCTTGTAGCCATTGTAGAGAGTCCAATTCAGGTTTTGGTCAGTAAAAACCCCATCCCCTCACCTCCGACACCACCGTCTTACCCCTGTGGCAGAAGGAGTCTGCAGTTCCAGGATTGGATGATTCAGCCACCACAGGCACCACCCAACCTGAGTGGATGCAAGTTATCCTCAATCCTGGAGACTGCCAAAGAAGGAGTTCTACTTATCCAATGGTGGACAGTTTCTTTCTTTGTTTCCCAACTTGCTCATTGTAGACAAAGTAGCTTGGTCACTGTTGATGCAAATCACTTAAAGCCACATACAGCAACACTTTCATCTAGATTTGAACACCAAATCCTGATTGGCACTTTTTCCTTTTGTCAAGGAGTAAGCTTCAGTAGTGGATTTACCCCATTGCCTGTTTATTCCACTCCCAAAAGAAGAACCAGAAGGGGCGATGTCTTGTGTTTCATGTTGAGTGCAATACCTGAATGGGTGGCAGAAGCCAATTCAGTTGTACCTCCTGAAAAGGAAGGATTCACGCATAAGTTGGAGAGTTATAGATAAAGAAGTGCCACTAACTGGAGATTTCCTTTAATAATCAGCATAGAAACTAGGTACCAAATGGTGTTGTGGGTGTAAGATCTGATCTGTTAGTTGTCACTAACGCGTTTACAACACTAAGGGAATGTTTTTCAATGTTCAGACATCTGTGTGGCATCAGTTATTACTTTTATTATCCTAAATATTTTAATATTGAATCACTTGAAAGAAATTTTAACATTGCCATGTTACTAAACTTGCCTTTAACAGACTGTGTGTGTATTTGGAACTTGAGGTAATATTACAGATTTTCCTCCAGTAAAGATTTTAGCTCGTCTCTGTTGTTGAAACGATTTGGAGGTGTCCTCAGCCAGATGTACATCAGCCTGGATTAAACAGTTAATGCTGCTGTTTTGTCTTATAGCCACTAGCACTTAGCAATTGCAGATGTTTGCTAAAAACGCATGTTGTCTCAGGCAGTACAACTGAAAGTTTTTAGCTGGGATTTCACTTGTGGAAAACACTGTCTCCTTCTGGGGGCACTGTTGTCAATAATTTTGAGAAGGGAGTCCACTAAAACTGACCACTGATCCTGATCTGAATGCAGGCTCCAAGCTTTGAACCACCTACTGTGGAGAGCCAGTCTTTCAATGTTGCATTAGGCCATGTCTCTTCTGTCACATTTATCTTAACCACTGTTCTTCCTGTTGGTGCAATGTTCCTAGACTGCAATCGGGATAGAGACAGCAAGTAGGGATAAGCGTTTTCAAGTTGAAAACCTGAAACTCAAGGGATTCTACAGGGGACTGCAACTGTTGACCATACATATTCATCACTTGGTGGAACAAAGCGAATGTGCTTGATTTGATTTATAATTGTCACAAGATACAGTGACAAGTGTTGTTTTGCATGCTAATCAAATGAATCAAACCTTGAATAAGTACATCAGGGTAATAGAACAGAATGCAGAATATAGTGTTATAGCTACAGAGAAAGATCAACTCTTACTACATATGAGAGGGCCATTCCTAAGTCTGATAACCATGGGGAAGAAGCGGTTCTTAAATCGATTGGTATTCAAACTTTGGTATCTTCTACCTGACAGAGGAAGGTGCAAGAGAGTATAATCGGGGTGGGGCATGTCGTTAATTATGTCCTGGCTATTGTCTACACTTCTTGCTGTCTCAAGACAAAGTCAATGGAAGGAATGCTGTTTTTAAGATGGACTGGGCTGTGTTTACGATTTCCTGTAATTTCTTGTAGTCTTGGGCAGAGCAGTTGCCATGCCAAGCTGTGATGCATCCAGATTAGATGCTTTCTATGGTGCATCTATAAAAATGGATAAGAGCCATTGTGCACATGACAAATTTCCTTCCCCTTCTGAGGAAATACAGGCATCGGTGTGCTTTCTTCACTGTAGTATCGACACGGGTGGGTCAGGATTGAACATTGGTGATATTTGCTCCTAGGAAGTAGATTGTAGACAAAATAGCAAAAACCATAATAGGTGGAAAGACAAGCTAGAAAAGGGATATAAGTCATTTACAGAAATGTTGACACACAGGCAAAAAGTTGACCAATGAAGTATAAGGAATCTAAAAAAATCTAAATATTATCAGCCCTCATCACACTATAGAAAGAAAGAACTTGCAATGATCTAGTGCCTCTCATAACCCCAAAGTGTCAAAGTGCTTTCCATCAAATGAAGAGCTTTTTGAAGTGGAAGCACTGTTTTATTTACAGTTATCAGTTTTATTTACAGTTCGATTCCAGCCTCGGGTGACTGTCTGTGTGGAGTTTGCACATTCTCCCCGTGCCTGCATGGGTTTCCTCTGGGTGCTCTATTTCCTCCCAAAGTTCAAAGATGTGCAGGTCGGGTGAATTGGTCATGCTAAATTGCCCATAGTGTTAGGTGCATTAGTCAGAGGGAAATGGGTCTGGGTGGGTTACTCTTCAGAGGGTCGGTGTGGACTGTTTGGGCCGAAGGGCCTGTTTCCACACTAAGGAATCTAAAATCATAATGTGGGAAAATGTAAAGTTGTTCTTTTATCCCTCTCCCAAAATGAACAGTATTACTCCTATGGAGGAAAGCTGTATAACTAAATGACTTAGGAATACTTGTGCACAACACACAGACAGCTAAGCTAGCACACAAGTGGAGCAGGTAATCAGGAAGGCTAATGGAATGTTGGCCCTTATTTTCAAGGACTCTAGAGTATAAGAGTAGGGAAATCTTACTGCAACTGCACAAGGTGCTGGTGAGAACACATCTGGAGTACTGAGAGCAGTTTTGGTCCCCTTATTTAAGGAAAGACATTATTTCATTGAAGGGAGTACAGACGTGATTCACTAAGATGATCTGCAGTATGGTACGTTTGTCCCTTGACCTAAGGCTGAGCAGGTTGGGATTCTACTCACTGGAATTTAAAAGAGTGAGAGATGATCTCACTGAGACAAAGGATTTTTAAGGGACTTGACAGTCTCAGAATTAAGGGGCACTAATTTAAGACTGAGATGAGAATTTTTTTTTTCTGAAGGTTGAGTGTCTTTGGGACTTTTTGCCACAGAGCGCTATGGGGCAAAGTCCTTAAGGCTGTGATAGATTCTTAATTAGTCAAGAAATCGAGGGTTATAGAGAAATTGCAGGAACATGAATATGAGGTCTGATCAGCTGTGATCCTCTACAACTGGGGAGCAGGCTTGTGGGCTGAACAGCCCAATCCCATTTACCACCCCCTGAGAAAAAAACAGGAAATGACATCACCATAGGAATGATGTCACCACAGGAAATGACGATATCACCAACTCAAGGAAGCTAACATATAAATGGAAAGCTGGCTACACCACCAGTGCTTCATTTGGCGGCTCACTGACTATGTTACCTAAAATGGTGACGAAATATCTGAAGATGAACCTTCAAGCTCAGTGAACAAACCTACAGCCACAACCTAATCCTATTCCTATTTCTTGTCTTATTAGGAAAGTATTAGAATCCATTATTAAGACAGCAACTTAGAAGATTGTAATCAAGCTGAGCCAACATGATTCTGTTGCTCTCAATGTGGTCTTCTCTACATTGGGGAGGCAGGACACCAACTCGCGAATGTTTCAGGGAACATCTCTGGGGTACATGCACCAAACAACCCCATCGCCCTGTGCCCAACCACTTCAACCCCCCCCCCTCTCACTGTGCCAAGGGCATGTAAGTTCTGGGCCTGCTCCACTGCCAAATCCAAGCCACCCGACGCCTGGAGGAAGAACCCCCCCCCCCCCCCCCTCTTCCGCCTTGGACCATTCAACCACACCAGCATCGATGTTGATTTCACCAGTTTCGTCATCTCCCCTTCTTCCCCCCCCCCCACCCCCCCCCCCCCCCCCCCCCACACACACACACACACACACACACACAGCCCAGATCTAACCCTCCAATTCGGCACCACCCTCTTGAACTGTCCATCTTCCTTCCTACCTATCACCACCACCGCCCGACCTTCATCTACTTTATCGTCTTCCCAGCTACCATCGCCAGAAGAAACAAGTCAGTGCAGGCAGGAACAAGGCAGCACTGATAAATTAAACTGCATTTATGTCAATGCAAGAGGCCTAACATGGAAGGCCAATGAACTCCGGGCATGGTTAGGGACATGAGACTATGATATCATAGCAGTTACAGAAACATGGCTCAGGGATGGCCAGGGCTTAATGTTCCAGGATACAAAAAATAGCAAAGGAGGTAGGAGGAAAGGATAGTGGCGTTTTTGATAAGGGATAGCACTTTAGCTGTACTTAGGGACGATATTCCCGGAAACATATCCAGGGAAGTTATTAGGGTGGAACTGAGAAATAAGAAAGGGATGATAAGACCATAAGAGACAGGAGTGGAAGCAAGACCATTTGACCCGTTGAGTCCACTCTGCCATATAATCATGGCTGATGGGTGTTTCGATTCCACTTACCCGCACTCTCCCGGTATCCATAAATTCCTTGCAAAATCAAGAATTTATCAATCTCTGCCTTGAAGGCATTTAATGTCCTGGCCTCCACTGCACTCCATGGCAATGAATTCCAAAGGCCCACCACTTGTGGCAGAAGAAATGTCCTCATTTCTGTTCTAAATTGACCCCCTCTAATTTTAAGGCTGTGTCCATGGGTCCTGTCTCCCCGCCTGATGGAAACAACTTCCCAGCGTCCACCCTTTCTAAGCCGTGCATTATCTTGTAAGTTTCTATTAGATCTCTCCATAACTTTCTAAACTCTAATGAATACAATCCCAGGATCCTCAGCCAATCATCATATGTTAGGCCTACCATTCCAGGGATCATCCATGTGAATCTCTGCTGGACATGCTCCAGTGTCAGTATATCCTTCCTGAGGTGTGGGGCCCAAAATTGGACACCGTATTCTAAATGGGGCCTAACTAGAGCTTTATAAAGACTCAGAAGCACGTCGCTGCTTTTATATTCCAACTCTCTTGAGATAAATGACAACATTACATTTGATTTCTTAATCGCAGACTCTACCTGCAAACCAACCTTTAGAATATCCTGGACTAGCACTCCCAGGTCCTTTTGTCCTTTGGCTTTATGAATTTTCTCACCGTTTTAAAAAATAGTCCATGCATGTATTCTTTTTTTCCGAAGTGCAAGACCTCGCACTTGCTCACATTTGAATTTCATCAGCCATTTCGTGGGTCACTCTCATAAACTGTCTAAATCTTTCTGCAGCCTCCCCACCTCCTCAGTACTACCTGTCTGCCCATCATATCATCGGTGAACTTCACCAGAATACCCCCGTCTCTTCATCCAGATCATTAATATATAAAGTGAACAGCTGCGGCCCCAACACTGAACCTTGTGGAACCCCGCTTGTCACTGGCTGCCATTCCGAAAAAGAACCTTTTATCCCAACTTTCTGCCTTCTGTCAGACAGCCAATCCCCAATCCATGCCAGTAGCTCACCTCGAATACCATGGGCCCTCACCTTACTCAGCTGTGTCCCATGAGGCACTTTATCAAAGGGCTTTTAGAAGTCTAGATAGATAATATCCACTGGGTCTAACCTACTTGTTACCTTTTGAAAGAATTCTAGCAGGTTTGTCAGGCACGACCTCTTGTTAAATCCATGCTGACTTGTTCTAATCTGATCCTGCACGTCCAAGACTTTAGAAATCTCATCCTTAATGATGGATTATAGAATTTTTGCTTACAATCGAGGTTAGGCTAATCGGCCTATAATTTTCCATCTTTTGTCTTGATCCATTCTTCAACAAGGGGGTTACAACAGCAATTTTCCAATTATCTGGGCCTCCCTGACTCCAGTGATTTTTGAAGGATCACAGTCAGCGCCTCCGCTATTTCCTCAGCCACCTCTTTCTGAGCTCTAGGATGTAGCCCATCTGGGCCAGGAGATTTTTCGATTTTTAGACCATTTAGTTTTTCTAGCACTTCCTCTTTTGTAATGGCTACCATACTCAACTCTGTCCCCTGACTCTCCGTAATGATCACCTTATTGGAATTGTATTATAGACCCACTAATAGTCATTTGGAAATTGAGAAACAAATTTGTAACGAGATTTCTGTTATCTATGAGAATAATAGGGTGGTTATGGTAGGGGATTTTAACTTTTCAAACATAGACTGGGACTGCCATAGTGCTAAGGGCTTAGATGGAGAGGAATTTGTTAAGAGTGTACAAGGATGTTGCCAGGGTTGGAGGATTTGACCAGTAGGGAGAGGCTGAACAGGCTGGGGCTGTTTTCCCTGGAACATCAAAGGCTGAGGGGTGACCTTTTATAGAGGTTTATAAAATCATGAGCGGCATGGATAGGATAAATAGACGTTTTTTCCCTGGGGTGGTGGAGTCCAGAACTAGAGGGCATAGGTTTAGAGTGAGAGGGGAAAGATATGAGACCTAAGGGGCAATGTTTTCATGCAGAGGGTGGTACGTGTATGGAATGAGCTGCTAGAAGAATTGGTGGAGGCTAGTACAATTGCAACATTTAAAAGGCATTTGGGTGGGTATATGAATAGGAAGGGTTTAGAGGGATATGGACCGGGTACTGGTAAGTGGGACTAGATTGGATTGGGATATCTGGTCGGCATGGACTGGTTGGATTGAAGGGTCTGTTTCTGTGCTGTACATCTGTGACTCATAAAAAAATTTTGAGTCAGTATGTGGATGTACCTGCTGGAGAAGGTGCAAAACTTGACCTCCTCTTGGGAAATAAGGCAGGGCAGGGCAGGTGACTGAGGTGACAGTGGGGGAGCACTTTGGGGCCAGTGACTATAATTCTATTAGTTTTAAAGTAGTGATGGAAAAGGGTATACCAAATCTAGCAGTTGAAGTTCTAAATTAGCGGAAAGGGAATTTTGATTGGGTGCAGGTAAAGGGTCAGCTGGAAAATGGGAAGTCTTCAGAAATGAGATAACGAGAGGCCAAAGACGGTATATTCTTGTCAGGGTGAAAGGAAAGGTTGGTAGATGTAGGAAATGCTGGATGACAAGAGAAATTGAGGTTTTGGTTAAGAAAAAGAAGGAAGCATATGTCAGGTGTAGACCGGCTAAGACTGAGTGAATCCTTTGAGAATAAAGACAGTAGGAGTATATTTAATGGGGACATCAGGAGGGCAAAAAGAGGACATGAGATAGCTTTGGCAAATAGGGTTAAGGAGAATCCAAAGGGTTATTACAAATACATTAAGGACAAAAGGGTAACTCAAATAGGGCTCCTCAAAGATCAGCAAGGCAGTCTTTGTGTGGAGCTGCAGGAGATGGGGGAGATACTAAATGAGTATTTTGCATCAGTGTTTGCTGTGGAGAAGGATGTGGAGGACATGGAGTGTGGGGAAATAGATGGTGACATCTTGAAAAATGTCTGTATTACAGGGAAGGAAGTGCTGGATGTCTTGAAACACAAAGGTGGATAAATCCCAGGACCTGATCAGGTGTACCCGAGAACTCTGTGGGAAGCTAAAGAAGTGATTGCATTGCACCTTGCTGTGATATTTGTATCATCGATAGTCACAGGTGAGGTGGCAGAAAACTGGAGGTTGGCTAATAGGCGGCATGATGGCTAAGTGGTCATCACTGCTGTCTCTCAGTGCCAGAGACTCCGGTTTGATTCCAGTCTCAGGCGACTGTGTGGAATTTGCACATCCTCCCCATGTCTGCGTGGGTTTCCTCCGGGTGTTCTGGTTTCCTGCCACAATCCAACGGTGTGCAGGTCAGGTGAATTGGTCATGCTAAATTGCCCATAGTGTTAGGTACATTAGATGGGGTAAATATAGGGTACGGGAATGGATCTGGATGGGTTACTCTTCAGAGGGTCGGTGTGGACTTGGGCCAAATGGCCTGTTCCCATATTGTAGGGAATCTAATCTAATCTAATGTGGTACCATTATTTAAGAAAGATGGTAAGGACAAACCAGGGAACTTTAGACCGGTGAGCCTGACATCAGTGGAGGGAATCCTGAGAGACAGGATTTACAAGTATTTGAAAAGGCAAGGACTGATTATCGATAGTCAGTATGGCTTTGTGCGTGGGAAATCACGTATCAGGAACTTGACTGAGTTTTTTGAAAAAGTAACAAAGAGGATTGATGAAGGCAGAGTGGTGGACATGATCTATATGGACTTCAGTAAGGCGTTCGACAAGGGACCCATGGGAGACTGGTTAGCAAGGTTAGATCTCATGGAATACAGCGAGAACTAGCCAAATGGATACAGAACTGGCTCAAAGGTAGAAGACAGAGGGTGGTGGTGGTGGAGGGTTGTTTTTCAGACTGGAGGCCTGTGACCAGTGGAGTGCCACAAGGATTGGTGCTGGGTCCACTACTTTTCGTCATTTATATAAATGATTTGGATGTGAGCATAAGAGGTATAGTTAGTAAGTTTGCTGATAACACCAAAATTGGAGGTGTAGTGGACAGCAAAGAGGGTTACCTCAGATTACAACAGGATCTTGACCAGATGGGTCATGGGGCTGCGAAGTGGCAGATGGAGTTTAATTTAGATCAATTGGCAAAGCAAATGTTAGCAGGACTTATACACTTAATGGTAAGGTCCTAGGGAGTGTTGCTGAACAAAGAGACCTTGGAGTGCAGGTTGATCGCTGCTTGAAAATAGAGTCACAGGTAGATAGGATAGTGAAGAAGGCGTTTGGTATGCTTTCCATTATTGGTCAGAGCATTGAGTATAGGAGTTGGGAGGTCATGTTGCGGCTGTACAGGACATTGGCTGGGCCACTGTTGGAATATTGTGTGCACTTGTGGTCTCCTTCCTATCGGAAGGATGTACTGAAACTTGAAAGGATTCAGAAAAGATTTACAAGGATGTTGCCAGGCTTGGAGGATTTGAGCTTCAGGGAGAGGCTGAACAGGCTGGGGCTGTTTTCCCTGGAGCATCAGAGGCTGAGAGGTTTAAAAATCATTTGCATGGATAGGGTAAATAGGCAGTCTTTTCCTTGGGGTGGGTGAGTCCAGAACTAGAGGGCATAGGTTTGGGGTGAGAGGGAAAGGATATAAAAGAGACCTAAGGGGCAACTTTTTCACAGAGGGTGGTGTGTGTATGGAATGAGCTGCCAGAGGATGTGCTGGAGGTACAATCGCAGCATTTTAAAAGGCATCTGGATGGGTCTATGATTAGGAAGGGTTTGGAGGGATATGGGCCATGTGCTGGCAACTGGGACTAGATTAGGTTGGTATATCTGGTCAGCTTGGACAAGTTGGGCCGAAGGGTCTGTTTCTGTGCTGTATATCTCTTTGACTCTATGACTCAATCTCTCAGCCCTCCTTTCCCCCTCTAATACATTCCTGATGCAGGGCTTATGCCCAAAACGTCGATTCTCCTGCTCCTTGGATGCTGCCTGACCGACTGTGCTTTTCCAGCGCCACACTTTTTGGCAATGGTTTCATAATAGGGAACTAGTGAATTAGTGGTGCAACGACCTCAATATTTGTAGTCTATTTTAATTAAGTGGATGCAGGAACAGAGTATATTGCAGACAGATTTCTGACTGACCAAGACCTGTAGGAAAGCAAGTTCTCCGAGTAGAGCCCATCTACAGTGAGGTGCTAACTCATTAATTGAAGCATGCCCTAACAGATGCTTTTTATCATTAACTTGCTAATTCTTCCATGAGCCCCCAGGACTGCCATGAGGGTTTTTTTTTCTGTAAGGTTCTTAAACCTTTCTCTTTTATTTTCCATTTGCCACTTATGGTGTATAGACAAGTGACTGAACACTGAAGATGAAGATCCTTTATATTTTGAATGGGCATGCCCAACTTATTACACTCTGAGCAGTTGGTTTGCTGCTACTGACCTCTCGTAGGAAACTCCCAGGCTTCTATGGTCTAACGTGGTGGAGGAAATCACTTCCTGTTCGAGCTAGGAGAGCCTCTTTATTTAACACCGCATGCTCCATTGTATATCAGTAATCACAGATTATTTTGATATGATGGACATTGTTCCAGACTTTGAGGAAGACCATTTCTTAGCTCTTGACCCTTCTAGATACAAATCTGTGTGGCCCACAATTCCGTTTGACCTCATTACAATGGCTCGTGCTTATACCAATCCTCGGTATTAACCCTTTCAGACCCACATACATCTCTGACCCCTCCACCAAAAGCTATTATCTTTGTAGTTATAGACAAGTGTACAATATTCATATTCACCATTACTCCATTTCTCCCAGTGTCAGACTTTGCCAATTCAAGCAATTAAGAGGTTTTACTACTCTCTCTTGGACCTTGGATGGTGAGTAGTTTGCTGGGTAGAAGATCATTGACCCTGATTCTATTCCTGACAGTCTGAGGTCATTAGGTTCCTTTTTAAACTCTGGGGACCACAGATCTCCTTTGTGGAACGTCTTTGTTGCTGAATTTATTAGATTAGATTCTCTACAGTGTGGAAACAGGCCATTTGGCCCAACAAGCCGATGGCGGCCCTCCGAAGAGTAACACTCCGACCCATTCCCCTACACTTACCCCTAACTAATGGCTAATTCACCTGACCTGCACATCTTTGGATTGGGAAGAAACTGGAGCACCCAGAGAAAACCCACACAGACACTAGGAGAATGTGCAACCTCCACAGAGACAGTGGCCCGAGGCAGGAATCAAACCTGGGTCTGTGGCACTGTGAGGTAGCAGTGCTAACCACTGAGCCAAGTGGTGCTTTGAATCATCGGCTTATGACTTTCCCTTCCCAATGTTGACTTCCATGGAATTATCTGCACCACGTCTTCAGTCTGTGTCAGCAGATTTTATTCTCCATCTGCCTGCAGAATTATGCTGAAGAATGTAAAGATTTTTATTTCAACTTGGAGGTTGATTTGGACTCCCTGGCAATTGCAGTATTGGTAAAAACCAATATATTCACTTCCTTTGTTCTGCTATTTTAGCATTGCTTCTGGCTTGGCATGATGTGTTACAGTTCCTGAGGTTACTCCTTGGGAAGACAAAAAGAAATATTTACATGAGCTTGCTCCTAACTTATGTTTGTATGCTGATCTATCTCAGTAGCAAGAGGAAACTGCTGCACTATTCAGCAAGATCTGTATTGATAGTGGAAAGTATCTAATGGGTTCTTGATCAAAATTAGTACATTGCCATGATCAATTAACTCTTAACAATTAACCCGTAGTGGCCTGGTTTGAAGGTGTCATTTTTAAGCATAACTTCAATTGCACATTTCCATCTACTCCTGCTAGCTTTTCATCCCCTTGTTTATTACGAATCTCTCTCCCTCTACCTTTTAAAAATATTTCAAGACTCTGTTCCTCAAAATACTGTGGAAGCAGGGTTCCCAAGTATCACAACCCTTTGAGAAAATACTTCCTTACATCTCAGTCTTTAAATGAGCAATCCTTATTCTGACCCTTTGTTCTGGTTTCTCCCACATCTTTTCCGTGTTCGCCCTTTTTCAGGACAGCTCCAGATCTTTATTTTTCAATCAAGTTATCACAATTTTTTCAAAACTCCACAGGATACAGATCTGTCCAACCTTCTCCTAAGATAACGACGTATTGCAGGTATTCATCTCAAATGTCCTCTGAATTGTTTCCAATGTATTTACATCCTTCCTTAAATAAAGAGACCAGCTCTCGGGATTGTACTCCCGAATGTGCTCTTACCAATGTCCTGTATAACTGAAGCATAACTACCTACTTTTACATTCAGGTTCCCACCTCAATAAGCTATAATGTTTCATTAGTTTTCTGAATTACTTGCTATATTTGTAAACGACCCTTTTTGGTGATTGATGCACGAGGACATCAAATTTCTCTGCAGTCTCTTTTAACATTTAGATTACTTTTTGTATTGTTTTCAACATGGACTAGTTCATATTCTCCCACATTATGCCCACTCGCTTACCTAAATATAATCTTGTATCTTCTCGACAGGGAGGAAACTAAAAACTATCTTTGTGTCATGAATAAACTTAGCAAATATGCCTTCAGTACCATCATCTAAATCACTTGCATAAATTGCAAAAAGTCGTGGCCTTGGCACCAATCCTGTAGTCCACCATTCATTACATTGAGCCAATCTGAAAATTACCCAGAGATGCTTACTCTTTCCTGTTAGCTCACCAATTTCCTATTCGTGCCAATATGTTAAACCCCACCCACCCACACAAACTTTTATTTTGTGCAATAACCTTTCTTAGCGATCTTTTATCAAATGCTTTCTAGAAATCTAAGCACAATGCATCCACTATTTCCCCTTGATCTAAATCATGTACAACTTCAAAAAGAATTTTAATACACTGGTTGAACATGGGTTCCCTTTCTTGGAACCATATTGAATCCACCTGATTACCATGAACCACCAAAGTGCTCTCCTATAAATTCTTTAACAATAGCTTCCAACATGTTCCCTCTGATTTGATGTAGGCTAACTGGCCTCTAGTTTGATGCTTGGTATCCCCCCAAACATTTTCCATAAAGGAGTTTGCTTGCTATTTTGCTATCAAATGAAATTTTCCCTGAATGTAGGGAATTTGGGAAAATTAAAATTATCTATCAGTATCTCACTCGCCACTTTCTTTTAAAGCCCCAGGTGAAATCTGTCAGGACCCACGGACTTGTTAGCTCATAGTTCCAACAATTTCCTCATCGATATTTCCCTCCTTCCACAAAATAATGATTAATCTGGATTGATAATTTGTATGAGGAAGAATCGTACTGCACTGGAAATCTTTGACTCTCTCTCCACCGAAGCTGCCAGATCTGCTGCGTTTCTCCATCATTTCATTTTTATTTCAGATTTCCAGTATTAACAGTATGTTGCTTTTTTTGTTTAATTACTGGCTTTATGCTGTCTCTGGATCTTTTTAAAGTAATATTTATTTTGTGGCCTTTTTATTTATGCTGTGTGCATGCTCACAATGGTGGTAATGCTCAATCTGAGCTGCAAGTTTTTAAAAAAATTTGTTTGGATTAGATTCCCTACAGTATGGAAACAGGCCCTTCAGCCCAACAAGTACACACTGACCCTCCGAAGAGTAACCCACCCAGACCCATTTCCCTCTGACTAATGCACCTAACACTATGGGCAATTTTGAATGGCCAGTTCACCTGACCTGCACATCTTTTGGACTGTGGGAGGAAACCAGAGCATCCAGAGGAAACCCACGCAGACACTGGGAGAATGTGCAAACTCTCTTATGCAGCCTAGATTACTGTGCAGGTTTCAAGTGTCCCCTGACTCACCAGGGATTTTAAGCTTTACTCACTGTCCCTCTAATCTCTGTTCATCTCATTGCTGAGCTTCAACTTGGGACATCAGTGAACCACCTGCCTCAAGATGCAGCCGGTATCTGCTTTGAGATTACTAAATCTCCTTCAGTAAGGAATTCCTAACTCTTCTGTTGCTGCACATCTTTCACTGAGTCTGAAATGTTTTTACCTTTAATAGTAACCCTGCTCTGTGGGAAAAGGTCATTCAGCCCATCATATCCTCAGAGCACCCACCCACTCAGTCCCTTGCCCTATCCCATGTAACACTATTTTCCATGCCTAACCCACCTTGCCTGCACATCCCTTGACACAATGGACAATTTAGCATGGCCAATCCACCTCATCTTCATGTTTGAGGACTGCAGGAGGAAACTGGAGATAATCCACGCAGACATGGCAAGAATGTGTAATCCCCACACAGACACCCAAGGAATTGAACTTGCATCCCTAGTGTGCTGAGGCAGCAGTGCTAACGTGTTACCATGTGCCTGCTCCATTGACTGGTGTTGTCACCTTCCTTCTTGAGATTTGCTGCTGAGATTTCTTCTGGAGCATCCTGAAATCTTCAGCCCTCTCTGCTGCTGATTGGGCTGTATGAGCAGGCAACTTTCAGCCAGGATCTAAAGATTTCACACTATGGCTGACCGTGCAGCAAGGGCAAACAAACCAAATCAAATCTCTGCTGCTGGCTAGCAAGTTGTATAGATGTTCCAGCTCTCTACATTGTCTGAGCCACTCCTCACAGTGAGGACTGCTGCTACCATAGGAAACTACAGGGCCTGTTCAATCTAGTGTGTTGGAGGGAAACAGTTTCCTACTTTTTTGTAGTTAGCAAGATATAGTGCATTACATGTTAGCACCTAACATGGTGCACTTTGAGATGTTATTGCAGAGACTTTTACAGAAGGAACACTTGTTAAGTCTCATTCTTTGTGGATCCTAAGCTCTTCTGCCTGACACTTTTTTTGGTGCTGCTGATTGTATTCCTCACTATCGACCCTTTAGGAGCCACATACAACAGTTCTGCAGACAGCAGGAAACTAGAGTGAAAGTCGCAATCCGATCAGCCCTACTGTTATAGAATAATGGAGAGGCTTGAGTGGCCAACTCCCCTTACTTCATAGTTTCTTATATTGTTATTCAGCAGCTGCCAATGTCTCTTTTAGCAAATACTACGCTGCAAACTTCATTCCTTTTTAAAACACCAATGTTCAATTTCCCTCTCTGTCCCCCCCCCCCCCACCCCGGGTCTGGCTCTCCGCCTCCCTCCCCGCTCGCTCTCCCCCCCCCCCGTCTCTCGCTCTCTTCTCCCCCCCCCGTCTCTCGCTCTCTCCCCCCTTCCCCGTCGCGCGCACTCTCTCCCCCCTTCCCCGTCGCGCGCTCTCTCGCCCCCCTTCCCCGTCGCGCGCTCTCTCGCCCCCCTTCCCCGTCGCGCGCTCTCTCGCCCCCCTTCCCCGTCGCGCGCTCTCTCGCCCCCCTTCCCCGTCGCGCGCTCTCTCGCCCCCCTTCCCCGTCGCGCGCTCTCTCGCCCCCCTTCCCCGTCGCGCGCTCTCTCGCCCCCCTTCCCCGTCGCGCGCTCTCTCGCCCCCCTTCCCCGTCGCGCGCTCTCTCGCCCCCCTTCCCCGTCGCGCGCTCTCTCGCCCCCCTTCCCCGTCGCGCGCTCTCTCGCCCCCCTTCCCCGTCGCGCGCTCTCTCGCCCCCCTTCCCCGTCGCGCGCTCTCTCGCCCCCCTTCCCCGTCGCGCGCTCTCTCGCCCCCCTTCCCCGTCGCGCGCTCTCTCGCCCCCCTTCCCCGTCGCGCGCTCTCTCGCCCCCCTTCCCCGTCGCGCGCTCTCTCGCCCCCCTTCCCCGTCGCGCGCTCTCTCGCCCCCCTTCCCCGTCGCGCGCTCTCTCGCCCCCCTTCCCCGTCGCGCGCTCTCTCGCCCCCCTTCCCCGTCGCGCGCTCTCTCGCCCCCCTTCCCCGTCGCGCGCTCTCTCGCCCCCCTTCCCCGTCGCGCGCTCTCTCGCCCCCCTTCCCCGTCGCGCGCTCTCTCGCCCCCCTTCCCCGGTCTCTCTCTCTCTCTCTCGCCCCCCTTCCCCTGTCTCTCTCTCTCTCTCTCTCGCCCCCCTTCCCCGGTCTCTCTCTCTCTCTCTCGCCCCCCTTCCCCTGTCTCTCTCTCTCTCTCTCTCGCCCCCCTTCCCCTGTCTCTCTCTCTCTCTCTCTCGCCCCCCCTTCCCCTGTCTCTCTCTCTCTCTCTCTCGCCCCCCCTTCCCCTGTCTCTCTCTCTCTCTCTCTCGCCCCCCCTTCCCCTGTCTCTCTCTCTCTCTCTCTCGCCCCCCCTTCCCCTGTCTCTCTCTCTCTCTCTCGCCCCCCTTCCCCTGTCTCTCTCTCTCTCTCGCCCCCCTTCCCCTGTCTCTCTCTCTCTCTCTCGCCCCCCTTCCCCTGTCTCTCTCTCTCTCTCTCGCCCCCCTTCCCCTGTCTCTCTCTCTCTCTCTCTCGCCCCCCTTCCCCTGTCTCTCTCTCTCTCTCTCTCTCGCCCCCCTTCCCCTGTCTCTCTCTCTCTCTCTCTCGCCCCCTTCCCCTGTCTCTCTCTCTCTCTCTCGCCCCCCTTCCCCGTCTCTCTCTCTCTCTCTCGCCCCCGCCCTCTGTCTCTCTCTCTCTCTCTCGCCCCCCTTCCCCTGTCTCTCTCTCTCTCTCTCGCCCCCGCCCTCTGTCTCTCTCTCTCTCTCTCGCCCCCCTTCCCCTGTCTCTCTCTCTCTCTCTCTCGCCCCCCTTCCCCTGTCTCTCTCTCTCTCTCTCGCCCCCGCCCTCTGTCTCTCTCTCTCTCTCTCGCCCCCCTTCCCCTGTCTCTCTCTCTCTCTCTCTCGCCCCCCTTCCCCTGTCTCTCTCTCTCTCTCTCGCCCCCTTCCCCTGTCTCTCTCTCTCTCTCTCGCCCCCCTTCCCCTGTCTCTCTCTCTCTCTCTCGCCCCCGCCCTCTGTCTCTCTCTCTCTCTCTCGCCCCCCTTCCCCTGTCTCTCTCTCTCTCTCTCTCGCCCCCCTTCCCCTGTCTCTCTCTCTCTCTCTCGCCCCCGCCCTCTGTCTCTCTCTCTCTCTCTCGCCCCCCTTCCCCTGTCTCTCTCTCTCTCTCTCTCGCCCCCCTTCCCCTGTCTCTCTCTCTCTCTCTCGCCCCCTTCCCCTGTCTCTCTCTCTCTCTCTCGCCCCCCTTCCCCGTCTCTCTCTCTCTCTCTCGCCCCCGCCCTCTGTCTCTCTCTCTCTCTCTCGCCCCCCTTCCCCTGTCTCTCTCTCTCTCTCTCGCCCCCCTTCCCCTGTCTCTCTCTCTCTCTCTCGCCCCCGCCCTCTGTCTCTCTCTCTCTCGCCCCCCTTCCCCTGTCTCTCTCTCTCTCTCTCGCCCCCGCCCTCTGTCTGTCTCACTCTCTCTCTCTCTCTCGCCCCCGCCCTCTGTCTGTCTCACTCTCTCTCTCTCGCCCCCGCCCTCTGTCTCTCTCTCTCTCTCTCGCCCCCGCCCTCTGTCTCTCTCTCTCTCTCTCGCCCCCCTTCCCCTGTCTCTCTCTCTCTCTCTCGCCCCCCTTCCCCTGTCTCTCTCTC
The DNA here is from genome assembly GCF_037043375.1 of Chiloscyllium plagiosum. Lineage (NCBI taxonomy): Eukaryota > Metazoa > Chordata > Chondrichthyes > Orectolobiformes > Hemiscylliidae > Chiloscyllium > Chiloscyllium plagiosum. The sequence goes on along the minus strand of NW_028270153.1, from coordinate 17,011,018 downwards.
TCTCTCTCTCGCCCCCTTCCCCTGTCTCTCTCTCTCTCTCTCGCCCCCCCTTCCCCGTCTCTCTCTCTCTCTCTCGCCCCCGCCCTCTGTCTCTCTCTCTCTCTCTCGCCCCCCTTCCCCTGTCTCTCTCTCTCTCTCTCGCCCCCGCCCTCTGTCTCTCTCTCTCTCTCTCGCCCCCCTTCCCCTGTCTCTCTCTCTCTCTCTCTCGCCCCCCTTCCCCTGTCTCTCTCTCTCTCTCTCGCCCCCGCCCTCTGTCTCTCTCTCTCTCTCTCGCCCCCCTTCCCCTGTCTCTCTCTCTCTCTCTCTCGCCCCCCTTCCCCTGTCTCTCTCTCTCTCTCTCGCCCCCTTCCCCTGTCTCTCTCTCTCTCTCTCGCCCCCCTTCCCCGTCTCTCTCTCTCTCTCTCGCCCCCGCCCTCTGTCTCTCTCTCTCTCTCTCTCTCTCGCCCCCCTTCCCCTGTCTCTCTCTCTCTCTCTCGCCCCCCTTCCCCTGTCTCTCTCTCTCTCTCTCGCCCCCGCCCTCTGTCTCTCTCTCTCTCGCCCCCCTTCCCCTGTCTCTCTCTCTCGCCCCCGCCCTCTGTCTGTCTCACTCTCTCTCTCTCTCTCGCCCCCGCCCTCTGTCTGTCTCACTCTCTCTCTCTCGCCCCCGCCCTCTGTCTCTCTCTCTCTCTCTCGCCCCCGCCCTCTGTCTCTCTCTCTCTCTCTCGCCCCCCTTCCCCTGTCTCTCTCTCTCTCTCTCGCCCCCGCCCTCTGTCTCTCTCTCTCTCTCTCTCTCGCCCCCCTTCCCCTGTCTCTCTCTCTCTCTCTCGCCCCCCTTCCCCTGTCTCTCTCTCTCTCTCGCCCCCGCCCTCTGTCTCTCTCTCTCTCTCTCTCTCTCTCGCCCCCCTTCCCCTGTCTCTCTCTCTCTCTCTCGCCCCTCTTCCCCTGTCTCTCTCTCTCTCTCGCCCCCGCCCTCTGTCTCACTCTCTCTCTCTCGCCCCCGCCCTCTGTCTCTCTCTCTCGCCCCCCGCCCTCTGTCTCTCTCTCTCTCTCTCTCTCTCTCTCGCCCCCGCCCTCTGTCTGTCTCTCTCTCTCTCTCTCGCCCCCGCCCTCTGTCTGTCTCTCTCTCTCTCTCTCGCCCCCGCCCTCTATCTGTCTCTCTCTCTCTCTCTCGCCCCCGCCCTCTGTCTCACTCTCTCTCTCTCGCCCCCGCCCTCTGTCTCTCTCTCTCTCTCTCTCTCTCTCTTTCGCCCCCGCCCTCTGTCTGTCTCTCTCTCTCTCTCTCTCGTCCCCGCCCTCTGTCTCTCTCTCTCGCCCCCGCCCTCTGTCTCTCTCTCTCTCTCTCGCCCCCGCCCTCTGTGTCTCTCTCTCTCTCTCTCTCTCTCTCGCCCCCGCCCTCTGTCTCTCTCTCTCTCTCTCTCTCTCTCGCCCCCGCCCTCTGTCTCTCTCTCTCTCTCTCTCTCTCGCCCCCGCCCTCTGTGTCTCTCTCTCTCTCTCTCTCTCGCCCCCGCCCTCTCTCTCTCTCTCTCTCGCCCCCGCCCCTGTCTCTCTCTCTCGCCTGCCCTCTCTCTCTCTCTCTCGCCTGCCCTCTCTCTCTCTCTCGACCGCCCTCTCTCACTCTCGACCGCCCTCTCTCACTCTCGACCGCCCTCTCTCACTCTCGACCGCCCTCTCTCACTCTCGACCGCCCTCTCTCACTCTCGACCGCCCTCTCTCACTCTCGACCGCCCTCTCTCACTCTCGACCGCCCTCTCTCACTCTCGACCGCCCTCTCTCACTCTCGACCGCCCTCTCTCACTCTCGACCGCCCTCTCTCTCTCTCGACCGCCCTCTCTCTCTCTCTCTCGACCGCCCTCTCTCTCTCTCTCTCTCTCGACCGCCCTCTCTCTCTCTCTCTCTCTCGACCGCCCTCTCTCTCTCTCTCTCGACCGCCCTCTCTCTCTCGACCGCCCTCTCTCTCTCTCGACCGCCCTCTCTCTCTCTCGACCGCCCTCTCTCTCGACCGCCCTCTCTCTCGACCGCCCTCTCTCTCTCTCTCTCTCTCGACCGCCCTCTCTCTCTCTCGACCGCCCTCTCTCTCTCTCGACCGCCCTCTCTCTCTCTCGACCGCCCTCTCTCTCTCTCGACCGCCCTCTCTCTCTCTCGACCGCCCTCTCTCTCTCTCGACCGCCCTCTCTCTCTCTCGACCGCCCTCTCTCTCTCTCGACCGCCCTCTCTCTCTCTCGACCGCCCTCTCTCTCTCTCGACCGCCCTCTCTCTCTCTCGACCGCCCTCTCTCTCTCTCGACCGCCCTCTCTCTCTCTCTCGACCGCCCTCTATCTCGACCGCCCTCTCTCTCTCGACCGCCCTCTCTCTCTCGACCGCCCTCCCTCTCTCTCGACCGCCCTCTCTCTCTCTCTCGACCGCCCTCTCTCTCTCTCTCGACCGCCCTCTCTCTCTCTCTCGACCGCCCTCTCTCTCTCTCTCGACCGCCCTCTATCTCGACCGCCCTCTCTCTCTCTCGACCGCCCTCTCTCTCTCGACCGCCCTCTCTCTCTCGACCGCCCTCTCTCTCTCTCTCTCTCTCTCTCTCTCTCTCTCGACCGCCCTCTCTCTCTCGACCGCCCTCTCTCTCTCGACCGCCCTCTCTCTCTCTCGACCGCCCTCTCTCTCTCTCGACCGCCCTCTCTCTCTCGACCGCCCTCTCTCTCTCTCGACCGCCCTCTCTCTCTCTCGACCGCCCTCTCTCTCTCTCTCGACCGCCCTCTCTCTCTCGACCGCCCTCTCTCCCTCTCTCTCTCGACCTCCCTCTCTCTCTCTCTCTCTCTCTCGACCGCCCTCTCTCTCTCTCTCTCTCTCTCTCTCTCTCTCTCTCGACCGCCCTCTCTCTCTCTCTCGCTCTCTCTCTCTCCTCTCTCGCCCGCCCGCCCACCCTCTCTCCCGCCCGCCCGCCCTCTCTCCCGCCCGCCCGCCCGGCCGCCCTCTCTCTCGCCCGCCCGGCCGCCCTCTCTCTCGCCCCGCCCGCCCTCTCTCTCTCTCGCCCCGCCCGCCCTCTCTCTCTCGCCCGCCCGCCCTCTCCTCTCTCTCGCCCGCCCGCCCTCTCCTCTCTCTCGCCCGCCCGCCCTCTCCTCTCTCTCGCCCGCCCGCCCTCTCTCTCTCTCGCCCGCCCACCCTCTCTCTCTCTCGCCCGCCCGCCCTCTCTCTCTCTCTCTCGCCCGCCCGCCCTCTCTCGCCCGCCCGCCCTCTCTCTCTCTCGCCCGCCCGCCCTCTCTCTCTCTCGCCCGCCCGCCCTCTCTCTCTCTCGCCCGCCCGCCCGCTCTCTCTCTCGCCCGCCCGCCCGCTCTCTCTCTCGCCCGCCCGCCCGCTCTCTCTCTCGCCCGCCCGCCCGCTCTCTCTCTCGCCCGCCCGCTCTCTCTCTCGCCCGCCCGCCCGCTCTCTCTCTCGCCCGCCCGCCCGCTCTCTCTCTCGCCCGCCCGCCCGCTCTCTCTCTCGCCCGCCCGCCCTCTCTCTCTCTCGCCCGCCCGCCCGCTCTCTCTCTCGCCCGCCCGCCCGCTCTCTCTCTCGCCCGCCCGCCCTCTCTCTCTCTCGCCCGCCCGCCCTCTCTCTCTCTCGCCCGCCCGCCCTCTCTCTCTCTCGCCCGCCCGCCCTCTCTCTCTCTCGCCCGCCCGCCCTCTCTCTCTCTCGCCCGCCCGCCCTCTCTCTCTCTCGCCCGCCCGCCCTCTCTCTCTCTCGCCCGCCCGCCCTCTCTCTCTCTCGCCCGCCCGCCCTCTCTCTCTCTCGCCGCCCGCCCTCTCTCTCTCTCGCCCGCCCGCCCTCTCTCTCTCTCGCCCGCCCGCCCTCTCTCTCTCTCGCCCGCCCGCCCTCTCTCTCTCTCGCCCGCCCGCCCTCTCTCTCTCTCGCCCGCCCGCCCTCTCTCTCTCTCGCCCGCCCGCCCTCTCTCTCTCTCGCCCGCCCGCCCTCTCTCTCTCTCGCCCGCCCGCCCTCTCTCTCTCTCGCCCGCCCGCCCTCTCTCTCTCTCGCCCGCCCGCCCTCTCTCTCTCTCGCCCGCCCGCCCTCTCTCTCTCTCGCCCGCCCGCCCTCTCTCTCTCTCGCCCGCCCGCCCTCTCTCTCTCTCTCGCCCGCCCGCCCTCTCTCTCTCTCGCCCGCCCGCCCTCTCTCTCTCTCGCCCGCCCGCCCCTCTCTCTCTCTCGCCCGCCCGCCCTCTCTCTCTCTCGCCCGCCCGCCCTCTCTCTCTCTCGCCCGCCCGCCCTCTCTCTCTCTCGCCCGCCCGCCCTCTCTCTCTCTCGCCCGCCCGCCCTCTCTCTCTCTCGCCCCGCCCGCCCTCTCTCTCTCTCGCCCGCCCGCCCTCTCTCTCTCTCGCCCGCCCGCCCTCTCTCTCTCTCGCCCGCCCGCCCTCTCTCTCTCTCGCCCGCCCGCCCTCTCTCTCTCTCGCCCGCCCGCCCTCTCTCTCTCTCGCCCGCCCGCCCTCTCTCTCTCTCGCCCGCCCGCCCTCTCTCTCTCTCGCCCGCCCGCCCTCTCTCTCTCTCGCCCGCCCGCCCTCTCTCTCTCTCGCCCGCCCGCCCTCTCTCTCTCTCGCCCGCCCGCCCTCTCTCTCTCTCGCCCGCCCGCCCTCTCTCTCTCTCGCCCGCCCGCCCTCTCTCTCTCTCGCCCGCCCGCCCTCTCTCTCTCTCGCCCGCCGCCCTCTCTCTCTCTCGCCCGCCCGCCCTCTCTCTCTCTCGCCCGCCCGCCCTCTCTCTCTCTCGCCCGCCCGCCCTCTCTCTCTCTCGCCCGCCCGCCCTCTCTCTCTCTCGCCCGCCCGCCCTCTCTCTCTCTCTCGCCCGCCCGCCCTCTCTCTCTCTCGCCCGCCCGCCCTCTCTCTCTCTCGCCCGCCCGCCCTCTCTCTCTCTCGCCCGCCGCCCTCTCTCTCTCTCGCCCGCCCGCCCTCTCTCTCGCTCTCTCTCTCTCTCTCGCCCGCCCGCCCTCTCTCTCGCTCTCTCTCTCTCTCGCCCGCCCGCCCTCTCTCTCGCTCTCTCTCTCTCTCGCCCGCCCGCCCTCTCTCTCGCTCTCTCTCTCTCTCTCGCCCCGCCCTCTCTCTCGCTCTCGCCCCCGCCCTCTCTCTCGCTCTCTCTCTCTCTCTCGCCCCCGCCCTCTCTCTCGCTCTCGCCCTCTCGCCCCCGCGCTCTCTCTCGCTCTCGCCCTCGCCCTCTCGCCCCCTCTCTCGCTCTCTCTCTCTCTCGCCCGCCCGCCCTCTCTCTCGCTCTCTCTCTCTCTCGCCCGCCCGCCCTCTCTCTCGCTCTCTCTCTCTCTCTCGCCCCCGCCCTCTCTCTCGCTCTCGCCCCCGCCCTCTCTCTCGCTCTCTCTCTCTCTCTCGCCCCCGCCCTCTCTCTCGCTCTCGCCCTCTCGCCCCCGCGCTCTCTCTCGCTCTCGCCCTCGCCCTCTCGCCCCCGCGCTCTCTCTCGCTCTCGCCCTCTCGCCCCCGCGCTCTCTCTCGCTCTCGCCCTCTCGCCCCCGCGCTCTCTCTCGCTCTCGCCCTCTCTCCCCCGCGCTCTCTCTCGATCTCTCACTCTCGCCCCCGCGCTCTCTCTCGATCTCTCACTCTCGCCCCCGCGCTCTCTCTCGATCTCTCACTCTCGCCCCCGCGCTCTCTCTCGATCTCTCACTCTCGCCCCCGCGCTCTCTCTCGATCTCTCACTCTCGCCCCCGCGCTCTCTCTCGATCTCTCACTCTCGCCCCCGCGCTCTCTCTCGATCTCTCACTCTCGCCCCCGCGCTCTCTCTCGATCTCTCACTCTCGCCCCCGCGCTCTCTCTCGATCTCTCACTCTCGCCCCCGCGCTCTCTCTCGATCTCTCACTCTCGCCCCCGCGCTCTCTCTCGATCTCTCACTCTCGCCCCCGCGCTCTCTCTCGATCTCTCACTCTCGCCCCCGCGCTCTCTCTCGATCTCTCACTCTCGCCCCCGCGCTCTCTCTCGATCTCTCACTCTCGCCCCCGCGCTCTCTCTCGATCTCTCACTCTCGCCCCCGCGCTCTCTCTCTCGCCCTCTCTCTCTCTCCCCCGCCCTCTCTCTCTCGCCCTCTCGCCCACGCGCACTCTCTCTCGCCCCTCTCGCCCCCTCTCTCTCTCTCTCGCCCCCGCGCGCTCTCTCTCTCTCTCGCCCCCGCGCGCTCTCTCTCTCGCCCTCTCTCTCTCTCTCTCTCGCTCTCTCTCTCTCTCACTCTCGCTCTCTCTCTCGATCTCTCACTCTCGCCCCCGCGCTCTCTCTCGATCTCTCACTCTCGCCCCCGCGCTCTCTCTCTCTCGCCCTCTCTCTCTCTCTCTCTCTCTCGACCGCCCTCTCTCTCTCGACTGCCCTCTCTCTCTCTCTCGACCGCCCTCTATCTCGACCGCCCTCTCTCTCTCGACCGCCCTCTCTCTCTCGACCGCCCTCTCTCTCTCGACCGCGTCTCTCTCTCGACCGCCCTCTCTCTCGACCGCCCTCTCTCTCTCGACCGCCCTCTCTCTCTCGACCGCCCTCTCTCTCTCGACCGCCCTCTCTCTCTCGACCGCCCTCTCTCTCTCGACCGCCCTCTCTCTCTCGACCGCCCTCTCTCTCTCGACCGCCCTCTCTCTCTCGACCGCCCTCTCTCTCTCTCGACCGCCCTCTCTCTCTCTCGACCGCCCTCTCTCTCTCTCGACCGCCCTCTCTCTCTCTCGCCCCCTCTCTCTCTCTCGCCCCCTCTCTCTCTCTCTCTCTCTCTCTCTCACTCTCTCTCTCTCTCTCTCACTCTCTCGACCGCCCTCTCTCTCTCTCGACCGCCCTCTCTCTCTCGACCGCCCCCTCTCTCTCTCTCGACCGCCCTCTCTCTCTCTCGACCGCCCTCTCTCTCTCTCGACCGCCCTCTCTCTCTCTCGACCGCCCTCTCTCACTCTCGACCGCCCTCTCTCACTCTCGACCGCCCTCTCTCTCTCTCGACCGCCCTCTCTCTCTCTCGACCGCCCTCTCTCTCTCTCTCGACCGCCCTCTCTCTCTCTCTCTCTCTCGACCGCCCTCTCTCTCTCTCTCTCTCGACCGCCCTCTCTCTCTCTCTCTCTCTCTCTCGACCGCCCTCTCTCTCTCGACCGCCCTCTCTCTCTCGACCGCCCTCTCTCTCTCGACCGCCCTCTCTCTCTCGAACGCCCTCTCTCTCTCGACCGCCCTCTCTCTCGACCGCCCTCTCTCTCTCTCGACCGCCCTCTCTCTCGACCGCCCTCTCTCTCTCTCGACCGCCCTCTCTCTCTCGACCGCCCTCTCTCTCTCGACCGCCCTCTCTCTCTCTCTCTCGACTGCCCTCTCTCTCTCTCTCGACCGCCCTCTATCTCGACCGCCCTCTATCTCGACCGCCCTCTATCTCGACCGCCCTCTATCTCGACCGCACTCTCTCTCTCGACCGCCCTCTCTCTCTCGACCGCCCTCTCTCTCTCGACCGCCCTCTCTCTCTCTCGCCCGCCCGCCCTCTCTCTCTCTCGCCCGCCCGCCCTCTCTCTCTCTCGCCCGCCCCGCCCTCTCTCTCTCTCTCTCGCCCGCCCGCCCTCTCTCTCTCTCGCCCGCCCGCCCTCTCTCTCTCTCTCTCGCCCGCCCTCTCTCTCTCTCGCCCGCCCGCCCTCTCTCTCTCTCGCCCGCCCGCCCTCTCTCTCTCTCGCCCGCCCGCCCTCTCTCTCTCTCGCCCGCCCGCCCTCTCTCTCTCTCGCCCGCCCGCCCTCTCTCTCTCTCGCCCGCCCGCCCTCTCTCTCTCTCGCCCGCCCGCCCTCTCTCTCTCTCGCCCGCCCGCCCTCTCTCTCTCTCTCGCCCGCCCGCCCTCTCTCTCTCTCGCCCGCCCGCCCTCTCTCTCTCTCGCCCGCCCGCCCGCCCTCTCTCTCTCTCTCGCCCGCCCGCCCTCTCTCTCTCTCGCCCGCCCGCCCTCTCTCTCTCTCGCCCGCCCGCCCTCTCTCTCTCTCGCCCGCCCGCCCTCTCTCTCTCTCGCCCGCCCGCCCTCTCTCTCTCTCGCCCGCCCGCCCTCTCTCTCTCTCGCCCGCCCGCCCTCTCTCTCTCTCGCCCGCCCGCCCTCTCTCTCTCTCGCCCGCCCGCCCTCTCTCTCTCTCGCCCGCCCGCCCTCTCTCTCTCTCGCCCGCCCGCCCTCTCTCTCTCTCGCCCGCCCGCCCTCTCTCTCTCTCGCCCGCCCGCCCTCTCTCTCTCTCTCGCCCGCCCGCCCTCTCTCTCTCTCGCCCGCCCGCCCTCTCTCTCTCTCGCCCCGCCCGCCCTCTCTCTCTCTCGCCCGCCCGCCCTCTCTCTCTCTCGCCCGCCCGCCCTCTCTCTCTCTCGCCCGCCCGCCCTCTCTCTCTCTCGCCCGCCCGCCCTCTCTCTCTCTCGCCCGCCCGCCCTCTCTCTCTCTCGCCCGCCCGCCCTCTCTCTCTCTCGCCCGCCCGCCCTCTCTCTCTCTCGCCCGCCCGCCCTCTCTCTCTCTCGCCCGCCCGCTCTCTCTCTCTCGCCCGCCCGCCCTCTCTCTCGCTCTCTCTCTCGCCCGCCCCCCCTCTCTCTCGCTCTCTCTCTCGCCCGCCCGCCCTCTCTCTTGCTCTCTCTCTCTCTCGCCCGCCCGCCCTCTCTCTCGCTCTCTCTCTCTCTCGCCCGCCCGCCCTCTCTCTCGCTCTCTCTCTCTCTCGCCCGCCCGCCTCTCTCTCGCTCTCTCGCTCTCTCTCGCCCCCGCCCTCTCTCTCGCTCTCGCCCTCTCGCCCCCGCCCTCTCTCTCGCTCTCTCTCTCTCTCTCGCCCCCGCCCTCTCTCTCGCTCTCGCCCTCTCGCCCCCGCCCTCTCTCTCTCGCCCTCTCGCCCCCGGCCCTCTCTCTCGCTCTCGCCCTCTCGCCCCCGCGCTCTCTCTCGCTCTCGCCCTCTCGCCCCCGCGCTCTCTCTCGCTCTCGCCCTCTCGCCCCCGCGCTCTCTCTCGCTCTCGCTCTCGCCCCCGCGCTCTCTCTCGCTCTCGCCCTCTCGCCCCCGCGCTCTCTCTCGCTCTCGCCCTCTCTCCCCCGCGCTCTCTCTCGATCTCTCACTCTCGCCCCCGCCTCTCTCTC